>NC_056663.1:68776293-70103793 GCF_018350195.1 Panthera tigris
AAAAAAAAAAAAAAAAAAAGACCCTGAGCCTATCTTAGAATTTTAATTTCATATAAGGAAATTC
The DNA here is from genome assembly GCF_018350195.1 of Panthera tigris. Taxonomy (NCBI): domain Eukaryota; kingdom Metazoa; phylum Chordata; class Mammalia; order Carnivora; family Felidae; genus Panthera; species Panthera tigris. The sequence goes on from NC_056663.1 coordinate 68,776,358, forward strand.
CATACGGTAAATATTCTCCTTTTCCAAAGTACCTGTACTATAACTTTGTTTTTTGCACCAGTTTATTTCTATTTTATATAGGAAGTTCTGAGATTATATTTATCAACACTTTCTCGCAACCTTTTCTTTTTTTTGTCTGGCATCTCCTACTTCTCTTCTTTTCCCAAAGTAAAATGACCATTTCAGTCTATTTATCTTTGGCCAATATGGTCCTTAATAATGAAATTGTAATAAACACTTAACCCTATGCGTTTTTATGCATCGTCTTCATCTCTACCGTATAAACAATAGCCAACTCTGTCTTAACACAGCACAGAGTGCCACCTACTGAATTTCTGAAAAACTTCCACAGCTACAATAGCCCTGCGTAGCTCTTACTTGCTTCACTGTGTCTGTCTAATGCATTCTATTTTTGGGTGGGGGGAGAGGTGGGGAAGAGTAGAGGGAGAGAGAGAATCTTAAGCAGGCTCCATGCCCGGTGCAGAGCCCTACTCGGGCTTGATTTCATGACCCTGAGGTCATGACCCGAGCCTAAATCAAGAATCAGATGCTTGGGGCTCCTGGGTGGCTCAGTCGGTTTAAGTGTCCAACTTCAGCTCAGGTCATGATCTCACAGTTTCAAGAGTTCGAGCCCCACGTTGGGCTCTGTGCTGACAGCTCAGAGCCTGGAGCCTGCTTTGGATTGTGTGTCTCCCTCCCTCTCTCTGCCCTTCCCCGCTCATGCTCGCTCGCTCACTCTCTCTCTCTCTCTCTCAAAAATAAATAAAAATATTTTTTTAAATGTAAAAAAATAAAAATAAAAAAGAATCAGATGCTTAACCAACTGAGCCACCCAGATGCCCCTCTCTCCACTGGATTCCTGGATTCTAATGCAACAGAGCTTCATTCTGAAGTCTTAGATCAACTGTGCAAATCAGATCATATAGTACTATAATTGTATTTTTAAAATTATTCCACAATGAAAGAACATTTCAGAATGTTTTAAAACATTTGAGTGTGTACCCAAATACTTCACCGTATCTTCTCAGCCTCAAATCACCCTGTAAGGTACACAGATCTTTTTGCAAATGTGGAAACTGAGGCAGGGTGATTCATCAACCTGCTTCAGGAACAGGAAGCTTCTTAGAGACAATGCTGGCGCTAGAACCCCGGGTTTCTGTCTTCTGGTCTGGGCTCATTTCCTAGACTCTGGAAAGGAGCAGGGACTCTGCCCCATGCCTGATCCGTCTGCTGCTGTTCACGCCATCAGGTGTATCCTGCCAGCTGGAGCACGGCCAGCAAATAGCTGGGAGAAATCCCATCAGCTGACAGGACTTCAAGTCAAGGAAAACCCACTGCTACACTCTTAATCTTCTCCTTACAAAAAAATCAAGTAGAATTTTGTTGACACTTATGAATAAGCACTTACATACATTATTTTTACTTCAAAACCATAAAGAAAGCAAAAACTATGATTATGTAAGTGCACCTCAATCATCTATAATTAATATCACCACTGCTTAGTTTGTTTTTGTCAGCTTTGAATTTAATTTGAATGTATGTATTATATTGGAACATATGAAACTGCCATTTTTATAGGTCAAAGAACAAACCTGTATCAACTTTATATGGCTGGTTCAATCTAATAATTCGAATCAAAAGCCCTTCTGGGAAATTTAATACCTCAGTCCTTTAAGGTCTCAGTAGCTTCACTAAGGGACGGAATCTCTGCAGTTTCTCTTCTATTACAGGCAGTACTTCCCCACCAGCCGGTAAAGGTCCAAGCCCAACTCCCCAACCAGTAACCAAAAGTTACCGCCTGGCACAGCAGGGGGCCTGGAGACATGAGTATCCAGTGTGGAACCAACTGCTAAGGACTGTGAAATCATCCTTTCCATCTTTATCTGTTAGGAAGTTTTTGATTACTGTGAATTTTCTCTCAAAGCCAGATGCAATCGTGTTTTTGGTACCCACTGTTCTCCTGTCTAACATAAAAAAACTAATTTTCCGACCTCCATTCCTGCCAAAAGTAAGAAATCAACTGCAGCATCTTTAAATGAAGGGATCTTCATAGGTACAGTGATCGATTCAAAACATCAGCCACATTTATATTCTCTGTGTGCCAGCTTCATGGGCATGAGACCCCACTCACACAGAACCCTGTTCCCAGATGGGCCCCAGGCTGGATTTAATGTATTGCGGTTGCCATCTTGAATTCTTGGTAATTTTATCTTTGAGCCTGTATTCTGTAGGTAAAGTCTGATGGGACAATGAAACATGTGAGCGAGCAGTGAAGACACCAGGCTGCAGAGTGCACAGTGGGCTCCGGCCTAAGGGCATGCAACCCAGCCTCTGAGCAACTAGCTAGGCAGTCAGGCACACGCCCACGTGTCTGAGCAGTCCAGGGTAGCAGGAGGCCCCAAGGCAGCAAGCATGGGACCTGGGCCCAGACTCGTGGCTGTGAGAGCAGCAGCAACCACAGCCATGGGAGAGAGCAAAGACCTGGGTAGTGCCATGACCCACAGTGCGAGGCCAGCTAGCCCATCCATCATCGGAACCTGTCCCTGTAGAGTCTGCACAAATATTTAACTCTGACCCAAGACCCAAGACAGTGAATTATCACAAAGCGCCCTCAGTGGACATTGCAAGAAAGTACATCCAGGAGTAATCAGAATTCTTCAGAGTTTACCATCTACAGTTTTGAAAAGTACTGCAACATTACAAAGTATATATCTACAGGCATAGAAATAGAAATTTTGTTTTAAAATTACAGAGCATGAGTTGGGGAGGGGCAGAGAGAGAGGGAGACACAGAATCTGAAACAGGCTCCAGGCTCTTGAGTTGTCAGCACAGAGCCCGATGCGGGTCTTGAACCCACAGACCGTGGGATCATGACCTGAGCTGAAGCCGGACGCTCAACTGACTGAGCCACCCAGGCGCCCCATAGAAATTAAATGTAAAGATTGTTGCACCGGACAGAGAAAAAAAACCCATTGTTTTCATTTGAAGTTTCAGATAAACAAATTATTAATAAGAAAGCCCATTTAAAACTAATTTTCCTGGAGCGCCTGGGTGGCTCAGTTGGTTAAGCGTCTGACTTTGGTTCAGGTCATGATCTCATGCTTTGTGGGTTCAAGCCCCGTATTGGGCTCTGAGCTGATAGCTCGGAGCCTAGAAGTGTGCTTCAGATTTTGTGTCTCCCTCTCTCTCTGCCCTTCCCCCACCTGTGTTCTGTCTCTCTCTGTCTCTCAAAAATAAATAAATGTTAACAAATTTTTTTAATAAAATAAAACAAATTTTCCTTACAATTGAAGATGCAGCGATAGAATGAAAAAACAGGTATTTTGAATTATATACAACTCATGAAGAAACTCAGTTGCTTGTAAGACTTTCATGAGTTACAGTAAATGTCAGAGGAGACATTAAAATAACTTTGTATAAATTTACATTTAAAATTAAATTCAGTCTTATACAAAAATGGATTTGTGCGAAGAATTAAATTTTTTTAGAAAAACTGTTCCACAAGAATCATCAGATCTGGATGCAATGAAATTTATATTTTGAAAGTTTATCAAAAACTTAATCCAATGTTTTCATAACGCATAAAGTTCCAGTAACAGTTACATCAGCAGAAAGATCTTTCTCAAAATGAAAAATTGTCAAAAATCATTTGCCATCTCGCATTTGCCAAGAGTGACTAATGCTGCTTTCAATTATATCAATTGAAAGCAAAGTTGCTAAAAAGTATAAATTTTGATAACCTGACAAATGAATATAGAAAAATGAGCCAGAAAAGACTTATGATGAATCAAGATAGCGTATTATGTAAAATTATGACGCTGAAATATTAATTTTGCAATCTATAGTTTTTCTTCATATTTCACTATTATTCCTATTATATTTTGTAAGTAAAATATTTTTTTAAATCTTTACATTTTAGTACCTTTAATAGTACTTTTCCTTACTTTTTGAACAAAGGGGCTCTGCATTTCCTTTTTTTTTTTTTTTATTGTATTTTGAGAGAGAGAGAGAAAGAGAGAGAGAGAGAAGGCAAGCAGAGGAGAGGGGAAAGGGAGAGGGAGAGAGAGAATCCCAAGTAAACTCCATGCTCAGCACACAGCCTGTTGCGGGGCTCGACTCCATGACCCTGGGATCATGACCTGAACCAAAATCAAGAGTTGGATGCTCAAGCCACTGAGCCACAGAGGCGCCCCTGGGGGCATTTTCATTTTTGAACTAAAAATACTTATTTTAGTTGTAAGTTCATTAGAGATTCTTTAGTTTCTAAAGCCAGATCTCAATTCAAATTAGAATGTTGAAGAATTTTTAGAGGAGTGAGTTGGAGAATGCTATTCAACTTGAGATTTAATCCTGAAGGGATGGAAAAACATTTTTAGTAAAGAGATGCATAGTGGCGCCTGGGTGACTCAGCTGAGTGTCCGACTTCGGCTCAGGTCATGATCTCACAGTTTGTGAGTTCGAGCCCCACGTCAGGCTCTGTGCTGACAGCTCAGAGCCTGAAGTCTGCTTTGGATTCTGTCTCTCTCTCTCTCTCTCTCTCTCTCTCTCTCTCTCTCTCTCTCTCTCTCTCTGGCCCTCCTCCACCCATGCTCTGTCTCTCTTTCAAAAATAAATAAACGTTAAAAAAAATTAAGAAAAAAAAAAGAGATGCATAAAGTGGAAGATTTCTCAAAACCTGTCATTCTCTTCAATCACAGAAGCTGCTGTAATGGCAGGGAGGGCGGTGGGATGCCTTCTTTTGACAACTGTAGTGATGGTAATGATAATGATGGCAATAAATGCAAGTAAGTCATCCTGACTAGTATTTTCTGTCCCATGTCTTGTCTTAGCTTGACTTGACTTGCTGTATCTCATTTAATTCTCCCAACAACACCATGAGGCTGGTACTAGCACAAATAAGGCAGATGCCGAAGCAACACTTTGAATCCAGACTAATTCACTGTCACATACACCTAGTGAGTGGCAGAGCTAGGACTTGTCCTCACACCAAAGTCCGCCATTCCACTCAAAGTCCACCAACCACCAAACAATTCCTCAGCGAGTGAAGCAGCTATATGTTTTTCTCTTGGCCGAGCTTGCTAGGATTGTAAGAATAACAGAAGAGAGGCAAGCAGCCTGACATGTGCTATACACACACACCCTAACCCTTGTTTCTCAGCTTGTTCTTTAAGTGCCATCTCCTCCATGCATGGCTCTGCCATGCCCCCCATGACCACCAGCAGGTATTCTCTCCCTCCTCTGAGTCCCAAAGTGCTTTATGCCCCGCCCATGGCATTTATAGTTTAACAGCTTTATTAAAAAATTTTGATGTCTATTTATTTATTTTGAGAGAGAGAGTATGCACAAGCAGGGTAGGGGCAGAGAAAGAGAGAGAGAGAAAGAGAAAGAGAGAGGGGGGGAGGGAGGGAGAGAAAATGCCAAGCAGGCTCCATGCTGTCAGCACAGAGTCCAAAGTGGAGCTCAAACTCAAGAACCGTGAGATCATGACCTGAGCCAAAATCAAGAGTCGGACACTTACCTGACTAAGCCACCCAAGAGCCCCTACAGTTTAACGTCTTTATGCCATTATTTATGTGCATATCGCCTTCCCTACCAGTCAACAAACTATACTAGTAGTTCACAAATGCAGGCATGTAACTGAATCATCTTTACACCTTCACAGATCCCTACACATGGTGATTACTAGCGAACTCACTAAATCAACCAATTTAAATGTGAATTTTTATAGGTACAACCTATACTAATTCCCTTTAAGGTTTTGGGTTGTAGGAAGAAGAAAGTGGAAGCTACTGATGTAACATCATAACGAGCCAACAATGTGTATTTTGCAAAACAACTAAACTTTAGAACTAAAATTCAACTGCAATGAAGGCAGAATATACCTCGAAGCCATCTTTATAATCAGAGTCGTGACCACTCAGTTTAAGAATTTAAGTTTTATGAAAAGAGTATGTCCCAATCCTTGAGTTCACAGGTTTCCAAAGACCACACTGGTGTCACAGTAAGCCAAGGAAGAGATTTATTCCACCCCTCTAGCTCCCAAGAGCTGTATCTGGAAGGGAGCCAATTCAAAGAGAGAGCACACTCACCTTAAATAACACCAAGTCTAGCTCGTACACGGCACAATGACCCAGATTATTCCCCAGTGTCTTCCAAACCGGATTGCTGTTTGGCTTCTATATTTATTCTTTTTATAAAACTTATCACTTGCAAATTTTCAGCCTAAGCTGAAGCTAACCAAGAGGTCTTAGTTCTTTTTCCACTGACAACAGGTGAGTACTGTCAGTTTGTTCGAGCTGCCTGCAACTAGTACCTTTCTCGGCAAGAGCAAACTTGCAACTCACCTCCTTGGAATGATGCCATTTTCCAAACTTGTTGTCTGACTTCGAAGCCAGCGGCGCTGGTAACTACTGGAAGAGGATGTGGAGGAGCTTGGAGATGGAAAAGGCGTAATCAAAAGGCTGCTAAGTGAGGCTGTGGGGAAGAAAATTTGAAAGTTCAAAGTCCAGGTAAATGAATCCTCTCGTAGCTACACAACATACATGCCAAGTGACCTAAATTTTCGGGTTCTACCAGCCATATCCAGCAGGGGGAGACTATGACTTCTCTCTTACAAAGAAAACATCCTTTAAAAAGGAAAATAAATTTAAAAAATAGGGATTACAGACATAGCAACTGCATCAATCATGAGGCCCCACGTTAAAAAGGCAACATAATTAATACTAACTTCATCAGAATGTAAATGCAGATTTCCAGGACAACAGTTCACACAGCATCATTGTTATATACCTGATAACTAATGTCATATACAATGTTTATGGACATATGTTTTCTCCTCTTAACTACTTCTTCATTCTCTATTTTGAGGTGAAATCTAGGCAAATAAGTGGTTCCTCCACATAGTATCCTCTCTCCAATCTCCTATCTCCAAATACACAATACATATTTATGCTCCTTCCCTCCAGCAACCAGCTCCCCATTGCCACTTCCTTGGCTGTGAAAAAGCAACCTCTAGTCTTAAATATATTTTCTGCTTGGATTACTTTTTTGCCTCAGAGCCTCTCTCTGCTTCTTTCGTCTACAAAGTATTAAATGCCTGCACTTAGGCTCTCAGTGTGAGCTGACATGCCAGCCCAGACTTCTTTAACAGGCAGGGAGGGACCCGTCCCTTTCAGGCTGGGCAAAGGCATTCTTACAAAGCAGAGCTGCTTGATGGAGGTCTACTCGTTTGGAAGAATGAAAGAAGACAGGCTCTTTTCCTTTTACTTTCCTTGGGCTAAGGAATTAGACACTGAAAAGTCAGTCCAGTGGAAAAGAAAATGGGGTGCTATGTTGAAAGCTGGTCAATGTTTTCAGAAGCAGATCACAGGACAAAGGAAATTGATTTCAGGACACATAATATATTATGCTCATGGATATCACTTGATAAGGCAATTTCCCATATAAAGTTTTACATTTTAATTTATGGTTTCATAGGCAGATGTAAATAACCTGACTCCCTGACCTGATTTCTTAAATACCCCAGGAGTTACTTGGCTGTTAGTCAATAATCAGTCAGCAAATGCTGGAGTGTGTACAATGTGCCAGGTGCTGCGTGTGGCAACTGGGATACACTGGTGGACAAGACAGACACACATCCGCCTGCATGGAGCTTCAAACCTACATGAATAGCAATGAACTTGCCAGGCTACAGAATTAGATGCAAAACAACTCAAGGTTCTTTGCACAGCAGAGGTGCGTGACATGGTTTTCTTCTAATTTAGTCACTATTCATAACAAATGTGTTTGGTACATCTAAATCAGCTTTGCATCCCTGTATCCAGCCAGGACAGCTCCTTGAACACAACAGGCAATAAATCGTTAGTGAACGTATGGCACTTCTTCACTAAAGTATCACCCAGATGTGGCTGGCCCCAACAGGCTTGCCTCTGTTCTGACCTGGTTTCACCCTGAGGCTGGACTTAACTGTCCAAAGTCAAATCCTTATTTGAAATATCAGTGGTGGGTAATTTTCCTGACAATGTCGAAGGGAGATAGAAGAGAGTTCTTCCTCAAAATCACACAAAACAACTTAATAAAAAATCCCAATTAGACATTTGTGCCACATCCTCAAGCTCTAAAAGTCTCCCATAAGGTACACAAACTCTTCATTCCCTATTCCTAAATCTTCAGGGTCCCCTGTCTCTCTCCCTGACTTATGCTGATCAATTCAACTTCTTGGCAGGTGGAGGACAGGGCTGAGGGGCAGTACTTGTTTCATAAACATTTTTTTCCCTGTCACAGAGGCAAGATGGAGATGACTCTGAGGGCCAAATTTATTCTGGAAATTAAAGGTATAGCTATATAATTCAGTTTAGTAAACTGAATAAAAGCCCAGGCTCCTGGTTCAAATCCTACCTCTGCTACTCACCAGTTGTTACATGTAACACTTGGGCAGTTTACTTAAACTGTTAGCTTTCTCATCTGTAAAATGAGGACAGTAAAATACCACACCTCAGTATTTTCCATGAGAACTACAATCTGCTAGTGAATTGTGAATTATTTAGTGAACTGACACCACCATTAAAAAAAAAAAAAAAAGCGGGCGCCTGGGTGGCTCATTTGGTTAAGCATCTGACTCTTCATTTCAACTCAGGTCATGATCTCACAGTTCGTGAGATGGAACCCCACACTGGGCTCTGTACTGACAGCGCGAAGCCTGCTTGGGATTCTCTCTCTCTCTCTCTCTCTCTCTCTCTCTCTCTCTCTCTCTCTCTCTCTCTCTTTCCCCTGCTTGTGCATTCTCCCTCAGAATAAACATACTTAAAAAAAATAAAAAATTAAAAAGAAAAAACACAAGAGTATATTGCAGTGCTATTAACTGATGAAACTTTTGTTATATATAAAGATGTTTGTTACTGGATCATAACATAAAATGCATTAGTTAGCATGAACTTCAGACAAAAGAAAAGTTTGAAAAGCAGTGACCTATTTCATAAGGTTCCTGTGAGGATTAAACAAATCAATACATGCAAAATACTTATTAGCCCCCACAATAAATGCTGGCTATTTACTCCCTCTGATAATTCTTGGAACAGGAAAGCTAAGTATACAACATTTTGGAGTACTAAAATGTTATTAGTTCTGATTAGTTGATTATGAAAACAACCTAGGATTTGTAATAGACACGTGAAAGGGAAGGGAAACAATTAAAAAAATAAAACACAGAAGAGAATAATCCTTTCTCATTATAAAATACCGAATAAAATTTTTTATGGTATATAAGTGAAATATTAAGCTAAAGTGCTGGCTTAGTGCTATCAAGCATTTCCTTATCAAAATATGTTAATACTATTTAATATGATTTTTATGTTAAAGTACTATGGTATATCATTGTCGATCACACACAATAGGAAGCTATTAATATAGTTAATAACTCTCAAATGGAAGAACAGCCCTAATTTTGGTCTACAACTCATTGCCATTTTCATGAGAAAAGGGTGGATTCAGGTAACTGTTTCATTAACGTTTAATGCATTTGGTAGTTGGCTAGACTCTTCTGTCTCTTCTGCAGCTTGGACTGGCACGGGTCTATGTGTATTTGGAAACAATCCCGTCATAGTGAGAAGACTAAGTTAATGTGATTAGGCCCCTTATTTCCTCTCCGAGTGCATCTTATACCACCCGCCCTTACTACATTCCGGCCTCCTTGCTATTCCTTATACACAAAGCTCCAAAGCCTGTTTCCACTCTCGGTTTCTGCACTAGCTGTTCCATGCCCAAAATGCTCTTTGCTCTGATCTTCATGGCAATCCAGTCAGCTGAACATTTCACCTTCTTGGAGAGGCCTCCCACGAGCACCCCATATGTTCTACTTTTCCTCAGTGTAAGTGCGTGCCTACATTTTACTATCTATTATCTGTGTTTCCTCTATTAAATATAAACTCCATGAGATCATGGATCAAGATGATCCCTGATCTATCCCCATATCCTACGAAAACGCCTGGCACATAAGATGCTCAAGAAATATTGCTGCATGAAGAGTGAGCAAATGGTTATGGGAAGAACAGCGATGTCTGTCTCAATCGGTAATTATGACAGAAACAAAGCATTAGGGAGGCAAATTTCTACAGAGAATTCAAAGTGTGAGTTCGTTAAAAGTTTCCTGCGGTCAAAGCTGTACGCAGAGCACTTGGATTTTCTCTTTTTCCTCCCTACCCTCATTTCAAAATATTCTTTTGTTGTTGTTGTCGTTTTGTGGTGGTAGTGGAGGCGGTGATGGTGATGGACAGCAGTAGTATAGCTCTGACCCTGAACACTTTTTATATTTGGCACAGAGGGCACTACATCCAAAACACAGCAATCATCTTTTTTTGCTATAACACTGATGGTACTTCGCTTAGAGTTTTTGCTTCAACACTTGAAAAATACAAGGTTCCTTAAAGTGTACCAGTTGTATTTCTCATTACAAAGGAACAGAAGCATTTTCAAAGGTCAATTAATAGAGCTGTGATTATTGTCGGATAGGAAAATGCCATTTTCAATAAACCAAATAAATACATTAATTGGCAAATCAAATTTTAGTTAACACATCATAGTTACCAAACCCCAGAGTGATTTTAAGACTATATGGGGTCCTCAAAAGTGTCCCAGGTCTTTTAAGTTTTAATAAAATTCCCATCAAGTTCCCTCAGTGGAAAGACAAAGAAAATGTCCTCACCACCACGATTTCAAAACACCTTAATTTTTTTTTTTTGTTTGTTTTGAGAGAGAGAGTTTGTGAGCAGGGGAGGGGCAGAAAGAGAGGGGGACAAATGATCTGAAGGAGCCTCCGTGCTGCCAGCAGTGAGGCTGACGTAGGGCTCGAACTCAAGAACTGGGAGATCATGACCTGAGCCAAAGTCCAACATTCAACAGACTGAGCCACCCAGGTGCCCCCAAACACATTAATTTTTAAAAATGACAATTTTTTAGGGTAGCTTTAGGTTCACAGAAAAACTTAGTGGAAGGTACAGAGCTCTGTCCATATAGCCCCTGCTCTCACATACACAGAGCCTGCCCCATGATGAATATCACACACCAGAGTGCTATACTTGACACAGCTCATGAACCAACACTCAAACATAATCATCAGCCAGAATCCATAGTTCACCACAGAGTTCACTCTTAGTGTTGTACTTTCTGTGAGTTCCAACAAACGTGAACTGACATGTACCATCTACTACAGTATCAATGAAAATATTTTCAGTTCCCTAAAAACCCTCTGTGCTCCATCTACTCATTCCTCCCTGCCCCTGTCCCCACTCCTGGTAACCACTGATCTTTTTACTGTCTCTACAATTTTGCCTTTTCCAGATGTCACACAGTTGAACTCCTATAGTAGGTAAGTCTTCTCAGCTCAGCTTCTTACACTTAGCCATATGATTTAAGTTTCTCTCATATTTTGTCCCAGTTTGATAGCTCATTCCTTTTTAGCACTGAATAATATTTCATTGAAAGCACCTTAAATTTTAATTCCTTAGTTAGGATATAAACTCTAGCCGAGCCTTGGTGATCAAGCCTCTACAATTATGTGCCAAGTTATTTAACCTTTGTATGCCTTTTAATTCATAGTCTGTAGTCTAAGAATGAAGTGCCTACAAAGACTTTTACGAAGAATAAAAATTCTCTTGGTTCTTTGCTCTTCCATATAAGTGAGAGTTATTTTGTCTGGCTTCACAAGGGATTTTAATCAAAATTACACTGAATTTATATTTATTTGTGAAACTTCATCTCTTTCTCCATTCATTTAAGTCTTCTTTTAATAAAGTTTTAAAATCTCTCCATAACTGTATCACACATCTTTGTTTAGAATTATTCTAGATCCCTAGTTTGGGATGCTATCTGCATTGCTTTTTTATTCTAATTTTTCTTAAACAGGTAGTAAGAATGCAAACGTAGAAAGGAAAAAGCTAAAGCAAAAGAGTCAGCAAATTTGTGAAATGGAAAACAAACATTCATGCCAGGAGAATAACCAAAGGTCTGACTTAAAATATGAGAAGTATAAAGAAATGAAGAAATGGAGTTCTGTCCAAGCTACATTACAGACTGCCAAGTTCATATATAGAAGGCAAGGCAAAGCCCAAAGTAAAGGCTTGAGAGTAATGATGTAACAAGACATTTTTAGATTGGGACAGTTTCTTACATAGTCTGTGGAAAGAAGAATAAACCAAAAGTGCCAGTCCCCAGTGATCCCTGCCTCACACGCCAAAAAGGACAGTACTGACACAAAAGGGATCAGATGCCCACACCCTGAGTTGTAGGAGGCCCTGGTGCTGGGGAGCAGTTGGAGACCACAGCTCAGCAATTCTCTAGTCTGCACTTCTAGTCTCAGGTGGGCAGGGCAGAAAGCTCCAAACCTTATCTGAAGCCTGGAGGTGATGAGACAGTTTCACAACAATTTCCCAGGGGAGACAGAAAGTGAGTGGGAGATGATGTCCCAGCATCTCCTTGGGGCCTCCCATTCTCTTGTGTTCCCAGAGGAGCACAATCAGTACCGCCAAGACTCACATAAAGTGAGTTCAAGCCTTTGCCTACATTTATACACGCAAGGTCAACGGGATGCCATGGCCTTTCTCCCACACAGACAACAAACAAAGCAGTACCCTCCTTGACTCTTGCCACTCTTTACAAAGCACTCTATCAGTTAAATCAATGAAGAATTCAGATCCAAATGGGATGTCATTTTGCATTATTCAATGGTGACACATGTTGTAATAAATAGTCTGACTCCATTTTTTGATGTCTGACTGCTGATACCTTTTAAGCTTCTCCTCTCAAACCTCTTCCTTGTCTGCCCCACATCTGAGCAAGGTGATGAGAAAGCCTAGAGGCTTTCTCCTTTGGAACCACTAGGAAGTTCAACCTGTGTGTGGAAGCCCTCACCCTGGCCCTACCCCCAAACCATCATAAAAACCTGAAGATCGTCTCCTTTCCCTTTCTCTCAAGGCATTTTCTTTCTTTTATTTTTAATGTTTATTTATTTTGAGAGCAAGAATACGTGCACACGTGGGAAGGGGAGGGGCAGAGAGAGGGGCACGGAGACACAGATTCCAAAGCAGGCTCCAGGCTCCAATTTGCCAGCACAGAGCCCGACGCGGGGCTCGAACCCACAAACCATGAGATCATGACCTGAACTGAAGTCAGACGCTTAACCGACTAAGCCACCCAGGCACCCCTCTCAAGTCATTTTCTAACCATCTTAGGAAGCCCATCCTGCTCTCACCAGAAAGTGTCATTACGTGAGTGATAAATATTTTCATATCCTCTTGCATGTGTGTGGTGTCATTAGTCTCGACATCCAAACCAAATTTGGGGTGGGGTCCACCCTGTACCTGCAGAGTGGCCAAAACACATGTCCTAGTTGAGTACTATGATGATGTGTATTCTTACACTGAAGGTTCATTTCAAAACACTTGAATAAAAATGTTTGAGAATACATGTTAAAGTTTTTCTCATACTGATCTTCTGCCTATTTTACTACTTTTTTTTAAAGTCAATTTGTTTATTTTGAGAGTGAAAAAGAGAGAGAAAGCATGTGCATAAGTGGGGAAGGGAAAGAGAAAGGGAGAGAGAATCCCAAGCAGGCTCTGCTCTGTTGCTCTCAGCACGGAACCTGAGGCAGGGCTTGAACTCAAGAACTGTGAGATCATGACTTGAGCCGAAGTCAGATGCTTAACTGACTGAGCCACCCAGGTGCCCCATGAGAAATTTCTTTTTAAAAGGAAGTTTCCTTTAGCTGATTTTACTGGGAATTTGCTTGTTGAGTATTGAAAATAAAATCAGAGGAAGAAAGGTGTCTGTGGAGGTAAATCCGTCCACCTCTGCGGGAGGGCCTGCCAGTCACCCTCTCTTCTGTCCTAGAGTCAGGCTGATCTAGATTTTACCTTAGCTACCCCTTCTCTCATTCCTTCAAGGCTTAAACTTTTCTAATACTGCTTTTAAGATCTCTCGGTTTCTGCCTTCGTACATGATTCCGCTATGATTTTTGATTTGTGGTTTAGATCTGAGGTAGATTCTGTGCTGTAGAAGAAGGGCAGTGAAGCAGTGATCTGGAAATGGAGGCCTTGGAGGAGTGTGGGTTTTTTTGCCTGATGCACACATCAGACATGCAGCCTCTGCCTTCCACTAAAGACTAAGAGCACCCCACTGGTTTTACCAGTGATACAGGACACCTTCGCCAAACAGGCCAGCCAGTCAGTGCCTCAATGCCTTTCTTCCTTGCCTTCCTTTCATTTCTGTGTCCATCTCTGGCCCTTAGACACACCTCAAAGGAGTCCTCATGTTGCTTTTGTGTGGTGCCAGGGTCCTTCATCCCACTCGGTACAACTCTGCTCCTGAGTTATTAAATGAAATGTCATTTGTTACTGAATCCCCTTCCTTTGTTTATGTATGTCACGTATAAAGTACACTGGATTTTATTTATAATGAAATAAAAACGATTGCTTTTGGTCTTCGTAATCTTTTTTTGTAAACTTGAGCATTGAGCCATTGGTCAGAAATGTAACTCCTGTTGCTTAGACGTGTATCATTTTCATTTAAAGCAATTTTTGTACAAACATGAAATCTGAGAAGCTAAAGAGTAACTTATGAAATGCTAAAGAGAACACTGTTTTTAAATTTTAAATTTGATTTGTATTCAATGGTCTTAGGAGAATTTCCCCATTCCTTAGGGGGTGCTGTCAGCATTCTCTACTAGAGGAGTAGCTGAGCTTTGAGCTACATCAGTGCATCAGTTCCTCAAAGGCTGTGAATGTGTACTGAAGATCTTAACGTCCCGAAGCTCAGCTCCCTGCCCTGGTAGGGCCCACCTGAACAGGGCTGGCTGGCACTGGAGCTATTTTTGTTAGGGTTGAATTTCAAGGCAAGAAGAAATGGGTACCACCATGGAACCAGAATCACTCTCAGTCAAAATTGCTGTCTTAGGGGCACCTGGGTGGCTCAGTCAGTCTGACTGGCTCAGGTCATGATCTCAGTTCGTGGGCTCCAGTCCTGCGTCAGGCTCTGTGCTGACAGATCGGAGCCTGGAGCCTGGAGCCTGCTTTGGATTCTGTGTCTCCCTCGCTTTCTGCCCCTTCCCCCATTTGCACTCTGTCTCTCTCTCAAAAATAAATAAACATTAAAAAAAATTTTTTTAATTAAAAAAAAAGGAAATTTCTCAAATACAATATAGTCTCTTATGAGTTCAGGTTTAGAAAAAACTAGCCCATGTTGTACAATCACTCCTAGATGCTGTATATCAACGTTCTGGATCTTCAGACACATGAGACTACTTCAGAATATGGAAAAGGAGGGGCGTCTGGGTGGCTCAATCAGGGAAGCGTCTGACTTCGGCTCAGGTCATGATCTCACAGTTGGTGGGTTTGAGCCTCACGTCAGGCTCTGTGCTGACAGCTCAGAGCCTAGAGCCTGCTTCGGATTCTGTGTCTCCTTCTCTCTCTGCCCCTTCCCTGCTTGCACTCTGTCTCTCTCTAATATAAATAAATATTTAAAAATTAAAAAAAAAAAAAAAAAAGAATATGGCAAAGGAAAAAAACCCAGAAGGTGAGACCTGTCTTCTATTTTCCCACCTACTTCATCATTACAGATAGCTCACTCTATCAACTAAACATATAAAAGGAAGTGCAAATACCTGATCTAGCAATACCGCTGTCCCGGTCTTCATTCTGTCCTCTGCTTGGCATGTCAACTGGAGTGCTATGTGCTAAGATAAAGGCAAAAGTAACAATGTTATTGAACTTCCAAAGAAGGCCTTGTTTAAAAGCCACTACAGTAATTTTTACATTTCAAAGTAGGCTACTGCTATTGGTGATTGGCATACGTGTATATATGAAAATCAACGAGAAAGCAAAATTAAATACATAAAACACAATGGTGAGAGTAAAAACAGAACCAAGTAATTACCTGTCTTTACCCTACTGCAGCATAAAAACTTGTTGGAGTGGTGCCTATTTCTAAAGCAAACTGAATAATAAACTATTCATGCAGTTGATAAAATGAACAAACATTCTCAGGCAGATACTTCCAGCCATTGTCCTCATCATTAGTAATATTTAAATAGCACTGTATTTTCAAAATGCTTTATAATCAGTTTTATTAGTAACTATAGGCAACTTAGGAAACAGAAATATTTGAATACCATTTCATAAATTTAAAAAATGTTTCTGTTTATAACCCACTCTCTTGGCAGATAAAAACCCCTTCATTTTCAAATATTTCTTCCCCCATTTCTTTTCCATATACACCCAGTATCACTGTAGAGTTACTGAGAAAAACGAATATCCTGGCATGAATTTTAGAAAACACTCTAAAGTATTACAGACTTGTAGGAATGCTTCAGATTCATCATACATATTGAGCTAGAGGGTAGAGGACATATTGCTATAGTAAGCTTTACAATGTATGAGAAACCCAGGGCCCGGCCTGATTATTATACTTTCCAGAGAGTTTCTGAAGACTGTTTATTTTCATAATTTTGAAGAGAGCATATAAACATGTTAGCCTCACTCTACGTAGGTGGGAAGGTGTCACTTTCATCGGGGTGTCAGTTAACTAATAGAGCTTAGCACATTTCCAGCTACAAAGAACAGAATGAGGAATACCATTTGTCATAAACATAACCCTTAATGTTAGTAATGAAGATTCCCCACACTTGTTAATCATGCCAGACTTCAACAGACATTCAACAGCTTTAGCTAGCAAGGCCAGTTAAATCTAAGAATTTACCTACCCAGAGAGACCGAGATGATTATACCTGTAAAGAACCTAGAAACTGCATTTAAACTACTTAAATGCTAGAGAGAGTAGGGGTGGAAAGTAGAGAGAGAGAGAGGGAGAGATGAGGTGGCTGAGGAAGAGAAAAAGAGAGAGAGGGAGAGAGAGAGAGAGGTCTTCCATGCTCTTATTAGGTGACTTTTGAAGAAACTCTGTGCAGGTGGGGATGCAGGTGACTAAATGGATAGAAGTATATACCATGGGAAAGGAAAACAGTTCAGACTTGAAGAGGCCCAAGAAAATCAGAAAATATAATCCTCTTAGAAACACTAAGGGCTCATTTCAGATCAAAATCAGCTTACACTGGGGTATTAGCAAAGACATTTACAATAGAAGTTCATTGGTGGAATTTTCAAAACACCGTGAACTTGGCTGCATTTGAAACTATTATCTCAAGAGCCCCTTGGATTTCTAGAGAGGCACCAAACAGGATTTTTTTCTAAGAAACTGCACAGGAGTTATTACTAATGTGTGTGGGTCACACTGTTCTCAGCATTCCACACAAACCTGCAAAGAAAGAAGCGCTCCGGGTGAGCCGGAGAGGTCCTCCTTCAGCTACGCCCTGTAGCAGTTTGCTGCCGCATGCTTGCAGCAGACCTAGAGACAGAGACACACGGAAGAGGGGCCAACAAAGTACACACACAAAAATAAACACAGATTAAAGATAATGCAAAAAAACAAAACAACACAACAAACTCAAATAAAGCAAAACACACACCCACAATAGTTGTATTCAGAAAGAGAGAGCCCAGTTATGTGGCTGATTTTACCTAGGTTACTTCCAGTACGACAAGGACCCAAGTTATTCTGATTTGTGTTGAGTTTTCCCAAATTAGGATCCTGGTGGATGTATTCAAAGCTGTCTTGTAAGCTACATCCAGAGAAGGAGGGGAAAGGAGAGAGAGAAGAAAAATATCAAGAGATGAATAAGACTGTTTTCTAACAAACTCTCAAACACAGGCAACTTACCAGTTGTTCCAACTTTCCTTATAAATGAATAAAGTCTCACATCTACCAAAGGAAACTAAACTTTAGGGGAAAGGAAAAGACAAAAAAACTTTTTGAAGGCAGTCCAACCTATAAAACTAAACAACGTATTCCTAACAATTTTACATTATATAATGGGACATGGAACTCTACAAATTTGGCTTTGGTGACTGACACCTAGGATATCGCTATTCATTTCTAAATTGTGTTTTAGTAACTGACACTCAAGATGTTACTATTCATTTCAAGGGTAATTTCACATAAAACTTCAAAATGAAGTTGATCTGAACTGTCAGTTAACATCTATGAGCAATTTAGCAAGTTTTTCCAGGAGGAGGATATAACAGAAATTATGATTCCCATAGGAGTTTGACTTCACAACATCTAAGAAGTTAGAATTACTCATAGACACAAATGTGAGAGAAGCCAATTTTAATAATTTACTTGATTTATTAACAAGTAAAATAAATATCAAGACTTCAAGGAGAATACAACATTAATAGGGCCAAAATAATTTTTACTTAAATGTGAGCTCGATATTCTATTACAGGGAATTAGTGTATAACTGAAAGGGTCTGAAAAAGAGTATCTCACAAAAAAAAAAAATCAATTCTCATATAGGCTTAAGTCATGCCAGACCAATGTTAAATGCTCAAACAAGTTAAATTCATTATTTTGTTGAAGAGTAAGCAGAATTACTCAAAGGTACCCAAATCTACAAAGAAAAATATTTTTAATTTCCCAAGATTATGAAAAAAGAACGGCCTTCATTTGACCTCTAAGAATATCCCTTTAATTTATAACAAATTTCTTTCAAACTTACGAAAGTATAGCAAATGTTTTGTTTTATTCAAAAATGAAGCATATGAAATATTTCTGCTTGAAAAGTTCAAAGTGTATGAACAAATGTATCAGAATGAGAGTTAACATCAGTTTTCTTTGTCTACAAAGAAGTATAAAATTAGAGAAGGAAAAAACTCAGGAGTGAAGATCAGGATATGGCCTGGTCCAGGTACCCACCAGTCATAGAGGCGACATTGACAGCTGAATAGATGGTGAGCACATATGACCCAGCCTGCCATACATGTGCCCCACAGCCTGAAAAAACTCACTATGTGCTTCATTTCTTTAGAAATAAATTAACTAGCCAACCAGTTTTTTTGTTTTTGTTTTTGTTTTTTTTAAGATAAAACAGCATTGGGAAATAAACAGTCATTTGTCTTTAAGGCCAGCTAATAAAGTCAAAGGCCTTTTCATATACATTATGTGCAGGAAAATGGCCATTTCTTTGTTAATGTGGACTCATCTCACTTCTTATTTCAAAAATACGTATGGCTCTCAAAGAACTACTCTTTCCAGAAACAGCCACTTAAAAAAATGGGGAGGGAGGGTGGATTGGTACAAAATCCCACACTTACTTATTTGTACTCCCACAGAAGCTGCCCATTCTAGCTGAGAACACCTTACTAATCATCAGCTGTGGAGGAGAACTAGAAGAAAAAAAAGAGAGAGAGAGAGAAAGTATTTTTGAATAAGAAAGCAGTTTCACCATTCCGTTTTTCACAAATAGTAGGAAAAGAAGCCCAAACTCACCGTATATAGTGTATCTTTAAAGTGGAGCCTTTGTAACTCATTGCAACCGAGCCAAACATCATTTCCCCTAACATGTTGACATCAGAAGCGGGTCTTGTGTACTGCATACATTAAAGAAACCAAAATCAAAGTTAATATGTGGCACAACATGATGTGCGATGCAAAAGAAAATAACATCTGGGGCGCCTGGGTGGCTCAGTTAAGCGTCCGACTTTGGCTCAGGTCATGATCTCATGGTTTGTGGGTTTGAGCCCCTTGCTGGGCTCTGTGCTGACAGCTCAGAGCCTGGAGCCTGCTTTGGATTCTGTGTCTCCCTCTTTCTCTGCCCCTCCCTTGCATGTGCTCTGTATCTCAAAAATAAATAAACATAAAAAAAATTTTTTTTTTAAGAAAATAACATTTATTGATCTATGGGGTCCTTCTTTAGTTTATTAGCAGATAATTAAAACTATTTCTCAAAGCAGAAACTCATCATTTTATAGTCTTAATCCATAATGGTGATTGCCTATTTTTTTCCCATATTATTACTTATGTTCATGATTTTGTATACGCAGTATCTTCATGTAGGATCCAAGTGTTTCATCAAAGATCGTTTTTAGTCTTGCTATGAAAAATAAAGATTTTTATTATCTCCATTTATAAACTTTAAAGATTAAGTTCTGAAAAAAAAAAGGGTAACTCTTTTCTTGGTACTATGCAAAGCAAAATAAGTCAGTCAGAGAAAGACATATGATTTCACTCATATGTGGAATTTGATAAATTCAACAGATGAACATAGGGGAAGGGAGGGGAAAATAAGATAAAAACAGAGGGGGGGGAACCATAAGAGACTCTTAAATACAGAGAACAAACTGAGGGGTTGCTGGAAGGGGAGGTGGGGGGGTTGGGCTAAATGGTGATGGGCAATAAGGAGGGTGCTTTTCAGGATGAGCACTGGTGTCATATGTAAGAGATGAATCACTGGGTTCTACTCCTGAAGCCAAGACTACACTGTATGTTAACTAACTTGAATTTAAATTTTAAAAAATAATAATAATTTCCAAATATATATATATATATATATATATATATATCCTGAATAAAAATACAGTTCAGCATTATTCACCTCAATAATTAATAGTGTTGAATGAAAATGCCAATTGGCACAGGTAGGGTTTTGTGAGGGTCCAAAAGATGACAGATCGTCTGATACCTCTGAAGTTTTACAAAAAAATATTTCAAAAACATCTGACCCCTGTACCTCCTGGCCAGTCTTTCTCATCCCTTTCGTCATCCAAAAGGGGGGCCTGCGCTACCTCCACTTTCCCAGATCTCATCTGCTTGTTAACCTACTGCAGCCTCATCTATTCAAACTGCTCTAGTAATGACTTCTGCCTTCCTGTCAAATCCAATGCACCCTTTCCAGTTTGCTTTCTTAAACATCTCTCATGGTATCTGGTGTTCTTATTTACCCTCCTTGTCAAATCTTCTTTCTTAGATCTTCCCTTGAACAGGATTGTTCCTCAGAGGACACTCCTACTCACCGTCTGCATTCTCAACCCCTCTTAGGATTTTGGTTATTCTTTACATAGGAATACTTCCCACATCTTTTATCTCCAGGCCCAGACCTCTCCCTGAACTCTAGAATCCTACATCCAAATGAATTCATCCAGATATCATTATATGTATGTAAAGATAATGTAACACATATTCTACAATAATGTATTATTACGATATGTGAATGAATGTATTTGGATATAGGATTCTAGACACCTGATGAACATGATAGATGTGAATGTCAACCAAACTAGTGTGCTGCGGGCACCCCAGCACACCCTGACCAAGACAAAACAATGGTCCAGGGTCCAGCCCATCCAGCCCTGCATTCTCTGCTAGCGTGCTTTCCATCCAAGCCAAAACGTGGGAATCATTCTTAACACTGTCTTCTCAACCTTTTTTTTAAACTTCAAGTCCACACACACACATTATATACACACAAGTACATGCACACACTAACAAACACATACGCAACCTACTTATACATGTTTGCAGAAGAGGAAAGAGAAACAAATCTCTCAGCCTTGTTTAACGAGGCTCCTCTCTGTTTGGTTATAGCTCACGCCAACCTCTTCTCACTACATGCGGACAGAAACCAACTGTCTTTCACATTTTTTATTAATAACTTCCACCTACCGCCTCCATTTTATAATCTGCTTTTCCTTGGGGTACAGGGTCTATACGCCAATTGTGATTCTCAACTAGTTGAAAATTTCACTGTATACTTTTTAAATCACAAACCTCCTGGAAACTGAGGAGCACTGCGAAATAAGGGCAAATGTGTGGCACAAATCCTGAACATGAAATTAACAAAGTTCTATAGACCTGTGGCTGCCGGCAATTTACCCAGCTTTGCTTTTCCAGCAACATGGAAAATTCCACATGAGTCAAAAAAGAAAAAAAAAATTGATACATTCTTCATCAGTTTACATCCTCCTGCTCTTCAGTATTTATGAAACATTTCTTCCCTTATTTCTAGTTAGCCAATATTTCTCAATAACCCAAATCCCTATCTTTTACTCTCTCTCTCTTTCTCTGTCTCTCTCTCTCTCTCTCTCTCACACACACACACACACACACACACACAGATGCCACTAGCCCTGTTATCCCTCACACTCAAGTTAGATCTTACCATTTCTTTCTTCTAAACAAGATTTTCTTCCTCCTACTGGCAAGTGCTATTTTCTTAGGATGCCCATATACATTCCCAGAATCCTTAGAATTTTTATGCCAAAACTGGAAACTCTGTGTGTTTTAATCTCGTTCTAACAACAAAGAGCGCAAAACAAAAGCATTTACCTCATTTGCAATATGTCTTCCTCATTCATCATTATAATATATAATTCATATATTATACTTGATCACCTCGACTCGGATACAGTTTTTATCGAGAGAGAAAAGCCAAAGTGTGAAAAGAGCACTGACAGGACACATTTAAGAGCACACTGTGGAATACTTATGCTCATGTCCCTGGAGAAGAATCCTCCAGCAGCTATTATTCCCTGTGGAGAAATCACAGTAAATGACTTCAGCCCCACGGGGCATCTGGTTGGGCAGGGATGGTTTTACCTGGTACTTTGGAAGCTGCTCCTTAGCATGTTGTAAAGATGCCCCGGAAGAACTATGGGAAGAGGTGCTGCTGCTGCTGCCGCCGCCGCCGCCGCTTCCTTGACAGCACTTGGCTGACATTTTAAGAGACACATCCTCTGTTTTCTGGGTTGACAGACAGGCAAGATAAGAGATTGCTAAGTATATCGGGCTTCCTCAGCACGCTTTTCATTGGGAACTTCTTTGTCAAATCATTCTGTTATGTTGTGCCTAAGCTGCACAGAAAACCAGAAGCTTTTTTTCCTTCTCTATGAGGACAAGAATGTGGCCCCTGGGGGTCTGAAGAAGGGTAACTAGACAGGAGATGGTGGTCTTGTAGTGGGACTATTTGCCATAAGTGATTCAACTGTTATTTACAGTTCAGTTCATAGATTTCATGGATTTCAACTCCTGAAATCGTCAGTGAGATCTGATCTCTCTGTTTTGGTCACTAGAGGACCCATTAGTACTAATGGAAAGTCCTAATCTATAAAATTCATGTGGAGAAAGACAATGCTCCAAATGTTAACCCTGTACCAGGCAAATGCAACAAAGTAGGAAAGCAGACTTACTAATTTGGAAAGCCTGGGTTTGTGTTTTTAATGACACACCTCCTCTAGCACTCCTTTAAAAGTAACAGGAGAGAGTTTGTGAAAGATAAACCAAAACTCTGAAACAGGAGCTCCTGTGAATTATACATCATGTGATGGAAAAGTGGCCTTTAAAGGTTAGGAGTAATACAAGATTATCTACTATATAGTCCCTAAATAGAGTTCACTGCTAATTTTATGATACTGACATAAAGGTATAAAGACACACCTTTATTAATTCTTCCCTTCTGCCTACACCAAATTATATTGCTCCCTACAGAAGCATCCCGTGCCATCTATGGTAGGTTGTTTCTATTCTGTCTGAGTCTTACTTGCTTTTTTGTGTGCAGCTTTTGCTTGGAAAAACATGAATGCAACTGCAGCTTATCTAATCTCCAATGTGACAGTCACACTGGTGGTCTAATGCAAATGCCTGCAGTCATGTGCCTGATACAAACTCATGACGTTTTGTGCTTGCCAAGGGAGTGGGGGCTGAAAATGGGAAAAGAATGTACGGAAAACACATACTGTGCTGGTCCATAACATTAGTCACTCCAGCAGTGACAGCATTCAAAGTCGTACTTGGTAATTCCCGGGTATCAGGCACTCCTTCAACACCCTCTTCAGATCTAGTTGTTACTTAATACCACTTAACCCAACACAGCCCCTCAGAGAGCCCAAAGTGACACTAAGTCCACACCTGCCTCACAGCCTGCTAGACCCTCTGGCTGGGGTACAACATACTGAGCAGTCTATAATTGGAGATAGCACCTGGGACGGTGAGTCGAGCACTACTTGTTTGGACTCTTTCTGTAGCCTTGGGAAAGTGACAAACCTCTCTGGACCTAGCTACCTTTTTGACTAAATGAGCACTTCCAAGAAAGCTTATATTCCCGACTCCAGTGTCATCACTGCTCTGATATACCAAAATTCCAGTTGCCTTTGAAAACCAGTGAGGGGCACCTGGGTGGTTCAGTGGGTTAGGCATCTGAGTCTCGATTTCGGCTCCAGTCATGATCTCACGGTTCATGGGATCGAGCCTCACATCTAGCTCTGTGCTGACAGTGCAGAGCCTGCTTGGGATTCTCTCTTTCTCTCTCTCTGTCCCTCCCCCCAGCATGCACACATGTACTCTCTCTAAATAAAGAAATAAATAAATAAACTTTAAAAAAAGAAAAACCAGTGAGAATTTTTTCTTCTACCTGTTACCACCAATAGGAGCCCTAGTGATGGTGTGTGGGTGTTTCAACTAAACCATCTGTGCAAGGCCTTCAGGGAAACAGGAAATGATATGGGAAATTAAGGGAGAAATCATGTCCTGTCAAGTGCTGGCTCACCTAAACTTTGATACAAATCTACCATTAAAGCCTACAGGTGAATCACCTGAGAGATTCCCCCACCCCCCCAACCCAACAAGCCCAACAACTACTGTAATGATTAGCTACCTGGCAGACTTCCACTATAAAGTACTATGGAATCTACCCAGCTAAACTGCCTTTAACCAAATACTTCCTTCCTGCAGAAATGATCCTTATCAAAAGCAGGAAAACAGCCCCTTGGCCCTGATGAAACAAAGACTGTGATATAAACTATTCATTTACTTAGCTACACATGCGATGAACTTCCAGAATTTGGTCAGTATAGACAGCAAGCTACTGAACATGAAAAGAATGAAAAGTCTAAAGGCGACAACTTAGAAGTACCTCAGGCTGAGGTCCAGAAGACTCAGGGAGGACCAGACTCTACTCCTCACCTGGACACGTGACCTTAACCTTTCCTGTTCTGGCTCCAGGGGATCAAGGGCTGCTCTGCCCTCACTTAACCCATCCCAGATCCTGCCGTGCCCCACCCCACAACACTCCCCCTCCCCCCACCCCTGCTTTGCACTAAAAAAAGGAAGTAAATAAAGTTTCCTTGGTCAAATGGGTTTGAGAAACACTCCCTTTTGAAGAGGACAGTGTATGTTAGCATACTGAAGCCTTATAGTAAGAAAAGCTATTTAATCTTGTTGAACCCAGTGCTATGTAATACCTCTTACTATCTATGAGAAATACCAGACAGAAGGATCTATTAACTTCCCTTCAGGCTAACACTTTCTGAATTTTAGAGTGCTCAGCTTTCCTATTACATAGCACATGTTTGGCATCAAAATCCTACTGAATTATAACTCAGCAGCAAATTTACCTCTAGTAATATTTACAGTACACTGCTGGGCATCTGTCATGACTCTCCGGTAAAAGTTTCACCTGGCGTATTAATAAGAATACAAATGCGGCAGGACGGGGTGGCGGAGAGCCTTTGTTTACGCTGCTTCTGAACCTTAATGACACATACAGTAGAGCTCAAAGAGAAGATTATGAACTAATAAACGACTGCTCAGAGAGGTGGTTAAAAGCACAAATTAAAAAGATGAAAGCAAATCTGCATTTCATACCTGAGTTGCTACCTCTTCAATCTTGTGAACCGCTTTAGAATCAAATAAGACTTGTCTTCCTCTTCTCTCACAGTCCTGGTAAACTATCAGGCGAATCTCATTCAGGTCAAACTCCGAACATGACCAACTGTGGATTCAAAAGAGAGAAAGAAGTTACGTTATCCACAATCCACAACACTTGGAATGGTCATGGCGAGCTAAGATTCCCAGCCAACGTGCTATGTGCCTCTGACCAGGGGCAGACAGCCTTGTCTGTGGGCTCTAATGGGCCATTGTCCATGGCAAAGGTTTGGAAGACTGCTGTAAACAATAAATCACTGGAGAGAAAGTTTCTCCTTCCAAAGCCACTTTGGGCAAAGACAGCAACCAAAAACCATAAGGATGTGTGCAGAAAGCTAAATTTGGATTCCTGGATTCTGGGAATGGTACACCTGAGGTACAGGAATGTTCCAGCTTCTGTGTTATTGGCCAGGGAACCATTTGGAGCAAGTGAGTGGAGCCTTCTCCTCTCTTCCTCTCCCACCCACCAGGCTCAGGTGAAAATGAGTGGAATTACATATCCTAAATTTTAGAACTTTATTATAGCTGGCTTGGATACAGAAGTTTTGAAAACCAAGTGCATCACTGTACAGAATCTGAATTGCTAACAACAATCAGCAATGGAGGAAGCACAGCTTACTCCTGTTAAAAAGAAAACCACAGGCCCAAAATGGTGTCACTTAATCCAAGTCACCAAACCAGGACTGGCTTAACTGCTGTTTAGACCTCCCCTAGAAATAGTCTTAACCAGTCAATCAGGAATTTTCTGACTAACATGAGGTAATCTGTCACATGGGCCTACTCCTAGCCTAAAAGAAGATGAAGTAATCTGCATGATAAGACCCTTGTCCTTCCCCCTAAGGGAAAATGATCTAGCCTGAAACAATCCTTTCTTGTCTCTTGCTATTAACTCCTTGTTCCATCCTCCCCGTAAAAACCTTCCATTTTGTACAACTCTTCAGAGAGCCCCTCTACTTGCTGGATGGGATGTCGCCACGTTTATGAATTGCTTAATAAAGTCAATTATAACTTCACATTAAAAGCTGCTGGGATAAAATTGCTCTAAACATAAGTTTGCTCTTGAGTAATAAATGAAATCAGAATGTGAGGACTATAAAAAAGGGCAATCATTTAAAATGCACTGCTTTGGGGTGCCAGGCTGGCTCAGTCAATAGAGCGTGCAACTCTTGATCTTGGGGTCCTATGTTCAAGCCTCACGATGGTCATACAGCTTACTTTAAAAAAGTAAAAAAGTAAATATAAAATGCACTGCTTTGGACATATTCAGTTATTAGTCTGTTAATCCTGTCAACATATATTTGAGTGCCTACTATGTTTCAGGTACTGTGGTCCAGATGCTAGACATTCAGAAGTTAACTAAATAGAATTGGTCCCTGCCCTCATGGAGAACATGGTTTAGTGGGGAATACAGGGCCAATAATGATATAAATGTATAACTACAGATTGTCATAAGTGCAAAAAGGAAAAGGATATGATGAGTGTTTCTTATTTTCAGATCTGAAGAGCTGGGAAGTCCCTAAGGATTTAAGGAAGTGAAGGGGGTGCCTGGATGGTTCAGTTGGTAGAACATGTGACTCTTGATCTTGGGGTTGTGAGTTCAAGCCCCACGATGGGGGCAGAGCTTACTTAATAAAACAACAACAACAACCAGAGGATTTAAGAAGTGATTTTTAAATAGGACTTGAAGAAGTAAGAGCTAAAGAGATAAGGTGTGAGAATGAAGAACAGGGTAGGAAGAGAGTAGGCTGGGAAGACAGGCAGGGGTCAGGATCATGCCCTAAGTGCAATGAGAAGCCAAGATGTACAAAGGTTGATAAACTCAGGTCTACACTTCTTAAAAATTCAACCTGGTTCCTCTAAGGAAAACATGGGTGGGGAGATTAAGACTGGAGGTAAGAAGGCCAAAGAGAATTTATTATCAGAGTTCAGGCCCTTCATCAGGAAGGTTAGAGGAACAGCAATGGAGGTGGAGGAAAGAGAACAGATATTAGGGGCAGAACTAATAAGAGTTAGCGGTAGGCTGCGAGGGTACTGGAGACAAAAGGAATGCCTCCTGCTTAGAGAAAGCTGGAGAAGTAGGAGGAGTCCCCAAGGTATGGATGATAGGAAGTCACATAGATAGACTGACAAAAGCAAACTGTTTAAACTAAGAGACAGTCAACTACAATGAAATCAGACACATCTGGATCAAATCCATACTTTGAGTTTCCATTTTTTTCATCAGCACAATGAGAATATTAATGTCAACCTCACAAGGCTGCTATAGGAATTAAATGAAATATGTAAAGTGTTTCACATAGAGGCTGACAAACAGTAAGTGCTCCAAAATGTTAATAATTACTTAAGAGAATTGTTAATGGTACAATTTTTTTTTTTTTTTTTTTTTACCAGCCACAAACTGTGCATTATTGGCTCTTTCCTTTTTTCAGCCAATAGTAGTTAATATTGAATATGTTCTTTCAGGGTAGCAGATTAATTTTCTTAAATCCCAGCACCAAAAAATATAAAGTTCTGGTTGTACCTTCTTCTAACAACCTATATTCTGAGTTATCATGCCCAAGCATCCCTTCCTCCCAGTTTTGACAACAACATGGCAAGTTTATTTTAGAAATCATTTTCTTCTACTCTCAGTCCAGAGACAGTCTGTGATGTAGGCCTGGCTAATCAGACGTGACCACACGACCCCCAGCTAGGTTATGAAAGCCAGTCCCCCAACTTAGCTGCTCAGCTAGGAAATGATAACCCTGGTGCCTATTTTTGCCAGTATGAGGTAAAAGCCTATCTCTGAAAATGAAGTCAGGGTGAAAGAAAGCAGAGGGAAGGAGTGGGATGAGGCACATTCCTGTTGGCAATTGAAGCCAACAGCTTCTGAGTGAGCACTATTCCTGGAGTTAGTTTTCTGTCACTTACAACCAAGAAGTCCTGAAGACTGTGCCCCAAACCACTAAATTTTTAAATTACATAAAGCCATTAAAAATACCCTCTATGGGGCGCCTGGTTGGCTCATTCGGTAAAGCGTGCAACTTTTGATCTTGGGGTTGTAACTCTGAGCACTATGTTGGGTACAGAGATTACATAACGAAAATATCTGGGGGCACCTGGGTGGCTCAGTTGGTTAAGCATCCCACTCTAGATTTCAGCTCAGGTCATGATATTACGGTTTGTAAGACTGAGCCTGGCATAGGGCTCTGTGCTAATAGCATGGGAGTCTGCTTGGGATTCTCTCTCTCTGGCCTTCCCTCACCCCCCAATAAATAAATAAAAAACATTTTTAAGAATCTTAAAAAAAAAAACCTCTGAAATTATTAAGACATAGTACATAGGCTGAAGTTATTAAAAATGAAAAAGCAAAGAGGATTTGTCTTTTTTTCTTGTTCCATCTGTTTTGCCCTAACAATTACACTTTGCCAAAATAGCTTTATAATTTACACAGCAAGTTGTTCAATCCTTATTTTTGAGGAGTAACCCTGACTCAAATACCAAACTGAGGACAGCCTGACTAGAAGAGCTAAGATTTAATAAGGATCATACCACCTTATTAAATGTTTCATGCTATTTTTCAATTTTAAAGGAATGGAAATAAAAGATAGGAGGCAGAAAGCACATACGTTGGATTGTCTAATTTTTTGACCCAAATACCTTCAAAAGGTATGCTTTATATAAGGCAAACTCCACTCTCCAGCTTCCATATGAATACTGCCTTATTTAAAGCCTAATTATAATTTCATCACTAATACTAATGTAGAGGAAATTACAGTTGAGTAATTTGATGAAGAAAATACAGGCAGGACAAAGGACATTAAAAGAGTGCTTCAGAATAAGGCAGGCCTGGGATCAAATCTCAGGTCTGCCTCCTACTGGAGTTACAGCCTTAAGAAAGTCCCCCCCTCAAGCAGTACTTGTAAGACCTGGTGTGAAGATTAAAGGAGATAATCTGCGGAAATCTCCCAGCGCACTGTCAGTTTTTTTCCCTGGGATCCTCCATAACACAGGGCTTCACTGAGTCATAATCACATGCCACATGCATTTTCTGCATGTTCACATTCACTTCAACATTCAACCAAAGTTATTGTGGGGCTTCTGTGAGTACAGCCATGGTTCCTGGTGTTTTACTAAGGGCAACTTTGCGTGACTCAAAGAGGTATAAAAAAATAAGCCGTGGGCTTTTGCCTTAAAATATCTATTTAAGAGATATTTATTCTAATGAGAACTACCTCATTGCTTTGCCTTGGTTGAAAGTAAGGCCCCTGGTTTTATTTATCTACTCTGGTCATGGCCATCTGAGCTGAGGCACAAAAAAGTAAGATGGTTTATCTACCTTTTCTTACTGTAAAATTTAAACAAAAGGACTTAGATGGACCCTTTTCAGTTTTAGGAGTCCATGATGGTAACATCTGCCGGCTGGAACTGAAACCAGCTGTTATTTCTGTAACTACTCATCAAAAGCAGGAAGAAAGTGACCAAAGTCTACATCACTTATCTGAAAGGTGACAATCAATAGTTCAAATGAGTTTAAGTACAGAAAACAGAATTCTCTTTAAAATATATATAATCAGGGGCTCCTGGGTGGCTCAGTTGACTGACTGAGTGTCCGACTTCGGCTCAGGTCTTAATCTCACAGCTCATGAGTTCGAGCCCTGCATCAGGCTCTGTGCTGACAGCTTGGAGCCTGGAGCCTGCTTCGAATTCTGGGGCTCCCTCTCTCTCTGCCCCAACCCACTCGCATTCTGTCTCTCTCAAAAATAAACAAACATTAAAAAAATAAATAAAATAAAATAAAATAAAATAAAATAAAATAAAATAAAATAAAATAAAATAAAATAAAATAAATATAATCAGGAGTACCTGGGTGGCTCAGTCGGTTGAACATCCAACTTCAACTCAGGTCATGATCTCACAGTTTTGTGAACTTGACCTCCACATCGGGCTCTGCACTGGCAGTACAGAGCCTGCTTGAGATTTTCTCTCTCCCTCTCTCCCACTCCCACTCTCTCTCTCTCTCAATAAAATAAAATAAAATAAAATAAAATAAAATAAAATAAAATAAAATAAAATAAAATAAATAAAACCATGTGTTGTGGGTTTAATCGTGTCCCCCAAAACGGTATGTTCCATTCCTAATTCACAGTACCTGTCAACATGACCATGTTTGGAAAGAAGATCTTTGCAGATGTAATCAAGTTAAGATGAAATCATACTAGATGAGGGTGATTAGTGTCTTCATGAGAGGAGGGAAATTTGGACATAGACACAGAGGGAAGGTGATGATGGACAGATTGTGGAGTTATGCTGCTACAAGCCAATGAAGGCCAAAGAAGCCTGGCAGTCAGGGGGATACAATAAATAAGAACTGGGTAAGTCATTATTCTCTAGGCATTTAAAATCTACAAGACATAATCATATAGGTAACTACATGAAAATAAAAGGGTTAGGCAGAATATAGAAAGCAAAAAAAAAAAAAAACAGGAAAAGTTTCCAGAAGAAGCAATATCTGAACTGATGAAGTTAGGAAGAATGGCAAGGATTCCACATGTAATGTAAACAGGGGAGAGAGTCATTGCAGAATGAGGGCATGACATAAATACAAAAAGTCAAATGGTACAAAGTCGATCTTAATTTCTTGAAACATGTCTACTACAGAAGAATTATGCAGGAGATGAGTCTGGAAAGACAGTGTAGGCCTACTTGTGGAGGACCCTGAATGTCAAGCCAAGGAATGTATGTTTGCTTCCACAAGCAGTGGTGTGCCATTCCAACTTTCTGAGATGGGAAATGACATCATCTGACTTGTGTTTCAGGAGAACTAAAGCTGTTTAACAAAGCCATTTTCAGAGCCAATGGAATGGTGGTAGTGACTTGCATACCCAGGGTTTCAAGGAGTCATGGCTAATAAGGATGAGACAAGTAGTTGTATGATTTGCCAACATCCTCCAAGACCAATTCTAGTGTTCATGCTTGACTCGTCCTTTGAACTTTTATAGGAGTCAGGCTAGAAGTGGGCTCAAGTATAGCCATGTTGAAACATGATCTATGAAAGATGAATACTTCAAAAATGTTTTCCCTTTTGCTCTCATGCAAGGAAATAACCCTTATATAGTCAACAACAAGTTCACAGGAAGAGTTTAGAGGGCAGTCCTGTGATCTAAGAATGTGAATATTTAAAAGTCAGGTAGGTGGGAATGCAAGCTGGTGCAGCCATTCTGGAAAACAGTCTGGAGATTCCTCAAAAAAATAAAAATAGAACTACGCTACGACCCAGCAATTGCACTAGTAGGCATTTATCCACGGGATACAGGTGTGCTGTTTCAAAGGGACACATGCACCCCCATGTTTATAGCAGCACTATCAACAATAGCCAAAGTACGGAAAGAACCCAAATGTCCATCAAGGGATGAATGGATAAAGAAGATGTGGTATATATATATACAATGGAGTATTACTCAGCAATCAAAAAGAATGAAATCTTGCCATTTGCAACTACGTGGATGGAACTGGAGGGTATTATGCTAAGTGAAATTAGTCAGTCAGAGAAAGACAAAAATCCTATGACTTCACTCATATGAGGATTTTAAGAGACAAAACAGATGAACATAAGGGAAGGGAAACAAAAATAATATAAAAACAGGGAAGGGGACAAAACAGAAGAGACTCATAAATATGGAGAACAAACCGAGAGTTACTGGAGGGGTTGTGGGAGGGGTGATGGGCCAAATGGGTAAGGGACATTAAGGAATCTACTCCTGAAATCATTGTTGCACTATATGCTAACTAATTTGGATGTAAATTTTTAAAAATTAAAATTAAAAAAAAAAAAAAAAGGTAGGGGGCACCTGGGTGGCTCAGCTGGTTGAGCAGCTGGCTTTAGCTTAGGGATCTCAGAGTTCATGAATTCGAGTCCTACATCGGGCTCTCTATTGTTAGCACAAAGCCCACTTCAGATTCTCTATCCTCCTCTCTCTCTGCCCTTCCCCTACTCACACTTTCTCAAAAATGAATAAACATTTAAAGTAAATAAATGAATAAATAAAATATGATAGAGAAATTTAAGTGGTCCAAGAAAAAGTAAAATTAAACAAAAAAATCAACAATAACAATCACAACAGAAAATGGCAAAAACTACCCATTTAACAAGTAGCTCCCACATGCCTACTGGGTGCTTGCACTCTTCCAACCACTGGGATACAGCCGTGAACAAATCATAATTCCTGCTCTGATGAAACTTTTACTGTATTTATGACAATATTTTACTCTTAAGCCCTATTCTGTGTTTCTTCTACCAACTCTCATTGCTCCTCTTCTCTTTCTCAAAAAAGTTTCTAAAATCAAACAGAAACCCTCTAGAAAGGTTTGTTCAAGAATAGTGAGGAAGGGGGTGCCTAGGTGGTTCAGTCTGTTAAGCATCAAACTTAAAAAATGTATATTTTTAATGTTTATTCATTTTTTGAGAGAGAGAGAGAGAGATGGGGTGTGAGTGGGGGAGGGGCAGAGAAAGGGAGACCCAGAATCTGAAGCAGGCTCCAGGCTCTGAGCTGTCAGCACAGAGCCAGACACAGGGCTTGAACCCATGAACTGCGAAATCATGACCTGAGCCAAAGTCAGATGCGTAACAGACTGAGCCACCCAGGTGCCCTAGCCTCCAACTCTTGATTTCGGCTCAGGTCATGATCTCACAGTTCATAAGCTCAAGCTTCACGCTGGGCTCTGCATTGACAGCATGGAGCCTATTTGGGATTGTCTTCTTGTCTCTCTGCCCCTCCCGTGCTTATGTTCACACTTGATCTCTCTTTCTCAAAACAAATAAATAAACATTTAGGGGGAAAAAGTAGGGAGGAAGTCCTAATGACTCTTACCTAAAAATAAAGGAAAACTAGAAGTGGAGAAAAGGGGAAATTGTGTTTGAGATGGCAACAGAGTTCACCCTGTCAGCACAAATGTACATCATTCCCCACTCAGTACCACATTAATTATTTCAAGAAAAAAAATTATGTAAATAATGGCAGTAACAAATTTGGAATTCTGCTTTGTTTTGTTTTGTTTTGGTCTGGGTTACTACTCTCAGAAAGAAAGCAAACAGGAAAGGTAATTTGGAAATTAATTGATGTTCCTATTTTATAGTGAAACTGTCTTTGCTGTAAAACTTGCCAAGTTTACTTGCAGAGTAACTACATAAAAACTCACCACTGAATTTCTGTTCTGTGGTCAACAGTATAGTAAGAAAAGTACTTAAAGACTCCAATTCTTATCAGAAACTTTTATACATAAAGCTAGCCTAAAGATATAATTTAAAAATGATTCCAATTAAATGTATCCCATTGCTATTTTACCAAAAAAAATTTATACTGGATATTGGCTACAACTTTGTCTTTAACAAAGTAGGTGATATGTAAATCCTTTACTCCTTTTGTAGAAGAAATGTGGGGAAAGAATAAATCCCTATAATCAGCAGCATGACGTACAAAGAGCACTGTTAGTAACAAGAGCCCTAAAGCACACTCCTGCATTCGTTCCTTCCACGCCATTTTATTTTTTTATTTTTATTATTTTTAAAAACTCTTTTTTGAAGTTCATTTATTTTGAGAGAGAGCATGTGAGCAAGAGTTGGGGAGGGGCAGAGAGCAAGGGAGAGAGAGAATCTCAAGCGCAGAGCCTGATGCTAGACTCGATCCCACAAACCATAAGATCATGACCAGAGCAGAAATCAAGAGCTAGACGCTTAACCAACTGAACCATCTAGGTGCCCCTCCTTCCATGCAATTATAGGACCTGGCTTGACCCAGGTACCATGAAAGATATACCAGGAATAGAAATTAACTAGATCCAGTTTCCACCTCAAAATTCTTACAATTTGCTATAGAAAGGCCAACATACAAACACTTAAGTAAACTACACTGTCACAGATACTGAGATTAATGTCCATATGTCTTGTAGAACTTACAGGACAAAGAGGTTGAATCCACATTGTAGGGGAAAGAGATGGGTGCAAGTCACAGAGGATGTGATGCTTGGGACATGGATTAGTATTAACCAGGGTAAACAGAGCTTCTAATTCTAGCTCTGCAACTTTCAAGTCAGGTGACTTTAGGAAAGCACTTATCCAGGGCTTAGCTTTCCCAAAGTGTATCTATGTGCCTTATCTACCTCTCCCAAGGTTGTTGGGAAAAACAAAGACTAAGTATGAAGGTACTCTTAAAACTGTAAAGCATAAATCAAAGATAAGTTCAGATACACAATCTTTTCACTGAGATCTTTGTGGCCAGGTATTTAAGAATTCAGAATTTTTTATACTTTAGAAAGAAGGTATTATGTAATACCTCCTCCAGGGTTCAAGGTATTACCAAATCCCCAAATCAAACAAATGTAACACCAGGCCAAGTTATGAATATTTATGCTGAGCGGATTAGACAGAAACTATACTTAGCTTCACAATAGTTCAGGTTAATTCTAAAAATCTTTTCAGAGATTTTAGGATTTTAGAATTGTAGGATAAGAGATTGTTGACCAATGCAATACTTACTATGTCTTAAGGAAGGTCAAAAGACTGGAATAAGTAACATTTAGTCCAACCAACATTATCCCAAATATAACTGATCCATAACAAAGATGACCATCAAGTTTATGTGTAAGTAGGTTGTAACTCAGAACTTGTTTCTCCCTCCCCCTGAAATAAGGCTATAAATGGTTGTAAGGGTCACAAGCTAAAACCACGTAAATCTTCATATAATGAGTTCACACAGCAATAACAAAACATTATGAGTCACAATATAGCCTGAGGTTTGGATGCTATGAACAGGGAACTATGAAGTACAGAGGAGGAAAAGACAGAATTCCTTCCTTTTTTCCCGAGTTCAGGGTCATGTCAGGTAAGACTCTGAAACAGGTAAAGTTTATGTGTGGCCCTCAAGTCACCATGCCCCACACCCCCACTGCCCTGGGGCCACCATGGGCATCCACAAAACTGCAAGGCACTGCACTGGGCATCAGAATGCCTGAGTTCTAGGCAAGATCGACAGTCCAATCCTGGTCACACTGCTTCATCTCTTACTCCAGTGTTTCTTCCCCTATAAAAATGATGGGTTGGGGCTAAAATCACCTCTCAAGGTCTCATTCTTCCAACTCTAACACACTAAAATTCCAAATCATCTATAAAGTGTGTGCACAGTATAATTTGGAATAGATGACCCCAGCCAAGTACTAAGAGGAAAGCAATCTTAATTAATCCACATTACTGCACAGCATCCTTTAACCCTTCTAGATATACTCTATACTTTGACAAACATGTTTCTTAATATAAATGCATCTTTAACTGATAGAATTTTCAAAAGATGCTAACAAAATCTGCAGAGGAAAAGCACAAGTTCTTTTGAGGCAAGAGGGTCACTGAGTAGACTATGCCAACCAGAATTCCACCCCTGGCTAGCTTTGCCAGATTTTATTGTTGCTATTAATAGGTTTTTCTCTTTCTGCCCTTTAAAAACTCACAGAATCTCTAAATATGGACCATATTTTCCAAAATAATTTCTTGAATTCATAAAAGAGCACTACTCATTCTTTTCTGGTATCTATAAACTGGAAGCTACCTATATTTAAAAAAAAAAGGTAGGGGGTGCTTGGCTGGCTCAGTCAGAAGAGCATGTGACTCAATCTCAGAGTCACGAGTTCAAGACCCATGCTGGATGTATAGATAAAAAAAAAAAAAAAAAAAAAAAAAAAAAAAAAGCTTTGGGACACCTGGGTGGCTCAGTCGGTTGGGCATCCGACTTCGGCTCAGGCCATGTTCTCACAGTCCGTGGTTCGAGCCCCGTGTCGGGCTCTGTGCTGACAGCTCAGAGCCTGGAGCTTGCTTCTGATTCTGTGTCTCCCTCTCTCTGGCCCTCCCCTGCTCATGCTCTGTCTCACTCTCAAAAATAAATAAACATTAAAAAAACTTAAAAAAAAAAAGCTTTGCTGTACACTGTACATCTCCATGCATGCTTTAATTTTAATATTCACTGAGCTAATTCTTTCACACTCTTGTCAGCATAATGCAGTCAACATTCGTTACTATATTTTAGGATTACCGAAATGCATAATGGCCCTGCTGAAAGCTAACTTGCATCAACATGATTTCATATCTTCTTTGAAGTAAGATTTCCCTACCTTCTCCACCCACCCACGGAATTTATATGCTAATCACAGATAAATATTCAAGACACTGGCTTATACATTAATTCTAGATCCATTTAAATTGTACACAGATAACATAATAATATTTTCCTAGAAGATTCCCAAGGTCTAAATCATTGTTATCTCCATAAGGTCTTTTGTTTGCAAAATGAGAAAGCCAAAATCAACAGAAACTGTACCTATCTTTGTTTGTAAAATATTAGCTCTAAAAGAGATGGGCACAGGCGAGCACGTGTGGAATGGTCAGAGGGCAGCAGTGCAGGGCCGGGCCATGGGGCAGAGGGCAGAGCCAAAATAAGAGGGTTGGGGGAGAGGGGGAAGAACAACATGGGTGCAAACACACATACTCTTTGACCCAGCAATTCCACTTGTAGGCATTAATCCTACAGATCAATTTGCAAAAGTTCAAAATGATTATGTACAAAAAGGTTTTCACTGTAGCACTGTTTGGAAGAGCAAAGGACTGGAAACAACCATCAACACAAGACTGTTAAACTATGGTCCATCCATACAATGGAGTACTATACAGATACAATAACAAATGAGGAAGATCCTTATGATTCTATAATAAGCTAGCATATCATCTTAATAGGAAGAAAGAAGTACAAAACATTGTGTGTAGAATGCTCTCATATGTATTTTTTTTTTAAAGGAAAAAATGTAGGAAAAACTCTGGATTTTACTATATGTACATAGAGTATCTCTAGAAAGACAAATAATGAGTTGTAAGACTGGTTGTGTCTAAAACTATTTAATACACATCTGTTAAAACAGCATAGAATGTAGACCCTGGAGCCAGGGTCCTCACTCTACCTCTTTCTAGTTCGTGACTTTGGGAAGTTACCTAACCTCATTGTTCCTCAGTATCTGATCTGCAAAATGCCTACCTCATAAGTGTTTGAGGATTAACAAAGAGCCAGGCACACAGTAAGTGTGCTGTAAGTACTCACTGAGACTTTGTACCTTTTGAATATTTAACCATATGACTATACTACTTCTTGAAAAATTAAAAATAAAATAAATCATGAAACTGAGGAATACAATAGAAACATTCTATTTTTTTTTAACCCATCAAAGATTGTATTATTGCCTTAAGACAAACAACCTTAATTACTGTTTGCTTTAAAAAGCTTCTTGGTAGCTGAAGCATGAGGCAGTGGGTGAACTCCCACAGGGAAACCACCTTAATGAATTCAAGGCATTTAGATTCAGTTTCAAATATGTAGTTTGGCTTCATACAATGACATTTATTGAGCTTGTCAGTATTCATATACCACATTGTCCTGCCCTTCTTCATCCCCTGCTTCCCCAAGGACAGGACAAGTTTCTCTCTAAAAAGTAACCCCTCTTCTCATTTATTAAACCTATTTATATATATAGCCTCTGGGTTTGTTATTACTGCTCTAGTACCGTATCAAATTGATTTCTATCATATTAAATAGCTGACCTTTTTTTACTGCACAATCTCACAGAGCCTAAAGACACAACTTCCAGAAAGTCTGACGTCTGGATATAGGCTCTGGTGATGAGAGCCACACAGCACATGCACAAATAATTACCTAACATTTTAGAGTCTCCCAAACACTTTACAGAATTCACCTGAAGTAATCTTCACAAAAGTCCCGTGAGAGCGTGTATTACATGTTTTACATAGAAATTAGGAGACTTTTTTTTTCAATTTTTTTAACATTTATTTATTTTTGAGACAGAGAGAGACAGAGTATGAACAGGGGAGGGGCAGAGAGAGAGGGAGACACAGAATCTGAAACAGGCTCCAGGCTCTGAGCGGTCAGCACAGAGCCCGACGTGGGGCTCGAACCCACGGACTGTGAGATCATGACCTGAGCCGAAGTCGGACGCTCAACCGACTGAGCCACCCAGGCACCCCAGAAATTAGGAGACTTTTAAAAAGTTATAACCAGGAGCGCCTGGGTGGCTCAGTCGGTTGGGTGTTGGCCTCTTGGTTTCAGCTCAGGTCATGATCTCACGGTTCATGAGTTCAAGCCCTGCATCGGGCTCCACCCTGACAGCGCAAAGCCTGCTTGGGATTCTCTTTCTCTCTCTCTGCCTCTTCCCGGGGCTAACTTGCATGTTCTCTCTCTCTCTCTCTCTCTCTCTCTCTCTCTCTCCCATGCTTAGATTCTCTCTCTCTCAAAATTAAAAAAAAAAAAAAAAAAAGTTGTAACCAGTAAGTGGCAAAGACAGGATGCAAACCAATGTTTCCTGATTCCAGATTCTGTGCTGTTCCAACTCTGCTATGTTATCACCTTAATATTAGTAGCAAACAAGTCAGGGTAACATCCTTTACATTCCAGGATATCCCTCTGCATTTCTTTCTGAAGTATAAAAACCTGTTACATTTGAAAAATAAGAATATTTGTGATATAATGTTAAGACTGAAAAGCAGAACACAGAATTATGTATACAGTATGAATTACCTCAACTATGTACAAAAACAAAAACTGCTATCAAAGAAAGTTCACCAAAAATTAGTAGCTCATATTACAGACAAAAGATTAATCCCCCTACTATAAAAAGGACCATAAACCAATGAAGAAAAGGGCTCACAAACCAATGGAAAACTGGGCAATGTATACAGATAGTTCATAGAAAAAATATTAAGATGATTTTTAAACATATGAAAAGATGTTAAATCTTACTCCTAGAGAAAAGCAAATTAAATTCATACACCTATCAGATTGGCAAAATTCCAAAAGTTAGACACCCTATGCGATTAATACGAGCAGAGGCACAAAAAAGTAGAACTACATGGTGGGGGCAGGAGAGTAAACTGTCATAGATATCAGAATTACAAGTATTTTTAACCCTGGACCCACCAATTCTATTTCTGGAACTAAACAGATATAAACATGTATGTGTGTGTGTACATATATATGTACATACATACATATATATCTATGTATGTATACATATATGTGTATCTATGTACGTACACACATACATATATATGTATGTACATAGATACATATATCTTTGCAGCATGTTTGCTAAGAGCAAAAGACTGGAAACAACTGGAGAAGACATTGGTAGGGGCAAATAATATCATTTATGTCAAATTCACGCAACAAAATACCAAGCAGCTACTGTAAAGAGTGTGCAAGTATGACAGCAATGCCTGTAAGATGTCCAAATTATACTGAAAGTTCAAACAGCAAAAAGAACATGATACCTTTTGTGTAAGAAGGAAGAATACAGATTTGTTTTTGCTGATTTCTGCATAAAAGAAACACTTAAAAAAATTTAGTTTATAAAAATTGAATTTTATTTTAAAAAGTTTTTAAATTTGTAATGTTTATTTTTGAGAGAAAGAGAGATACAGCATGAGCAGGTGAGGGGCAGAGAGACAGGGAGACACAGAATCCCAAGCAGGCTCCAGGCTCTGAGCTATCAGCACAGAGCCTGACGTGGGGATCGAACTTACGAACCTCGAGATCACGACCTGAGCCAAATTCAGACACTTAACCGCCTGAGCCACCCAGGTGCCCCTAAAAAAAAATTTTTTTAATGTTTATTTATTTTTGAGAAAGAGCAGAGACAGAGTGTGAGCGGGGAAGGGATAGATACAGAATCCGAATCAGGCTGCAGGCTCCGAGTTGTCAGCACAGAGCCCAATGTGGGGCTCAAACTCATGGACCGCAAGATCATGACCCAAGCCAAAGTTGGAAACTTAACTGACTGAGCCACCCAGGTGCCCCTAAATTGAATTTTAAAAAGTAGGAAAAGGAAGAATAGTTCTGACCTTTGAAGGCAAAATTCACAAGAATACTCTGGTCTCCCAGGTAAAAAGCCTGATTAGTCTATCAGAAGTAGTTTTTTCTTCAATTGGTTCTAAGAGATTTCAGATTTTATAGTCTACTCCTGGTTATAGAGGCATGGGAATGAAGCAGACAAAACAAGGCCAGGAGCTTGGCCAGCACCTTCTAAGACTGGTTTTTAAATTATATGGCCCAGATAGTTGACAAATTTGCCTGAAAATGCTCTCTCTGGTTGGGCAGGGAAGACAAGCCTTCCAAAAGACAATACTGGATTGCTGTCCTAGAGAGAGAGAGAGAGAGACCAGCAGTCTGGGAGTCAGTAGTCGAAATAAGATGCTGTTGGAGGCCAGAACACTTATTAAGGCCACAGAAAGGCAGGTGAGTGGCCATGAGTCTTCACAGGGAAAGGCTGAAGCAGTGGTTAGGAAGTGCTCCTGCTGCCATGCCTGTCACATGAAGGTGAGGATGATGGGGAAGCTCCAAGCAATGGCAGCCAAGTGAGCTGGAGAAAGGGCTCCCTGCTCCTTTCTCACCCACCTGCACCAGGTGGACACCTGTGACCTCTGCCTATTGTTCCTGGCATCCAGGATTTCTTCATCTAAAAAAAGTCCATAAAAACATGTCCGGGGTTTGGGGTTGTGCCTGGGTGGCTCAGTCAGTTAAGTGTCCATCTCTTGATTTCAGTTCAGGTCATGATCTCACCATTCGTGAGATCAAGCCCCACATTGGGCTCTGTGCTGACCGTGTGGAGACTGCTTAGGATTCTCTCTCTCCCCCTCTCTCTGCCCCTCTTCTGTACTTTTTCTCTCTGGTGCTCAAGTGCGCACACGTGTGCTCTCTCAAAATAAATAAACAATAAAAAAAAAAAAAAACATGTACAGGAATGTTTATACAGCATTCTTCATGATAGCCAAAATGTGGAAAGCAACCACATGTCCATCATCGGATAAACACAATGTGGCACATCCATACAATGGAGTATTGTTTGGCAATAAAAAGGGATGAAATACTAATACATGCTAGAACAGGAGTGAACCTTGAAAGCATGGTAAGTGAAAGAAATCAACTACAGAGAATCATATGTTATATGATTTCACTTATACAAAATGTCTAGCATAGGCAAATTTACAGAGACAGCAAATTAGCAGCTGACTAGAGCTGGAGGTAGGGAGATTGGGGAATTGTGGAATAACAGTTAAATTTTGTGTGGGGTTTCTTCTGGGGGTAATGGACTGTTCTGAAGTTGATTTTGGTGATGACTGCACAATTCAGTGAATGCACTAAAATCCACTGAAGTATAAATACACGTTAGATGGGAGGATTGTGTGGTATGTGAATCATCTCAATAAAGCTGTTTTAAAAGAAACAAGATACATTTTGTGTACAGGCCCCCCACCGCCACCCCACCCAAGGATGATGAGCAGTGGGAAGACTCATGCACTGTGTTGGGAAAGAAGCTGAGGCAACTGCTTTGAAGAATATCTAGTAAAGCCAAAGATTCACATATCGTAAAACCTAACAATTCCACTCTTGGGGGCATATACCCTATGGAAATCCATACAGATGTGCAGAAAAAGACAAGGGCAATACTATTCACTGCAACATTGTTTATAACAGTAAAATAGTTTGTAAAAACAAAATTAAAATGTTCATCAATAGACTAATGGATACATAAATTGTGAATGCTATACTGGAATTTAGAATTACCGAACTAGAGGTACGTGAATATGAATAAATTTCAAAAAACATGCAATTCTTCAAAATAATATGTACAGTATGCTACTCATTCTATAATGTTAAATACATGTGACCCAGTATTATTTATGGATACATTATAACCAGTAAACTAAAAATATAGCAGAGGCAAATATTCAGAATGTGGTTACCTCTGGAAGGAGGAAGAAGGTAGAAGACTGGGCCCAGTAAGGACTATGTAGGAAGCAACATCTGTTCCCCTCGTGTTTTAGATCTTTTGTTTTTAATTATATATGTGAAGCAAGAGTGGTAAAATGTTAAGATTTAACAAAACTTGGTTGTGGGTACACACATGGTTATTATACCATGTTCTGTATTTTCCTTATGGTTGAAATATTTCATAATAAAATGAAAATCCTTTTCCCCTTGAGGGAAATCCTCAATCCCTTTAAGGTTCCTCAAAAAATTAAAAAGAGAACTATCCTATGATCAAAGAATTGCACTACTGAGGATTTACACCAAAATTACAAAAATACAAATTCAAAGGGATACATGCATCCCTATGTTTATTACAGCATTATTTACAATAGCCAAACTATGGAAGTAGCCCAAGATAGATGAATGGATTAAGAAGGTATGATATTATATATATAATATTATACACACACACATATATATATACACACACACACCCCACCCAAGGATGTATGGGTATATATACATATATGTGTGTGTGTATACATACATATATATGTGTGTACATATATATAATATATGATATATATATACCTATATACACACACACTATATATACACATATATACACACACACACATATACATGCAATGGAATATTATTTGGCCATAAAAAAGAATGACATCTTGCCATCTGCAACAACATGGATAGAGCTAGAAAGTATAATGCTGAGCAAAATAA
Organism: Panthera tigris; assembly: GCF_018350195.1. Taxonomy (NCBI): domain Eukaryota; kingdom Metazoa; phylum Chordata; class Mammalia; order Carnivora; family Felidae; genus Panthera; species Panthera tigris. Next base: position 68,819,506 of record NC_056663.1, read on the forward strand.
GTCAGAGAAAGACAAATACCACATGATCTCACATATATGTAGAATTTAAGAAACACAAATAAGCAAAGGAAAAAAGGAGAAAGACAAACGAAGAACAGACTTCTAACTATAGACAACAAACTGATGGTTACCAGAGGGGAGGTGGGTGGCAGGATGGATTGAATAGGCATTAAATAGCATACTTGTCATGATGAAAAATAAAAAGAGAGAGGACATTGGCATAGACCAGGTTGTAATAGTGGAGGTGGCAAGAAGTAGTCAGACTTGGGGTAGTATTTGAGGGTAGAGCCAGCTGGAATTGCTATGGATTGGATACAGTGTGTAAGGAAGGAAAAAAAAAAAAAAAGAGGAGTCATAACTACGACCATCAAGAGAGAGAAAGCTGCAGGTGGGACAAGTTGTTGGCTATACAAACCTGGAGGGCAGGGGAAAAGTCTGGGCTAGAGTTATAAATGTGGGAGCTGTTGGCAAACAGATGGTACTTCAAGCCAAAGGCTGAATGAGATCACTAAGGAAAGTGAGTGTGAGTAGAGAAGAGGTCCAGGACTAAGCCTTCAAGCACACCAACATTAATGGGTGGGGAGAAAAGGAGGACTCGGCAAATAAGATCAAGATGGAGCAACCAAGAAAGGGGAGAATGCTGGAGTTAAAAAGAAAGAAAAAAAAAAAGAAGCAAAAGAAAATGCTAAATGGGTTTTTAAATGGAAAAAAAAAAAAAGGATTTATAAAAAACTAATAAAATTGATTACCTAAAGGGCATGGGGAAGAATAATGAGGTGGGAAAAATATATTTCAAATATATATTTTTATTGTTGAACCAAGTGAATGAATTATCTCTGAAGGCATATAGAGAAAATGCTTTTAAAATGTTAAGGAAAAAAACCCTCACATTCATATGCTTTAAGAGGTGATTTAACCTATAAAAGGTGTTAGAGTTGGGGCGGGGGGGGGGGGGGGGTGTTCCTTACCTTTGATTCAGGTTTCCAAGTAGAGGCACAATCCTGATTAGTGTTAACATTCCTATCTGTCTTCACCCCTACATGCTCCTTCCCAGGGGAAGAAGAATGATTTCTGATTGATAAACTGTCCTTTATGCTTTGCTATCTATCTGTTTGCAGAGCACACACAAACTAATCTAACCTTCAACTACTCAACATCACGTTTTATAGGGGTGAACCCCTATTAGGTAAGGCCTATGTGTGTCTTCAGCTGCTTATGACAAGGTGGGTGAACAGGTCTAATTCTAAGGTTATTAGGTAACTCCTTGTTGTTACATATAGTAACCATTTCCAAATGTAGATATTTTGGTTTCTATCTACCTGACCAATTTCTATCTCCCAATTTTCAAATTCCATTGGGGAATGAAAATTTCCTACATGGAAAATTATCTGCCAAGAAGACTGTCAGAAATGTGAATAAGAATAGGTTTCTTTCTAAACTAGAAACCCAAACATCCACCAGCAGAACATACCTTAAGTTTTGAAGCCATCCATTTAAGAACATACTATGGAGTCATGAAAACTTGCTCCTGAAAACATTTTAATAACATGGGAAAAATATTATACTGAGTAAAAAAGCAGATTCTGTAACTTGATACCTGAATATGATTCAGTTAATACAGCTTATATTTATGTACCAATAAAAGACTATAAGAAAATAAAAGTATTAACAGTAGTAAAATTTGTGTGATAGCATTATGAGTAATTTGAATTTTCATTTTTATATTTGTTTGCATCTTCCAAATGTTCCATAATAAAATTGTATCATTTTGGTAATCAGAAAAAATATTTAAGAACTATCTTAAAATAAGTTTAGTAACTACAAAGAGAAAAAGATGGAGGAATTTAAAAAGAAAAAAGGACAGGGTGCCTGGGTGGCTCAGTCAGTTAACTGCCCAACTCTTGGTTTCAGCTCAGGTCATATCTCATGGTTTATGCATGGGGCTCTGTGTGATGGTGGGATGCCTGCCTGGGATTCTCTCTCTCCCTCTCTCTCTACTCCTCCCCTGCTCATGCTGTCTCTGTCTCTCTCAAAAATAAATAAACTTAAACAAAGAAAAAGAAAAAAGGCAAGTAGCTAGCTTGACATAAATGTGGTCCTGCTCTGAAAAATACAACTGTTAAAATATTTTAAAAATACTTCATATACCAGCTATTAACAAAAGGAATTTAAAATTAAAAACACCATACCATTAATATTAGCCCACTATCCCACAAAAGAAATACTTAGGTATAAGTTTAACAAAATATGTATAAGATCTATATGAGGAAAACTATAAAACTCTGATAAAGGGAATCAAAGAACCAAATAAATGGAGAGATATTACATGTTCATGGGTAGGAAGACTCAAGATGTCAGTTCTTCCCAATTTGATCTACAGATTCAATACAATCCCAATCAAATTTCCAGCAAATTATTTTGTGGATATAAACAAATTCATTCTAGAGCTTATTTGTGGAGGCAAAGAACCCAGAAGAGCCAACATAACACTGAAGGACAAGAGCAAAGTTGGAAGACTAAAAATACCCAACGTGAAGACTTACTACAAAATTACAGTAACCAATACAGGAGGGTACTGATAATAGAACAGACAAACAGATCAACAGAAAAGAACAGAGAACCCAAAAACAGATTCACACAAATATAGTCAACTGATCTTTGACAAAAAAATCATAGGCAACACAATGGAGAAATGACAGCCTTTCAGCAAATGGTGCTGGAACAAATGGACATCCACACGCAGAACAATGAGTCTTGACACAGATCTTAAATCCTTCACAAAAACTTAACTCAAAATGAATCACAGACCCAAATGTAAAATGCAAAACTCTAACATTCCTAGAAGATAACATAGGAGAAAAATCTAGATGACCTTGGACATGGTGATGACAACCAAAGCACATGTAATGAAAGAAACAATTGATAACCTGGACTTTATTATTTTTTTTAATGTTTACTTACTTACTTTGAGAAAGAAGGCTCACACATGAGCAAGAGTAGGGGAGGTAGGAGGGGGCAGGGCAAGAGAGAGAATCCCAAGCAGGCTCCATGCTCAGCATGGAGCCAGATGCAGGGCTTAATTTTACAAGCATGAGAGCCTGATGCCAAATACCACAGATACCTGAGCCAAAATCAAGAGCTGGAAGCTTAACCAACTGAGCCACCCAGGTGCCCCAATAACCTATACTTTATTAAAATTAAAAACGTCTCCCCTGCCTAAAAAACTACTAACAAAAAAAATTAAATTAAAAACTTCTCAACTATGAAAGACAGTAACAAGAAAATGAGAAGACAAGCCACAGACTGGGAGAAAATATTTGCAAAAAAACATATTTGATAGAGGTCTGTCATCCAAAATATACAAAGAACTCCTAAAACCCGACAATAAGAAAATGAACAGCCCAATTAAAAAATGGGCAAAGACCTGAATAGACACCCCCCAAAATAGGATATAGAGATGGTAGATAAACATATCAATGATGCTCTACGTCATACGTCATTAGAGAAACACAAATTAAGACAACAGTGAGATACCACTACACTGCTATTAGAATGGCCAGAATGCTGGCAAAACCAAATACTGACAAGGATGTGGATTAACATGAACTGTCATTCTCTGTTGGTGGGAATGCAAAATGGTATAACCACTTTGGAAGTTTGGCCGTTTCTTAAAAAAAAAAAAAAACAAAAAAAACTCGTACCTTATGATCCAGCAATCATACTCCTTGATATTCACCCAAAGGAGTAAAACTTATGTCTATACAAAAACGCACACAGAGATGTTTACAGTAGCTTTATTCCTAATTGCCAAAACTTGGAAACAACCGAGATGTCCTTCAGTAGGTGAATGGATAGATAAACTGTGCTACATCCAGACAACAGATAACTATTCAGTGGTAAAGGGAAATGAGCTATCAAGCCAAGAAAATACATGGAGGAAGCTTTAATGCATATTACTAAGTGAAAGAAGACAATCTAAAAAGACTACATATGGGGCGCCTGGGTAGCTCAGTCAGTTAAGTAACCGAATCTTAATTTCGGCTCAGGTCATGACCTCACAGTCCATGAGATCAAGCCCCATGTCAGGCTCCACGCTAACATGGAGCCTGCTTGGGATTCTCTTTCCCTCTTTCTCTCTGTCCTCCCCTACTCGCCTGCTCTCGCTCTCTCTCTCTCTCTCTCTCCTCTTCTCTCAAAATAAATAAATTTTTTAAAAACTTAAAAGTAAAAAATAAAAATAAATAAAAATAAAAATAAAATAAAATAAAATAAAATAAAATAAAAAGGCTACCTACTGCATGATTCCAACCAAATGATATTCTAGAAAAGCAACACTATAGAGAGAGTAAAAAGATAAGTGGTTGCCAGGGGTTAGGGAAAGATGAATAGGCAGATCACAGAGGATTTTTAGGGCAGTGAAACTGATCTGTATGATACTATAATGATGGGTACATTTCATTATACATTTGTCAAAACCCATAGGATGCACACCACCACAAGTGAACCTTAATAAACCATAGTAAACTATGGCCTGGAATGATAATGATGTGTCAGTGCAGGTTCATCAACTGCAACAAACATACTACTCTGATACAAGATATTGATAGTAGGGGAGACTGTGCACGTGAGGGGGGGCAGAAAGAACAGAGGAACTCTCTGTACCTTCTGCCAATTTTGATGTGAACCTAAAGTTGCTCTAAAAAATAAAGTCTATTTAAAAGGAAAAAAAAAACTTCTTAAATTGTCAAGGGAACTTTTAAAATACAGGAACTTTCAGTAATGAGCACTAGTTTTACAGTTTTGTGATAGGATTATTCTCTGAAGAGCATTTTGGTGTGTTATAGTCAGCTAGAGAATTCCCTGTGAAGATAAAAACCAAGGACATATTATTTGAGCTTTGGATATGGCCATCAAAAGTCTCTGCCCCTGTTCAGCTGAGTTACAAGCTGTCTCCCCTCAGCCTGTCCACTCAGCTGGAAAGGAGAAGGTCAGTCCTACATTCTCTGCTCTATAGAATGAGCCCAATCCTTTCATGTGGTCTTGTTCTTCCTGACAGAGGAACGAGTTCTCATAATAGCTCACATTAAGGTATCACCGACTGCCATGAGAGAACAATGCTTAAACACAAAGAAATGAGGTTCTGATCATAGGAACTGCTGTTATCAAGCAAGGGCCAATGGGGGAGAGATTAGGCAGCAGACAACCCCCACCTGCCTCTCATATCACGATGTGCAGGGGCTAGCCCTATCTACCAGTCCACCTTGGGTCCGTTCACATTCCCTTGAAGGACAATTCACTTTCTGAATCCAAATGATTTTTGCCCCTTGGCAACATTTTTCTTTTTAGAGTGCACGGCACACATGGTCTTGCCTTAGGATCTCTGTCCTTACTAGTTCCTCTGTTGAGAATACACTTCCTCAAATATCCGTACGGCTTGCTCCCTCACAGGGCAAAGATGACCACTGAGACAGTTTTGGCTCCACTGATTACCCAAGGTCTTCACATTTCTCTAACAGTTTTGTTACCCATCAGTCACTGACAGATACTCAGAATGTTAGGACTGGAAGGGACCTCAGACACCACCCATCTGATGACTTGACACATCATTAGAATCACCCCAGAAACTCTTTCAATTGTTTTGTTTGTTTTTAGTCAATAAAGCCTCACAGGCTCCACTTCTAGAAATTTGCTCAAGTGGATCTGAAACGAACCTCATGAAGCTACATTTTTTAAAAAAAACAGTTCACATATTTGATGATCACTGACCTAATCTACCACTTCTATTATTTTTTTGTAGAAGAGAAAATAGAAACACAGATCATGAGATCGGGATAGAGAAGATCCCCAGAGCAAAGATGCTTCCACTGTATCTGGTACTATGGTCTAGGTTCTCACATGTTCTAGGTTCTCTCATGACATGAGTCAGATTTTTAACTTAATTTTATGTTTAAATGTTTAACAGACTGAACAGATGAGAGGGGGGGGGCGTGGGGGAAGGGGGAAGAGAGGATTTGCGGCAGGCTCTGCACTGACAACAGCGAGACCTACATGGGGCTCGAACTCATGAACCGTGAGATCATGACCTGAGCCAAAGTCAGACACTTAACCGACTGAGCCAGGTGCCACTAGAATCAGAGTTTTTAAAAATCAGTAAGTGAAACAACTAGCTTAGTGTTACTAAACTGTTTGTTTTTTGCCTTTGGGCAGGGTGAGGCGTGCAAGTGAAAGGAAAGGGCAAATCAAGAAAAAAAAGAGGGGGCGCCTGGGTGGTCAACAGGTTAAGCTCTGACTTCAGTTCAGGTCATGATCTCACAGCTCCTGGGTTTGAGCCCTGCATTGGGCTCTGTGCTGACAGCTCAGAGCCTGGAGCCTGCTTCAGATTCCGGGTCTCTGTCTCTCTCTGCCCCTCCCTCCCTCACACTCTGTCTCTCAAAAATAAACATTGAAAAAAAACTTTAAGAAAAAAAAGATAGCATTTTAATTCACATCTGTTCTATAAAGACCTGAGAGTATTTTTTTTAACCTTTCTAAACTAATAAGAGAAGGATTAAACCCTTCAAGATAAACCTCTAATGGATGGATATACACCTGATACCCAACAATCCATATAAATTTGGGATCCCACAGAAGGGGAAGAGAATTGCCAGGGATCTTGGTGTTTCTAGAGCCCAAAGGCTAGATTCTCTTTCTTTGGTGAATTTTGATGGGGAGTTTCATTATAATCTTAGATGGGTCACAGATTACTGTTCTCACCAATTCCCACCAGGGCTTGCTGCATCATTATTCAGCAGTTATTCAGCTTTTGTTACTATAACAATAAAAGGGTAAGGCTAAGCCACAGCCTGACTCACAACAGGAGTCCTAACAGAAGAACCAGGAATCATGGACCCGTGTAGCCGAGTATTCCAGTTCACTGTACAGCTGAGCAGGAACTTGAGGGATAAAGGCTTCAGAAGCTGCCCAATGACTTGGGCTGCAGACCCCAGAGTTGGAGTATCCTTGTCCTCTGTCTGAAACACAGTCTTCTGGACATAACTAGTTATGGTAACTAACACTTATCAGAATAAGACCCAGACAAAAGTTTATGTCAGTCGTCAGTCTACATGAAGCAAGTTCACACTCCCTTCAAAACCCCTCTATACCAAGGCTGCTCTGATTCATTCTCAAGAGGAGGCGTGGCCTCTAGAGGGTCAAGTTGAATGTTTTTAAACCTAAATTAGACGGGACTTTGCAGCAACATTAAGTTACCACTGCATGCTTTCATTCATTCACATATTCTCAAATTATATCTCTAAATCCCAACCATCAACCAGTGGAAATAAACTCTTAGCTAGTCAAAGAAAATTCTTCATGGCACATAAAATCAGTGAAAAGGGAAGGAATGCAGAAAGGGCAGAAGAACTTGTGACAGCAATACTCAACGCATCTGAAAGAGTCACACCCAGCAATTTCAACCTCTCGGTGAAGCTTGTCACAAAGCACAAGACCATCAGCTGACTAGGGTTTGTTTTTTTTTTTCCTCTACCCACTTCATTCAACCTGTTGGACAGCTACATTTTCTACATAGTATCAAAGCAGAAGAGTTTTCACAGCTAAGTGAAGAAGACAATGAAAAACACTCTCCCTAACCCTGCAACCTGCATTAGTCCTTTTTGCTAAAATCTTCAGAACAGAATTCTTTGGTCTGTTGCCTTAGCATATCTCTCTAAATCTGCGACTATTTTTATATTTCCTTGTCAGTAGTCCTAACTGCTATAAATAAAGACTGGTAGTAAAATCATGGTCAGCCTATCTCTGTGAAGCAGTTAACTAGGGGAAAGAAAATAAACCCTGGTTTCTATACTTCTTTTCTTGTTGAGTAACTACCACAAGCAACCTAAGCCTCCTTCTTTTTTGTAATGAATTCGTTCATCCAGATCGTAGACAAGTCTAATACATACACTCATTAATTCTTTGGCCCTATCTATCCTGGTGATTCTAAAGCAGTACAGAGAGTCTCTGCTGAATCCAAACTCCAAGATATGAAACTTAAAGCACAATTGATTCTGAAGTGCTCTGTTTCAGTTCCTCTTTGGTGTGGGTAGGGTATACTTTTTAAGAAAATGTTATGTCAAATTCTCTCCTGCTATCAGAGAAACAATAATTCACTGATAAGCTTGGCAAATACTCCCGGATTTCTCACAAAAACAGCCTTCTGGACTTATCTAATTTGCTACTAAAGTTTGCAAAATCAAGTTATTAGCAGCTTTGTTGTGGTTGATATTTTAAGAAAAAAGAAGGAAGTGATTATTGAAGACTGCACCCTATGTCCAGCCTCATAACAGTTACTAGACGTGAAGTTTTAGAGAGGATTTTTTTTTTACTGACAAACCACTTAAAATGTTTCATCAAACTCTGTAGGTTTTTGCTGATTCTGTGAAATAAATGAACCTCCAATATCTTTCGTTCTAGAGATTAAGGAGAATGGAAGCGAAGATACGGAGGATACACTTCCACCCTGAAAAGTCTGATTCCACATGGACCATAATTAGAAAGAAAAGCAGGGGCACCTGGGTGGCTCAGTCAGTAAAGCCTCCGACTTCGGCTCAGGTCATGATCTCGGCTCAGGTCATGATCTCGCAGTTCATCAGTTCCAGCCCCACGCTGGGCTCTGTGCTGACAGCTCAGAGCCTGGAGCCCGCTTCAGATTCTGTGTCTCCCTCTCTCTCTGCCCCTCCCCAGCGCTCACTCGCACACTCTCTCTCTCTCTCTCTCAAAAATAAACAAACGTTAAAAAGAAAAAAAAAATTTAAAGAAAGAAAAACGTTTCCTTCTGCACCGAACTGTGGCAGTTTTACACTGTGGCCACTGTTAGGTATCTAACATGACTCCTCTACATGTGTGGACTCTTTCTCTTCACCTTTGAGTAACTGGAAAATCATGAGGAAAGATGGGGGGGGGGGGGAACCTACTTATCAGTGCACTCAGCTAAGACCACCTAAAATTATTGATTTAAGATACCCAAGAGCAAAGAGGGAGTTGGAAGTCATACTTAACTGACTGCCACCTGACTTGGACAAACAGATAACTCGTGAGCACTCTCGAGCCAGATCCCTACAGTGCAAGCTCCTGTCAATAATTCACTCTACCCTTGAGACTGGCTCAAGTCCTAGAGAAATACAGGAAACCAAGCACAATGCTGCAAATAACGATCACGTTTTAAAGATGGTAGGAAGGGGGAGACAAAGTAGATGAGGTCTACCAAGACAACTGGTCTGACTAGAGATGAATTCCAATTAATTGACAAGTATACGTCATCACTGCGCAAAATTCTAAACAAGAGGCAAAAAAAGTCTCAGCACCAAAGAAGTAACTCTAAAGGAAGTTAAAATAAGAAAAGGCAATAACGGATATGAAAAATTTTTGTTAATGTGTTGTTTAAATAAAAATGATTAAAATTCACTGAAGAATATTAAGTTCACTGAAACTGAGAAGCAGAAGCTCATACCAAAATGTTTTGAAGTTTTTAAAAAAACTTTATGTGGCCCTGCATATTATTTTCTTATCCCCCTCACCCCTAATATGTATTTGGGGAATCTAGAATCATATGAATAAATATAGGGAATACAAAAGGTCCTGATGCTACATCTTAGAATTTCAGAGAAGGAAAGGATTTTTTAAAATAATCTAAACCAACTTCATAGCTTAGAGTTGAAAAGTGAGACACAGAAAAGCCAGGAGACTCTCACATGGTTAAACGCTCTTCCTGGGCTGCAGAGGTGGGGATCAGGATCAGGATCAGAATCAGGATCCAGATCAACTGAGTGCCAATCCATTACTCTTTTGTATCACTCAGCTGTTCTATCTTGATAAGAAACAGATAAAAACAGGGGTGCCGGGTGGCTCGGTCAGTGGAGCATCCGACTTGGGCTCAGGTCATGATCTCACAGTTCATGGGTTCAAGCCCCGCGTCGGGCTCTGTGCTGATCAGAGCCTAGAGCCTGCTTTGGATTCTGTCTCTTTCTCTCTCTCCCCCTCTCCTGCTTATGCTCTGTCTCATTCTGTCTCCCAAAAATAAATAAATTGTAAAAAAAAAAAAAAATTAACTAAAAAAAGGTACAAAAGTGAAATTCTTATCTGAACGCTCAAATGTATTTTTCTAATGTACCACATCATTCATTACTGCTCCCTCTATAAATATCTCCCTTTAATTGAGTGAATAGCATGTGACCCAGCCCCTATAAAATGATTTCCACACTTCTCCCTAACTCTCCAATTTACTGGGTTTATACTGGAGTAGATTATATACCATTTTATTAAGTTTCTACTAAAGAAAGACAATGATTTTTATATGACAGAAAGTATATCCTGATTATTTTCAACCAACCAAGAACCATATTGATGGAAAAAGTTTATAAAACATAATTTTAAGAAAACTTCTTATAAGGAAAAAAATATGTAAGTGAATTTAGAAACTTACTTTTACACTAATCATGAGAATCAGAGCTTAACTTTTAACTTTGACTCTCTTTAGTAGTTATCTACATCAGATTCTCACTGCATTTTTCCTTTTGGTTGATATGCAATAAAATTCTTTATAAATATGTTTCAATTAAGAGCTATTACTAATTAAATTAATAAATTCTCCCAAAATGGATGACATAATGAACCTAAAAGAATACAGCAAGTATAAATGTTACTCTCTTTAAGTAAGCTCCACTCTTAAAATTAGTTCCGGCATAACTCCAGTCCTTCTCATGAAAATAATTTGCCAGAAGAAGCTGGGCTCTTTCCCACCATCCTGCCTCCACCTACCATTCAGACTAAGAGATAACTTCCAGTCCTGTGCCCCATCTACCAACTGTGGTGGACCCTCAGGACCGCAACTCGTTTTCCTGATGACCTCTGTGAATAGTATTGTTCAAACTTCAACACAGGACAAGGATGTAACCATTTCTTGCGAGCTGGCTCCAGGATAAGTAAGGAAAAGTTAAGAAAGCAGATGGGTAGTAGAATTGAAACAGTCAAAAAAATAATAAGAACCATGCCTGCACCTTTTTTGTACCGGAAAGGACTTGTTTCCGCACACCCATCAATGGCCCCACGTCCTACTAAAACAAAGTATTCTTAACAAACAAGTTTTGGATCAACAGAATTTCATCCCGCTTGGTACGCAGTGAATTAAATAAACATTTCTCTGAGATTTTAAAACAGAACTGAAGTTTCAAACCTGTTGCTGAGTTCCAAGCGATCAGTGCCCCTTCCTACCCTGGCACGTTTTCGAGTCTTTGTGCATAAAAGCGTCTTGTAAGTCCTCGCAGCACCAGAACCAGCACCACACACACATCTGGCTGAATCCTGCCGGGCCCCTGGCCGGTTTGCTGTCTTCGTAGTGCCGCCACACATGTCCTGAGTGTATGAACTTTCTTCCGGTTTATCCTGACTATCAACATGGACGTGGACACAAATGCTGAAGATCCTTTGCTGTTTGAGGGATACTCCACACTGACCAGCCGTCCTAAGTAATCCCTGTACTCCCTATACAGTAGGTGAGGCAAGCTACTTGGCAGCAGCCTACTAATTTCCTCTTTCAAAAGTTTAAAAAAAAGGAACATTCATTTGTTACGTAAATTAGCCTGCCAAAGTATTAGGAAGTCAGATGTATCCAATGCTATAAAATATGCTCTCAGCAGGACCATTAAAACAGGCAAGTCCAAATCCCACTTCCTACTTTTGTTCCTAAGCTTGTACTCTGGGTCAGCAAAAGACAAAACACTCAACAGGTTGAGCAGCTTGGGCTGACTCACTCCATCTGTGCTCCCCTGTTGGAGATTATGTAGTAGTCAATTAATTGGTCACAAGACCCATTCATATGGCTCTGGGCAAATGCAGTGACTTGCCTTCAGCTGCAAGGTTGTTCTGACTTTGGCCACACCACCCTCTTAATGGCTCTCATGTGAGCAAGCGTCAGCTGACAGGTCTTACTCTGCAACCTTGCAAAACTCTACCCATAGCAAGTGAGGGAGATGGTTACGCACAACAAAGGTAGGGCTTGATGTACAGGAGGTGATGTGGGGGAGGGAGAGTAGGGACACATCCTTTCTTTAATACCAAATATACAGATGTGTGTGTATATGAAAAATTACAGAAACACACACATATGTAAGAAAAGTAATAAGTGAGAAGCCATAAATCCTCACAACTCTTGCACTGAATTCCTAATTCCTGGGTATATTCAAGCCAAGAAAGCCCTGAAATACCAGAACACAAGGACAAAAGTAGTTCAGTTTTGACTTCTGACACTAACATACTTCATTTGTAAAATGAAATAATGCTATGGAGTTAATATAATTTTTCCATAGTACTGTGAGTTCATGGAAAAAATAATTTTTCTTTTAGAAGAAATAAAAAGCACTGGTCCCCAAAACACAGGTCAGATCTTGAAAACTATAAGGGATTGTCTCAACTCCTTTTCCTCTTTCTTATCCTCGAAATTAGGCTGAAGAAAATATTAATAGATCCCTAAAATCTGATGAACCTTTGGCAGGTCTTCAGTTTCAGGAGGTTTTATTTTATTTTATTTTTTAAGTTTGCTTATTTACTTTGAGAGAGAAAGCACACAAAGAGGAGGGGCAGAAAGAGAAAGAATCTCAAGCAGGCCCTGCACTGTCAGCGCAGAGCTGGATGTAAGGCTCGAACTCACGAACCATAAGATCGTGACCTGAGCTGAAATCAAGAGTCATATGCTTAAACAACTGAGCCACCGGGGTGCCCCAAGTTTCAGGAGGTTTTAAATGTATCTTTATACATGGCAGCCAAATATTTCACTCCATAAGCGTGAGAAAAATCTAATGATATCGTGGTAGAGGCCACAATTACCTTATGACATTATTATATATGTGACCCTAAAGTTCCTTTATAACAAACCCAAAAAAGATCTTAAATACATCCTCCCTTTAGAAGTAAAGATTGCAACACACCTACAACAATGACTAGACTTCTCTGCACGTGATAAATTGATAGTGCCAAGGTAAAACCAGATTAGGAGAGAATGAATCCATTTTTCCAGTAACGGGAACACATTTTGACCTTAAAGCTTAACTGTGTGGCCACCATGTGATCATGGGTTCTTCTTTTTTCCCCTGAACTGTCTTTAAAATCACTTTCTCTTTTTAAACAGAGAATCAGAAGCCCACTTATGCAAGCACTGTAACCCTTCCATTTTAGGCACCAGGCAGCTGGATGAGCAAAGGCTGAAAGGAAGGTTATCATTTCCACTTCCCAAGTGGCCCAAGTGAGGCCCCGAATCAATGTCTCCAACACCAAGGGTCCACCTCCTCTAAAATCACAGGAGAAATGAAAGTATAGTTTGCCAAAAAGAAAACCACAGGCCTCACATGGTGTTACTCCAGCCAGACCAAGTCATCAAACCAGAGCTTCATAACTAAGTTAACTGCAGGTTCAACCTCCCCCAGAAATGTCTTCACCTGCCAATCAGAAATTTTCAGATAAGCACCAATGAGGAAATCTATCAGCTGGGTCCCTCCATTCCCTTCCTACAAAGGAAGACGAGACCCCTGCCCTTTCCTTTCTTTCTTTCTTTTTTTTGCACATACCTTTATTGCTCCACTTTCCTTCCCATAAAAACTTTCCATTTTGTACAACTCCTCAGAACACCCCTCTGTTTTCTAGATGGGATATTGCCGGATTCATGAATCATTTGATAAAGCCAATTAGATCTTCACATTTACTCGGATGAATTTTATTTTTTAACACGTTCAATGTTGAAGGGGTAGGATCTTTAAAAATGCCAAAATAACTGAATTTTCTAAAATATGTAGAAGAAATGCTGGGGGAACATACCCCATTTTTTACATGTAAAACTGAATTTAAGTTTTAAAACTAAAATCTCTAAAAGATGTTTATCTAGGACCTGATGAAAGGACATGAAACCCTTTTTTTAAACATGTATTCTGAACAAATATTTAACCTCATAGCTAGCCACAAAGCTGTCCAATCATTCTGATATTTTACATTTTCCAAAGCCTTAAATTCTCTTACAAAATACAAATTCTATCCCTTATCTCGATGATGCAAACATTTTCAACGATCAGAATAATAAGAGATGAACATGATAATATAATTACGAAGGATAATTGGATGAAATAAGGATCAAAGTGCATTGGGAAAGAATTCCCTTAAATAGAAGCTAAACCACACGGCTCAAGAAACTCTAACTAAACCCCTTCTTCTTCATGTTCCTTCCATTCAGCCAGCCGCCTTAAACCAAACACTATACACCAGTCACTGTTCCTCCCTAACTTCAGTCAGCATACCCTTGATCCAACACTTCCTTGTCTGAGTGGGGCTCAAACTCGGATGCTTTTAAACGGATTGCTGGGCCCACCCCGCAGGGTTTCTGATTCAGCAGTTCTGAGGTGGAGCCTGAGAATGTACATTTCTAACAAGTTCCTAGGAGGCTGTTGCTGCCTGCCTGGGAACCACACATTTGAGAAACACTTTCTTGGTAAAAATTTCATCTGCCTTATGATGACTTCTAGGCTGGAAGATCTTTTTCTCCCTTGAATTACCCTACAATTTTTTTAAACCACACCTTTAACCCTTAACATGTAACTGCCTGGCAACAGAGCGGTGTACATATCTCATGAGCCTAACTAGATCATAAATATTTTGAGTATAAAAAATCTGGGTCTTGGCATTCATCTTTGCACGTCATATAGGTCTTATACTTGGTAGATACTCAACAGATCACTTTTTGATAGGTTCAATACCACTGAATATTTACATTAACACTTTGATATGAATCTGCCTGCAACAAGCAGTGTCAGTGCTCCTTTAACAGTCTGATGCACATTTTCTGACCAAGAGGGTGCTTGTGATTAAACACACAAACTCAACACACACTCTTCCATTTATTACGGCAGAAGTTCCTTTAGAAGCTTTAATATTCCATATTCACTCCAATCAGACTCATGTGGTATCTTAACAAAAAGAACTTCAAAACTTTTAAAAAGTGAAAAAGCCATTTTCTCCGTCCCTCCCCTTAATAATCCTTAATTCCACAGTTCAAAATCTGATAAAACATAATACAGATGTACATCAAAGCCACAACCATTGTACTTAAAAGAGATGCCTCTATAAGACTCCAAATTTCCTTATATTTAAATGGGAGTTTTAAAACTTCTTCAGTAAATGGAAAAACAAGTAATAATTGTATCATCACAACCATTCTTCTGAGACATTAGGAAACTGCTTAAAAGCATACAGTTGAACAAAAATCAAAATGGCTGCTCTAATGCTTCAGCAAAGCTCGATTTTTACAATAACCTTTCCCTTCTCTTCCGCAAACCTCCCCTCCGCCCTTCTTACCCTTTTGTTTCAGAAACCCAGTACCACCCTAAAGACATGACAAAGAAGGCTAGGAGCTTGTACGGTTCCTCCCAAAACCAGTTAGATCCTGTATTTCCCTATAAAACCCCCCCAACCCCCTCCTATAGGAGGGCTTGCAGTTTTTGAAGGCCAGTCTCCTTTGCCTCCTTTGCCTGTCAAAGCAAGAAAGCTATCATTCCTCTTTCTCCCAAACTCTGTCTACATTTTGGCTCCAAAGCACAGAGGTCAGTTTTTGACAATAATCAGAGCAGCTCACACAGTAGCTAAGAGAAAGGTATCTTTAGATCTTCAGTGCCCCAAATTCTGTTCTGTACCTCAGTCTGATCTTTCTTTTTTTCTCAATCTTCTCTTTCCCAAAATGGAATCATACTCTAATATAGGTACCCATACTGTTATTCATTAGCGCCTGGATATCCTGCTCTTAAATACTAAGTAATATACATACAAAATTTACTACCTATTTGTAATGCTACCCATGGTAAAGTTCTCTATTTCCTTCACAAGGTTCAGCCATGTTTCCACATTTAGAAAAGTATCTGCAGTCACTGCCTGGACTCCCACACTCCACCTGCAGTTCAATACATTGACTGGAACTGCTGCTGACACCACAGATACTGTCATAATTCACATGAACTTGATCAGATGTTAGAGGGAGGATGAGGGAAGTGTGGAAGTACTCTGAGGTCATGTGATATGTGTAAGGAAGGAAGACTACTGGTTCAATTTTTTTTTTTTTTTTTTTTTTAAGTAAACTCAATCCCTCAGTGTGGGGCTCGGACTCACGGCCCCGAGATCAAGAGTCACATGCTCTACCGATGGAGCCAGCCAGGCACCCCTAGTTCCACTTTTTAACCTATATGTGTATTGCTTCCATTCTCACAGCCAGTACTAAGTGGTCCTAGAGAATAGTGCTAAGTTTATAAGTCAAGAAATGGCATTAAGTATCACTCAGATCATACAAGGCAAATATCTGGCACTGGTACTGAAAACACTAGTCCAAATCTCTTTTGCCATTAGCCAAAATCGCTAATCAACCAGAACACTGTTTCCTGTTGTCCCCAGACTCCTCTGCAAATCCTTCCAATGCAATGTTCTGGAAACCCACTGCAACTCTAAAGATTTGGCATCTGAGGAAAAATCCATTCCCATGCCTGATTTAGAGTTGGGACAATTAAAGTCAGGAATGTTTCAAGCATTTCTGCATTCCCTTGACTTCACACTCTTCAGGTGATAAAAGCAGTGATCACTGTATGTAATGAAAAATTAACTCAAAAGCCACAATTGAGAGAGATGGGTTTAAAGAGAGTAAAAATGAAGGCCTAACATAGGCCCCAAAAAGTCCAGTCTAATTATTATCTATAATTCTTTCTATAAAAAAATCTTTCTTTGCCTATTCACATTACCTTAATGAGAAAAAAGGAACAACAAACAAAGGGGAAGGTGTGGGGTTCCTGATCCAGAGCCACTACAACTAACCATCCTTTTCTTGGGGTAATTCCCTCTCTTCCATGAAACCTTTTCCATATCCACGAACAACGGATCACAAGCCTTTTTACCAGTAGCTTTCAAAGCACAATCCCCAGAAGGAAGCACAAAAAGGTTACGAGATGCTGGCAAACTACTGGGTTTCTTATCTGGGTGCTGGTGCTGTGAATTTATAGCAAGAATATACATATACAAGAATATGTACACTTTTCTGTCTGTATCTTATAGTTCAATTTGAAGTTTATTATTATTATTATTTTTTTTTTTTTTTTTTAAAGAAAAAGCACTCACGCTAGGCCAGCACAAATGGATAAGGTAAGGGGATGAGGAACCTTTCTTGAAGCAGTGTGCTTTTAGAGAATGGGCTTTAGAAACAGATCCAGGATCAACACCTAGTTGGTCAATATTTGGCTGTTTCACATATGTGTGATCATGAACAGCTCACAATACCAGTGGCCCATCCTCACAAGACTAGTTTAGTGTGCAATCAGAAAAGAACACACCTGCCATAATGCCATGTAAACTTAACTGACAAGCTCAGCACTCAGGAAATTTGGCAAAATGTACAAACTGGGTCACACAAGGTACATAATAACCAGCTAGGTTTATTACATGCTTATTAACAATGCCAGGCATTGTTCTAACAGTGTTTCAATTTGATCACAGGAAGTTGGTGGCTCTACTATCTTCTTTTAACAGAGAGAATGGAGCACAGAAAGGTTAAGGAACTGGTCCAAAGTATGTAGCTTGCCAGAGGCAGAGCCAGAGCCAGGATGTGAAGTCCAGGCATCCCTGCTAACGAGTGAGCCACACCACTCATCCTCACAGTATTCTGCTGGGAGGTGCACATCTACACCTGACCCTCTGAGGACTGATTTAGGAAGAGGGTATGGAGGAGGCAGTTGGGTATCACTGACTGATAAATTAAGTCAAATTCTTTCTCCTACATCTTGAACCTCATGCCACTTACGATGTTTAGATTCTCACGAATTCAGTCCTCTGTGAGGACAAGGCCCCAGTCATGTGCACTGTGGGTGACTAAGTCTCTTGTCAGACACCTTGCCATGAACCCTGCCCTGCTCTCTGGTAAACAATCCCTGTACAGGAGCCAAGCACACCAGCCATCCCACAGGATGCCTGCTCTGCCCTCCTCTCTTGACCCTGCCCAGTTCAGCCCTTCGGCTGAGGGGCAGACTCCAAAGCAGAGGGATTTTTTAAGCCTGACAAAGTTAGCTCAAGTGTACAATAAAATCAATCCATATTACTTCTCTGACTTAAAAAGAGGAGCTACCTGGGAGACAATTTAGCATTCAGCTTTAGATAAAAGTTACATGAAAATTCAGGATGATCTTGCAGTACCTAATTATAATGCAGATTATTTCCCACTCCCATATACCCATATTTTGAGGAACAAAGCATCTGTCACCCAGCAGAGAAAAGGGTCTCAGCAAATGAAAGAGTGAGTAAGTGGCATGTCTTCAAGAAATCTGTGAAGCACAGAAAAATTCTTACATTACAAAGTTAAATAAAAAGAACAAGATACAAAATTGTATATGTACTTCTGATAACAAGAGTGCTTTTAAAAACCCAAACCTAAAAAAAAAAAGAACCAGAAAGAAATATCAGAATGTCTTTGAATAGCAAGACTAAGAATGTTTCTCCTTTTATTTTTCTCTACTTTCCATTTGTAGGGTATGTATTATTTACAAACAATGGGTGAAGCTACTTTACTTTTTAAATTCTTCCTGCCAAACCAGTAATGATCATTTGATTTCTTTATAACAATTCTGCAGGCTTTATTGTAAGGAAATTGTCAGAGTCAAAACATTTTTAGACAGCTGAAAGGAAAAGCAAAGCATTCACCCTGTAAGAGTGCAATTCTACTCAACACAATTTGTCCTTCAACGTAATTGCTATCATTAAGATTCATATAAGCTAGCAAAAAAAAAAAAAAAAAAAAAAGTATATAGCATATACTCTTTTTCAATATCTAACTAAAAACAAAACTCCCAATTTCCCTTTATTTGGAGACTTAGTTTAGTACTTAGCAGCAATACAATATACATAACAATGACAGGATTTTTAAGCTACACATATTATACTTTTTTTTTTTTGGAAAAAGTGCTATTCAAAAGGCTATCTAACCAAGTACCAGCATGCTGACAACATAAATAAGGAAAAGAAAGATGAGACTCCTGGAGATTCCCAACCTAATAAATGAAACAGTGGTTCTGAGATGAGAGTTACAATAAAACTGTGGCTATACTGATTTCATTTCTAAACTATCACATGGGGAAAAAAAAAAAAAAAGGCACCAGGCCTGCTAATTCAAGGTTGTAAGGCTCTGCTGTGTAACTCTCCACCCACCAGAAGGGGCTTACTTGCCTTTTTGTCTCAGTAAAATGACTCACCCTTTTTGGAATCAGCTAGTTAACCAGCAATTTAGATAAAAACCTTAATCACTTTTTTTTTAAGGGTCGATATCAGACTTCAATCTATAATCTCTTTTCCTTATGCATGATTTTTACAACTCATGCCATGTTTCACTGAAATTAATAACCACACAATTACTTTTAAGACTTCCTAAAGTTAGAAACCTTAGCAAGAAAATATTACACAACTTTTAAAGTTTAACTCTGATGTCAAGCTGGGCTGTCACTAGCATTTTGACCTTAGCATAAGTATCAGCAGTCCAGATCTGCTCAAGAAGTTGGAAAGTGAGCCACTGGGCTGGGGTCATCATCTCTGAAATCATTCACAGGTCTCTGATTCTCAGCAAAGCATGTGATCAGGGCACCCAGTTACAAAGTAAAGAAGAGGAGGAGTCTGACCACAACTGAGGGCAGGTGGGGCTGGGGACTTGGAGTCCCATGGACACTCGGATGACCCAGCCAGTGGCCGGGACTGCAGGGGGTGTGGTGGCAGCAATGGGTGCCTGTAGTGCCGTGTGTCTGAGCTAATAAAATGGCTGAAGAGGCAGGATGGCATGGGGCTGCCTGCAGTCCCTCTCCAGGATGCTGCCTGATGTCTCCTCTCCTCCCCCTGGGGCACTGCGATATATATAAAATCTTGAAATTTGGTGTGTCTTCTGGGGGGCACCACTGCCTGCCCCTAGGATCCTTTTTTATTTTCTGCACATCACTCATGAGACTGCTGTCCTCCCTGCTAGGGGCATATGCCCCAGCCCCTGCACCACCCCTGCTGCTACCTGGGCAGGGGGAAGGGGTAGGGTGCATGGTACCTGTTAATTATTAAACATGAATTCAATTTGAAAAAAAAAAAAAAAGTTACCTTGAAGAGCTGTTGCAGAAATTCCTATTCAACACATTTGCTTGCTTGCTCTACTCATTTGACCAAAAACGGCTTTGCATTTTTGCCAGTTTTCAGTGCTCCCAATCTCCCCATCAAAACTGTCACTATTCTTACCAAATTGTATAATTCATGAGAAGCATGCTTGGAAAAAATACCTAGTGGAGAATTCTCCACTATCTCCATCTCCCTTCCATTTGGATGTACAGCTATAACATAAGGAAACTTTTCTGTTGATGCTTTGGAACAGACTTAGCTTGGATTACTCCAAGTCCAAGCCCTAAAACGATGTTAGTACTGAAATACAGCAGCTCACACACCCAAGCCACAACTACAGGTTTAGTTACCCTGGCTGAGCATTAAACCCCCCTGCAATAAGCCCTCTCATTGTTTTGCACCTTCTTTTTAATTTTTTTTTTTTTAATTTTTAAGTAATCTCTGCATCCAACATGGAGTTTGAAATCACAACCCAGAGATCAAGAGCCAGCCAAGTGCCCCCTGCTCCACTGAATGAGCCAGGCAGGTGCCCCCGTTCTGCACCTTTTTACATACCTTGTTCCATTCAGGTATGTATCCCACACAAAACTGGTCTCTCAGTCTTTCTGGAGAAGGTTTATTGCAAAAAGGCCTTTATCTCCCTCTCTCTTACATTTACAACATTAAAAAATAATTTTTAAGCATTTATAATTTTACATTTATAACATGGAGATACAACTATTTATCCCACAGAAGAATAAATCATGCAATCAAATTACTGTAAGTGGCATTACACAAACAATAACTATTATTATAACTATTATAGCCCTGGAGATAATTTTGTTAACTACAAGTTATTCATTAATCTGTGCTGTAAATAAAACACCAAATGGGATTAAACAAAATAAAAAGCATATGACACTCCTCTAAAATTTATAAAGATATCTTGGGGCACCTGGGTGGCTCAGTTGTTTAAGCATCCAACTCTTGATTATGGCGCAGGTCATGATCTCACAGTTCATGGGTTCGAGCCCCGCATCGGCCTCTGTGCTGACAGTGCAGAGCCTGCTTGGGATCCTCCCTCTCTCTCTCTCTGTCTCTCTCTCTCTCAATAAGTAAATAAACTTTAAAAAAAGGTATCTCATTGGTACTGCAGAATAATTTATGAACTTGCCTTTAATATATGCTATCTAAAGACTTAGGACTCCATTTATTTATCCTTTCGAATATTTGATGTGCCAGGCCCTGTTCAGGATGCTGATGATACACAGAAAAATGGAATTCGTGTGCTAATGGTCTCAAGGCAGATGTGGTGGTGGTATAACAGGGCTATCAGGGTTGTGGGGTTACGAGGAGGAGAGGGTCTTAGTAGAAGTATCAGAGTACAAGGCCCTCTCTTCACTCACCACTGGTGACATGAAAGCTGGAGAAGGAGAAGTTTTATCTGGAGCATGTAGTACTTCTAATTCCCTCTTGACCCTTGCCTGTGGAGACATGGCAGTCTACGTCACAACTTCCACTGCCACCACTCTAGTAGCCACAGATACTAAAAAAAAAGTTGCTTGGGAGTGGATAGAAATCAACTTATGAGAAGAGAAAGCTGGGAAATGAGAGGCTGGGAAAAAGATATTGGGCTCTGAATCAGCAGACTCTCATTTCTCTGAGTCAGTTCCTCATGACAAGGCTGAGTACTAGGAACTCAGGAGATGCCAGCAACCAGATGAGCAGTCACCGTCAGCAGTGTCTCTGCTGAGAGGGTGTCATACTAGGGAAAGGAACCCGGGACTGGAAGGAAAGAGCTATATCTAGTTCTGGCACAGTCACTCACTAGCCACGTGACTCAGACGAAAGAAACTCAGCTCTCTAAGCCTCAGTTTCCCCAGCTGGAAATAAATGGGTGATGGTGATTCTTATGCTACCTGTCTTAGAAGGATGTTAAAAATATTACACGTGAGCATGTGAAAATCCCTCAAAACTGTATAGCTTTAGACAAACGTGATGTGTTTTACATGCACGTGTTTAAAAGTACTCACTGTCCTATCTGAGTTGCTACACTCACAGATGACTGCATTGTATATATACAACACGAAGCCAAGACAAATAACTTTGGCCACAATGACATGTGGCAAATAATAATTTTATCCAAGAAAGTCAGTCACCTCTCCCCCCGCCCCACCCCAAAACACGGCCAATTCTCTGGAAGCTCCAGGCAATTAAGCCATCTAAAATAGACTCATTGCAAAGTCCCTTAGGAATAATAAACTCTAGAACAAATTAGTGCAACAGCTAGAAAATTATATCTATGAAATAATTAGCTTTCAAATTAACATAAAGCATTCTCTCTTCCACTGATAAATTCCTTTTCCACCTCCTGTGTACTTTCAACCATACCAGCTCCCCTCTGAAGACACCTGTCCTCTAACTCTCCAAGTCAGATCCTCAAAGTTTTTCCAGGACCCAAACCAAGGGCCATCTATCCCATAAAAACTCCCCACACCACAATGACTCTTTTCTGAAGAGGTTTCAACATCTATAAAGGGAAGACAGAATGGGCTCTATACGCAATGCCTCCGGAGGATTCTCTATTTGTTTCTTAAAGTGCAGAATCTCCCAACAACCATGGTTAAACTTTTCCCATTGGCCACACCTTAGATGACAGTCTCTGTGCCTTAACACACTGCCATGGTCACGGTGTAGGGAAGAACAGCTGCAGGCCATGAACAATTCCCACACACAAAAAAACACACGTGGAAGTGGTGTTTGTCCAAAGTAACCTTGAATCTGCATTTTTGTAATAAATAATTCTCAGATTTCAATGCTTTGCCACTATTGTAAGGTATAAATCTCTCCTCATACCTCACCACATACACAATGTTAGAATGTCTGTTATGAACTCCTAAACCAAATGACAAACTTCTTGAGGACATGCACACATCTTTACTTTCTGTTGTGTTTACATGTGTAGCTCAGCTAACACTGAGCAGAGAGAAGGCACTTAGTAAATGGTGCTTAAGTTAGAACTAACCTCTTTTCTGTCACATTTACTGAGGCTGCCTCACAAATAGCTGTTCACCTAAATTATGGAAATAGTCACACTCTCAGGGAAAACAAAACTCTATTATACCACAGCACAAGGTGACATAGATTCAAATGCTCCTTTGAAAAATAATTACACATTTAAAAATCTGACCGTATTTGATTAGTCCAAAACACAATCTAATGATAACCCTGATTCCTAAAGGGATTCAGTCATGCACCATCCAGCAGAACTGTCATGAATGTCATGAATGTTTATTTATTATAGGAGTATTTCCAAAGGAAAAGAAAAAACTTCTTAGGGAGAAGTTTTCTTAGCACAGAGGATTTTTAGTATTCATGACAGGATTTTTTACAAGAGCTATATTCAGGTACATCAGCAACTTCAATGACATTAAAACTACAAATGGTCCCAAGAATTTGGTCTTTAGTAATAGCACCGTCTAGGGATGCCTGGGTGACTCAGTCGGTGAAGCGTCCGACTTCAGCTCAGGTCATGATCTCTCAGTTCGTGAGTCTGAGCCCAACATCGGGCCCTGTGCTGACAGTGAGGAGCCTGCCTGGGATTCTCTCTCTACCTCTCTCTCTGACCCTCCCAAATTTGTGTTTTCTCTCTCAAAATGAATAAAATTAAAAACTTAAAAAAAAAAAAAAAAGTAGTGCCACTCAATAGTCATTTTCAAATTATTCCCTGGAAATTCAAAGGGAGCACTAAAACACTGTCCACCAGAAATATATTGCAAGTCCCCTATATAATTTAAAATTTTCTAGTACCCATATTTTTTAAAGATTTTATTTGTAAGTAATCTCTATACCAGTGTGAGGCTCAAACTCACAACCCAGAGATCAAGAGTTCCATGCTCTACTGACTGGGCCAGCCAGGCACCCCTCTAGTACTCACATTTTAAAACAGCAAAAGGAAACAGGTGAAGTGAGTTTTAACAATTTATTTTATTTAGCCAACATATACAAAATCTTATTTCAACATGTAATCAATATAAAAATTAATGAATGGTTTTCCATTAATCTCTTCACACTAAGTCCTTAAAATCCAGTGTAAATTTTCTACTTCAAGAACATCTCAATTCAGACTAGCCACATTTCAAGTGTCCACCAGCCACATGTGGCTACCCAGATGAGCAGCACAGCTCTAGAAAACTCTGGAGAAGAATTACAGTGGTGGTGTATGCATATGATTTGCCTCTCCTTTGTTTCCAAACCCCATCACGATGACCCATGAGAAAAAATACAAAACCTAACCTGGTGGCTGGTGGGAAAATTTGGAAAGCAAGTGTCCAAGTCAGAGTGTCCATGGTTGTCAGTGAAACGTTACAGACAGTCAAGAGGAAGCTGGCTCATTCCAGACCCCCACGCAAACAGAACTGAGAGGAATCATTACCTCTATTTACCAAACCGTAAGTATGCACGTTTGCCGATCTCAAATGCTATAATAATGAAAATCACATGACAAGGGAAATGAAAATTGAAGAACTTGGGACACCAAGAGATAACAGAGAAAACTGAGGAAGTATAACATCAACCTAGCTCCTCTATAGAATAAAAAGGATCTCATGACAATTAGTCAACACTTTGGACCAACCCTTCACTATTCACCTCATTTCTCCCCTCTTCTCCCTAAATCTAATCAACAAACAAATCTTGTTGATCCTTCCTCATGTCCTTCCCATGGTACAAAGGGGGTGTAAACCAAAAAGGTGTATTGTACTCTGTGCAGTAAAGAACCCTGCCACTCATTTAATACTCTGCACAGGCCTCTTTATATCTGCTTTTACACCAGGACTTTTAAGATTCCTGGAACGTGTCTCAGGGTTCTTGGAATCTCTGAAAACATGCACACAGTTACACCCCATGGGCACTGAAATTGTCTGTTAACTCTCTGGGCCCTCTGATCACAACATCATCCCTTGGGAACTCAACATTGTTCCCATCAAGGGTCAATCCAACAACAAATGTGCTTGCTGTTCTCTGGCTTTAAAAATACCCTTGATTTCTACCCCCAACCATTTTCCAATATGACTGTGACTACAACCTCCTAGTCTTCTAGCTATCTTATTCCCTCCAAGCCTGACCTCTGACTACATAATCATCCTGTTTCTTCTTCCTGCATCACACCCATTTTGGCTTTACTTACTTATTTTTCAAGCCCTACAATTCAGCTTTGATTTGATTCCCCACCTCATCATTCCCTCAAGGTGGAACAGCCCCCAAAACTCAGAATAAATTGCCCATTTACCTTTTCCACTCTAACGTTGCACAACTTCCATTGTACAATCAATTCTCATCATTTGCACTACTTATGTTCTATAAAGTCTCTGCAACAACTGAATTGGAGAGTAATAAACCATTGCTTTCAGGGGAAATACAGGGTTAAGTTCCTGGAGGTCTGTGGCCACAGTGTTTTCATCAATTGATTAATATTTAATCTTGGGGTGTCTGGGTGGCTCAGTCAGTTGAGCATGTGACTCTTGATTTTGGCTCAGGGCATGATCCCAGGGTCATGGGATCGAGCCCACCGTCGGGCTGTGTACTTAGTGTGGAGCCTGCTTAAGATTCTCTCTCTCTCTCTCTCTCTCTCTCTCTCTCTGCCCCTCTGCCCACTCAGGCACACACACTCACTCTCTAAAATAATTTTAAAAAGATACTTATGTAAATATATATACATATATGTATATAATATACATGTATTATTGCTTCATTAACATTGAAATCACAGCCAACAGCACTACAACTCATGCCTGAATGAAGCTTACCTAACATATATATGGTCTCTATATGCACAATACATCACTGCCTTCCTGCCTTAGGAACACTAGACAGCACTTCAGCCCAATACTTTGGGGTCATTTTAAATGGCAAAATCACCAACAAAAAGCACAAAGATACAAAACAAAAACAAAATCCAACCAAACAAAAAACCCAACCTCAACACTAAATAGACTGAAAAAAGAAAACAAAAACAAAAACAAAAAATTGGTTTACAGTATGAGAGCTGATATAAGAAGGTTGTCCTGGGGCGCCTGGGTGGCTCAGTCAGTTAAGCGTCCGACTTTGGCTCAGGTCACGATCTCGCGGTTTTTGAGTTCGAACCCCGCATCAGGCTCTGTGCTAACAGCTCAGACCCTGGAGCCTGCTTCGGATTCTGTGTCTCCCTCTTTCTCTGTTCCTCCCCCACTCATGCTCAGTCTCGGTCTCTCAATAATAAATAAACATTAAAAAAAAAAAAAAAAAAAAGGCTGTCCTGCCAGACCTGGGCTCAGAATATGCACATCAGGTGACTCCAATATTTGCTACTCTGTGGATGTCCCTGAATGACCATAAAAACATCACAAATATTGACTTTGGGGTTATAAACAAATTTTAATGAATAGGCAAACTTACAAAGCTAGAATCCATGAATAATGAAGATGGACTGTAGTTAGTACCTGATAGGGTTTTTGTGGTGATTTCCTCTGCTACACTGAAACCTCCCTGAGAGCAGATCATGTCTCAATCTTCCATTTGTTCCCAGCAATTAGCACAGTGCTTGGCATACAGAAGCCACTTAACCACATGCACCTTTGCCTCCTATGAGAAAAAGCTTTGCTTTTTCTAGTCTAGGGGAAAGACTAGATAGACCCTGGTCTCTGAGTCTCACTGTCTCTCACCTGCTCAGGGACACTGCCTCCACCACCTCTTACCTATCCCAGCCCTTAATAATGCACTCAAAATTATCAATTTATATAACCTTCACCCTTTATTCTATACAAGGCAGAGAAGGTGTGGGAAATGAAACACACATGGTCATTACTGACGGCATACATTGACAGTTGGGCAGGCATTACCCTCTAAGCCTGTGGAAAGCAATGACATTCCAAAAGAGAATTTCCTGCATTTAGACACTGGCCAGCTGTGACTAGTAACATTCCTACTATCACAAACATACCAACATGAAAACTTCTTAAAGGTTCTCAATGCAGAAACAAAAACAAAAATGAAACAAAAAATATCTAAAGCCTGGAGTATTTGTGAACACAAAAAGAAAGAATGAAGTTACAGAGCCATGTAGAAACAATACTGGAAAGACAACAAGAATAAAAAAATTATGAGCTCAAATATGAGAACAACATATATATTTAGCATTTAACTATATGGGAAGATAAAAACCTAAGAAAGTGCTAACTGGG
This sequence comes from Panthera tigris, assembly GCF_018350195.1. Classification (NCBI taxonomy): domain Eukaryota; kingdom Metazoa; phylum Chordata; class Mammalia; order Carnivora; family Felidae; genus Panthera; species Panthera tigris. The sequence continues at coordinate 68,846,886 of NC_056663.1, forward strand.
GGGGGAAACTGAAAAATCAAGGCATCTACCAAGCTTAGAGACTTTAGTCACTTAACAAGCATTAAGCACTTTTGTAAGGCCTCCTTGCCTCTACCTTGGTACCCTGTTAGGTCCTATTACACGTTACAATGGAACAGGATGAAATAAACTCTCAGGAACTGAACTGCTCAGGGCAGGGATGTGTCTTACTCATTTCTGTATTCTACCAATTCATTATATCTGAAATATCAAAGATGTTCAATAGAAGTTTTTGAAGATTTATTGTATAGGGTCTACAAATCCATTCAATAACTTTAGAGTTCAGAGTGCAAATCAGAAACATTATAAAGTGTGGTCAGAATACATGGCTTTCCTACAAAAATCAAGTTAACCTATAATACAGCCATTATTCTAATAAATAAGTGAACTGTTCTTCATAACAATATCTTTAACATCTTAACCAAGGGAAAATGCCTTCCAAGTGGTAAGAGGCTGCTATTTTACACAGACACACCTAGATACATACACACACACACACACACACACACATACACACACAACACACACACACACACCCCAATCCTGCTCTTAGGGGCTATGCGGGGAAGGAAGGATGGCAGGAGAGTGCTCAAAAACCAAGAGGATAAGGAGTAGTTGTTGTTGCAGGAAAGTATAGCTTTAAGAAGAATAATATGAAGTGGTGTAGACACCATGAATGCATCACAGTCCCCTCTTGGTCTGAGAAACAGACTAGTTCAATGAGGAAGCATCACTTCCTCATGTGGAGAAACACTGCTCTAATGTTTTCTGACTTTGCACAGAAATAAGGAACCGGGTGCCTGGGTGGCTCAGTCGGTTAAGCTTTCAAGTCTTGATTTTGACTCAGGTCATGATCCTGCAGTTCGTGAGTTTGAGCCCCAAATCAGGTTTCACGCTGAAAGCACATGGAACCTGCTTGGGATTCTCTCTCTCTCTCTCTCTCTCTCTCTCTCTCTCTCTCTCTCTCTCTCCCTCCCTCCCTCCCTCCCCTGTGCTCGCTTGTGCTCGCTCTCTCTCTCAAAATAAATAAATAAACATTAAGAAAAAAAGAAAGAAAGAAAGAAAGAACGAACGAACCAATGACAAGGGGTGACTGGAGATGGGGAAAGGTCTAGTAAGCCTGGGCAGAGGTTACAGTGCTCTCATCTCTTATTGGTAGACAATGGTAACACCAGCAGAAGCACAGATAAATATACCTAATTAACTTCCCGGTTGGAGCCATAGTAGAAATGCTCTGCAATTTTTCACAAATTTCCCTGGATAGCAATCAAGTCAAAGGTCACACTCAGTAGAAGACAGTATAACAAGTGGTTCTTTACTTACTTAGCTAACACAACTGAGCCACTCTATGAGCCTAGCACAGTACTTTGCTCTCACTACTTCATCTAATTGAGACTCTATTTCTGTTTTTAGATGGAAAAAGTGAGATAGAAAGTAATTTGTCCAAAATTGCACAGCTAGTAAGCAGAAGAGGTGGAGTTCAAACCTGACACATATATATACTACCATGCATCCTTCTTTGCTTTCTTTGGAAAGAATAAAAGGCTATATAATAAACTGTAAATACTACACACATATATATACATTGGCTGCATATAGAAAGTGATTAGAACAGTGCCTGTACATAGTCTGTGCTCACTAAATTGTATTATTATCCTTATTCTGTCATGGCAGATAAGACATAGGAAGGCAAGAACAAACAAGAAATGGAACTTGTTTTTCAAATTACACTGTTGTGAAAGTCCAGTTTGGAGTTAACCTTTGCTTTTTACTACTGTCCCTTGAAAATACAAAAGTTTACAGCAGTTAATTGTTAGTCTCATTCTCCAAGTACTCCAAATTTTTAATGGCATTAATCAAAAGAATCACAGCAGCATAGCAAACCCCTTCTTCCTTCTTCCTTTTCCCCTAAGTAAGGCATTATTTTCACCTGGAACACCCTACCATCAGGGGATCTGCCATGACCATGCCAGATGACTACCACCCCTAGAGTAAAAAAAAATCTGTTACTTTCAGCCAGAAGCTATTTTACTCTTACATAAGCTTTTCCTTTTACATTGTTTTTATTCTTGACTATAAAGACAGAGCTAGTAAGGAGGAAAAGTTAAGTGGCTACATTATGGCCATAGGCACACCTGATTGCCAACAAAAGCTGAATGCCGGGAAATCCTGTGATTTCCAGGGAGGCTGTAACAATTATTAGATTAAATCCAGATTGTGGTCAACATCAATCGGGTGTTCCTCATGAGTCTAGCCTGTTCTCTGTGGAACCCACTTTAACGTTTTTTAACGAACACAGCAACCTTTCAGGAGGCCTGTCCTTATATTCAGCCTCTTCTGTCACAGAATAAACTACACTAAAGCAATAATGTGTTACAACTCCAAAAGCTTCCATAATGAAGCCAAAGCTAAACTAGAAGATGATCGTTTCTATCACCTCCCTTGTCCTAAAATTACCCACATCAAAAGTTCCAAATAAAAGCTTAAAAGGTCTCCACTAAAGGAAAGGAAAGCTGAGGTCAAAGACGTTAAGCTTACGACATAAGGTGACACAGCCTTGCTTATTTATGTATTCAAACATTTCCCAAGTGCCTATATTAAGTGCCAAGAGCTTCCCAAAGTGAATAATACAAAGATGGCATGGTTGGGGCACCTGGGTGGCTCAGTTAAGCATCCAGCTCTTGACTTCGGGTCAGGTCATGATCTCACCGTTTGTGGGTTGATGCTCCATGTTGGGCTCTGTGCCGACAGCTCAGAGCCTGCTTGGGATTCTCTGTCTCCCTCTCTCTGCCCCTCTCTCACTTGTGTGCTCTGCTTCTCTCTCTCTCTCTCTCCAAATAAATAAATAAACTTAAAAAAAAGAAAAACAAAGATGGCATGGTCATCCCTCGCCCTAAAGTAGAGAGGGAGGGGTGTGCACAGGCAACTCCAGTCCAGCAGGTAGGGTGCAAAGTGCAATGATGAATATGAGAAAGAGCAGGAGGTACATATACCTAGGCCACTAGAGAGCCGGGCATTATCAGCACAGGCTTCCAGATATCAGCACATACTAAGTGCCAGGCATTGCTCTCACATCGCAAAAGCAAACCCATTTAAATCTCACAAACATGCCATGAGGTGGTTACTACTATTCCCAATGTACCAAAGAGCAGCACAGTACAGAGCTGTTCAGTAACTGATTCAAGATCTCACAGCTCTTAAGTGATGGTGTCAGGACTGGAAACGTGAAGTCTGGTTCCAAAGCCCACACCCACTCCTAACCACCACACTAGGTAGGAGTCAGTAGGTTAGGTAGAATGGAGGAAATGAGTTCCAGGCAAAGCCATCTTTATAAAGGGAAAGCTCAAAGCTTTTTGAGGAACTGAGACAAGTTCACTTTGACTGGTGTTAAGTGTGACGGGAAGAGCAAAGAGAAACGAGACAGGGCCAGCCATGTGAAGGAGCTTAAAGGTATCTTTAAGAGTTAAAGGTTATAGCTCTGAGCACCTCAATACCAAAATCTAATGAAAATAACACAAAGGTTCAGCACACAAAAGAACACAAGGGGTGCCTGGGTGGCTCAGTCAGCTGAGCATCCAACTTCAGCTCAGGTCATGATCTCCTGGTTCGCGAGTTCAAGCCCCACATTGGGCTTTGTGCAGACAGCGTGGAGCCCGCTACGGATTCTCCGTCTCCCTCTCTTTCTGCTCCTCCTTTACTTGTGCTCACTTGTTCTCTCTCTTTTAAAAATAAACATTAAGAAAAAAAGAATACAAAAAAAAAAAAAAGAATGCAGATTTATGATCATTAAAAATAAAAAAAGATGCATTTTAGTTACAAATTCATAGCAGCTTTTATTAAAGTACAAAACAAAGGAACTTGCCATACTTATAGGACTAAAAATTGGCTGAGGCCCAATGCCTCAGGTCTGTGTTCCAGATCTGGCCATATCCATTCCAGCAACTATCTCTGTGACCTTGGCCAATAAGCCTGTTTTCTATTCTATACAATACAATTGCTTTGGAAAATAAAACCCATGGAAATGTGAACTATTACAGTTAAGTCCATCTTATCAATTACCCTTTCTCTGAAATACTGGTCTTTAATACACAGCAGCACATTCAACCGATATACATCTCTCCCCACAATTTTTATAAAAGAAAATCATGGGGAATATGTTTTATTTTTATTTTTTTTAAGTTTATTTATTGAGAGAGAGAGCACATGCATGTGTGTTTCTGAGTGGAGGGAGGAACAAAGAGAGAGAGAGAAGGAGACAGAGAGAATCCCAAGCAGGCTCTACACTGCCAGTGCAGAGCCCGATGTGGGGCTTGAACTCACAAACCGTGAGATCATGACCTGAGCTGAAATCAAGAGTAGGATACTTAACCAACTGAGCCACCCAGGCACCCCAAAAAATTGGTTTGCATCACATGCAATTCCTAACTTCAGCCTCCTAATCCTACAGCATGGCTTGTTTCTGCTTTGAAACTATCACCACTACATTGCATGGCCTAAACAGATCTTTCGTTGTCTTTGCCAAGGAAAAGAAATGATTCAATTAAAAGGACCTTTAGCTTATCCTACTCATGGGGGGCAGGGAATATTCCTAACTTTCTCAACAACATCTAAGTACAAGATCCTCCAACGCCTGATGGCCCCCTCCTAGACTACTGGGAGATGACAGGAGCCACCTGGAGTCACAGGTGCTCCTGTCTCAGATATAAAATTCAAATCAAAGACCTGGGGATTAAGAGGAAACTCGGGGCCTTAAAAAGCAATACTCAGAAAATAATCTCTTCCCCTGGTGTTTTCTATCCCTATCCCACTAAGAAATTACCTCATCCAAGCAAATTAAAGTGGCAAATTAAAGGTATAGCATCAATGAAGAAGAAATCACAAAGAATAATACGGAGAAGGAACCTCCCAGAGATCAGATTGCAATACCTTTGATTCTGGTTAATCTGTCACTACATCTTTAGGAAACAGGGAGCAAGAAATCTCACAGAATAAAGGTTGCAGAGAGTCGACTATCAGAACCTCTCCTCTTCCCTAACTAAAGTGCAGTCTTTGGAAAATAAAAACCACTGTCAACTCTTATTACCATTTGAGAATAGGCGTGATTTATGGGTGAAATAAATACTTTCAAGCCCTGGTTGGCCCACTTATTTCAAAACTGATACCCATAAAATTCAAATGGGAGAAATGAACTTCTGATAACCCAGTGAAGTTGTAATAGTATATGGTTTATGTACTAGTAAACTTAGGTTTGGGGTTTGTTTGTTTTTTTAACCATGTCCATGAGAAACCAAAATAAGCATTCCTTTATTCATCTGAATCTCATTTGCCATTAACGTTTTCATGATGTTAACTTCATTAGTAGACAGGTATTTGGCCACTTGTTTTTATGAGGATAAAACAGTGTGAAGCTAGTGGGATATTTATCTTAGACAGAGAACTGGATTAGGACCAGAAAACAACAGTAGGAATAAACAAACATTTCTCTGGAAGGAGAAGTATAAACAGAGTGGTCTTTCCGTGATGGGTGTGAACACTGAACTGAACATTTTTGTAACTGATATGAGTTACCGAGTGGCCAGGGATAGGGCCATACTTATAAATGGCACTATACATTTTCACCAGGAAAATGCCCAACTAAAGGGAACACACAGAAGATCTTTCGGGGTCCTTTGAACAAACAGGTAAGTAAATGCCAAATGAATTTTGATTTGGACAAAAGTCTGGTCAGTTTAGGTAAAGGTGGTGTTCAAGCTATTCTTATGATAGACCAAATCTCTAAAAAAAGGATATCCTTACTAGAATATGTCATACATTTCTTGGCAGTGAACCTCAGAAATCTAAAGTGAAACTTGTATAGAAAAAAATAAAATGATCTATAGAGAAGTCTCAGGTTAAAAAAAATTACATCACCTGGCAGCTGAAAAGTAATTACAAAAAGGGGGTAAACAAAATAAATGGGATAAACACACTTGCTGGTTAATTCTGAAATACAAGCACTAAGAGATATTCTTAAAGCTTCCAAGAGAAAAATTTATACAAAAATTTTAAAAGGAATTCTAGATAACAACTAATAAATTTATATTTCTCTAACTAGAGGTACTGGCTGAAAATAAAGAGGTTTAAATAAGTATATTTAAATATTTACTGAGCTCCTATTAATGGACTCGGTGCTATGCTATGCACTGCAGGAACATACGTATAATGTTCCCTGCACTTAAGGTATAATCTGGTAGTGCTTGGACAATTAAAAAACAAAACAAAACAAAACAAAACAAAACAAAAAACCAGCTAGTAGAATGCGGTAAGTGCCATAAAAAAAAAAACAAAAAAAACAAAAAAAACAAAAACTTGAAGTTTAAGAGTTCAGAGGGCGCACCTGTTTGAGGCAGTCCACAAAGACAATCCCAGAGGTGGCATCTGAACGGAGTTTGAAAGAGCAAATAGAATTGTGACAAAAGTAATCTTGGGGAAGTGAATAGAAAAAGAAAAGTCTTAAGAACAAAATATGGGTTTCCTGGTCCCGCTGGCAAATACTGGCTTAGTATCTGCCCTAATAACTACTGCCTCAAGAACAGCACTGTTTGTGGAGTATCCAACTGCACCTCAAATTCAGCATGTGCAAATCAAACGTATATACTCTCTTTTTAGAAGTAATTTCTCCTTACAGCTGTCCTATTGCCATTCACCCAGGTTACTCAGGCTCAAAACCTTCAAGTTATTTTATATATTACTACTTTTTTTTTTTTTTTTTTTTTTTAGTAAGCTCTACACCCAACACAGGGCTCGAATATACAACCCCAAGATCATGGGTCTCATGCTCTTCCGAATGAGCCAGCCAGGCACCACAATATTACTATTTTTTAAAAATTATTTATTCTCTTCGTTTACAATTCACTCTCCCTCTTTCATATCCCAATCAGTTTTTCCTCTAAAATATGCCTCATATACATTCCTCCCTGCATACCAGTTAGGTCCTCAAAGAAACTACATTCAGAGAAAGCAATGGAAGACATATAAGCCCTTAATTACTTGCTAAGCTTTGATGCCAAATCTCACCCTTAAATCCTAGTAAGCTGGGCTGGGCCAGACTCTGGAACTGGATGGGACCAGATGGAGAATTCTAGCTATCAGGATTTTAGGCCACCCAGAGCCTAAACCAATGCAGGTCAAATGAGCTTCTCCTCTGCCCCCAAAAGGTCACAGAGGAACTAATCTGATGGTGAAGAAAAACCCTCACTGGGAATTCCAGCCAGCAAGGAAAAGAAAAGAAAGAAAAAAAGAAAAGAAATATAAAAACTCCTTGCTGCACTTCTTAGGGCAGAGTTGGGCAAGGCCCCATATCCCAAATATTTCTAGGATGGGAAGAAAAGGGGAGTCTCCTAAACAAAGAGGTGATAACTGATGGATGAATAATACTTTAGGATTTGTTATGAAGGAGAAGAGAGACCCTGTTATTTTCTCCTTGCGGATTACTGTGTCCCTCCTCCACTAAAAGTATCTCTGAAGTACTAGAGACCTAGTGCCTTACACATAAAGGTTTCTAAAATAAAAGGAAGGAGAACAGGTCTGACATCATGGCAATACTTTAATCCAAGGTAAATTACCTACTTACTATGGTCTGCTGATTGGACCACAACAATTCTGGCAATCAGGATGCCTGGGTGGCTCAGTTGGTTAAGCATCCAACTTCGGCTCAGGTTCTCAGTTCATGGGTTCGAGCCCCGTGTTGGGCTCTGTGCTGACAGCTCAGAGTCTGGAGCCCGGAGCCTGCTTAGGATCCTGTCTCCCTCTTCTCTCTGCCCCTCCCCCACTCATGCTCTGTCTGTCTCTCTCAAAAGTAAACATTAAAAAAACAATTCTGACAATCAAGTGCCAATTATGACACAATTCTGAAAAGAATCTTCCTCTTAAACAACTACTTCACATGCTAGTAGGTCAAGGCAAGCTCAAGAGAACTCACATAGCTACTGTTGCGTTCAACACAATATTGACTTTAACGGTCCAAGCTGTAAAACTCAATACTCGGAATAATCCAAAGAGCAGTACAGCACGGTAATCAGGTGGAAGATCAAAGTCCAGCACACCCTGGACTTGAAGGAGGGAAGACTGGAAGAAGGAAGACACAATGACGAACAAATTATGAAGTGCTGAGTTTGCGCCTACTGGAACTAGGCTGCTTTTTAATAGCTTTATTTGGAACGAGCAGAGGTTGCACACTTCTCTTGGCACATTATCTAAACTAGTACTGCATGAAATTATTAGGGGCAGTACTTGGCACTTCATAAGATTACTGGACAATTAAAAGCTTTTCCTTTTTCTTGTTTCCTCATTTTCCCATTCCCAGCACCCCCCTTTCCATTTGTAAAAAATGTGACTTATCATGAGTAACTGAGCTAGTCTTCAAACACACACTCCTCTCCTGGGTGTAAATCTGGAATTTTAGGACACGGCCAAAACTGGCTTTTCACCAATGACTGGAAAATTAATCAACACAAGAAGCAGAACTATCAGGAAACTACTTAAAAGAAAAAAAGAGGTCCTGAGATACAAAAAGAGATATCTGGGGCTGGAGAGAGAGATGAACAAGCTGAGCACAGAGGATTTTTAGGGCAGTGAAAATATTCTGTGTGATATTATGAGGATGGATACATGCCATTATGCACTTGTCCAAACTCACAGAAGCTAAAATACCAACAGTGAACCCTAAAGTGAACTACAGACTTTGGGTGAATATAATGGGTCAGTGTAGGTTCATCCTTGGCAACAAATGTACTACACCGATGACAATAATGAAGGAGGCTATGCGTGCGTGAGAGCAGGGGCTGCATGGGAAATCTCTGTACCTACCCCTCAACTTTATTTAAATCTAAAACTGCTCTAAACCACTAAAGTTTTAATAAAACAAAAAAACAAAAAGCAAAACCCAGATAACTATATCTGATAGGTTTACCAAGCATGGGTTCTGTCACAGGCTGGGAAGAAAGTCATAAAAGGTGGGAGCATGATGCTACTGGCTTGTGTTAAGGCTTTTCCCTTTGGAGATGAGAGGTCTGGGACTGGGGGAGAGCGGGAAGACTAAGAAATACAGATAAGTTCTGCTTGCTGATATCATACACAGTAAAACTGCACTAACTTGGATCCCAGCACCAAAAGTTAGGTTAAGGTCCCGGTGCTGAGCAACACGCTTCACCAATCCATTACTCAAAATTGTAGTGGCTCCCCGAATGCCTTCAAAGAAGGAACTCCACTTTTTGATGACGACAAGCTACCTGCTATCTCCCTACAGTCTGGAGATGCTCAAGAGATGGGATTAATACAGGGAAGTAGCTAGAGAAACTGGGGGGAGAGACATTATATTTAAGTCTCTTGAGAGTTCCGAGAGCTGCCATTTATCGAATGCCTGATAGGTACCAAGCACTGTGTAACACAACTGACATATATTTAGTCCTCATAACAACCTTACATGAAAAGCGATTTTACATCCATTTTACAGTTGAAAAAATTTCAAGAGAGGATGATGTGGCATACCTTGAAAGTGGGGGAGCCAGGTTTGAACACAAGAAATGCAGACCCATAACAAAGTCCCTACACTTTCTATAACCTTCAAGGTATAGATTGAAGACCCCTCATCGTCTCTTTGGGATACTTAAATTTACACTGAAAATTAATAATGCTTTCAAGGCCCTGCACAATCTGGTCCCAATGGATCTTGCCTCACTGGAGCATTCTTATTTCAAAACAAAAAAACAAAAAAACACACAAAAAAACAAACAGTTCATTCATTAATCCAGGAACACTTCTAAGATAAATCATCTTCCTCCTCTTCATCTCTTGGAAACTGTTTTCCCATCAGATTTTATCTCCTCTGTAAAGCCTCCCCTAACCAGCTCAGATTAAAGAGCCCTTACTGTTTGTTTTCATCTTAATCTGACACTGGATATTTGGCCCAGGAGTCCACTGCTTCTCATATTATCACTTAGCTTTTTACACTTAATATCTATTACTTGCCACAATTAAAATGGGAAGCCCCCCCCCCCCGGGGCCCCGGGGTGGCTCAGTTGATTAAACGTTTGACTTCAGCTCAGAATCTGGATCTGAGAGAGCAGTTTGGGCATTTACATCTTTCTAGATGACATTAATGTCCAGCCAGATTTAAGAACCACAGGGATTGGGGTGCCTGGATGGCTCAGTCAGTGGAGTGTCTGCCTCTTGGTTCAGGCTCATGTCATGATCTCACAGTTCTTGAGTTCAAGCCCCACAGCTCTGCGCTGACAGTGCAGAACCTGCTAGGGATTCTCTCTCTGCTTCTTTTTCTGCCCCTCACCTGCTCATTCTGTCTCTCAAAACAAATAAATAAACTTAAAAAAAACAGAACCATGGGGACTAACTAAAGTACTGATACATGCATTTATTCAATGGAACAGGAGGTAACTCATCAGCAAAACACAGAACAGTATACAGGCAACTACCATTTTGCATGAACGAAAAGAGAGTATTTTTTTTCTTATATTTGCATTGAATATTTCTGAAAGGATATAAAAGAAACTGTTACAATAATGGTAGCCTCTGGAAAGAGCGATCAGGGGTGTGAAGTGAGAAGTTTATACTTCAATGTGTATCGTTTTATATTGTCTCATTTTTCTTCATCAGGTGCATTTAAAATTCATAATCTTGAACAAAGTCAAATCATAATTTATAGACAATTTTCAGGAACACACGGCACTAAGAAATGTATCGAATCCCACAGCAGGGGCCAGGCAGCAATATTCACGGGGTTTCTGTGGAGACCCTCACACTGAGAAAGAACCAAGAGGCTACCAGGGGTCCTTCTTCACCCTTTGGGCAGAGACAGTAGTTCCTGCTCTTCGACCTCCTTCTGCCCTAGCAACTAACTTATTCAGTGTACCATTCTAAAGCAAATAGTCATTGCCTGTTATGCTTGGGAAAAGTGTTTACTCATAGCTCACTTCCTCACACAGAATAGGTCATCTTTATACATCAGTCTGGGTTAAGAGCTTCTTAAAGAACATGTCAGATTTCTAACCCATTTTTAAGTTAGCTTCTCAAATGGAAAGCAGAAATAATTCCACCTTTTCTTTAAAGTACTTACTTCATGGAACATGCACACAGTTCCTGTAGGGTTCAAAATACCAATATTGTTTTTATAATTAAGTGTGCTATATCATAAACATGAAAAAAACAATGAGTGAAGTTCATCATATAATGTATTTCAGTTCTACCAAACCACACAAGAATTCAAATAAATCTAAAAAGTATAGAACAGAGTTTTACATTTTATCAACATGGCTAATAATTTGAGAGGTTCATAATACATAATACTTTTTCAATAGTTTACTTTCAACAGCTACGAGATTTTATAACTGGGTCTCAGACATATTACTTAGGTGTCTTTTTAGTTTACTTGGGTGTGTGTGTGTGTTTGCTGTTTTTTTGTTTTTTGAAGAGAAGACAGTTCCCTTTAGAATATTTATCCTATGATGTTGACACCAGAAAATTTTTCATATAATTACTGGGAAGAAAGAAATTGACTTGTATAAAATAAGATTCCTTTAAGCAATGCCACAATGCATGCCAGAAACATAAAGAAAGAAGTTCCCTACAAAAAAAGCACTATTATTTCAAGAGATCCGATTCTGGAATACCAGAGAATCTTTAAGGATTGTCAGTTTTCAAAACTCTTAAATACATTCATTCATTCAACGGCTATTTATTAAATGCAACCATTTCGCACTACATTAAGCACTACAGACACAATGACAGGGCTAGGATTTAGAAGAACTCCCATATCGGTGCTCTAACCATAGCATGTACACTTCCTTGTTTCATTCAATTACTTCAAATATATGCTTTAAAGTGGGAAATTTAGGGGAACCTGAGTGGCCCAGTCAGTTAAGCATCTGACTCTTGGTTTCGGCTCAGGCCATGATCTCATGGTTCAGGAGTTCGAGCCCCACATCAGGCTCTGTGCTGATGAAGATTCTCTCCCTCTTGCTCTCCCTGTCTCTCTCTCAAAATAAGTAAACTTTAAAAAATCACAAATAAATAAAGTGGGAAATTTACAGGATCTTATTACTATTTCTCCATCATATTTTATAAAAGACTTGGGTAAATAAGGACAATTAAGAGGTAACTGATAACACACAATCTTTTTTTCTATAACCCTAATGGTTTCAAACGTAAGAAAAAAGAAAATGTCCAATCTTCAGGATACACCAGGGAGAGAGAGTTGGCAGTATGAAGTATTTATAAGGTGTTAAAAGGCAGAACAGATTAGACTGGTGATTTTGTTGCCTCTTCCTAACACATCTTAAATCAACACCTGTTTCATCTCTCCAGGAACGTGCAGGTTAACATCTAACTTGTCTTCAACTTGTGAAGAAATAGGGTTGCCATGACAACTGAATGAAACGTTTAGTTAGCATAATTTATCCAATGAAATGCAAAAATCCACTTGATGCAACTTAACTGATACATGTGTACTTGTAAGCCAATTCTTTTTTTCTGTTTGTCAAACTGTTAGATTAAATGTTAATCTATTCTCTGGAAATTTTCAGGGACAAAACATTAAATACACACACACACACATACTTTTTTGTTAGAGTAGGCTACAAATAAATAAAATTCAACGGTAACTGACCATTAAATCTTGGCAGTACTGCACTTAGAATTACATTCAGTATTACAGGGTCTCAAGTACCCTAAATCAAGGAAAAGCAGACACTTGTAAGTTTATTTCTTGCTATGTTAAATTGTCAAGTAAATTCATGTACCTGTTCAATTTCTACTTATGTCTATTATACAACGTAACCCAGGGTGTATTCAAATACGTGGACTATCAATTTTCTTAGAAAAAAATATTTCCATCATAAACACACAGAGTTTAAGCTGTTCACATGTGCTACATAATCATTAACTTCCAACGTGCAACTAACCTTGCTGGAAACTAGACTGAAGTCCCCACCAGATATGTAGGTTCTCAATCTGTCCCCCTCAGCTTTCTGGAGATAAATTTCTACTGCACCCATGCATACTTTCACTTAGGGACCTTGCATGAATTGGTTGTCATTTTCAATTAGACATCACTGAATAATCAAACACCAGTGATCACTTATTTAAAGATGTATTCTAGGGGCGCCTGGGTGGCTCAGTCGGTTGAGTGTCTGACTTCGGCTCAGGTCATAATTTCACAGCTCGTGAGTTCGAGCCCCATGTCGGGCTCTGTGTTGACAGCTCAGAGCCTGGAGTCTGCTTTGGATTCTGTGTCCCTCTCTCTCTCTCTGCCCCTCCCTCGCTCATGCTCTGTCTCTCTCTCTCTCTCTCTCAAGAATAAGTAAAACATTAAAAAAAAAATTAAAAAAAATAAAAATGTATTCTAGCAAGTACAGAAAAGTCCTCATTTATGACTTAAAAAAGTCAGGTGTGGTGATAAGGTCAGCTTTATTAAGCAGTATACATATCTCTTTACAACACTATGCTGGGCACAAATTCTAGAGTACAAGCAAGAATACGGGGACAAATAACTAGAAAAATATTCTAAATATATATAAATGAAAGGCATACAGTTAAGGAGAAAGCAATATGGTAATCAGGGATCCAGATTATCCATGCTAATACCAAAATCTTAGGTAACAGAAAGAACACTCTGCTATACAACACTTACCCACAACGTTACAGTATTAATGAATGCATTTATTGCATTTAATGTATTGCATTATTTTGGCACAAACAGAAAATGCAATAAGAAAAAAAAATATGTAGCATGGTGTGTGAGAAGGCACATTGTCCTTTTCAGAAGTCCATTATAAAGGCAGCTGGACAGATTCTGGCTAAACACAAGTGGGATGCCAGCCCATCTCCTTCCATCCCCATCCCACCCTCCCATTCAAGCACTGGTTACAAAAGTGCCTGTGTGGCCCTGAGAAGTGAGTCATGGATGTTCCATTTACAGACGGGGTGGAGTTGAGGGAAATCACTATTACATGCCCAGTTAGCTGGAAAAGTCCATCCTGTTTTTCCTCTTTTACATAATAATCATTTTTCACAAACCTGAGATAAAGAATACTTGGTAAGTAGGAACTCACCAAATATTTCAGCAAAAGGGAAAGACATACTACTTTTACAGCCAAGGACATGACCTCATAGTGCAGTCCTAACAATTCACACTAGGCAAGGGACTCGTACAATCAGGATAAAACATTTGTTCCTTTTCGCCCACACCAAGAAAAACAGTGGCTGGAGAAATCAGCACAGTGCCAGTTTCCAAATCAGATTCACCCACCAGGAGTTCACACAGACAGCCAAAGCATTTCATGAGCGCAAAGACAATCTTTTACAACTTCCTTTGCCAAGGAAACAAAACAGCAAAGTGGCTTCCTTACACTGACCTCACAAGTAAGCCATGAGAAACACAACCTTAAGCCACAATGACAAAAATCAACGCTCTCTTTAGATCTATACTCTTTGCATTACAACACCACATGCCTGGCCCATCTTTCAATACCATGTACTAAGCCAAATGACAATGTGTAACATGACCAATTCACATTTCAGAACTTAAAATTATAATACATATCTTAGCTTTAAAGATATCTGATCCCAGCCCCTTAACTTCTCCAAGTTCTCCCACATCTAGAAGGTTGTGACACTTTTTTCTAAACACGTTTCAAATAAATCTTAATTAGAGCTCTCTCTCAGTCACCAACTGAAGACCTGCAGGCAGCTCCTAACCTCCGTTCTGATGAAGATTACAGTGGGCTCTGAAGCGTGGGGGAAGCAGTGACCCTGCCCAACTAGTAAAAATTTTGCACATGTATACTGCCTACAGTTATCAATACCAACAATTAAATTGGCCTCCTGAGGCTTGTAATGGACTGAGGTTTTAAGCACATTAAAATTCACTGCATATTACTTTTAATAACAGGAACTACCAGTTATTTTAATGAAGAGGAAAACTTCTACAAAGAGTTTTTATTCAAATCAGGCTTCTCCACAAATATTATCCTTACCCTCCCCACACACCTCCACCTCACAGTGTAAAATACTCAAAGGCATTCAACATTTAAAATAATTGAAACCACAAAAGCCACACAAATTCATCAGAGCAAAATCCAACAAAAAATCCTACACAGAAGAGTAAAGTTAAATTTTCAGCCACCCCTTTTGGCAGCCACCGGCTGGTGTGCAGGGCTGCTCTCTTCCCTACATGCAGCATCAATCACATTCCTATTTTTAAAAACTATCCCTGTAAGTTTGTATCTTGCTTTTGCTTTTTATACTGAGAACTCCTTTCTGTGTGTATACATATACGTATACGTGTGCATGTATATGTGTACACACACATGCATGCACACACACACACACACACACACACACACACAAAACAATGATTTGGCTGCTGCAGAGTATCATCCATTGTGCAACGGTATCATTCTGCCTAACAATATTCCCCCTTCAGCTAAATAAGATTTTTTTCTTGATAAGAAAAATAGCATATAATTCTGAAAAACAAATACACCATACTCCTAAAAATATTCCTGAACTCTCAGTCACCTCTATCCAGGTCTGAGTTACAGCCTGCTGTGTGTCTTTAACACTCCTCTGAAACTTGGGTTTCTATGTCACCACTAACAATGTCAAGGTAAAAAAAAAAAAAAAAAAAAAAAAAAAAGTAAATAAAAACATCACTTCAGTTCTATCTCAAGTCTCTGAAAAATGGTTTAATTTTAATAAAAGCCTGAATGTGAATAATACTCAACTCCATGACTTAAAAGGCTCCTTGGTAATACTTAAAATCAGTTTGCACCACATTTGATTATTTTGGAAAAGATTTTCAAACTCATTATATTACCTCTGTACCACCTATGTAATCCTATGACATAGGACTGGTGCTGTGACTTTACAAATGATAAAACTGAGAACCAGAGAAATCAAGAGACTTGTTCAGGCCCATGTCGACATGGTGACTGAGGCAAGACTAAATCAATGATCTCCTCCATTTGTCTTCCAAGTGCTTTTAACAGAGCCCACTGCATTAGCTGGAACAGTCCCTTCTTTACCTCTGCCAAAAATCTCTAACAGCCCCCAACGGTGTACGGCATGTTTCAGGACAAGGAGATAGGATGTAAAGAGTATGCCAATAAATCCAAAATAGCAGGCAAGGAAACTTCCAGGAAGACTTTTAGAAAGTAGAAAAAAAAGAAATCAAAAGTGCTATTTGTCCCATGTGTGTCACATGTCTTAGGTTATAGGCATTAAAAATGAGTGCAGTGGAACTACACTGAGTTTTCTCCAGAATATTCTCCCTACTTCAGAAAAATCTCATTAGAAATGCATATATCCTGGGAGCTGGCAGTGGGCGGGGAGGAAGCCCTTCTGTGTAATTTCCCTCTGTCCAAGAGAAGACTAATTTATACTCCTACCCTCAGTCACACGAAACATGAGAACAGTGAGTTCTTAATGCCTTACTTAACGTAAAGATTTACTCTTTATCAGTGTTTCAATGATCTTCTTGTTATAGTGTCCAATGTGTACTTTGCTGTTTATTTCTCTTGGCAAATAATCTGTGTCCTGTGTCATGAGTGTCCTACCTTGATTTGTACAGGTGGAGCCAAAGCCACAAGCACATGGGCATCAGATGTTATTTGATAATGATAAGTGGATTAAATTATACTTATACTAACCCTGTAACAGATTACTTAAATTTGTTCTAACAGAACAATATGGATTAGTATTAACTAGGCCATTTGGCCTTAGATATTCAGGACTGGAGGGGAGAAAAAATGGAGTCTACTTCTAGCATTTTATAGCTAGCTACCAAACAGCTGAAATGCCTCCACTCATTCCTCATGTCCCAGGTGATATATAAGCTTACTCACTTCATCTAACGGGTCCAAAATAAAATATTTGACAACCTATGAGCTTTTCACCTCTCTGTTGCATATATATTTTAGGTGAAGACTGGTCTACTAATTTAACAGAGACATTGAAAAAAAAACAAAAACAACACAAACTTTAAAATAAAACCTCCAACCTGAACCAGATATGCAAGTCAATGGGCATACAGGCATACCTTGACTTTTAAAATTTCCTATATGAACATGCTGATCTCAAATCCAAGGTGACCAGGAACCCAATTTTATTCCTGACTTGAACCTCTAGACACATCACCTCTTTTTGTTCTACTTTAACTTTCTAGAACAAAGAGTTGTTCAAATAAATATTTATGTACCAACTAATTCAAAGTGAAAGCTTTCTGAAGACCAGCAAATAGAGGATACTCTCAAATTTCAAGACCATAATGGAACTTTATAACTTTAAATAGAGCTTACACTTCACAGATACCATAATCATATATTGTTCCTAACTACTTCTCCCAAACATGGAAATTCAATCTCTTTTGATTTCTTTTGTTTTCCTAGAAGTCTCTTTCCTCAAAGCTATGAAAGGGCTTTTGTTGAGATCCCAAATAAAATGCATTTAAGAAGGAACCTTGACTGTGATGATTCCCTTTTTAGATGGAATGCCAGAAAACATGAAGATCTGAAAACGACCTATGATATTAGCTACTTAGATTGGACAGAAAATTTCCTCTTTCATCAACTATAGTGAGTGAAAACCAAGGGGTGAGAGAACAGTAAGAAACCCAGGGAAGTGACTAGGAAGTGCACAAGAGTAAACAGAGTAACATGAAGGGCAAACTTGACAAAAGGCAGAGCTTCAGAGAATTGAAGAAAAGTTTAAAATAACTAGTGAAAGTCCATGACAGAAAGAGAAAAGATATAAAAAGGCTTCCACTGGGGCGCCTGGGTGGCTCAGTTGGTTAAGCTTCCGATTTCAGCTCAGGTCATGATCTCGCGGTTCACGAGTTTGAGTCCTTGTCGGCCTCTGTGCTGACAGCTCAGCGCCTGGAGCCTGCTTCAGATTCTGTGTTTCCCTCTCTCTCTGCCCCTCCCCTGCTCACGCTCTCTCTCTTTCTCAAAAATTAAAATTAAAATTAAAAAAAAAGGCTTCCACAAACTCTAAAACAAACAACAACAAATTAATTAATAAATACAGTTGGATCTTAATTTTACTTAGGCTTTTCTCCAAAATATGTAATAAAAGCTACAAAACTGCCCCAAAAGTCTACCGGATTCCTCAGCAGAATTTCATCCTCAAGATTTACAAGTTACATACTTAAATGCCCTGAAAAATAAATTCATGTTAGGAATACTAGATTTTTAACCTGAGGGTTTTAGCTTAACTTCTCAAAATCTATTCATATATAAAGTGGATTCCTAAGGGCAGCTAATCCGCTGTATAAGGAAGGCACCCACTTCCCCAAAAAGCACATGCCAGCTCCTATTTCGTAAAATGTGAATAAAATGAAGCACAAGGCAAGAAAAGGAAATTTTCTAGGAGACTTTTCCCAGGAGGGTTATACTACAGGAAATTTTCTAGGAGACTTTTCCCAGGAGGGCTATACTGCATCTCAGAGTTACACTAGGTGGAGAGAGCAGGAGGAAAGACTTGCTTGGGTGTCCTTTGTTGATCTGATGTGCACTGGTTGATTTGTCCCCACCTTCCTGAGTCTGTACAGACATCTGCTAGTTCACTTCTTTTTCCATGATGACCCCTGGCAGGGACACTGCTAAAGGGCCTCATCAAGTGAAACGTTCAGCTGAGAGCTCCAATTCTCCCTATCTCAAAACTGTACCTCAAAAACTTGTAGAAAATCCTAACGAGGTCAAGAAAAAAAAAAAAAAGTCTTTGGCATACTTTTGTGTTCTTCATTATATACCAATGGGACATCAGAACACTATACTGAAAATGTTCCCACAAAGTGGGAATCAATTTCCCTAATATGGCCAGGCCCTAAATATAGCCACAATTTTTTTGTTCAAAATACACTCAATTAAACTTGTGGATGGAGGAAATGGCGGTGGGCAACTGGGCAGAGAGCACAGGAAACAGTGACAGTGTAACCCCACTATCTCCACCAACATTAAAATGGCTTTAAATGTCCTTGACAAGGGCTGCCAAAGTAAAGACACTGGTAACACACATGCCCTTTTCTCTCCAGGCTTTGTTCCCTTAGTCGAGTCTGGGTTACTTGCAGGGAAGAGAAGAAATTCCATACCCTGGGTCTGAAGTAATTCTACCATTCTGAGAAGGGACACGACATCAGTAGTACTCAAAGTGCTGAACTGAATGGGATTCCCTACTCAAATTATAAGGATTCGGTCGGCCTAAAGGAAACAGGAGAATTTAACTAGGGCAGTTTAAAGTCCTCACGATTTACCTTCCAAATAACACCACACCCACACACACTTCACGAACACAAAATACGGGTATGTAATACTCACAAAACTGCAGCGAGGAGCTATGTTTTTAAATGAACGGAATTCAAGAAAAGCAAACTCTAGAACACAAAACTTAATCCAAAATTTACTCGGAAGTTTCACTTCAAACTCTTAAAAGGTCTATTAATACTGGTTCTGAACTTGTTTAATAATAAACTGCTTCTGCAAGACATTCTGGCCAAAAAGCGGTAGCAGCGTGTCACCATTGGAAGTGGATACTCGATTTAAAAATTTGCTGGATAAAACTGGTATAGGTACATGAATAAACTTCCCAACATAAGTGTGCTGAAAGGCAACACCGGGCATCTTAAGTCATCTTCTAAAAGTTAGCTCTTGAACGCAGAATAACGCAGACATTTAAAAAAGTGGATTCTGGGGTCAAACTGCTTGGGTCAAAACGCAGGCTCTGCCGCTGTACTGTGGTGAATCCTGGACACGCTGCTGAAGTTCTCCCGACTTTAAGTCTCCTCATCTGTAAAATGGGAGTTAAAATAGCACCTACCTCACAGGGTTGTTAAAAAAATAAATAAATAAATGAAAGAAATCACCATAAAGCATTTAAGATGGTAAGCGCTCAATAAATACTGTCAATTAGTCAAAGGTGTGTGTTCACAAGGTCGGATCTATTAAATACGTGCATCAGCATTGTTAAATTAAAACCTCAGCCATTTCATAAAAGCATTTTACTCCCTCTTCCCATACATCAGGCGGCATCAACCTTCGAAAAGATGTGCAAATTACACACTTTCATTCATCCGTTTGAGAGCTTGTCACACACAACAAGAAGGAAGGAAGATGCCTTTTTCGTGACTGTTGCTCCTTCATAACTTCAAAATACTGTCACGTACACAATAGGTTGGAGCTGCCCTCAAAATGACAGCACACAGCTTTGCAGCGCCCGCAGAGGCGTCCAGGCGGCTCTGCCGGGAAGGGGTTCACCCCAATTCAGGGCGAATCTCCCGTCTGCACAGCCAAGCAAGCGCACGCCTGGGAATCCCAAGGAACACAAGAGAACTCTCTGCAAGGAGGAAGGGACCCTGAGTAGCGGGGAAAGAGAGGGAGGGAGGAAGCGGAGGAAGGGAGGAAAGGACCCTCCCGGTCACAGAGGTTTCGGAGCCACACTCGGATCAGGCGCGTCCACGATGACAAGCCCGGGACCCGGTGCCGGCGCTGGGCTGCGACGTCCCGGGCGGCCCACTCCCTTCTCCTTCCCTCCCCCGGCGGGTACCGAAGCCAACTCCGGTCCCGCTCCAGCCTCGCCTCGCGGCGCCCCCTCACCTAAACGCGGGTCCTTCCTTGGGAGCCCTGCCCTGGGCAGACGCCGACGCCGAGCTGCCGCCGCTGCCGCTGCCCTTTTTGTTAAAGAGCTTCTGGAGCAGGGTCGGGGCCATGATGCTGCCGCCGCCGCTGCAGCTCCGGCCGTGGCGCTCGGGGGGCCGGCAGCTCAGCGCGCAGCCGGGGGCGGCGGCCGCGGCGGCGGGGCCATCGCGGCGGCGGCGGCGCGGCCGCCCAGCCTTGTGGGAGCGCGGGGCCGCTGCGGCTGAGTAACTCTGCTCGGCGTCGGGGCCGCCGGAGGCCGGTCATATGACTGAGCCGGCCCGCCGCCGCCGCCGCCTCGCGCGCTGACAGTTATCTCCTGCGGGAGGAGCCCGCAGCCCCACGGCGGCGGCGGCAGCGGCGGCGCGGGAGGAGCGCGGCCGCCCAGGCGCGGCCATTGGCCGGGCGGCCGCCCGCCCCGGGCTCACGTAACCCCGGTGGGAGGCGAGGCCCGGATCTGGCGGCCCTGTGCTCCCAGCACGCGGGGAGCGGAGGCGGGGCGGGCGCGGCGCTTAAAGGGGCCCAGGAGGCGGGGGCGGTCGCCGCGCGGCCGGGGTGGGCTGCGGGAGGGACGTGGCTCCGCGAGCGGCGCGTGGGGCTGGAGGTGGCTGCATTCTTTCGAAAGCGAGAGAGCAGCTGGGCCGATCTTTGTTCTTTTGAGACAAAGCCCCTGAACTTGGGTCCTGGCTTTGTGCAGGTGCAAGGGCTCGTTTATAGAAACCCCATGGCGCTGGGAAGGGTTTAAGACGTGAGGTTGCTGTTTCACAGGACTGATTCGAATGTCACAACACCCAAGATATTGGCATGTTTCTACCATATCGATTAGATCTCTCCGTCTTTTTTTTTTTTTTTTTTTTTTGGTTTTTAATTTAAACTCCTTAGTTGTTCGATCTTTAGCATCTTGGGTCACTATACCGTAGTTATATAAAAAGTTGCTTGTGAAATTAAAAAACACATGGAATTCACCACATAGATTTAGAAAATTAAGAGAAGCTATTTTATAACAAGAGAATGCTTTCCTAGTACATATTTAACCATCAAGGCACGTAATAATCTGATATCAACAACGGATAGATGTTATTTGATTTGGAGAAGGGAGGGGTATTTGACTTGGCTTTCCTATCCAGTCCCACCCAATCTCGGTGAGAACTTTAGTCTCTGGTGCAGAACTCTCCCAACAGGCTGTGGTGGTGAAGGAACGTGCCTGACTCAAAGCAGCTTCTTAATCTGCCTTATAGCGTTAGATCTTCAGTTTTTCTGATGAGGAGTCATAGAGCTAAAAGTAAGATTCCAACCCTGCCTTTCCTAGCTTCTTCATGAGCAGTGAACGGTGACTCACCTGGATTCCCTTAGACTTGTTCAAAGAAGGACTCTTGGAAACTCAGAAAAAGCAAATGCATTTCCGTGAATATAAGTAATCAAAAATACCTCTTCTGGCTCTTGTAGTAAACTAGCTGTAAATAATGATGTGCTGAAATTTCACAAAGGTAAGGGAAAGATGGTAGAAATTGAAACTCAGTCACGTTTTCCTTTCCGATCTCTTCTATTAAAATGGTGGATTAAGTGTTCTTGCCAGTAAGCAATCCTTGTTTTGCACAATGGAGTGTACACAGAACCCTGATTTGCAACTTTGGTATTTCTCTCTGTTTACTGGGAGCATCTACCTCATGAGACCACTAGTATTGGTTAGTATCCTGTATAGCAGATATTGGCTTCATCCATTGTGACTTTATTAAGACATGGCCCCAAGTTATATTATGGCGGGAACTTCACCACCCTCCCTTACCCTGTCCTTGCTCAGAAAATGTCCTTTATTCCCCAAACTGAAGTGCATACTGTTGATAGCTTACAACTTTTGTAACTGCACGTTAAAGAGGAATTTGGCATGATGTCCCTTGTTCCTCACCTCCAAGGACTAGTTTAATTCCAGCCCAGTCCAAATGTGCAGCATCACCCAAAAGAGGCAATTTAAAAATCAGCCTGCCCCAGACATCACCCTCAATTTTGATCCTCACTGGGCAACTATAAAGGGAGTATGTGCATCTCAAACTATTAAGGACCAACTTCAGTTAGGAGAGAAAAAAAGGAACTAAAATGCTTCCCTTCTCCCCCTTTTCTCACTTTGCTTCCTTTCAACACACATTCTTCCTCATTCTGGTTCTGGCCACACCTCTTGCTCTGAATTCTAAAAGCAAACAAAAATCCTAACCAGCAAAATCTGGGGAGCTAGCTCTAGACAGCTCTCCTATCCCAGTTTCATTATTTCTCTTCTTGTCTTTTCAAGGCCTCTTCAAAACTTCATCTTTTGCCTGTCATGCACTGGTCACTGCCTCTTCCCTGAAGCTTGTCCCACTCCCAGTCTCCAGCACAGTTGTGTGGCTTGTCTCCTGATTCCATACATCTAATTCACTTTATACCCTCACTCCCTCTTAGAAAATCTATCAGCTGGCTGCTCCTGTATGCAGCTGTCAAGAGGAGGAAGTAAAACAATATCCTGAATTCTTGGGAGATGTTAGAGTAACACTTAAGATGGAAAAGGGGGAATTGTAAAAGAGCTGATTTACTTATTCTGTTCGGAGTCCTGGTGACAGTTCTCTTCAGTTAATGCGTGTTCTGGAAGTTCCTTTAGGAGTTTCAATTGTACAGTTAGACTGCCTGGTACACTGTAGCCTACCTAATATCTGTTACCCCTTCCTCCCAACGCAACCCCAGTTTTGTTCAGGTGTCCATCCCTCCCCCAGGCCAGCGTGCCTCAGGGTAAACTGACATTATCCCCAAACTCGGTCTAAGTGATCTAAGAGTAATCTCATTGCTTTTGCAAGGTGTTGGTTCAGGAATGAGCGCTTGAGGCCATTCTAGCCAAGAAGGCAAGAAGGAAAGGAGCCAGAGGAAAGTGATCCTGGAGAATGTTTTCTCGGTCTTAATAGAGAACTATAAGGAGAGATGTGGGTTGTTGTTGTTTTCTCCCTGTGTATGTTGTGTGTTGACATGTAATGCTACCAATGTTGCTACCAGCCTGGGCATGAAACCAGTTCTGGAGATGGCAGAGCAGAGAGGTGGAAGCAAGCTGTGTCCTTAATACATTGTTGATCCATAATACCTCTACCCTGAGCTGACCTTCCCCATTTGATGAGATGATATTTCTGTTATCTGAAGCCAAAAACAGTCTGTAAGAGAGGGTCCTGTTTTGTGTCCTCTATTGCTTGTTATATGAAACAAATAAACCCCTGCTTCTTTAACCCTCAGTACACCAATCATCACCAATGGATCTGCTTTTTACTTCATATTTTTAAGTCATTTTGCAAGTCATTTATAAGAAGCAAGAATAAAGGAATAGTAAAACAATTTTAAATGTTTAATAAGAATTTAAACATAGTAAATTCAAATTTTTAGTCTATATTTTCCTGCAATTAAAGGAAAATTACCCTAAATGGGCCATGTCCTTTATTATTATTTTTTAAAGTAATCCCTATGCCCATGGAACTCAAACAACACTGAGATCAAGACTCAACATGCTCCACTGACTCAGCCAGCCAGGTGCCCCAGGCCATATCCTTTAAATACAACTATTGATCAGTCAACATAACATATTGAACCAGGAACACAATCATCTCATAAATACTGACTCCAGATTAAGAATACATCTCAGATGCACTAGCTTATTATTACTTTTGCTTCTTCTTGCACTTGAATCAACAAAAACACTTTTGAAATTTTTGATGGCTTGCAATTTTATTGAAGATAGCCATCTTCTTTACTTCTTGGCTGTGAAACATTTTCATTTTTAGATTTATAAACAACATTAGAACTAGCAACTCAAACACATTGGACTCCTTAAACTTATACAATATATGTCAATTATATCTCAATAAAACTAAAGGAAAAAAGAATTAGCAATTCAATGCATTTTTCCTCTCTACATCTTGATTTCCTTCCAATCACCTTTGCATATACATTGCCTTTAGCAGTTGTTGACTTGCAAACTATATCAAGTATATATGATGCAAAACATCAAAAAAGATGACAGAATACATCACATCTTTTTTGGATGGCTCAAGTCCTTGTTGCAAAATAATGAATAATGAAGTCATTCCTGTGGAATGGTTAAGAATACCGTATTTCCTTTTTATCTTTAAAAATATATTGTGGAGGGGCCTCTGGGTGGCTCAATTGGGTAAGCTTCCAACTTCAGCTCAGGTCATGATCTTGCAGTTTGTGAGTTCGAGCCCCATGTGGGGCTCTGTGCTGACAGCTCGTAGTCCGGACAGAGCCTGCTTCAGATTCTGTGTCTCCCTCTCTCTCTGTCCCTTCCCCATTTGATCTCTCTCTCTCTCTCTCTTTCTCAAAAGTAAATAAATAGATATTTAAAAAATAAATAAAAATATATCGTGGAATTATCAGTTCTTGAATTTGAGAAAATTTAGGATACCATTATCTAAAGACTCATCATCTAGGGGTGCCTGGCTGGCTCAGTCGGTAGAGCATGCAACCCTTAATCTCAGAGTTGTAAGTTCAAACCCCACATTGAGTGCAGAGATTACTTAAAAGACAAAAACAAAAACAAAATCTTTAAAAAATAAATAAAGACTCATCACCTGGTATTTCACTTGTATATGATAGATTTCACCATCATCGTTAAAGTCTAGAGTGCTTTTGTTTATCTTTTTGCAATTATTTTCTGATTTTTATAATATATTTGAAGTATTTTCCTCTATCAATTTCTTTTCCTTGGCATTATGGGGGAAAAATGAAATTTTTGAATTCTCATCAGTGATTAATAAAAGCTTTAATAAAAAACTACAAAGATAATGTCTCCAGATTTTTTTTATACCTTCTTAAGAGATGATGTAGTGCTTTGGACAATACAATAAGATAATAGCAGGATGATGTAATAGTGATGATTTATTTTACCATTGAATAAACCTTCTAGGCAATTCCAAATTGTTTTCTTATTATTTTTGTCTTCTCTAGCATAGTTGGGAATAGTTGTTGAGTAATGTTGAAATAATTCCTGGATGATGTTATAACAAAATGTTTAAAGGTAAAGAAAATTAAGATCAGTAGGATCCCATAAATTATGAAAGGGTTCAGTGGACCCATATGGTAATTGCAAGCTAGACCGTTTTTAAAGTACACTTACTTTTTGTTCTTTGGAAAAAACAGGAGTTTAAGAAAGAATAAAGGTCATGAAATACCCATCCTTATAAATAGTTAGAACCTCTCAGAAAAGAAACTCAAACTCTAAAATTGGATCCAACTGACTCTGATGTTGCAAGGGTTAATCCACTGTAAATTGATTCTCTGGTATTTACAGCAGAACTCAATCCACTTGATAATCTCACTATAGCAATCAATGACTTCCATGGTGCCGAAATCAAGGGACGTTTTTCCTGTCTTCTTTGCAATAAATACAATTGACCACTTTCTCCCTTTTTGAAACCCTCATTTTTGGTACCATAGACCTTTTCTAGTTTTAAACTACCTGACTAGTTACTCCCTCAGTCTCCTCAGGAGAGTCCTCCTCTCCCTATCCTTTAAAATATGAAACTCGGGGCACCTGGGTGGCTCAGTCGGTTAAGCAGCTGACTTCAGCTCAGGTCACGATTTTGCGGTCCGTGAGTTCGAGCTCCGCATCGGGCTCTGTGCTGACAATTCAGAGCCTGGAGCCTGTTTCAGATTCTGTCTCCCTCTCTCTGACCCTCCCCCGTTCATGCTCTGTCTCTCTCTGTCTCAAAAATAAATAAACGTTAAAAAAAAATTTTAAATATGAAACTCTTCAAGGCTTCTCTTCTCCTCTGTCTTCTATTCTTTTCATGCATACTTTTCTTCTCCCTAGATAAACTCATCCATTCCTGTGACTTTAAATGCCATCTATATATAGATAATACCTAACCTTTTACCTCCGATCCTAACCTCCATTCTAGATCTTGATAACCAGCTATTTGATGTGTCCAATGGGTAACTTACAAGCATCCCACATTGAACTCCCAATTATTTTTTTTCCAAATCCTGTGTCTCTTGCCTTCTTCTTCTTTACACATAAATTTGCTTTCACACATTTGTTTACAACAGAAACCTAGAAAGCATTCTTAACCTTTTGCTTTCTCTCATCATTCAAAATATTTCTCACATCCATTTCTCTCCTTGTCCATTACCACCCTAGTCCAAGTCACCATTATCTCCTGTCTGCAAGAGTTGTAATTGGTTACTTTCTTGCCCCATCTCCAATCTATTCTACATGTAATAGGGATCATTTAAAAATATGAATTATTTCTAGGTGCCTGTCTGGCTTGATTGACAGAGCATGTGACTCTTGATCTTGGGGTTGTGACTTCAAGCCCCACATTGGGCATGGAGCCTACTTAAAAAAAAAAAGAAAAAAATTTTTAATATTTATTTATTTGAGGGGGGGATGGGCAGAGAGAGAGGGAGACACAGAATCTGAGGCAGGCTCCAGGCTCTGAGCTGTCAGCACAGAGCCTAACATGGGGCTTGAACCCACGAATCATGAGATCATGACCTGAGCCGAAGTTGGACACCGAACCAACTGAGCCGCCCACATGCCCCCTTCATGGAGCCTACTTTAGTATATATACATGCACATTGTTTATTGTCACTTCTTTGATTAAAACTTTTTAGTGGCTTCGCATTGCACTTAGTAAAATCCAAAATTCTTCATGTGGCCTTCCACATTATTAGGTCTCTCCCTCTCTCTCCAAATTCATCTCACATCACCCTCTCACTCACTTGCTATCCTCTAGCCACACTAATGTACTTTTATTTCTTTTACCAGGCCTCCTCTGCCAGGAATGCTCCCTCCTCCAGCTCACAACTCTGTTTAAAATTTTCTCCCATACACTCATTCACACTCAATACACTGATGCACAATGCATAAAATTTAGAAGATGTATAAAAATACAAAGATGAATATAATACTGTGTCCATATATAG
Source organism: Panthera tigris (assembly GCF_018350195.1). Classification (NCBI taxonomy): domain Eukaryota; kingdom Metazoa; phylum Chordata; class Mammalia; order Carnivora; family Felidae; genus Panthera; species Panthera tigris. The sequence goes on from NC_056663.1 coordinate 68,874,533, forward strand.
ATAGAAACAGCTACAAGTAGGGGCGCTTGCCTGGCTCAGTCAGTGGAGCGCTCAACTCTTGGTCATAGGGTTGTGAGTTTGAGCCTTATGTTGAGGGTAGAGGTTACTTTAAAAAATTAATAAATGTAGGATCTCTTAAAAAAATAGCTACAGTTAACATGTTTATGACCTTTCTTCCTTCCTATCTTTTTTCTTTCTTTCTTTCTTTCTTTCTTTCTTTCTTTCTTTCTTTCTTATTCATTTTTTGTATGACAGGGATTTTTAATTTTAGGTTCTGATGATCCCCTGCCTTAGGTCAAAAGTTCAATAAACATCATCGTTTGCTTTTCTTAAATCATTAATACTACATAAATTCATCAAGTTCGTGTACTTAGCAGTCATCCAGTATTCCAACTGTGTTCTAGCCAGTGGCACTGAAGTGTGTGTTGAATAAGACACACTTTGGAGTACTGCTTAAAATTGTGATCTGTCTATAAGCATTCTGCCTCTACCCCCCATTTCTTCAAATCCCACTAAAATGACAGCAAAGAAACAAAAAAGGTATGCACCTACAAAAAACAAAGATAAGAGGAGGGAAAAACAGAGAATTACAGATTGCAGCAAGTGTTTGGCCAAGGATTCGTGTTTGGAAGATAGAAAGTAGATGAAGGAATAGTAATTAATTGAGCAGAGAGGAAGAATTCAAAACCTAAAAATGAAGGGGAGGGCCAGTTCCCCTCAGAGACTGTAAATCCTCAACATTTGGGACCTGCCAGGTAGGTCACTGACGGGGAAATCAGATGCAGACTCAAAATAGGAGGGATAGGTGAAAGTCTACATATGAAATAGTTAGACCCCAGTTTCCTTTCTAAAATGACCCTGCCCAGCCAGACAACTTTTGCTCAGTGGATCAGAAAAGGTGCATTAAGGAAATGCTCAGTTCCCAGAGAAATAGAAGAGTGACAGAAAAAAAAAAAAAAAGTTCTCCAGACATTTACAGTTGGGGTAGCTCAGTAAAATGCTAGTTCATTACTACAACATCTACTTGTGAATTTCCCAAGTTAGTACTCACACAGGGAATTTCTAATGAAATGTTTACTTTTTTTTTCTTTTTAAGGTTTATTTATTTTTGAGAGAGAGCACAGCAGGGGAGGGGTGGGTTGGGGCGGGGACAGAGGATCCAAGGCAGGCTCCAAGCTAACAGCAGGGAGCTTGATGTGGGGCTCAAACTTATGAACCACGAGATCATGACCTGAGCCTACATCAGATGCTCAGCCAACTGAACCACCCAGGTGCCCCTCTAATACAATTTTTAGAGTCTCATTCTTAAATATGAATAGCAACCCAAGAATCACAACATTTGATGAATATCTCCAACATGGTAAGAAAAGCATGAAGAAAGTAAAAGCAGGGCACCTACCAGGTGGCTAAATTGGTTGAGTGTCTGACTCTTGATTTTGGCTCAGGTCATGATCTCATGGTTCATGGGATTGATCCCCATGTCTGGCTCTTCACTGACAGCAGGGAGTCTGCTTGAGATTCTCTCTTTCTCTATCTCTCTCTCTCTCTGCCCCTCCCCTGCTCATTCACTTTCTCTTTCAAAAATAAATAAACTTGGGGCGCCTGGGTGGCTCAGTCGGTTAAGCGTCCGACTTCGGCTCAGGTCATGATCTCACGGTCCGTGGGTTCGAGCCCCACGTCGGGCTCTGTGCTGACAGCTCAGAGCCTGAAGCCTGTTTCAGATTCTGTGTCTCCTTCTCTCTGTGACCCTCCCCCGTTCATGCTCTGTCTGTCTCTGTCTCAAAAATAAATCGACGTTAAAAATAAATAAATAAATAAATAAATAAACTTGAAAAAAAAAAAAAAAAGATCAGAGAAAACACAGGAGAACAAATTATCCAAGAAATAATAGAAGAAAACTTCCCGGATAGGGCCCACCCGGAACAACACACTTTTTAAAAACCCCACTTCAAGGTATAGCATCATTACATTTCAGAACACCTTGGATAAGGAAAAGAATTATAAAACTTTTCAGAGAAAAAAAGCTGATCACAAAAAATGGAATGCTTCAAATAGCATTGGAATTGCAACTAACCACTTGTGATGGTAAAGCACTCCCTTAACAATTCAGAGGAAAAAACGGTTTTCAGCCTGGAATCCTTCACAAAACTAAACTGTAAATCAAGTAATGTAGAATATTCAAAATTTTCCTATATGCAAGGTCTCAAACATTATACCTCCATTCTTTCTTAAGAAGCTGGAAGATGTATTTTAGCAAAATCGGGGATTAAAATATGAAAATGGAAGATACAGGAGAAGATCCTAGAAAGAAAAGCAGCAGGGAAAGTTGTGGCAGGAAGGAATGTCCCAGGACCTCTGAGAAACAACCAGGCCAGAGATGAGGAGGATGGTAGAGGGCTCCAGAACAGCTGAGACAAATGGAATAGAAGTTTTTGAGCATACAGAACATAGTATAAATAAGTATATAGCAGAGATACTAGAACAAGGAGGAAAAACCAACAATAGGTAGATGGCAAACCATACAAAAGAAAAAATGAGGCAATTACTAACTTCAGAAAAAGGAAAAGCTTATACAGAAATAGAGGTGTGATTGCAATGCATTACTTGGCTCAGTGAACAATATTTATACAGTTTCAATGATGTAATGCTGACTATTGATTTAACAAAAAATTATATATAACACTTATCAAACTCAACACCCAAAAACCAAATAATCCAGTGAAGAAATGGGCAAAAGACGTGAATAGACACTTCTCCAAAGAAGACATCCAGATGGCCAACCGACACATAAAAAAATTCTCAACATCACTCATCATCAGGGAAATACAAATCAGAACCACAATGAGATACCACCTTACACCTGTCAGAATGGCTAACATTAACAACTCAGGCAACAACAGATATCGGTGAGGATGCGGAGAAAGAAGATCTCTTTTGCATTGTTGGTGGGAATGCAAGTTGGTGCAGCCACCCGGGAAAACAGTATGGAGGTTCCTCAAAAAACTAAAAATAGAACTACCTTACGACCCAGCAATTGCACTACTAGGCATTTATCCAAGGGATACAGGTGTGCTGTTTCGAAGGGACACATGCACCCCCCATGTTTATAGCAGCACTATCAACAATAGCCCAAATGTCCATCAATGGATGAATGGATAAAGAAGATGTGGGGTGTGTGTGTATATGTGTGTGTGTGTGTGTGTGTGTATACACACACATATACACACACACATATACACACACACAATGGAGTATTACTTGGCAATCAAATAGGATGAAATCTTGCCATTTGCAACTACGTGGATCCAACTGGAGGGTATTACGCTAAGTGAAATTAGTCAGAGAAAGACAAAAATCATATGACTTCACTCATATGAGGACTTTAAGCGACAAAAGAGATGAACATAAGGGAAGGGAAACAAAAATAATATAAAAACAGGGAGGGGGACAAAACAGAAGAGACTCATAAATATGGAGAACAAACTGAGGGTTACTGGAGGGGTTGTGGGAGGGGGGATGGGCTAAATGGGTAAGGGGCATCAAGGAATCTACTCCTGAAATCATTGTTGCACTACATGCTAACTAATTTGGATGGATGTAAATTTTAAAATATAAAAAATAAAATTATATATAACGATATTGGGGCATAGAAGAAGAAAAGTGGAGTTGGGAAGTGCTATTCCAGTATTTATTCACAATGGCAGGAAGTCAACAGGCAAATCAAGAAAATAGTGGTATAAGCATATAAAGATATGGAGGAAAATTATCAGTGAAACTAACTAGTTAAGTTGAGGGTGTTGACCTGAAGGGCTGGGAATGGGTGTGGAGAAGGGTGGGGTAGAAGACTGCTGGTTTTTATCATAAGCTTTACAGTACTATTTGACTTTTAAAACGATATATATGAATGTACTTGTGTGTGTATGTGCTTTTTCCTTTGACATTTTTTTGTGGTGCCCGGCTGGCTCAGTTGGTAGAGCATGAGACTCTTGAGCTAGCATTTGTGAGTTTGAGTCCCACACTGAGTGTGGAGATTACTTAAAAGCAAACTCTTTAAAAGAATAGTTTATTTTTTATGTTTATTTATTTATTTTTTGAGAGAGAGCAAGTTAGGGAGGGGCAGAGAGAGGGGAGAGAAATCCCAAGTAGACTCTGTGCTGTCAGTGCAGAGCCCAGTGTGGGGCTCAGACTCACAAACCATGAGATCATGACCTGAGCCAAAACCAAGAGTCAGACGCTTAACTGACTGAGCCACCCAGACACCCCCAAAATAGTTTTTTAAGTAGATTTACCTGTGGACATTGTTAAAAGTCTTATTTTGGGGCTTGATCCTATGAGATTCCAATCCAGTAAATCTTCAGTGTAACTCAGGAATCTGAGCTTTTAACTAGAACCTCAAGAAATTTGGATGCAGATGGTTCATGGGTGATACTTTGAGAAATATCACCCAGATCCCCTAAATTATATAGGATGTATTGTAAGAATGTGCAGTTTTTTTCTGGAAGAAGTCCATAATTTTCTGATTTTCTTTGACTTCTCAAACCCCCCAAAAAGTTTAAAAATTGCTATTCTATGTCTGCCTTCTTTCTTCCAAGAATAATTGAGATGCCATTAATTATTTAAGATCAAAAGATAGCTAATTATTGTTGTAGTGAATGGAACACTTCATAAAACTCATTACATAATCACATGTATTGAAATCACTGGCAAAATTCTTAGTCAATTGCTTAGTATATTACCAAGGTAAAAACCAGAGCATTACTACTGCAGTGTATTGAATATAAATCTAGTAGCTTAAAAAAGTTAATGTGTATCCATTGGCACCTACCAGTAGTGTTGACCAAGTCTATAGTTAAATTTATTCAGCTGAAAAAAAATGTTTATATATGGTCATTTAGTGTTATCTTTAACAGTAAAATAGTGCCACATAGTGCTAGAGTCCAACTAGAAAACTTAATGCAGGTATTTTGACAATCTCATAATTTTATTTAACAAATTTAGTAATTTTATGGTGAAAGCCAGCCTTTCTCAAACTTAAGCTTTCAGACAAGAGTTAATGAGATGTGATTTGGATTAAACTAGATAGCAAAATGTGATTTCAGATTAATTGCTAGAAGGAATTAAATTTTGTTTTATGTTTTTCTTTAAACTTTATACCTTAAGTTAGAGAAACGAATTTTTTAATTTTAGTGACTATAAAAGGTATGAAACATTTTATTTATTTTTTACATTTATTTATTTTTGAGAGAGAGAGACAGAGCATGAGCAGGGGAGGGGCAGAGAGAGAGGGAAACACAGAATCAGAAGCAGGCTCCAGGCTCCGAGCTGTCAGCACAGAGCTCGAATGGGGATTCCAACTCACAAACCATGAGATCATGACCTGAGCCAAAGTCAGACGCTTAACTGACTGAGCCACCTAGGTGCTCCAGGTATGAAATATTTTAAAAGATAAATCACATAGACCAGCACAAATCAGTAACTAACAAGTTAATATTAGTTGTATGAATAATAACATACAACATGGCTATTATTAGTTATTTAAGCTGATTATGCACCAATTTGCAGATCAAGTGCCCCTTTTTCATATATTAAGTCATCTCTGATATCCTTAAATGTGACACACCATTTCTTTTTTTTTTTAATGTTTATTTATTTTTGAGAGAGAGAGAGAGAGAGAGAAACAGAGTATGAGCAGGAGAAGGGCAGAGAGAGACACACAGAACCCAAAGCAGCCTCCAGGTTCTGAGCTGTCAGCACAGTGCCGAAGGTGAAGTCACGGGTCACGAGATCATGATCTGAACTGAAGCTGACGCTTAACCGACTGAGCCACCCAGGCGTCCTGACACACCATTTCTTAAAAATAATAGCAAGGTCAGGGGCACCTGGGTGGCTCAGTCCATTCAGGGCCTCACTCTTGATTTCAGCTCAGGTCATGATCTCATGATGGGTGAGATTGAGGCCCAAGTTGGGCTCCGCGTTGACGGTGCTGATCCTGCTTGGGATTCTCTCTTTCTCTCTCTCTCTCTGTGCCTCCCTCCACCCTCTAAATAAATAAATAAATAAATAAATAAATAAATAAATAAATAAATAAATAAATAAATAAATAAATAAAAATAATAGCAAGGCCATTCATACCACTTTCTGTGTCCCAGACTTTGTTCTATGCATTTTCCTCGCATTATCTCATTTAACTCTGGCAACCCATGAGGTGTGGGGAAATAGGTTCTACTTACATAAATGGGTTAGAAAAAAGCTTAGGGCAGAAAGCCACCACCACAGGGTGAAAACACCCGAGGTTAGCTAGCCAGATACTGTACTGTAATGGGATCACGAGTAACTTGTTATATCACCTGCAGGAAATCGCTTTCCATCTGAAGCCAATAATCTATTGTACTTTGATCACAAACTCCACTCCCCCCGTCCCCAGCCTTTGCTACTCACACACAAGTTAATGATTACTCTATGATTGTTTTCTTCACGTTCACCACGTGTGTGAGATCTTGTTTTCTTCACGTTCACCACGTGGGTAATATCTTGTGAGCTCAGTAAATATGGAGACAAAAACGCTGTTCGGGTCTCTTGTCTCCTCCCAGACTTAACCCTCTCTTGTATACAATTCTGCGTCCACTCTCTTGCTAGACAAGAGAGAACTCCAGACTTCTAGTCTGTGACAACAAGGGAAGTATTATTATTATTCCTATTTTACAGATAAGAAAACTGATACACAAAGCTATGTAGCTATACACAGCCAGTAAACAGCTGAGCTGTAAACGGAACTCATCAGTCTGGTATTGGAATCTGTCCTCTTAACTGCTCTGCTATACTCCCACAAGGCATATTATTGTAGAACAATCACATAAACAATTACATCAATATATAGTAACTTCTCATGTAGATTTTTAAAAGATGTATTTTAAAAGAAAAATATCACTATAAAATTTGTTTTCATTGTTTTCACAGAACAACTAGCAACTGACATCTTGTGGAAACCTCATGTTTCAGGGAACATATTTTCTGAAATGAAGGCCTAAAGAATGGTTTGAAATTTTCATTTCTGTTGTTCCTTTTTAGCTATGGGTCTTTCTTCTTCTAAATTTACTTGACTCCCCTCAGTTTCTTCTCTTTCAAGACTTAGTAAGAAGACACCTTCATGCAACCCTCTGGCTACCAAAATGCTTCCCATTCCTCCTTCCCACAATTAAATGCTTATTCTTTGAGCTACACTTCTTAATTATTTTCTAATCAAGGTGTAAGTGAGAGCTAAATATAACTCCATTTCATTTTTTGGGAAAAAAAGTTGCTAAACCATATTACATCAGTGTAAAAAAAAAAAACATATATCATATTAAATCTAAGTGTCCTAATAAAGTGACAGCTTTTCTTTAATAGCCAAAAATTTTGGGGTGCCTGAGTGGCTCAGTTGGTAAAGTGTCTGACCCTTGATTTTAGCTGAGGCAATGATCTCACAGTTTCAGGGGTTTGAGCCCTGCATCAGGCTCTGTGCAGGCAGCACAGAGCCTGCTTGGGATTCTCTCTCTCTCCCTCTCTCCCTGCCCCTCCCCCACTCACTCTGTCTCTCTCAAAATTAATAAATAAACTCAAAAAAAGTAGCCAGAAATTTTTCATCATGCTTTGATATCCCTGAACTAATATTTCTACACCAATTCTCCCACGTGATTTTATCTTAATGTATAACAACCTTTATACTTGAAAATCTTTGATTATTCAATTGTTATACTCCATAAAAAAATATGGGTTAATTAAGGCTCTAAATGTTAAAATACTCTATCAGTGTAATTATTAGTAGTACGAAATTTATCAATATAACATAAATTTGTCATTCTTAAACATAAAAAATTAAATTGTGTTGTAAATGCTTTTCTCGGTGACAAATGGAGCTGGATTCAATTTTATTCACTCCTCCGGACGAAGATTATTCATTGTAAGAATGAGACAGGTTCAACATTCATTTATGCTTTTTGTTTGTTTTTATAGTCATAAATGCTGAGAAACTTTATTAAATATAAATAAGAAGATGAGAATGCAAGAAAGTTTGCACAGCATTATAATTTTTTCCATCTAAGTTACATTTTAAAAATCACTGTGTTCTGGGGGCATCTGGGTGGCTTAGTCAGTTAAGCGTCCAACTCTTGATTTCAGCTCAGGTCATGATCTCTATTGCACGGTTCGTGGGATGGAGCCCCGTGTTAGACTCTGAGCTGATAGCCTGGAGCCCACTTGGGATTCTCTCTCTCTCCTCTCTCTCTGCCCTCCTCCACTCATGCTCCTTCCCTCTCTCTCTCTCTCTCTCTCAAAATAAATAAACCTAGAAAAAAATTACTGTGTTCTATCATCATAAATTAGACTGGTGTCCAGTAATGTGAAAAACTATTGGAAGTTAGCATTAAGTCTCAGTTGTTTTTTTTTTTTTTTTAATGTTTATTTGTTTATTTTGAGAGAGAGTATGTGAGCAGGGGAGGGGCAGAGAGAGAGAGTGAGAGAGAGAATCCCAAACAGGCCCCGGGCTATCAGCATGGAGCCCAACATGGGGCTCAGTCCCATGAACTATGAGCCCAAATCAAAAGTTGGACACTCAACTGACTGAGCCACCCAGGCTCCACCAAGTCTCAACTGTTTTTAATGGGCTTTCTATTCTCTTCTATTTGTTTTCCCCCTTTCCAGTTAATTATCATACTCTGTAATTATTAAAGATTTAGAGGATATTTTGATATCTGTCAAGGGCCAGTCCTTCAATCTCAAAATTATTTTGGCTAATATTTACCTTTCTCAAAGGTTTTTATGATCCAACTTGTCAAGTTTTAAAATCCTGGGTTAGTATATTTATTGAAGTGTACTGAATTTTAAACTAATTTGGGCATATTTGATATAGCTCCAATACTGTCTTCTCATTCAAGACCTTATCAAGTCTCTCTGTTTATGCAAGCCTTGTTTCATGTCCCACAGTAAAGTTTTCTAGTTTTCTTTTCATGAGTTTCACATTTCTTTCTGAATTTAAGATAACACATATATTTTGACCACTTTAAATGCATTTTTCTTTCTGTGTCCTTCCTCTCTTCTTTCTTTCCTTTTTCTTTTTCTCTTGCTATAATCTCTTACAAATAGATTGTAAATTCTCACAGGATTGGGAATGGACTGCCCTTATAACCTCCTAAGTGATTAAAGCTATGCTAGAATGGTTGCTAAGAAATACTTGTTGAATAAATAAATGAATGAAAGGCTTGATTCATAAACTAGAAATGCAACAGGAAGAATCTAGGGGATATTCCAGGAAAGGCCTCAAAAGAATTATAATTCCTTAAAATGGATGACAAATTATGGCTTGGTTATACCACAGAACAGACTTGACAGGCTGTTCTATAAATACACATATATGTAACTTAAAAAAAATGTTTATATTTTGAGAGAGAGAGAGAGTGAGACAGAGCGTGAGCAGGGGAGGGACAGAGAGAGAGGGAGGGAGACACAGAATCTGAAGCAGGCTCCAGGCTCTGAGCTGTCAGCACAGAGCTTGACACAGGTCTCGAACCCACGAACCATGAGATCAAGACCTGAGCTGAAGTCAGATGCTTAACTGAGCCACCCAAGCACCCCTATACACACACATACACATAGACACACACACTTTTTTGTTTTTAATTAAAGAGACAAAATGACCTGGATATTAAATTCTCCTCCTGTAGAGTCACTCAGAGATCCAGAGGAGGTAAATATTTCTGATTTCCTCAGACTTCGAGAAAAATGCTAAAGTTTTTCTACCTGTGAGTTTTCCTGAAATATTATTTTCATTGCATATCAAGGGTAATTTAAACTTTTCTTTTAAAAAGCGTTTCTGCTGCCTCACCATCAAAGATATAATTGGTCATTTAAGTAAGGAACATGTTACACCCACAGACTGAGCGGTATCAGAGGTGGAGAAGGGATTTTTGAGTGGAGCCCTTCTGTACATTTTGTCTATCACTTCAACCACTCACATTTAGTCTGTTTCCTGGAAGATTATCATCATTGCAGACTGCTCCCATCCTCCTGTGTCTACCTACCACCTTGTAGACACGGCCGTGGAGGTCAGTAGCCATTGCTGTGGGCTAGGAAAAGTGTGTGCAGCCTCTGTACTCTGTGGGTGGGACGGTGGGTGACGTATACGTTTGAGGCACTAGAGAGGTTGCACTGGCAGAGGAGAGACCCCCTCTGTTCTGGAGTTCGAAATTGAAAGTGGAAGATTTCTTAGGCAACAGGAATGTGACAGGAAGTTCCCCTGACCCGAGACTCCTGCCACAGCTTAATGAATAGAGCCTGGGAATGTGGAGAAAGAAGTGATCATTTTTGCGGCTTCACCTGCAGGCTTCCCTGTTGTCATGTGGCCTAAAGTGAGGCTGAGGAGCCACCAGAAAACATTAGAAGCTTTAATCCAGAGAAGCCTGAGGAGAACCCTGCTCTTCCTCAGGAGAGGGAAGTCCTTTAAAATGACAGCTGTTTTTCTTACTCTGTAGGACTTGAGACCCTTCCTTCCCCTGCCTTTCTGTGCAGTGGCAGGAGCAAAGAGGAGGTCTCAGAATTTCTAGAAAGGTCTCAGTCCTTCCTACCCCACAACATGCACAGCCTTACTAACATTATCTACCCTGAAACCATCAGGATTAATCACATTATCCCTTTACCCCTGTTTACATCATCACTGCGAGAAGCCAGTGGATTCCCAGGTCACCTCCTTTACTCCAATCCCCATACAGCTCTTAATCTCATTCTCCTCCCTTCTCCCACCCTCCCCTACTCTCAAAATGCATCCCCTGTGCTCACTATAATGCCTAATCTGTCAGCAGCAAAATTCCTACACATTCTCAGCCTGTCCTGTGAAGGTCCCCTTTCACTGTCCTGCTCCAGCTGAATTCCGAACCTCTCCAGGAGATGAACCCTTCCCTTGTAGCCCTCTCTAGTGGTGGTCCTTATCTCCATCACATCCTACATGCCCTTGGCCTAGAGACAGAGTGAGGGTGCTCCTTGCTTCCCCCAAATCTCCAGCTTTGAATCTCATGTCATTAGATATACCACCTACTGTCCCTTATTGTCACTTGCTCTTATTTCTCAGAGATTAGCAGTTGACTCGTGGTCACTTTCTCCAGTAGTACTCCTAACATAATTCTAAGTAATTTCAATATCCATTTGGTCAGCTTTCAAATATCCTGGCTTTAGTTCCTTAACCTCTTCTTCCTATAATTTTGCCTTTCACCCTTTACCAATCGCTCACTATGAAACCATATCATAGACATTATCTGTAACAGTACCTCCTTCCTACTCTCAACACCAAGTGTCCCTCTAGTACCACCACTACTCCCTCTAGGACCCTGACTCCAACAGCCCTGTCATTCTGCTGAGATCTACAGTCCCTTGACTCTACCACCATTCGCTTATGGGTTATGTCTCATTCTCCTTGGATCCTCTCATTCCTCATCACTTACCATTAAATGCCTCGGTCAGTAATTAGAATCACTCCCTTGCAGAGAGTTCTAATTATTTACTAAAATCCGTCCTCCTTTCTTCCAAAATGATAGGACTGTAGCTAAGCACAGAGCTGACCATACACACTGCATTTCCCAGGCTTCCTTGCATTTAACCACAGCCATGGAACTAAAATTTTGCTGATGGAATATGAGTCTAAGTAGCTTGTGGTACATGTAGGCTAGTTCCCTAAAACAAAAGCAATGCTTCCTCCTCGCACTTTCTTTGCCCCTCCTGATAACTGGTAGATGTGCCTGCTATCCAGTCTCTACTCTAAAGCTTCAGCCTGGATCTCTTCTAAGAAATACAAATTCATATAGCCAGCTCTTTGACATAACCATCACAAGCACCTTGTGAGGTGCCTCACAAGCACCTCAACTTGATCATGTCCATAATTTGATACCTGACCTCCTTCCAAATCTGCTTCTCTTTAGACTTCTCCATCTTATTTGATGGTAACTCCATCTTTCCAGTTGTTGAGGTCAAAAATCTTAGAATCATTCTAGACACTTTCTTTCTCTCCACTCCAAATAGAATCTGTCAGCAGAACCCACAGTCTGGTCATTTATCCCCACATATATTGTTGTCATCTTGGTTCAATCTATTGTCATCTCTTGTCTCTTACCATAGCCTCCCAGCTGATCTCTAACCCACTCCTTTGTTCTTATTATAACAGCTAAAATGATCTTTTTAAAAATGTAGGTCACATCAGGTCATTCCACTGCTCAGAATATCCCAGTGATTTCCCTATTTCCTTACAGTCAAAGGTGAAGTTAATAAAATGGCCTTTAAGACCTTACGTGTGCCGCTCTAACACTTCTCTGACATTTCTCCCAATATTCTACCTCCTTGCTTATTCTACTCAGGCCAGGGTGGTCCTCTTTCTGTTTCTATAACATACCTTCTCTCAACTCACCTTAGCATTTGGTATTTTGCCTGGGATGTTCCTCCCATGATATTAGCATGGCTCACTCCTTCACCTCCTTCAGGTTTTACCTTTTCAGTGAATCCTTTCCAAGCCACTCTCTTTAAAATTACATTTCTCTAGAAGTAAGATTGATGGGTCAAAGAGCATAAGGGGCACCTGGGTAGCTCAGTTGGTTAAGTGACCGACTCTTGATTTTGGCTCATAATCTCACAGTTTGTGAGATCAAGTCCACATCAGGCTCTGCGCGGACAGTGCAGAGCCTGCTTGGGATTCTCTCTCTCTCACTCTCTCTCTCTCTGTCCCTCCCCCACTCACTCTCTCTCAAAATAAATAAATAAACTTTAAAAAGAGCATAAGCATTTGTGTTTTGATATTAAAATATTACCGAATTACTTTCACCAGTTATATACGAATATACAAGTTTCCCGTAACCTGGTCAGTTGAGGCTTGAATTGAGCCTGAATTTTTGACAATCACAAAAGCAGTGTAGTTTTAATTTTTATTTCTTCTCTTATGAGGGAATTTAAATATCAATTTAAGAGCACTTTGTATTTCCATTTCTGGAAACTGGAAGCTCATATCATTTTTCCACTTTTCTAAGGATGTTGGTCTCATTTATTTGTAGAAGCTCTTTGTACATCATGGAAACGAATACCTAGTTTGTCATATCTGTTAGAATAAAAATTTCCCGGTTTGTCATTGGTCTTTGACTTCATTTATGGTGGGCAGAATTTTTAAAAATTGAAAGTCTAATTCATTAATATTTCCTTTCTTGGGCTCTGAGTGTAGTGGCATACCATAAAAGAACATACAATATCTCCCACCTGCGATAATCTTTTTAGTCATACTTTTATCCCCCCTAACATTTAAATCTTTTATCCATCTGGAATTCATTTTGATACAGGATGTGAGATATATTTCCAATTTTATTGTTTTTCCAGATAGCCACCTATTTTGTCCCGACACCATTTATTAAATGCTCCATTTTCTCCATTGGCATAAAATGCCACTCAGGAGATTCTTAGGCAAACTTTAATGGCTGTGAGCTTAGGTTGATGTAACAACGTGTTTTCTCTTTGTGAAACCTCTGCTGGCAGGCAGAGACCTCAAACTTGCCATGAAAGCTGCAAACAGGTCAAACCTGTAATATGCTGAAAGCCCACACCCAGTAAATGCATACATAATGTCTTCAAATTGGAGCTTGAAATGTTATGAGCACAGGATTCTCATATCGTTAGTTCCTCCATCCCACACACATTCTCTCCAATAATGTCAAAAGATGGCAGGAAATAGTCACATGATTTTTGGTTGTTTTTTTTAATATGTGAGGAAAACCAGAATATTTGCAAATCGCTTTGAACTATGGAGAAGAAAACTGTTATTGTAACCCTCATGTTAACCTTTTATACATCAAGCATGTTGTTGTAACATCAGCATTCTGGGGTTAATGAAGTTTTATTTTGATTAGTATAAATTTATCTCTCTGTGTTCAACTAGCTATGAAACCAGGTCACTGGGCATGGATTATGAGGGCCGAAATTTTGAGAAATGGAATGAAACTTTTCAGAATTGATGATGTCATATCAGACCATTAAAGCTGTTTCACCTGGTATCTATTATGATGTTTTTTGAACTAGAACACACATTTATTGTTCAGTGATAATCATATTGATAATGCTGACACAGATATACTGCAAAACACGGCCAAAACTTTTGAATTAAGTTCTTGAATCATCAAAAATAATTATGAGAAATATAATTTAAGTTTCAGGGCACCAGGGTGGCTCAGTCGGTTAAGCGTCCAACTTTGGTTCAAGTCATGATCTCATGGTTCATGAATTTGAGCCCTGCATCGGCCTCTCTGCCTGTGCTCGCTCTCTCTTTCTCTGTCTCTATCAAAAATAAATAAACATTAAAAAAAAATAAGAATATAAGTTTCAGGGCTATTTGGCTGTGTTCCTTAATGGAAATACTGTATGACATAATAGGGGTTTTGTTCAAAATGTAGACAGAGTGAATTTCTTGATCCTTCCACCTTTTACTTGAGTAATTTGAGCAAGTAATCTAACTTCTGTAAGCCTTAATTTCCTCATATATAAAATGGTGATGATAATAGTACTTACTGTTATAAGGATTAATAAGAAAATCCACTTAAACCATAAGTATGTCATTTCCTTCCTATCTGATTGGCGAAGATCAAAAAATTTAATCATATATTGGGTGGTGTGAATATGATGGAGACAGGTACTCTCATATACTGCTTGAGGGAGTATAAATAGATACAGCCACCTAAAAAACAGTTTGGCTGTTTGTGATCAAAATCACAAACGCAAGTACAAACCTTTGACCAGCAATTCCTCTAGCTGGAATTTATCAAGCAGAGGTACTATTTATTTATTTTTTAATTATTTTTTAAAATTTAAATCCAAGCTAGTTAACATATAGTGTAATAATGATTTCAGGAATAGAATTTAGTGATTCATCAGTTGCATATAACACCCAGTGCTCATTCCCAACAAGTGCCCTCCTTAATGTCCCTTGCCCATTTAGCCCATCCCCCACCCAACAGTCCTCCAGCAACCCTCAGTTTATTCTCTGTATTTATGAGTCTCTTATGGTTTATCTCCCTCTCTGTTTTCATATTATTTTTGCTTCCCTTCCTTTATGTTCATCTGTTCTGTATCTTAAATTCCACATATGGGTGAAGTCATATGATTTTTGTCTTTCTTTGACAGACTTATTTTGCTTAGCATAATACACTTTAGTTCCATCCATGTTGTTGCAAATGGCAAGATTTCATTCTTTTTGATCGCTGAGTATATTCCATTGTATTTATATATATGTGGTATAAGTATCCACATACATATATCCATTCATCAGTAGATGGACAAATTTGGACTCTTTCCATACTTTGGCTATTGTCGATAATGCTGTTATAAACATTAGGGTGCATATGCCCCTTCGAAACAGCACTCCTGTTCAAGCAGATGAACTTTTTTTTATTAAAAAAAATTTTTTTTAACGTTTATTTATTTCTGAGCATGAATGGGGGAGGGTCAGAGAGAGGGAGACAGAATCTGAAACAGGCTCCAGGCTCTGAGCTGTCAGCACAGAGGCCGTCGCAGGGCTCAAACTCACAGACCGCAAGATCATGACCTGAGCCGAAGTTGGACCCTTAACCGACTGAGCCACCCAGGTGCCCCAAGCAGATGAACTTTTAAATGAACAAATTATTAATCATATGCTGAAATTTATTGCAGTGTTGTTATAGTAAGAAGAGTGGAAACAATCTAAATTTCCATCTACAAAGGACTGTTTTGGACCCATGCAATCAAATACCATGCTGCGAAAATTTGAACAAGTAAATGGGGTGTCTGGGGGGCTAATCCTTTAAGTGTCTGACTTCAGTTCAGGTTAGGATCTCATAGTTCATGAGTTTGAGGCTGGAGTCAGGCTCGGTGCTGACAGCTCAGAGTCTGGAGCCTGCTTCAGTGTCTCCCTCTCTCTCTGCCCCTTTCCCACTCATGCTCTGTGTCTCTCTCTCTCCCAAAAATAAACATTAAAAAAAGAATAAGGACATATTTTTTAAGTTTATTCATTTATTATTTCTATGAGAGAGAGAGAGGAAGAGAGGGAGAGAGAGTTAGAGAGCGCAAGCACAAATGGGGGAAGGGCAGAGGGAGAGGGAGACACAGAATCTGAAGAAGGCTCCAGGCTCTGTGCTGTCAGCACAGAGCATGTTGTGGGGCTCGAACTCACAAACTGTGAACTGCGAGATCGTGACCTGAGCCAAAGTCCGTGGCTTAACCAACTGAGCCACCCAGGTGCCCCAAACAAGGAAATATTTTTATTATTTAATGGGATATTACCCAAATATATTATTGGTAATTAGAAGAAGCAATGTATATAAACAGGTGATGGAAAGTACATGACATATATATACATTTGCTCATATAATCACAGAAAAGCTCAAGAAAAACACTATGATCACAGAAAAGCTCAAGAAAAACACTCAGGAAATGGTAGCATTGATGTCCTCTACAGCTGGAATTTCCTGGTGGAAATTGTGTAAGAATTTCCTGAATGTCCCGGAAACTTTTCACTACATGTCTTTTTCATTCTTTGATTATATTCTGTGAATGTGTAACTTATTTTCTAAAAATAACTCAATATGGGGTCCTGCCTGGATCAGTTGGGAGAGCATGCAAATCTTGGTCTTGGGGTTGTAAGTTCAAGCCCCACACTGGGTGTAGTGATTACCTAAAAAAGAATTTTTAAATCCTTAACAAAAATTTAAAAAATAATAAAAATAAACCAATATAGGGATGCTTGGCTGGCTCAGTGGGTAGAGCAAGCAACTCTTGACTTCAGGGTTGTAAGTTTGAGCCCCATATTGGGTGTAGAGACTATTTAAAAACAAGATCTTTAAAAAAAAAATAAATCAATATGAAGTATATAGAAAACTCATCATGCAGTAAGCATGCAATACATATTAGCATTTATATATATAAAATTCCAACTTCATTGTAATTATTTTGCAGTGAAATAGGATATCCAGAAAATTTTAAAAATCGGCTGTTTAAAAAACTAAATACTACTACAAGTTTTATAATACATGAGGTAAGTTTGAACAAGAATATTGGTCTTACTATAAATTGTAAAGACATTTCTTTTAGCCCATGAAGTCTTATGATTTGGGTCTGTTATCATTTACATTTCTCATAAAGGTATTAAACTATTGGTAATTTTAAAAATCTACTTCTGCAATAAACATGGTTAGAAGGAAAAGTTTTCTGTATACAAATGCAAATGTCTCCTGTTAGTCATTGTGCAATTGGAGTTTTGGTAGATAAAGTGTCATTTAAAACATTACTAGACTGTTTTTAAGAGGATTTTTATTTTTTATTTTTTTAATGTTTATTTTTGAAAGACAGAGAGAGAGAGAACAAGCTTGAGCAGATGAGGGTCAGAGAGAGAGGGACATCCATAATCCGAAGCCGGCTCTAGGCTCTGAGCTGGCAGCACAGAGCCCAACGAGGGGCTCGAACCCACAAACTGTGAGATCATGACCTCAGCCAAAGTTGGCCACTTAACCAACTAAGCCACCCAGGCACCCCAGACATTACTAGAATTTGACGAAGAAATAAAATACCGAGCATACTTTAGAATCATTTCTTTATTTACAATTGAGTTTGCTTATAGTTCTGAGTTTTGAGTAAATTTGGATGAATTGAGAACAAATGGAGAATTCTTTTTCTATTTTACTTGTCTGTATTTAGACGATCAGGCTGCCCTAGCTTCTTTCTCAATAGAATGCACAGCTAGGTTTGTCATTCTTATCAGATATTCTACTATTAATATCTTGTTCTCCCACATACTTTGGTGATAATACATTCTCTGGTTTTTAGACATAGTTTCTTAAGCTATCTAACTATTTCTTAGACATAGTTTTTAAGCTATGCTATAGATATATCATATTAACACGTATCCCTCTAGACTCTAATCTCACAGTCTGGTATTTTCCAGAATGTAAGAAAGCTTAGATCATATGGCATCTTGCCTGTGAAATTGTTAGAGATCTCCAAAGTTGGATCTCCCAATTTTTTTCACAGTGTCTTAAATCCACCTCTACGTTATACATATACTATAACAATCTGTCTCTTGTAGCAAACAGTGAACTCCTGTAAAACAGTAACTCTATTTTTCATCCTCATACTAATGTCTGCTGAATAAAGACCATTTTTTCCAGTAGATGTTACACTACTAATGAAAGTATGTCAGCAAATGTTATCACTTTATTATATTTGAGTGCTTTATTAAATATAAAAGTAAATCAAATGATTAGAGTTCTTATCCAGCATGTCTCAAAAATCTGAATACAGAAGAATTATTTTCCTAGATAAAATTCCAATTTAATAGTGTAATAAATAATTGTGTTCTAAATGCCTCATTTTAAGCTTAAAAGATTCATTATTTTTTAAGTAACTGAGTACACAGCCTCCTTCCAACAGCTTGGTCCAATGATCATTTCTAGGGGAATATTCAAGAAGCAACTGAATCTGTTGGCTACAGATTCAGCAACAATTCACATCACTAATAATAAAACCAAAGTTGTTAGCTTTGGCAGATGTTCCCAAACATCTAGATAGAGTAATAGAGAAATGTTTTTTTCTGACCTAAGGGGCATGTTTTATGGCCTGCAATAGAAGCACGCACAACTCTGATAGTTTGGCCTGGAGGCACATTCTTTAGCCTCTCAGCCAGTTTCTTCCTCTGTGAAATGGGATTGAAACACCAGCCTCACTCACAGTTTTTTATAGCCAAGGTTGTCTGTTTTTCGATGATGCTTTGTAGTACAGATTTCTGGGGCTCTCAACAGAGTTCCAGAATCTAAATAGATCCACTGTTGCAAATTGAGAAAAGTCATAACCCCTTCTAAAACGTTCCTCTTTAACAAGGTGAGACATTCTTTCTGTGGGCAAAAATACAAACTCATTTCTTTGCTGCCCACTGGTCTGGTACCCAGGGCACTTAAATTACTCTTCAATCAACAGCACAGAAACTTTTCATTTCACATTGTCAGCAGTGATCTCAATGATGTAGCTACAATGCAGAGACTATTAAAAGCTTAGCTGATAACAAGTGAAAGGCAGCAGGAACTGCATAAGGAGCATTATAACCATGAAGTCCTATGACCTCACTAAATATATCCATCCTTCAAATTTGAGTTCTAGGAATCTGTACACCTGGATAGACAGCACTATTCTGGCCACCTGTAAAAATGACTTAACAACATGTTCATTTGTATTTTTGTTTGAGGGTCAATAAAAGAAAAGACCTGGGGGAGTAGTACATTCTGTGCTTTTGGTATTATCGGGAACACTATCCATCTTGTTATTTATGCTCTTCTTATAAATTAGGGGAGAACCTAGAAATGGCAGACCCATTAATAACTATTTCATTTAAGTTTGAAAGGTCCTGAATAGGAGGGGAGGCGGGTTTGAGAGACATCATTTGAAAGATAGGAGGGAGAATAGACAAATTATGACAATGAACATTACTGAGTACCTACTGTGTGCCAGATGCCTTTAAGTATTTCTAGCCTATGGTATCTTTATTTTTTATTTTTTTTATTTTTTAAATTTTTTTAACATTTATTTATTTTTGAGACAGAGAGGGACAGAGCATGAACGGGGGAGGGGCAGAGAGAGAGGGAGACACAGAATCGGAAGCAGGCTCCAGGCTCTGAGCCATCAGCCCAGAGCCCGACGCGGGGCTCAAACTCACAGACCATGAGATGGTGACCTGAGCTGAAGTCGGACGCTTAACTGACTGAGCCACCCAGGCGCCCCTAGCCTATGGTATCTTTAAACAGAACAGGAAACGGGTGCCTGGGTAGCTCAGTCAGTTAAGCGTCTGTTTCTTGATTTCAGCTCAGGTCTTAATCTCACGATTGGTGAGTTGGAGCCCTGCATCGGGCTCTGTACTGATAGTGTGGAGCCTGCTTGGGATCCTCTCTCCCTCTCTCTCTGCCCCTCCCACCCACCTCCCATTACAAAGGATGTAATTTGAGTGTGGGAATTTATAGCCGAGAGCTCAGGTTTGAACACAGCAACTTTGGTGGGACAGGATATAGGAAAGAGGACTCAAAAACTTCCATGTGCCAGTGGTGCCTGGGTGGCTCAGTCAGTTAAGCACCTGACCCTTGATTTCAGCTTAGGTCATGGTCTCACGGTTTATGAGTTTGAGCCCACAGTGGGGCTCTGCACTTACAGTGTGGAGCCTACTTGGGATTCTACCTCTCTCTCTCTCTCTCTCTCTCTCTCTCTCTCTCAAAATAAATAAATAAACTTAAAAAAGAAACAAAAAACTTTCCATGTACCAACTCATCTTTTTAAACTTCAAACTGTCACCACCAGTTAATCAGTACTTATTTTGAGTGGTTGGCATTGACATTAGGATACAGAAGATAACTTATAAGATATGTAAAAGCATCTGGCACACTGTACGTATTCAGTAATGTTACTTTTCTTTTAATTCCCACAAATCATTCTGCCAAAGGAACTGGATCTCACCGTGGAGAAAAATTCTTTTTCCAAAGACATTTATAGGTCTAGAGGAATTCTATATTGTACTTATCATTTTCAGTAAATTTAAGGACATTAAAAATAATACTAAGATTATTCAGAATAAATGTCAATATTAAGCATTTAAGACATTAATAAACCCAAATTATTTCATTAGAGATACAATGCCATTGATTATAAATGTCTCAGCAATGCCACCAGTGACCTCCATGTCACTAAATTCAGTGGATGTTTATTAATCCCTTTTTTACTTAACCTCCCAGCTTTACCAGTCAACCTGCTTTCCACTCTCTCCTTGAAACACTCTTTCCTTGGATTCCATGATACAACATTCTCTTGCTGGTTTGTCTTCTTACTTTTCCTTTTTGCCTCCATTACAGACATATCTTTCTCTCTTTGGCCTTTAAATCCTGCAGTTCCTCAAGGCTCTGTCCTAGGATGTCTTCTTTGCTCATTCCCTGCCCTCTTCCCCCAGCAATCACACCTGTCCTCGTGAAATTATCTGTATACTAATGTTACCTAAATTTCTATCTCTTAGACTTCTATTGTATATCCAATTAACTATTCAACATCTCTACTTGAATGTCTCAGAGGCACCTGAGACTCAACGAGTCCAAATCCAAACTTATCATGTTCCACTCAAATTATCATCTTCTTCCAGTGTCCCCATCCCAGTAAATAGCCTTACCACCCATCTACTTGTGTATCCCAGAAAGCCAGATGTCATCCTCCATCCATTCTTCTAGGTCACGTCCTATATCCAATCTATTATTTGGAACTGTTGATTTGATACATACTCCCCATGTGCCTTTCTCGTCCATCAATTTTCATCCATCTTTACTATCATCACTTCAGTATAAACTACTAACTGCCTCACTGCCCTCCTTACATCCATTATGACTCCCTTTGGTTTTATTCTCCATTTTAGAGCCAAAATAATCTTTTAAAATGCAAATATTTTAACGTTAACCTATGAAAAATACTACACTGGCTTGCTTAGCATGTCATAAAAGTCTCTGTCAATCAATAGAAAGTAACACACCCTTTCTCTATAAACTCTTCTACTTAGTATAACCCTTCTGTCAGAGCCATCAGGATTTGTTACTTGCATATCTACTATTAGTTTCTTTTGCCTTCAATCTCTGCCTCAAATTAGGGAAATTCATGGAGATCCAGTAGATTGGCACCAACTCTCCAACCTCCATGCAAAGTGATTAGGAGGAAATTTTATTACTGCTCTCATTTTCTATGGAAAAATGTTTCTTCTCGCTTCACATTCTATAGATATAGAATATCTCTCAGAAGGCAGAGAAGCCTAATCCGTGTTAGGATGCCAGATCAAAGCTAAGTTATGTAAGGATAAAACAAGTCCAATGTTAATGCCATGAGGAGCTCAAGGATCATTTACATATCATGGTATTTCTTACACAATATCTAAGTCTTATATATTTAAAGATAGATCATCAGGTTCTATCTTTCTAGCACATAAGAAAGTGGCTTTGGAATCATATCAAGCAACTTTCTTAACCTCTTCAGCACTTATCTGCCTGATAAATAAAATAGGATAGTAAGACTATACCTCTGACACAGAGTTCTTTTGAGGATTAACTAACATAAAGCATGTAAAGCACTTTGCAGAGAGCCTGGCACATAGCAATGATCAATAGGGCCTAGTTATTATTATTTGTGTTTGTGATAGTCATAATAAAATCCATTTTAAGGATGTACTTTTAGATTAAGCTAATTTTTTTTTCCTTGGAGGAAAGGAATATTAAAGATTTTTTAAAAGCTTACTTATTTGAGAGAGAGAGAGAGAGAGAGAGAGAGCGCGCGCAACAGCAGGAGAAGGGCAGAGAGATGTAGACAGAATCCCACTGATGGCACAGAGCCCGGTTGGTGCGGGGATTGAACTCATGAACCACAAGATCATGACCTGAGCCTAAAATGGACACTTAACTGACTGAGTCACCCAGGAGCTCCACAAATATTAAGGATTTGAACAATGGTTTTGTTAAATCATTGTATCATTAATTTTGTTCTATTAGATAAATACACATCTCACAACTGAAAACAGTTAAAATTAATCTTATTACTCCTCAGAAAAAGAATACGTGCAAACTCTAATATTCAATATCCTTTTTTGATCACATCACTTCCAGCTCCTAGATGATTCTTATCATTTTAGGAGTTCTCAGGCGCAAAGTCCACTGCACTATTTCCATCTGTGGGATGATTTCTGCTGGTGGCAGAGACTCTACTGTCCCCTGGTGGCATCTGCTGTCTTCCTTGGGTTCAATGTTCAGCTCAGAAAAATTACAATTATTCTTACTCATAAATTTTAGCAGGCAGAGCTTTGAGAGTTGCTTTTCCATTCTGATCTGTCAGGGTAGAGATTCTTGGTTAGGACTCTCTCCTACACGTTAGTATCTCATCAACACCAATGCCTCCTTTAGAAGCAGAATCATTTAGTCTCCTTAAGGAGTTGCAGATTAGCCTCTTGGAGTTCAGTTTTGCTGTCAGAGCCTGACTCTCAACAGACAGGATCCTGAAACTTTCTTCCCAGACTTTGGTGTCCTTTCTGACATCTTACCTTTGATAAAGGGGTTGGGTGTTATTTCAAACTTGTCTGGCTCCTAGTTGGGATCTCAATGATCCACAGTCTATGCCCATATAAAGGTATGAACTCAGATGTGTGAAACAAAAGTTTTTTTTCTATTACTCACTTTAAGTTCAATTTTGAATGGTCTATTCCAAAGGGTTGATAATGCCATAATCTTTGCCAATTTCTGGTATCTTACTTTCTCCTCTTGGGATTGGATCTAAACTTGATAATGTCTAGTGTTGCAGCCAGTTTTGGGGCAATCCATATTCTCTCTGGGGCTTGCTGCCTTCCTGAGGCTGTATTCAGGAATCCAGGCACATATTTGCTCTGCTCTCAGATCTCATAAACCCATCTATGGAGGTTTGCTGGATTTCCCAGGGATGTGACTGGGGAAGATGGTTCAGAGAGTTCTCGTCTCTGAGAGAATGGAAATCTGCACCACCATTGCCTCCCCTCTTACTCTCCTCTCTACCATCCAAACCCCCCAGTCTCCAGGATAGGGGATGAGTTTGTTTATTTGAGTTTTATTACTACTATTATTTTTTTTGCAAGTGGAAAGCCATGCTCTTACAAAAGATGTTTTGTCCAAATCTCTTGCTATGCCAGGAGTCTTTTTTGTTCCTGTAAAGCCAAAACTTTTAGAACTCCAAAGCCAGGAAAACTGGTTTACCCTCTGTTTTCTTTGCTGTCACATATTTCTCCTAAAGCAACGAGTACAGAGCCTAGCTGTTTGTTTGGGTGGAGTAAGGGGCAAAGAGATTGGAAAGCAGAATACTGCATGGGGGGTATGATCTATAAATATTATCCTACCACACTTATGAGAAACAGACAGAAATAATAACAGAGCTCTTAGACAAATACTCATCCCTCTATTCCGGTGAAATTATGTTCTTAGCCCTAAGAAATAGTGCATGCCGCTTGCTCTTTGTTTCTGCACACAGGCAAGACTTCAGAACTCTGAAGCCCTGTTTTAGTTAAGCGGACAATGGGACAGGTTGTCTTCTAGAAGGATTTATCTTTTCACTAGAGATCAGTACTGGAGTGGTTTTGAAAGGTATGATTCTGTTACCCAAGTTTGTTCTAGGGATGTGACAGTTTATATAAAGCTGTTACTTTACTGTGAAAAATCTAGACACAGTGAGAGTAACATTTAGTCTTTTACACTCAGAAACTTGTAGAACAGGAAGAATCACGTTATATTTTCTGAGAATGCAGAGGTATCCTCAAAGCACCTTTGCAGTTTGAACTTTCATTTTGAAGTATGTTATTATTTTAATAAGGTATTAGCTATTTATAATTAATAATTGCTTATACCTGTTGAGTACTATGTTTCTGATACTAAAACATCTAAATAATTCTTCACCTAATCCTCATAAAAACCTTAAGAAAGGGCACCTGGATGGCTGACGGTAGCGTATGCGACACTTGATCTTGGGGCTGCCAAGTTCAAGACCCATGCTGGGTGTAGAGCTTAAAAACAAAACAAAACAAAACAAAACAAAACAAAACAAAACAAAACAAAACACAACTTAAGAGATACCTATCATTATCCTAATTTACCAATGAGGGAACTGAAGCACACAGAGGTTAAGTAACTTGTCCAAAGTCACAAGTTAATTAGTGATTGAATTTGAACCCCGAAGCCTGATGGCACAGAAGTGCTTAACTATCCTAAGTAGTTAATCACAATGATATTCATAATGATAATAATGGTTAGGAGGTCATGGCGTAAAAGTGACAATTCTCAGAATAATAAGCTAAAGGCTACCTTTAAGCTAGAGGAGTAGAAAACTTTTAATGTGAATTTATGTTTTGATATTTGTGAGACAAACTGTAAATTGCCATTTGCAGCCTGGAAATGAGAATGGATTAGAGAACAATTTATTTTGATTCATATTCATCAAAGGACTCAGGAGTTGTGTGCTGAGCTTACTTGATCCTCAGGGAACCACAAAGAATCAACACCATGGAATTCAAGGATGTCAACTGGTAAGGAATTAAGATTTTACATTAGTTTTAATGTGCTGGAATTTGAAAGGGTCAGCAGGAAGCACTGATAATCTTCTCAAAGCATACACAAAGACACATGGAAATAAAATTTGTTAGCATTCTGTATAACTCATTCATTCATTCAAAACAATTTATTGAGCACCTACTACCTGCTGGACACTGTTAGAAGTGCTCTGGATAAAGCAATGAACAAAACTAAATTCTTGTCCTAGCAGAGTAATTCTAATGGGAGAGGATAGATGGAAGTGCTAAAGAACATACCAGTTCTCTCCAAAATTAGGCTTGATCAGAGGTGAGTCTATGTTCCTATGACTAGGTAAAATCTTTACACAAATTCCCATAAGGGGAAACTGGACTATAACACAGTTTTATCAGGGAACGAAACTGCTCTTTTCTGGACGTTCAGCTTCACAGTCATCAGTAAAAATGTTAATATTTAAGAGTAACTTCTAACAATAAGGCAGTAATAACATGGCCACTATTGATTAGCTACCACCAGGCTGTGTTAGGCATTGTGCTAAGCAATTTACGTTTCAATCCTCAAAACGACCCCCCAAGGTGAGCATTTTGTCCCATTTTTCAGACAAGCAAAATGAGTTTCGGAGAACAGTCACTCATCCGTTAGCGGCAGACCTGAGGCTGGGATGGAGAGGACGGTCTCCAAAGCTTTTTTACACTACCGTGGTAGGAAAAGCGATGAAACACGTGCGAAAACAATAAAAACGATCGGGGCTGCAAAATCAGTACGCGAAAAGCGAGATAGCACAGGACAAAGAACTACAGAGAACGCGCACGAGCTCCAGCGCGCGGAAACGACGCCGGGAGGAGGCGCCGGAAGTCAGGGCGCGGCTTCCCGACCTCACGCCGGAAGTAGCTCGTCAGCGCCGCCGACAGATCGTCGCGAAGAAAGTAGCTTTGGGGTCGAAGGTGCTGGGCGTCCACGAGATTGTCTGAGTTCGCTCCCAAGCGCATCTGCAATTCAGTATGTCTCACCCGTCCCCCCAGACTAAGCCCTCCAACCCCAGTAACCCCCGAGTCTTCTTTGACGTGGACATCGGAGGGGAGCGAGGTGAGCAGAGTCTGATACTTGGGGGGTGGCCCCGAGGAAGCTGGACTTACCAGGATTTGGGCGACTCCGAGGGTGGCGTGCGGTTCGGGCCAGGGGCTGCACTGTGATGCGAAGGGGATGGCTCCCCAGACTGGACTGTTGGAACAAATACTGATTTCCAAGGCTGGGTGGAGCCCGCGCCCTTGTACCAATACCATCGGTCGCGCGGAAGTTTCTGGAAATTTCTGGTTTGGGGATTGTGGCGGCCTTTAGTTTGTCTCTCCTGATTTGGTTCCTCGCCACCTTGCATCAAGCAGGCATGAAATAAGGTTGTTTTATGTATGTAGTGGGACATTCAGAAAACTGTGATAGGCGTTTGTTGAGTTCCGGTCACGCCATGTCTTTTGCCACGCGAGATATATATCAGCAGCTGCCATGTGGTTTATAAATACAGCAACTTTTGTTTGTTGGTTTTTCTTATTACCTATTTTTAACTTAGAGGTACCGTCAGATTGGTGAATATTTTCTGTTTTGGCATTGGGAAAAAGGAGCTCAGGGTAGCAATGTGGTTGCCTAGGCTACGTCAGCGGCTCGGAAGCTCCTAGGGTCTTGTGAATTAGCGTATCGATTTGTAACTGAATTGCTCTTGTTGTAGAACGGGTTAGGTTTGTGGGGCTAGGCTGTGTTAACGCAAATACTAACGGAGACATCAGGATTTAGGGACCCCGTGGATGATTATGGACGCACATGTACATTTTGTTTTGAAATTAGCGCGAGGTTTATTTTACCTGCCTTGGGAGTTGTCTAAAATGGGAACAACTTCACATTTTTGCTTGAGCGGCTGCATTAGGCAGATTCCATAGAACACAGAGGCTACAGCTATACTTAAAATTCAGCCAACCTGACCACTCAAAGGATATTTAATTTTCTCCTATTGGTTACTTGGTGGTTATAATTTCTGAGTACAAGTTAGAAGAAATTACTCAGAATTTAAAACCATTTGCACTTCATAGTGTCCCTTATATGGTGTTAATCTTCTGGCTACTGTATTTATGATCCTTTGTTAAGATGTAGAAAAGTAATTGCTTCAGATTCATGAAGATACATGACACTTAACATAAGACTAAATTTGAATGTTAGAAAAATGACCAAAAAAGAGAACTTGGTATTTCAGTCACTAGAATTTTACCAGCTCCCCTTTTATCATTTGCATATTTGGTTGTTTGCATACTGACATGATTTCATTTTTTATTTTAGTTGGTCGAATTGTCTTAGAATTGTTTGCAGATATTGTACCGAAAACTGCAGAAAATTTTCGTGCATTGTGTACAGGAGAAAAAGGCATTGGACCCACCACTGGGAAACCTCTCCATTTCAAAGGATGTCCTTTCCATCGAAGTATGTGTAAAAATTTGAATCTGATTCTTTTTTTTTAACGCTTATTTTTGAGAGAGAGAGAGAGAGAGTGTGTGTGTGTGTGAGTGAGTGAGTGTGTGTGTGTGCGCGCGCGCGCGTGTGCACGCGGGGAAAGAGCAGAGAGAGGGAGACAGAAAATCTCAAGCAGGCTATATCAGCACAAAGCCTGATGTGGGACTCGAACTCCCAAACAGTGGGATGGTTCCTGACCTGAGCCGAAACCAAGAGTTGGACGCTTAACCAACTGGACTACCCAGGTGCCCCTTGAATCTGATTCTCGTAAATAATTCTGTAGGCATTAGGGAAGAAAATACCAAGTGATAAAGAGTTAAAGTTAAAAATTACTGCTGGTTTCAGGAGGATGCTTTGACATCTGAGGCAGTAGCTCAATTTCATAAAGGTTGGGCTGTGAAAAGTGGAATTCTGAGAGGGTGCTAAGGTTTACTTAGAAATGGAATGCCTTAGCTTCACCAGACGTCTGGCTCTTCACACCAGTGGGATTAGATTGAGAAAAAAGGGTGTGCTATGATAAAGAAACAGACCTTAGTTTTATTTTTTATTTCTTAAAGTTCACTTATTTATTTTGAGAGATAGAGAGTGCATGTGTGCAGCACAAGCGGGGGAGGGGCATAGAGAGAGAGACAGAGAGTCCCAGAATCCCAAACAGGCTCTGCGCCTACAGCTACACTCACAAACTGAGATCACGACCTAAGCTACATCAAGAGTTGGATGTTTGACCGATGGAGCCATCCACACGCCCCAAGAAGCAGACTTTAGCTTGACTGATGACAAAAAAGTTATACCTAGTACTGGACAGGATTGCCTGGGAAGGCTGAAGCTGATTGAAAGATTCAGTGTCTTGGTATTATTTTAATTAAAAGATGACACTTCACAATGCCTGTCACCCTTTGTTTAGTGATTATTTGATGGTTCCCTAGTAGGCTCTAGGTTCCATGAATTCAGGAACTAAATCTTTTCATCGTTTTGTCTTCAGCATACAGTATAGTTATTAAATAGGCACTCAATAAATATTTGCTTAATGAATAAATAAAGCATAATCATGAGTAGTATTTTTAAAAGAAACTTAAGAAAAAATTAATGTTGATTATAAAATATTTAAATGTTTTACATTTATGTTTAATAAAATACTAAAATATACTAATAGAATGTAGTATTCAGAAGAGAGTTGATGTAGGAGGCCTGAGACTGCTTTCCTTAGAAAGGTTTGCTTGCAGGATGGCCATTAGCTGGAGTTTAGGAACTTGGCACTTGAACGATTCCCTGAATCATAATGATGCTTTACTGTGCCTAGATTGTTTGTACACACACTTTGATTTATGCTGAACATCTGATTTCCTTTTGAGAGTCTGAAATTTTGGTACATGGCTAGGTAGAGAGTAACTGCATGATCAGCCCTGATGAAAACCCTGGATGAGTCTGTAATGGGCAACAACATTGTGCACATGTTGCTGCATTTTTTTTTTTTTGCTGGGGGAAGAATGTGCTATATGACCTCTCATAGAAGTGAGAGAGTGTAAGGAAGCACATGGATTCCTCCAGACTCTGTTTATTATCTTTTTCTTTTATCATCTAGTTGTGTATCTTTATTACATTATTGTAATGCAACCAAATGCTGAGGCGCATGAATCCTAGAAAATGTCTGAACATGGAGGTGGTCTTGGGAACCTTTGACACCAAGTGCTAATACTTGCTAAAGTACTTCCATTATCGTATAACAAATCTCAGAATAATTGATCTTATTTAGTAGACTTTAATGAGTAACGTGCCTAGCCATGTGCATGGTGAAAAGCAGTTGCTGTACTTAAGAAATTGTTTCCTAGAAGAGACAGATCATTACAATATGTGTTGTAAAGGTAGAATCAAGATGCTGTGGGAGGAAAATTGATGAGATCCAACTTGGGGGGTCTCAGTGACAGTTTCACAAGGAGGTGCCATTTGAACTAATTCTTTGAGTATTAGTGAGTGAGCAGGCAGTAAAAGTAGTTTGGACTCAGACTATGAAAAGTCTTTTAAGAGTTTGGAGTTGTGGGGATGGGTGGGGAAAGACAGGAGAGTGCTAAGACTAGAGTCATGTTTTAGAAAGTTCATCTTTCTTATTACATGTTCATTAGTTAACATTACTATAGTCATCCATATCTTAGTTTCTAATAGCTGTTTTCCTTTTTTGTAGTTATTAAGAAATTTATGATTCAGGGTGGAGACTTCTCAAATCAAAATGGGACAGGCGGAGAAAGTATTTATGGTGAAAAATTTGAAGATGAAAATTTCTATTATAAGGTAAAGTGGACAAAAGGGAATGTTTATTGCTAATAGTAAAGGGTATTAGATGTCTGGGATACTTGTTGGACTAAGAACCAATAAATGTTTCATTGTGTGCTTAGATTCTCCTTTTCTTGTAAAAGGTATCATATTTGTAAATATATATTTAATATATATTTATTATTTTTAATATAGAAAAATTTGATCCACTAATTTTATTTGGCAAAAATACAACGGTTATGCCTGTGAGATCCAGGTTTACATACTTCAGTAAAGCCAATGAGTTTTTAAGAGTGGCCACCATATGGCAGAATTGTTTCCAGGAAAAATAGTTCTCATTATCAGAAGGATGGTAACTTGTGCATCTTTATGCTTGAATTTGAAGAGCAACAAAACCATTGCTAATATCCAGGATGTCAGGGGATTTGCAAAGTAACGGATATGGTTAATGTCCAAGCTCCTAAAGGACATTAGTGGTGCCTGTGCCTTATCTTCATTTTCCCAAGATGTAATTGGGGTATATTGCATCATTCAAGTTGTAAGAAGGGACACGTAAGTACAAAAGTAAAGTAATATCTTTGGAAATGAGGAATATGAGCAAGGTAATTAGGATAATTTGAAAAGAAATTGTCATCAGACTTTTAAACAGTATTCATTGGCTGCAATTGTATGTATTTAGTACTGTCACTGGCACCAGAGGGTTTATAAAAATGAATGGCTTTGATGATAATTTAAGATCTTCCCAGGAAGACAAGATTAAAACACATGGGACAACTGGAGAATAAATAATATGCAAATTAATGCTAAATTGATTGAGACTTTATATATTCTAGGAGACAGGTATGATTTATATATTCTAAATTATTAGGGGAGACATTGAAGAGGAATGGGTACTTAAACTGGGCCTTGCAGGGTGGCCAAGACTTGGTTAGACAGGAACTAAAACATAGATGCCAATTTGAAGGATATGAGTGAGGAAAGACAAAGGCTTTCCTCAGCCTTTGCATGACCAGACAAAAATTTAGAAAGCCTAAGGATAAAGTGGAAAGATGAAGACATTGGGTTTCATAGAATCTTTGAATAGGTTGATGCCAAGTAGAAATTTGATTTTGAGATGTATGCAGCAGTTTGTTTAGGTCATTCTCTGGAATGGTTCTCTGAAGATTCACCTGGAGTGAAAGCCATAATGTTTGTATTTTTTTTTTAAGTTTTATTTATGTATTTATTTTGAGAGCTTGCGTGTGTGTGTGTGTGTGTGCACTCGTGCGCGTGCATGGGGTCAGGGCAGAGAGAGGGGAGAGAATCTCAAGCAGACTCCACGCTGCCAGCACAGAGCTGACCTGGGGCTAGATCCCACAAACTGTAAGATCATGATGTGAGCCAAAATCAAGAGTTGGATGCTTAACTACCTGAGCCACCCTGGTGCCCCTGTTTGGATTCTTCTGAGATTAGGAAAGTACCTAACGAATGTCCTGTCTAAATTGAATGTCCCATCACTGTTCCCAGTTTATTGATGTGTAAAGGAGGAATCAAAGTGTAGGCTCATAAAAATGGGAAGACTGTTTCCTGTTCTCATACTGTTCCCTGTTCTCAGAAGAGAGAGCATTCCTTATGAAAAGAGGGCAGAGTACAATCATTAGATTTCCATAATGCAGCATCTTCATCTTAAGTTGAGATACAAACATGTTCTCAAAATGGCCTGTTTAGAAACCTGCCCCCCCCCCCCATTGTTTTCGTTATTTTATTTGGTTTCATAAACTTTTCTTAAGGTCTAAAAAGTGATTAAGTGCCCCATGTTTGTGGATTAAAGGTTGCAATTTATACAAAATAAAATTACATTGTTTGCTCTGAGTAACATTAAAGCCTGCCCTAGTTTTATGTGAATGGTCAGTGAAAGAATAATTCAGACTAGGACCACTAACCTTGGTTTTCTTTTAATGATTTTTATTTCTACAGCATGACCAGGAAGGTTTATTGAGCATGGCAAACGCAGGCTGCAATACAAATGGTTCTCAGTTCTTTATCACAACAGTTCCGACTCCTCATTTGGATGGGAAACATGTGGTATTTGGTCAAGTAATTAAAGGAATGGGTGTGGCAAGGATACTGGAAAATGTAGAAGTGAAAGGTGAAAAACCTGCCAAAGTAAGTAAAAAGTTTTAGTGAGATATACTTGTTATCTTAATTACTGCCTTAAACGTAGGGAAAAGGATCAGGTGATTATTAGTTGGGAGAATGTTAGGATGACTTTTGGTATTGAAGCTTGGACTGCCACCTTTTTTTAAAACTTTTCTACAGTGGGAAAGATGAGATTAGGGTAGCTTATAAGGAGATTTTTATTATTTCAACTTCAATTTTGGTGATTTTTTTGTAGGTTTCTTAACTCTTTCTATACCTGCAAAACTTTGAATCAGTATGTACAGTAGTACATAGTAGGAAGAGGACAGGAAACCAAGAATCCTGTCTAGACTCTGCCATTTAACTGGTGGTTTGGCCTTGATCTTGTTATTTAAGTTTTCTGGGCATGTTTCCTCATCCTGTATAAATTACTTGAGGGTTTAGACTAGATTATATAACTCTGTAAAGAACCTCGTATTTTACATGTCCTTGAATCACGGTGGCCAGAATACTACCTAACCTAGTTGGCAGGGTTGTGTGTGGGAACTGGAAACTGAAATACTTAGAGGAGATAGATTGTTTCTCATTGTATGACGGAAATAGTAGTAAACTTGAAAGGACATGCCTCACCAAAAGAAAATTATATAGAAAATGATAACATTTTCAACTATTCTCTATATACTGAGCCGCTAAATAGCAGTAAAACACTTTCATAAAATAGTGACATTGTATTGTATAGTGGAATGTATATAAAGGGCATTATTGTAATCAGAGCAGATAGATGAGACTTCTGTCATTCTGTCATTTTAGAAGTGACATGGACAGTGTTGCACATAACTTATACCTGTATAGCTTTTAAACCTAGATCTCTTGTTTTTAATCTCATTAATATGGTAGTGCACCTCTACAATTTAGGATTATTTTTACAGTTGTGCGTTATTGCAGAATGCGGAGAATTGAAGGAAGGGGATGATTGGGGCATATTCCCAAAAGATGGCTCTGGTGACAGTCATCCAGATTTCCCTGAGGATGCAGATATAGATTTAAAAGATGTGAGTACTTTCAGATTAGTCAAACTTTATTAAAAATAGTACTAAAATTTTGAGCTTTGTATCAGTCTGTCTTAATGATAGAACCTAGCATTTAGCTACATTAATTACTAAAATGCAACATATTTGTATTTTTTTTATACAGGTAGATAAAATTTTACTAATAACAGAAGACTTAAAAAATATTGGAAATACTTTTTTCAAATCCCAGAATTGGGAGATGGCCATTAAAAAATATACAAAAGTTTTAAGGTAATAAAATATTTTTAGTAAGTTAATTTTAATAACTTGTAACTTGAATTATAAACTGAAATTCAGAGTTGTTTATTGTCTTTTGGGCAAAATTACTTTGTAGAATAATAACCAGGTGTGTTGAAATAGTTGAATTTCTTTTGTTTCCTCTAACTTCTTATTTTGAAAATTTCAAAATACAGGAAAATTGAAAGAGTAGTATGTGAATACTCATGTACCTTTACCTGTTTTCACTAATTTTTAACTTTTGCTACATTTGTTTTTGTAGAATCATTTTGAAAGGAAGTTACAGATACCATGACATTTACCCCTTCAAAGGCTTAGCAGATATTTCCTAAGAATCAAAAACATGCTTCCACATAACCTTCTGGACCACTGAAAAAGACCCCCAGAATAACATTGATCCAATAATATTGTCTAATATGTAATCCATGTGCAGATTTCCCTAATTATTTCACTTGGTTTTGTGTCTCTAGTCTCCTTTAATCTTTGGTAGTTCCTATTTTACTTTAGGTTTTCTAAGTCATTTGTATTTTGTGCAGTCTTAAGTCAGTTGTTTTATGGAATACCATCTGTATTTGTTTGCTCCCTCAAGATTATTTTGAGGTTAAATATTTTGGCAAGACCACTTAAATCGGTGGTGTTGAATGTTTCCTATGATACCACATCCTGAAAGCACATGTCAATTTGGCCTATTTTGAGTTTTGGCATTTGGTTAAAGTGGCATTAGCCAGATGCTTGTGTCATAAAAGTACCTTTTCCTTTTGTAAATAATAAGTACTTTGTGAAGTGATCCTGTGAGATTGTGTAAATATCCAGCTCCTAATCTTTCTTTCATCCAGTGGGTGTTAGCATCATTGAAGATCTTTGCCCGAATCAGTTATTACATTGATGGTGACAGAACTGATTTTCTAATTTATCATTCATAGCTGGCATTCTAATGTTTGAAAGAGCCTCTTCCCTCTGCCCCGCCTCCCTTTTTAGTACCACTGTAGATCTGTGTTTTTGTTTTTGTTTTTTTTTCTAGTTCAGCTTGTTACTGTACTCTCCTTCTTTTTGATGTTCAAAAGGTTCCAATTTGTCCAGTGGAAGCCCCCTTTCCTGTATCTGTTTGACATGTTCCTATTAGTCTGTGAGCACTTGCTTGCTTTCACAAGGTGTTCTATATTCATCTTGTTTCTTGATTTGGTATTAGCAGTTTCTCCAAGGAGCCCTGGCTCTTTTTATTGGGGGATTGATTTCAGAAACCAGATTCTGAGAGCCAGGTGTGCTCATCATTTCTGGGCCTTCTTCCGTGGGCAGAGCTAAGAATTGTATTAAAATACAGTTCAAAGTCAACAGTTCAAAGTCAACAAAGTCAGCTGTATTAAAATACAGTTCAAAGTCAACTCATTCTGTACCCTCTCCCACAGTGAGAACCTTGGCCCAAACATAATTACATTGGAACGTAAATAATGAAGATCGTGAGTTTTAAAAATTGGGACATGTTAGTAGTGCATGATTATCTTTAGATTTGGGGATTGTTGTTAAATTGGTTTCTTTGAACACTTTTGGGGAAAAAGTTGGAACAAATAAAAATAAATCTTCTAAAGGAAAATAAAATTGTGATCATTAAGAATATTAATATTAGCATTTGATGAGCTTTTTATATCAGAAGTGACATAATACTTTTTGACATAATTGAAGGAGCAGGTTAAGTCGTATGTGGCGTTACATGCCAACTTTATTAATGTATTCTCCAGATACGTGGAAGGTTCAAAGGCTGTTATTGAGAAAGCAGACAGATTGAAGCTGCAACCTATAGCTTTAAGCTGCGTGCTGAATATTGGTGCTTGTAAACTGAAGATGTCAAATTGGCAGGGAGCAATTGACAGTTGTTTGGAGGTAAGTCTCTTTGACCTCAGACTTTTTGAAGGAGTTGGTTTATGATTTATCAACTTGAACAAAAACAATTTTATATACATTAATATATTTTATTACATAGGACCTAATGAGACTTGATGAAAAAGTTCTTTTATCTCTAAATACTTTGGACCTTCAGTTCTTCCTGTTAATCCATTCATTTAGCTTATAACATTATATAACTTAATACCAATGAAGATATTTTCCTTTTCCCTTCAGAGCACAGTATCAGCTCATTTATTCATTTTAACATATTGAGCACCTATTGTGTGCTAGGTATTGGAAGACAAAGCCAGGAATGATTAAGATTATGGGTTGTGGAGCCAGTCAGACTTGGGTGTTTTTGTTAGACTTCCGTTACTAACTTTGTGTTGGGTAAGTCCTAATTTTAGAGAGTTTTAACATCTTTATTATTTATTTATTTATTTGCTTATTTTAAAGTTTATTTATTTTTAGAGAGAGAGAGAGAGAGACGGCATGAGAAGGGAAGGGGAGGAGAGAGAGGGAGAGGCTCTCAAGCAGGCTCCGTATTGTCAGCACAGAGCCTGATGCAGGACTCAAACCCACAAACTGTGAGCTCGTGACCTGAGCTGAAGTCAGGAGTCAGACATTTGACAGACTGAGCCACCCAGATGCCCCAACATCTTTATATATTAAATGAAAATAATACTTGCCTTATGGAATTGTTACAAAGATTATATAACATGTAAGAACATTTAGCACAGTATTGGGCATATTTTAAGCACCTAACAGAGATAGGGTGTTTTTTTGTTTTTTTTTTTTTTTTTTATGAGAGAGAGAGGTAGAGAGAGAGAGAATGTCAAGCAGACTCTGCGCTGTCAGCACAGAGCCTGAACTGGGCTCCAACTCACAAATCATGAGATCATGACCTGAGCCAAAACCAAGTCAGACATTTAACCAGCCGAACCATTTGGGCACCCCGAGATTAGGTGTTTCAGTTAAAAGACTCATACTCTCAAGGAACTTTTTATTTGGCTGAAGAGGGAGTCAGTTTCAATTTAGTGTCATCAGGATTTACATAGGGAGAATGGATACTACTGAGACACTCAAAGGTCACCTGTCTTCATGGGGACATCCAGGGATACTGACTGATAAAGCTAGATAGGTGGCAGCATTACCTCCTTAATCGAGCAATTATGACATTCTTCCTATTGCATAGTTGAAAAATTTTCCAAACTGTGTATTTTAGAAAGACCCATCTCCAGTAATTTTTATGTATTTTGCACATTAAGCAATGTAATTAAATCAGCTATGCCCAGAGTAAGTAGAAATCAAATGAGATCTGGGGTGCCTGGTTAGCT
This sequence comes from Panthera tigris, assembly GCF_018350195.1. Classification (NCBI taxonomy): domain Eukaryota; kingdom Metazoa; phylum Chordata; class Mammalia; order Carnivora; family Felidae; genus Panthera; species Panthera tigris. The sequence continues at coordinate 68,911,055 of NC_056663.1, forward strand.
CAGTTGGTAGAGCATGTGACTCTTGATCTTGAGGTTGTAAGTTTGAGTCCCATGCTGGGTGTAGAGATTACTTGAAAAAAAAATTTTTTTTTTAATGAGATACTAATTTGGTAGGATAGGTAGAATAAGGGCTAATATATTTAGAAGGGAGCATACAACAGGAAAAAATTTATCCAAGGAAAAGTTTGGTCTTCACTCTGGGTTTCTTTTCTTTCTTTCTTTTTTTTTTTTTAATGTTTATTTCTGTGACAGAGAGAGACAGAGCATGAGTGAGGGAGGGTCAGAGAGAGACGGAGACACAGAACCAGAAGCAGGCTCCAGGCTCTGAGCTGTCAGCACAGAGCCCAATGCGGGGCTTGAACTCACAAACCACGAGATCATGACCTGAGCCGAAGTCAGTCTCTCAACCAACTGAGCCACCCAGGCGCCCCCTTTTTTTTTTTTTTTAAAGTAGTCTCCACACCCAATGCAGAGCTTGAACTCCTGACTTGGACATTAAGAGTGGCATGGTCCACTGACTGAGCCAGCCAGGTGCCCCAACTCTGGATTTTTGGACCTTTGTGAGGCAGATAATATGCCTTTTGCAGTAAAATCTTAGTATTGACCTTTAGAAGATGTGAATAAACAAAATAGGTTATTTCTAAAATGTTTGTTTCAGAGCAGAGACCTATTAAGTGTTAACTACTACTGCTCCTTAAAAAAACTCATAGGGGCGCCTGGGTGGCTTGGTCGGTTAAGCGTCCGACTTCAGCTCAGGTCATGATCTCAAGGTCTGTGAGTTTGAGCCCCGCATTGGGCTCTGTGCTGACAGCTCAGAGCCTGGAGCTTGCTTCCGATTCTGTGTCTCCCTCTCTCTCTGACCCTCACCCGCTCATGCTCTGTCTCTCTCTGTCTCAAAAATAAATAAACGTTAAAAAAAAAAAAAACTCATAGATTGCAAGTAAAGAGTGTAACAAATTTTTATTCATGTTTTTCTCTGATAATTTAGGGTCCAATCAGGAGATAGAAACTATATAGTTATTTGAAAAGAGAAAGTTTAATATAAAAGTACATGTAAGAGGAGATTGGAATAATGAGGGATTGGTTAGTAAAGAGAATTCTGAAGAATATGGGAATAGCAGATATATATCTATCTGCCATATATAAATACATGGAGCTGGGATGGAGCCTCAAGGAAAAGTCACCTCTTGAGGGCCCTTAGGCTGAGATCTGTACTTCATTGGAGAGGGGATAGCTGTGACTTACTGGTGGCAGAGAAGTTCAGTGGGTACCATACTTGTGATTCCCTGTAGTGCTTAGGGAAGTTGCCTGCAGGGAGCTCCTATTGACCAAGTAGTGCTGTTGACCAAGTTCAGTGCAGGAGCCCAAGAGAAATGCACTGGAACCTGCAAGAGAAACAGCTTTTCTCATCCGTGTCCCTTTAGTGCCCTCTACTGACAAAATGTAATGTGCCAGCTAGCAGAGGGTATTTACAGGGCCCATCCAACTCCATTATCACAGAGTAGTAAAGTGTTGATTTGTAGCTGACTGGCAGTAAATTGAAATCTAGCACATATATTTAATTCTTAATATTTAGATAAAAATATTAATTTTACAATTTTTTTGTAGGCTCTTGAAATAGACCCATCAAATACGAAAGCATTGTACCGTAGAGCTCAAGGATGGCAAGGATTAAAAGAATACGATCAAGCTTTGGTAAAATTTTGTTCTAAATTTTAATTTTTTTAGACAACCACCTTCATAAATCATACATCTAATTTCTTTAAATGTTTTTTTTTTTTTTTTTCAATTAAAGGCTGATCTTAAGAAAGCTCAGGAGATAGCACCAGAAGATAAAGGTAAGTTTGTACTTTTTATAGTGAAAGTTCATTTTGTCCTGTAAGAATTCACCTTCATAAACCATTGTATTTTTTGCCACTTAGAGACCTATTTGTTCAACATATATTACAGAATGTCTGTTATTGGGCTAGGCATTGGCCATACTGCAGTGAACGTCAAGATCCCTGCTCTCAAGGAGCTTACATTCTGGTCTCTCTTCAGAATATTGATTTTCACACATCTGAATACTATTTTTCTATCATATCATTTGAGATCTGGTTCCTATTGCTGTAATTCTAGTTGAAAGCACAGCACTAAAAGATAAAGTATTTATGATGAATTTAATGTTTGGGACCATTCCTTAAGCTGAATGAGGCCATAATATAAGTATTCTAGTTACTGGATATGTTTTAGGAAAGCTATGGAAAGTTAGAGCACAAAAATTTGTTTTTCAAATAATGCCTGCTACAAATAGTGATGGTAGGCCTAGGTATTAAAATAGATCTGCAGTTTCTTACTACTAAAGTAAAATAGGAAAGGCACTTCTTTCAGATTGACAATCTTCTAAAATTATGTTTCATGGTTTTTGTGTTTGTGTGATGTTTCCTCAGTAAAATATTCTGTTAATAGAGCTCAGTTACTTTATGGACAAGAAGAGTTTTATCAATGGCGGGGGCGTTAACTGTCCTACTAAAACATCAGTTTGTTGGGCATCCTCATTTTTTGGATGTTTTGAGAAATAACTCCTATTTACATATTTATTTTACAGCTATCCAGGCAGAATTGCTGAAAGTCAAACAAAAGATAAAGGCACAGAAAGATAAAGAGAAGGCAGCATATGCAAAAATGTTTGCCTAATAAGGAATTCAGTTTTACTTACATATGCATTGATTGTATAAAGGCAATAAGAAAATTTAAAGGTTTCTGTCAGTTATAGATGATCCCTGATGTGTTTCCTTTGATACTTCGGTTTCTCATTGTTTACAGTTTAGGAATACTGAAAAGGGTTCACTCTTAATAAAACGGTGTTACAAAATACAGTGAAGTTGGTTCTTTTTGATGGCTATTCTGCATTAGTTACAAAGAATAATGGTGTCCAGCCTGTTTCTAATCTCCTAAAGACACATCTGTTGGATAAACAGATTAAAGCTTAAGTTTGTATACTGTTTCCCTTGATTCTTTGATGTATTTCTTTGTGGTTGATTTTTGCTGGCATTTTTATACTTACATATAATACAGATATACATGTTCAGGGGTTGGCAGACTTTATCCAGAGGGCTAGAGAGTAAATATTTTAGGCTTTGTGGACCATTATCATCTGTCACAACTACTCAGTTCTACAGTTGTAGCCACAGACAGTATGTAAACCACTGGGCATGGCTGTGTTCCAGTAAAACTATTCATAAGAAAAGTGGTGGGCTGGATGCTCACCTCTGGTCTAGAATAATAATACGTTTATACCTGAAGTCCTGAATTTGACAAGTGCAATATACATTAAAGGCCAATAGTGTATTTGCTATTGGTACCGAATCTCTGAAGAATTAAAGAGGTAAGCAGATGCTACCTCATTGATAAGGTTTTCTGTAAGAGGCGTATTCATAATTTTTTATGGGACAATTTTAGGTATAGGTATAAAATTTTTATTTCGTTGATAATTTTATGAACATTCTGATGAGTAATATGTGGTAAGATAGTTTGACAACCTGTTGACTTCTAAATGTTTAGTTAGCTTGCCATACATTTTAAAGAAACTCTCACAAGTGCCTGCAAATGAAATCAGTTGCAGTTTACATTCCATTGTAAGCAGGTCCTCCACCGCCTTCAGGTACCACCCAGTTAATATTCTGACTTGGATCTTTAATATCACATGTTTTACAATGCACACAATTCTGAGCATTTATCTGTAACCGAAATCCATCACCTTGTTCCAAAGGTACAAATTCGTAAACTCCTGTAAGGAAAAATAAATAATACTATGAAGTGTGTATTTTGACTTTTAAAATTCAAACGTAGAAATTGAACCCCTGCAAACAGTAGCTACAGAAACCATAAAGGTTTGTTTTCTGAATGTTTACCCATAGAGAATATTGTGAAGATCTTGGTGTGTGCCATTGCTGTTAGTATAAATTATAGATAAAAGGGGCGCCTGGGTGGCTCAGTCGGTTAAGCGGCCGACTTCGGCTCAGGTCATGATCTCACAGCCCGTGAGTTCGAGCCCCGTGTCGGGCTCTGTGCTGACAGCTCAGAGCCTGGAGCCTGTTTCGGATTCTGTGTCTCCCTCTCTCTGACCCTCCCCCGTTCATGCTCTGTCTCTGTATGTCTCAAAAATAAATAAATGTTAAAAAAAAAAAAATTAAAAACAACTAGTCGTTAATATTTAAAAAAAAATAAATTATAGATAAAAGTAGAAGGTACAGCAGTATTGGCTGAGTTAGTCTTACTAACAAGGGAACAACATTTAGCAGTTTTTGAGCTCCAATGTTATATGTGTGCTACAACTGAAAAGACAAATTACATCCAGTCCTTCCGCCTTGAAGAGTTTAAAACCAGTGTGATGACAGAAATTATTTAAAAGTAAAGTCAAAAGACAGTTGGGGTGCCTGCCCTCAGAGAGCTTATATTCAAATTCTAGTCCCTCCAGAATGTACTAATTTTCATATATCTACATACTATTCTACCATATCATTTGAGACCCAATTCCTATTACAATTCTCATTGAAAGTTCACACTAAAGGATACAGTATTCATGATGAATTTAATGTCTGGGACCATTTGAGCTGAATGTGGCTATACCCTAGTATTTTAGTATATATACTCTCTGTGTATGTGTGTGTAGGAGCAGCCAGGACAGAAATGATTTTAAGTCCTGTGAACATGGAAAGAGGTATTCTTTGGTGTTCCATAATCCTTATCTTGGTCTGAGGATAGAAAGAGAAAAGTTTTTTTGACAACTGTCATCTGAATTAGGCTTACCAAAAAATCCTTATTATTTCAGCACTGATAGAATAAGAACCATAAAAATGAGCTTTCTAAAGGAAGCTGGATGTAGGGGGTCATTTACAATTTCCATGCAATGAAAATGGTAGACTTCCAATGGTAATGGAAGTCTATTACCAACATGGTTAAAACAAATATTTGTGTTTTAGGAATGGATGGAAATCACATTACTGACCTGCAGGGCAAAATCGCTGTTCTGGTCCATCATATATTGACAGATTTCTGTTTACAGGAATACTGTCATCCTTTAAAGTTAAATGTGCTGGCTGGTCATGTTCATGATTAGTACCACTTAGGGCCACAGATGACAAAAGGTCAAAGCTGATCTGTCCATCAGGTTTTGGATACTCAATAGGTGTGCAGTCCTTGGCTGGCTTGAGCTGATCAGAGTCAGAACCTTAAACCATTTTGAGAAAGATGTTTAATAAAAATAAAACACTAATATAAAAGTACTTTATCAAACATTTTTATGAAAACTTGAAAATACCCTACCAAAGAAATAAAACTTTAACCCTCTTATGGTAACAATACACTATTAAAAATACTGAGTTCATTATTTCTCTACTAAGACAAGTTCAAAACGTTAAATTTACTTTCTCTACTACTTAATGGATTACATTCATGAGGTTAAAAAAATTTTTTTAAAGGTAAGCTCTACCCCCATCATGGGGCTAGAACTCATGACCCCAAGATCAAGAGTCACATGCTCTACCAAATGAGCCAACTAGGTGCCCCCCATTCATGAGCAGCTAATGATTTTAATACTCATACTCAAGTATGTTGGAATTACCTTTATGTTTTAGAGTCCATGGCTCCATTCCTCTAAATATCCAGTAAAAGATTCCAGTGTAAATCATCCCTCCATATACACCCAGTATTCCATGGCAGGATGGTCTTATATTTCTAACAGAATATAGCTCGCTCCACACCCATGATTTCTTCAAATTGTCCTCATACTCAGTTACATGGAGTCCTTTTATTAAAAACATGAAGTGTTAAGTGTCAAATCACCTCAAGGAGTATAAAATACATTATCATGAAGGTATTTTGCTGCTGAAATACTTGATGAATGAATCTTAAGTAAATTTAAACAGGTGGTCACGTGAGACCACATCTGAAGAATCTTTCCTGTGTAAATGTTGGCATCTTCCAAAATAGACAACCATTTGATATATGTTGTTAACAGGCAGTAAGACATTTGATTTCTTAAACTAGTAGCACAGAAAATCCATTTCAAAACTGAATGAACCTGAAATGGTTACTTACAAAGTTCATGCTACTATAAAAGTGAGGCATTTTATAACTGATTAAATGAAACACTTCCACCTGTTACAAGTTGAATTGTGTCCCCCCCCCCCCCCCCCAAAAAAAGATTATTTTGAAGTCCTAACCCCCAGGATCTCAGGATGGGTCAGAATAATGTCACTGCAGATGTAATTAGTTGAGGTCATATTGGAATAGAGTGGGTCCTTCATCCATCGACTGGTGTCCTTATGCACATGGAAGAGAGGTGAAGATGGAGGCAGAGATCAGAGTTACTCTGCCACAAGCCAAGGAATGTCTGGAACGATCAGAAAGCTGGGAGGGGTGAGAAGACTAGAGGCAGCAGAGTAAGGTCCCATCAATGCCTAGAGAACTCAGAATAAATTCCTGTTGTTTTAAGCAGCCCGGTTTGTGGTACTTTATTGTGGCAGCCCTAGGAAATTATAACAATACCTAAAACTTGCTGCATGCATTTAACTGGTTCTTCTTAACTGTCACAAACTCCATAGTGACTATACACTTCCCAGTCACAATGTTGCCTCTTCTGGCTCCATTCCCTTCCCTCAGGCTGTCATCCTCAATCTAGTCTTTGGTGATCTACTTGCTTCAGTATCATCTATGTGCTGGTACTGTGTGTCAAGAAGGTGAAAGTATGGCTGGTGGTCCCAATAAGGAAAGATAACTTGGCAAGAAAATTAGGAAAAAAGTTCCACTGCTCAACAATTCCACTCCTTATCTATTCTGTTCTCCTTGAAGTAGCTTCTTGCCTTTTCTATGTTCTATCTATCTCCTTCCTCTTCCACATCCTAGGCCTCCATTTCTGCAAAGATACTTGAAGGCATAATCAGGTTTCATACTTCTACTTGGAGGAACACTTGTTATTTGGAATTCTAAGGAATAAGGTTTATTTATCAAATATCCATTGAGTTGCTACTATATGCCAAGTATTTGGGATTCATAATGAACAAAGTCCCTGCTCTGCTGAAGCATTCTCTGCAAGAGGCAGGAGATAAAGTTGATAATAAGTATCTTCCCAAAAGGGGGAGAATACTATATAAAAAACACGGTGTGTGTGTGTGTGTGTGTGTGTGTGTGTGGAGGGGCGGTGTTGGGAGTGCTCTGTGTGTGTTGCAAATTAACTGGTATGGTGAATGTAAGGCCACCATGAATGCGAGTTTGACATTTGAGCAAAGGTGAAGGCAGAGAGGGAGTTAGCCATGAGTAAAGACCATGAGATGGGAACATGCTTGGCATGTTTCAGGAATAGTAAAGAAGCCAGTGTGGCTGGAATGGAGAGTAAAAAGAGATGAAATCAGAAGAGTAAGAAAGCTGAGGCTTTTGAGAAAAATTGAGAACTATTAAAGGGTCTTCATAGATTAAGGGTTTACAGAGGTTTCAGTGTTCACTCTTCCTCTCCACCACCGCAGAAGGCAAAGCCTGCAAAGGAAAAGGTGCTGCCGGGTTCTGCACTGTGCAAAGCTGTTCTGTTTTCAGATTGAAGACACTTCAGTATTTGTGAGGTATCTTAGTGTGTATATTACATACATGAAACGGAATGCAGTACTGTCGAACTTGAAATCATTTCTTCTTTTAAATTAAGAAAAAAAATTTTTAAGTTTATTTGACCAATCTCTCCACTCACAACCCCGAGATCAAGAACAGCATGCTGTACCAACTGAGCCAGTGAGGCACCCCAAACTTGAAATCATTTCTTTTTTTTTTTTTTTTTTTTTTTTTTTTTAATTTTTTTTTTCAACGTTTTTTATTTATTTTTGGGACAGAGAGAGACAGAGCATGAACGGGGGAGGGGCAGAGAGAGAGGGAGACACAGAATCGGAAACAGGCTCCAGGCTCCGAGCCATCAGCCCAGAGCCTGACGCGGGGCTCGAACTCACGGACCGCGAGATCGTGACCTGGCTGAAGTCGGACGCTCAACCGACTGCGCCACCCAGGCGCCCCTGAAATCATTTCTAAGTAGGTGAGATATCATTGGTACTATTCTACTTTTGATCTGAATAAAACACAACATTGCTGGAAAAATCTAATTACTGAGGTTAGTTTTCTTCACACAGCACACATGTGAGTGCTTTGTGTAAAGGGACAGATACAATATATATCTTTTAAATATCGGTTGAAATATGCATAAAAAAGACCTCAAGATTTTTAATTGTATTTATTTTCATTCTTTATCTGTATACTAAGTGTGTGTCTAAAAAGATTCTTTTTAATATCTCAATGAAGACCTTGACAATTTTCTATGCTTTAAATAGGAATTTCTTACCTATTGTCTTTGATTGGAGATTTTCACCAGTTAGTTGATTAAAAATAGATTCTGCTGCCAAAATTCCACTTTTCATTGCTGTGTGGGAACCTTTGATCTTGGGAACATTCATGAAACCAGGGCTACAACCAATTAGTAAACCACCAGGAAAGGTGAGCTTTGGTATAGACTGAAGGAAAGAAACATTCAAAGTGCATTTTTAGTTCAAATTAAACAAGCAGAACAATATTACAAATTATATTCTCTTAAAGTCTTCTAAAGCTATAGGGAAAAATTTGAAGGAAAAAATCAGAATAAGGGCAGTTTCCACCCCCCCCCCCCCCCTTTTTAAGAATGAGGGTTAGACTATTACTACTTTTCTAGGACTTCTTCCTCTTCTGCCCCCGACTAACCTACATGAGACAGATTTACAACCAGAAATTAACATACATTTTTATTTTTACATATCCACATCTAAAAATACTCTGTAAACTTAAACAACTATTATAGAAATTGTAATCTGCTTTTACATACATTCTTGGTAACATGATTTACAAAGGATGTTAACTCTATATCCCTGTTTTATTTTACTTTGATATCTAGAGATGGAAACAGGTTCTGATCATGGTATCGTGACAATTAGCTACTACTTTAAAGATATATTTTAATTAAGTTAAGAATAAGTTGAATTTCCAAAATAAATTTTATTTATTTATTTACTTTATTTATTTATTTATAAAGTTTATTTTTTTGAGAGAGTGAGAGCACAAGTTGGGGAGAGGGGCAGAGACAGAGGGACAGAGAATCTCAAGCAGGATCTGCACTGTCAGCACGGATCCTGACGCAGGGCTCAGTCTCACAGACCGTGAGATTATGACCTGAGCTGAAATCAAGTCGGACACTTAACCAACTGAACCACCCAGGCGCTCCCCCCCACCAAATTTTAAGACAGTTGTCTGGGCCTTAGTATATACTTTTCATGAAAAACAATGTAATAAAAGGTAGTGCTGTTATTTGGGTTACCCAGTAAAAGCTTATATATACCCTACAATGTAGTGACTAAATTAGATTGCATGAGAAAATGTATTCTAACTATAGTTTGAAAATGAAAGAAGAGAGGACCAGTGCAGAGTTTCCTCCTTCTGTATTTTTTCTTCTTTAAGGGCTTCCTAAAGTAAGCCACAAGTCTGTGTTGAGAAAGTGGTGGGTGGTAAGAGTTTGGCTGATGGTGCCAAAAGGGACACAGAGGGAGAAGGATAAACAGGGAAACCAGTGCCATCAGCTGCAAGATCCGTGGCCACAGCTACTATCAATTACAGAATTCTCACTATGAGGGAGAGGTGGTGAGAAGAGAAGCTGGAGGGCAGAGGGAATGCTGGTATCAGACAGATCAGGGTTCAGATCCTTTCACAGTACATGCAGGGAACGAATTTATGATTATAGTTCTCAGACCGAATTCAATATCAGAACCACCTAGATAAAAGAGCCTGAAATCAGGATCACAAAATAGACAAGAGGGGGAAAGGATATTACTAGCTGAATATTACTAGCTGAAAAGAGATAACAGTTAGTAATTTGGATAATGACACTTTTCTTAAATAGGACTTTGGCCTTGCCAACACTAAGTTTGATTTAAGAACCAGAAGACTGTGTGAAGTTTATAAAAGGGCATGGATTGTTAGTGCCAGTTCTTCCAAAATGGTGCTTAAGTGCGAAGAATAAAAATCTTATGGTCCAAGCAAAATGATTTTTATTTTTTTAATTTTTAAAAAATGTTTAGTTTTGAGAGAGAAAGAGCACAAATGGGGGAGGAGCAGAGAGAGAGAGAGAGAGAGAGAGAGAGAGAGAGAGAGAGAGAATCCGAAGCAGGCTCCAGGCTCTGAACTGTCAGTGCAGAGCCTGACGTAGGGCCTGAACTCACGAACTGTGAGATCATGACCTGAGCTGAAGTCAGAAGCTTAACTGACAGAGCCACCCAGGTGCCCCAAGCAAAATGGATTTTTAAATCCTGTGAGGATCCTACACTGTATGGGCAGTGTTACTGGCAGTTAGGAATCTGGTCAAGGAACTATGGACAGGAAAAGTTGCACTGGGAAAGGCTGTATTCTGGGACATGAAACCACAAGGTTGGAAACTGTCCAGAAAAGGTAAGTTTTAGTACAGACTAAAAAAAAAGAGAAATAAAGTCATGTACACAGAAACTACCTCATTTATAAAGAGAACAAACTGGTGATTGCCAGAGGGGAGGCAAGTGAGGGGAGGGCAAAATATGTGAAGTGGATTAAAAGGTACAAACTTCCAGTTATAAAATAAGTATGATTAAAAAAAAAAGGGGTGGGGAAATCTTATCATATTTGTTAGCTCAAAATAAACAAAATTGAATTTTCCAAATTATTGCTTCTTAAGGTTCTTTAAAATTTTACTGGAAAAGTTTCTGAATCTTTAATTAAATCAGAAAATTTAAGTAAAATGTATGTGTGTGTGCGTGGTCAACTCTTCTCGCCAATCTAAAAAAAATCATCTGAGAGGCTGAAATACACAAGGCCATATGTTTTTAAATACAAATCTGATGATGTCCTATTAAATATACTGGAAACTTCATACTATAAAAATGAGTAGAATTAAATTGACAGGTATTATGGACAATATGCAAAAGAGCTGAATGGGGTTGAACATAGTAATACAACTTAATAAATATTTGTTGCAAATGAATTACTACTCTAGAAACAAAATTATTCATGAAAATAATTCCATAGCAACAGGGACACTGTTATTTTAAGATTCTAATGATTATATTTATAATTTAGCTCTGATTTTACTGGACTTTATGAATTATTGTTATAGTAACAAAATATTTAGAACTTCATTTTAAAGGTTAAGTTACTCATCCCCCATTTTCTTTTTTTTTAAATTTTTTATATTTATTTATTTTTGAGAGAGAGAGACAGAGTGTGAGCAGGGAAGGAGCAGAGAGAGAGGGAGACACAGAATCTGAAGCAGGCTCCAGGTTCTGAGCTGTCAGAGCCCGACACAGGGATCAAACTCCCGAACCATGAGATCATGACCTGAGCCCAGTTGGATGCTCAACCAACTGAGCCACCCAGGCGCCCCTCCCCCCATTTTCTATTATCTGTTACTTTTACAACAGAATTAAAAACAAAAAAAAATGTCCAATCTCTAAGATAGTTCTAGATTCCTAGAATATTAGAGACAGAAGGGATCATCTTCATTTTACACATGATCCCATAAAGCCAGAGAAAATATGTAACTTGCTTCAAATCCCTTGGTATAGATTTTAGAGCTAATTTTTAAGATCATCTTACATGTTTAATATTTTTATAATAGTACTAACAGCTTTTATTATTGCTTATTTCATTGTTTATATATAATTAATACATTAACTGCATTTGGTAAGGTTTATTTTGAACATATACTAAAATAGAACAATTCAGGGTAAAAGCTTGACAGAGGCCACCTAAAAGGCATGACTGTTATTAGGTAGTTGGGATTAATTAACTACCTTTGTGGAAAACTAAATCTGTCTTTGTTTCCTTGCTGCTAAGGAGTAATGGAAAATATCTTGGATCATATAGTTTTAATTTTCGGGTTAAAAACCAAGCAACCAACAAGAAGCCTATAAATTTATCTCAAGAAATCAATATATTCTTAAAACTAAACTCACAGTGTAATTTAATTTAAACTATGGTGTGACACAGTTTTATAAACACTAGATGCTCTGCTTAAAAGTTTCTTTCTATAATTTTCTATTCTTTATCTAAATTTGTTACATTATATTTTCAATGTTTACTTTATAATACAGAAATAAATAAAAAATTTTGTTACCTGAAAGCCACCTTCATTCAGAGCTCTGGCTCCATATGCAATTCTTTTTCCACCTTCCAATGTCGGCTGAATGCTGGGATGGTGTTTCCACCTCTGGAACTCTCTAAATGGGCTCAGATATGGATTCTGGTAGTCTAGACCAACCTTAAAATTTTTATATTTAAATTTAGTAAATTTATATAGACATTTTTATTTCAAATTATATCAAACTAAAATGTGAGCAATATTTATGAGAAAGCATTAAGTTTCTTGTGCTCAATAATACTTGGAGAACTACAGGCAGTAACTCAAACCTAACTGAATAAAATCTGTTTGGAAAAGAAAGGGTAAACAAAAGGATACCATGTGTTTGCATTTGGCCAAACTTTAAAAATGTAGACCATATTAATAAATCTTTGTGCTCTGTAAATAAAAGTTCAAATTAGAAAAGTATTTGTAGGTAAGTGGCTAACATTATGTTTCTATGAAAGGAGCTGTAATTATTTTTCATGTATCAATACCCACTCTGGTAATAAACTAATAAACTATATGTGGTGCTACTAAGGCACAAATGAAGAAACAGAATGTAATCATACTTAGAAAAAAAGAAGACAAGAAATATTAGAGGCTACATTTTACAAGGCATTATCAAAACGCTAAAATTAATACCCAAAACTTTTTTGCTCTCAAAAAATTAAGTCACTGGAATAACTATACAAAAATGATATACTGAACACTTGGCTATCTGTCAAAAAACACCAATAATGCAAAAATTTAATGTATCACATACAAGTCTAATTATGACATTAAATTATAAAGTTGTGACCAACTGCAAGGCGCAGTAACTTTATTTTTTCCATTCCTTGCAAGGTTCAAGATGTAATTTACCGCAAAGACATAAGTGGTCAAAAAGGGAGAAAATGCTTACATTTAAAGTTATAGATTTTTTTGAGGGGAAGATGGCGGCGTAAGAGGACGCTGGGTTCACCGCGTCCTGCTGATCACTTAGATTCCACCTACACCTGCCTAAATAACCCAGAAAATCGCCAGAAGACTAGCAGAACGTATTCTCTGGAGCCAAGCGTAGACGAGAGGTCCACGGAAGAGGATGACATGATATTATACATGGAAAATCCAACAGACTCCACCAGAAGTCTGCTAGAACTGATACATGAATTTAGCAAAGTTGCAGGATACAAAATCAATGTACAGAAATCAGTTGCATTCTTATACACTAATAATGAAGCAACAGAAAGACAAATAAAGAAACTGATCCCATTCACAATTGCACCAAGAAGCATAAAATACCTAAGGATAAATCTAACCAAAGATGTAAAAGATCTATATGCTGAAAACTATAGAAAGCTTATGAAGGAAACTGAAGAAGATATAAAGAAATGGAAAAACATTCCGTGCTCATGGATTGGAAGAATAAATATTATTAAAATGTCAATACTACCCAAAGCTATCTACACATTCAATGCAATCCCAATCAAAATTGCACCAGCATTCTTCTCGAAGCTAGAACAAGCAATCCTAAAATTTGTATGGAACCACAAAAGACCCCGAATAGCCAAAGTAATTTTGAAGAAGAAGACCAAAGCAGGAGGCATCACAATCCCAGACTTTAGCCTCTACTACAAAGCTGTAATCATCAAGACAGCATGGTTTTGGCACAAAAACAGACACATAGACCAGTGGAATAGAATAGAAACCCCAGAACTAGACGCACAAACGTATGGCCAACTAATCTTTGACAAAGCAGGAAAGAAGATCCAATGGAAAAAAGACAGTCTCTTTAACAAATGGTGCTGGGAGAACTGGACAGCTACATGCAGAAGATTGAAACTAGACCATTCACACTTTCTCACACCATTCACAAAAATAAACTCAAAATGGATAAAGGATCTGAATGTGAGACAGGAAACCATCAAAACCCTGGAGGAGAAAGCAGGAAAAGACCTCTCTGACCTCAGTCGTAGCAATTTCTTACTTGACACATCCCCAAAGGCAAGGGAATTAAAAGCAAAAATGAACTACTGGGACCTTATGAGATAAAAAGCTTCTGCACAGCAAAGGAAACAACCAACAAAACTACAAGGCAACCAACGGAATGGGAAAAGATATTTGCAAATGACATATCGGACAAAGGGCTAGTATCCAAAATCTATAAAGAGCTCACCAAACTCCACACCTGAAAAAAAACCCAGTGAAGAAATGGGCAGAAAACATGAATAGACACTTCTCTAAAGAAGACATCCGGATGGCCAACAGGCACATGAAAAGATGCTCAACGTCGCTCCTCATCAGGGAAATACAAATCAAAACCACACTCAGATATCACCTCACGCCAGTCAGAGTGGCCAAAATGAACAAATCAGGAGACTATAGATGCTGGAGAGGATGTGGAGAAACGGGAACCCTCTTGCACTGTTGGTGGGAATGCAAACTGGTGCAGCCGCTCTGGAAAACAGTGTGGAGGTTCCTCAGAAAATTAAAAATAGACCTACCCTATGACCCAGCAGTAGCACTGCTAGGAATTGACCCAAGGGATACAGGAGTGCTGATGCATAGGGGCACTTGTACCTCAATGTTTATAGCAGCACTCTCAAGAATAGCCAAATTATGGAAAGACCTGAAATGTCCATCAACTGATGAATGGATAAAGAAATTGTGGTTTATATACACAATGGAATACTACATGGCCATGAGAAAGAATGAAATATGGCCCTTTGTAGCAACATGGATGGAACTGGAGAGTGTGATGCTAAGTGAAATAAGCCATACAGAGAAAGACAGATACCATATGTTTTCACTCTTATGTGGATCCTGAGAAACTTAACAGAAACCCATGGGGGAGGGGAAGGAAAAAAAAACAAAAACAAAAGAGATTAGAGTGGGAGAGAGCCAAAGCATAAGAGACTCTTAAAAACTGAGAACAAACTGAGGGTTGATGGGGGGTGGGAGGGAGGGGAGAGTGGGTGATGGATATTGAGGAGGGCACCTTTTGGAATGAGCACTGGGTGTTGTATGGAAACCAATTTGACAATAAATTTCATATATTGAAAAAATAAAATAAATAAATAAAAGTTATAGATTCAAACCCAGTGCTGCTTTCATTTTTAGTGACAGCATGCCTAAGTGGAAAATGGGCTTTGAAGTCACACAGACTCAGGTGTGAATCCTGCCTCTTGTCATTTCATGGGTGTATTTGAGAAAGTTGTTTAACTTGTTTGGACTTCAGTGTCCTGTCAGTAAAATAAGGACACACCTACTTCTTAGGATTATTATGAAACTTAGAATTCTCAGTGAAGCATCTAGCATTGTGTTGGGCATTTAGTAGCTATGATTCCTAAAGTATATATAAAGTATATTTATAGTGTTTAAAAAGCTATAGACTAATGCCAGTAATAGCCACAAGCACTTTACAGACTGACAAAGTTAGAAGGGGACCTTTAAATGAAAAGCATTTTTTTTTTTTTAAGTAAAAAGCATTTTACATGCTGCACATTTCATAACACTGATGATCCAATGACTCTAACAGAATTTTCCATATTGGCCATGTAACTTACCACAAAACCAAGAGCTACCAGGGGTTCACCTTCATTTAAATGGTAGAGGAAAGAGCCTCCATAAGTATGTCTGTCCAAGGGCCAACCAACAGTGTGATCTACTCTTCCAGGTTTCCACTTCTTTTCATCAATAATCCATAACTTAAAAAAAAAAAGCCCTAGAGTATTAAATATTTTCTATCACCACAATATATACAACTTGCCAAATTTTATGTCTTAGTTATGAAAGTTTCAAGTCAAAGACTGTAATACACAAAAAAAGTAATACACTGAGAAACACAAAAAAAGTACTTTGCATATCAAAGAAAATTATATCAAACTGCAGCATGATAAACCGGACTAAAGGAAACTGGTCAGAAAAGTTATGAAGTCTATAGGAAACACCCTGAAGAGATGAGGAAAACTTCTGGGGTGCTGGTAATGTTCTGTATCTTGATCTGGCTGGTGGTTACATGGGTGTGTTCACCTTACAAGAATTACTTGAGCTGTACACTTAAGACCTGTTGCTTTACATATGTTATTCTTCAATAATATAGTTTATGCTTTCCTGCACTACCCCCCCAAATGAAAAAAAATTGCTCATCTATTTTCAGAATGGTTCGTTTTAATTTTAAACAATTTCCATCTGAAATATTATTTAAAAATCAGATAACGTTACGTGCTATCTGCAACCTACCAAAACAATTAAGCCTTTACTCACAATAAATCTAGTTATATATGGAATTTGAAACTTTCTGAGCTTTACCCTAAAAAAAATTAAACAAAAGGGTTATAATTAATCTTTTACACTCTAATAAGCACAAGGTTTGGGAAAACAGAGATCCGATAAACTGAGAATATATACAATACTTAACCTAATTAAATTTTAGGTTTCAAATCAATATACTATGGCTGAGTATATATTTCATAAACTAAATTATCTTCACAGTGCAATTTTGAAGAAACAAGTCTTGTAAGATGCAGTCACCCTACAAACAGCATAGGGTATCAGGTCAAATCTTATTTGGGCAGATGGCATTATAATGAAAAAAATTAATATTACAAGTATTTTTGGGGTGCCTGGGTGGGTCAGTTGGTTGAGCATCTGACTCTTGATTTTGGCTCACGTCATGATCTCACAGTTTATGAGCCCGAGCCCCACGCTGGGCTCTGCACTGACAGTGTGGAGCCTGCTTTGGGATTCTTTCTCTCTCTGCCCCTCCCCCGTTCGCTCCCTCTCTCTCCCCAAATAAATAAACTTAAAAAAATATTTAAGTTCAAGACTTTGATTTCAAACAACATTTTTTAAAAAAAGTTTATTTAGTTATTTATTTTGAGAGAGAGAATACAAGCAGGGAAGGGGCAGAGAGAGAGAATCCCAAGCAGGCTCTAGGCTGTCAGTGGAGAGCCCGATGCAGGGCTCGATTCCATGAACTGTGAGATCATGACCTGAGCTGAAACAGTCAGATCCTTAACCGAATGAGCCACCCAGGCACCCTTCAAGCAACATTTGATAAAACAATTATATGTAGATACAATTTAGATAATAATGGAATTTGATTAGCAGTACTTTCTAGCCCCTTAAAAAATATCTGAAATCTTTTTAGTCATAATGAACATCTCAAGTCAAGGAAAAATATAACAACTATAAAATTATATCAATGTTATAAACTACGTAACAACACAAACAAGTTTAAATTCCATGTTTCAAAATGAAAATTACAAAAAACAAATCAGGATACCTCCTTGAGTCCAATTCCATAGGTTTGGGGATCACAATTGGCTCTCAAATCAAACTTCTTATATAGTTGCTTGGCTAGATGTCCATGGCAACCCTCTGCAAAAATTGTAACTTTGGCATGTAGTTCTAGTCCTCGCTCAAATGTTGTCTAAAAAACAAAAATGTTAAATTGCAACATTTGACAATTTAAAAAATATTCACATTCTAGTCAGTTTTTTTTTAATATGAAATTTATTGTCAAATTGGTTTCCATACAACACCCAGTGCTCATCCCAACAGGTGCCCTCCTCAATACCCATCACCTCCCTTCCCCTCCCTCCCACCCCCATGAAACCTCAGTTTGTTCTCAGTTTTTAAGAGTCTCTTATGTTTTGGCTTCTTCCCTCTCTAACCTTTTTTTTTTTTTCTCCTTCCCCTCCCCCATGGTCTTCTGTTAAGTTTCTTAGGATCCACATAAGAGTGAAAACATATGGTATCTGTCTTTCTCTGTATGACTTAGTTCACTCAGCGTAACACTCTCCAGTTCCATCCACGTTGCTACAAAGGGCCATATTTCATTCTTTCTCATTGCCAAGTAGTATTCCATTATGTATATAAACCACAATTTCTTCATCCATTCATCAGTTGTCTGGTCAGTTTTGAATTGAACCATGATTCAGGTATGGAAGAAACAGTACAAATACATAACCCTAGAAATAAAACTAGGTAGTGCTGTAAGTGGAATCTAATTTAAAATGTTATAATATATCCTGTGTCTCTGTTGTATTTTTCTTTATAACTTCCAAAGTACCTGAATGAATGCATAAGAATTAAAAAGGAAATAAAGCATCTCCTGCTAAAAAAATTCTCTCCAAGTGAAAATAAAGTGAAAAGTGAAAAGCCATTTCCCCCTGCTCAATTTTCCAGTCTCATCATCTGAAGCAAAAAACAGTTAATAGTTTTCTTGTGAATCATCCCAGAAAATTTCCATGAATAAAAAATTATACAGAGCCTATTTATATCCTTCTAACACAATCATACCAAATATACTCTTTAGCTACTTGTTTTTCACTTTAATTATACTTGTCCTCTATTGTTCAATGTATATTATAAAACTGAAATTTTTTTCCAAGTAGAAAAAAAGCTACAATTAAAGTCTTTACTTCTTTTTTGCTGTATATATTTTGCACTTAACACCTACCATAATGTAGATACTCAATAAAGTTACTTAATAAAGGAATACAGAATAATCAGGAAAGTCTCTTATGAAGCATATCTTTTCTGATATTTCTCTATTCATTTTGCTTGCATGTATGTGTATGTGTAGACATTCATACAGATAGTAGTTTTACACTGACAAACTGTTTTATAACTGCTTTCACGTTAGTGATTTGTCTAAGGCAATATACACCAAATAAGGCATTCATTTTTAAAAAATATTTATTTATTTATTTATTTTGATGGAGAGAGAGAGCAAGCAGGGGGAGGGGCATAGAAAGGGAGAGAAAGAATCCCAAGCAGGCTCCGTGCTGTCAGCACAAAGCATGATGTGGGGTTCGATCCCACAAACTGTGAGATTATGGCCTAGGCTGAAATCAAGAGTCTTGATAAAGTTAACTGACTGAGCCACCCAGGCGTCCTCCTATAGCATTCAGTTTTAATGCTTGAATAGAGTCCCCTAATTTTTCAAACAATTCTCAATAGTGGGACAATCACACCGTTCCAGTGTGTTTCACTATTATAAAGCATTTCTTACATGAATATACTTGGTGCTAAATATTTTCGGTCTGAGTGGTAAGAATTATCTCATTAATTTAACAATAAACTAATTTCTTTGGTTACTAGAAATTCTGAACATCTCTCACATGCTTACTGGTAACTTTTTTTTCTTGAGCAATACTTACTAGTGTCATAATAATGCATCATGTATATTACACTTGCATACACATCCTATAAGTACTCTCACTCAGTACCTTTTTATTTTGTTCTTGTCTGCTTCCTTTTATTATACCTCATCCATAAACCATATTAACAATCTAGTATGTACAGTTTTACCCAAATACATAAACATACATTCTGAGATACATATACACTTAAAATTTTTCGATTCTTGATTTATTCTACAAAAAATAAGATCATATAATACAAACTGTTCTGTATCTTTTCTCAATACTACTTCATGAAAATCTTTTCAAGTCACTGTATAGTTCAAATTTTTCTTTTCAAAGGCTGTATAGTAGTAGTCCATGTGGAAATACCATAGCTTATTCACCTATTCTGCTAATGCATAATAACCATTAACTCTGTTTCCAGTTTATTTGTGATCAAAAACAATGTTTATAAAACATACACCCTCGTATATATATATTCTTACAATACTGGTGCTGTGAGTGCAGAGCCCGCTTCCAATCCTATGTCTCTATCTCTGCCCCTCCCTTGCACTCTCAAAAATAAGCATTAAAAACAAACCAAAAACAAAAAGAAAAAACTTCTTGGGCCCTACTATAGGACACACTGAGTCCCAGACCTCATATAATTCTGATGAATCTGGTCAAACCCTTAGAAGAACAATGAAGTAGGTAAGACTCCAAAGCTTTGCCATTTGCTTATTTCTAGGCAGGAAGCAGTAAGAAACAGAAACATCTGCAGGGAGACTCAATACAAGATTCCCAATTCTGTTCAAGAATGTCAGAAGGAAGGATAAATTCCAAATTAACAAATATTTATTGAGGACCTGGTATTACCTGGTACTATACGGTAGGTACTGGAGTAACCCTCCATGATCTCTGCCCTCATGGAGCTTATGATCTAGTTGAGAAATTAAGACAATAAACACATAAATATGAATTGACAAATTAATTTATTGAGATGTTAATTTGTGTTTTGTCCTATTGTTACAGGAAAGCAATGTGTTTTTTTTTTCCTTGTCCTTTCCAGGGAATCTTATGGATCCATCCCCTTAGAGCTTTTCTTTGCAAATTCAAAAATAAAAGTTGTAAAAACCTGAAAACCAACCAGGATTATATCTGAATGAGAGGAAAGCAATCAGTTTAATATTTACCAAAAGATATTAAAATCATGTCAAAGACTCTATCAACATGACTGATAGTAATACAAATGACTCTTGTCCATAGAAATGAAAATTGTGGAAGTGGCAATGCAGTTTACTGATGACCTACACATGGGTATGTTTTTTGAATTCTCCTTGAACTGCTCACTGAGTCTGTCATTTATTAATGAGTAAAATAAAATCTGTCACATGTTTGTTTTATATTTGTGCGAGTCATGTTTTTCTCTTTAAAAAAGTATTCTTAAACACATTATATTGACTTGTCTAAGCCTTAGCTTGACTAAGTCACAGCTAAGTCATAGTTCAAAAATGCTTCTGTATTTTTTTTTTTTTGCTTCTGTATTTTTTAACAAGAGAAAAATTCCACATTAATCATATTCTTTTTTTTTTTTTTTTAACGTTTATTTATTTTTGAGACAGAGAGACAGAGCATGAATGGGGGAGGGGCAGAGAGAGAGGGAGACATAGAATCGGAAGCAGGCTCCAGGCTCTGAGCCATCAGCCCAGAGCCCGACGCGGGGCTCGAACTCACGGACCGTGAGATCGTGACCTGAGCTGAAGTTGGACACTTAACCGACTGAGCCACCCAGGCACCCCCACATTAATCATATTCTAACACACACTATTAGCATACACTCTGTAGCAAAACTAAATTATTGCATTTAAGTTGATTCTCTTCTTTGTTTTGTTTGTCAGTTTGTTAAGCTCATAACTGTTAAGATGTTTACCTTTGGGGCACCATCCTTTTGTATCCCTACATCGTTAGTGGCAATCCCCTTTACACTACTATCTTCATGAAAAAGGACCTAAAATGAAAACATATTTTGTTATCACCTAGGATTCACAACCACCTTGAAAAGAAACAATAAACAGTCTTAGATTTTTAAGAAAGTGAGCATGTTCTCTAGATTACAGAAATATAGGCTTTAAAACATTTAGGCAAAAAAAAAAAGACACATGTTTTAAAGATACTCCCTTCTAGCATATAAAAGAACACAGCTCTAACAGTTGGAAATGAAAGAAATGCCACAACTTTTTGAAGAAGAAAAGTGGTAAGCTACTACAGAGGTCACTAAAGAAACCAGTAACAATAAACAAAAAGCTCTCTGAAGAGATCAGATATCAAAAACACGTATACAGAACCTGAAATCAGGGCCTGTAACAAATGAAGACCATCAGTGTGGGTGGGAAGACAATAGTGTCAGGAAAGCCTCTGTTCCAAATGAGCTAAGACCCCCTCCCCCCACCAAAAAAAAAAAAAAAACAAAACAAAACACCAAAGAAAATGAAACCACAAAACAAAACAGAAAGAGGCTCAAGACAGCCCAAAGGTGATCAAAGTTTATTTCTGGAGCAAGAAGGATTGGCAAAAACTGGTCAAAAGGGTAATTCTGAGAATGAGAAATAGCAATCAATCCTCTGTAACCCTTACTTGGCTTCCGATTCCCCTATGGAGAAAAATGCTCTTGAGAAAGGAAGTACAAAACGTACGCTAGAATCACACAGAAAGCACAGGTGTGAAAAGATGAAACAAGGATTAGCAGCAATGGATATGAAAAGAAAAACATAAATATTTTATTTCTTACCCTAAAAATGAATCAACTGTAGAATGTGGCTTTGAACTAGAACTGAAGTCTGACTCAGAGTACAAAGAAACCCAACAAACAGATCATTAATCTATTGATGATGATCTTTAATGGAGTGAGGAAAAGAAGAAAAGTGTAAGAGACTATGTGTATATGTGTGTGTCTGTTCACAAAAAGTAAAAATCATAGATTCTACAAAGTGTGACTTTTACACTGATCCCAGTCAAGAATATTTTAATAAGGAAAATGCAAAACCCCACATTTGGGTCTAAAAACCCAAATGCATATATATGAGCTGGGAAAACAAAAATTAGTATAGCACCAAGTATAATACAGGGACTTACATGTTTTATTTGACTTACATATTGTAAGGGTAAAAATAAATTTAAAAAATTTTTGAGGGGCACTTGGTGGCTCAGTCAGTTAAGTGTCTGACTTTGGCTCAGGTCATGATCTCACAGCTTCGCTCGTGAATTCAAGCCCTGCATCAGGCTCTCTGCTGTCAGCACAGAGCTGGCTTTGGATCCTCTGTCCCCTTCTCTCTCTGCCCCTCCCCAGCTCGTTTTCTCTCTCTGAATAAAAAAACTTAAAAAATTTTTTTTTTCAATTTTCCCTGAGGCCGAAAACAAAAGAACTCCCCTCCCCCTCCTGCCGATTCTTCCAATTCTTTCCTTTAGAAAACTTAGCTGTAAACCCTTTCTATGTCTCTCTGAGATATAGGAATGTTTTTAAAAGTCTTATTTAAGACTCCTGTCAGATCTGCATCTCAGAAATGTGTTTCTCCAAATACGGAGACATATTTGAAATGTGAACACCATGGAGAATTGTGTCCTATTTCCCTGTCTCTGTGGGAGTCTGGGCTAGGTGCTTGGTTCTAAGTTATAACTTCCTGCTTGTCAAAAAGATACAAGAAATTTTATTTTTCCTCTGGATAAAGACACTTAAACTATATGTAATGGATTGTATCTGTGTGGCTATGTGAGAGAATGATATTTCTTTCTGTTTTGGCAATCTCCCTAGCAGACTGCCTGTGACATGCATTGCAGTCTTGGTTTAATGCTCATTAAATAATAAAACTTTTTTTTATAACTTATACAGATTTTTCTGGGTTTGTAGGAGATTTTGTTTTATCTATCTATCTATCTATTTTTATTTATTTTGAGAGATAGAGAGCGTGAGTAGGGAAGGAGCAGAGAGAGGGGGAGAGAGAGAATCCCAGGCAGGCTCTGTACTGTGATCGCAGAGCCTGACGTGGGGCTCGAACTCACGAACTTTGAGATCATGACTGGAGCAGAAATCAAGAGTCAGAGGCTTAACCAACTGAGCTACACAGGAGCCCCAGTAAGGGATTTCATTTTTAATCATTTCCCCAATAACACTCAGTGCAAATCAATAGTATGGTATGTTTGCCAAAAGAGTTATTTTGAGAGAAACAGAACAGATTCCAGAATGAAGAAGGCAACAGCTCTTCTCTTGAAGCAGTTTTTTCATTTGGGGTGCCGCTTTATAAAGAGGATAAAAAGGGAAGAATCTCAGGGCACTGAGGAATACTGAAGGAACTCAAACTATGTAACATTATGGTTGAAAAAACTGAGAATATTTAACCTACGAAAGAAAAAACACCAGAGTGAAAGTGAGGAAGAAGAGAGGAGGGCATAATTATAATTGGAAAACTGTCCTTGGAAGAGGGCACAGATTTGTTCTACATGGTGTGAAACAGAAGATATATTTCTATTCAATATAAGAGAGTATTATCAACAATCCAAACATCAGATAGAGATTATTTCACTCCTGATGGTGTTCAATTGTAAATTAGACAATCACTTGATGAAGGTACAAAATAAGGAATTCAAGTACTCTTTGGATTAGATCTTTTCACGATTCCTTCTAATCTTACAATTCTGAAATTCCATGGCTTTTCTAAAATATCTATTTCTTTACATTTGTACTATCCTTGGTTTATATTCAAAAGAAAAGAGATTCTTATA
The DNA here is from genome assembly GCF_018350195.1 of Panthera tigris. Taxonomy (NCBI): domain Eukaryota; kingdom Metazoa; phylum Chordata; class Mammalia; order Carnivora; family Felidae; genus Panthera; species Panthera tigris. The sequence continues at coordinate 68,935,130 of NC_056663.1, forward strand.
AATATTAAAACCAAAATAAAGCTGTACAAACCTCAGCAGCAGCATAACCAGGGTATACTTCAACACCAAGGGCTTCTGCTTGTTCTCCCATCCAGCTTACTAAATGCCCCAAGCGGACAATGTAATTGCCATGATTATTCATTGGAAGACCTACAAATATATGCTTATCAGTCTGACATTTTATCAATAAAATATCTAAATAAAATACATAAATACTTAACTTAAAAATTCTAATCAATATAGGGGTGCCTGGGTGGCTCAGTTAGTTGAGTGGCCGACTTCGGCTCAGGTCATGATCTCATGGTTCGTGAGTTTGAGCCCCATATTGGGCTTGCTTCTGTCAGCACAGAGCCTGCTTCGGGTCCTCTGTCCCCCTCTCTCTCTGCCCCTTCCCCACTTGTGCTCTCTCTTCCAAAAAATAAATAAAACATTTAAAAAATTCTAATCAATGTATAATTTCTGTGTAAATATACACATTATCTAATGGTCATAATTTCATTTATTTTCTACAATTTTGGCAAAAATTCTAATCACTAAATTAAAAACATTACAACACTAAATTAAAATTCTGAGTGGCTTACAAGGCTATCTCAATTGTTCTAGTATAAAGACGAAGAACCAGGTTCTATTCTTGTTTTACTACAAGTTAGCTATATAACTTTGGGTAAGTCCTTCAAATCTCTGGGCCTCAGTTTTCTCATCTGTAAGAGGAAGGGATTTCACCAGATGAAATGTAGTTCCTTCCACGTATGGAATTCTAAGATACTACAAATATTTGTCATACCTTACCTGGAAGAATTGGCACTGGAATTCTGTATTTCTCCGTTAAAATTCCAAATCTGTCTTCTGTTACGGGAGTGTTAAGTGGAGCCTGAAAACAAAAGAAGGAAAAAGAAGGAAACTTTTAGTTCATATTTGTAATGATAAATAGAAATAATAAAAAAAAACTGTCAAAGGGAAAGTGAACTACTTTCCTCACTTTTCTTTCATCATTTCCTTTAGAAAACTTGGAACTATAAATCCTCTTTGTCTCTTTGAGATGTTTAGGAATCTTTTTAGAACCTAAATAAGCCAGTTTTACAGCCCAGAAATGTCTTTGTTGGGGGGGGGCTTGGAGACATCTTGGACATGGCTTCCTGTCTCCCTCTCTCTGTGGGAGGTTAGCCTAGGTGCTTGCTCCAAGTTGTAACTTCCTGCTTGATGAAAACAGAAGAGAAGTTTTATTTTTCCTTTGGATACAGACAGTTAACATGTATGTAATGGATTGTATCTGCTCAGTTGGGCTTAGAAAATCTTTTTCTAATATAATTGATACTATAGCAATTCAATGAGATCTATTTTTGATACAATATTGTAAAAAGGAAGTTAATTAGGTATAACTAAAGTATTTCTAGTTTAAAGGAGCTTGGTCTTTTATTTTAAAGTCTTTTCTTTAGTGTTTATTTATTTTTGAGAGAGCGATCAGGAGAGCGTGCGAGATCAGGAGAGTGTGCGAGAGCGAGGGACGGGCAGACAGTGAGGGAAACAGAGGACCCAAAGTGGGCTTTGCGCAGATAGCAGGCCGATGTGGGGCTTGAACTCACCATCCTGAGCCCAAGTCAGACACTTAACTGACTGAGTGAGTCACCCCAGTGCCCTGAGCTTGGTGTTTTAGAAAGAAAAACATAGATGAAATTTTTGGAATTCAATTTACTCCATACAGAAATAATACAGAAATCATATAATTTTTGACCTTTACAATGTATATTCACAGGTAGTGAATATTCTAATGTTGGCAGATATAACATAACCCATCTTATAGAAGAAAAAACTAAGACATGTAAAGTGTAAGATTTTAACCAAGGTCCTACAAATTATGAAAGCAGTAAAACTAACACAGTTCTCTACGTATCATACCAGTGCCCTTTCTGCTTAGGTTATGAGAGGCCATATTAATTTCTTTCTTTAGACCATTTGGTTAGACTATCCTCTTTGGCTTTACATATTGCACTGTTCCAGGAAATTGACAGAAAGCTTTAATAAGAACAATGATATAAACACCTATGGAACAAGTTAGGAAATACCCTCAAAATCTGACAGGACTCAATTTTTTTCATTCTTTTTAAGTTAAAAAAATACCTATCTATAATAATCCTCTAACAGGTAGAATTATGTGAAAAGGGTTTTCCATATTCTATAATTTGGAAATAGAGATAGAATAAAGATTATGCTTTGTATAAAAACCAATTTTTCATACTCCCTTCTCCTTCCAGTCTGGGAATAATTCTTCAAAAGCACGTGGATCCAGGCAGGCCCCTGAGAGAGTATGAGCTCCTATTTGAGCAGCTTTCTCTACGAGACACACACGGATGTCCTTTTCATGTTTAGTAGCCAGCTGCTTTAGACGGACTGCTGCAGAGAGTCCTGCGGGGCCTGCGCCAACGATGACTACATCTGCTTCTTCCGCAAACCTCTCCATGTTCACTCCTGGAAGGAAAAAATGTTTAAAAAAATACATGAAAATTCTGCGATGAACATGATCTGATAAAAATCACATACTAGGTTACGAATACTATACTATACTAAGCATTACTTATAGAAATTGCCCCTCTGCTTTGCATGAAAATTATACTAAGTATATTATTGTATTAATTGGACGTTCTGTTAGGTTCTTTTCCAGTGTAGATCTTACTTTAGGTTCTAGAAGCCAACTTTCGGCTTCGGGATTTACTACCATAAACTTAGCAGATATCTGCTTATCTCAATATCAATATGTGATAGTGTTGGTAAAGCTATGAAATATTATTAGATGATTTTATACTATCATGAAAAATATTTCTCTCCACAAAACGATACAAAGTATTTAGAAAAGCCTCGACTCTTCTACAGAAATTATTACTTACCTTCCCATCGCTTGTCTTTATCCCGGGGATAAATAGTATAGTGGGTAGTAATTCGAGGTACAACAGAAGTTGAAGACCATCTTGTACCACACAGAGGTAGATAATTTTTCTTAATTTTTAAGGCATGAAAGCACTGATATGCTGCATGAAAATTATGAACATTATTATTTCTTTTTCAATTAGCTTTCCTCAGGAATAGGCTGAAAACATTTTTTAAGAGAAAAAAATTCTAAGATTGGGAATCAGATCTGGTTTCTGTTTAATTTTCTATTAATTAGCCCTAAAACCTTAAACAAATCACTTAACCTCTCTAGATTTCAGTTTCCTCATCCAAAAAACGAAAGGGTCACTAGATGATGATTTTTATTTACTTATTTTTTAATGAAATTTATTGTCAAATTTGTTTCCATACAACACTTAGTGCTCATCCCAACAGGTGCCCTCCTCAATACCCATCACCCACTTTCCTGTCCCTCCCAACCCCCCCCCCCCCCCATCAACCCTCAGTTTATTCTCAGTTTTTAAGAGTCTCTTATGCTTTGGCTCCCTCCCCCCCCCCCCTTTTTTTTTCCCTTCCCCTCCCCCATGTTCTGTTAAGTTTCTCAGGATCCACATAAGAGTGAAAACATATGGTATCTGTCTTTCTCTGTATGATTTATTTCACTTAGCATAATACTCTCCAGTTCCATCCACGTTGCTACAAAAGGCCAGATTTCATTCTTTCTCATTGCCAAGTAGTATTCCATTGTGTATATAAACCACCATTTCTTTATCCATTCATCAGTTGATAGACATTTAGGCTCTTTCCATAATTTGGCTATTGTTGAAAGTGCTGCTATAAACATTGGGGTACAAGTGCCCCTATGCATCAGTACTCCTGTATCCCTTGGGTAAATTCCTAGCAGTGCTATTGCTGGGTCATAGGGTAGATTTATTTTTAATTTTTTTGAGGAACCTCCACACTGTTTTCCAGAGCGACTGCACCAGTTTGCATTCCCACCAACAGTGCAAGAGGGTTCCCGTTTCTCCACATCCTCTCCAGCATCTATAGTCTCCTGATTTGTTCATTTTAGCCACTCTGACTGGCATGAGGTGATTAAGCTAACTTTTTGATCCAAAATTGTATGATTCTATATGATGTCTTATATTTGGAAATCTGTGTTCACAATCTGACCATATCAATACCACATTCAGTTAATAGTTAGGTCTATGTTGTTGAGCCATTAGTTGTGCACGTACTGAAACACACCATACTATTTCCTAGATGAACAATTAAAATTTTCTTCTTAACGTTTGTTTATTTTTGAGAGACAGAGAGAGACACAGCGCAAGTGGGGTTGGGGCAGAGAGAGAGGGAGACACAGAATTGGAAGCAGGCTCCAGGCTCTGAGCTGTCAGCCGAGAGCCCAACGTGGGGCTTGAATACATGAACTGTGAGATCATGACCTGAGCCTAAGCCGAAGTTGGATGCTTAACTGACTGAGGTACCCGGTGCCCCAGGTGAACAATTCAGTTAGCTTCTCCTCATTAAAGCAATGTTTTCAAACTATAATATTTTAGAAGTATCTAATAAACTAATTTTTCAATATAGCTCGTATCAAGCCTAACCTATAAATAGGATGACCACATAATTTATCAACTGGATACTTGTGAGAGTAACAAGGGGCAGTACTAATTATGCTGGGACAATGCAAGAAAACTAGGTTTTATGGTCAGCCTTTTAAAAAATTAACTCTCCCAGAGCCAAAGCATTAGAGACTGTTAAAAACTGAGAACAAACTGAGGGTTGATGGGGGGTGGGAGGGAGGGCAGGGTGGGTGATGGGTACTGAGGAGGGCACCTTTTGGGATGAGCACTGGGTGTTGTATGGAAACCAATTTGACAGTAAATTTCATATATTAAAAAATAAAAAAAATTAAAAAAAAAATAAATAAATAAAACGTTAAAAAAAAATAAATAAATAAATAAATAAAAAATTAACTCTCCCATATGGCAGTATCTTCAGAGCGCCTCAAAAATGTACCTATACTTTAAGTTAGAAAATAGAAATAAACAGAAGTGTGCAAAGATTTATCTGCAATAATTTTCTTTAAACCTCTGTTGTCCTAAAATCTCCAACTCTACCTCCTCCCTCCCTTATCTGAAGCAGATACTCTAACACACCAAACATCATAGAAAGATAGAAGCAATTAGGTGGGAACTTTCCTATTTCCTTGGCAACAACTTCTAATGTAATCTGTATTTGTATCTACTCTTTGTTCATTCTCTTAGGTTATAATAGATGTCGTTTCCCTTCACTTAGATTAATCCTTCCACCTGGATGATGAGGCTTATCCCTCCCATATTTGTAGGGACATCCCTCCATCTGAGGCCTTCCCTTTGACCTGTATCTTCAATTTCAGTCTCTCTTCTCCGGTACTCTTCTTCATAATTTTTCCCATTATAAAAAAAAAAAAAAAAAGGGACAGAGAATCCTCCCTTGGGAATAGCCCTGAAAAGTATAAAAACTTGTATTTGCAGCTATAATAATTAAAAGTCTGTTATAGGAGAAGGGATAGAATAATCAAAGGAAAAGAATAAAGAGTTCAGGATTTGATGTCTGATAAAGATGCCATTTCTAATCAGGGAGAAGAGATGGTTACTCACTAAATCATCAAAGATAGGGAGACAGTCATTTGGGAAAAAAGTGTACCTTTTTCTTCCTATCAAAATGAATTCCACTTGGCCTATAATTTTAACAGAAAAAGTCAAAGTATAAAAGATTATGGTGATACATCCACAGATTATTTGTTTCTCTGCTTCTGAGTGTAGGTTGCAATTAGTTACTAGCTTCCCACAAGTAGAGCATGAAAGGGAAAAATATTACTTTTACAGTGGAGAAATATAGCAGACCCTTTAACCAAATGATCAAGTTTAACATTACTGGCAATAAAATATGTTGGTAACACATACTCCCTGATATGATAAGAAGAGCTCTTCACCTATGTGTCATATTTCCCCCAAAATCTATAACCTTAGTGTAATTATGAGAAATCAGACAAATTCAGATTGAGGAACATTCTACAAAATGCCTGGCTAGTACATATCAAAAGTATGAAAGACAAGAAAAGACAGAGGAACTATCACATTGAGGTAGACTAAGGAGACATGACAACTAAAAGCAACATGGTGTCCTGGATTGGATCCTGGAACAGAATAATAAAATGCAAATAGAGTCAGTAGTTCAGTTAATAGTATTACATCAGTATCAATTTCTTAGTTTTGATAATTATACTATGCTTATGTAAGGAGTTAAGCTGGGCAAAGGGTATATGGGAACTCTGTGTCATCTTTACAATGCTTCTGTAAGTGTAAAATTATTTAAAAATACAAAGTTAAAAGATTAAGATTATGGTGATACAAAAGTTAACGCAAAAAGCTTCAAAGACCCAAATGTGAGAGCTAACACTATAATTTTTTTTTAAACATGGGTATAAATCTTTGTGACCCTGGATTAGACAAAGGTTTCTTTGCTATGATACCAAAAACACAAGCAACAAAAGAGAAAATAGATAAACTATACTTCAACAAAATAAAAACCTTTTATCTTCAAGGGATGCCATCAAGAAAGTGAAAAGATAACTCATGGAATGGGAGAAAATATTTGCAAATCATATATCTCATAAGGGACTTGTATCAAGCATATATAATAAACTCATCTCTAATAATAAAAAGACAACCAGATTAAAAAAGAGACAAAGGATCTGAATAGACATTTCTCCAAAGGAGATATATAAATGGCCAATAAGCACATAAAAAGATTCTCAGCATCACTAACCATCAGGGAAATACAAATCAAAACCACAATGAGATAACACTTTATATCCTCCAGGAGGGCTATAAGCAGTAAGAGGGATAATAACAAATGTTGATGAGGATGTGGAAAAACTGGAACCCTCATACACAACTGGTGGGAATGTGAAATGGTGCAGCCACTTTGGAAAACAGTCTCCCAGTTCCTCAAAACCTTAAGCATAGAATTTCTATGTAGCTCTCCCCTAGGTATATACCTAAGACAAATGAAAACACACAAGAGCTTGTACATGAATCTTCACAGATGCATAATTTATAACAGCTAAATTATAGAGAAAATCCAAATGTCTGTGAATGGATAAAAGGTGATATATTCATACAATGGAATATTATTCAGCAACAAAAAGAAATAAAGTAGTGATATATGCTACAATATGGTACACTTTGAAAACATATTGCTAAATGAAAGAAGCCAGCAGGGAAAGATCACGTATTATAGAATCCCATGTATATGAAATATCCAGACTAGAGTAATTTATAGAGACAGAAAATAGATTAGTTGTTGCCTAGGGCTGGAGAGGTTGAAGAGTGACTGCTAATGGTGTGAGGTTTCTTTTTAAGGTGATGAAAATGTTCTGAAATAGACTGTGGTGAGGGCTGCACAACTGTGTGTTTATATTAAAAGCCATTGAGCTGTGTATTTTAGATGGTGTGATTGTATGGTATGTGACATATCTCAATAAAACTATTATTAAAAAAAGAATATTCACAACCACACACAATAAAGATTATGAGAAAAACACTGGAAATTTTTTTTTCTAACAGAGATGTGGGGCAAAAGGATCTCTCATCCATTGCTAGTGGGAATGCAAAGTGGTACAGCCACTTTGGGAGATAGTATGGCATTTCTTACAAAGCTCAACATGCTCTTAACAAATGATCCAGCAATTGCACCCGTTGCTATTTACCCAAATGAGTTGAAAATTAATGTCCACACAAAAACTTGCAGTCAAGCAAGATGAGTAAGCTCTAGAGATCTGATGTTCAACACTGTACCTATAGTCAACAATAACATACACTTAAACATTTGTCAAGAGGGTCTATGCCATGTTAGGAGTTCTTATCACAATAAAATAAAAGAAAGAAAATGGCCAATATTAAAAACAAAGCCCTTCACATGAACGTATAGCAGCGTTATTCATAATTGTCAAAACTTGGAAGATGTCCTTGAATAGGTGAATGGATAAACAGATACACTGGGGTGCATCCAAACAACAGAATATTATTTAGCACTAAAAAGAAATGAACTATTAGACATGAAAAGACATGGAGGAAACTTAAATGCATATTAAAAGAAGGCAATCTGAAAATGCATTCTATATACTGCATGATTTCAACTACGTGACATTCTATAGATTAAATTATAGAGACATTACAAAAAAATCAGTGGTTGCCATGGGTTCTGGAAGAGAGAAGAAGAGATGAAAATGTGGAACACAGGGGATCTGGGGGTAAACTATTCTATACAATAATGTAACTAATGGTGGATACATGTCATTACACATTGTCAAATGCACATAAAATGTACAATACAAAGAATGAACTCTAATAACAATGTATCAAAATTGGTTCACCAATTGTAACAAATGTACCACCAATACCAGATGTTAATGGGGAATGGGGGAAAGTTATATGGAAACTCTGTGTATTTTCTGCTCAACTTTTCTTTAAACCTAAAACTGCCCCCCAAAACTAAGTTTATTAATTAAAAACAAAACAAATAGAAAAGGGCAACATGGAAAAAAGCAGTGGTTAAGTGCATAGGTTTTGGAGTCTGTTTACATTGTGTTTGAATTCATTAACAGCAACGAAACATTCAGCATGTTATTCTAACTCTGCTCACCCCATCAGCTCTAAAGTTTATGGTCAGTCTTTGCCTTGGAAATACTATGATATATGATCTAGTATAACTCTTACAAAAAGCAAGGGGCTAATACATATTTGATAACTAAATAGATATCTTCCTAGTTACAATTTTCACTGTAGTTTGCAGGAACCTGCAAATCTGTGGTTTAATTTCCAAAAAGTAACTTGGGTTATACAGCAATAAAAATAATAATGAGGCCTTTCCTAGTTTTTAACTTGTCTCTTATAAGGAAGCATCTATCTGCAAATGAACAAGTTTCTTTTTCTTTTAAGATTTTATTTTTAAGTAAACTCTACACCCAACGTAGGGCTCGAACTCACACTCCCAATATAAAGAGTCACATGCTCTACTGACTGAGTCAGCTAGACATCCCCAAAATAAGTTTCTAAATATGGGCTATAACAAATAATTAGTAAAGATCAACAAAGACTTTTACATGGATTTGAAATATACAATAAAATTTACATTTTAATGGACATACTGAACAGTTCAAAATTTTCAATTTTAGGGGTGCCTGGGTGACTCAGTTAAGCATCCTACTTGATCTCGGCTTAGGTCATGATCTGAGGGTTCATGGGACTGAGCCCGGCCTCGGGCTCTGTGCTGATAGCGCAGAGCCTGATGCTTGGGATTATCTCTTTCTCTGCTCTCCCCTGCTTGTGTGTGCCTGTGCACTCATGTGCTCTCCCTCTCTCAAAGTAAATCAACTTAAAAATTAAAAAACAAGAATTTTCAATTTTAATACATCTTATCCTTCATGACCTTATAAAAATTGTGGGGCAGCTCATCCCCATTTACAGTAGATAAATAGGAATTCAGATGGTCCCACTCAAGCTCAGTCTCAATCCTTCCAACATCAGTCAAGCTCTGAGACTATGATCGGATTTGGAATGATTTGTGAATGGAAACTGTGCTGTGATGAAAACAAGATTTTTTTTTTCCTTTCTTTTCTAATTACATGGAGAGATAATTGCCTGGCATAGTCTAATTGTTTTTTAGTACCTAATTGCAGAACTAGCATATTTTTATGATTTATTCTTTCCAATAAAATATTTTTTTATTTAAAAAAAATTTTTTTTTAACGTTTATTTATTTTTGAGACAGAGAGAGACAGAGCATGAATGGGGGAGGGTCAGAGAGAGGGAGACACAGAATCTGAAACAAGCTCCAGGCTCTGAGCCATCACCACAGAGCCTGACGCGGGGCTTGAACTCACGAACCGCGAGATCATGACCTGAGCCAAAGTCGGCCACTTAACCGACTGAGCCACCCAGGTGCCCCAATAAAATATTTTTTTAAAGCAAAAATCTGGCCTCAGAAAATCAATAAGTAAAGATTGTGGGAAACAGGAAGGAAAGAGATGTATAGTGGCTGAACTCTAAGGACTTCTAAACACTAAAAAATATCTTGGGGCACCTAGGTGGCTCAGTCGGGTAAGCATCTGACCTTGGCTCAGGTCATGATCTCATGGATGTGGGTTCAAGCCCCGAGATGGGCTCTGTTCTGACAGCTTGGAGCCTGAAGTCTATTTCAGATTCTGTGTCTCCCTCTCTCTCTCTGCCCTTCTTCCACTTGTGCACGTGCTCTCTCTCTCTCAAAAATAAATATTAAAAAAATGTTTTTGATAATCTTAAAAAGAGTGGCAAGGAAACTAATTTTCTCTACTTACAGAGGCATACTAAAAATTTTAATATTGGGAATAATGTTTTAATTATTAGATAACTTTTCACATATCCTAAATCTTGAAAAAAAATGTATCTAAAATACATAAATAAAGATATTACAGGAGAATTCAGTTCTAGAGTTCAGTTCAAATAGAGCATTATCATTATTCAAAAGAATATTTATGAAATAATTATTTGTATTAGTAAAAGATATTAAAAATCTTTGTTTTGTGATGAATTGTAGTTTAGTGTATAGAAGTTACCATTTGCTGCTGCAAACTGATGACCTGGTATCAGACAAAACTAATTCTATTGCTTACATAGCCAGTGGTTTTCTTGAGAATATTTGGAATTGGGTAGTTTGATTTTCCCCAGGGGACAAAAATTAAAAAGTCATGACCTTTACTCTTTTTCTGAAAACAAATCTGGTACTCCACTTTAAACATCTGAACCATTAGGCAACTTGGCTGAATTTTGGTAGAGAAGGTCAAAAAGTCCATTGAACTCATAACATCACTGCCAACACATTTGTGTCCATCTCTTTGTTGCCAGTAGTGCTAACACTGAGCTATGAAAATGGCAATGATTTAAGTATCCATGGAAAATGGAAATGCTGATTGTGGTGGAATTTGGTTAAGGCTTGGCCCAAGAATGGTTTCAGCTAAATTAGGCAGTAGGGTAGATAGCATCTGACTACTTTGATATTCCACAAAACATAAAGCATATCTACACATTAGGTGTAGTAATACATGTATGAGTAACAGGAACTTTAAACAAAATTCTAATTTAACATATGGTAGCCAAATTTGATAAAATTCTACTTTCATAAAATGTACATAATAAGAACATCCGTGAATCTGCAGTATGTATACTTGTTTATTCCATAACCAAAAATTAAATAAAAGATAAAAAAATTAAGACAACTGTGAGAAAATTCAAGATTCTGCAGTGAAGTTTTTTGAATTTTTAAACTTTTTTTGTTTTTAGGTAAAACCAACCAAAGACCATTCAACTGCATTATTATTATTATTATTATTTTTACTTAAGAGAAAGGGAAGGTAATGAGGTATTTTCACAAATCATGATGGTTCTAGGAGCATCCATAACACGGTAAGCCTCTAAGGTTAATTTTAGACAATGTAGAAAAATTTCTGGCTCCAGATGTAATCTGGTGACTTGGGGCAGCACATGGATGTTAATCATGTGACAGATCGGACTTCAAATTCTTAAGAATGGACTAGGATGGGTGCAAAGACGAAAGTCAGTACACGACCAAGAAGAAAAACTGTGCAAATATTATTTTATCCATTTAAAACAATGCAACATATAACACCTGAGCTATGGGATAAGAGTTTTAGGACCAGGATTTGGGAATATTCGGTTCAGGAGTCCACCGGAGAGTCATGTTGACAAGGTTCCTCAGCCCACGACCTTTAACCTAGTTGTTAATTCTCCAATTGGGGCAACTCAATGGGGAGGAATTTAGGGTCCATTACCAGGCGCAGACAGCGTGGCCTTCGTCCTAGTTTAACCAGTGAACGCCAGGAGAGCCGGAGGAGAGAGGTAGGTGTCCAGCCGCACCCCCCCCCCCCCCCCCCCCCCCGCAGGTGTGGCCCTGTCCTTTTCGCCCCGACTCCTCGACCTTCCTCCATTTATCCCCGCCCGGAGTTCTCTCTCACCCGGGCAGGACAGCTTGGCTAGCGGCACCAACATATTCACTGTTCCCAGGACTGTCGGTGGGACACAACGGAAGGGCTGTCTGTGGCTCGCCGCGGGCGCTGGACCTCTAGGCCGCGGGGGGCGCCATCACCTGCCAAGAAGGACCAACACCTCCGCTGAAGTTTGCCTAGAGTTCGGCCCAACACTGTGGCTTCACCGTGTTCCCGCCTCTTTCTCGCTCTGCGCCGGCGCCACGCATGGACGCGATGGCCAGCAGAGACTTCCGGGTCACGTTCCGAAAGAGGAAAAGGAAAGAGGCTCTAAGTCCCAGCCCGCCCCCGGCTTTAGGCTGAGGATTGGTTCTGAGTTTTGCGTCTCACCAAGGCGTGGTGAGGCCTCCGGGGGCTTGTGAGGGAGACCCACAGATCCGGTAGTGTAACGCGCTCGCATCAAAAGCAGTGGGAGGCGGCGCGATGCATACGGCATTCTGGGAGTTGTAGTCCTCTGCTCAAACGTCTTCTGAGCCTGACTGGAAGTTTGCGCAAGAGCGTTGAGCTACCCAAGGTGAATTAACTGACATTTGATTGGCTGTCCCGAAAAAATGACTGGTATCCGCGGATTTGGCTAGAGACCCACTAGTATACTGGGCGGGATTGCGGCCGGGAGGAGGCGGGGCTTCTGGGCGTTGGGCGCGAGCAGTTTGAAAGACTGTTGGTGTCGGTTCGGCTGCTAAGGTCGGATTCTGCAGTCCCAGCCTCGCTCAATGGCAAACCCTGAGGACGTGCGGATTTCTTCGCCGCCCCCGCCACCTCCTTCGTCTCCCTCGTCTTCAGACGCCTCGTCAACATCTTCCCCCGGCGTCCCAGTGAGTTTGGGCTGGCCAGTTCCAAGCAGAAGCAGCAGCCGAACAGTGGACCCCCTGGAGGAAGTGGAGCTGCAGATCGGAGACGTGAGTGTTGGTAGACAGGTCCCCACTCAGCCCTTTTTGGAAGACAGACCGTGGCGGTGCAAGGGAGAAAAGGACCAGGAGTCCGCGCACCCAGTCCGGCGCGTCTCGCGCTTCTGCCCTTTCAGAGTATGGGCTGGGGGATGGGTTGAGTAAACTGGCGACCCAAGGCCCTTTGTCCCCCATCAATGAGGATTCCGCCTTTAGATTTAGTGTTGAGGAATAAGGGGTTATCCCTCCACCGCCCCACCCCTATTTTCTTTTAGTCTCGCCTTCTGGTTTCAATCACCCTCTGTAACCTGAAACCGTTCTGCTCTACTGCGCCGACTTGTGCAGGCGGTGTCTGTGCTCTTGTTGCCTGCTGGTGCTTAGAATCAGGCTGTGATTTCTTTCCTTGGGACTTAAGATCCCGCTGCTCTAGTTGGCCACCTGCCAGAGCCAGCTGGCAATGCTATTATTGTCTGTTTTAGGCTTGCTGTGCGCTGGACCCAGTTTGGAGGGATTACTTAACTGCGCTTGTAGTCTAGATTGGGTTTCATTAAAGGTTAGGTCAAAAACCCCTCCCTATGATTGCTAGAATGCATAGTATGGTTTCTGTTGAATTGCGAATTCCCAGTGGCGCGCACACCCACCTACTCACCCATCACCGGAGTTTCAGTATAAAAAGACTCTTGGATGGGTCAAGTGAATGAGGTATGTAGGGTGTGATCCTCCTGGGAGAACTTTGTGGAATAGACCCTGTTGTGCAGACTGGAAACTGGATAATGAACTCGATTATCTTAAGTATTTGTTTGCTTGTTTAAAGATGACTAAAATGGTGAACAAAACTGTTTTTGCTGAAACAAGACTGGTTTCAAGAGAATATGTAGACTGGACTGCTGATGTGTTAGTGTAGAAACAGTGTTATTCTATATTATAGGTGAAGAAAACATTTCTGTATGCTTGATTTTGTTCATTTTGATTTTGTTCATATATGTCAGCTCAGAGTATCTGTTCTTTGTTCTATATATTTTCATGGTTTAAATAGCGTTCATAGGTAAAATTAGTGGAGCACTGCCCTTGTTACTAAATATCAGTGAGTTTTTTATTTTTTAGTGAGTTGTTTATGATGAAGTAAGTCTGTAAGTCCTTCTTCAGATACTTCTGGTCCTTAGTGTCAAGGGATCCAAGTCCTCTTGTTGAGTTAAATGAGATTCTAGTGTATTTTTTTTTTTTACTTTCTTTTTTTTTTTCCTTTTAAAGATTTTTTTTTTAAGTAATCTCTACACCCAAAGTGGGACTTGAACTCAACCCCCAGATGAAGAGTTTCATGTTCTATGGACTGAGACAGCTAGGCACCCCTAGTGTATTTTCAGTTAAAAAAAAAATACTGATTTGTTATGTTTGGTGCATAATGGATGCCTTTCCAGCAGACATATTTCCTCAAAGCTTACTTCATATGAAAGAATTTCTTGGGTTCCCTGAAAGAGCTGGTATTTTCGTTTGAAGATTTTTTTGTTACTTTTAAGGAAAATAACTTAGGCAATGGAGTCAAGGTTTTAAGCTATTTTTAGACTGTTTATAAAATGAGATGAAAATCTTAAAAATAAACTTCTGATGTTTCTTTTTTCTTTTCTTTCTTTCTTCCTTTTTTTTTTTTTTTTTAAATTTCAGGCAGCATTTTCATTAACCAAACTTCTTGAAGCCACATCTGCAGTATCAGCTCAAGTGGAAGAGCTTGCCTTCAAATGTACAGAAAATGCACGTTTCCTTAAAACATGGAGGGACCTCTTGAAAGAAGGTTATGATTCTTTGAAGCCTGACAACTGATTTGGCTGTGTCATAATTCATACTTCCTCATTGATGATATTTGCACGTGTACCATAAGTATAAGGTAGTCTCCAGTAGTTCTGTGTATTCAGAATGAAATTTTTTTGGTTTCCTTCACTTTTGTGAAAGCAGAATACTGATGTTATATTTGATGTTGGCAATATTTATCTTTAAATACTTTCTGTCCTCTAAACCTTCATAGAATCTTTTATGGAAGTTAATTTCATCAGTAGATATTGTTATCTATAGTTTTAATGGCAGAAATAAATAGTTAAATCATTATTCTATTTGATTTGCAAGAAGATGCCAAGAATGCCAGAGTTTGAAGTTGAGCTTTATTTTACAGACCTAGGGAGGTAACTTTAAGGCTACCAATGTTGGCCCAGTGCCACTAGGCCAAGGTCCCTGGAACTAATGATTGTGTCTTGTTTATCTCCAGCACCTAGAACAACTGTGTCACACAGCAATCAGTAAATGTTTGTTGAATAAAAGAGTTGACAGTACAGTTAAAAGCTGTTTTTTTTTTTTGTTCCTGTTTTTACCATGAAAATTGTAATTGTTTTTCTAAAAAAGTATTTGACTCAGAACCTCACTGACTTGAAGGAATACAATCTCTCTCTTTTTTTTTTTTTTTGACGAGAATTTGAACTTTGAGGACAACTTTTTAAAATATATGATAAATATTTTTTTATCCTTTATGATGCTTTCTAAAAAGCTTTTATTTCAGAAAATGAAAGCCTGTCTAGAAAGAATGTTTATATTTTTTCCTTGTTTATTTCTCAGGTGAACTCTTTTTGATGTTGTATGTTTGGTTGTTCTCTTTAAAGTGCCTTGTCAAAATTATGGCTCTGTACTATTACTTTCTGAGCTTTGCACGTAATAATTTAAATTCTAAATATAATTCTAAAGAAATTACTGTGTTTTTAAGCCAACAAATTTAAATGATATGATTGCTTGCATATAATTTGACTGTATTGACAATGTTCTACTTTACTTGTTCCATATCTTATATTCTCTCTGTTTGGTGGTTTGTGTCGACAATTAAGCCAACTAATTTTCCGTAATTTCTAGACATCTTTGATAATGCATCTTAGTTCTTTGTAGATATGGAGTTGTGTACAGATATGTATTCTAAAGACCCACAGTGGGGTTATGAAAGGGGACAAACGGATGGGCAAAGAATAGTTTCATTGAGTATATTAGGTCATAGTTCTTGGTCCCCTTTTTTTTTAAATTTTTTCTTTTTAGTTAAAGATAACACATATGGTGTGCTTCTATACCAAAGAGATACTTATTTTCATATTAGAAAAATATTTTTCTTACATGTCACGAAAATTGCAATTTTTAAAATGTATAAAAATAAACTTGTTCACAGCAAATTTTATTTCCATTTCTTTGGGTTCATTATTTTAAAACTTTTTATTGAAATATTTCGAACATAACAGGAAAAGTGAATGATTAAAGAATATATCCCTACCATACAGATTTAATAAATATTAGCATTTGGGGCAGCTGGGTGGCTCAGTCTGTTAAGCATCCAGACTTCAGCTCATGTCTTGATCTCACAGTTCGTGGATTTGAGCCCCGCATCGGGCTCCATGTGGACAGCACAGATCTTTGGCTCTTCTGTCCCTCTCTCTCTCTGCCCCTGCCCCGCTTTTGCTTTCTCTCTCAAGAATCAATAAACATTTAAAAAATAAATAAATAAATGTTAGCATTTGGCTATACTTTCTTCAGATCTATGTTTGTAAATGTCAGATACATTTGAAACTTTTGCTACCTCTTTGATCCCACCCCTTCTCTCCCCAGAGGTAACCATTGTCCTGGAGGTGGTGTATATTCTAGTTTGTGTTTTTATATTTTTAATACATGTGTATGTTTTCAAAGCACTACAAAATACTTTTTTGTGTATGTGGTAGCTAGTCTCCAGATGGCCACAATGGTCAGCCTCCTGGTATTCATGCCCTTGTATAGTCTCACATGTTGAATAGTGCTGACTTTAATAACTACTAGGAGATTGAAGAAATGCAGTGTGTGATTTCTGAGGCCATACCTTTGTCCATTTTTCTATTAGGTTTTGTCTTTTCCTTATCAATTTGTAGGTGTTCCATATATTGAATACTAACTAATGACCTGTTCTCTGTGTTTCAACTATCTATTGTAGCTTGTGGTTTATCTTTGTATTTGAGTGTGGAGTTTTCTTAAATAAAGGCTTTTAATTTTAATGGAATCTTACCAGTTTTTCATAATAGTGCTTTCTGGGGCTTGTATAGGAAATGTCATAAAGATACTCTCCTTTATGTCTTTCCAAAAGTTAAATTTTTGTTTTTAATGTTGAGGTGTTTATTCGTCTGATTAACTTTTGCTTATGGTGCGATTTGGGGATCTTGTTTATTTTTGTATGTCTGTTGCTGTTCCTTCAAGTATCAGTATTTCAAATGCTACATCTGTCATTCAATTACCATGTAAGTGTTTGGTTCTGAGCTCCATATTGTATTCTGATTTATTTGCTTAGCCCTATGCTAAGTCCCCTATAACTTTTTCTGTTACAGCTGTATCATAAGTATGATCTGTACTACTTTGATTTTTGTGTATGTGACTTCCTCTCCCCACCATGCATGTTTTTATGTTAGAAAAGAAGAACCATCTTAGTTGACTTATAATTTTGTTGAATTGCAGTCAGCTTAGGTTAAC
Organism: Panthera tigris; assembly: GCF_018350195.1. Taxonomy (NCBI): domain Eukaryota; kingdom Metazoa; phylum Chordata; class Mammalia; order Carnivora; family Felidae; genus Panthera; species Panthera tigris. The sequence continues at coordinate 68,952,503 of NC_056663.1, forward strand.
CCCTGATTTCAGGAGGTGAGGCTTCTGTGGACACTTTCAGTTCATTCCTCATCACTAAAACTCATAGCTGCTAGTGTCAGGAGTCTGGTATCCCCACAGCTCAGCTCTGTTGACAGTTTTTGTTGTCATGTGTGGCCCACAGAGAAGTTCATCTTATTTTTGACAGTGGCTTTTTAAAAAAGCATCCCTTTTTGTATTTCTTTTTGCTCTGCTTCATGGCAGGGGTTGGGGAAGAGCTCAAAACATAAACATTTACTTAAAGACTTAAGAAATTGTTTTCTTAACTAAGTAGCTCATTACCAGTTCTATATACACCTTAGAGAAAAACTCAGTATTTTGATGTAATTAAAAGCCTCAAGAGGCTGGGGTGCCTCGGTGGCTCAGTCAGTCGCTGGAGTATCTGACTCTTGATTTCAGCTTGGGTCATGATCCCATGATCCTGCTCAGCACAGAGCCTGCTTGGGATTCTCTCTCTCTCTCTCTCTCTCTCTCTCTCTCTCTCCCTCCCCCTCTCCCCCCCTTTGCCCCCTCTGCCATTTGTGCTCTCTCTCTTAAAAAAAAAAAAAAAAAAGGCCTCGAGGGTAAAAGTCACTGTAATGAAATTTTTAGTATTACAAATAATGTGTTTCAAAAATTCTGAGTTAGGCACTATGCTAGGAGCTTTATAAGCATTATTTAATATTAACTTTTGAGGAAAGTGATGTTATTTCTGTCTATAGAGACAGAATAGGAAGTAAGCTGAGATGAAATTTGCCTGTGGGTCTCTTACACCAAAATTAGTATTCTCTCTCTCTCTCTCTCTCTCTCTCTCTCTCTCTCTCTGCCCCTCCCTCGCTTGTGTGGTCTCTCTCAAAATAAATAAATAAAAACAAACAAAAAGTTTGTTTTTGAGAGAGAGAGGGAGACAGAAACCCAAGCAGGCCCTGCACTGTCAGCACACAGCCCGATGCGGGGCCCGAACCCACAAACCATGAAAGCATGACCTGAGTTGAAATCAAGAGTCAGCACTTACCTGACTGAGCCACCCAAGAGCCCATAGATTAATTTTTTGAGAGCTCTAAATATGGATAAAAATCACTTGAACAAATTACAACTGGAGGTATAGAAACTTGTTAGAAGGTTATTGCAAATACGGCAATAATACATGATGTCCACACAAACTGGAAATTGGGATAAAGCTAAATGGATAGATTTAAGAGTTGTTTTTTAGGTAGAATAAAGGTAGGGCTAGGTGATTTGATATGATGGATAAAGGAGAAGGAAGAGCCAAAGACTGATTCTAGGATTTCTAGGTTGGGCTTTTGGTACCATTCACTAAGACAGGGTCTCAAAGGACTCTATAGGTTTTTGGAGATTAAGCTGTTGATAAGATAAGGTGTCAGTACAGAGTCTTACTAAGACAGAGCCCATAATGATTAAGGAGCATAAGGCAAGCTGAGGGCAAACCTCAAGCTAAGAATAATAATCCCCTGCCCCAACCCCTCCTACTCACCTGGTGGGATATGTGTGACATTCCTAAGGCACTCTTGGCTGCCCAAGAACAAAGGAAAGGGGGAAACAAATGGTTAACTGATGGAGATCATAGTCCTGCAGGATATGAGTTTCCATTAGTTTATAAAAATAGAATTACCCTACAACCTAGCAATAGCACTATTAGGAATTTATCCAAAGGATACAGGAGTGCTGATTCATAGGGGCATGTGTACCCCAATGTTTATAGCAGTGCTATCAACAATAGCCAAATTATGGAAAAAGCTCAAATGTCCATCAACTGATGAATGGATAAAGATGTTTTATTTATATATATATGTATATATATATATACACACATATATATACACACACATACATACATATATGTGTATATATACAAATATATATGGTATACATGTGTATACATATAATATATACATTATATAGATATATAATGGAATACTACTTGACAATGAAAAAGAATGAAATCTTGCCATTTGCGACAACATGGATGGAACTGGAGGGGATTACGCTAAGTGAAATAAGTCAGAGAATGATACGTTTTCACTCATGTGGAATTTGAGAAACTTAACAGAAGACTATTGGGGAAGGGAAAGGGAAAAAAAATAATTTCAAACAGAGAGGGAGGCAAACCATAAAAGACTTAAATACAGAGAACAAGCAGGGTTGATGGAGGGACGGTGGGGAGGGAAAAATGGGTGATGGGCATTGAGGAGGACACTTATTGGGATGAGCACTGGGTGTTGTATGTAAGTAATGAATCATGGGAATCTACTCCCAAAGCCAAGAGTACACTGTATATACCATTTGTTAGCTAACTTGACAATTATATTTAAAAAAAGTCTTCATAAATTATAGGAAAAAGGCAATCTTATAAATAGCTTAATCTCCAAAAACCTATAGACTCAGTTTCCTGGAGCTCTAACATCACCCTCCCCTCCATAGTGATGTGGGGAACAAAGACAAGAAGGAAATGATATGTATAGTTAAATTTCTTTATAACCTGCAGCCCATTGACAAATTCTTGAGGTAAATACAGAGTATGTGTAACATTTCTCCAGGAACTCTCTACTATCTTAATGTCTTACCAGAGGGAAAACAACCTAAGCTTGACAATAGCAAGGCCTCTGGTATCTTTAGCATATGAAAGTCCTTTTGAAAGCCTCCCTTTTTGCCTTTACCTCTCTAAACTACATAGCATATAATCAGTCACTCTTCACAACCCCAGTGCATCTTTTTCTGCCCGGGAGTCCTATCCCAGTGCTTTAATAAAATCACCTTTTTGCATCAAAGACATCTCAAGAATTCTTTCATGGCCATCAGCTCTGGACCCCCACCACTCTAAATCCCCATCACATAATAATGTACATGAAAGAGCCAGAGAGATACTCAATGTTTAGTGGGCAGTTGTATGCATAAGTGACTAATTTAGGAGAGAGAATAGGCTAAAGGCAAAAATGTGGGAATCATCAGTATATATAAAGTAATTGAAACCATAGAAATAGATAAGGGGCGCCTGGGTGGCTCAGCTGGGTAAGCATCCGGATTCAGCTCAAGTCATGATCTCATGGTCTGTGGGTTCAAGCCCCACGTCAGGCTCTGTGCTGATAGCTCAAAGCCTGGAGCCCACTTTGGATTCTGTCTCGGTCTCTCTCAGCCCCTACCCTGCTCACGCTCTTTCTCTCTCTTAAAAATAAACATTAAAATAAATAAAAACATTAAAAAAATAAAAAAAACATTAAAAAAATCTTTTGTTTTAAAAAGTCTTAAGAAAAGATAAGAAAAGGATTTAAAACAGTAAATGAGGCTTCTAGTGAAAGATTTTTATTTAAAAGAGGAGTACATTGGGGTGCCTGGGTGGCTCAGATGATTAAACATCCAACTCTTGATTTCAGCTCAGGTCATGATCTAATAATGGTTTATGGGTTCAAGCCCCACGTCAGGCTTCACACTGACAGCACAGAGCCTGCTTGGGATCCTCTCCCTCTGTCTCTGTCCCTCCACCACTCATTCTCTCTCTCTTTGTCTCAGGAAATAAACTTAAAAAGAAAAAAAAAAGAAATACATTACTAAAAATTCAATGTATTTTTGAAGTCTCTTAGAGTGGTTCACTCCATCGCATTCAAGTATCAATTTACTTATTACTTAGGTAAGCAGTAAAATGCATGGACTTGAGTATTCTGGCTGCATATATCCCTTTCCCATTTGTTGTTTTCCTTCAATTTTATCAATATCTAAGTTGCTAACAGGCAGTAATTGCTTTGTGAGGGATTAGGTAGTAGCCAAATGCATTAGGAACCCTTAAACTGAAAATAGTAAAAAAAAAAAAAAAAAAAAAAAAAAAAAAAAGGTTGAAGTCTTCCTGGTATTTATTTTTAAATTTTAAAATACTTTGTTTTAACTTAGAGGCATTCATTTGACCTAGAAGCATAGGCCATGAGTTTTGGACCAAAGTTATTTTCGCAAGAGAGAAAACCATAACTTGTATCTGAGTTAACTTAGTGCTTCTATTGCACCTTCCTTCGAAGTTAGTAGGAACTAGTTATGTGGTATGCCAGTAATTACTTACCAGAATAAGTTAAATAGAAGTTACCCTATTTGGAGAGGTGGAAGAATGGAAGAGTGAGTAGACTGAATAAACAGGAAACTAAATGGCTTCTAGAAAATTATTGGAAAATATTTTAATGCTAAAAAGTTGTTTCAGATTATTTTGTAAATTCATGCATTTCTAAGACCCTTAAACACAGGTTACGATCATGATTTTGTAGTATTACATTTTATCTATCTTGTCTTCATGATTATTGCTTTTTTTTTAGAAATTATTTTTAAGAAAAATATTTTTCTTCTAATTTTTTAATGTTTATTTTTGACAGAGAGAGAGAGAGAGAGCGCGCCCGCGCGCGCGCGCAAGTGTGGGGGAGGGGCAGAGAGAGAGAGGGAGATACAGAATCCAAAGCTGGCTTCAGGCTCTGAGCTGTCAGCACAGAGCCTGACATGGGGCTTGAACTCACAGACTGTGAGATCATGACCTGAGCCGGAGTCAGATCCTCAACCAACTCAACCACTTTTCTATTGTAATATTTATTAGCAATAAGATTTAAGAATAACAAATACTCCCAAAATAAACTTATGAGAATTTAAATATTTTTGTTTTTGTGAGCTTTAAAAATTATATAGTTTCAGTAGCTAGAGAATTGAATATTATAAGAACTATAGCTTTCTATTATTTCCTGATTTTTTGTTGGAAGTGTAACCATATTCCTCATGTAGAAAATTTATTGTCATTATTCCAAGTAAGAACAAAAAGGACTCAAAGTAATCCATGTTTTTAATAGATGTAAGTTTCAGGTAACTTACTTTCCAAAGAAATCTATACAATTATATATTCAATAAATACATTTCTGATTCCAGTAATTTCATGTGTTAAACATTTTTAGTGTATTTAAAACTACCTGAAGACATTTTGTTCCTATTTAAAGGTTTCAAATTACTAAACCAAAAAAATTCCAATAGCTCAGTTAGAGACCAGAAGAATAAGTAGCCAAAAAGTTAGTATCTTATGAACTGACTGGCCATGCAAAAGGAAGGTAAATCCATCTCTTGATGACAGCTACTTTGTCTTTGAAGTAAAACATGTGCATGCAGACCTTTCCTTCCTTAAGTTCCTGAATCATTGCATTCTAGCTCTTCTTTTTCCCTTTAACTGCTTTATTGAGATCTAATTCACAAACCATAAAATTCACCCGTCTAACATCTACAATTCAGTGGCTTTTAGCATTTTCACAGAGTTGTTTATCCATCACCACAATCAATTTTATAACTTTTTTTGTCCAGGAAAATACTCTGTACTTCTTAGGCAGCATCCTTCTGACCCTCTCACCCCCAGTGACCTCTAATCTATTTTCTATCTCTATGAATTTGCTTATCCTAGATATTTCATGTAAGTGGAATCATATGATATTTGTCCTTTTGTGTCTGGGTTATTTGATACTCATCACATTGTAGCATGTGTCAGAACTTCATTATTTCTTATAAATGGCTGAATGATATTCCATTGTATGTATATACCACATTTTGTTTTTCCGTTTATTAGTTGATGGGCACTTGAGTTGTTTCCATCTTTTGGCTACTGTGAATAATGCAGTGAGCATTTGTATACAAGTGTCTGAATCCTGTTTTCTATTCTTTTGGGTTTACACCTGGGAGTGAAATTGCTGGATCATATGTTAATCCTATGATAAGCTTTTGAAGAACTACCACACTACTGTCTATGATAACAGCTGCATCATTTTACATTTCAACCAGCAATGCAGAAGGGTTTCAATCTCCACATCCTTGTCAGTATTTGTTTTCTCTTTTTTTCTTTGTCTTTTGTTGTTTTAGTTACAGCCTTTTTAGTAGGTGTAAAGTGTTATCTCATTGTGGTTTTAATTTTCATTTTTCTAATGATTAGTGATGTTGAGCAACTTTTCAAGTGCTTAGTGGCCATTTGTATATCTTGTTTGGAGAAATGCCTTTTTAAGTTCTTTGTCCACTTTTAAATTGGCTTGTTCATCTTGTGGTTGAGTTGTAGGAGTTCTTTATATATTCTGGATAGTAAAACCTTCTCAGATATATGATTTGCAAATATTTTCTTCCATTCTGTAGGTTGTCTTTTTACTTTTTTAAAAAAGATTTCATTTTTAAGTAATCTACACCCAACGTAGGGCTCGAACTTATAACCCCGAGATCGAGAGGTACACTCCACTGACTGAGCCAGCTAGGTGCCCCGTCTTTTTTGCTTTTTTGATAGTGTTGTTTGGTACACAAAAGTTTTTAATTTAGATGAAGTCCAATTTATCAATTTTTTCCCCTTTGTTGCTTATGCTTTTGTTGACACACCTAAGAAACCATTGCTAAATCCGAGGTCTTGAAGATTTACTCATATGTTTTCTTCTAAGAGTTTTGTCTTATTTTTAGGTTGTTGATTAATTTTGAGTTAATTTTTATATATGGTGTAAGGTAAGGGTCCAATTTCCTTCTTTTGCATGTGAATATCCAGTTGTCCCAGCATCATTGTTGAACAGACAGTTCTTTCCTCATTTGATTGTCTTGGCATCTTTGTTGAAAATTAGTTGACTGTAAAATGCTTTTTTGAGTTTATCAGAATATCTTTTTTCATAGAAATAGATATCTTGTACTACCTCTCAAATGTACAGCAACTTGAGAGGTAAGATGAATTTTTAAAACAAAATATTTTGCAAACAGACATTTTCTCATTTCTCATTTTTCATTACATTGAGTATTACAAAACCTTAAACCTTTATTTAAAAGTGTCCATGATTATTATGTTTGCTATGTGCATGACAGATAAAGCTCTACCTTCATCTAAGAGCTGCATCTATTCTGTTGTAGCTAAACATAATTTAACATTGCAAATTGAAAAGGTTCTATATTATTCTATACTTCCAGGTTCTACACTTCCAGAAATTTACTGCAGTGCTATACACATAGTGGGTACTCAATAAATGCCTAGTAAAAGAATGAATGAGTCTTTCTGAAGTAGATTTCTCTTAATTTCCTATGCAAAATATGTACTAATATATACACATTATCAGTATAATTTATTTCCCTTTATATGGGCATCAGTCACTTTGATTTTTCCCAAATAACCTCATGTCTTTGTAATGGTTTTATCTCAGCCATTATAAATTATTAATTTTGTGGCATTCATTTTATACTAATAAATCCATCACGAAGCATCCCATAATATTCTCTGTGTAGAAATGGGTTTCAAAGTCCGTTATGAATAGGAATTGAGTCTAGTTGATTGAGAAATTAGTGACAATTCACAGGGGTCTGTGAAAAGAGCTGGCTTTATTAACTCAGGTGGCATCTCCTGCAGCGGCCACATTTCCACCCAGATGAAAGACGGAGCATATGTTTTCTGACTTCCTTTGCTGTCAATAGATCTTCTTTTTCTGTAGTTATACCAAAACTGATGAATCATTTCCTTGAATGGTCTTGTGGTCAGAGTATACAGAATTGGGTTCAAAGCACTGTTGATAGGCAGAATAAAAATCACTACCCAAGAGGTCATGGTACCTGAAAGAGAAAAATGTGATAGTTTTAGTGTTTGTGGATGTTTACAAGGTATAGAAGCCCCTTTTCCTTGTTTTTCCCCCAGTCCTCTTTTGAGTCTTAATTTTTTCTCTTTGATGTCACATAATTAAATACCAAATCTAATGTGTTTCCAGAACGTCTTTCCAGGGTGTCAGTGTTTGAAGGGAGTGCTGGTAGAGCAAAAAAACCAGGGTTCTTTGCTAAGTAGCTTTTCTTGAATATATCAACAAAAGTATTCCATTAGGTAGAACCATTTTCTACCAAGTGATTACATATTATTGTGATATGATTCCATTTTAGGAAAAATAATATTGTTTAGCATCCAGATCAAGCCTTTCCCAATATTTTAATTGCTGGATAGAACATATAGTATTTCTCAGAATATACAGTCTTTAAAAGATTTCTTTTCTGCTATTTTTTTGGTTTTAAAAATAGGTATGCATTTTTAGGCTTTTGACTAGATATTTATTTCAGTAAAGAAATCTTTGGCTAAACTTATCTTAAAAATCACTGTAGTACATAGGTAACTCATCATATTTGCTATTATAATTTTACTGATGCTATTTTCCTTCTTTGTTGCTTATGAAATGTAAGATAATATCACCCTAACCATGGGGTAAAAAAAATTAAAATTGTATGTTCATAAATTTTAAGAATGTGAATATATACTGTATTACAATTAATAGCATTTTGGACACTTTTTTATTGTAGTAAAATATACATAAAGTAAAATTTACCATTTTAATCAGTTTTAAGTGTGCAGTTCAGTGGCATTAAGTATATTCATATTGTTGTACAACCATCACCACCGTCCGTCTCTAGAACTTTTTCATCCTCCCAAACTGAAACTACACATCTATGTAAACAATAACTTTTCATGCCCTTTCCCTCCCAACCTGATAACACATTCACAAACTGTCTGTCTCTATGAATTTGACTATCCTAGTTACATCATATAAGTGGAATCATACAATATTTGTGTTTTTGTGACTGACTTATCTCACTTAGTATAATGTCTTCAAGGTCCATTCATGTGGTACCATGTTTCCAAATTTCCTCCCTTTTTAAGGCTGAGTAATAATCTTTTGTGTGTATAGGATACATTTTGCTTATCCATTCATACGTTGATGGACATGGGTTATTTCTACCTTTTGGCTATAGTGAATAATGCTGCTATGAACATAGGTGAACCAATGTCTGTTTGAGTTCCTGCTTTTAATTCCTTTAACTCCCAGAAGAGGAATTGCTGGGTCATATGGTATTTCTATGTTTAATTTTTTGAGGAACCACCATGCTATTTTCTGTAGCAGCTGTGCTATTTTACATTCCTACCAGTGATGCTCTAGTTTCTCCAAATCCTCACCAATTTTTGCTACTTTCTGTGTTTTTGATAATAGCTATCCTAATGAGTGTGATGTACATTATTTTTAAATACCAATAATGCATTCTTCAATCATCTTTCACACTCTGGCGTCATGCTCTCTAAATTGCTATGTATTCTAGGAAGAAAAATGTCTTATGTTCTCAAAAAAAAAATGAAGTAAATATTTGATAATCATTTTCACCTGTTTGGTCATCTTAAGCATGGGATTATCAGAATTACAAAGCATAGAGTGTTATTTATTTGAGTTGTTCTTTGCTTCAATGGTAATAGAGTTTTGGGGCATTTATGGAAATAATTGAACAGCTTACTCCTGGTAAACATTTGATTGATGAACAGAGCCTAAGGTACATATAACTCTGACTTATAATTCTTAAAATGAGTTGATGTTAAGGATCTTAATTTTCTTTCTTGGAGGAACACTGCAGAAAGAGACTTGTTATTTCTTTACAGAAAGAAAAAAAACATTGTACCTGGTATTTCTACCTGAAGCAATGAAAGAAATTTCAGCACAAAAATGGGTATCCAGCATAATGCATCAGTAAATACAATAAAGAAAAACCGTTTGGCAAGGATCATCTCTTTTTTAACTTGATTCCGTATTTCAGTTGCTGTTATGGCACTTTGATGAATGCTATAAAACATGCTTCCATAAGAAAAAACTATGATGATAAATGCTGCCAAGTTAATACCTATTTAGAACACAAAGATTATTATTAATGTGATGATCATTCTTTCAAAACAAACACACATACTCTTAGCTGTTTGAATGTGAACAACATGTGTTTTGTTTTTTATAAGAATTATGAAGAAAAATAATGATTTTTAAAAAAAAAATTTGAAGTTTTGTTGAACTAATGTGGAATGAAGAAATTTTAATTTAAAAATGGCATATTAGGGGCCCCTGGGTGGCTTAGTCGGTTAAGCATCTGACTTCCGCTCAGGTCATGATCTCACAGTTCGTGTGTTTCAGCTCTGCAATAGGCTCTGTGCTGACAGCTCAGAGCCTGGAGCCTGCCTCAGATTCTGTGTCTCCCTCTCTTTCTGCCCCAACCCCGACAGGCCCGCGTATACTCTCTCTCTCAAAAATAAACATTAAAAAAATCAAAAATGGCATATTAAAATGAGATTATAGTGATTCAGTGAATATCCTGGGCCTTCTAAATTAATCTTTATAATCTTTTAAAATAATTCAATTAGTATATGTGTATATATATATATATATATATATATACATATATATATACACACATTTTTTTTTAACTTACCCCTGAAACATTTTTTACAGTAGAAAAACACTTGTATGTCTATTTTCAAGCCAAAGACTTGTGTGGGTGGCTACTTTGAGTTTATTTATCTTATAAGGGCAAAGAGTTAAATATATATTTTGTTTAGTATTATTAGGGTGAATGCATGAACTACAAGTATTTACTGTTTTGTCTTTTATTAAGGAGAATGTTGGAATTTATATAAGAAAGTGGTAATTCAGGGGGAAAAAAATCCCTTTAGGGGATTCTGACAGAATCCATCCCCAATGTTGATGAGAAAAACTGGCTAGAAGTTCTGAAATAAAAATGTATAAACATTAGAAGAAATAATGAGATTGAAAATGTGATTTATTCTAATATTTGAATGAAAGGGCTTATAATACACAGTTTCTTACCAAGAAAAATTGCCACGGAGTAAATCTGAGCTCCAGTACTTTCTGTGTCTTCTGAATGAAGAGGGAAGCACACGCCATTGGTGCCATAGTAGTTTTTGAAAAATTCCTTATTGGTCAATGGAATGAAAGCCACGATAAACCCAGTCATCCAAATGAGAATCAGAACTGTAATTGTTCTGCATTTTTTAGGTCTTAAACATCTAAACGGATAGACAATGCAGATATATTTTTCCAGTGTCAGAAATGTTAGAAGTAACACTGATACTTCTGTGGATAGAATGGCCAAAGATCCTACAATCTGACAGTGAATGCTCTCCATCCACAGCTGCGCGTGCTTGTTGTATTCTCCACGAAACTTGAGATCGAAGGCTCCAATGACAAACAAATATATTCCCATTAGGCAGTCAGCACCTATAGGATCAGTAAATGTTGCGAATTTAGAGAAATAAGTAAGTATAATAGAAATAATGACAAACAGTAATATTTTTAGTATTAGCAAAAAATACCTAATTTACTTCTATTTTGGGGTGAGGTAATTTTTTTTTAATGTTTATTTATGTATTTTGGGAGAGAGAATCCCAAGCAAGCTCCATACTGTCAGCACAGAACCCAAGTAGGGCTTGAACCCATGAACCCCAAGACCATGACCTGAGCCCGAAGTCAGATGCTTAACTGACTGAGCCACCCAGGTGCCCTTTGGGGGAGGTAATTTTTATTCTAACAATTTGTTCATGGATAAGGACCTTTTCATCAGCTCTCTTCAATACGTACTCTTATAGCACCATCTACAGCTAATTATGTAATCATTTCTCTTTTTGTTTTCGTTTTTTTTTGTTTGTTTGTTTTTGTTTTTTCTAATTTTCAAGTCTGTGTGAGCAGGGATATTGTGTATTTTGTTTTCCATTCTGGTCCCATCACCTAGAAGTGTTGAGTAAATGAATTAAATGCAATTATGTTGAGCGTTTGATTAGGGACCAATATGGGGATGTTGTTATTTGGATCCCCTCTTCCAGTGAAATGCTCCCAGCTTAACATGCTAGGGATATCATCCAAAATCCTAGAGAAAGTAATTCAGGAATTGCTGTGATAGACTAATGACTATGAATTTCGGGGTCTATAATTTAGAAGAAAGGAATAATTAAGAAGTGCTCTGTAGTCAGTATAATTTTGGAGGGCTTAAGTTATTTACCCAGAGCTGGTCTAAGCAAACCTGTTCTCTCTGATTCTCTCTTCCATTTTTACATCTTTCTCTGTCTCTTTTTAGGCTCTCCCATCCCCCAAATCAGTTGTCAATGTGATGCACTACTTGGTGATTTTGCTTTTTAAATGAACATTTCATGTCAGAGAGTAGGTGAGATTTTTTTTGACTTTATAAGCATTCTATACAAACCTTCCAAAAATCACATCACTGTATAAATCATAAGGCTGGCCCTAATCCTTAAATATTGCTGTGATATTCTAGCCTTCACCAGGGAAATTTAGCATACTCAAAATTTTGTAGTTAATGATACAACGTAGTAAACAATTTCTGAATTCTATTTCTTAGATAGCTTGCAGTGAAAAAAACAATTAGATATTGGACTTTGAATGAGGCTGGGGGTAAGCCATGGACAGCATGCGTAAAGTAGAACATTGTATAGATTGATACTCACTGGAGAAAATATGGACCACTTGACCCACACTATAAACAGCCTGAGGACTGGTCTTACTTATTTTTCTTTGTAGTCCTCACTTAACGTAATACCTCGCAATCACATTTCAAAAACTTAAAAATATTTAATTCTACCTAAAAACATTTTATTATTTAAATATTTCAAATTATGGGGGTGCCTGGGTGGCTCAGTCAGTTAAGCATCTGACTTCGGCTCAGGTCATGATCTTACGGTTCATAGGTTTGAGCTCCACATCGAGCTCTGTGCTGACAGCTCAGAGCCTGGAACCTGCTTCAGATTCTGTGTCTCCCTCTCTCTCTCTGCTCCTCCCTGACTAGTGCTCTGTCTCTCTCTCAAACATAAATGTTAAAAAAATTCTTTTAAATATTTCAAATAATGAATGGAAAAGATTTTAGTAGCTCAGAGACCAGAAAAACAGCCATCAGTTAAGTCAATGTCTATATCTGGACATGCAAACAAAACGGTAAATACACCTCTGGATGTAAAAATTAAAGGTTGCCGTTTTATTCACAGTAAAATATTTTACCTGCTTTAACAAAATGTCTTCAGAGAAGAAAACCAATGAATGACAGCTTCTTTAATATGTATAAGGTAATTGAATTTTCTTGTTTTAAAAACGTATTTTTCTTCTCACTAAAGGAATTTCATTTTCATTGCAATGAATGTGAACACAAATATATAAGCAAAAAGGAGAAAGACTTAAAATCTCATAATGCCACCACTCTTTTTACTCATTTTTGAATAGCAGTGCTTTCATATATTGCAAAAGTGTAATTCCTCTTCAACCAGGAAATACTCACAGCAGAGAGAAATGATTGACATGGCATGCAGTCTGTTCTCAGACCTGATATAAGGTCTCATACAAATGACAAAGACGTTTCCAAAGCATGTGACTGCAGATACAACCCAGACAAATACTCTCTGAATAATGCTTGCCAAGAGGTTCTCGAGAGATGAGATCCCATCAGTGTTTGGTTTACAGCTGCGAACATGTGGTGCATACCCACAGTATTGGAATTTCTTAAAATATCTGATGAACAAAGCGAGAGTACAAGAAGAATTTACATTTAATTCAGTGCCATTATACATTAATATTTCTTTCCTACATTTTCTCAATAGAAAATATCTTAATATGAGACTCACAGGAATGTAAAACATTAAGGATACTAAGTGAACTTGATTTCACTGTAAAAGAGTTTGAGGGTCAGAGCAGCAAGTGGCCATCATGAATATACAAGTGTTAGACGTGTCTTGAAACATAAACAAGCCGTTAGCATGTGATCAAGAGAATTAAAGGAAACTTTTATTGCATTTTTAGTGTTTAGTGCAGGTGAGTGCATTGTTACACAGCTCCTATTGTTGCTGAAACCAGTCTAGCCCTCCGGGGAAGAGACAGCCATATGCTTTCTCCTTTATGCTTCCATGGCTTTTCCACTATCTAGTTATGTGATCTGTAACTACGTGTTAACATGCTTATCTCTCAACCAGATTTTGGTACCTAGATGAGTGTTCAATAAGTTTTGTTGAGTTAATCCTTTCATTAATAGACTAATCTTACTGATAAAGTCGATCAGTAATTATGACTGTTACCACCAACACCAACACCACGTATTCAGCATCTTCGTATCAGGAATAAATTCTCCAGTCAACTCCATGGGACAGGTATTAACATCACCATAGGAGGAGATGAATATTCAATGGAGGCAAATTATTTGCTGTGAAATTTCTAATAAATGTAGAAATTGAAGTTCAAATCTAATTAGAGCTTTAGAGTACATAGCTCTAAAGCTATGTACTCTGGCAAAAAAATAGAAATAATCTTTATAGTATAGACAGCTATAGCAATACAAGATAAAAGCATGTCAATCACATTATATTGTCCTATTGTTTAACCCTTCCTTCCTGAGTCCCTTAGATCTGATATGGTTTCTGCCCCAATTCAGGTTTATTCCTTGTGTTGTTTCTTGGGTTTTGTGAGCTACACCATTTTCTCCCAATAAACTATGTTTGGCTTACTTTAGTCAGAGTGTTTTATGTTGTGTGCAACCAAAGAAACTTTTAAAAGCATCCTCTGTGAGGAGTTAGGAAAAACAAAAAGAATGTCCCGTGTGAGACTTAAAACATAAGCGAAATTATAGAGTGGTGACATGACACTTTGTAAATTATTGAGAATTAATTACCCTGGCATGGAGATCATTCTCATATCTGCTGTAAGATTGCATTCAATTAAGGAACATGTTCCCAAAGCATGGAATCAATGGTACTATAATACACACTGTTTGAATAAAAGATTTTTCAAAGTTTACCAGTTTATCCATACACACTTGCTCCAATCATGTCCTAACATTGGAGGCAATTTTTACTGAGGAGGATTTCTCCACACTGTCCTCCATTTACAGCAATTATTTATTTATAGTTATTTTGTGTTGCTTATGTAAATTCTTATTTTTTCATCCGGTAGCACTTATACCATGTGTGCAAATTACTAGCTCCTCAGGCAAACATCAATATGTATGATGGTGTCAGTGCTGAGGAGAGCTTATAGGAATGGGTGGGTTCCATCCACACTCATGTTCTCTGACATTTAAAAAATCACCTTGATTCTACCAAACCATGGAACAGTAAAAATCATCCCACCCCATAGCAACACTTTAAGAATAATATTGTTTAGGCAAATTAGTTTGTAGAAAATTTGATAGATTGGATGCATTGGGTATGGATGTATTAGCATAGTGCACATGGAAACATAAAAGATTAAAATCAAGGTGAAAAACAAGGAAAACATCTGCTTACATGTGAGAGAGATTCATTAGAGGTCTAAACATCCTTTGTTGGATATTTGAAATTTCAATTCCTTCTAGGCTGCTAAAAATACCAAATTAATTATCAAAATAACATATGTTATAAGGGTGTAATAAAATGACTTTTTGTGATGGACAGTTAATAAGATACTGTCAGTCAACACTGATTGTGAACCAAACATTCATCCTCAGCCTGCCCTATACACTTACTTCCCCAACTCCTTTCTGATTCTAGCATTTATACACATCTATCTCTTCTATTTGAAGTTTTGGATCCTTGTAGATCATAACACAATGCTTTATGTATAGTAACTACTCAATAAATATTTGTAGAATAAATGAACAAACATCTTTTAGACAACGTTACAATAGCAGAGGAGTTTTACATTTTGAAATTTTTCTAATAATTTTTAAATAACGATTTTTTTTCTAGTAAGATGCCATCTAACTGATGGACATTTAAATTAAATTAACTGAGACATCTTTTAGAGGCAATTGTTAGACCATAAAAGATTTTTTTGTGTGTGGTGTAAATAATGATTTATATAAGAGAATATTGCATCTTTGGCTAAAAGTAGCTATAATAAATTCTTAGATACCAGTGCTAATAGAGAAATAGATATGCAGAGATGCCTTCAGAGGATCAAAATAAATGATCCAATATAAACTCCTGGTGATTACAGCAAAATATAAAATCATTACCTAATTCTTAGTTTATAAACATGTAAGATAAAACTAATAGCTACCTGTTGGTTTATAGTGAGCACTCACATGGTTTGGTGGCACTTAACTAACATCCTGGAAAAGTGCTTCTGATTTGAAAGATTCTACAAATCTTACAGAATTTATTAGTCAGTATATAAATAATGATTTCCTCATAAAACTATCCCCATAGGTATATACTTACAGAGACTTGAGTTTGACAAGATAATCAAATTGATTTGCTTGAATTTTCTGGATTGGGTTATAGGAAAGATTCCTGTTTTTTAAAAAAGGCAACAGTAGGTCATTTCTAGAAACTTCTTAAGTAGAGAGAAAATGTATCTCGACTTTGGTAACAAAAAAAAAAAAAAAAAGTGTAGTAATAGCACTTGCCTTACAGAGCTCATTAAATATTTACAGAAATTAATGGAGATAAAACACTTAGAATAGTGCCTGGCTCTTAGGATTTTGTTAGTGTAGAGAAGGAGCTAAGACAACATAAGAAGGGAAGTGAACTAGTCAAGAAATGGCTCTCACCAAAGAAGTGATAGGGTACCCTGAGAGAAACCACACATACCTCACATTTTGCCTAGGTTCTCATTTAGTTAAATGAAAACACAATCTCATTTTGTCAAAAATTGAATTAATAGAATTACCCTGAATACTTTTTCCAATAAATCTTATTCCAAAGAGTGATGTTTGTTCTAATGATTTGTGAGGCATGAAGTGAACAGTGAAAGGCTAGAGCTGGGAACAAAGAGATATAGACCAGAATGACAGTGCAGCTGAATTCTGATGGAAAAAATTTCATAATCCTTTTTGAAAAAAACAAAAAACAAACAAGAAGCATTGAAACAAGAATCATTGATTAAAGGGGCTTCTCAGGGCAAATTCTTTTAGAAATTTATTCTAGGTTAGACCATTAGTTAAATGGAGGAGCTATTGGGGAGTGGTGATTGCAGAAAGAAGGAAAGAGAGGAAGAAAGACAAATGAAAATTGAGTTGTATAAAGGAACAAAGTGAACTCAACAGTCTAGGACTAGAAGGAAATTATCTGAACACAATACAGGCTGTCTATGAAAAGCCCACAGCTAATATCTTGCTTAATGGTAAAAGTCTGCAAATTTTTCCTCCCAAATCAGTAACCAGACCAGGATAATCCATTTTTCTTCTATTTAACATAGTACTGGAAGTCCTAGTCAGAGTAATTAGGCAAGGGAATAATAGGGCATTCAAAATGGAAAGGGAAAAGTAAAATTATTTCTGTTTGCAGATGATATGAGACCATATGTAGAAAACTCTAAAGCTTGCATGCTCGGGCACACGTGCGCGCGCGCTCACACACACACACACACACACACACACACACACAACTGTTAGAACTTATAATGAAATTCAGGAAAGTTGCCAAATGCAAAACCATCACACAAAAATTGAATGTGTTTCTTTACACTAACAATGAACAATCCAAAAAAGTAATTCAAAAGATAATTCCATTTACAATAGCATTGAAAGAATAAAATACTTAGGAATAAACTTAACCAAAGAAGTGAAAGACTTGACTTTGAAAGTACAGTGTTGCAGAAACAAATTTAAAAAGATACCAGTAAATGGAAAGACATTCTATGTTTATGGATTAGAAGACTTAATGTTGTGAAGATGTCAATACTCCCCAAAGTGACCCACAGATTCAGTGCAATCTCTATCAAAATCCTAATATATTTTGTAGAGATAGAAAAATCCATTCTGAAATTTGCATGAAATCTCAAGGGACCTTGAATAGCTAAAGCAACTTTGAAAATGAAGAACAAAATCGGAGGCTTCACACTTCCTAATTTCAAAACTTATTATAAAGCTACAGTAATCAGAACAATGTGGTACTGTTACAAAGACAGGCACATAGACCAGTGCAGTAGGATAGAGAGCACAGGGATAAACCCTTGTATATACGGTCAAGTGATTTTCAACAAGTGCACCAAGACTATTTAATGGGAAAAGGACAGTCTTCAACAAATGGTGCTGGGAAAACCAGATAGCTATTCACATACAAAAGAATGAACTTAGAACCATACCTTACATCATGTATAAAATTAACTGAAAATGGGTGAAAGACCTAAATATAAAAGCTAGAACTATAAAACTCTTACAAGAAAACATAGGGGAAAAGCTTCAGGGCATTGGATTAAGCATTATTCTTGTATATGACACCAAAAGCATAGGCAACAACAACAACAAAACAGAAAAATTGGACTACATCTAAATTAAAAACTTCAGTGTGTCAAAGGAGACCATCAACAGAGTGGAGAGGCAATTTACAGAATATAGAAGAAAGTATTTGTAAATCATATATTGAAAAGATTTAATACCTAAAATACATAAAGAATTCCTATAATTCAACACCAAAAAACAACCCAATTTAAAAAATAGGCAATAGACTTGAATAGACATTTCTTCAAAGAAGATATATGGCCAATAAGTCCATGAAAAGGTGCTCAGCATCACTAACCATTAGGGAAATGAAAATCAAAACCACAATGAGATATCATTTCACATCCATTAGGATGGCTATTATCCAAAAAAGTGTTGTTGAAGACGTAGAGAAATTGGAATTCTTGTGCACTACTAGTGGGAATGTAAAATGGTGTAGCTGCTTGGAAAACAGTATGTTGTTTCCTTAAAAAATTAAAAATAGAATTACCGTATGATCCAGCAATTTTACTTCTGGGGCTATATACTGAAAAGGATTGAAAGAAAGGTCTCAAACAGGGATTTGTACACCCATGTTCATAGCAGTATTACTCACAATAGCTAAAAGGTGGGAGGAACTCAAGTGTCCATGAATGGGTGAATGAATAAACACAATGTTTATGTTTATATGTGTATATATGTGTATCTCTCTCTCTCTCTCTCTCTCTATATATATATATATATGTATATATATATATATATATATATATATATACATATATATATATATACATACATATACACACACACACACACACACAATGAATTATTTAGAATAGTATTATTACTAATTAATGCTATTATTCAGAGTAATAACCAGAAATTCTGACACATGCTACAACAAGTATGAACCTTGAAGACATTATATTAAGTGAAATTAGCCAGTCACAAAAGCTTAAATATTGAATGATTCCACCTAATGGGTACCTACAGTAGTCAAATTAATAAATACAGAAGAGAGATGTCAGTCAGGGGAGGTGATGGGGAGATATTGTTTTATAGGTACGGAGTATCAGTTTGGGAGGATGAAAAAGTTCTGGAGATGGAAGTGATAGTTGTATAACAATATGAATGTACGTAATGCCACTGAACTGTACATTTAAAAATGGTTAAACTGGTAAATTTTATGTTATAGATATTATTACAATTAAAAAAATAAAAGAAATTAAAAATAGAGAAATCAAGTGACAAAATTAGTATCAGTCTTACAATTGTGAGAGCTCCTTCAGATCCTTAAATACTTGCGGTGGAAGATTCTCAATCTTATTACTTCCTAAATCCCTAGAGAAAGAATTGCAACCATGTCATATTATTTTCTTAAGACTTTATTGATTGTACTGCAATTTGTTAGGGAACCATTATACAACTTTAAACAGTGCTATTAGTGAGTTATATTAATTACCAGAAGTCTAAACGTTTTAAAAAAGGAGTATAACAGGAAAATATAAGAATAACCCATTTCGTAACTTTTTCAGAGACAAATGCTTGATGGTATTTGATCTTATCCCAACAGATCCAATTTTCTAATTTAATTAATATATGTGTTGTGCCTCTTTTCCCCTTTCCTTCATTCCCTTCAACCTTTTGCGTTAGAGCAGTAGTATAATTTGGAGCCTTAATTTTTTCATTTGCTTGGGTTTATTATGATTACCAAATGGAAGTGATTCTTGTGGGGTCAAGCATCTTTCACAGGTGACATGCATGGGATCTCATATGCTCTTGGGGCAGGATACTTTGGGTGTATGTGTAGAAGTTGGGCTGCCTAGCATAGTATGACCTTGTAGCTTAGTATGACCTTGTAAGAATGGTTTTTTTGTTTTATTTTATTTTTTAAATTTATTTATTTTGAGAGAGAGAGAAAGCGGGCAGGGGATGGGCAGAGAGAGAGAGAGAGAGAGAGAGAGAGAGAGAGAGAGAATCCCAAGCAGGCTCAACACCGTGAGCGCAGAGCCAATGTGGGGCTCAAACTCACGAACTGTGAGATGATGATCTGAGCCGAAACCAAGAGTTGGATGCTCAACTGACTGAGCCACCCAGGAGCCCCTGTAAGAAGGGTTGTGAAGGTAACAGATCTTGTGGTAGCTTTGGTGGTGGCAGCACTCATGAAAAAGGTTCAGATTCTTCTAAACAAGATAACATTTCAATAGGTTTTAGTTCTCCAAAGTGATCAAGAGATGCTAAGATAAAGCCTAACCACTTTCCCTACCCATCTCCAAATCCTATTAGTTGCCACAAGGAAAAGTAGGAGAATGTATGTATTTGTTACATGAGTTGGAGTGCTTATAAATCAAAAGTGAGATTATTCAACTTTGAAGGGCATGATAGTTTTAGATTTGAGGTTCTTTAAGACTTATTGATTGATTGATTGATTGATATTTTTGAGAGATAGAGAAACAGAGTGCTCATGGGGGAGGGGCAGGAGAGAGGGAGACATAGAATCTGAAGGAGGCTTCAGGCTCTGAGCTGTCAGCACAAAGCCCAACTTGGGGCTAGAACTCACAAACTGCGAGATCAGGACCTGAGCTGAGGTCGGCTCCTTAACTGACTGAGCCACCCAGGTGCCCCTAGAACCACCCATTTTAAACCATTGCCTCTTAGAAAACATGCCATTTTCATCCTTGGAAATCGGATTTTTCAAGCCAGTGTTTAACATGGGATTCAGCAGGCTTTTGGTAGGACTAATGATTCGTCTTGGTTATGCTCTCTGCAGGTTTTCTTGCTCATTCCTTTACCCCTGAACCTGGATTAGCACTGGTTGTGGACTTCACTGTTTGTGTTTCATGTTCCCTGCTGGTTATTGATACTCACATAGAACCTGCACCTTAATGTCACCATGAAAGTTAGGATTTGGAGAATTGCTTTCTTTTTTTTTTTTATAAATTTTTTTTTAATGTTTATTCATTTTTGAGAGACAGAGAGAGACAGAGCATGAGCGGGGAAGGGGCAGAAAGAGAGGGAGATGCAGAATCTGAAGCAGGCTCCAGGCTCTGAGCTGTCAGCACAGAGCCCGATGCGGGGCTCGAACTCACAAACTGTGGGATCATGACCTGAGCCGAAGTTGGGCGCTCAACCGACGGAGCTACCCAGGCACCCCTGGAGAATTGCTTTCTGATACTCACACAGTGGTTGCAAGTAGGATAAAACAAGGAAAAGTATGGAGCCCATGACTAACTTGTATTTTAATACCTAGATAATAACTTTGGACCACCTGTTTGCATGTCTCCTTAGTATTGAGAATAAAATAATTTCCTATTTACTGATGATGTGGTTCAGTTGCCAGATTCCAAGAGTTGTTACAAAACTTGCTTGGGTCTAATACCTATTGAGATTTTCTTGCACATTTAGTGAATGATTGCTACTGCCTACCAAAAAATGTTTCATTTCAAAAAAATGAAAAAATTGGGGGTTTCAATGGCTTGTGTATTGATGTTTTCAAGCAGAATGCGGCATATAAATTACCTCCATCTGTCTCAGTATGTAGGTAAGGTATCCAGAGAAACATTCTAGTTTACATTCTTTAGTTTTTTTATGGAAAAGTTTTAATAACTTAATGTTCTGCCCAGCTTATTGTCAAAACATGTTGATGTGTCCACAATCCAGATTCTTTCCAGAAAACACAAAACCAAACTACAGCTGACCCTTGAACAATGTGGAGGTTAGGGGTGCTGACCGCCTTACCCCTATGCAGTTGAAAATCCACATATAACTTTTGACTTCCCCAGAACTTAACTACTAATAGCCTACTGTTGCCCAGAGGCCTTACTGATAACATAAACAGTGAATTAACACATATTTTGTATGTTATATGTATTATATACTGTATTCTTTCAATAAAGGAAGCTAGAAAAAAATAAAGTGTTATTAAGAAAGTCATAAGGAAGAGAACATACATTTACAGTTCTGTGCTGTATTTACTGAAAAAAATCCAGGTACAAGTGGACCATCACAGTTCAGACCTATGTTGTTTAAGGGTCAACCGTAGTTGTTAGCTCAAACTTTAGCAAAAATCCAATTGAGAAAATTAATACTAAAACATAAAAAAATTGTCCGAAGAACACGGACTTCATCCATTGCTCAATATGTATTTTATTCTGACAATCAGCTACTATGTGCTTGGGCCACAAAGCTTTGCTTTATCAGAGAGTTGTTTTTAATACTCTTTGGAATTCTGTCATTGATCTTAAAAAAGGGACATTATAAATAGCTGATTCAACTTATGTCTCTCTTCCATTATTATAGGCTGGGATGTTATCCAAGGATGTCTGATTTCTTTTGGATCCAAGATTATCTTTTGTTTCCAGAATTAGCAAAGTATGTCTTTTTGTTTTAAGGTCTCTGAATCCTAACTCTTTAGGAAACTTAAAAACAAATGTGCTGTTCCTCTCTAGCAATGGGACAGAGGATGTATTTTATTTATTAATTTTACCCTGACTTTATTATTTAGCTATGTTTCCTTTATCTCCTTTTCCTTGGGGCACCTGGGTGGCTGAGTCAGTGAAGCATCTGACTCCAGCTCAGGTCGTTATCTCGTGGTTTGTGAGTTCGAGCCCTGCATCTGGCTTGCTGATGTCAGCATAGACCCCGCTTCGGATCATATGTCCTCCTCTGTCTCTGCCCCTCCCTTGCTCATGCTGTCTCTCTCAAAAATAAAAGAAAAAAAATCTCATTTTCCTCAATACTTATTTTATATATATTTTAAAGTGTATTTTTCTAAGCTGTCTGAGTTCATTTATGGTTCAAAGTGTATACAGATAATGCTAGGAAAAGAGATAAATATTTCTCAAATGTATAAAAGCATATATATGTAACAAGTGTGAACTAAAACAATAGAAGGAAAAGTCTTATCAATATATGCATAATCAAACTTACAGTTCATCTAGCTTTTGTAGAGGTGCAAAAGTATTTTCACTTAGATGATTAATTTTGTTTTTCCTCATTACCCTGAAAGTAAAAAGAAAAATATGTTGTAGCTCTTTGAGGTAAGTGATAAAGGAGTTTTTGGAGAGAGGATTAACAGCCTAAAAAAAGGAAATAATTATATATAGTGATTTGCACATCAAGTATCTTGTAGTATGATAAATTACCCAGTCTTGTTTTAGTCTTAAATTTCTCAAAATTTTTAATGATGAAAAAAAATTATTTGATTTTTTAAGTGAGGTAGGGAAGAATTCTGCAAGGGAGTTAGTGAAAACTTCAACGCTTGAGAAAACAGACTGAATATCATGCAACCGAGAGCACAGGGAGCTGTTATAGAACTGCCTCTTCTCCAGCCTGCATCGCATGTCTCTCTAACAGAATACCCTGCACACGAGCACTCACACACATTGGAGTTGATGTGATTTAGAGTGGAATTACCTAAGGAAGTGTAATCTAAGCTGGACCAATTCAGAAGATCTCTAGTTTGGGATGTTGAATCAGACTGTATATAATTCTTGACCAGTTCATTTCTATCTTTCTTTTCTTTTTTCTTTTCTTTTCTTTTCTTTCTTTCTCTTTCTTTCTTTCTTTCTTTCTTTCTTTCTTTCTTTCTTTCAAGTTTATTTATTTTTGAGAGAGAGAGACAGAGTGCAAGCAGGGGAGATGGAGAGAGAGAGAGAGAGAGAGAGAGAGAGAGAGAATCCAAAGCAGGCTCCAGGCTCTGAGCTGTCAGCACAGAGCCCGATGCAGGGCTCAAACCCTCAAACTGTGAGATCATGACTTGAGCTGAAGTTGGATGCTTAACAGACTGAGCCACCCAGGCACCCCTTGATTCATTTCTGCACTGATCTTATGTGTTCTGAATGTTTCCAATTCTTTAAACATTGTGAGGCACGACCCTGGAGGTTGGTCTTGTCCCATCCTAACGTATTTATTTCCTCTCAGCTCTCCAAATCATTATCATCTCCTGCCAGGATCTCTAGACCAGAAAAGAGCGAGCACCTGCCAAGAGGAAATTCACAAATGATATCTTCACAAAGAGGCTTCTTTAAAAACAAATACAAGTAGAACAACAAAGAAGTTGTAAGTTATTCAAATATCTATTTGGTCTATGGCCTTTAGTTGCAATTTGGTTTCCTTTGGGCAGTTAGTAGGAACTGTTTTTTGCATGACTGATATATAAGCATCCTGCACCCGAAGACTGCTGAGCTCATTGCACAAGAGTTCAAACATCTCAGTGACCTGAACCCATTGGAATGGGGGGAGCATACTGGAGAAAAAATTATTGTATCAGTGGTAACTATTGCATTGCCTGTACACAGGGGTCCTAGTCTTTGGTTTCTAGTATGGATTTCTAGATGGATTCTAGTGTGGTTTCCAGATGGATTCTAGTATAATGGTTTTCAAACTTTTCCCATGGTAACTACACTTAAAAAAATGCATTTTACGTTGGGACACGACAAACACCCACACAAGCCAAGATTTATAAAACAATACATTTAATGATCCAAATTGTGCTGCGACATTTTTACCCAATTCAATTCAACTTTCATTAAAAAAGCTAATCAGGAGGTACCATATTGCTTTCATCATCCACTTGTGAGTTTGAACCCACAGTTTGAAAAACACTGATCTGAGAAACTGTAAATGAGGCAGTTGTGTTTTCATATTGCAAGACACCTCAGCATCCTTCACTTTCATGGGAAAAGCCATGTGAATTTAAAATAGGCCAATAGGGGCGCTTGGGTGGCTTAGCTCATTAAGCGTCTGATTCAGCTCAGGTCACTATCTCACATTCTGTGAGTTCAAGCCTTGCGTCTGGCTCTGTGCTGACAGCTCAGAGCCTGGACCTGATTCAGATTCTGTGTCTCCCTCTCTCTCTGCCCCTCTGTCATGAACACTCTGTCCCTTTCTCTCTCTCAAAAGTAAATAAACATTAAAATAAATAAATAAATAAAAATAGGCCAGAGAGGCAGATGGAGAAATTATACCCAGTAACATTCTAGAGTTTATCCTGGTGTCCACAATTATAGCGTTAGAGGTGCAGACATTCTGCAGTGTTTTAAAAAAATTTAGTTGTAATGCAATTTGTCCCCACAATCTTTACAGTAATAATTTGCAAAGGGCAAACATTCTTACAGAATACGACTAATTTGGTGTTTCTCAAACTGAGATCCAAGGAGAGATTTTAGGTGGTCTGTGAACATTTCTTTCCATTAAAGTGGGTATCACTTAAGTTCGAGAAAAACAGGTCTCAAATAATACAGTACCGTTGCGATGATCCATGTTATGTTGTGAATCTTTGTTAAGCTGGGTTTGAACTCCAATAATTTTGCCAATATGCTTCAGTTTCAGAAAATTTTAAGTCATCAGTGAACATTTGCCATAATTACTGTGCATGTTTATGCTAACTTATGTTCACATAAATGATTCATTTTGTTTGTAAAGAGATAGGCCATCAAAAGGATAAAACACTACTTACAAAACAGTTAAATTACTGCAGGAAATAAAAGTCAAATTTCTTAAATTATGGATATGGTTGCCTTCAAAGTCCCTGAAACATAAAAACAAAAATAATAAAGCTAAATTTTAATCATAGAAATAAATTGATCAAGAATTATTTGATTTCTAATAAAATATCTTTTTTTCACATACTGTTTGTTTCATATAGATTCTCATATGTAGCCACTTACATAATAGCTGAAATAATATATATATGTAATGCTTCTTTTTCTGTGTTCATAGTAAAAATGTTTTGAGTCATATCTGTATCATATGTTCATATAGGCACATATGTTATCCTGAGAAATGTGAAGAGAATGAGAAGTCAAATTAAAAAACTTTGTTATGATAAATATCCACTTAACAGACATTTAATAGTGATCTGTATTAAACATCTGTCTAGAGGGTTACCAATAGCATTCCTCTAAGTGGGGTGACCCTATTTGCTACACTCTGTCGAAGATTTTATTATCCTGCTGCCAAAAAAATATTTCACCTCTAATTCCCTTGCCTAAACACCCCCTGGAAAAAATCTCAATAGCATTTTACCACTGAGAACACCACTGTTTGCTTTATTGTATTGCCACACAAGCCAATGCTATCCTTGGCTTTACAATTTCTAATTCAGGGAGATCAGTGTAGACCCTACTTACACTCCCTTGCTGTGTGATGCTATGTCACCATCAGAAGTCTGGTCTGAGCAGTGAAACTTGTCAAAAAACTTATGTTTAGTGTCTCTTCTTCATGGTAATCATGAAAGCATCCTTTTATTGCCCGTCTTTTATCTTATTGTTAGGTTTATCGTGGAAGTTTGTAGGAAAGAGTTAGCTGAGGTTAGGGATATACTTTCAGGAATAAATACTTGTCCTTAAATCTACTCTGTCTACCCCAACACTTAGTTTACTCTTCACCATATAATATAGAGCTATTCAAGAATAATTGTGACGAAAGTATATGAGCTGAAGTGTGACACAGCTACTAAAATCTGCAGGGGAAACATGGGTAGCATTAAAAGAAGTACCTATATTCTGCTGGCTAGGCCACATGTGGGAAAATTGGTTCTATTTTGGGCATTGCAATAAAAATAAATGTTGACAAATCAAGGAATATTTGAACAATCTGGAAGACCAAGATGTAAGGGGTTTAGAAACCAAGTCAGTTGAGGAAAAGGGTGTATTTGTAATGGAAAAGGGCGAAATAAGAGAGATATATTTGAAGTCAGGCTGTAGAAGATATTATAGGGTTCTCCTATGTTGCATCAGATTGCAAAATTAGATTTTCTGGTTGAATGACACAAAATATTTAAAGTTCAACCTCACAATCTATAGTGTCCAGAGAATAAGCTTATTATCACTACAGATATTTAGCAGAGGAAATATACTGTAATTCAAGAATTTTGTAGATAGGATTTCTGTACTATACAGAATATTACATTAAGTCTTAAATCTTGATTCTAGGTCATCCTTCTAAAGAAAAATTCTACTAATCTATTAAATTGGAAATTAAGTGCTTATGGTACTGCTTTTTTTGGTCATCAGCTTTGGTCTAAGCTTTTGGTCGCTCACAATATATATTGTCAGTAACAGAGACTGTCCATTTCTTTCCTCTTTTACTGTCATTACCACGAGTCTGCCACCAGATGGTGATGCTCTCTTAAGTCTCACACAGTATTCTTAAGGTGAGTTGATAACACTTTTCTTGTTAGCTACTATTGTAACTTTCTTTTTCCTATTAAGCGAACAAAAGCATTTAAGTTAGTATTAATTCATCATTGGTATAAATCAGTAAGAGGTACACATCGAGCCATAAATTAGGGACTTTTGACTAAATTGTTAGTTTAATTTTGAGTTTATTTTAACATTTATTTGGGAATTTGTTTTGGCTTTCTTCCCACAATTAGAGGTTTTTATCCTTGATACACAGGGATCTGGTTTGAGGCATACAAATCTGCTTCTTGTTCCTTAGCTCCAAGCTCTAAGGGAGCTGACAAGGAGTGTTTTCATTACTTTATGTCTAGATTACTTTTCCAACTTAATGAGCCTCTGATTCTACCCATTTAATTTTTTCCCTTTATACATTGTCATTAAGTTTGGCTAATCTGGTCATTGGTTGAAAGTGAAAATATGGTTCTTTGATCTGAAGAACAACAAAAACAAAACCCCAAAGCATCAACAATCTTGGCTGTTTCTTCTCAACTTCCTCTCTTATCCCCTAGAATGTAGTGGCATTCTAAACACGCAAATCTCGTAAACCTCTACTTCCTCCCCTACCTTCCAAAACCTTTCTGGCTCCTGTTTCATGGAGAAAACTGAGGTGATGAAGCGGGGAGAAGCCCTTGACCTTCTGCCCAACATCTACAAACTTACCTGTATATGCACCTGGTCTCCTTCTAGTCTCAAGAGGAAGAGATGACCCTTCTCCTGCTTTAGGCTAATCCCTCCATCTGTTTTCTTGAGTTTGGCTTATGTATGTGTATGTCCTAAAATATATGGTCAATTTTGGTGAATGTTCTTTGGACATTCTTTGCTTTCAGGTTTATTTCTATCAGAATTAGGTGCAGGCACATATAACAGACACCCAACTATAACAGCATAAATACACAACTACTGTTAAGCAGTCCAGGGCTAGTATGGTAGTTTTACAAAATTGTTAGAAACATCTTTCATATTCACTGTTTACATGCCCTTGTCTTCATGGTCCAGGGTGATGCTAAGCTTGAGCCATCATATCTACGTTTTCTGGATAGCGAAAGAGAGGAAGGGGCTGCCTTTTTCTTTTTAGGGAGATTCCCCAGAAGTCCACATGATACTTCTTCCACATCATTAATTAGAGCTTAGTCATGTGGTTACATCAAGATGCAGGGAAGTCTGGGAATGTAGTATTTTAGCTGAGCACACTGATGTCCCAAATAGATCAGTTCTGTTATTGAGAAGTACATTGCACTTTGATATACATCAATTAGAGTTAGTTCATTATGTTATTTAGTTCTTCATATATCCCTTTTGGTTATACTTGATATTTCACGGATGAAAAGAGGTGGATTATTATGTCTTATTCCTTGTGTATGCCTGTTATTCCCTTTGGTTACTATATGAATTATTTGGTGGACATATACTTATAATGTAATGCCTTTTATTAGAAATTGCACCCTGTTGGGGCGCCTGGGTGGCTCAGTCGGTTAAGTGTCCAGCTTTGGCTGAGGTCATGAACTCATGGCTTGTGGGTTTGAGCTCCTCTTTGGGCTCTGTGCTGACAGCTCAGAGCCCGGAGCCTGCTTCATATTCTGTCTCCATCTCTCTCTCTTGCCCCTCCCCTGCTTGTGCACTATCTCTCTCTCTCAAATATAAATAAACATGAAAAAGATAATAAAAAAAAAGAAATTGTACATTGTAGCATTTAAATTAACTTAGTGTTGCTTAATGCAAATTGGCCAGAATTTTATTTATTTAGATAAAAAATATGATCCCTGCTTTTTAAATTTTGATTTGCATCTACATGGAATACTTTAGGCCAGCCTTTTATTTTTGATCTTTCTTAATCACTTAGATATAGTTTTTTGTTTGTTTTTTTTTTGTAAACAGCGCTGAATTAGGTTTTGTTTTGTGAGCCAATTTGAAAATCTCTTTTTCTTTTCAATAGGTAAGTTAAGCCCACTTAAGTTTATTGATATGACTAATATATCTGACTTAAGTCTTCTATTTAAAAATCTTACTGTGTGGTGGTGTGCCTGGGTGGCTCAGTCGGTTAAGCATCTGACTCTTGATTGTGGCTCAGGTCATGACCTCATGAGTTCGTGATCTCATGATCTCACGATCTCATTCGTCCAGCACCGTGGTGGGCTCTGTACTGAGAGTGCCAAGGCTGCTTGGTATTTCTCTCTCCCTTTCTCTCTGCCCCTCCCTTGCTTGCACATGCACATGCACGTGCGCTCACTCTCTCAAAAATAAACATTAAAAAAATTTAAAAATATTACTATATGGTTTTATAGGTTAAAAAGCTTTCAACAAATATAAAAACTCTTGGGGCGCCTGGGTGGTTCAGTCAGTGGAGCGTCCGACTTTGGCTCAGGTCGTGATCTTGCGGTTCGTGGGTTCGGGCCCTGCGTCGGGCTCTGTCCGGATAGCTCAGAGCCCGGAGCCTGCTTCGGATTCTGTGTTTCCCTCTCTCTCTGCCCCTCCCCCACACGCGCTCTGTCTCTCTCTGCCTCTCAAAAATAAAGAAAACTAATTAAAAAAAATTTTTTTAACAAAAAAAAACTCTTAATATTTAGAAAGATTTGTATATTCTATTGGTTATATTTATAATGATAATTTTACCCAATACAATCTTTCTTTCTTTTTTTTTTTAAGTGTTTATTTATATTTGAGAGAGAGAGAGGGAGTGAACCTGAGTAGGGTAGGGGCAGAGAGAGAGGGAAACAGAGGATCTGAAGCAGGCTCTGCACTGACAATAGAGAGTCTGACGTTGGGCTCGAACTCACGAATCATGAGATTATGACCTGAGTCCGAGTCAGGTGCTTAATGGACTGAGTCACCCAGGCACCCCAATACATTGTCTTTCTTAGAGAATAACAATATTTATTAATTTCCTATAATAAGAAATGATAAAATGAGTATATATTATTTTCCTTTCTGCTCTTTTACTTCTCTCCCACCATATGATTTTGATCAGTTATATGCTTTTTATTAATGTTCACCTTAGGAATCTTTCACCTTAGGAATATCAAATATCTGCATTTTAGTGGATTTGTTGGTTTTAACTGGTGTCTTATGACTCCTAGTTAGTTTTCTTTATACTTCTGTGGTTATCATCTTAATCATTTTGAAACTGTTTACTCATTTAAGATTATTAGTATGTCTTCTTGCTGAATTGACCCTTTTATCATTATGTGATATACCTCTTTATCCTTGGTTATAGTCCCTGTTCTAAAGTCCATTTTTTTTCAGTATTATTTTGTAGATGATAAAGTTCCTTCTCATCAGTAGAAAGGGAGCAATGTTGTTTTGCAGTTCTATATCCTAAGCATAATATTGTTGGAATAGAATTGTAATACATGTCTCTTCGATGACTTTTTCTTTATAATTCATATTATGTTCTTGAAACTGAGCCATGTTGATTGAAGTAGGGCTGGTTCATTCATTTTAAATGTGATATATGTATCACATTTGATTTTTTCTGTCTGTTTCCACATCTCCAGCACCTTGCTCCATAGTGTATCCCTATCATTGTCTGTATTTTCAAATTCTTTATACCCACTTCTCCTGCCTACAAATAAACTTGCGTTGTCTCATATAGGAGTAAGTTTAATTTACCCTCTTGATCCCTAGTTTACCTTTGGCTATTGCCTCATGTGCTTATTTATTACTTATATTTCTAACTTGTTGAATTTCCCAACTTCTGTTGTGGTGTTTACAGTTTTTATTTTTTGCTTTGAAAGAACTATAATAAAGGCCCTAATCTATTGCCTGTCATGTATCTTGCAAGCAAATTATCCTGGGCTGTCATATGTCTTTTATTTTATGTGTATTTTTCCACTAAATCAGTTAAAGAATAGATATATTTTTTTACCAACACATCTATCAGATATTTTAGTTTATGCTTTGCTAAATTAAAGTTCATGTGCAAGGTAGAGGCACTTTATTTATTTATTTATTTATTTATTTAAATCCAAGTTAGTTAACATATAGTGTAATAATAATTTTGGGAATAGAATTTAGTAATTCATCACTTACATGTAACACCCAGTGCTCATCTCAGAAAGTGTCCTCCTCCTTAATGCCTCTCATCCCTTTAGCCCTTCCCCCTACGCAACACCCCACCAGCAACCCTCAGTTTGTTCTCTGTATTTTAAGATTCTCTTGTGGTTTGTCTCCCTCTCTGTTTTTATCTTATTTTTGCTTCCCTTCCCTTATGTTCATCTATTTTGTATCTTAAATTCCACATATGAGTGAAATCATAATGATATTTGTCTTTCTCTGACTGACTTATTTCGCTTAGCATAATACACTTTAGTTCCATCCATGTTGTTGCAAATGTCAAGATTTCATTCTTTTTGATTGCCAAGTAATATTCCATTATATTTATATATACCACTTCTTTATCCATTCATCAGTCAATGGACATTTGGGCTCTTTCTATATATACTTTGACTATTGTCCATAGCACTGCTATAAACATTGGGGCACATGTGCCCCTTCGAAT
Organism: Panthera tigris; assembly: GCF_018350195.1. Taxonomy (NCBI): domain Eukaryota; kingdom Metazoa; phylum Chordata; class Mammalia; order Carnivora; family Felidae; genus Panthera; species Panthera tigris. The sequence goes on from NC_056663.1 coordinate 68,984,186, forward strand.
CAGCACACCTGTATCCCTTGGATAAATGCCTAGTAGTGCAATTGCTGGGTCGTAGGGTACTTCTATTTTTAATTTTTTGAGGAACCTCCATACTGTTTTCCAGAGGGGCTTCACTAGTTTGTATTCCCACCAGCAGTGCAAAAGAGTTCCTTTTCTTCCACATCCTTGCCAACATCTGTTATTGCCTGAGTTGTTAATTTTAGCCATTCTGATTGGTGTGAGGTGGTATCTCATTGTGGTTTTGATTTGTATTTCCCTGATGATGAGTGATGTTGAGCATTTTTTCATGTGTTGCTTGGCCATCTGGATGTCTTCTTTGGAGAAGTGTCTATTCATGTCTTTTGCCCACTTCTTCACTGGATTATTTGTTTTTTGGGAGTTGAGTTTGATAAGTTCTTTATAGATTTTGGATACTAACCCTTTATCTGATATGTCACTTGCAAATATCTTCTCCCATTCTGTCAATTGCCTTTTGATTTGCTGATTGTTTCCTTCACTGTACAGAAGATTTTAATCCTGATGATGTCCCAACAGTTCATTTTTGCTTTTGTTTCCCTTGCTTCTGGAAACATGTCAAGTAAGAAGTTGCTGCGGCTGAGGTCAAAGAGGTAGTTGCCTGTTTTCTCCTCTAGGATTTTGATGGCTTCCTTTCTTACATTTAGGTCTTTCATCCATTTTGAGTTTATTGTTGTACATGGTGTAAGAAAGTGGTCCACGTTCATTCTTCTACATGCCACTGTCCAGTTTTCCCAACACCATTTGCTGAAGAGACTGTCTTTACTCCATTGGATATTCTTTCTTGCTTTGTTAAAGATTAGCTACCCATATGGGGCATCTGAGTGGCTCAGTTGGTTAAGCGTCTGACTTTGGCTCAGGTCATGATCTCACAGTCTGTGAGTTTGAGCTCCGTGTCGGGCTCTGTGCTGACAGCTCTGACGGAGCCTGGAGCCTGCTTCATATTCTGTGTCTCCCTCTCTCTCTGCCCTTCCCCTGCTCATGCTCTGTCTCTCTCTGTCTCAAAATAAATAAAAACATTAAAAAAAAAGATTAGCTACCCAAACATTTGTGGGTCCATTTCTGGGTTCTCTCTTCTGCTCCATTGATCTTCATGTCTGTTTTTGCGCCAGTACTACACTGTCTTAATGATTACAGTTTTGTAATACAAATTGAAGTCCAGGATTGTGACACCTCCAGTTGTGCTTTTCTTTTTCAGGATTTCTTTGGCTATTCGGGGTCTTTTCTGTTTCCATACAAATTTTAGGATTTTTTGTTCTAGCTCTGTGAAAAATGCTGGTGGTATTTTGATAAGGATTGCATTGAGTGTGTAGATTGCTTTGAGAAGTATAGTCATTTTAACAATATTTGTTCTTCCAATCCATGAACATGGGATGTTTTTCCATTTTTTGTGTGTCTTCTTCAATTTCTTTCATAGGCTTTCTATAGTTTTCAGTGTATAGATTTTTCACCTCTTTCGTTAGATTTCTTCCTATGTATTTTATGGTTTTTGGCACATTGTAAATGGGATCAATTCCTTGATTTCTCTTTCTGCTGCTTCATTATTGCTGTATAGAAATGCAACTGGTTTCTGTACATTGATTTTATATCCTGTGACTTTGCTGAATTCTTGGATCAGTTCTAGCGTTTTTTTTGTGGAGTCATTTGGGTTTTCCACATAGAGTATCATGTCATCTGCAAAGAGTGAAAGTTTGACTTTCTCCTTTCCAATCTGGATGCCTTTTATTTCTTTGTGTTGTCTGATTGCTGAGGCTAGGACTTCCAACACTGTGTTGAATAACAGTGGTGAGAGTGGACATCCTTGTTGTGTTCCTGACCTTAGGAGGAAAGCTCTTAGTTTTTCCCCATTGAGGATGATATTAGGTGTGGGTCTTTTGTGTATGGTCTTTATGATGTTGAGGTATGGTCCTTCTATCCTTACTCTCTTGAGGGTTGTTATCAAGAAAGGATGCTGTATTTCGTCAAATCCTTTTTCAGCATGTATTGAGAGGATCATGTGGTTCTTATCCTTTCTTTTTTAATGTGATGTATCACACTGATTGATTTGTGGATATTAAAATAGACCTGCATCCCATTAATAAATCTCACTTGATCGTGGTGAATAATTCTTCTAATGTATTGTTGGACCTGGTTTGCTAGTATCTTGTTGAAAATCTTTGCATCCATGTTCATCAGGGAAATTGGTCTGTAGTTCTCCTTTTTAGTGAGGTCTTTGGTTTTGGAACCAAGGTAATGCTGGCCTCATAGAATGAGTTTGGAAGTTTTCCTTCCATTTCTATTTTTTTCTATTTCCTTCCATTTCTATTCAAAAGAATAGGTGTTAACTCTTCTTTAAATGTTTGGTAGAATTCCCCTGGAAAGCCATTCATCCCTGGACTTGTTTGGGAGGGAGATTTTTGATTACTGATTTAATGTCTTTACTGGCTATGGCACTGTGATTAGTTTTAAAAGAAATGAATACTTATAAAGCAAAAATTATTATTACTGGCATTAAAATTGGGATAATGTTATCAGGAATGCATATGAAATGAGTTATTTTAGATAGCTAAAATTTAAAGATGGTAACTTTAGTGATGAAATTGTAAAAAGCCCACCTCTTTAGTAGTATAACTTAATCATTTAAATTTTTATCTGAGATGTATATTTGGCTGCCTTTTTAAAGGCAAAGGAAATGTTTATTAGTGTATTGCATAATGTCTCCTACATTTGCTGCTGGTGTCAGTGCATGAATTTTTAATTGCTAATTTATGTATGTAAATATTAACCAATTTTGCTTTATTATTAAGTTTGGATTACTGAGCACATAATAACTGTTAATGTGTTCATTTGAAACAAAATTTAATTACGACAAGGAGATTGAACTTAATTTGCCCTTTTCTTGAATACTTTAGCTGTCATCAATGCGGGTACTGTGCTGTCATACCAAGACGCCCTCCGGACTTAGTAATGACTCCGGGGATGTTTGTCTTCCCCTAAATGGTTCCAAACTAGTGTGTTTTGAATTATTATCTGTTCTTTATAGCACTCCCATTCCTGCTTTATTATCAGGTTGATAGTTGTCGCTTCTCACTGATGTTTTGAACTTCATCTTTCCCCTCTACTTTTAATCTGGCACTTCTAATCTGCTGTGAGCTTAAAAATTAAACAGCAAACAAACCTTCTGAGAATTTCACACAAAATGAGACACAGAGGAGGTTTTCATATAATACTGTATATGCGGTTTATTGATTGAACTTTTAAACAGTTATTTTGGTCACTTATTTCTTCATTTTTACTGTGTTTTAAATAGGCAAATTTACTGGTTCTTAATAGGTAGAGTGATTCTTATTATCATATGCAAAGCTACTGTGTAAAAAACTTTATGGAACATATTCTGTTGTGATTAGAGTTAAATATAAATTCTAAATATCATGTTCTCATTATGCAAATTTAGGAATGAGGCTAAAGTGATTTAGTCTTTCTGTATCAAATTAAAAGGTGAAAATAGATCGACAGAGGGAAGGAGGAGGAGATGTTCTATAGCTACTGTGACATCCTTTCTGTCTTTTTTCTTCCTGCCTCTCAATTTTTTTTGTTTTTAAAGATGTCTTATGTTGGCGAGAATCTAGAGGAGTTAGTTTAGACAATGGGGCTGCTCAGTAACAAAAACGTGCTAAAGTAATCTGAGGAAATATGATATGACATTAACAACCTATCATTTTTAAAAGCCTAATATCCAAAGGGAACTAGGCAAAACCAGAAAAGTTAGCTGACTCCTTTAAGGAAAGGTACAGCAACTTACAGCCAGTGCAGTCTTGGCATGTGCTGGCAAAGAGGTTTATCCGGCAAATGGGTGAGGACATTATTCATCAGTGCTCTGAAAAAGAAAAGAAAGAGAAGAAGTCACCTTTTTCTGGTTCTTTTTTCATCTTAAGTCAAATATGGTATTATCATTATTCTTTATGAAACCATGAAAATCTATTAAGTTAGTTATCTTCTCTTTTTTTTTCTGTAAGTTTTGTTATGTTTGAGTGCTTGTTAGTAATAAAATTCAACAAATGATAGTTGTCTTATGGAGGAAGCAGCAATGTTAGTAACTGAAAAAAAGCCTGTACCCTTCAAAAGTGGGTAGTGAGAAGGAGGTGATTTTAAATGAATATTATTATTATTGTTATTATTATTATTATTATTATTTTTACTAAGATGAATACAGGGCAGTAGTGGTATGCTTGAGAATATTTCAATAAAATACAGCAGTGAGGCTGTATTCAGTTTTGAGGGGCTCATGTTCTAGAGGACAGAAGGTCTTATATAATTGTTAAAACTACAATATAGCCTCATAGGATATGATTAAGAGATGATTTTTAGTCAGAAAGGCCTTTCTGGGGCTTGAACAATTCCAAATTTAATGCTGTTAAACTTAAGGCAGTAACTTTTATTCATGTCTTTTCTTTCCATTGAAATAGTTGTCTTAATTTTTAGTACTTACAAGAGAATAAGAGAATTTAGTCCATAAAATGTTAGTGGGGAAATTCGACTGAGGTGATTATCTTCAATTATCCTGCCAGCCAGAAGAAAAAATGGATTCATTTATATATTTAGAATATAAAAACTAATATTATAAAATGACACATAAATTAAACATACAGCCATTCTAGTCTGTGGAGATCTTCAAAAACACCCGGCTTCAAGAAAGTTATTCTGTTATGACTGAGATACCTGAAAAAAGAGAAATGATTACAGTCAATGTGTTATCTCCTTCTTTTTCTTTTTTTAAGATTTCATTTTTAAGTAATCTCTACACCCAATGTGGGGTTCACACTCACAACCTTGAGACAGAGGGTTGTATGCTCTACTGACTGAGGCAGCCTGGCACCCCAAATGTGTTACCTTCTTGATATCTAACAATAAGGAAAGGAAAAACAATAATCATCCATCTTAGATTTTCTTGTATACTATTCTTATCAGATCTTTTCCCTTCTTTTGGGTCTCTAAAAGTTCTTTATCACTTACCTTTTCATGTCTAGGTTTTAATTCCCCCACAATCAATCAATCAATCAATCAGTCATTCCATTCATTTATGCCTTTATTCATTAAACTTTTTTGGGTACCTATACTCTACGGCAGTGTGCTAGGCATATCATCTCTTTCTTTGAGGGGCTTTGAGTCTAGAGGGAAGACAGAGTATGAACAGGTTATTACTGCAACATGGGGAAAAGAGAAGCATATAATGTAGGGTTGCTCTGAATTGCAGAGGAGAAGGCATCTGCCTTTGTTGGGGGCAGGGACTGCAATGCTTGGGAGAGTCAGGAGACAGAAGGCTTTACTAGAGAATGCACAACTGGATGGATAGAGATTCAGATGAAGATATCATTCACAAAGCAAAGAATGGGTAGGAGTTAACGTAGGCAGAGGAGATGGCTTATGCAGAGGCAAGAGAGATGAGAGAGAACAACAAGGTAAGGGATCACCAGGTATTTCAGTGAGGCCTCACCATGAAGGCATTGTGGAGAGGGACAGGGGATGAACCTGGGAGGCAGGCAGGGACTGTTCTGGAAAAAAGGACATGGCAACATTGTATGCTTGTTAAGGAGTTTGACATCCACCTTTTCAGTTCTTACTCTTCTGCAGATTGAGTCAACTCTGTTCTGTTCATGTTTCTTTCTTTCTTTTTAATGTTTTTGTTTATTTTTGAGAGAAAAAGAGAAAAGTGAGAGAGAGAGAGAGAGAGAGAGAGAGAGAGAGAGAACTAGTGGGGGAGGGCCAGAGAGGGAGACACAGAATCCGAAGCAGGTGCCAGGCTCTGAGCTGGTAGCACAGAGCCTGATGCAGGGCTTGAAATCCTGAACCAGGAAATCATGACCTGAGCTAAAGTCGGAGGCTTGACTGACTCAGCCACCCAGGTACCCCTTGCCATGTTTATTTCTACCTCCATGTCCATACAGCAGTTTGCTGCTCTGACTCTGATGTCTGATAGTTCAATTCCTAGCTTTGCTACTTATTAATAGTGTGACCTTAAGCAGTTAAATCCTGAAAGCCTCAGTTTCCCCAACTCTAAAATGGAGGTAATCTTAGTACCTACTTTATTGGGTTGTAACATGTCATAAGCATTCAGTATATATTATTTATGACGCCTCTATTCATGCCTCCCATTCTTATATCCGTCTTCTTTTTCCCCTCTGCCTATGATTCATATGCAAGTTTTACTTCAAATTTCACTTCCACAGATATATGGACCACACTGATGTTGCACTTTTCTCTACTCTTATAATTTGACAGCTTATAAAATTTCTCCCGCTGAGAGACTCCCCGTTCCCACCGTATTTGACTTTTGCTTAGGGGTAACAGGAGATGATGCCCCATATTAGAGCCACTTCTCTCCTTGCCTTGTAGGTCTAGAACCCCATCTGGGCACAGGAAGGGTAAAGAATAGCTACAATACTTCCCCATGAGCGCCTCAGGGGGCTCCTTTAAAAGCCAATAGCAATCCCCCAGGTAAAAGCATTTGATCCACCCCTGTACTCTATACTCATCTGTTTTTCCCAGTCCTCTTCATTTTCCCCAGCCATCCTTCATTGCTCCAGACCCCAAATGGTCACTTGTTTCAGTGAAACTTAACAGGAATTTTGGTCTGAACAACACGGGTTTCGGATTTCATCGTTCTCTAATTGTTCTCTAATTGTTGTGTGTATATTGGCATAGTTTCCCACCCTAGATCATAAGCCTCTGGAGAGCAAGAGGCATGCCTTGCCCCAGTGGTATCAAAGCCCTTTACCTGAAATATTAAAGTGTAAACTGTTGGAAGGCAGCATGTCTGACTTATCTTTCGGTGCCACCTCCCCGTGGTGTCTTGCTGAAAAATTTGCACATTGTAAGGACTAATGAATATTTACAGGTGAATGGAAAGGAGGAATCTAATGATTATCTATGAAAACCCAGAAGTATGTGACATCTTTAACATCTAAACATAGTCCAGTGCTATGAATAACCATGGAAAGAGATGGGGAACTCTTTAAAATTTGTGGTACTATCCTTCACATCCGTTGGATACTAGACCAAGACTGTAGCATCTTTCACACCCATTGAACATTAAACCAAGCAGACACTGCTTATAAGTTTTGAACAGATTTATGCGGGGTTGGAGAGAAAGATAGGAGCCTGATGGGAATGAATCCGATATTGACTTTGGGTGATTTGCTAAGACACAAAAGAGCAGGGATGGGATAGAAGGGAAGAGGACTTGGTAAAAGTCGTTACTGTTAAGACTCTGAGTCTCCAGGGCCCTTCTTCCATTTTGCTAGTAAAATTATTAGACAGCTGTCTCTCCATCCTAAACCCTGATACCACAAACTAGGAATCTGACTGGAATGAATTTCTTGGATTAGGATTAAAAAAAGTGGTGTAGGATAGAAAACAAGGGGACAGAAATAGAAATATAGGGAGTTGTTGATTTATGTGCCTTTTGGTTATATTTCCATACAATTATTTCCTATAGGAGGTTAGGTTCAGCTGCTGAAATGGAACATTTAGTAGACTATTTTATTTACTTATATATTTACTTAATTTTAAAAATTTTTTTAGAGAGCGGGAGAGAGAGAGTGCATGAGCAGGGGAGAGGGGCAGAGAGAGAGAGAGAATCCCAAGCAGGCTCCAGTCTGAGTGTGAAGCCTGATGTGGGGCTTGAGCCCATGACTCTGGGATCATGACCTGAGCTGAAATCAAGAGTTGGACACTCAAACAAACGACTGAGCCATCCAGGCGCCCCAAGAAAACCAATTTTAAAAAGCTTTGCTTTTAACTACAATGAAATACGACTTCATATCCATTAGGATGGCTGTTTTAAAAAGACAAACAAATTCTTAAACAACAAAACCTCAGAAAACAAGAAGTGCTGGTGAAGACGTGAAGGGATTAGTCCCCTTGTATGTTGTTGGTGCAGATGCTGTGGAAAACGGTATGGTGGTTCCTCCAAAAGTTAAACCTGGAATTACCATGTGACTCACCAATTCCCCTTCTGGGTATATACCCCAAAGAATTGAAGGCAAAGACTCAAACAGATATTTATATACCAATGTTCACGGCAGCATTATTCATAATAGCCAACAGATAAAAACAACCAAAAATGTTCACTGATGGGTGTGCATGGAAAAACAAATGGATGAACCTTGAAGACATCATGCTAAATGAAATAAGCCTGACACAAAAGGACAAGTATTGTATGGTTCCACTTAGGGTAGTCATATTCAGAGATACAGAAAGTAGAATGGTGATTGCCAAGGGTCAGAGGAGGAGGAGTTACTGTTTGGTGGGTACAGAGTTTCAGCTTGGGAAGATGAAATGTTCTGGAGATGGATGGTGGTGATGTTTGCACAACAATGTGAATATACTCAATGCCACAGAACTTCACATTTAAAAATGGTTAAAATGATAAATTTTATGTTACATGTATTTAATCACAATAAAAAAGCTTTACTCTTTTAACCTTACAGCGCTGTATGTATTCATAAAAGCAGGAGTAGTGGAAAAAGAATTACTGGAAAAGTCTGGGTTTTTTCCTTCGAAGATTCTAATTATCATCAGCGTTTCTTATTTTGAATAAGTTCTAATGGCCATCATTCCTGTCACCATGGCCAGTATGTATTGAGTTCTATTTATGTGTCAGATGTAGTGCGCCTAATTCTTCCCAGGGATTTCCTCGTTTGTTTCTTACAACAATCCTGAGGAAGGTACTGTTATAATTTGTATCTTACACTAGAGGGAATCAATGCCTAGAAAGGAAAATAAATTGCTCAAGTTTATAGACCAAGGGAGTGGTGAATCAGGACTTAAGTGGAAGCCTGTTCAAGTCAGAATTCCATGCCCTCGACCATAGTGCCCTGCGTGCCCCTTCAACTGTTGTGGGCAGGAGGGCTACCATGGAGGGCGGTGGTTCAGCCTGACAGACCATAGTGGAATGGGCAAACTAATTGGCACTGGTACTTACAGTTTAGTAAGACTGTATAGTCCTCTGAAAGCATAGATGGATATGGATCTAATATTATTGTTTTGCAGGCACCTGTGAACATAATTATAAAAAAAACATAATGAAACAGAATTTCAGTTTTGCAAGATGTAAAGAGCTCTTTGGATGGGTGGTGGTGTGGGTGGCACAACAATATAAATGTACTTAATGGCTCTGAATGTAATTGGTTTAAGATGGTACATTTTACAGCATATGTATTTACCACAATAGACTTTTTTTTTAATTAAAAAAGGTAACCATAACAAAATAGTGAAACTAGATATGTTATTTTGTTTGCTATTAAGTTCGTGTATGATTAGGCTAGTTTTTATTTAGAAACTTAGTTGTAAAGATAAACATGTGATAGTTAAAATTTAATATTTGAATTTTCTTCTTTTTCTTTTTGCTTTTCAAGTCTTTATTTAAATTCTAGTTAGTTAACATATAAGGTAAAATTGGTTCCAGGTGCAGAATTTAGTGATTCATCACTTACATATACCATCCAGTGCTCATCACAACAAATGCCCTCCTTAATACCATCACCCATTTAGCCCATCCCCCACCCATCTCCCTCAATCAACCCTCAGTTTGCTCTCTATTGTTAAGAGTCTTTTATACAGTGTTTCCCTCTCTTTTCCTTTCCCCTATGTTCATCTGTTTTGTTTCTTAAATTCCACATATGAGTGAAATCATATAGTATTTGTCTTTCTCTGACTATTTCACTTAGCATAATACAGTCTAGTTCCATCCACATAGTTGCAAATGGCTAGATTTCATTCTTTTAGATGGCTGAGTAATATTCCATTGTATGTATATACCACATCTTTATCCATTCATTATTGATGGACATTGGGCTCTTTCCATAGTTTGGCAATTGTTGATAGTCCCGCTATAAACATTGCTGTGCATGTGACCCTTCAAATCTGTATTTTTGTATCCTTTGGGTCAGTAACTAGTAATGCAATGGCTGGGTTATCAGGTAGTTCTATTTTTAATTTTTTGAGGCGCCTCCATCCTGTTTTCCAGTGTGGCTGCACCAGTTTGCATTCCCACCAATGGTGTAAGAGGGTTGGTTCCTCTTTCTCCACATCCTCACCAACATCTATTGTATCCTCTGTCGTTAATTTTAGCCATTCTGACAGGTGTGAGGTGGTATCTCATCATGGTTTTCATTTCTATTTCCCCGATGATGAGTGATGTTGAACATCTTTTCATGTGTCTATTAGCCATCTGGATATCTTCTTTTGACAAATGTCTATTCATGTCTTCTGTCCATTTATTGGCTGGATTATTATTATTATTTGGGTGTTGAATTTGAAAAGTTCTTTATATATTTTGGATACTAGCCCATTATCAGATATGTCATTTGCAAATAACTTCTCCCACTCCGTAGACTGCCTTTTAGTTTTGTTGACTGTTTGTTTCCTTTTCTGTGCCAAGAAGTCCCAATAGTTTATTTTTGCTTTTATTTCCCTTGGCTCTGGAGATATGTCTAGTAAGAAGTTGGTACAGCCAAGGTCAAAGATGTTGCTGCCTGTGTTCTCTAGGATTTTGATGGTTTCCTGGCTCCCATTTAGGTATTTTATCCATTTAGAATTTGTTTTTGTGTATGGTGTAAGAAAGTGGTTCAGTTTCATTATTCTACATGTCACTATCTAGTTTTCCCAAAACTATTTGTTGAAGACATTGTATTTTTTCCATTGGATATTCTTTCCTGCTTTGTCAAAGATTTGTTGACCATATAGTTGTGGGTCCATTTCTGGGATTTCTATTCTGTTTCATTGGTCTATGTGTCTGTGTTTGTGTCAGTACCATACTGTCTTGATGAGTACAGCTTTGTAACATAGCTTGAAGTCCAGAATCAGGATGCCTCCAGCTTTTCTTTTCTTTTTCAGAATTGCCTTGGCTATTTGGAGTCTTTTGTGGTTCCGTACAAATTTTAGGATTGTTTATTCTGGCTCTGTCAAAAGTGCTGGTGGTATAGGGATTGCATTAAAAGTGTAGATTTCTCTGGGTAGTATAGACATTTTAACAATTTTCTTCCAATCCATAAATATGAAATGTTTTTCCATTTATTTGTGTTCTCTTCCATTTCTTTCATACGTGTCTATAGTTTTTAGAGTACAGGTCTTTTACCTCTTTGGTTAGGTTTATTCCTAGGTATCTTATGGTTTTTGGTACAATTGTAAATGGGATCGAGTCTTTGACTTCTCTTTCTACTGCTTGATTATTGGTGTATAGAAGCGCAACTGATTTCTGACATTGATTTTATATCCTGCAACATTGCTGAGTTCATGTATTCGTTGTAGCGATTTTTTTTGGTGGAATCTTTCAGGTTTTTTACATAGAGTAGCATGTTGTCTGTGAAGAGTTTAAAATTTCACTTCTTCCTTGAAGATTGGATCCCTTTTATTTCATTTTGTTGTCTGATTGCCGAGGAGAGGACTTCCGGTACTATGCTGAACAACAGTGGTGAAAGTAGACATCTCTGTCATGTTCCTGACCTTAGGGGGACAGCTTTTAGTTTTTCCCCATTGAGGATGATATTAGCTGTGGGTCTTTCATGTATGGGCTTTATTATGTTGAGGTATGTTCCTTCTATCCTTACTTTATTGAAGGTTTTTATCAAGAAAGGATACTTTATATTGTCAGATGCCTTTTCTGCATCAATTGAGAGGATCAAATGGTTTTATCCTTTCTTTTATTAATGTGGTGTACCACATTGATTGATTTGCAAATATTGAACAACGCCTACATCCCAGGAATAAATTCCACTTGATGGTGGTGAATAATTCTTTTGATGTACTGTTGAATTTGATTTGCTAGTTATCTTGTTGAGAATTTTTGCATCCATGTTCATCAGAGATATTGGCCTGTAATTCTCCTTTTCAGTGGGGTCTTTGGTTTTGGAATCAAGATAATTCTGGCTTTGTAGAATGAGTTTGGAAGTTTTCCTTCCATTTTTATTTTTTTTGGAATAATTTGAGAAGAATAAGTATTAACTCTTCTTTAAATTTCTGATAGAATTCCTCTGGGAAGCCATTGGCCTTGGGCTTATTTTGTGGGGAGATTTTGATTATTAATTCAATTTCTTTGCTGGTTATGGGACTGTTCAAATTTTCTATTTCTTTCCAATTTCAGTTTTGGTAGTTTGTATGTTTCTAGCAATTTTTCCATTTCTTTCAGATTGCCCAGTTTGTTGGCATATAATTTTCATAATATTCTCTTACAGTTGTTTGTATTTCCGTGGTGTTGGTTGTGATCTCCCCTCTTTCATTCATGATTTTATTTGTTTGGGCCCTCTCTCTCTTCTTTTTGATAAGTCTGGCTACAGGTTTGTGAATTTAATTAATTCTTTCAAAGAACCAGCTGTTAATTTTGTTGATCTGTTCTACTGGGTTTTTGTTTCTGTATTGTTTATTTCTGCTCTAATCTTTATTATTTCCCTTCTTCTGCTGTTTTTAGGCTTTAGTTGCTGTTCTTTTTCTAGATCCTTTAGGTGTAATGTTAGGTTGTGTATTTGAGACTTTTCTTGTTTCTTAGGTAGGTATTTATTAGTATATACTTACTTCTTAGAATTGCCTTTGCTGTATCCAAAAGGTTTTGAACTGTCGTGTTTTCATTTTCATTTGCCCCAGATATGTTTTTTATGTTTTATTTAATTTCCTGGTAGACCTATTCATTCTTTAATAGGATGTGACTTCAAGTTTCATTGTGTGGTGGTCAGAAAATTTGCATGGTATGATCTCAATCCTTTTGTACTTGTTGAGGCCTGGTTTGTGACCCAGTATGTGACTTATTGTGGTGAATGTTCTGTGTGCACTTGATAAGAATATATATTCTGTTGCTTTAGGATAAAATGTTCTGAATATATCTGTTAAGTCTATCTGGCTCAGTGTGTCCTTCAAAGCCACTGTTTCCTTGTTGATTTTATGCTTAGACGATCTGTCCATTGTTGTAAGTGTGGGTTTAAAGCCCCCACTGTTATTGTATTATTATCAGTGAGTTTATGTTTTTGATTAATTGATTTATGTATTTGGGTGCTTTCAATATGGGGGCATAAATATTTACAATTGTTAGATCTTGATGGGTAGACCCCCTTAATTATGATGTATTACCCTTTTTCATCTCTTGTTACAGTCTTTGGTTTAAAACCTAGTTTGTCCAGGGGCTCCTGGGTGGCTCAGTCTGTTGAGCTTCCGACTTTGGCTCAGGTCATGATCTTGCAGTTTGTGAGTTCGAGCCCCGCGTTGGGATCTGTGCTGACAGCTCAGAGCCTGGAGCCTGTTTCAGATTCTGTGTCCCCCCCCACTCTGCCCCACCCCTGCTTGTGCTCTGTCTCTCTCTTTCAAAAATGAATAAACATTAAAAAAAAATTAAAATCTAGTTTGTTCAGGGGCACCTGGGTAGCTCACTCGGTTAAGTGTCTGACTTTGATTCAGGTCATGAGCTCATGGCTCGTGAGTTTGAGCCCTGCGTTGAGCTCTGTGTTGACAGCTCAGAGCCTGTAGCCTGTTTTGGATTCTGTATCTCCCTCTCTCTTTACCCGTCCTCTGCTTGTGCTCTGTTTCTGTCTCTCAAAAATAGATACATGTTAAAAATTAAAAAAAAAATCTAGTTTGTCTGATATAAGTATGGCTACTCTGGCTTTCTTTTGATGTCCATTAGCATGGTATATGGTTCTCCATCCCTTCAATTTTAATCTGGAAGTGGCTTTAGGTCTAAATGCTTCTCTTGTAGGCAGCATATAGATGGGTCTTGTTTTCTTTATCCATTCTGGTACTCTATGTCTTTTTTTTTTTAATGTTATTTATTTTTGAGACATAGCAAGTGGGGAGGGGTAGAGAGAGGGGGACAGAGAATCTGAAGTGGGCTCTGTACTTACAGGCTGACAGCAGTGAGCCTGATGTGGGGCTCAGTCTCACAAACTGTGAGATCATGACCTGAGCCGAAGTTGGACACTGAACCACCCTGGTGCCCCTACTCTATACCTTTTGATTGGAAATTTTAGTCCATTTACATTCAGAGTGATTACTGATAGATACAAATCTAGTGCCGTTGTGATACCTGTAAAGTTGATGTTTCTGGTGATGTTCTCTGTTTCTTTCTAGTCTTTGTCGCTTTTGATCTTTTTTCCCCCATCAAAAAGTCCCCTTTAATATTTTTTGCAGGGCTGGTTTAGTGGTTGTACTCTTTTAGTGTTTGTTTGTCTGGGAAATTCTTTATCTCTCCTTATATTCTGTATTACAGCCTTGCTCGATAATGTATTTTTGGCTGCGTATTTTTCCCATCTAGTACATTGAAAAATCATGCCACTCCCTTCTGACCTGCCAAGTTTCTGTAGATAGATCTGCTGCGAACTTGATGTGTCTTCCCTTGTAGTTTAAGGACTTTTTTCTCTTGCTGCTTTCCGGATTCTGTCCTTGTCTGTGTATAGTCAATTTGACTATAATATGTCTTAGTGATGGCTGGCTTTTGTTGATTTTGATGAGAGTTCTCTGTGCCTTTTGGATTTCAATGTCTATTTCCTTCCCCAGATTAGGGAAGTTTTCAGTTATAATTTGCTCAAACAAACCTTCTGCCCCCTCTTCCTTGCCTTCTTCTTCTGGGACCTCTATGACACGAATGTTATTATGCTTAATGGAATCACTGAGTTCCCTAAGTCTACATTTGTGATCCAATATCTTTCTTTTCCTCTTCGTGTCAGCCTCATTGTTTTCCATAATTTTATCTTCTATATCATGTATTCATTCCTCCACTTTATCCATCCTTGTTGTAAATACATCCAGTCGGTTTTTCATCTCGGTTATAACATTTTTTTTATTAGGCCTTACTAGTTTTTAGTTCTTTTATATCTGTGGTAAGGTTCTCTCTGGTTTCTTCTATGCTTTTTCTCAAAGCGAGCTAGTATACTTATGATTGTTGCTTTACATTCTGGTTCAGACATTATATCTGTTTCAATTAGATCCCTGCCCATTACATCTTCCAGTTTTTCTTTTTGGATGAAGTCGTCCATCTTGGCCTTTGCCTAGACCTCTGTCTACTGTGTGTTAGGAAAACCTGTTTTGTTTCCTGCTTCTGAGAGTAATGGTTATATTAAGAAGAGGTCATATACCGTTCATGGCCTGGTACTTCAGGACTTTTTTTGGTGTTATGTTCTGTGCTTTCTGCTATTGTGATTTGGCTGCTCTTTCTCTTAGATCAGTCCTCTGCAGAGTTCCTCCCTGCCTGCAATGTGGAGTATTTGGACCTGGTCCAGTGTTTGGCGTGTTTTAACTAGATATGTTTTGGTCTGCTTGTTAGAAAAGGCTAGATCCTGGGGTGCCTGGGTGGCCCAGTTGGTTAAGCTTCCAACTTCAGCTCAGGTCATGATCTTGTAGTTTGTGAGTTTGAGCCCCACATTGGGTTCTCTGCTGTCAGCCTGTCAGTGCAGAGCCCATTTCGGATCCTCTGTCCCCTCTCTCTGTCCCTCCCCCACTCATTCTCTCTCTTTCTCTTTCAAAAATAAATAAACATTTAAAAAAAGGCTATATCCTATGTCCCCCAGAGCTGAGGCTTTGCACACTCTATGATCAGTGGACTTGGTATTTGCAGGGGGGTTTGTGCTAGTCTTCTGGGGGAGGGGCCTGCTGAGCTGGTTCTCAGGAAGACTTGCCTTTGTAAAGATGACCCTGCAGGGCATATTGGGATGAGGCTTAGTGTAAGCTGGGGGTGCTGTGTTGCTCACAGAAGTGCTGATGGGCAGAGGGAAAATGGCATCCCCCACTCTGTCATCTCTAGAGAGGGGAGTTCATGCCTGTTGCTGTTCAGGACACCTTTACAGAAGAGCAAACAGTCTCCTCTCTTGTGTCTCAGGCTTCTTCCATCAGAAACCCTGCGTTCATCCTCTCTGTTTCCAAGCCGTCTATTCTTCTGGCAGCACAGTACTCCTGTGTTTTATCTCAGGCATGTGAGAGAGTTTCAAAGCTCCAAGTTCAGGGACACAGTATAGCACAGACCCACGCTGATCCTCTGAGGAGGGTCTTGCCACACTATGGCTGGGGCTGGTTTTTCCCAGAAAAGCAGATGCACGACCGTGGGGGCTAGGAGTTTATGACAAAGCACACCCAAAAGCTGGCTTCTAGGTTAGCTACCTTCTGTAGGTGCCTCTGCTGCTATGCTAATTAATGGGAACATTCAATGATGCCCACCTTCTCTTTTGTCTCCTGAGAGACAGTGCTGCCTCTCCCAAATGCACTCCAAGCAGAACTATTTCTCCCTGTGTGACCTAGGGGATCCTCAGAGCATGCTGTCTGCTCCTGGGCCTCTGCCCTCTTTCCCCATAGGAGCACCACTAAACCCACTAGGAATGACCGTGGTGATTTCACAAACTTCTAAAACTTTAAACTTTCAGCTCCACTACTTATAAAAACTTGTGATTGTCAGCCCCTCTCCTTTTCCAAGTCAATGGTTTTGGGGAAGAGTTTTTCTTGTGCAATCCCCTGTTCACTGCTTTCATGCTCTCTCTCTCTATCTCTCTCCTCTCTCCATGATCAGGGCTCCTACCCCTCTGCAGCCCTTGCAATTCTTTTCTCCCCCAAATCAACTCTCTGCAGCAACTAACTTCCATGATGCGGCTGTTTTTCTCCCTCTACTTGTGCAGTTTTGCTGTCTCAGTCCTCAGATCGATTTCTTGGGTGCTCAGAATGATTTGATATTTATCTGGCTGTGTTCAAGGGATGAGGCAAGCAGAGGGTCTTCCTACTGCTCCACCATTTAACTCCTCCCCTTGAATTTTCTATAAGTGAAACTTTAATGCACAGTAAGGCACTCACTTATCAAACAGGCTGAGAAGTCAGACTTTTTAACATTTCCTGCTATAATGGAAATATAGGTGTTTAGGATAGTGCTGGCAAAAGTACAAAATGTGACACCTTTAAGGCCCCAAATCATATTCCATGTTAATCACAAATCTGCTAAGCAAGTCAGGTCCAATTTCATTAGACACTCCAAGTCTTGCTTTAAAAAGTGTTTGAAGAAACTTATAAGAAGTATTTATGACAAAAGAAAAAAAAGGAATAAAAATAAAGACTAGAAGAATATAAATTAGATTAGCATGTCAAGACAAGAATGTAGTTTTATATAATTAACTAGTTTGGCCTGTGTTAATTGGAGGTCAAAGGAAACAGAGACCAGAGCACAAGAAGTTGCATCAACTGCATCCTTGTAAAGCTTTGCATTTCTGCGTGCACTGGTCCCAGATTGTAGGGAATGACAAGGTAAGGCTTTGAGCCTGACTTCCTGTTCTGAGTATAGGCCATCGTTGTCCTTGAGGGTACTCTGAAGTTTATATATATATATTTATAAATATTAGGAGCAATAAGGAAGAAACCAATATGAACAAATTCTTAGTTAATTAGAAATTTTGACTAAAAAAGATCTTCTATTTCTGCAACATGCAAGAAAACCTAACTTTGATTGTACGATGTTACACAATAAGTTATGTTAAACTATAAGTTTATTGTGCGTATAACAATTTCACAGAACATGTTATGGTTCCAATCACATAATAGGGGATGCATCTTCCTCACTAATACACAGAGAAACTTTAGCATGTATTATTTGTTTCTAACTATTTTAATAATCTGCTAAGCAATAGACTGTATTGTGTGGAGGTTGAGCAAAGCTTATCTCTAATAACCAGGTAGAATTTTTTTTTTTTTTTTTGTAATTAGGCTATTTTGATCTATTAGGTATAACAAATTGGCTATTTGAGAATTAATTTGGAGCTCCTGGCTGCCTCAGTCAGTAGAGCATATGACTCTTGATCTTGGGGTTGTGGGTGTAAGGTTGGGTGTAGAGATTACTTAAAAATAAAATCTTAAAAAAATTATTAAAATGTTTATTATGGAAAAATGCTAAACTACCATTACATAAACCTGAATTTTGATATTTAAATTTGAAGTCCTAATTCCTTTTAAACATGTGGACATAAGGTGGTGCTACAGATCAGAAAAATTCTTCATACTCCAAAAATCAGGAAATAGAATACAGAAGCATCCTCTTGAAGATTTTATATAATGCCTAATTTTGAAAAGCTCTTCTCTCCTGATTGCTGAACATCCAGAATAAAGTTTTGAAAGTAATTTTTATTGAAATTTTTATTTTTAAATATGAAACATACTTTTTTTTCAGATTATCTGGGTTTTGAGTACATTTCATTTAATGAAGTAGATTAATATTTCTTCTGATTTTGCTTTCTATTTTTTAATCTTAATTTTTTAAATGTTTATTTATTTATTTTTGAGAGAGAGTGTATATGGTGGGAGAAAGACAGAGAGAGAGAATCTCAAGTAGGCTCTGCACTGTCAGCACAGAGCCTGATGTGGGGCTCAAACTCATGAACCCTGAGATCATGACCTGAGCTGAAATCATGAGTCAGACACTTACCCGATTGAACCACCCACATGCCTCATATTTGTCATCTTAAAGAAGAATATACAGATATACATCTATGTGTGAGGTTTCTTCAGTATAAAACCAGAATCAAAAGCAACATAGGTATGAAAATGAAATGAATAATCCTGAGATCTTTTCTAGATAGCGTGATTCATGAACAAGATATTTAAACCCAGCAGTTCAAGTATGATATGATTTAGTCACAAAGTTGGCCTAGATATTAGGTAAACATAACCCGGGCCATTATGGATTTTTGGAGTATGTATGAAAATGCCAAACTGATGGCAATCTAGCATGCCAGATACTACTTGAGGCCAAAAGGAAACTCAACCTACATGGCAGATGTGAAAATGGAATCAAGTCCCCCAGACAACATGCTCTGGGGTATCAAACCACCATGACTTGCTCTCTTAGTTGGAGACTGAATTTGCAAACATATGCAAGAAAGTTCTTCACAGTCTAGTGTGTGGCAGGAGAAGTCATAGCTCATATGCTCTAGTTTCTTTGGGAATAAGTATCTGAGGTTTTTCTAGAATGGCCTCTAGAACCTCTAAAAAAAAAGTTACCTGGTAGTCTTGAGCTAACAGTTAATAATTTCCTGAAGAGGAATTAGACTTAAGCACTGGAACAGTGTTGGTCTCCGCAGATGTAAGAAGAAACAGACATGCCAAAACAATGTTAGTGAATTAAATACTGGGGATTAAACTTTTTCTTACAACTTCTGAAGGTGATGGTACTTCTTGAAGCCATCAGGAGGAAGCTTTCTTATTAAGTTCCACTGAAGTGACCTGAAATAAATGTAAATTTTGGTTCTTAAAGTTTTTCTTCATTACTTTTAAACTACAAATAATACAATAAATTTAAAATAAAATAATTATAAGCTTTATTTGCTTTGGTACCAGCTTTCAGGAAACATTTTATTTCAGGATGTTAACGTTCATATCCATAGTATCATTTGAATTGGATCTAACTGTTAATTTTGTGTTACTAAAGATATTTATCTTTTCTTAAATTTAGGTTACGACATTGTAATTCTGGCAAAACACAAAAATAATTAAACTGGGAAAATAATTTTCAGTTACACTTTCCCTTTCTCTTTTTATTTAATAAACATTAGGTTTATAATCTCAATTTTGAAGTGACAATAAAAGTAGTGTTTTCTGCAAAGCACATTCAAGTACGTAATTTTATATTCTTCAATATTTCATTGCTCACATCCCACTTTATTTTTTGCTTTTTTGTGTTGTGTTATTTCTACTTCCTTTTAAAATTAGTTATGAAGGAAACTGTCAGTTGGGAAGTACAATTGAGCTGTCTTTATTCAATAAGTGATTTTATTTGTTTCCAGTAAATTGTATAGAAAGTTTTCCCCTTGTATCACAATTTGATATGCAGCTTGACACAAATCAGGTCCACATAATTGTGGCTGTATTGGGATGGACCTAAACCTTTAGTCTGTTAAGGAAAAGCAATGTAAGGTAGTAGGAACAAAATTAAAGAAGCAAAAAAGCAAACCAAACAGGGCAAAACGCAAATCATTACAGCTGGAGTCCCTTGCACAAATCATGAATCATACATAATCATTCCTTGTCAGTGTCTTTAACTGTGAAAGCATGGATTTGGACTAGATGAACTGGAATAATATGATGCAATTATTATTACTATCTTTATATAATACAATGGAACAGATGATTGTCTGGAGGTTAACCACTGTGGGATAAACCCTTGGAGATACTTGATCCACATAAAGGACTCGGGTTATAACAGTGTTGTATAGTAGGCACTACCAATGTTAGTTGTTATGTTGGTTTTGGACCAGTGTTGCTTAAACTTGGTAATGAAATCTTCTTAAATAAAACTAGTTTCTCAGATTCCCCAGGACACATTTTTGGAATCTAATTTGAGAAATGCTATTCTAGAGTTTAGGAATGCAAGTATTTTCAATGGAGGTATTATTGCCCCAAGGTGTGAAAATTGGTTCTAAAGGAATGAAAAAAAAATTTAAAAAGTCTTACCTTTTTAAATGGATGAAGAACAGGTATACATAAACAGATATATAGTATTAAAATTTCACAGGAGGGGACAAACAGAAAAACAATGTCTAAAAAGGCTTGGGGGGGCAGTAATGAAAAGAAAAAAAAATTAAGACACACTGTTCTAGAATATAAACACCACTTAGTAATTTTTTTTTAAATTTTTTTTTTTAACTTTTATTTATTTTTGAGACAGAGAGAGACAGAGCATGAACGGGGGAGGAGCAGAGAGAGAGGGAGACACAGAATCGGAAGCAGACTCCAGGCTCTGGGCCATCAGCCCAGAGCCCGACGCGGGCTCGAACTCACGGACCGTGAGATGGTGACCTGAGCCGAAGTCAGACGCTCAACCGACTGAGCCACTCAGGCGCCCCTTAGTAATTTTTTAATGAATGAGTGCCAAAGGTTGATTAACTATTAATCCTCTCTTGAAATCATTCTTAGCTGCCAGGCTATCACTAAATGTTCTTTCATTTCTTATGTTAGCTAATTGAGAATCCCCTTCCTACTAATCATTCTCCCTTGGCTTGGGTCTTCAATTCTGCTTTACATCTTGTTTCAATGTTTGTGTTGTATAAAAATAAACTGTTGAATATTTGGGTTTGATTTAAAAATATTGACAACATCTTAGTGTGTTTTCAAAAATGTGCTCATTCATTCATGCATTCATTCATTTTCTCAACAAACATGTTAAATGCCTTCCATTTGCACTTTGGAAAGTAACCAGTAATATCCCTGCTCTTTAGAGCTTATATTCTATTGGGGTGAAAAAGAACATATTTTATCTATAAATAGAGATTTTTCTTTGGAAAGTAACTTCAGTTTTATAGCCCAAGGCTAAAAAGGCAATCAGCTTGTTTTATTTTTATTATATATACTTTCTTATAAATTCAATTCAAAAACAGTGTTACGAGCTTATTATACTCTATTGGGAACTTTGGAGGATATATAGAAAAACCATTTTGTAGGCCCCCATGGAGCTTATGGCATTTCCCTTTCTCTGATAGAGATTAGAACCCCAACCACTGTAGTACAAGGAAGAAATTTGATGTGCTTAAAGGAGACACAGGTGAGGTTCAATGAGAGAATAAAAGAGGAAAAGCTAATTCACCTGAGTGGGAAGGTTACTCTGGAGGAAAGGAAAGCTCATTTAAGGACTCCTAAATATGGTTTCTTAGGAAGTTGGTGTTTTGTTAAGAGTGCCTAGGATTTATAGGCTACTTCCTTCTAAGTGATGTCAAGTATTTTTACAAAGAGTGTTCTTGATATTTTCATAATACCCTGTTGAAACGGAAAAAGGTAGGTGTTATTATTCTCACGGAATAGGACAAACTCCAAATTTTTTAATATAATAAATTCTTGAGTTTTAAAATGTAATATTCCAAGTTTGACTCTTCACAAAGTGAAGTGTGTGTGTGAAAGAGAGAAGCTACTTAGTTTAATTACTATTATCAAAGCTAGCTGCAGTTTTGATAAAGAAAGCTCTTACAATCGATTATGTGGTTTAGTGGTTAAATTCCAGCATCTTATCGTCAGCTCTCATGCAGTCAAAATTAATGTTTAGGAAGCTAGAACAATGCATAAATAATCATGTTTATCTGTTTGTCTCTTTTGCTCATTAGCATTTATGTGAAATGTCTTAAAAATCCCAACTTCAATAAATATATATACATTTTTAAATGTTTATTTTTGAGAGGAAGAGAGAAGAGTGAGAACGGGGGAGGGGCAGAGAGAGAGGGAGACTCGGAATCTGAAGCAGCCCAGAGCCTGACACAAGTCTCGAACTCACAAACCCGAGAGATCATGATCTGAGCCGAACTTGGAACCTTAACTGAGCCCCCCAGGTACCCCCCCCCCCAACTTTAATAAATATTATCTGGATTGTTGGTTTCTTTAAAACTTATATATGATTTAGTCCATTTCTGACATTTCCCTATGAGAGTTCCAATTCAAAATATGGAATGAACTCAGTAATAAAATTTGATATTTACTCTTTTAATGTATTTGTTGTAAAGCCTAGTGTTCCTTTTCTCTATGGAATTGAATAAAGACTGGGGTGAGTATGATGCTGAGTCAGCTTTCTGCAGAAAAAAGTAGAAATGAGGAACTTGAATCAAGCTGCTCAATCCAAAGCACAAGAAAATGCAATTTTTTTTAACAAAACAGAAAAGAAAGTGTTACAGACATAAACTCCTGAGCTTTATTTCTACACCTCCAAATGCCTGTTGAAAATTTCTGCTGAGTGACCTGTTAACCTCAAGTTGAAAAATCCATCTAAAATTGGAGTCCTAATCTTAGCCACTTACTGTCACCAAGTGTCCCCATTCTTGGATCACTCTATTTACTCAGGAGGGAAACTCTGAAATCATCTTGGACTCTTCCTTCTCTCTCGTTTTCCTGTAGTCAGTCATTCACAAGGAGCTGATCCCAGTTTTTTTTTTCTCTGTACAAAGGGTTAAAAACTGGTGGCCCACAGGACTGCACACACCTCTTTATGAACGTTTGTGTGAATGTATGTGTGAATGTATGTATTGAGCCAAAACAGTTTTTTATTTAAATTTGAATCAGAATGCCTTTAGGTATTCTTTAGGGGTACACACTCTCTGGTTAGTCATTGCCTATCTTCTTCCATTCCTCCAGTTCTGTCCATCTCTTCCTTTCTTATGCAAAGTTTAGTTAAGTTGCAGAAGAACAGATTCAAATCTTACTTGTAGGAAAGTGAAAAATGGGACTGGCAGCATCAGGGCATTCTTTGATTTTCTGCTAATTTGATACAAGCAGTGGGGGTGATCAATGTTTTTCCTTGAAAATAGAATGCAATCATCATCAATTTTTATACTGAACAGGTCCAGTCATGACTTAAAGCATGGCAACTCTCCATGGGATCTCCGATTGTTATTTAATTCTAGTAAAATACTAAGACTAATTATAGAGAAAGAGCGAGGTGAGTTGGGGATAGGGTAGAATTCTTGCCTTAGTTCAGGTGGGATTATCACCTACCTTGGAAAATAAGTCTTTGTGGTTTCACCCGTTTGATATTCTTAGCTTATTACCAAATGAATAAACTCCTCAGGTCACTATCAATTGAGTAAACTCTCCCAGATTCTGTTAATTTGATGGCACCACTATCCACAGGAACTCTGAACTCTAGCTCTCCCCACCTCCTCATATACTTCAAGCATATGAGTTGCTGTGTTATGTGGTTTGGGTTGACAAAGGCAGGACTTACCCATATTTGTAAATTTAAGAATTACTCCGATTTTGTCTTCATATACTCAAAAGTCAGAACCATAAGGCACTAAAACACTTGGGTGAGACAAAAAACTCAGCAAAAATATTGGATGAAAATATCTATCCACCACTGATTGCTTTTGAAAAGTTTCAGCCAAATGTGTGTGACTGTGTTCCCAAAGTTTGTTGAATTGGAATTATTACTGGATCAACAAACCACTTATTGTGAAGATAATTTTCTTTTATATATATAAGTTTGAGTTACTTGGGAAAAAAACAATAGCAACCTCTCTCAGTCAGATGTGATTCAGAAGAGTTAGATTTTAAATGTGAAGTTCTAGGAATATTTTATCCAGTTTTTGTCCCTTCTTTTCTTTTTTTTTCTTTTTCTTTTTTCTTTTTTTGCTTGTTTGTAGATAGGAATGTTTCTAACAAAGTCTAAAAGAACTCTTTCAATAAATGTCCATTCTTGTAATAAGAAAATTCTATATCATAGTTTAACTGGCAGTCTTTTCTCTTTACTTGCACATAAATGATGACATTTTTTGTTTAGGTAAAACGTGGAGACACTAAATACTTGATAGGATTATTATCAGGGACCAAATAAATTCATATATAGATGAATTTAGAGTAGGGCCTAGCACTTACTAAATGTAAAATAAATATCAGCAATCATTATAATTGATGGAGAACAATGATATCATCTTTGAATAAAAATGCATTAATAATGACAGGGCCTTAAGTATGATACAATTTTCCAGGTTCTATTCTGGCTGTCAGGTTGAAGCCATTCTTTTCTACTTACATTTTAGTCACATTTGAAGAAACTGATGGAACAGCTCGTAAATTGGTCTCATCACAGTCAACCTCTAAACCTCGGCAAAGACATGGCACGGGCACAGAACCGACCACTGAATAAGGAGGAAGTAGTAAGGAATGGGACCAGGAAGAGGAGGGTAATGAAAAGAAAGAAATGAAAAACTATGAGAAAACTATTTAGTACAAAAGTAAGTCCTGTTTTACCTAAGCAATTTGGGCACTGCTTTAAATTAAGTTTACAAAGTTTCCTTTTAATTTAATGTTAAAATGATGCTAGAACATTAAGATGATAAAACACATACAATTTACGAACCCATGCATTTTTTGTTTTTTTAAATAGCAGACTACTCTTCTCCATTTGCTGCAAAAATGAATGAAGTCATCTGCTTTTACTCATGCAAGGAGAGTGGTTATGTCCAGGGGTCACATGACTGACAGTGTGTGATGGGCTTTAATGTCCATGTTAAAGCTGCTACTTAAGAATAAAGTATTTATCGGGGTGCCTGGGTGGAAGCTCAGTAAAGGCGAGCCTCGACTTCGACTCAGGTCATGATCTCACCGTTCATGAGTTTGAGCCCCCAGTTGGGCTTGCTGCTGTCAGTGCAGAGCCTGTTTCAGATCCTCTGTCCCTCTTTCTTTCTGTCCCTCTCACTCATGCTTGCTCTCCCTCTCTCTCAAAAGTAAATAAAACATTAAAAAATAAAGTATTTATTAATAACATAATCTAACCCTTAATGGAAGACTAAGTCATTTTTAACTAGCGAGAAAGAGGAGAGCTAAACATGAATTATAGTGTTGGTAGAATTCTTTTTTTTTTTTTTCTGGAAAATTCAGGAGTTCGTTAAAGGATTTTTTATGATCTTCTTTTGGATTGGATTACATAGGGATGTAAGGATGTCAAAAATGTCATTTATGGGAGTGAATTTAAAAAAAAAATGTTTTATTTATTTTTGAGAGTGAGAGCGCACAAGTGGAGGAGGGGCAGAGAGAGAAGGGAACAGAGGACCCAAAGTGGGCTGCATGCTGACATCAGCAAGCCTGATGTGGGGTTTGAACCCACCAACCGTGAGATCATGACCTGAGCTGTGAAATCATGACCTGAGCCAAAGTTAGACATTGAGCCAACTGAGCCACCCAGGCCCCCTGGGAGTGAACTTTTTTAATGCATAGCCAGCCATTCTATTCTCACTGCTGCCATTGGGAAGAGGAAGAGTTGAATGTATCCCTTTGGCCATCTTGTGGGGCTGTAGTGATGGTCTTAAAGATGTGACCTCATAGTTCTAATGTCTGTTAGACTTTCAATGATGTGTTCGTATAGCTCAATAGTACAATAGGAATGGATGATTAATGAGAACGATGAGGAGTGTTTTCCCTCTACGTTTACTTTGAAACCCTAACCTGTATGGTAGAGGTAACAGACTCTTATGTCCAGGGGACTGGCAAAATAGGTGTAGGCATTGTCCAGATGTCCCAGTGGAACAGCTTCTCCTAACTGTTGCCATATTAGGATAAGAACATGTGTAGCCAAGTCAACCAGCTTTCTCAAGCCAGAAATACAATGTCATACATAGGTACTTATGTACCTATTTTAAAAAATGATAATAGCCAACTTAAAATATTTTAAAACATCACAGAACAAAGAAAACTTTCTATGAGAATTTTCTGCTTGTAGGCTTCCAGTTTTTGACCTTTACTGCAAAGCCTCCAGAGAGTGGAAAAGTGTCTTAATGCAAACTAGAGATTTCCATGACAAAGGTGGTAGATGACTTTGACCTACTAAACTTCCCTTTGCTCAGCTATGGGATGACAGGTGTTCTACCTCTCCTCCCAAATAACTCTGCAGACTATTTTATAGGATTACAAGAGATCAAAATCATAACTTAGGTTTTGTGTTTTTTGTAAACAGTCTCCGCCAAGAACTTTTAAACAGTTTTATGGTTGTAAGTAACCATTTTGGCTATGGATCTCTGAAAATGGATTCTGTCTCCAAGTTATAGCCATGTCTAACGTGAGTGTTGTGGGGAAGGAAGGGTGTGGGTTGGGAAAGAAGATGAAGGTTCTGAGAGTGAGACTAGGAAGGGTTAAAATGGAGGGAGTGAAATTAGCATTACTTCCAGTGTGTTTTTTCTGTTTATATTGACAGAGTTAAAATAATTCATATATGTTGATTACAGGGTTACCTGTAATAGGGAAAAATGAAAAAAAAAATAACACCAAAATATCCAACAATCAAAGAATGAGTAAGCAAATTATAACACTTAAAAATATATAGTATATTCAAAAAGAGCTTATAATAGCATGGATACCTGATTATGTCAAAATGCTAAGTGAAAATATGATACAAATGGTTTATACAGGATATTTCAACTATGTTAAAATAAAAAAGATAAGTAATGCATCAGCAAGTTAATGCTGGTAGCCTCTGAGTCTATAGACTCAGGAAAGGCTATACAATAAAACAAAAAAATAAAATCCATGTTTTGAGATAACATGGCATAATTCATTAGTTTTTTTTGTTTGTTTGTTTTTTGTTTTTATTCTATTAGCAGTTAAATTATACCTGTTACCTTTTTCATTCTCAAAAAGTTTTAGCTTTTCAACGATCGAGTCATTTGGTTTCTGTACAAGGAGAAAATGTTAGACTGAGACAGATTGCTTGTAATCTGTGGATTGGCAGGATAGAAGTATGGTCCTTAAATTGGGGACTGTTAGTAGTAGTTTTTTATTATTCTCATCTGAATGCTGAAGACAAAAAAAATATTAAACCTTAAGAAAAAAACTTTACAACTTGTAATAGAACATAAAGGAAATAATATAGTAAAGGATTCTCTCCACTCCCACCCCCAACTATTTAACCAAGGTTTTGCAGAGCTAAGATCAAATTGTAACTCCCTGGCACAAATTTACATTTGCATAATTTATCAGAATAAACACAAATTATTTAAAAGGAAAAATTGACAAGATCTTCATGTTCTAAAATATTGCAGAGTCCGTCCTAAGGTCATACCCTCCCACAGCCCCTCCTGTGTGTTGGAAGTTTTCAGTATGCGACTAAACACAGCAGGTTATAGCTCTTGTATTAATAGCTCTTGTATTGATGAGACTTTTTTGTATTTCTAAAGTAGTTTAGACCCCAGAAGCTTTTTCACTTGCAAACATTAAAATCCAAACAGCTTCTCTGCCCTTCTGTTTCTACAGTTCCCTTTGTATCAGAGTCTATAGTGATTGTGAAAAAGGGACATATAATAGCAACCCTGACTGACAGACATTAATTTTGTTCATAACAGTATCTGGCATAATGTATTGTTTTTTTTACTTGGGATCCCTGAGTCACTTTTGAATAGAATTCTCAAATTAAGGCTACATGTCTGATAGAGTTTGCAGTTAGAAAACTATAATTAACCTTTTAAAAAATATGTTGGATCCAACTTTTAAAAACATGACATCTTATTATGAACTCATGGAAAAGGAGACTCAATCCCTCTGATTACTTACGGCATTCAGATGTTCGTGTCTCAAAGTGATACAAGGAAGTCATTTTGTAGTAACTGGCAAAGTATTTGTCAAATTGTATAGGCCATCCATTGTTGTCTCCTAAAATAAAAATCAGAAAGCAGAAAATTCAAGAAAACAGAAATACTCTGGTGTGTTGGGAAAAATAGGTCCTCTCTTTAAAATAAACAGGTGATTGTCACAAGAGAGACAAGCATCATCTGGGAGCTTGTTGAGAAATGGAAATTTCTGGGCCCCCACCTAGAGGTCCTGATTTCACATGTCTGCGATGGGTCCCCACATCTCCACTATGGGCACTGTGGGTGATTCTTTGGCAAGTAGTGTTTGAACCACATTTTAAGAAACAGTGCTTTCTTAAGTACTGAAACACAGCATACTGTTCCTAGCATATTAATTATGATTTTCTCTTCTATCATTTAAACTGATATTGGAGATGTATTAACATGGATAGATGATCATGACTGTTAAAGAAAAAAAGAACCTGACCAGCATGATCACGTTGCTTACTTTTTTCTTTCTTTCTCTTTCTTTCTTTCTTTCTTTTGTTCGTTCGTTCGTTCGTTCGTTCGTTCTCTCTTTTAAAGGGCACCATGTTGTCATGGATGGTTTTAACAGGAATTATCTTCTGAGTGCTTACATATTTTCTCATTTATATTTTCTGATTTTTATATTAAGCTCTTGTATCATTTAAAAAACCATAAAAATTGGGGCGCCTGGGTGGCTCAGTTGGTAAAGCGTCTGACTTTGGCCCAGGTCATGATCTCATGGTTCATGAGTTCAGAGCCCCGTGTCGTGCTCTGTGCTGACAGTTCAGAGCCTGGAGCCTGCTTCAGATTCTGTGCCTCCCTCTCTCTCTTCCCCTTCCCTGCTCATGTTCTGTCTCTATCTCTCAAAAATAAATAAACAATAAACAAAATTAAAAAACATAAAAATTATAAAAGTCCTTCCTTGGGGAGAAAACCAAAGAAATAATTTTACCGTAAAAAATTCCTTATGACCTTTTAGTTAATACTAAACATAAGAGACAAGGAAGCCAATTATGTGATAGAATGGACTTTGCATGGGGGTGTAGGAGCAACTTCTCTGGACATCTTTGCAGATGGTACAATCCTTCCAGAGATTCTTTCCAGAGGTTTTAAAATTTTTTCAGAATGTTGCCAAGACTCTTTAAGGATGCATAAACATATGAGAAGATGACAAAACCTATAAAAGTTTCTTGTTTTTTTAAAAATTTTTTAAAGTTTATTTATTTTGAGAGACAGAGCAGAAGAGGGGCAGAGAGAGAGGGAGACAGAGAATCCCAGGCAGGCTCTGCACTGTCAGCATGGAGCCTGATGCAGGGTCGAAACTCACAAACCATGAGATCATGACTTGAGCTGAAGCCAAGAGTCGGAGGCTTAACTGACTGAGCCACCCAGCCACCCCAAAATTTTCCTGTTTTTATAAATTAGTATTAAGTCTAGCATAAATGCTATTTATACTTGTAAAATTAGTCTTGCTTTTAGAAATCCCACTAAAAGTGAAAAATCGAATACAAGTTTATTTAAACATTGTGTTTAAAATATTCTTCCTTTAGCATGCCTCTTTAGTTTTAAAACTTGTCTATTACAGAAGATTTCAAAATAGAAGTAGCAAAATAATATAATGAGATCTCAGTTCAGAGGGAGATAAGTGATGGCCCTCAAGTTTACCAACCACACTCTTCAGCATGAGACCCCAGATGGGTACCAGTAACTAGGTGGCCAGGAACAACATCCTAGAAACAGAAAATACCATCCACTGAATACCCAGGTATCAGTTCAAGGTGCCTCCCCAGCCTCTGACACCATGAGGATGGTATCTTAGAGAAACAGGAAGAATGGGAGGAAATTGGAAAGACTGAGGTTATACAGCCAAATAGAGACTACAAGCTATTGAGTCTGTGGTAGATTTTGTGCAGTTTGTTCCTCCTTTGTTCTATACTGGGTTTAGAATGCTTTCTTGTTCTTTAGAAGTTGGTAGCTCAAATCTATGTTTTCCATACCTTCAGCAACTAGGGTTCTTGTTACAGATAAGTTCTTCCATTTGAATGCACGCATGTGAGATCGGAAGTTTATAGATACCGGTCTTGTGGGTATATAGTGGGAGTTGGGGCAGCTACTGCAACCAGTCTCAGGGTTCAGTTTCACAAGTAAAGAGATTATTAGCAGTACTAGTGACAGTGACAGAATGTCACTAGTACTTCTTGATCTTGGGCTTGCAATTATGGTGATTTGTTCTCCACTCCTGATTCTTGCTTCTATAGCCTTAACAGTGATTCTATAAACACCTTCTTCCTAGCATGAAATCTGCTTTTTCTTAAGCCCAACCCCCCCCCCCCCCAAACAAGAGTGCTTTCTGTTTCTTCCTTCTAGAAGGGATTGCAGATAATGCTCTCAAGAATGGAAACATTAGATTGATGATTTGAACTGGTTGGTGTTGAAGATAATGGCAATACTGTTACTATTAGAAAATGGGACTCTCAAAGTTTATGTCACACTGTGACAAAGAAGTGACTTCAATGATCACTTATGGCTTCCTTATGATGTGCCTCTTAGAAGGCTACACTCTGGCACAGTAGTTGCTATGGTAAATCATTAGAATGAAAATGAGAAATTTCTAGAGTTGTGGAATAAGATAGCTATGGAGATGTCCTGGGGAGATTAAAGCTAGAAAATGATAAGCCCAGGGTTTAGGTTCAATCTTATCAGTATGAAAAAGTTCAGAGAACTACTGAGCTTCCATGATCACTCTAAGATAATCTTTTATCTCTTGTGATCTCAGGATTGATGTAACCTCAAATCTGATAGACTCTGATCCAGTGGATTACAAAGGTTACAGCATAAGCTGAATTCATGTTTTGCTATCTCTTTTAAGTGAACATTAAGACTCTGATTTGGAAGGAGAGAAGCCCTGCAAATTATAATGGGACATTTGAGTACGTTGAGTTGAATTTAAATACTTTGAATCCCCATCCCATGGAACCTTTCCTGTCAGCAAAAACCTCTCCCTTCCCTGTCCCATAAGGTTGGTTGTAGTCTGTTGGAGACGTGCTAGTTGCTTTACTTGAGGTAAATAACTTTTGAGGTCTCTTCAGGCCCCACATTTTGAGTATTCTTTTCTGCTTCCCAGACTATTATAACTAGAGTCAGATCCTAACACACCCAAGAAGCCAAGCACAAGTTGGACTCAGAAAAAGAAGATCTACATACCAAAAGATTTTGCTATTTTAAATAAGCAGAAACTCAAGGGAATTGTTTGGGAACAATTTCTAAGTATACTATACTAGGAGGAGGGACTATAACTTTGAGCACAGCTAATTAATACAGGTTTCTGGATTCAGTGTGCTGGCTCAAGCAGTAGTTTGCCAGATTGTTGACAGGAATCAAGACTCATTGTTGCCTTAGACTAAATAAAGTCAAGAGGCAAACACTTATGGGCATTGAGTCACCAAAGGGGTGGATTATGAGGGACATGGCCCATGTATTGTAGAGCTGAAATGGACCTATGGTGGATACTGTAGATTGGCTTGCTCAACCTCTGTTCAACTCCCCCTTCATTGGTGTGTTCCTGGAAAGTAGAGACTGCAAAGCTCATAACATTTCACATCTTCTTTACAGCCAGGATCATGTGTACTCACACATATTTTGGTTGATAGAAGAAAGGCAGAGATCATTTTCCTGCTGCTATGTCTAAAACAGAGACACTGTGTTAAGAGGCACTTATGGCAGCAGCATGACAATTCGAGTATTACCAGCTCTGTGGGTGTGAAGAGGCAGTTGTGTTAGTGGTAGGGACAGCAGGATCAGCAGTGATTGGGGTAGTCACTGTCTCAGTCTTTGGATTGCAGCTATGTTGATGTGTTCTTGGATTCAATGGCACTAATGGGAGCCTTGCTGACGCCCACTCTTCCAGCCTTACCGGGAATTTTGTATCTAAATTCTGTTTAACATACCTAGAATGGGTTCTGGTTTTTCCATTAAACACTGATAGATACAGAGACCTTTTGAATTATTGGATTAAAATATGGTTTAAGTGTGGTTGGACATTTATAGCATTTTGGGAGCCCAGGTGGAATCTCATGAGTGAGAACAAAGCAGTGAATTTTTTCTGAAACTACGAGCTTTGGTGTAGTTTAATTTTGTGGTCTCACTACAGAAATGATGACATTTTCCAACATTTTCCTGCATCTCCAGTATGGGTTCTAGGGATAGGTTTAAGAGCCTTACAAAATGATCTATTCTTCTGGGCTCAGAATTACCTATTTGTTTCCTTGGCTGTCCGGTTTTGGTTTACGGCATTGGCTTTCCCCCTTTCCTGGTTTGGCTGTGTTTGTTGACTTTTTGGCAAGGTTTTACTTTAAAAAACTTGGTTCATATCTTTAGATATAAGGAAGGAGGATTCTGTGAGAGATTTTAATTCTCCCATTTTAACAGAGAAATTGAATATTAGCACTTAGCTCTGAGAGAACTTGTGTTTAGCAAATACATACTACATTGTACTAGGTACTTTATTTTATCCTCATAATTCTATTGGGTCACTATTGTCACTTCATTTACAGATGGAAAAACTGCTTCTAAGATGTTTAAGTGAAACAGATTATCAAAATTTACTAAAGAGTTAAAATAATAAAATAATTAAAAATTTTTCTTTCCTAGGCCAAATAGATGATTTATCAATACATAGTCTACTTACAGAATTTCAGCTTTTGTGTGACATTGGCTTTAAATATTTAACCAATACTATTTATTGCTTATTTTTCTGTTGTCTATTTCATTTCCATTATTGAGGCTCTTATATCAGAATTGTGTGAATTATACAAAAATTCATTTATTAATTTTTTTTAACATTTACTTATTTTTGAGAGACAGAGTGTGAGAAGGGGTAGGGCAGAGAGAGAGGGAGACACAGAATCCGAAGCAGCCTCCAGGCTCTGAGCTTACAGCACACAGCCCAATGTGGGGCTCGAACTTACTAACCATGAGATGGTGACCTGAGCTGGAGTCAGATGCTTAACCAACTGAGCCACCCAGGCATCCCCCAAAATTCATTTAAATAACAACCAGAAGTAGTTATTAACTGGAATTTAAGCTCATCACTATTGCTACTTATGGAATCAATGAAAACATTGTAAATCATTAAAGTATTACTAAAACATTAATTTAAAAAATAATTTTTTTTATAGATTTATGCTATGATTTTTTATACATTTACATGTTATAAATAAGACATGTAAGATAAGTAATTTGGCTCTGGATATGTTGAGGCACTGATTATTTTTATAAACAAGCTTGTTGTGTATCTAGAGAGCAAAGGCAGAAGTGGTTTGCAAAGGTCTGAAGAATTTCTCCTTTCAGGCTGCCAGCGCCTTGTTGGCTTTGTAGGAGGAGGAGGAGGACACCCCCTGCCCCACGTTCATGTTCATGTTCATGTTCCTGACACATCCGCCCAGACCTCAAAAAACAGCAATGGAAATGAGGTGAGGTGACAGCATTCCAGAAACACAGGGCTGTTTCTATGGTTAGTGTTTCACTGCTGCTGGGAAATTTATGAGATCAGGGATGGGGTGAGTGCCAGTAGATGTTGATTTTCTTTCACTCTGGTTCTTTAGCAGGCCCTGTATGGAACTGAATTTTTACAACTGAACTATTTCAATTTGCCACATTTTTTACCATTAACTGATAGTTCAGTGCTTAAAATCATGGGCTCGGCACCCTGTGCTAATACTTTGTCCCTCACCATTGCTCTCTATTTTAAGAGGTTCACTCTGTGGCCTTGGTTGCAATGATTTAGTCCAACAAATTGACATGTGTAGTTATTTATGCTGCTTCTCTTTTCATTTTCTTAATCCTACTCCTTTTTTCTCCTTTTCTACCTTATTGTACCTCAACACAACATACTCACTCACACACACACACACACACACACACACACACACACACACACAGTCAAAAAAAAAAAAAGGAAAGAGATGTGACATTAGTATAGATGTGGGTACTTTTAGAATGCAGAAAGAAGCAAGACAGACCTGCTCATACTTCCTTAGATAGAGCATATCTTTTTTGGGACAATCTCTTTTTAAACAGCAACATCTTCAAACACACAAGCTTTTTAGGAATTAGTTTTTACCTTTCTTTCTGCCTTCCCAAAGCATTTGCTTCTTCCCACTCATTACTTCCCCCCACCAGAAGGCAGGAATATAGAACATAGGAATTATAGCCAAAATTGCAAAGTTGGAAAGTTAGCATTTTTAAGAAAACAGCTTTTGGAATATGTGTTTCTATATTTTAAATCCTTCATTCTTAAGGATGTTTGGGGCAGTGAGCAGAATGGTTTTTCATACTTTGGTAATGATCCCACTAAAGTTTGGTTGTCTGGTTTTTTTGTGTGCATCATAAGGTCATATAATGAGCACTTTACTAGAAGACCATTGTGTTAGGGCGTATCATTTCCTTATGTATTGCTGAGTGAATAATAGTGTTGATTAACAATATAAATGTTTATTGAAAAAGAATTTTTTCTAGCTAAAAAATGATGGAATAATACTATTGTTAAAAAGGAGACAGCAGACTCCAAATAATGTCACTTGTGCTAATCCCCAAATCAGCAAAGCAAGACTTAATACCTAACCTAATTGTAGTCTTAACTCCCCAGGAATGTGACCTTTAACCAGTCAATTTGAAATTTCCTGGTCAGCACTAGGAGATAATCCACTGATAAACCCCCTCTGTTTCTCTTAGTAGGGCAACCTTGCCTAAAACAATGCATTCTTGGTTAATTATTTCCTTTTTTTTTTTTCTCCTCTGTCTTTAGAAACTTTTCCTTTTCTGCAGCTCAACAGAACTTCTTTCTACCTGCTATATTGGATGCTGCTTGATTCATGAGTCCTTACATAAAGCCAATTTGATCAATTTATTCAGTTGAATATTTGTTATTTAACAATGTAAATAAAAATTAATGACACAGATGAAGAAAAATCTGGTGGTGCATGCCACATGAGCTCAGTACATATTTGCTAACTGAGTGAGTGAATGAATAAATGAATGAATGAGGCTCTACCCTCAAAGACACCTCAGAGAAAACCCAGTCTCTCTTATTCTACAATAAAATTTGGGAACTGGAGCACTTATCAAAAACACAGTTTTCCAGGATCTTCTACTGTAGATTCTGATTTGTTTGGTTAGTGTGGGGTCTAGGAATCCATAGTTTCCACTGGTGTCCCATGTGAGTCTTAGAACAAGTTTTGGGAGAACTGCGTTATGAAATTCACCCTAGTCAGCTGGAGCCCTTCTCCCACTGCAGTAGAGCACAGCTAATTTAGTCACACAAAAATCTTGTCCATCAGAAGAGGCATATTTCTTTTCTTTAGCAAAGTTGTTGATTGTTAATAATGAGTAGCTCAAACACTCCAATAAGAATGCAAGTGGTCCTTAATTTACATATGTATATATATTTATTTATATAATTACTTATAATTTACTTAAATTGCTTATATCTTTCTTATTATGCTTACTGTAATCTGCTTCATACTCTACTTATTTGTATATTCATTTTATCTCCTTATGGCAGTATAGTAGGAAATAATCTTATAAACCTATGCATTTTTTATATACTTCAGTGACTACAAAGCTACTTTAAATATATTTAAAATATGGCTCTTACTAGCTCCTCTAAAGTATATGAAGTATATGAAATACTAAAACATCATTTCACTTGCATCAAGTATTTGTTATAATTTAGTTTTTTTAAAGATTTTATTTTTAAGTAATCTCTACACCCAAATGTAGGGCTTGAATTTACAACACTGAGATTAAGAGTCACGCGCTCCACCGACCAAGCCTGCCAGGTACCCGTTATAATTTTAGTTTTATGGAAAAGTGGATTACACAATGATTTGTATTCTGGACAATGTACCTGCCCCTCCCATGCTCTCAGATTCTTCTGGCACTGGGGCAGAAATATAGGGGTGGGGGTGGTTCGAGGGATGAGGTCTGGATGGGAATGGGAAAGGTCCAAGTTTCTTAAAATGCACTAATTTGTTATGGTGCTATATTGGGCTTTCCTCAAATAGTTTCCCAGGATTCTCCTTGAGGAGAGAGCTCTGTGGTGAAATACATTTGGAAATGCTGCATCCTATATCTCCACTTAGGATTAATAATGCATGCTAATATGATGAAAGAGAACACAGGCATTAAAGAAATATCTTTAGGGACATCTGGGTGGCTCAGTCGGTTAAGTGTCTGACTTTTGATTTCAGCTCAGGTCATGATCTCATAGTTTATGAGTTCGAGCCCCTGTGGGGCTCTGTCCTGACTGCACCGAGCCTGCTTGGGATTTTCTCTTTCCCTCTATCTCTGCCTCTCCCCTGCTTGCCCTATTTCTTTCTCAAAATAAATAAGATAAACATTAAAATTTTTTTTTAAATAGAGGTATTTTTAATTTTGTTTAATTCTTGTTATAAGATGCCATACATTTTGGAAAGTCTTTGTTTTCTCATTTGCACAAGAAAGAGTCTGTCTAGATCACTTGGTTTTCAAAGTGTAGATCCAGGACTAGCAGCATTAGCATCACTTGGGCACTTCAAACAAAAGCAAGTTCTTGAGTCTTACTCCAAAGACATTGAATCAGAAACTGTAGATGGGGGGAGGAGGGAGGAGCAATCTAGGTTTTTACAAGCCTGATCTGATGCCTTTGAAAACCACTGCTCTACACTAATTAACCACTTTCTAGGTGTTCTAAACAGGGTAATAATGTTGTCTGTGCATTGGGAAGTGAATCATTTCAAAATGTTAACAAGTATGTTCATCTGCCATGTTTGTTAAAAATGAAGATTTCTGGGCTCCAAAACTACCTAGGAGATCAGCATTTCTGGAGGTGGAGCTCAGAACTGCAGCACCTCTCGCCAGCCCTCAGGGGAGGCTGCTGCCTCTAGTTCTCAGAGCAGGATTCCCAAAAGTTCCCATCAATTTTCAACAGCCACTCCTGGGCACCCCTGATGTTTGGGTTTGGAATAATCCAAGGTTAAGGGACTTGTGTCTCTGACAGAGAGGAGGCCAAAACAAAGGATGATGTAATGATGCTGTGTCAAATGGTCTCCTTTATTTTTTTTATTATTAAAATGAAGGCATAAACCTTATGGGTTACAAAGTATGCATGTTTATTGACTAATGAATGAACAGATGATTTATAAAGTTTGGGTTTATGTAAAGTGGAGCATTCCTGATTCTGAGACATTTACTCACCTCAGCACCCATTCTTGGGAGTATCTTTTTCTCAGAAAGGAATGATCCCCAGAGTAAAGGTGCCCTGGGCCATTAGAATAAACCTTCGGATGCTGACTGGCCAGGCAGAACAATTCATCCAACTAACTGTGTTGGATCTCCTTGAATTTGAACGACAATAGTAGTTTGCTGGACAGAAAGTATTAGCCTCTTTGTAGGCTCCTAATACCTTTGGAGGCAGCTCTGAAGAAATTAAAGGGTGTGACATTATCCTGGGCATATTTAAAGAAAATTAAGGCCACTGAAGAAACTACCTTTTGTGGCCTATCAAGTAGGAAGTGTTCTGGGATGAAAGTCTTTGTGAAGTTAACCCAAACATTGTTTAACCATTGTTTGATAAACAAGCTTGAGGTTAAAATGAGGTTTGTCCAGCAAAGTGAAACAAGAGAGAGAAGCAAACCAAGAAACAGACTCTTAAATGTAGAGAACAAACTGATGGTTACCAGAGGGGAGGTAAGTGGGGGATGGGTTAAATAGGTGATGGGGATTAAGGAACACTTGTGATGAGCACCAGGTATTGTATGTAAGGTAAGTATGTATGTATGTGTTGAATCTAAGTGTTGTATTGTATGTATGTGTTGAATCACTAAATTCTACACCTGAAACTAATATTACACTGTATGATAACTAACTGGAATTTAAATAAAAACTTAAAAAAAATAAAATGAGGTTCGTGTGTAAAGTGAAAGTTTCAGTTCCTTAGGTATTTCCAGTGCTATTTTGAGAATAAGAAATAGAAAACCACATATTTTTGAACAGACAATGCATGGTTGTGTATTAATACATATTTATGACCCATGTCACTTTTCCTCTTGTGTTTTTAACCTTGAAAAAGGCAGACCGCTAACTTTAATGGAATATTCTAAAATGCGAAGAGCTAAGTTCTACATCAAACTGCCTGCCTTTCCCATCATTCTGATCGTTGTATAAAAAACTGTATTTAGGAAATGAAGGAATATTTGGTATTCCAGAGTTTTCAATGCAGGCCCACTTAAAAATTTAAAAATTATATTTAAAAATACATATCATCACCATCACACTCATAAATAAATACTGTTTATCTAATTCTTATAGATTAGTAAGTGCAGGAAAATATTTTGGGATATTAACAAAGTTTTTCTTCCCTTGAAGTTTTCTCATTCTCTGTCCTTTTTCCTAGAGCAGGCAGCTAAAGTTTTCCACTTTTGTTCTTTTGGAGAAAGGATGACACAGAAGCTTGCAGATAACAAAAGGAATCAAATTCTTAGTATTTGATTTTCAAAGGCCTATATTTGAGCACTGAAATTTGGAAAAACATAACAGAAGAACGAGCTTTGCTATTCCCAGTCTGCACAAGACAGTTGGACCAGAGAGGGAGAGTAGAAGGGTCTTCTTGTCCTCCCATTTCCCTAGACAGCAGAATCTGGGGGAAACCAGAAACTCTTTACTTCATTACATCTGCAAAGACATTATTTCCAAATAAGGTCACATTCTGAGGTTTGAGGTGGACATACCTTTTTAGCAGATACTAACCTACTACACTACCCAAAATGTATTAGAAGAGATTTCTATTTCCCCTGTGGATTATAGAAAAACTAACATGGAAACGGAATAACAAAAGTCTTCATCTTTTTTCCTGTAGACATCCTTTTCCTCTGCTAAAGTGAGGAGTGTTCAGAGAAAGAGTCTACAGAGGGACGGCATCAGAACTTAGGTCTTCATGATAGAGTAACTCAACTTGGCTCCAACCGGGGGATGAAGTTGGGTTGGTGTAACTTCGAACGGGAGCCCTCTCTGTACAACCATCCATTTATAACGCAGAGGAAATGCTAACAAATTCTAATCTGGAAATGCGGAGTTCCTTTTAAATGAAAATCTAGAGGTAGTGAATAAATGCCATAGTATCTGCGAATTTGACACTACTTTAATATTTCATGTTTACTACTGAGTTACGCTCAGTTTAAAATGGACATAAGTGATTTCTGAATGAGGGTCCTAACATTTTTGTAATCTGATTCCTTTGGTATTTACCCAGATATATTCATCCAGGTATCTCAGAGTTTTAGCTGAAAAAGCAAAAGGTCCCTTTTCTTTTGGTTTGCCATTGTGATACCAAGTACTACTCTAAGGACTCTTTGAGACTCTTTTGGGTCTCTAGTCTGTTTGATTGCATAGATAGTTCTGAGTAGAGATGAAAAGTGGGTTAGGATACACAGCAAACACGTATGGAAATTGTATGGGAATTGTTATCAAATTTTTCAGGGGAAAAATATATATTTCATATTGAAGTTTATCAGTAAGGATCAAAGTTATTATAAAAATGGTGTAACCAATTTTGATATATGTATGTCTATAAATTCTGTATTGCCCAAATATTTTGGAAAGAAAGGGATTCTTATGAATTCAATGGAAAACTTCAAATCTATTGCTTTTGCTTGCCTTGTGTCACTGAAAAATGTTCAGTGAGTAGATGTGTTATACTTTTTATACTGAGATATTTTATTTTTGTATTCAGTAAACTATTCCATTATAGAGAAATTATTTTTGTAAAGAAAAGTGGGAACTCAATAAGCAAATAGGAGTGCTTGTTTAAAATGCTTGTGATAATACAAAAGTCACATTTTTCTCCCTAAATATATTTAGTTCATATTATAGTTCGATATATGGGGAGTCAGTTTAATTTATTTAATGGTGTTTCATTTTGGGGGTGATTCTGCTAAATTTTATAGCTACTATTTTGATTTGACTTACTTTTCCACTTTAATAATCATTACTGGTGTCAATGGTAACAGCTTGGAGGTATTTTTTAGGGTATATCTTAAAAATTCTAATTAAGGAAAAGTCTCCTCCCTTCCATTACAGAAAGATTTTTTATTTGGCAATACATTATTAACTTATAAATGAGCACTCTAAAAGTGATTTTTACCTGTGGATTTTTCTTTTATTCATATGTTAAGATACTATATTTTATGTGATTGTAAATATATTTAATGCTGCTTATTCAAATATGCATGAAGTTTACATATTCTGAAAAGAACCAACTTTCTGACCTAATTTAATTAGCATTAAACAGAATGTAAACATGAATGTCTTAAAAAATGAACAGCCAGGGGAGCGCAAATTATGTAGATGCTCTAAAATTTAAAAAAAAAAAAAAAAAAGAAAGAAAACAATTCACAGCCAGTGAAGGAAATTCAGTAATAAGAAGCAAGAGGAAATAACTGCATTTCATAATTTTTGTCACCTGGACCCTAAAGGTGATGATAAAATTCTGTTTTCCTTCCTGGGATGTTCCAACCTGTACATGCATGGACGCAGCAACATGTCAACTTACCATTGCTGAGGTTTTGACCAGAGTTCAACTTAAATTCTTCTTTTTTTAATTTCTAGATGACTGCAACCAATACAGTGCCAATGTTTCTTATAAAAGCTAACAAATTGGTAATAATGATAATGGAGTTAGCAAGTTAGTAAGTCTGCATACCATATTGAGAGTTTGACCCTAGTTTATTTCTACTCTTGCTACTATCTCACCTGCATTCCTTGTTTTCCACTCACTTGGGTCTAGGTCAGTGGTTCTCGAAATGTAGTGTGTGGGGTGACTTGAAGAGCTTTCAGAAACATTGCTGAGCCACCGGCAGAGTTTCTGATTCAGTGGGGTTGGGATGGGGACTGAGAACCTGCACTCCTAGTAGCTTTGTGGCTAATGCTGATGGCTTTGGTCCAGAACTACAGTGGAAGATCTGCTGGCCTGGATAAATTTCAGGAGAGTACTTTTTTTCTGATATAAGAAGTCTAGGAATAGTTTAAGATAGTATTTGTTACATAGACATGTTTTCATAAGAATAGATTATGATTTTGCCCATATTTCCAAAACTGGACATGGGTTTTTTATTTTTTTGATGTTGACAATGGTGAGTAAAGGAGCTTTCAAATAGCATTAAGCAGGGGCACCTGGGTGGCTCAGTCAGTTGAATGTCTGACTTCGGCTCAGGTCATGATCTCACAGCTTGTGGGTTTGAGCCCCGCGTCGGGCTCTGTGCTGACAGCTCAGAGCCTGGAGCCTGCTTTGGATTCTGTGACTCTGTCTCTCTCTCTCTGCCCCTCCCCCTCTGGCTCTCTCTCTCAAAAATAAATGAACATTAAAAAAATTTTTAAATAGCATTAAACAGAATATTTTTTTGCCTAATAAACAGAATCTTTTTTGTCTAATAAATATTTTAATATTAATTGCTATTCAAGTCACCTGCATTTTTAATAATTAGTATTTTTGATTAAACAAAATGCTGTTTACTTTCATATGCCATGTACACCTATAGCTGGAACTTGACTTATTTCATCTGTGACCTATTTTATTTTTATGAATGCTGGTGGTGCACACCAATCCCTGCTCACATCAGGGGTCCCTAAGATAACCATTTTGCAAAACCTTTGGAACAGATTGCTTATACTACTTTGACTCAACTTGCTTCACCCTTCCCTACATGCATACAAACCAGGATTTCCCTGGTTTGAAGTCCAATCAAATATAAACTATTCCTGGGATAGAATGAAAAAGATGTGAACTCCAGAGTAACTACTGAGTATAGTGGTCAATAATCTGATCCACACAGATTTATTGAGTACCTGTTTTATGTGTGTGTGTATGCATTTCTACACATGCAATTAATTTAATTCTCACAACAAATTTATTATTCCAATTTCACAAATAAGGAAAGTGAGACTGAGCCAAAAGAAATGACTTGTCTAAGTATCAACAGATAGAAAAAGACACTTCCAGGATTTGAGCCTGAACTTTCTGATGTCAGGTTGAGAAGTCTTCCAACCATTCTGTTTCTATTTAAAAAGAAATCAAAGAGGGTAAGGAAAAGTCATTATTGTTGACTGTAAAATACAAGCCACTATTCTGAGATACACAGTCCAAGGGTAGAGAAGGGGGGTGGGGGCAGGAATCTGTTTAGTGCTACATAGAAATTAAAAGCAACTGCTTGGGTTTTTTCTTTGGAGGTAATGATATTAAAATATTAACAACACAGTTTGTAAACTTAATGGGATGAACAGAATAATAACTAAAGTCTAATTTACGAATACTGTGATGGACTTGGTTTGAAAGAGAAAAGAAGAGAGGAAAAGACAAGCACGAAGTAGAAAGGGAATTGAGAGACAGTGAAAAAAGGGATGAGGACAGTTAGGGAGGCAGAATGGAAGTGGGGAGACACATGGAAATGAGACAGAAAAAGAGAGAATGGCCCTCAGATACACAGAGAGCGGGGGGGTGGGGGGTGGGAATTGGGAGGGAGATAAAGGCAAAGAGGTGGAAGAAAGAAGAAACCATGATGGATCTCTAACCTGATTTTTGTTCTGATGGTATTGTTTTCACAAGAGTTAAGCCCCTGCTTGTCATCAGAATTCAAATTCTAAGAGTAAAGATGTAGGCCTTAATATTTTCTCTAATGTATATTTTCTTTGTTAAAATTCAACAGGATAGTTAAGCAGGATAATTAACACAATTAAGGTCCAAATATACAAATAAAATATAGTTTATTTGGTCCTGCCCAAATAAACTATAGTTACATTTTCATGAAATGGGGGAAAGCTTACCCACCTCCTGACTATCTCATAATCAACAGGACATACACACACACACACACACACACACACACACACACACACACAGCTATTTATATAAACATAAAACTACAAAAACAAAAATATGGAAAAATAGTGTTCCTTCAAATATGAGCTGCTGTTTCAATAAGTAAATAGACAAACCATGGTTGTTCCTAGAAATATTTAAATTGCTTAACAGACAGGACTTCCTAAAGTCACACAGGTGGGGACTCTGAGTCACCGAGAGTTAATATCAATGTTTGTGGGAAAAGCAATCTCTGAGTCACCGAGAGTTAATATCAACGTTTGTGGGAAAAGCAATGATAATACCAACTGGGGTAGAATTTGCAAAAGTGGTTGCAGTGGCTGCCCTCCCTCTGCCCAACCCCCTTGCAGTGTGACTTTGCAGCTCCTCTCAGCAAGAGAAGTCAATTTCATCCCTTGAAACTGGACTGGTCTTGTGACTCCCTTCAACAAGGATGTGGGGCAAGTGTGTCATTTTTTGAGCATAGGCTTCAAGAGTCCTTTTACACGTCCAGTTACCCCTGGGTGCCATGTCTCTACCACTAGCAGAAAGCGTAGCCTACTGGAGGGCCAGAGCTGAGTCACTCTGGCTATCTCAGCCAAGGTCCCAGGCATGACGACAAAGCTGATCCACAGATAATGGAGGGTACATGAAAAAGTCCCAACTAGGTTGAGAACTGTGGAGCTGATCTCAGCTGAGCCCAGCCCGAGTTATTGACCCACAGAATTGCAAGCTAAAGAAATGATTACTTCTTATGTCATTAAGTTTGTAAGGTAGCTACAACTGGCTGATACACAAGTTAACATTTTACTGAATGCCAGTTTTGTGTCAGGTGCTGGGCTAAGCATCCTAGATACAGTGTCTCACTGAATCTTTTTAAGACATGTGGACACAGATATTTTTATTATTCCCACGTCACAGAAAAGACAACAGCCATCGTTACCCTCTTCAGAGCCAGATTTTAAATCCAGGTCACCCAAGCCTGATCTCTGCATTCCAATGCATTCCTCCATCTGAATTTGCTGGTTGGTGAATCCTGAAAAACTTGAGTAATTAAGGATTACTACTTTGAAGATTGTTACTTTTGTTATTTGGTTTCTTTAAATGCAGCACTAGAGCAAGAGCTCCCAAGCTTTTTTTCACTGAGAAACTACTTTTGGTGGCAAATTCCCTGTCCTACCAAGTTTTTTCCTGCTTTCTGTCAACATATCAGTTGGTAGGAAACTCTCAAGCCACTCTCTCTATATGAACTGCTAGCAGCTTAAGGGGGAAGTGGCGGGCGGTGGGCAGAACACTTTTATCTTGGTTTTTAAAAAGTTTATATGGTAATCAGGTGTTTTAAGAAGATAGAACATATATATACACATATGTATGCGTATATATACATATATGTATACATATACACACACACACACACGTATTCATATGTATACATATATATAAATATATAAAAGATTTTGGCTCAGGTCATGATGTCATGGCTTGTGGGTTTGAGCCCTGTGTCTGGCTCTGTGCTGACAGCTCAGAGCCTGGAGCCTGTTTCAAATTCTGTGTCTCCCCCTCTCTCTGTTCCTCCCCCACTCATGCTCTGTCTCAAAAATAGATAAACATTAAAAAATTATAAAAAAAGAAGACAACACATATGTATAGCCATCCAAATCAAAGATAATCATAGCTTAATCTCACCAGTTTAGATAGTGTGTTTACTCTTGAGTTAACTGCTACCACCTAGAGAAGTGTTAATTCCTTCAGCATAGGGTCTTAAAAAAAAGTCTGTAATAC
The DNA here is from genome assembly GCF_018350195.1 of Panthera tigris. Taxonomy (NCBI): domain Eukaryota; kingdom Metazoa; phylum Chordata; class Mammalia; order Carnivora; family Felidae; genus Panthera; species Panthera tigris. Next base: position 69,028,910 of record NC_056663.1, read on the forward strand.
TCTAGGGAGTGAAAACAGCAAGTCTCTTCAGTGTATTACTTATTTATGCAGCATTTCTGATTGTTATGTATGTCTTTATCCTCCAAAAATAGTACCTTATTTCCCCATGAGTAAGAAATCTCATTATTTTACATTATTAACCAAAGCTCATTTTCCCAGTGGGTCAGATCCAGCCAGTTGAAGTTCTTTTATAAATTTGTGTTGTTACGGCTTCAGAAATTTGAACAGGATATTTGGAGGTATGGTAGTGGAGGAGTAGTGAGACCATAGGCTTGCCTTGTCCCTTTTTAGAGTAGAGGTGAAAAAAACCGCCACATCTTGGAAGGTAGGAGCTGCAGAGAGTTGATTTGGGGGAGAGAAGAGCTGCAGGTACTCCAATGGGGAGGGAGCCCTGATCACAGGGAGAGGAGCGAGAGAAGGAGAGAGAGAGTGACAGTGTGTGCAGGGAATTACACAAGAAAAAGTCTCCCTTAAAGCCATTGACTGTGACAGGGAGAGGCGCGGAATACCACAAGATTTTATAAATAGTGGAGTGCAGAGTTTGAAGTTTCAGAAGTCTGCACCATCGCCAGGGACACGCCTAGTAGGCTTAGTGGTGCTCCAGTGGGGGAGGAGGGTGGAGACCTGGGAGTGGGCAGTGTGGGCTGAAGATCTCCTGGGTCACATGGGGAGAAGCAGTTCTCCTGCCTGCAGTACATTTGGGAGAGATGGCCCGGCCTCTCCAATGAGGGCTTCCTGAAGAGTGGTGGCTGCAAACTCCCTGCTCCAGGGACAAGAGAGCGGGGTGACACCATTTTCAGCCTGCCCAATAGCACTGACCCACTTCAGTGCGCAAAATAGCACCACCAACCAGAGGCTGGAGCCCCTTTTACCAAGCCTTGCTACTCTGTGCCCTGCAGGTGCATTTGCACTAGGCAAGTCGGCCTAGGGTAAGTACAGCAGGTCCCACCCCCAGAAGATCAGCACAAACCCCTTGCGTGCACCAAGTCTACTGATCATAGGCTGCTACAAAGCCTCACCTCTAGGGTAAATAGGATCTAGCTTCTTTTGTTCAGCCCCCCTTGGGATACCAGAAAAAGCAATTTTAATCTTTATTATAATTTTTAAATTATTATTATTATTATTATTATTATTATTATTATTATTTTGGATCTAGCTTCTTTTAACAAGCAGAACAAAACACACCTAGGATCTAGCTTGCTTGCTTTCTTTCTTTCTTTCTTTCTTTCTTTCTTTCTTTCTTTCTTTCCTTCTTCCACCTTGACAATATGACAAGATGGAGGAATTTACCCCAAAAGAAAGAAAAGAAAGAAGTCAGGGCCAGGGATTTAATCAATACAGATATAAGTAAGATGTCTGAACTAAAATTTAAAACAATAATTATAAAGATGATGGCTGGGCTTGAGAAAAGCATAGGAGACACTAGAGAATCCCTTACCATAGAGATAATGGAACTAAAAACTAGTCAGGCTAAAATTAAAAATAATATAACTGATATGCAAATCTGAATGCATGTTATGACGACAAGGATGGATGAAACAGAGGGGGGAAAATCAGTGATACAGAAGATAAAATTATGGAAAGTAACAAAGCTGAAAAGAAGAGGGAAAGAAAAATATTGGATCACAAATGTAGACTTAGGGAACTCAGCAACTCCTTATAGCATAATAACATTTGTATCCTAGGGGTCCCAGAAGAAGAGAGGTAAAAATGGGCAGAAGGTATTTGAGCAAATGATAGCTGGAAACTTCCCTAATCTGGGGAAGGAAACATATTGAATTCCAAAAATCACAGAAAAACTCCCATTATTCAACAAAAACTGACCATCACCAAAATATAAATGAACTATTGAGACTTCATCAAGATAAAAAACCTTTAGGGTGCCTGGGTGGTTAAGTCAGTTAAGCATCTGACCTTACTTAGGTCATGATTTCACAGTTCATGGGTTCAAACCCCACATTGGGCCCTGCTCTGACAGCTCAGAGCCTGGAGCCTGCTTGGGATTCTCTGTCCCCTCTGTCTTTGCCCCTTCCCCACTTGCAATCTCTCTCTCTCTCACAAAATAGATAAATGTTAAAAAAGCAAAAGAAAGCTTGAAATAAAGATAAAAAGGTTTTGCACAGCAAAGGGAACAATCAACATTCCCTACAGAATGGGAGAAGATATTTGCTAATGACATAAAGGGTTAATATCAAAAAATATGTAAAGAACTTATGAAAGTCAACACCCAAAAAATAAATAATCCAGTTAAGAAATGGGTAGACTACATGAATAGACATTTTTCCAGAGAAGACATCCAGGTGGCTAACAGACACATGAAAAGATGCTCAGTATTACTCATCATCAGGGAAATACAAATCAAAACTACAAAGAGAGATCACCTCACACCCGTCAGAATGGCTAAAATTAACAACACAGGAAACAACAGATGTTGGCAAGGATGTAGAGAAAGAGGAACCCTCTAGCACTGCTGATGGGAATGTACATTGGTGCAGCCATTCTGATAAACAGTATGGAGGTTACTCAAAAAGTTAAAAATAGAACTACCCTATAACCCAGCAATTGCACTATGGGGTATTTTACCCAAAGATACAAAATACAGATTTTGAAGGGGGACATGCACACCTTGGCAGCATTCTCAGCAATAGCCAAATTATGGAGAGAGCCCAATGTCCATCAACTGATGATGACAAAGACAATGTGACATATATATGCAATGGAATATTACTTACCTATCTAAAAGAATGAAATCTTGCCAATTGCAATGATGTGGATGGAACTAGGGAGTATTATGCTAAGCACAATAACTCGGAGAAAAACTTGGAGAAATAACTCAGAGAAAAACAAATACCATATGATTTCACTCATATGTGGAATTTAAGAAACAAAAGAGATGAACAAAGGGGAAAGGAAGGTAAAATAAAAAGATAAAAACAGAGTGTGAGGCAAAAATATAGGAGACTCAATTATAGAGAACATGGTAGGTTGCTGGAGGGGAGGGGCTGGATGGGCTAATGGGTAACAGGTATTAAGGAGGGCACTCATTTTGTTGAGCAATGGGTGTTACATGTAAGTGATGAATCACTAAAGTCTACTCCTGAACCAAAACTACACTAAATATTAATGAGCTAGAATTTAAATAAATATTTGGATTAAAAAAAGGAATGAAATCTTGCCATTTGCAACAACATGGATGGAGCTAGAGACTATCATGCTAAGTGAAATAAGTCAGTCACAGAAAGACAAATAGCATATGATTTCACTCATATGTGGAATTTAGGAAATAAAACAAATGAACATATGGAAAGGGAGGAAAAAGAGAGAGCGAAACAAACTATAAGAGACTCTATGATAGAGAATAAACTGAGGGTTGATGGAGGGAAGGTGGATGGGGAGATGGGCTAAATTGGCAACAGGTAATAAGGAGGGCACTTGTGTTGAGCAGTGGGTGTTATATGTAAGTGATGAATCACTAAATTCTATTTTTGAAACAATATTACACTGTATTTTAACTAACTAGAATTTTAAAAATTTGAAAACAATGAATATACTAAACAAAATTTGAGCAAAATTCTAACCAAAAGCCAAGTTTTCCTGGTATTCTCTTTGGTCAGAAGCTCTACTTGTTGACTTTATTAGGTTATAAATTTGATTGTTGGTAAATAATAGGTTAGCTGGACTTATTGTTTGTTCTTTATTAGGCGGTCTCATTTGTCCATCAGAATTGTAGTTAGCAACAGATAATAAGAAAGAGCAATAGCTGTTCACACTTAGCTAGTACCTGCTGTATGCTTGCATTTCTCTAATCCCTTACATTTAATCTTCCCAAGTTATCTTAGCATAGGGACAATTTCCAAACCCTTTTCTAATATCAGGAAAGAGAGTCAAAAGAGAGGTTTAGAAACATTCTCAAGACTACATAATTGGTCATTGTTGTACCCAGATTCAAACCAGACAGTCTTGTCTCCAGCGCCCAAATTCCCAATTCCTACACCATTTTGCTTGTAAGATGTTAACTGGATGGGTTCATGGGATACAAAACTTACTATGTGCACAATCACCACTTTCCTCAAATACTGGTGGTGATAATATAAAGAATGGATGTTTGAGGGGCACCTGGGTGGCTCAGTCGGTTAAGCGTCCGACTTCAGCTCAGGTCACGATCTCACGGTCCGTGAGTTCGAGCCCCGCGTCAGGCTCTGGGCTGATGGCTCAGAGCCTGGAGCCTGCTTCTGATTCTGTGTCTCCCTCTCTCTCTGCCCCTTCCCAGTTCATGCTCTGTCTCTCTCTGTCCCAAAAATAAATAAACGTTAAAAAAAAAAATTAAAAAAAAAAAAAAAGAATGGATGTTTGAAGCTAATAAAAAACAATGTACGATTTCCCTAAGTGACACATATTTTTTTCAATTTAGTTTCTCTTTTCTCTTGTTATGAGCAGTCTCAGAGACTTTACCTGCAGTGATTTTGCCCTGATTCCTGCTGTGACTACAAGTGCTTCACTCACCGCAGTTGTCCTCATCCGCTTGGTTGCCACAGTCGTCCACACCATTGCAATGAAGAAGCTGAGGCAAGCACTTGGTGATATTCCCACAGGGGAAATAGCCGAGGGAGCACTTGACATCCTGCCCACTCCCGTGAAGGACTGTGATGAAGAAGGAGGAGAGAAGGTTAATACAAAGGCTTGGCAAAAAATGGTTTCTCCCCAGTATCCTAAAACCTGTAATCTCATTCTGGCTTGTACCGCCCACTGTGTGGCCACCTCACCTTGCTTACTAGCCTCATGCCAACTGTTTTCCAAGAACCTTCACGCCAATGGGATGTTCTCTTCTGTGTCCCCAGAAGATGCCAGGATTCTCCTTTCTTTGCCTTTTCTCATGCTGTTTCCCACGTGGAATGTCCTCCACCCCCATCCTTTTTCTATGCAATGTCTGCCCATACTTTATAGTTTATCTCAATTCCCTTCTTCTCCCTTTCAAAAATATTTTAACCAATCATTTTAAAAATCAGGAATTTATTGAATTCTTACTCAGAATCAAGACTCTTCTGGTATTAAAGGAAGAAGACATAGAGAACATCAGGAAAGTACATGCACATGCTCACTCACAGACTGGATAGTGCCTGTGTGTGAGGCTCTGTGCAAGATTTTGTGTAAACCACACTGAATGAAACAAAGTTCCTGGCCAAACTTTCAGATGGGCTTCTTTCACTTAGTAATACACATTTAAGGGTCCTCTATGTCTTTTTATGGCTTAATAACTAATTTATTTTAGCACTGAATAATATTCCATTGTTTGAATGTACCATAGTTTATTTATCTTTACTTACTGAAGGACATTTCAGTTTCACCCAAGTTTTGGCAATTATGAATAAAGCTGCTATAAGCATCCATCCACATGCAGGTGTTTGTGTGGATATAGGTTAACTATGCCATTTTAAAACCTTAGATTTATATAAATTTTAAAGATTATTGGAGACTCCAAATGTAGTTCTGTTACTTACTATCCTTACCAAGTTTGTACATGTTTGGAACTTACTAGAATATTGTCAATTAAAAGAAATAAAAACAGAATAGCTTGAATTGTAACATTTATTATATAAAAATGTGTTTGTGATCTGTCACCAAGACGTGAAAAGAATAAAAAAGACTATTTTCTTTGTAAGATGCAGCATGACATTTTAATAACAGGGCAAGTGACATCTTTATACAGAAGAAATCTAGCAATGTCAGGTTTTGACTGTACTTAGTTGTTTCAGAGCACATCATTTGATGAAGGAAATAGTTAAATCTATGTAATAATGAGCTGTGTTGTAAGTGGTGTTCTCACTTGTGAAATTATTTTTAATTATTTTTAATTTTTAAATTATTTTAGTTTAATTTTTTTAACGTTTATTTATTATTGAGAGGCAGAGACAGACAGAGCATGAGAGGGGCAGAGAGAGGGGGAGACACAAAATCTGAAGCAGGCTCCAGGATCCAGCTGTCAGCACAGAGCCTGATGTGAGGCTTGAACACATGAACCGAGAGATCATGACCTGAGCTGAAGTTGGACGCTTAACTGACTGAGCCACCCAGGTGCCTCTCACTTGCGAAATTATTTTAAAATTATTTATCAATATTTTTTCAACAAATTGATTAAAATGAAATCAAAGGATTTGTATGCCGCAGGATGGCCCTGGCAGGACATCACATATTTCAGAGACTTCAAGTGTACGTAAAATAAGGTAATCTGTGTTGATACTGACTTCTGATGTCTTTATTAATTTTTTTAATTAATTTTTGAAGAACAAAATTTAAAAATCAAGGGTTTCAGGGATACCTGACTGGCTCAGTTAGTAGAGCATGTGACTCTTGGTATTGGGTTTGTGAGTTTGAGCCCACCATTGGGTATACAGCTTACTTAAAAAAAAAAATCAAGGATTTCAGAAAAATTCTGTGATGAGTTGTCAGTCTTCAGCTGAGAGTTACTATTTGAAGATGTTTTAACTAGACGAGACACACCTGCCTGTGTTTTCATGCTGCTGTTTTGAAATTCTCTTCTGAGTAACTTACTTTTAGGGATATTATGTTTTTACGTCCTATCTTTTAAGTTTGTATTTAGAAGCAGATACAGCCCTTCAATGATTGTGTCATGGAATGAGTTCTACATTTTTATAACATTATGATTCAAAAGATACATTTAAGGTCTTAAATAGTGATATTTTAAAAATAACTTTGATATTATCTCAGATTTAAAGTTGCAAATACAGTATAATGATTTTTCCTCCTGAATCATTTGAGAGTAAGTTCCTGACTAGATGCTCCATCACCCCTAAAAACTTCGGCTGTGTTTTTTTCTCTAAATAAGGATGTTCTCCTCCTATATAATCATGCTAGAACCATAAAAATCAGGAAATTAACATTAATACCTTATTACCATTTAAACCACAGAATCCATTCACTTCTCACATACTGTTCAAAAAATGTCCTTCATAGTAAAAGGATCTAGTTTATAATCCTTATATTTAATTGTCCCATTTCTTTAGTTTCCTTTGATCTGGAATAGTATCTTAGTTTTTCCTTATCTTTCATGACCTCAACACTTTTGAAGATTGTAAGTTAAATATTTTGTAGAATGTCCCTAAATTTTGGTTGTATGATATTTCATCAAAATTAGATTTAGATTATGCAACTTTGGTAAGAAATTCACAGAAGTGATGCTTATTTCAACCTGTCAGGTTATGCAAGGTTTGATTTGTCCCATTACTGATGATGATCACTTTTGGTCGCTTGGTTAGGGTGATATCTGCAAAACTTTTCCACTGTGAAGTTAGTCTTTGTGATTAATAAGCATTTTTGTAGGGGCACCTGAGTGGCTCAGTTGGTTAAGCCTCCAATTCTTAATTTTGGTTCAGGTCATGATCTCATGATTCATGAGTTTGAGCCCTGCATCAGGCTCTGCGCTGGCAATGCGGAATCTGCTTGGTATCCTGTCTCCCTCTCTCTCTGTCCCTCCCCTGCTTGCTTTCTATATCTCTATAAAAATAAATTAAAAAAAAATTAAAAATAAGCATTTCGTGGAAGGGTGTCCAATTCCTAGCTAACACCATATGGTCCAGTCTAGTTTTCTCCCTTTACATATCTTTAGCTCCCCTTTCTGACAATGAGAAAGTGCTTTCTATTATCCTTAATATAGTTATTATCTTGACAAATCCTCTTCCTGCATAGTTACCTTCCTCACCCCTCTTCAGTTCTGACTCCCAACAATGGACATTTTTCCTGCATGAGCACTCTCCTTGCCCTGTTAGCCATCTGTTACAGAATGCCAGGCACCACCTTCCTCTGTGGACACCCTCCTTATCCCATTGTGGCCCCAAAATTCCTCTCTGGGATGCCATAGGTCCTCTGTCACATCCAGCACAGAAGAATACCTTTCTGTGGTTCACCAAATAGCTTTAGGGCTCAATTGTTCAGGAAGAGAATGATAGAGTAAGGGGCAGGTAAGTGATGGTTATAGGAAAATTTAGGAGAAGTTGAAGGGGATCATCTTATACCACTCCCAAATGTGCATGCTACTTTGGCATAAGTATTGTTTTAAAATGAAGACAATTGAAAATAAGCAAACATAGAGCCCTCCACCCTTCCCCTATCTGCCTAAAAGCAGGACATATATTTCCCTTTGTAAGGGTGTCTTCCTCCTCCCTCCATACCAGGAGGAGAACAGCTCTTGTCACTGGAGATGGAAAGTTGGCACCGAGGTGAGTCTGCACAAACAAACATTATTAAATAGCCCCTTTTCTCTCTCTCAGGACTAAAATCTTAGGGGTTTCAATAAACACTTTTTGGAGGCTAAGTTCCAAGTGATTTATCATTAGTGAAATAAAATTTAGCTTCTACTTTTTTGACAGACCTTGACAGAAATGCACAAGCACTTACAATTTTGCCTAGGAAAATGCACAAAAGTGCCACTTCAGTGAAATTATAACTATTACTCTGTAGCAAACTTAAATGCGAATATGGAAAATTTTAACATGGTTGCTCTGAAGTCAATGCCTTAAGGGCATCTCTGTTCAGTTAAATTTAAGTAGTGAGTGTAATTGGCACATTTAATTAAAATGTTTATTGTGTTTCTGTACAACTTTGACTTGTGTAAACACTAACATGGGAGTTTCATTGGATTCTATAACTTATTTCCAGCATTTGAAATCCTCCTCACAATCTATGGAAAATATGCAATATTCTATTTTCTTAGATAATTACAGCATCAAAAGTATAGAGGTAGTTTACTACCTTGTTAGGAAGTAAAATACACACACACACACACACATACACACACACACACACACACACACACAAACTGACACAAAGACAAACTTTCCCTATATTCAGTCCATTTATTTTAAAAAAGATAATTTCTATCTTAAATGATGACTATCAATAGCTATTTAAGATGTTTAGAAATAAAAAATAGAAGTATCAGATGTGGGGGTGCCTGGGTGGCTCAGTTGGTTAAGCATCCAACTCTTGATTTTGTCTCAGGCATGGTCTCAGGTTAGTGAGATCGGGCTCCATGTCAGGCTCTGCACTGACAGCACACAGCCTGCTTGGGATTCTCTCTCTCCCTCTCTGCCCCTCCATCTCCCCTGCTCACACTCTCTCTCTCAAAATAAATAAATAAACTTAAAAAATACCGGATGTAGTGGAGGATTATTAAATAAATTACATGGTGTAGTTTCAGAACTACATATTTGCATATGTTGAACAATAGTCTATATTGTTTGTTCTTATTTATAAAGAATAAAAGCTATATGTGTGTTTATAAAATGCTGATATATTCACAATGAACTGTTAACAGTAGTCATCTTTGGGAAATGGGACAAATAATTTCAGGAAAAATGGGAGATTTTATTCTGCAGTTTATACCTTTAAGAAAAGAAAATTTGGACTTGTGTTTTAAAAATGAGTATTCTTGGGGCACCTGGGTGGCTCAGTCGGTTGAGTGTCCGACTTTGGCTCAGGTCAGGATCTCGCAATTTGTGAGTTCAAGCCCCGTGTTCGGCTCTGTGCTGACGGCTCAGAGCCTGGAGCCTGTTTCAGATTCTGTGTCTCCCTCTCTCTGCCCCTTCCCCGCTCATGCTCTGTCTCTCTCTGTCTCTCAAAAATGAATAAACGTTAAAAAAAAATTAAAAAATAAATAAAAATGAGTATTCCTTTAATAATAATAAAAATAATCTGAAGTTATTTATAGACAATTCAAATATGTGAAAATTTGGTTTCTTAGCTATAGATTAAAAACCTGATTGTAATATTAGTCAGCTCTCTTTAGACCTTTTGAAAGAAGGTGAGTATGAGATCAGTGGTTCTTAGTCAGGGATGATTTTGTTCCTCAGGGGTCAAATGGCAAAGTCTGGAGACATTTTTTACGTCACAACTTAGGGGGCTGCTATTAGCATCTAATTAAGGTAGAGTCCAGGGATACTGTTAAACATCTCACAATGCACAGGAAACCTCCCCCCAAACAAAAACTTATCTGTCCTAATATGTCAGGAGTACCCAGGATGGGAAACCCAGGACTTGTCATTGGTGAAGAATCAATAGGAAAACACTCCATGCCAGCAGATGACTAACACATGAGCTCACTTGCAGAACAGGCAATTGATTACTTCAGTGGCTGTTTATCCTTCTAGTGGAGACTTTCTAATTGATTTTAAGAGGTTTTAGAAATAGATGGACATTACCAGTGCAGCTTTTGTGTCTCTGGAAAGGTTGCAACTGCTATTGTTTTGACAACTGGGAAAGAGGTTGCACATTGTTATGTCCACTAGTCCCAGGGACTCATGGTAGCTAGAATCATTTCTTAAAAAAAAAAAATTAATGTTTATTTATTTTTGAGAGAGAGAAAGAGAGAGAGAGAGAGAGAGAGAGAGAGAGAGAGAGAGTGTGTGTGTGTGTGTGTGTGTGTGTGTGTGTGTGTGTGTGTGTGCAAGCAGGGGAGATGCAGAGAGAGAGGGAGACACAGCATCTGAAGCGGGCTCCAGGCTCTGAGCTGTCAGCATAGAGCCCGATGCAGGGTTTGAACTCATGAACTGTGAGATCATGACCTGAGCTGAAGTTGGATGCTTAACTGACTGAGCCACCCAGGCACCCCTAGAAAGAATCATTTCTTAAGTGCAAGAATTATTAAACAATGGGTTGGGTTACTAAGACAGTCTCGGGAAATTTTGAAAAATTGGATAGATAATTTAAGCATATTCTGCCAAAAGTAAAAGAATTGGCCACAGAATATTTTCAGGCCTCTTGAACGAGTTCCATGAATCTTTGAATAGCAAAACAGATGTTTTAAGGAAGATATTATTTAAAAAGAACATTTTAGACTTCAAATCTGAGAGTTTGAGATGTGTGTACTCTGTACACACAAAAAATATTGACAAAAATTCAATCATCTCTACCTCAAGAGAGCTGAAAAATTAGCCAAAAAATTCCTTTGTCCTGACAAAAATCCGGGTACTTAATATCTCTGAATTTTATTGCTTCAGCCCAGTTTCTCATTATAAATATTGTATTATGATCTTTCTCATAACTTATGCTCCTCCAGATAAATTAAACACTTGGTTTCCCAAGAAATATGCCTTTCTCTAGGAGAAGAGGATTAAGAGTACACTTATTGTAAAGAGCACTGAGTAATGCATGGATTGTTGAATCACTATAGGGTACACCTGAAACTAATATAACACTGTAGGTTAATTACAATTGAATAAATCAATAAAATAACATTCTGCAACAAACACAAAGAAACCATTCTTCCACCAACAATAACAAAAAAATATGACTTTATCATTGCCTGTCCTGATTCCAGTTTGACTTAAAACCTCACATAGAACTGACTGACTGTTTGCAGTCCCCAAATATGTCATGCACATTGCTGTTACCTACCAATAAAATGATAGTACATAGGCACTGGGATTTCTTCATTTACTTGCCAATATCCTGTGCTTTCTTTAGGATTCAGGTATTACCTTCTTCTGAAAGCATCTAGTTCTTTAGGCCGGGTTGTATACCTACTCTCCGTTTTCTTAGCATTCTGAACCTATCTCATTTCAATGGCCCCTGTTGCACTATACTGTAATTGCTGCCCACATGTCTCTTCTGTAAGCTTTCTTTTTTTAAGAATTTTTTTAATGTTTATTTATTTTTGAGACAGGGGGAGACAGAGTGCTAGTGGGGGAGGGACAGAGAGAGAGGGAGACACAGAATCTGAAACAGACTCCAGGCTCTGAGCTGTCAGCACAGAGCCTGATGCAGGGCTTGAACCCACAAACCGTGAGATCATAACCTGGGCCGAAGTCGGACGCTTAACCGACTGAGCCACCCAGGTGCCCCAGCTTTTTGAGGGCAGACAGACCATGTCTCAAATCATGGTCATATTCTCTGTGCTTAACATTATAGTATAAGATGGCAATAAATACTTGTGAATGAATGAATAAATGAATGAATTAGAATGAAAGATATGTGGTGAACTGAATTAACTGGAGATGGACTGAATTTTCATTAGCCTTATCTACTCACTGTCACCAGCGTAATAGTCCATGTCCTATTTCACTCATATTCTCCCTATATCATTAGCCTAGGAGAGCATAAGAACATGCCTGTTACAACTAATTTCCTATAAAAACCAAAATTAAAAAAACTGAGAAAAACTAGGAAAAACATGTTAAATTTTTATTAAGTTCATATCTTTCATATCTTTCCATTAGATTTGATATGGTTTTTAAAAATCTTGGCTTATGTAGCAGCTTCTTACCAGATACGTCTCCTGAGGCAAAGGAAACAAAAGCAAAAATGAACTATTGGGATTTCATCAGGATAAAAAGCTTCTGCACAGCAGAGGAAACAATCAACAAATTAAAAGGCAGCCAGTGGAATGGGAGAAGATAGTTGCAAATAAAATATCTGATAAAGGGTTAGTCTCCAAAGTCTATAAAGAACTTACCAAACTCAACACCCAAAAAACAAATAATCCAGTGAAGAAATGGACAGAAGACATGAATAGACATTTTTTTGAAAGAGGCCATATAGATGGCTAATAGACACATGAAAAGATGCTCAACATCACTCATAATCAGGGAAATACAAATCAAAACTACAATGAGATATTACTTCACACCTGTCAGAATAGCTAAAATTAACAACTTATGAAACAACAGATGTTGACAAGGATGTGGAGAAAGGGGAACCTTCTTGTGCTGCTGGTGGGAATGCAAACTGCTGCAGCCACTCTGGAAAACAGTATGGAGCTTCTTCAGAACGTTAAAACCCAGCAATTGCACTAGTAGGTATTTATACAAAGGATACAAAAATGCTGATTCAAAGAGATACATTCACCCTGATGTTTATAACAGCACTATCAACAATAGCCAAATTATGGGAAGAGCCCAAATGCCTATATATATATATATATATATATATATATATATATATAATGGAATATTAGTCCTAAAAAAGAATGAAATCTTGCCACTTGCAACGATGTGGACTGTTCCTCCCCTGCTCGTCCTCTGTCTCTCAGAAATAAATAAACGTTAAAAAAAACACAACATTTTAAGGGCTGCCTGGGTGGCTCAGTCGGTTAACAATGGCATGGAAGCTAAAGAGTATTATGCTAAGTGAAATAAGTTAGTCAGAGAAAGACAAATACCATATGACTTCACTCATATGTGGAATCTAAGAAACAAAGCAAATGAGCAAAGGTGGAAAAAGAGAAAGGCAAACCAAGAAACAGACTCTTAACCATAGAGAACAAACTGATGGTTACCAGAGGGGAGGTGGGCAAGGTGATGGGTGAGATGAGTGATGGGCATTAAGGAGGGCACTTACAGTGATGAGCACCGGGTGTTGAATGTTAAGTGATGAATCATTAAATTCTCTACCTGAAACTAATAATACACTGCATGTTAACTAACTTGAATTTAAATAAAAATTTGGAGAAAGAGAAAACAATCTTGGCTTATTTGTGGGGTCTTATAAATTGGTGAGATAACCTTTAAAAATAGTGACTGAAGTTTTTTTTTTTCTTTCCTGAAATTTTTTTGTTGCATGGGCTCTTCATCCATTTCAGTGATATTCATTGCTTCATAAGGTGGGCAAGTATAACTGAGAACCAAGGAGTACATTACTACTGCAATTAACTTATATATTTTTAGATGAATTATTATTTTTCTTTTAGAGAGAGAAGGTGGGGAGACTGTGTGCAAGTGGGGGAGGGGCAGAGGGAGAGAGAGAGAGAATCTTAAGCAGGTTCCACATTCAGCACAGAGCCTGATGTGGGGCTTGATCTCACCACTGTGAGGACATGACCTGAGCTGAAATCAAGAGTCAGGGGCTTAACCAACTACACCACCCAGTTGCCCCTAGATGAAGCATTATTATTGACAGCCTGGGTTTCCATTGTAAGAGCCAAAATTTTGAAAAGAAAGTAAGTGTCTTTTCCTTTAAGTTCGAAAGGCTGATTTGTGTGGAGGACTTAGAACATGGAGTTTATACATAAACCACAGAGTGAGAACCCATAGGTGATGGTTAGTTTTATGTGTTAACGTGGCTAGGTCATTGTAGCCAGTTTTTCATTCCGGTACTAATCTAGGCATTACTGTGAAGGCATTATGTAAATGTGTTTAATGTCCACAAAAGCTTTACTGTAAGTAAAAGAGATTGATAATGTGGGTGGGTCTCATCTAATCAGTTGAAGGCCTTAAGAGCAGAAATTGAGGTTTCTCTGAGGAAGAAATTCTACCTGTGGATCACAGTTAGGTCCTTCCTAAGAGTTTCTAGCCTTATGGATTTCAGACTTGCTCAGACAGACCTCACAACTGAGCAAACCAGTTCACTGAAATAAATCACTATATATCTATATCTATCAATCTATATGTGTGTGTGTGTGTGTGTGTGTGTGTGTGTGTGTGTGTATATGTATATGAGTATATATGCAAATAATATAAACATAAGAATCACCACATATATGTATGTATATATACGGATAGATAGATCAAAATGAAAATAATATATATCTTACTGCTTTTTTTTCTTTGAAAGAACCTTGATTGATTCAGCATGTGATGGGGCAATTTTCCTGCCTCCTAAAGATAAAAAAATTTGTCAGAAGGCAAGAGGAAATGGATTGCAGGGAACCTCCATTCCCTGGGCTGGGACCAAACAACAATCTGGAAGGAGGATCAACAAGTAGTGGGAGGAATGCCTGGGTGGCTCAGTTGTTTAAGCATCAGATTTCAGCTCAGGTCATGATCTCATAGTTCATGAGTTTGAGCCCCACATTGGGCTCTGTGCCTACAGCATGAAGCCTGCTTGGGATTCTCTCTCTGTCCTTCCCCCTGCTCTCTCTCTCGCCTCTCTCTCTCAAAAATAAGCAAATAAACATAAAAAAAACCCTCCATATATATATATATATATATATATATATATATATATATATACATACATACACACACAATGGAGTATTATTCTGCAATCAAAAAGAATGAAATCTTGCCATTTGCAACTATGTGGATGGAACTGGAGAGTATTATGCTAAGTGAAATTAGTCAGAGAAAGACAGATATCCTATGACTTCACTCATATGAGGACTTTAAGAGACAAAACAGATGAACATAAGGGAAGGGGAACAAAAATAATATAAAAACAGGGAGGGGAACAAAACATAAGAGACTCATAAATATGGAGAACAAACAGAGGGTTACTGGAGGGGGTGTGGGACAGGAGATGGGCTAAATGGGTAAGGGGCACTAAGGAATCTACTCCTGAGATCATTGTTGCACTATATGCTAACTAATTTGGATGTAAATTAAAAAAAAATTAAATTAAAAAAATAAAAAAACATAAAAAAGCCCCACCAAACCTTTAAAAAAATAGGAAATCGTGCCCTGGGTGAGTGAAGGGATCACAAATCTCAATGGACCTTTTTCATTTTCATCCTTGACAAGGATGTGGAGAAAGGGGAACCTTCTTGTGCTGCTGGTGGGAATGCAAACTGCTGCAGCCACTCTGGAAAACAGTATGGAGCTTCCTCAGAACGTTAAAACCCAGCAATTGCACTAGTAGGTATTTATACAAAGGATACAAAAATGCTGATTTATACAAAGGATACAAAAAAGGCTCTCAATGGAGCCTTTTTCAAGGGCTCCTTTTTACAGTCTCTTATTTTATGAAATCCTAGACTGGAACAGAACAGTGTCCTGATGTTTACAGTGTTCCCCAGAGGGGACAGAAGTAGCCAAGAAGCTAGCCAACTGGGAGAGGTCTGACGAGCGGGAGGAGGATAATGCAAACTGACCAATGTGAAGCCGACTGCAGGACGGTATGGGGAAGCAGATGCCTCTACGCCAGATATGACAGAGCCAGGGGACCGGGAACTAAGCACGGGTGGTGCGATTTCCCGGGCGAATGATCCAGCAGTGGACCATAGGACCAAAAGCAGAGGCCCCTCCCACCACAGTCTAGATGACACAAAAACTATGGCCCAGCTTTGGTCACTTCTGGAAAAGAGAGAAGAGAAGAAGACAGAGAAGGTGGAGAGCTTTGAATTGGCAAAATATTTACCCAAAAGATACTGAAGGGAAAAAGCAGTGGGAAGAAAATAAGTGATTGGATTACCTGGAAGTACGTTAGGTTTTCTTTCATATGCAGGAGTGGACATTCAGATTAATTTCATTTACTGAGAAATGAATTTCCATTATTCTGCCCTTAAGTTTCTAAAAGGAGTTGTACTGCTTCTGTTTTACTTGTGTCTAAATTGTAGAGTTAGAGCACATTAAAAAAATGGCATATTCTATTGTGTGTGCATTTTAAAAAACTGATTTAAATCAAGCATTGTGGAGTTCAAAATATATTTAAAATGGGTTCTTTCCAGAATTACAGAATCACTGAGAAGAATACCAATGTTTATCTACTCAAAGGCTACCAAGGTTCTGCCACGCAAATCCTTTCCGGAAGAAGGTAGCTCCTTAAGAAAGTGTGTAGGATTAGCTCATCTGGCATCTCTGGGAAAGAGCTGCTTGGTTTATTCTGCATGCTCAGTGATGTGCTCTTCCTGGAGAGCATTTGAAAAATTGTCATTGAGGGAATAAGTAGTAGCCCTTTAAACAGAATAGTTGAGATTCATGAATTTGGCTGTTGTTGATTTGCAGCATTTAAAATATATCCCCTATAGATTTACTTTTATGGCAAAGCCGTAACTTCAGTTCTATCCAATTCTGTTTTTTTTTAGACCTGCACTGTTGTGGCTAAACTTGACAGGAGAAAAGCACATGATTCATTTCATAACAGGACCCAAATGTTGGGGGGCTCTTAAAGCTGCTAAGAGGAGCCCCAGTGGTCCTCCCGCTGTATCTCCCCACAGATCGCCCTCATACGTTCTTCGCCCTTGTTATGGATGAACCCTCTGTGCTCTTGCTGAAAGTTGGCCCATTCTCTGAGCTCCAGGCACCACCTCCTCTATCCTACTCAGGACACATTTCAGTGGTTCCTTCCTCGTGCTAAGCATTATCAAATTTTACCCCTCACCTGGCTCATTCTCAACAGTCTGAAAACGTGCCGTTACCTCTCCCTTCTTTTTCTTTTTTACATCTCCCTTCTTAAAAATGAAACAAAACAGAACAAAGCAAGAGAAAAAGAATTTTGTGATCCCATTTCCCATACTAGTTCCATTTCCAGTTTTGTCTCCCCCTTTTAGCAAAACTTGTTAAAATTTTTCTATACTGGTGTTTGTGATATAACTTTTGTGTTTAGCTTTACCTCTAAAGTGTTGGGAAGCTATTGAATACAATATTAATCTTCCTTTGTGAATTTAGGTTATCATGTTGAACAGTACAAGAATGCCTTTAAGGCACTTTGAGGGAATTTGTGTCCTATAAATTTGGCCACAGACTCCTGCACTTTGAGTTGTCAACTTTGTATAGTTTTTCTCCAAAATTCTTCACCAGGTGTTGCATCACCCATCATTAATTTGTTTGCCTCTGTAGTCTCAGTATCTTCATTACTATTTTTAATTTTTTACTTGAACTGGCTGTAGCTACAAATGAAGATACTGAGACATGGTAAACTTCTGTGTAAAGAATGAGTCAATATGCTATGAATGAGATCCTGAAAAGGACAAAATTCTTTTTCTTCTTCTTTTGTTTTTTAATGGTTTTTAAGAATCAAATTAAAACAATTTTTTTAAATGTTTTCCTATGTTGAGAGAGAGAAAGAGAGAGCAAATAGGGAAGGAGCAGAGAGAGAGGAAGAGAGAGAATTCCAAGCAGCTCTGCATTGTCAGCACACCAGTGAGCCAGCCAGGTGCCTCAAGAATGAAATTTTTTTGGGTTCTAGGATATGTGATCTACAATTGGGTGAGATGTTATTGTAAACATTTTTTAGAGCTTAGTATTCTGCCATAATAAGCATTCAGTAAGAATTTATTGAATGGATGCACATATTTCCCAACACAGAGAGCAGCCAAGATTTCTGAATTTTCTATTTATGCATTTTTAGCATATTTCTCAAACTATGACAAAACTGTTTTTCCTGACTATCCAACCATCACATTTTATTCCTACTCACCGGTACAACAGCAGTAAGCTTTACTGATTACTCTAGTAGTGCAGCCAAGAAATAGAGATCTTAAATCAAGGGCAGTTGTATTTCTTAATAGCTCTTCCATTCAGTACCTTATTTCCATTCCTACTGTCTCAACTTATTTCAATCCGTATGATATCCTGTCCAGGTAATAAATTTTTAATGGTTTCTTTTTTGATCGCACTTTAGCCTTATAGTCAAACGGCCCCAACTTGCCGTAACCTGCTTTTTAAAACCTAAAAATCCATTACTTTAACTTTTCCTCTGATCAGCAGTTCTTTCTTTCACGTTTTTGAGCACTTATATGTTAGGCCCTAGGCTAAGCATTTTGCATGCCTTGCTTCATTTTATCCTCATAATAATTCCATTAAATAATTATCAATATTACCTGACTTTAAGGCTTAGAAGGGAAGGCATAGAGGAGTAAGTTGCTTGGGATCCAAGAACTGGTAAGTGGCAAAACTGATTCAGACTCATGGCCAACTCATTCCAGAGCATGCGTTCTTAACCATGGTGCCTCTACTCATTCCCCCCATATTAACCTGCTCATGAGCCCCTGAAAAATTTTCAGATTTTGGCCTTCCTTTTTTGGCATATGATGGTGTCCCCGCATTTCTTCTTTTTCTAAATCTTACCTTTCATGATCAATTATCCTTTCTGACTGACTTCCTTTTGGATTTCTATTCTGGGTGAAATGTCTTTCTTTTGAAATCTTTCAGTGCAAGGATGAGATACTGCTTTATCAGGGTATTTTGTATTTGTGTTTCCCTGGATGTTCTAAGATATTTCCCCAAAGGTCAAAGACAAACATAATGCATCTAAACAGACATTTTCTTATTGTTTCTTGGCAGATGGTATTGGAGATGGCGGGTTTATAAATTCAGACTCATGGTTCATATGGAACAATGATTCCCAGTGAAGACAAGGATTTCTTCCCATGGTTGCTCCTTACTTATATTTACTCATATTTAGAGAGTAAAAAAAAAATTAAAAAGGGGGAAAACACAATTCTCATTATCTTTCCTCTCTAGAGAGGTCTCCAGAAATAAACAACTGAATTGATAAATCCTTGTGGAGAACGTTATATTTCAGTGGCCAAGGTATGGGCAAAAGGGACCAAGCAGAACAAAGTGGACTAGTATGCACCATATATTCTGATATTCACAGTAAATACTGATGTCCAGCAGACTTGTTTTATTCTTGGCTATGCATCTAAATTGATGGGCAAATTTGGGCAAGTCACTTCATCTTGCTGGATGTGAGGTTTCCTCCAATGTTGGGAGAGGAGACAGTACTAGCTCTTGTAATGTTATTTGATTCTGGGTGGAAGAAAAAATGTTAATGAAAATATTTGAAAGTTCATCTTTCAAGGGGAAATACTAGGAAGAGAAGATACATGAAGAAAAATAGGGAAGAAATATTGAATGAAATTGAGAAGTAGAGAATGAATACAGTTAAATAGTGATTGGGAGGAGACAGAGGAACTTCTAGTTGCCTGCTTATTATTTATTTCTTCCTCTCCCTTTCATAATGGAATCCTGCCTCCCTTTTTTTGTGGTGACGATGTGTTCAGTACTGGAAGATGAGACGACAGGCCTCAACAATAATGGTACTTCTATTTCCTGTGTTCCCTGCTTCCTTGGCAGTTAGGCGGGCTATGTGACCAAATACCCACCAATGAGATCTAAGAAGTAGAAGTCTTCTTGGGGAATTTCTGGAAAAGCTATTGCTTTCCTGATAAAAAGGGAAAAATGGAGCTTCATGTCAGTTTTTCTTTTTTTCCTGCTTTGAACATGGAGTTAATATCAGGTGCTACAGGGATGCCTGGGTGGCTCAGTCAGTTAAGCATCCAACTCGTGGTTTCGGATCAGATCATGATCTCATGGTTTGTGAATTTGAGCCCCACATCTGGCTCTATGCTGATGGTGAGGGGCCTGCTTGGGATTCTCCCTCCCTCTCTCTCTTTCTCTCAAAATAAATAAATAAATAAATAAAATTAACAAAAAATTACTTAAAAAATGATCTGATGCTACAGTCGTCATCTTTGCATTCATCAGGAGATAAGTGTTTAACACAATAACCAATGCACAAAAGATGGTGGAGTGAAAGATAGAGCCTAGGATCCTAATGGAATGGCTAAACAGCTGATCCAGTGCCAGCAAGCACTTACTTCTGGATAGTGTTCATCTGAGAAAAACAAACTCTCATTTGTTTAAGCCACTGTTGCTTGGTCCTTCTCTTTGCGGCACCTAGAATGCATTTCGAATACAGAGGGGATTTATGTAAATAATGATACAGACTCCCTTCCCTGGAGGGGAGTAGGAGAACTATGAGCGTAGGCAGGTAAAGGAAGGTAGGAAAATGAAAATGATTGCCAACAGGTGAAGGCAAAGTGTGCGTTTAGGGTGAAGGCTCCAGAAATGACCTTAAAAGTTAGGATAGATAAGTGTGACAATGAAAAGAACAAATGAGGCATGGAAACAGGGAGTTCTGTGAGTCCTATTTGAAACAAAAAAATGATGTAATATGAAGAGGAACTTTAACAGGAGATCAGCCTCCATGTAGGCTTCCTCTGGAATATTTCTATGACAACTTTTGTTAACAGTCTTGTGTTCGCAGAAGGCATTATTTTAGGTATTTATAAAAGCATACCCTTGAATCAGACAAACCCAAACTGAGAATGTTTTACATAACAACATTCTTCAAAATTCATGTCATTGTCTTCAAATTAAAGGAGACTACAGAGCTGTGGTTGGTGAATGCAAGGTGTGATCCTGGATTGGAGCTTGGATTAGAAAAAAAATAATTTTTTCTTTACAGAAAAATTAGGACAGTTGATGAAATATGAATATGGACTTTATAGTATGATTTTATCAATGTTAGATTTTTCTGAATTTAATCATCATATGGTGGCTAAGAAAATGTAATTCTTAGGAGATACAGCTTGAAGCATTTAGGAATGAAGGATCATGATGTCTGCAACTTATTCTCAAATCATTCAGCAAGAAAAAAAAATGTGTAAGTTTGTATGATTGGTGAGAGACAGAAAGCAAGTGTGGGACAACATTAGCAACAGGTGGTCCAGGTGAAAGGTATGTGGGTGTTTGTCTACCACTTTTGTAATATCTTATAGGTTTAAAATTTTTCAACATAAAATTTAAAAAAGTTTAGTAAATATGTAATCTATTAAACCTACTATAGCTGAAAAGCTTTGTAAAGTTTCCAGGTCTTAAAAGTTTTATTATTTGAAAAATATTTAACCTCTCCTCTATCTGGTGTATGGGCACATAACCCACACAATTTTTGAATAAACATGAAGTTATCCGGACACTATCTATGTATGTGTGTGTGTAATATATGTACACTGTAAGATTTCTGAGAATTATGTGTGTGAGACACAAATAGCTTTAAATGCCAGACATATTATTTATAAGAGATGTCCTTCCATATTATCTGTGTGTTCATGACTTGGAGTTTGTAGTTATTCCCCCTATCTTTAACCCAAAGGACAATTTCAAAGGCATTTATAGGCTATGAGAGTTGCACAAGATTTTATCTGATGTGACATAGATGTCTCAAGGTACAGAGTAGGGATATTATACCTGAGGGGGAAATACAATAAGCAAGACTGTGAATATCATTAAGGGTCTGCTTCAGGCACCACTGACTATTGACTGACTGCATGTCCACAGGCTACAGGTTAAATGCCATTGCTTCCTTTTTAGAATTTCCAGGATGGCTATTATTTTGTTAATAACATCTGTCATGGACTTAATTTTAATGCTTTTCCATATAACTACTTCTTATTCAGAAAAATCAAAGAGGTTTATTTAAATTTGAATACTGTATTTTCCTGCTTTTGCCTTTTCTTGGAATTATCACAACCTCAGACAATAGCAATCCTCAAGACTCGCTCCACACACCAGCACCGCACATCCTCAGTGTAGGCTAAGTGTGGCTGCTGCAGGGCAGGGAGAGTTATTCTTGGGAGTTCCCAGTTATGCCATTGTGGATTTTTTGTGCAGGTTTCATAACTTCTCAATTTCCTCTTCTAGAACACTAGGGGTCAGTAAATCTTCCTTCCAGGTTTTTTGGTATGATTAGATGAAGCTAATGGATGTGAAAGAGTCTCTCACTGCCTTTCACAGAGATCACATGTAGTACGTGCGAATTTCCCTTCTACGTCCATTGTTTTTAATTTCTAGAGTATTTCTATTGTGAGAAAGAGAGAGCATGCGTGAGCATGAGTAGGGGAGGGGCGGAGAGAGAATTGTAAGCAGACCCCATGTCTAGAACAGAGGCAGACACTGGGCTCCATCTTACGACTGTGAAATCATGATCAGAGCCAAAATCAAGAGTTGGATGCTTAACTGCCTGAGCCACCCAGGCATCCCATGAATATATTTAATAGAATCCATTCCCTCTAATCAATCATTGACCCATGAAATTGTAAGCATAATGGGCTGAATATTGGCTGAGATGCTAAGAGTCACATGTAGCCCACTTTGATGCTAAGACCCCCTCTGATACCAAGTAGATATTGCCTATACCTCTCTCTTCTTACTGATGTCTACTGAGAATTAGTTAATATTCTCCTTAATCTTTTGTAGGGCACCCTCACCCTCAAACCTTTCATGATTGATTTATAATGAACATAGCTATCTGTGGGTACTTATTTGTGTTGTTGACTGCCTGACTTCCTATTTCTGTCTAAATTGCCATCTCAGATTAAGCTGAAGCCTATACTGGGAGATGGTTGCTAATTCAGGTCACCAGGTTAAGCAGTGAGGAAGAATTCATCTTCTTTGGTCATATTCTAGTATGGCTTTTGCCAGCTGGGCTCTCTCCGAGTGTCTGCCTGCTGACCTGCCCATCTGTACCCAGCTCATTAGACCAATAAATGGGTTGGATGCTCATCTGTGGCAGGTAAGGGGAAGCACCATTCCTCCAGAATTGAATTATTAAGTAGAGCAGCTGTAGATTATATGGCCATTTTCCTACATATTCTTCTCTCCTTTAAAAGAAAATTCCTTTAGCTTCTCTCTGACCCTTAAAATTCCTTTTGCCTTTTCTCACCTTTCAGGGATAAAGGAATGGCTTTCTCTCTGCCCTCACTTCCCACCTGTGATCCTTTAGCAAGGGCTGGTGACTCTCTTTATAGCTATCCTGAATGTGCCAATGTCTTCTCCTCTTGGCTTTTTTCTTTCCTTATAGGGTCAGCCACTGTCTTTTCTTAGCTGTAGTTGTCTCTCACTTGGACTTCCTGCTTCTCTTTTCAACCTGTTCTCCATATAGCAGCCAGAGGGATCTTTCAAAAATAAATCACATCACAAAAATATCCTCTTTCAAAACTTATAATGTCACCCCATTGTTCTTAGGATAAAAATCCAAACTTTCTATCCTCCCCTTCTGACCTTACTTGAGTGAACCTTTCCTATTCACTGATTTGGTTTCTTTCCACTTTTCCTGCTTCACTTAATTTCATCCGTATTGACTGTCCTCTAGATGGGCTGTTTGTTCTTACTTTAGGGTCTTTGAGGTAGCTGTTCCAACAACCTGGATGCCTGGACTGTTATTCCCCCGGGTCATGGCTGATTATTCCTCATTATTCAGGTCTCAGCATAAATATCCCTGCCTTACAAAAACTGGGATCACCTATCTCAAGTCCCTCCACATTCCTAGCTGGTTACTCTCCTATTACACTATTGGTTCCCTCCCCGCCCTTCTTCTTCACAACACTTATTTCTATCAGGGACATTTTATTTATTAGTTTATTTTTTTTTATTTGAATATTGCTCCCAGAATATAAATTCTCATAGGCAAGGGATCTTTCTTGTTTTGTCCACCATTAATTTCTGATGCCTGTATCAGTGCTAGACATATTGCAAGAACTCAAAAAAATATTAGTCAAAGGAAAGGAAGAA
This sequence comes from Panthera tigris, assembly GCF_018350195.1. Classification (NCBI taxonomy): domain Eukaryota; kingdom Metazoa; phylum Chordata; class Mammalia; order Carnivora; family Felidae; genus Panthera; species Panthera tigris. Next base: position 69,052,933 of record NC_056663.1, read on the forward strand.
TGAATAATTGCCTATGAATTTGAAACATTTGGAATAGTATTTTAAAATGGTGGTGCCTTGAAGATCTCTTTAAAGGCTGTGGCCTGGGCTTTTCTTCCAGACTCTGACTTGAGCTAGTTAGGGTCCAATTTCTATAAATATTCTCCAAACACATCCTGGGCCTGATGTTAGTGTAGTTGGCCATGAAGTCTTTGTTTCCTCAAAGGACATGAGGCCCTTTACCAGACCTATAGCAACTCTAGGGACCACAGATTTTTGTCTATGAAACAACTAGATAAAGGAAACTTAGTTGTATTTTTGGGGCAAGGGGAGGAAAGGAAGAGAAAATTAAGGGAAGAAAGAGATGCAAAGAGAAATATTTAAAATTAAGACTAGCTCTTCAGTATAGCTAGTGATGGAATAACACCATGTTTACTCCAGCTGTATTCTGTCATCCCATGATAGTAAAAATCCTAAAGACAGGTTGGATTTTAGATTTAGAATCTAGAATATATATCTGTAAGTGAACAAATAATATAATCACTATAATCAAGTGAACAAAAATCAATTTTCCTATATTAGCTAGGTTTTCATGAATTGACAAATTGGCATGGAATTTACTTTTTTAAGGAAAACCATAAACAGAACTTTGTGCATTCTATACGTGTGGAATTCTTCGCTCACCACTGTAAACCCTAAATAGTACATCAATATTGCAACTCTGGAATGTATGTGATTTTTTGAGTCTGTTATTTTTTAAAAATGTTTATATATTTATTTTGAAAGAGAGTGAGAGAGCACATGTGCATGAGTGGGGGAGAGGCAGAGAGAGAGAGAGTGAGGGAGAGAGAAAATCCCAAGCAGGCTCCACCCTCAGCATGGAGCCCAATGTGGTGCTCTATCTCATGACCATGAAGTCATGACCTGAGCCAAAATCAAGAGTAGGGCATGCAACCTACTGAGCCACCCAGGTGCCCTCTGTGTTATTTTTAAGAGTTAATATATTTTCCAAATATGCATTTAATTTACACCAGAAAGTAATTTATCCAGTGGAAGGATTTGTTCAGCTGAAAGCAAATGTCTTGTTTTTTTTTTTGGTAAATGTATTGAAACTACTTTTTAGTTTTCTATGACTAGTAGTTGTAACATTTCTAATCATATTAGAAGCCATTAGCAATGGTTTTTACATAATGTTTACAATATTTCCCCAAAGAGCCCATTTTCAGTCATGTGTCTCTTTTTAGCACCATGATCTAACCAACTAAGCTAACTGGCCAACCGACTCATGTAGCTCCTTTAGTTTAATGCTTGAGTTAATAGTAACTTGCAGGAATACTATAATATGCTATTATTTTGAAGATGTTCTGGACAAGCTACTTTTCTAGATAGCATGACCATGAATGTACAATTTTTAGGGAGATTAGAAGTATGCTGAGGGTCAAGGGCCTCTCTGATGCATGGTCAGTATTTGTGCCATAAACTTTCAGCACCATTTCACCCCATTCTTACTGTGCCCTTCATCAAGGAAACTTTAAGAAATAATGAATGTACACTTGGGCCTAAAACTTATCACAAGTAGTGTTATCGATTAAAACATGAACATATTAAAGCAAAGGGTAAAATTATATCTTACAGATATTATGCCTTGGTCCTATGAACACAATATTTTAAGTTACTTATATAAATACTGTTTTTCCACTATGGTGAGGTCACTGAGTATTGTGAGTTGCTGAGTAAAATCCCTGAAGTTTGTTTACTGATACTTTCTTAGTAACAGCTTTGTGCTGCCAAGTTACTCATTGATTAAAGAGTAGAGATTGTACTTCTAGATAGTACCCTCCATTTGATTCAAATAAACACTGTGGCCACCTATTGTCCATTATCGTATGTACTTTTGTTAACAATGTTTTCTATTATGTTTTGTCTTCTGACTTATTTTCAAATTGGATCCCAAACTTTATGCAGTTAAAGAAAACAGTGAGAAAATAACACATGAAAAACAAGAAACATGTAAATACAGGCACAGAGTGGATCACAAGAGTTTTGGGAACTAGAAGTAGAGATAATAGTTGGATTTTTGTGGAGCGCAATGTCACAAAAGGCCAATATTATCATATTCAGTGTAGTAGACAAAAATTTTGTCTTGTATTCCACACATATTTTGTGTATTTTATAGGTACTAGACAGGGAGAAAATACATTAAAAATGTATCAAGGTCCTATGAAAACAATGTAAAACCCAGCAGCTAACTTGACTTGGTCACAGTCTTCTCTAGTGACTTGAGTGCAGTGGACACTTCCTTTAAGGGTTGTTTTCAATGGCTCAGTGATCTAGAAACCACTTTTGGTAAGCTGCTGGGATAACTTCCTAGAAGATAAATCTCTTTATATCATTCTGTGCATATATGACGAAGTCCATTGTTGAGCGTGGTTTACAAAGACTACATAATCTGGTTCCAAAGATCTTCTAGCTTCTCTAACTCCAAGTACTTGCTTTAGCCCTATTTCTTAAGCCACCCAAACTTCCCATCATTTCCTAAACCTGCCATGCCATTTCCTGCCCGCACTCTACCTGTTCCTGCCAGTGCTTTCTCTTTTTTTCCCCCAGGAAACAGTAAGTGGTAGATCTGAATTGAGTTCAGATTGCTTGATCAGTTTGCTTATCTGTAAATGGGAATAAAAATATTTGTCCTATAAAATGAGAGATAACATACCATAATTAAGTATCATGACTTTGGTGCTTGTATGATGAGTGGAAAGAACTCAGACTTGGGTGCCAGATAAACCCGAGTTCAAGTTCTAAATTAAGCACTTACGAGCTGGTGATCTTAGCAAGTTTCTAAATCTGAGGCAGTCCCTCATGTAGAGAGAGGAGAATACATTACCCTTCAAGGTTCATGTGAGGATTTAATTAGACAACACCCTGACGTGTTTATCTTCAACCAGAACTTCAATAATGTAACTGACTCTAATTACAACTTCAGCAATATAAGTAATTCATGTTAATAATCAGAATATGGTAGCTTTGGTCTAGTACATTTTGTGTATCTAAGACAGCACATTATAATATATATTAAACTTTTGCAACAATTACCCTGGAATAAATTTACAAGTAGTGTAGATTCCTGGAGACTGATTGGAGGATGTGTGATAGCACAGCTTCTGGTGGAGGAGAGCATCATGTCAGACCACTCTTTGTTCCTTCCTAATATTTATCAGAAACTCTATTGTTTTACAGATTCTTATTTTTTAAGCTTATTTATTTATTTTGAGACAGAGAGAGAGAGAGAGAGAGAGAGAGAGAGAGAGAGAGAGAAGGGGAGGGATAGAGAGAGGGCTCGATCCCATGAACCAAACCCATCATGATCTGAGCCGAAACCAAGAGTCTGATGCTTAATGGACTGAGCCACCCAGGTGCCCCTCACATATTCTGGAAGAAAGATAATAGATAGACACAATGATTTGCGATTTTTCACAATCTGAATAAAACTTTTATGTTTTGGTGTTTTCATCTATAATAATGTACAATATTATAATATTGTGTTGTTAGAACAGGAAAAGAAAGCATACAGTAAAATGTAGGGAAGAGAGATTAAAAATAAAAATTACAGAAAAGGTAGGTGTAAGTGAAATAAGAGAAACCAGTTTGGGCAACAGAATGAAAGAGTGGAAGGAGATGGTACCAGAAAGAATATAAGATTTGTGTCATGATATTTGAATCAGGATCCAAATAGGATGGGCACATTTTCATGTGACTTAAAAAACAACAAAACCACCAAATGAAGATATTCCTTTGATAAAGTGAATAACCCTACCCACCATTATTTAAGTTGTGAATATTCTGATTTTTCTTTAGAATTTTCTTGAAAGTGAAAATAAATAAGTACTGAAGGACTCAGAGCACTGAGGTTTTCCCCAACCTATAGAGGTGAGTAAGCATGTGTGATGTCCTTAAAGCAGTTTTTTTTGAACTTGGGGGGAACCAAATGGGAGGATGAAGCACCCTGTCAACTTGGAATCCAAAACTCCATTGGGGAAGGGGGAAGGCGAAAATCACTGAGGGAGCTTGGGGGATTACCCAAACAGAGGTGATTTCTTGTCCCAAATCCAAATATGCAGTCCAAGGAAAGGGCAAGTCTCTAGCAGAAGCCATGTGCCCTGAGTGATGTGAGGGGCCGGGGGAGCTGTGGCACAGAGGTAAGTCAGAACAGGGTCTGAATCAACCTCAAATTGCCCCAGGGTTCCTGGCAGATGAAGGACATTTGAGGATTTCTTATGCTGTTCCGAGAAGGCTGGCTATGAGCAGACAGTCAATGTAGGTGGGCATTGTTGCTGGGTGAGAAGCATGTGGATTATCTGGTAGCTGGAGAACATGAAAGTGTTTGAGTGCTTTGGTGAGTGCTGATGCCAAAATCCAACAGAGGAGCTAAACCTCACACAGGACTGACGAAGTTACTGTAGATGTTCATCTCTCCACCTGTCCTCCACTTTCATGTTTCAGAAGCTGCCTCTGAGCCTAGATGCTATTGGGCAGAAGGGGAAAATGGGTGGAGTGGATAAGAATTCTTAGGTGATTAAGATTGTATCTTTAAAAAAATTTTATTTTAATGTTTATTTAATTTTGAGAGAGAGAGAGACAGAGAGACAGACAGAAGGTGAGTGGCGGAGGGCCAGAGAGGGAGGTAGGGAGAGAGAATCCCAAGCAGGCTTTACACTGTCAGCACAGAGCCCAAGGCAGGGCTTGAACTCACGAACCATGAAATCATGACCTGAGCCAAAGTTGGACACTTGCTTAACTGACGGAGCCACCTAGGTGCCCTTAAAGTTCCTGATTTTTAAAACAAGCTACTTTGAATTAGCAAATTTAAATGTTTATCATTTTATGTAGGAGTCATGAGCTCTGAGTTTAGTCACAGAAACAAAATTTCACTTTTATGCATCTGAGATTTGTGGCCTAAAAATAAAAATTTGTGTATTATACTCTATGTCTGGTTCTGATATACTTAATATTAATGATCGGACAAAGCTATTATTCTGTGTGTGTGTGTGTGTGTGTGTGTGTGTGTGTGTGTGTGTAATAGTTTACAACCTTTCCCTGCACCCTTAAATTTTATGACCAGAATGTTGGCATTGCCTTTTAACCTTCTTCTCTGAACTTCTCCCCTACCCTGTGTTTTCTGAGGGGAAAAAAACGCGAGAGGTGAATTTTCCTGAAAAAAGTAGACTAGAAAACACATTTTGTGCCCAAGGAGACCGTGTGGCAGAGGAGTGTGCTATGTCAGGAGTGTGTTAGGAATGAGGGTTGAGTGATGGGGGGCAGGAGACTGAAGGGAGGCCATGCAGTCTTGCATCCAAGAAAGAAATCTGGGGAGAGGAGTCAAAAAGTTCTTGGAGATTGAAGAGTAATAGAGAAGAGAGGCCATGGGACTTCAGTAGGATTCGTGTAGATTGCATAAAATGGAGGAGTCTAAATTTTTCGGAGGCATGAATAAAGGGAACGCCCTTGTTCTGTACGGGTGTCATTAAATGTGAACCCATTCTGGGATTGGATCACATATAATAAAGTTTACGCTGGTACTAACACCACCACCAACACATGAATGCCTCTGTTAGTTCCTTATCCTGCCTCTACGTCACAGACTGCTGGGTGATTTCACTGAATTCTTTAATGTCTTAAAACTTACTGTCCATCTGCAAACACTACTTATATTTATTCCATATGATGTGGCATCATTCTTGCTTTCATTCCTCCACAACACACTGCCTTGTCAGGTTCCATTCTTCTTGATCACTACCACATTCACTGCTCAGTTATCTGTTCAGGTATTCATTATAGCTGTACCATAAGCAAAATGTGGAGGGGATTTAATCAGGACAAAACATTTGGCCTTGACCTATCTGTTCACATCTTAAGTTGATAATTCTAGCCTGTGTCTATTTGTATCCATCTTATACAACAGGCATTAAAGCTGTCATAGGTTGTAAACTCCTAGAGAGAAGGGAATGAGTCTGTTTAATTTCTTCATGCAACTCCTCCTAGGTAATGACTACAATGGACCATGAGAATAATATTGAAGCCACTGTATATTACCAGCATAGAAACTTTGAAAAAGATGCCTAAGAGCCAGGAGAATGACAAAAAGATCTGTACAGATTTTTTGCCACTAAAGTGGATTTGATGGACAAATGATTTGCTCCATTATTTCAGGTCAACACTGGGGGTGAATGCTCAGTTGCTGAGAAAAGTTATGGGGTTTCAACAAATAAAAACAATCCCTCTTTCCAGGGAGCCTGCACTGTTGTGCTGTGGGCACTCAAGATCGGGGGTAAGGGCTGCAGGCAGAAGGGACGAAACGAAAATCTAAATTTAACTTAGCTAAACTAGCCAGCTCTCCTGATTTTACCACAAAGAGGGAGGTTAAGTGGAGGTTAGGAGAATCGAACAGAAAGCATGACCGATGACGTCTTCTTGTCCAAGCTGGAAACGTGTGAGAAAGTAGAAACATTTATAAACCATGAAGCAGTTTTGCGGTGTCCAATAAATCAGCCACAACCAGGAGAGCAAACCTTCTGGACCATTGAAAATGAGTCAAACATTTCTAGCCTGCGCTGGGAAAAGCCTATTAAAATATCCAAAGGCTGGGGGTGAGCAGGAAGATGAGGGCAGAGGCTGAAAAGGAAAGACAAGGATCAGAGGTTTTGCGAGTGACCGAGGTAGTGGTGCCAGTTGTGTTCTGTCTCAGAAGCTAGTGCCTGATGCACCCGAGAGCTTAATCGGTTCTTTCCCTTAATTTATACCTGCACCATGGAACCTGGACAAAAGCTTTATCAAAACAGCTTTGTGTGGTAATTTACATGATTTCTCTCAGATCCAGGCATGCACATCTCATGTCCATCAGCATGTTTTATCCTATAACATTTCAATTTCGAATCTATGAAGTAAGATTTATCTGCTTGAATGGCTACAACACAGGAATCTGTAGGGTGATAATTCCCTTATACCGTGAGGATCAGATGGGGGCACCATCTTACTAAATGCTTCAAAAATGAGCCAGAATGTCCATGAATGCAGGTAGCTGCAGAATGGATTGTGCATATGTGATCTGTCGAAAACCTGTTTAATAGGGAACTATCCTTCATGAAGGTCCTAACTCATGATGGGGGATATTAAGGATAAGAGGTGGGTAGAACTAAGAAACTGGTTGCAAGATGTGCGACCAAGAGACGAGAGTTTCTCTTTGTGTGTGTTTCGTCACGAGGTATGTGAGTCTGAGGAATAGAGAGAATGGTTAGGATGTAAAGGGAGAAATCAGGTGGTAGCAAGGGTGCAGAGGAGCTTGTTGATTAGAATTAGAAATCGATATCTGGGCCTCTTGGAAGTCAGGGAAGGAAATGCTGCTGATTCCACTTGGCACTAAGCAGCCTGAATGTGGGGGAGATGAAAAAGAGGAGAAACTGAGCACGCAGCAGGATCAATGCCTGAAGGAGGTGGGAAAGTGGCCAAGGAGACGTGTTCAGTGTCGGCATACCCACTTCATCTCAATGCAAAGCCTGCCTCCCCCCATAGGATAAAGAGGAAATCAGCCTGGCATGGTAACAGACAGCTTATTACCAGTGTGGGATGTATTTGCCACCAAATCATGAATCGTTAATGCCTTTGGGCAGCTTCGCGCAGCAGTGAGGATGCGTTGCATTGCTTCTCTACGTGTCTCTGCCATCTCCTTGAAGTTGGGAGACGTGTGGCTACCATCTCAGGGAATTGTGTGTGTGTGCTGAGGCAGGGTGAGGGAGGAAGGAGCAAGTTAGGGTGACTCTATTCAGTATGAACACGGTCTCAAATGTATCTCCCTTCTCTGGGCACCAGCCTCGGCACAGGCAGAATGACAGAAGACACGGTATTCTTTCTTGGGGGAGAGGTGATGGGAGAGGTCAAGTGTGTAGGTATTTGGCAACCAAGCTATTTGGGGTTACCTGGAGAAAAGAAAGCATCTGTCTGAAACTAGAAGTGTCGGGAAGTGGGTCGCTTTGGTGGCTCAGTAGATTAAGTAGCTGACTCTTGATTTCAGCTCAGGTCACCATCTCACGGCTGTGAGTTACAGCCTTGTGTCAAGCTTTGTGCTGACAGTGTGGAGATTCTCTCTCTCTCCCTCTCTCTCTGGCCCTCCCCTGCTGTTTTTTTTTTTTCTCTCTCTCTCTCAAAATAAATAAATAAATAAACTTAAAAAGAACAAAAAAAAGAAGTGTTGGGCAGATCCTGGTAGTTTACAAATTACTCCTGAGAAGTTGACAAAGTTTCTTCCATTGTGGCTTCACCTGACACCTGTATAGCAATCTTCAGCCTCAGGTTTCCTACAGCATATCAAGACTCCTCCACCTTAGATGGAACACCCCCAAGGGCCAGATTCAGTACCTGAGGAGTGTGGGATGGAAAGGGCTGTATCTTTTTTTTTTTTTAACTTTTTTTTAACATTTATTTATTTTTGAGACAGAGAGAGACAGAGCATGAACAGGGGAGGGTCAGAGAGAGGGAGACACAGAATCTGAAACAGGCTCCAGGCTCTGAGCTGTCAGCACAGAGCCCGACGCGGGGCTGGAACTCAACAGCCCTCACGGACGGCGAGATCATGACCTGAGCTGAAGTTGGCCGCTTAACCGACTGAGCAACCCAGGCGCCCCGAAAGGGCTGTATCTTTAAGGAAAATGTAGTTGTCTGAGGGATAGCATGGGAATATGGACTGGAGAGGGAATAGAGATAATGAAAACATCCACTGGATCTTAATCACTTGGAGATTTATAAAAGCCCCTTTCGTTAAAGTTCCTCTGGGCCTGACTGCAAGCATGGACTTGGAGAAGTGTGATCAGACCCTCTCTCCCTGCTCATTCTCTCACTGGCTGTGAGAATGATTTAAAATGTTTATCTACTAGGCAGGTATGTGAATAATGATTATACTAAGCTTAGTGTATTGGCAAAATCTTAATCTTTAAGGCTAGGATTTTGGGTGATGATAAATTTGTTTTAATAACACCATTGTAGGTTCTCTCTACTTTAAGGTGACATTCTACCCTTCTACATTTCCTGCCCTTCTTGCCCTACATATGAAATTGGAGGCCCATTTTTAAGAGTAAGTAAAGAATAATACAACTGATGACAAAAGGGAACACAGCTATATGGCCTCAGTTTCTTGCTATGTAAAAAATGAGGGTGTTGTACTCTATAAGTTTTTGACTTTCCCCTGAACTCAAAAGTCTGATTTTATGAGACTTAAATTAAAAAAGTACTTGAGAGACAGAAGATGAAACTGTCTAACTAGATAGTAATTCACTAAAGATTCAGATGCTGGAAACAGAAAAAAACTTACTATTTTTCTTTAAATATATTAGATAAGAATTAAGAGAAATGATTAGGGGACAGCAGTGTAATTAGATGTTTTAATCAATTAATTAGCTCATATAATTGGATGGCCTTTCAGTTCAAGTGCATATTCAATCCTCTAATAAAAACAAAAAAAAATTTAAATGTTAGTTGCCTTTTAAGAAGGGTGAATCTTGAGGCGCATGAGTGGCTCAGTCGGTGAAGCATCCAACTTCGCCTCAGGACATGATCTCACAGTCTGTGGGTTTGAGCCTCGTGTTGGGCTCTGTGCTGACAGATCAGAGCCTGGAGCTTGCTTAGGATTCTGTGTCTCCCTGTCTCTTGGCCCCTCCCATGCTCATGCTCTGTGTCTCTCTGTCTCTCAATAATAAATAAATGTTAAAAAAAAATTAAAAAAAAAAGAAGGGTGAATCTTACTATTAAAGACTGTATCAGATTGTCTGCGTTCCTTTTTGTAGCTAATCATGTGGTGACATTTTGGTTCAACAGAGCACCTTGACCAAAGGTGGACCTGGAGTTGAGTTTGGAGACAGGAGCTTAGGCCAGAGAGCTGTGTGTGTGTGTGTGTGTGTGTGTGTTAAATGTTTATTTATTTGGGGGAGAGAGAGAGAGAGAGAGAGCGCGCTCTTGCATGAGTGGGAGAGGGTCAGACAGACAGGAGAGAATCCCAAGCAGGCTCTATGCTATCAGAGCAGAGCCTGATGCAGGGCTTGATCCCATGACCCTGGGAATATGACCTGAGAGGAACAAAGAGTTGGATGCTTAACCGACTGAGCTCCCAGGTGCTCCTATGTTGTTCTTCACTATGGAGGAGAACTTGAGTTCCGGAGACAATATCAGGGAGGGGTGACAGGTTGAGGAGGAATGATGGAGAGAGAGAGGTAGAGAGAGGAACTGGTGTAGTTGTCAGAGGCAAGGCTTAGAGCATACAGTGCAATGGCCCTGAGAGTCCTCCTCACAAATGATAATCCTTGGAGGTTTTTTTCTTTCTTTCTTTTTTTTTTTTTGAGAGTATTGATTATTAAAAAAAAGGATATATTCATTATTATGGGGGATTTAAGAAATAAGGTGACCCTAGTAAATTGAGGTAATATTGAAATAATTATAAAATGAATCTACTTAGCAAAAAAAAAAAAAAAAATCAAACAAATTACTATAAACTACAACTATTTAGCAGGAAAGTATCAGTTTCTTTTTAAAAAAAAAATTTTTTTTAACGTTTATTTATTTTTGAGACAGAGAGAGACAGAGCATGAACGGGGGAGAGGCAGAGAAAGAGGGAGACACAGAACCGGAAGCAGGCTCCAGGCTCTGGGCCATCAGCCCAGAGCCCGACGCGAGGCTTCAACTCACTGACCGCGAGATCGTTACCTGAGCTGAAGTCGGACGCTTAACCGACTGAGCCACCCAGGCGCCCGGGAAAGTATCAGTTTCTAACACAAGTAACAGGAGACCTCACTTTATACTATGCTTTTTTTTTTTTATTTTTTAACTTGACTTCTAGCTTTGCTGTAACAGAGAACAAAACCTAAATTTGAAATATACATGACGTGCCAGCCCCTGCTTATCTTCAAAGAAGGACAAAGCTTTTGGTTGTCCTGATCAGGGTGATGGGTGAAGGTGCAAAAAGGATGAGACAGTATTGGATGACTATGTACAAGAAGTAGAGCTACTGAGGTTGTGGGGATATTGAGGGGAGAATATATCCAGGAGGAGGGGGAGGTAAACTGACATAGGAATGGAGTAAATATTTATTGGTACTTCTAATGTGTATAGTTCCATGTCATGAGATACAAACAAAAGTGCTTTCTAAGAAAAATCCTAAGATCAATACAAGTGGAGTCTAATTTTCTATTCATTCAAATTATTTACTTGTGTATCCTAATTCCTCAGTTGGGGGGCACTGAGAGATATACGAAGAGCAGATGGCACCAGCTCATAGGAGGAGAGCCATAAATAATGGGCATGGATTTCTTCAACTTCCCTGGGATGGGGAGGGCCTCACCTGGGGATGTGCAACCTGGTGTTGTTTGGATTTACTAGTTTTATGACTCTGGGATGGTCAATAGTTCTTTTTTGCTTAATCTCTGAAATGGAGAAATATCTGATTTGCCTGTAGGCCAATGGGCTAGATTAGAGGATCTGTTAAAATCCCCTTTAATTCTCAGATATTATGGTATTAGAAAATATTAGAACTGAATCATGTTTTGCTAGCATAGGCTTTTCAGGGAGACAGGCTTGGAATCAAATCTGTTTTGCAACAATTACTAGCGAATGGTGCCAGGCATACTACTTAATATTTCTCATTTTCTGTTTCTTCTTTTGCTAAATGAGAATATCTCTTTGTGTTTTTATAGGGGTAAAATCAGATAATGTTTATAAAGCACTTAGTACACAGTTCGTGGTTCATGGGAAATTCTCAATAAGTGGTAAATATAAAAACAACCACCACATCTATAACCACAATCATAGTCCTTGAAATCAAATGGTATGAATGCTTATAGTTTTTCAGACAAAACAAAGAACAAAAAAACACACCTAACTAGAATACCCAATTCCAAGCATTTCACTTTGCACTTCACTTTGCAAACAAGTTTGTCCTAATGTGCGAAATTATGCTTGCAAAACTATTTAGTTTTGTTCACAAATATTTAGTTCACAAATATAATCATGTCTTTCCTTGATGCAGATTATGATGATGTATTTGCACAGATCTGTTAATTTTCTTCCTATTCGAAACTTAAAAACATTATTCCAAACTCACAGCAAGAACAATAAAAAATTATTAGTAACCTTCAGAAACATAGGGCGGCATAATAGATACTTCTGTAGTGTGCACATTGGAAAGTTTATTCTCTCATCTTTTGGATATGGGTAAATATGCCAGTATTCTCTTTTTTTTATATACTAATGGTCGGTTCTGGAAAAACCCTTTCCTTTCTTCTTCTGAATGGTTTGACAAAAAAATATTAGAAGGTACGCCTGTCGTAGGACTTAAGGCAAAGCTCAGATGGTCTTGTAAGTATCCATTTGGAATTGAAAAGTGAGGACGTGGTGCATCTAAGTGGCTTAGTCGGTTGAGTGTCCGACTTTGGCTCAGGTCATGATCTCACAGTCTGTGAGTTTGAGCCCCATGTCGGGCTCTGTGCTGACAGCTTGGAGCCTAGAGCCTGCTTCAGATCCTGTGTCTCCCTCTCTCTCTCTGCATCACACTTTGTCTCTCTCTCCCTCTCAAAAATAAATAAACATTAAAAAAAGTTAAAAAAAAAATGAGGACGTTCCCAGCTGTGCCAGCTCTTGGCAAAATACTTCAGTGGATCAAGTTTATGTTTGGGCCTCTTCTATTTCCTATTTCCTCACTTGTTCTCCGTCTATCCAAAGTATTAAGTGATTGTTTTTGTTTAATGATACTGGTTAAGTAATAAGTAAAGCATTTGCTGATAAGGACTTAAGATACAATTCTTCCTGGGGATTGTTTTTTAACTTTTAATTTCAAAATATTATGGACTCAAAAGAAGTTGCAAAAATAGCACAGAGAAATCCTATATACTCTTCACCCAGTTTCCCCAATGGTAAAATCTTGTATAATCATAGTACATTATCGAACTAATAAATCAACACTGGCATAATACAACCAACTAGACTATACACAGAGGAATTTTTATTATTTATTATTATTATTTTTTTAACATTTATTTATTTTTGAGAAGAGAGAGACAGAGCATGCATGGGGGAGGAGAGAGAAAGAGGGAGACACAGAATCTGAAACAGCTCCAGGCTCTGAGTTGTCAGTACAGAGCCCGACACGGGGCTCAAACTCACAGACTGGGAGATCACAACCTGAGCCGAAGTCAGACGCTTAACCAACCGAGCCACCCAGGCGCCCCAAGACAGAGGAATTTTTAAAGAATTAGAAATTCTCAAGGGTCAAAGAAAACCTTTTTTATATCTAAATGTTGCCCCTGTCTGTGTGCACCTAGGTTTTTGCCCTTGTCTGTTTGGGAATCCTAGATTAACTTTCTATCTTCTCCACTCTACCCCTTCAGAGCAGGGATCATGCTTTAGTCACCCCTTAGTCTTATTGCTTATTAAGGTCATCGGCATTCAAAAAGTATTTTTGGTTAACAAGGTGACTAATAATTGCTTAGGTCTTTATACACATTATCTCTCAGAATGTTCATGGTCTAGGGGAAAGACTATAGACTTGAAAAACATTCAAATCCTGGTATTTATTAGCTTGAGTCTTGTGACAAGGTACTGAATGTCCTTGGGTCTTGCCTTCCTCACGTATCTCATTACATCTACATAATAGAGTTGTTGTAAAATTCAAGGAGGTAATTTATGTAAAAAAGAAGCAAACATCAAGGCTTGGGATGTGGGTAGGGTAAAATATTTTATTGCCATTTTATAAACTAAGGGTCAATGATTTTATTGCCATTTTACAAACTAAGGCTCAGGGAAGGTCAGTCATTGCTGCAAATCTTAGAGCGGATACATAAAGTGCTGCTAAGCACCTTAGACCAGCAGCCTTCCATGATAGCACATTGTCTTTTCCAGGCCACTGGAAGAGTAGATTAAAAAAACAAAGAAACAAACAAACAAACAAACAAACAACAACCACCACAGGGAAGTTACAGAGATTTAAGATTTTGTCCTTATGTAGTTGTTAACTTCTTCTGCTATGTGCATAGGAAACCCTCTCTTAGTGGAGCTGGATGATGAGATAAACTAGAAGGTCAATCATGGGTGTGGGGAGCTATTTTAGAGGTCCCTGCCAAATGCCCGTCGTTCACCCTCCCCATTCCCTTGACACCCTATAGCGAGGAATGCTGCTTGCCAAACTGCATCAGATGTTTATATCCTCATCCCTTGCTGAAGGCATGGAGGGATGAGAAATTGGAGCCCTTAAGTATTCACAGTACATTGTCAAAATTTGTTTTTAAATCACAAATTAAACTTAATTTTTAAAATCACAAAATAAACTTAAATTTAAAAAGTTGGAGGGGGGTGCCTGGGTGGTTCAGTCAGTTAAGTATCTGACTTAGGCTCAGGTCTTGATCTCATGGCTTGTGAGTTCAAGCCCCATGTTGAGCTCTGTGCCAACAGCTCAGAGCCTGGAGCCTGCTTCAGATTCTGTGTGTGTGTGTGTGTGTGTGTGTGTGTCTCTCTCTCTCTGCCCCTCCCCTACTCATGTTCTGTCTCTCAAAAATAAATAAACATTTTAAAAAAGTTGGAGGGTTTTGACATCATCATCATCTACTTTTATTTTCTGCTCATGAAATAATTTTTTTTAACAAAAGAGAATATGTAAACATGGAAATTTTTTACTAACCTGAATTGGCTGGAAACACATTAGCCAAAGTTGCTTTTCAACTTGCTCTGATCACCTTTTTTTTTTTTTTAAAGTTTATTTATTATTTATTTTGAGAGAGAGGGTGCACAGGAGGGGCAGAGCGAGAGAGGAAGAGAGACAGAAAATCCCAAGTAGGCTCCACACTGTCAATACAGAGCCCAAAGTGGGGCTCAAAGTCATGAAACGTGAGATTATGAGCTGAGCCAAAACCAAGAGCTGGACACTTAACAGACTGAGCCACTCAGGCAACCCTGCCCTCAACACCTTTTACATACCCTTGAATTCCTCATATTAGAATGTCTAATTCTAATTGGAAGTATCTTTTTGGCCTATTTAATCTATTCATTTCATTGAAATGGAATAGGAGATGGTAAAATATGTTATTGATTTATGAGGCTGTTGGCTACAAATGTCAAAAACTCGGGTAGCTTAAATACTTGGATTACAGTGAGAAACATTCCATTTTTGGTGGTGGTTTGCAACTTGTTTTTTGGTCCTCTAATTAATAAAATGGGTAATGGGTCTTAAATGTAGGAACTGAAACCATGAAACTTCTGGGAGAAGACATAGAACAAAGCTCTTTGACATGGATTTTGGTAGTGATTTTTTGGATATGGCACCTGAAACACAAGCAACACAATACAAAATAAACCAGTGGGACTGCCCAAAACTAACAAGCTTCTGCACACCAAAGAAAACCATCAAAAAAGTGAAAAGAAAACATACAGAAAAATATTTGCAAATCATATATGTGATGTGGGGTTAATATCCAAAAACATAAAAAGAACCCATGCAACTCAGTGGCAAAAAACCAAATAACCCAATTAAAAGATGGGCAAAGGACCTGAATAGATGTTTCTCCAAAGATGACATATTTCAACAGGGCCAACAGGTTCATGAAAAGATGCTCAACATCACCAGTCATGCACGGGGAAAAGGTAAATCAAAACCACAATAAGATATCAGCTCACAATTTTTAGAATGGCTATCATTAAAAGGACAAGGGTAAGAAAGCTGGCATGGATGTGGAGGAAAGGGAACCCTTGCACACTGTTGATGGAATTGGAACTGGAAATTGGTATACTCACTAAAGAAGGACCCTCAAAATGTTAAAAATACAACTACCATATGACCCAGCAATTGCACTTCTGGGAGTATATCCAAAGGTAATAAAAACACTAACTCAAAAAAAGATACATACCCCTGTATTCATAGCAGCATTACTTACAATAGTCAAGACATGAAAACAAGCTAAATGTCCGTCAGTAAATGAGAGAATAAAGAAGTTGTGGCCTATATATGCAATGGAGTAGTATTCAGTGATTAAAAACAACAACAAGAAAATTCTACCATTTGCAAAACATGGATGGACCTTGAACGCATTATGCTAAGTGAAATAAGGTAGACAGAGAAAGACAAATACTGTATGATCTCACTTATATCTGGAATCTCTACAACAAAAGGAAAGTCTCAAAACTCATGGAAAAAGAGATGAAATTTGTGGTTGCCAGAAATAATGGTGGGAGGTAGAGGAAGGTGCTGTATGATGTACAGGACAATTGTTAAAAGAGTAAGTCCTAAGAGTTCTCATCACAAGGAAACAATTTTTACCCATATTTCTTTTCTTCTTTCTTTTCTTTTATACTGTATTTATATAAGATGGATGTTAGCTGAACCTATGGTGTCATCATTTCACAATATATATAAATCAAACCATCGTTCTATAGGACTTAAACTTACACAGAGTTGTATGTCAGGTATTTCTCAACAAAACTGGAATGAAAAATGGAGTACCAGCTACCAAGATTAGAGATAGAGAAAGCTAAGAAATAGGATGCTTTTCCAGAATTCTGAACTGTTTCCTCGGTTTCAATGCCGTCTCCCACCCTCTGACCATTAAAAGTAAGGTATACCGGAGACCAAGAGAGGAAAGGAAAAAAAAAATCACTTTGATGCAGTACAGGCCATCGGAACTGGGAAAGTTAGGATTGAAATTTACTTGGAGATATTCTCAATAGAATATCTCAGTGAAAACCACCTTCTGCAAACTTTGAAGACATGGAGGAGTGTAAACATGCATGTGAATTCTAAATGTGTTAAAGTTTGTCATTCCCAGCATTATAAGGTGTTAAAGACACCCAGAAAGTTTTCTTTCTTGATTTCCTTGGACTGTCTCATAATTTAGTACCTAAGAGACATAAACATTTTATTTCTACTTACATAATATAATTTAAAGAGGGTGTAATGCATAATGCCTCTCCTTTGATTAAAAAAATGTTTTTTTCTGAAAAATAAACTACAGCATTCATGGAGAAAGCAAAAATTGTCATAGTAACAAAAGTAAAAATGCCCATCTGGGCTCCTGGTGTGTCTGTGCCTTTCACTGCTTTGTGCTTTTCCTTTTTTTTTTTTTTTTTTCCAAGGCATAGCAAGAGATCTTGTTGAATAAAAAAGATTTTATGAATGCATTTCTCAGTGAGAAGGCACACCTGTGATATCAAATCACAAAGGACCAGGACCACAAAGTGTTAAAACTACACAGAAAGCTGAATACACGTAAAGTCTTTCCCAGAATATTTCAATGGGCATCTTACTTGAACACGATCTCTTTAAGGGCTGCTTCTCTTAAAACATTATAAAATTACTTATAAAATAATTATTGCTTAAACAAATTGGTTTTTATGAAGCATAGGTTTGTATGTCACGTTAATCTTGCTCAACTATTGACTCTGCCAGGATAGTCCAGTTTCTAATATAAATACCAGAAATGAGTTAAGAATAATTCTGAAGTGAGATTACAATTTTATCAGAAAAAAATTATCTCAAAAGCATAAATGTAAGTAATAAACATTTGTAATTGTGATTAGTTCATACAATATTATTAAGGTATATAAAATTAAATGCTGAGCATACTTACAATATTTACCCAAAATTAAGATGTAGAAGAAGACAGGACCAGATGTCATTTCCTTCTTTCTGAGCAACTGATTAATAAAAGTGAATACAATTTGGTCTTGGTTTCTGAGTCGCACACAGCTCACGGTGGTTGTGTGCTATTTCTGTCTGCAATCTTAGCAGCTACAAAGCAGTTCACCCTCCTTTCTCTCTCATTTCCTCTCCCTCTCTTTCCATTCCCTTTTCTTTTCTTTCTTCCTTTCTGTTTCTCAGAATCTCTCCTCCCACCCTCCTTTGCAAAAAGTCTTAATATCCTTCTTTACACCCTCTCCACACACACCCCCCCAGCAGACGTGCGCGCGTGCGCACGCGCGCGCATACACACACACACACACACACACACACACACACACACACACACAAAAGAGGGAACACAAAGCTGAGCAGTGAGCAAAAGTTTCAGACAGAGAACATACAAGCTCTTCTTGACTCTAAACATCTTGTTTCTATGT
Organism: Panthera tigris; assembly: GCF_018350195.1. NCBI lineage: Eukaryota > Metazoa > Chordata > Mammalia > Carnivora > Felidae > Panthera > Panthera tigris. Next base: position 69,071,044 of record NC_056663.1, read on the forward strand.
CCTGCCGCAGTGTACAAATGAGAGTGTGTGTGAACTGACAAATGTCTGAGCTGATCAAAGTCACACTACTAGAAAGAAACTGAGCTAGAGATACATTACAAATGAAAACTATTTTTTCTCCTCAGTGACTTGGGACTAGGAAAAGAACAGAACTACACGGGGCAAAATGCCTTTGTGGAATTAACTATAAGGCAAGGATTAAAATGTAACTGTAGCATTCTTTTGTGATCTGAGTTTAGGCATTTGAATGATAGGATATTGTTTATAGAAAAATACAAAGGAATAAAAAACAAATTTTAAATTTTCTTGAGCCCATGAATTTGACTGCAGTGGAGAGAGCACGACAAGTCATTGGTTGTGGAGTAAAGCCTTCCTGGGTTTGAATCATGGTCTGATTCAAACTATAGTTGTGTAGTTGCTTGCTCTTGGCTGACCTTTGGTTTTCTGGAGGAAAATATCTGGAGGAAAAAGGCAAGGTGGCTGGGATGATCAGCATAGTGCATACTGAATATCTGGCATAGGTTCTAGGGCATAGTAGGTGGTTACCAAATGGCAGCCATTCATACGATGATGACTTGTATAAGTAGGAAAAAAAAGGAAAGGAAAACAAGGAAAAACATTTCCATGCAGTGCTTTCTTCTTTTAACCAGGCTATATCATTCTTATTTTTCAGTTTGCTAATTTATTGCTAAAGCAATGGGCAGCACCTTGCCATGAGAAACTTGCTCATGAGGTTAATGCCTCCTAATCTCTCTCTACATATAGACTCTATGTAAGTTACACATCATGATATCATTTATTTCATCACAGGAAGCCCTTTCTTTTTTCTTTCTTTCTTTCTTTCTTTCTTTCTTTCTTTCTTTTTTTCAGGAAGCTTATTTCTAAAATGTGGCTAAAAGTTTATATTAACACTACTTTTCTTTTTTCCTGTAGAAGTAATTAATACCATGAAAGGAGAAATGAGGTATAGGAATCTTTATAAGTCCTTTATTTATCAGATTTATTCAATGAAGACACTGTTATTTTAGTAGAAATGTTTATGGTTAACTGAATTTGAATGCTCATTTAATGATCAGTAAGTGTTCATTCAGTGTTTATTCTTTATAATAATACTTGAAATGACTTAAGTGATAAACGATTTTTTATTTATTTTAGAAACAGTGTTTCCTAGAAGGATGCTAAGGGGCATATTAGGGCAATATCTGAAGGGAAGCCCATGGGAAGCTTCTCGACAGTAAAGCTGAGGCACTTGCTTTGGGAATCTTCCAGCAGAAAGTCGTTTTCAAAGTAATCCTGATGTTATTTTGTTAGCTTTGAGCATTTTGTCTGAGCTGATGATACAATTAGTGGGCCAGTAGTCAGGAAGTACTTTTAACAATATATACATGCATTGTATTTTTAATCTCAAATTATCCATGCTAAACTTCAAAATAATTTCTCATTTCACTAAGATTGTAGTATATTTTACTAAAAATGGATATTTATCTGGAGGAACAATTTAAGACTTTTTTTTTTAAATAGAATATCACTTCTTTCTTATTTTAAGCCAATACAATGAATCTGGAGTATTAGTTTCATATAGGTATATTGGTGGAAAAAACCCAGGAGTGAAAAAAAAGTACCCTTACCATACAGTGCAGCAGGCACTATTGGGATTTTGGACCAGAAAATTATTGTGAGGTGCTATCCTTTGCATTGTAGAATATTCAGCAGCATCCCTGTCCTCTACCCACTAGATGTCAATAGCACTCTCTAGTTGGAACAATTAAACACGGCTCCAAACTTATGCAAACATTCCCTGGGGGGCAAACTTGCTCCTGGTTGACAACAACTGCATTGTAGACAAAGCCTTGCCTGAACAATGTTTAACTATTGATTTTTACTTAATAATTAAAGTAGAATTCTTCTCACTTAAACTTCTAATTAAAATGTATTTTCTTCTTTTGTTGTTCTGCAATTTAAAGACATACATTAAAGAGTTTTAAAAAGAGATGGAGTATGTTCCTAGCCTTCTCTTCCTGCTCATATCGTTCAATTCCAAGCTTACGTTATGGGTCTGATAGGATCTGTGACGTCATTCCCTCTGTTTGGCTGAATATTTACTTCATGGTTTTCCACATCAGATTTGGTGGCGATTCAGGCTAACAGTTAACACCCCTTCTTACCTTGGAGTCTCTTTTAAAATCTTATTGAGACTCTCTGAATAATCACAAAACTTTATATTTGAAAAGTACTTCTCAGAACAACCTAGAGTCAAGCCAGATAAGCATTATCAACCTGTGTGCACTGTATAGATTCAAATTTCTAATCTGTGGTTTTTCCTTCCCACGACCACTGAACTATTCTAGTACATTTTTAGCATCATATTTTAAAATTTGATAATGATACTCAAAGGTTTTTTGTCTATGTGTCTCAACATATTTGCCACCATCATTTCCAACAGTAGAAAGAACCATTTTGCTTAATGTGTTTTTTAAATTTTTTTTAAAGTTTACTTATTTATTTTTGAAAGAGAGTGAGAACCAGCGGGCGAGGAGCAGAGAGAGAGGGGGGAACAGAGTATCCGAAGTGGGCTCTGGGCTGATAATAGAGAGCCGGTTGTGGGGCTCAAACTCATGAACCATGAGATCATGACCTGAGCCAAAGTTGGACACTTAGCCAATTGAGCCACTCAGGCTCCCCTAAATGTTTGTTTGATTGCAGACCTGGGAAAGTCTCAATGAAAGAGATTGGTAAGATCTCAATCAGAGCCTCATGATTCAAAGATATTCGGGCAATAGTAAACCAACTCTTGAATCAAGACTAAGTGCGATCCCGGAGCTAAAATGCATGCTGTCAAATGCATGGATCCCATGGATCCATTCCTAATTGACAGCTGTCAACCAGGCAATACTCTTGAGACACTCATCATTTCTAAGTCATACCAAGGCAATTTTAGCTATCTCAATTTAGCATTAATTACACAATTCTGAAATGAAATGACTTCTGGAGAATGATATGAAGTAAGATGTGCACTGGGACAGAGCAATGAAGAGGTACAGGTATTTCAAGAGACATTTTATACGGAATCTAAACAATTTCACTCTAGACGGAAGCTATTATGTCATTTTAGGAGAAAATCAACAATTAAATGTAAACCAAATCCCATGTGGATTCGTGTGTTGCCTTGATGGTTATAATAGGGGTGTGACGGAATTGAGTAATCCTCTGTGAAACCGATGGTGTGAAGAAGGCAAGGACATGGTTAACAAGCTCAACACAATCTATCCATGTATGTATCTATCTGTTTGTCTATCAATCATCACCTTATGCAGTAGATATCAGTTGATGGTTTTTGTTAAGTGAAAATTATGTACATAATTTAGTATTACTAACCTTGCCTTACTTAGTTTCTTCAAACAATTGTAATTGATGACCTTCAAGTTTCAGGCTCCTTGTATCAAGATTGAGCCTACCTAGTTCAAGACCAACAGTATAAAAGGAGAAATAAAGTCTGTTGCTTGAGCCAGTAGATGGGGTCTGGAAACTAAACCTGCTGGTTCATATCTAGCAGCCTGCATGCTCTCTGAGCAGCCATCTCTGTCCCTTCTTCTGCACATGCCCATTGTTCCTGCTCAGTCGTGATAAGCTTCAGCTGCTTCAGGTTCCTAGCTGGAGCTTCAGCATCCATGCTGCCTTGCCTCTAACCCCAGCTCACTTGCCTATGATTTAGCTTGTTCTTCACTCCATGGGGTTGACCCTACAGGAGATTTACTGCTCTTAGCCCTAGCTTCCTAATCCCAGTGTTCTCCCTTTAATGCACTGCCAGTCTGCTGCTGATGCCTCTGCATGGCTCACCCAAGACTGCCTGATCTATACAAGGGGCATCTCCTACATGCTGGAAGAACACATAAATCAGAAAAGTAAAGATGGCTTGTTCTAGTAGTGTCAGTAGAGGATGGCAAGTTACGCTCCCAGTTTTGCCACTGATTAGACATGTAACCTCTGATAAGTCACTTAAATGCCCTGGTCCTCGGTTGTCTCACCTGTGAAATCAATAGTTGATCTTTCATTTATTTATTTTGTTAAAGATTTATTTAAGTAATTTATTTATTAAGTAATCTTTACACTCAACATGGGGCTTAAACTCACAATCCCCAGATCAAGAGTCGCACACTCTACTGATGGAGACAGCCAGGCATCCCAACAATTGATCTTTTAGAGGAATTATAACTCTGTAATTTTATGAAATATAATAATCTGCTTCAGAAAAAATGACAAATTGGGGCGTCTGGGTGGCTCAGTTGGTTAAGCATCCGACTTTGGCTCAGGTCATGATCCCGGGGTTTGTGGGTTTGAGCGCTGCATCAGCTCTGTGCTGACAGCTCAGAGCCTAGAGCCTGCTTCAGATTCTGTGTCTCCCTCTCTCTCTCTGCACCTCCCCCATGTGCTTTCTCTCTCTCTTCAAAAATAAGTAAACATTAAAAAAATTTAAAAAAAGAAAAAAATAAATTATTATGGAGACAGAATTCATACATATGAATTACCTAAAATATATTTTTACCAGATTTTTCAACAAATGTAAATTGTTGCCATGAGTATAATGTTGTAAAGAAGGTATGAGAAGGTGTCAAGGAGGCTGGTACAGACAACTAGGTGGGGTCAATTATGGATGATCCTTTAGGGAAGAAAATCTGTGTAGTGAATATGGAAGACAAAGAAAGTCATGGGCTGACAGGGAGTCACAGAAACAACATTTTACTTCAAAAACAAGTGCGTGTAAACATGTGCAAACAGCAAATCCGGATGGGTCTAGGCCAAAATATAACCAAGAAATGCTATTGTAAAGTTGTGGAGTAATTAATCACTTGTTGGAAAGTGTCAGACATGAGGTTGACTAGATAACAAAAAGTAGGATATAAAAGTTGATATCAATTTCTGAGCAGTAAATTGATATAATAAAAAAAAAGGACTAATAAAGACGACTAGTCTCATGACCGTGTGATGCAAAAGATGAGAAAGAACAGACTTTAGCTACGGAGACGAGGCTGTTGTGTAACAGATGTAAGTCAGCTATTTGGGTTTGGTGTCACTGCAAAGGCTGCAAACACCAGCCACTGCCAGAAAGAAAACTGTTCTAATTATGGTTGATTATGAACAGACTTTGACTATTTGTTTATCTATTTATTTTGTTCAGACTTTGACTTTAGATGAGGGATGTCCAATGGAAGTAAAAAATGAGCCACGTGTGCAATTCAAAATTTTCTAGTAGCCACATTAAGAAAGTAAAAGGAAATAGGTAAAATTAATTTTAATAATACATTTTATTTAACTCAATATATCCACTATATTACCATTTCAACGTGGAATCAGTATGAGAATTATTAATGGGTATTTAAGTCCTTTTTTAAATTTTTACTATCTTTGAAATCTGGTATGTATGTGTGTTACACACACAGCACATCTCAGTTTGGGCTAGCCACATTTCAAGTACTCAGGAACCATGTGTGGTTAGTGGCTATCATATTGGACAGTGCAGCTCTAGAGGAGGACACAAGAGGTTTTCTTTAAGATCCCATCAGAAGTTTTTAGATATTAAGAGCAAATAAAAATAATCATTTTATAAGTAAGTAGAATTTTAACAAAAACAATGGGAACAACATAAGGTTACCAACCAGTTTTATCAAGTAAAAAAATTAACAACAGCAACAAAAGCCTTACTTACCATTTTTTGGGCATCATTTTATGAATCTGAGGACGTTTGGTTACTGCACAATTAGGGAAAATACAATGTTCAAACACAAAACAGTCCTTTAAACTAAACACAATTAGTTTCATAAAACATGATGACATTGTATTTATTTTTCTTGTTTCATTGCAAATCAGTAACGACTTCTCCAGATCCTATCTGTGGACCATAATTTAGGAACTACTGATCTAGTCTAGGCTCAGAATCTGTTTGGTAGCTCAAGTCCTTTAAAACCCTGGTAGACTGCTAGTGCCTTTGATTTTGGGGCACTCAGCAGTTAACCAAAGTTTTTAGAGTCTGGATCAATCAATCTAGGGGCTGCCTTTGTAGGTCTTCCTTTTAGTATGTGCTGGAGTTCCTAACCCTGTTTTAATGGCAGCTAACTTGGCTTCTGCTTCAAAGCAAGGAGAATAATATATGGGTCCATGTGGCAGAGCTAATCTTTCATCTAATGCCAGGATACATTCTAGTGATTGGTGCTTAATGAAGGGAGGTATTGTTACCCCTGTAACTCAGAGGTGATCCTGTGGGGCATTTTGGAGAAAGGTTGGGAAGCCAGGGTTTCCTTATTTCTTTGGCTCCTTCTAAGTATTCCTCTTCCTAGTCTGGACCCTAATTTTTGATTTGGGTATGTAATTGGACTTTTATAGTGCTGTAAAGAAATCATCACCTGACCTAAAAGTGATCTTTGTAGAAAAGGCCTTTCTTACTTTTTTTTGTCTTTTTTCCTAAAGGCCTCTCAGTCAATATCCACTAGATTATGGTGTTATAAAATACAATCACAAAAATCTCAGTTGCTCAAATCAACAGAAATTTGTTTCTCACTCTACATGACCATCATGGGTCAGTAGGAGGCTCTGGTCATTATGGTCTCTCAGGTATCGGGTTGATGGAGGTTTCATAATGACACATGCATCCATGATCATCAGGGCAGGAAGAAGGTAACATGGTAAATTGCACACTGGCTTTTAAAGATTATACCTGAAAGTGATATACATCATATCTGCTCACATTTCATTGGCCTAATTTCAAAATGATTAGGGAAGGGACAATTCAACCATGTGCCTGGAAGAAGAGGAACAGAAATATTATGATGAACAGCACTAATGACAGCTTCAATCTGCCTTTCTGAATACCGGTAAGCATAATACACTAATCTCTTTTCTAAGGCAGACATTCCAGAAGTCAAATCTAGTCACAATATCAAGCCCACAGATCAGGATCTCTGAATGACATATAAAATGGGTACTTCTGGCATGATATCTATCTGTGGCTTCTCTTGACTAATCATATACGAACTAAAAAGACACACTATCCTCCCCCAATATGCAGTGATGGAACAGGGACAAGATAATCACAATGAATATTCTTACTAGAAAGCAGAAGGTGAGGAGAAACCCTATAGATAGTTGTGGGTAGAAATTTTGAAATTCTGCTGGGCAGATGAGGTGAGGCTCCTTATCCTGAGGATGGGGAATGTTTGTTAATTGGCTGAGTCTACTCCCTGGAAGGGGCTCCCCTGTCCATTGTTCACTGTGGCCCTCGGTCTGCACACTGGAGGGCCCTTCCTTTGTATTATATGATTTTCCACGTTGAAGAATATGTTCTTCCACATTAGAGTTGGGGGCTGAATAGAATATACAGCTTCCTTTTTTAAAAAAATTTTTTAATGTTTATTTTTGAGAGAGAGAGAGAGAGACCGAGTGAGCGAGCAGGGGAGGGGCAGAGAGAGAGGGAGACACAGATTCTGAAGCAGGCTCCAGGCTCTGAGCTGTCAGCACAGAGCCAAACATGGGCTTGAACCCATGAATCATGAGCCAAAGTCTGATGCTTAACCAACTGAGCCACCCAGGTGCCCCTATACATCTTCTTTTTTCCTTTCAGATGGTTGGGTACCCAAGGTTGTTTCATAAATAGAACAATCACCATTTTTGCTTTTAAGCTGAGGTTGATAGTCTTTGTAGTAGTACATCTCTCTCAAGGACTTATTGTGTTCTTATTTATTTGATTCCAATTAACTTCATGTGTTGATGGCCACCTCAATAGTTCTTTTCTCAGAAAAGTTTTGTGGACACAATTTCCTGATTTACCATGCTACTTTTTTTTGCCCCCATACCTATGTATCTCTTTGTATTTAATGACATAATTTCAAGTAACTTGAGTCCATCAAGTTTTGTTGGGGCAGCCACTTCCTGTCTTCTCCCAGAGCTATTTGGTCACACTGAAAGACTTTACTGAACCACAGTTTGTTGGGTCTTTGCTCTTTCAATTATATTTTTTACTGGTTGTGGATGAAAAGCACACAGTTCTCCCAATCCTTCAAGGGCTGAATTCCTGGATTCTATTTCTTTTTCTTTTCTTTTCTTTTTTTCCCCAAACTGGACAATTCTCTAAGTTTATTTGCTTTTTATAAAATCTGATGAAACATAGGCAATGACAACCAGCAACAGCAACAACTAAATTTCTATAATCTCTTGTCCTAGGATTATAAATTCTTTAGGTACACCATCTGCTTGCCAGGTTATCAATGGTGACGATATTACTAAATGCTTTGTCACTATGCAACATGGATAACTATCCTTAAAGCTTTGACAACAGTTTCTTTCCTATGTGCCACCTGGCCTTTAAGTCAATGCCATATGTTCTCTTTTTGTTATGACAGCACACCATGTCTAGTTACCAATTTCTGAATCAGCCAGTAATATGCTAGGTGTGTGTGTGGGGGGGGCTGCAGTAAGAAACATCTCCCATGGAAGTTTATTTCTCACATTATGATCACTCAGGGACCTGACAATATTCTGTCTTGATACATATTTCCACAATTGTTGTGGTAGGAAAAAGGGAAAGTGGCATACCATACCCTCGTCCTAAGACATGACAGGTGATAGTTTTAATCGCATGACTTTATATTGAATGACTAAGTTGCCAATTTCCCAGTCTGGGATGGAAGAATTGTTGCTTTCTACCCTTATCAATTATCAGTTATGCCTGCATTTTAGCTTTTCTTATTTATGACAATCCACTTCCCATTTTTGTATTCATCAGAATTCCCTGGAGTGCAGATGACAGAAATCCAACTCAGTCAAGTTCATCAAGTCTCTTTGTCTATTTCCATAGGTCTCTTCCTCCTTTCTCTATTTTTTTTATCTCTGCTTCTCTATGCTTTATTACTTTAGATAGATTTTCTCTGTGTGGTTGACATAATGGCTGTTGTTAATCTCTGATTCTTATCTTTTCTGGTCCATGATCCCCAAAGCAAGGAAACATCTCCTTGTCTAATTAAAGAATTGTTGGTGCAGGTCTCTACTTTTAGGTTACATGTTTGGCCATGAATTAAGCATTGTGTCTACGAGAAAAGTACCTTATAATTATCTGAGACTAGGTTTTGCATTTACTTTATGATTAGAAGGTAGTATAGGACACATTATCAGAAGATAGAAGATGGGTAGGACTGGTGAGCAGATACACAGTCTACCACAATCCAGAACTTTCCTCTGCCAGTAAGTATAGAAGGAAGTAGTACCGAGGCTGAAAATGTTTAGGAAATGTACAGAGATAGTATAAGTAAGAAGAAAATGGGGCAAGGGTTGGGGGTGAAGACTGAGAAAAAGAAAGATTGACAAAGGTAAAGACAGATGGTAAATAATTTACAGATGGTAACTAAAATGGATCAGTAACTAAACTGAGTGAGAATGTTGTCAGGTTTTTTGAGTTGGTGTATACGAACTTATGGAGATCATGAAAAGTAATTGTCACAATAGTCATAAAAGCAAATATTAAAAAAGTAACATATAATTATGCAATTAAGTTTATGATTTTGCTATGTGAAGACAGATCAGTTCTGTCATATTGCTCTTCTCCTGGTGAGATAACACTCTTCAGGCTGTGTGACTAAAGTAAGAAGGTGTTGGAATAAGAAATCCTAGTTGTGAAAACAAAAATGTGTCTCCTATTTCTCGTTTAATCTTCTTTTAGAATTACTAGAGGTCAACTGGGATTTCTAATTTATGTTCCAGGTCCGTGTTAGCTTGTCATGAAATAGCTTCAGGGAATTTCTCAGCTATTGTCCCTTCTAGAGACTAATCGAACTTGGGTCGGGGGGGTAAAAATCTTAATGAAGACATTTTTTGGCAGCTCTTGATTCCTTACATGTTTATAGCTTGGTATTTACCTTTTGAAATGTGAAGTTGGGTTTTCTCCACAATGTGTCAATCTGTAAATATATCAAATAGACATACATTTATAAGGGTCAAATGCCATACCAAATTTGCTGTAGGGAAGTTAGGAATTTTCTGGGTGGAATATTGTGGTACATGTGTACTTGTTGGAACCAAGGGGGAGGTGGCAAGGAGGTACTAGAGAAACAACAGCTTCAATCCTGGCATAGAGGGACAAATTGTGGACTGAAGCTGAGGGGAATCATGAAAATTCACACCGCAAATACCAAGAATCAAACAGGTACTTAAAAAAAGTTAAGGTACTAACAGTTATTGGGCACTAACAATGAATAAATAGGAAAAAAAGGCAGGTGGGAGGAGAATGAGGTTCTGGAAGTAGATGCTTAATGAGTCAACCTTGTAGGATGGACCTCTTGCCTCGGAGACTATTATTAGCGAGGAGACGGGACACTTTAGACTTTGTTCTTGATAACAGTATATGTCTGGTACCTGATTCCTGGTGATTTCCTGAAGGAGAGAAGCTTGAGAAAATAGTGACGCACTAAAGGATTGGGTAGAATAGGGTTGAAGAGACAATGAATCCAGGTGTGTTATGTCAAATTAGTCAATTGATGGTTAACTTTATTTTCTTGCATATCTTTGATGATTGTTATTGGATTCATCTTTTTTTTCTTTTTTTCTTTTTAAATTTTTTTTAACATTTATTTATTTTTGAGACAGAGAGAGACAGAGCATGAATGGGGGAGGGTCAGAGAGAGGGAGACACAGAATCTGAAACAGGCTCCAGGCTCTGAGCGGTGAGCACAGAGCCCGACGCGGGGCTCAAACTCATGACCTGAGCCGAAGTCAGACGCTTAACCGACTGAGCCACCCAGGTGCCCCTTTTTTTTTCTTTCTCTAAGATGAGTAGTAACTATTCTTTACTTCCGGCAATTTACTCATCTTTGTTAATTAAAAATAAATTTTATTTTTGAGAGAGAGAGAGAGAGACAGAGAGTGAGCAGGGGAGGGGCAGAGAGAGAGAGAGATGGAAACACAGACTCTGAAGCAGGCTCCAGGCTCTGAGCTGACAGAGCCTGACGCAGAACTCGAACCCACGAACCTTAAGATCTTGACCCGAGCCAGAGTCGTATGCTTAACCGACTGGGCCACCCAGGAGCCCCTCATCTTTGTTAATTTTAAAGTTAATTTAACTTTATAAGTTAATTTAGAATTTAGACTTTATAAGTCTCCACATCATAGTAGTAAGTCCCTTCCTTTGGAAAGGCTGGGAGAACTGGTGTTCTTAGCATCATTAAAATGAGTTTCTCGAGAAGGTTGTTATTAAGACCACACTTGATTATTAAATGACACAATAAGAAAAGCAATCCAAAGTCCTGAGAAGTAAACTTGTCACCTTGAAGTTATCCTCGCCACAAAATTCTCTTTACCTGCCCTAGTCAACGTGCAGCAGAGCGGTTAGTTTTCAGAGAGCTAAACAGTGAGAGGCAGTCAACAAACTTGTTAGCTTTTAAAAGTGCTTCAAATTAACATGAAAATACACAGGGCGTAAAGTCGACTAAAATCCAGTTCTTAGGCACACATATTTAATAATGTGAAGTTTTAAGTCATTACTGAATGAAAAATATTTCCTTTAGACATTAATTTACACCATAAGATTCAGGAAACTGATGTGGGGCAGTAATTTGTTACAAGGGCTACACTTATTCTCTAACATATGATGTGCATTTAGGATTCTAAGGTAAGTTGATTTTTTGATTAAATTCCATTTCTTACATTATCACATAATTGGTGACAGAATACATTGCGCAAACTGGAAATGAAAAAAAAGTGACTTTGTTTTAAAAAGAGGTACAAATAATTGGTAGCAAACCACACCCATAATCATGTACGCCTTTAGAAAAATTTTACTTTACATGTAGTTAGAGTTTGCTTTGTAACTTTTGGAAGATCTGTAAACATGTGGAGTCAATTTTAACTAAGTTAATTAAGCTGTTTTTTAAGAGTTATACAGTGTCTTTAACTTTGTATTATTCTGAAATGAAAAATGCGTTTGTTCTTTGGAAACTGTCTAAAAACTGAGGTAAAATAAATTGTTGTGCTTAAACTTAAAAATATGGTATAGGGGAGGAGCCAAGATGGCGGAACAGCATGGAAATCTTTCCTGTGTCTCGCATCCATGAAATACAGCCAAGCAACACTAGAACATCCTACACACCTAGAAAACTGACTGGAGGATTAACACAACAATCTGCACAACCTGAACCACAGAATTCAGCAGGTACGCGGAGCGGAAAGCTGAACTTGGGGAGCGGTAAGGGAGGTGTTTTTGTGAGCAGAGAGAGGACTGGGGGGCGGGAGAATATGGGAAAAGCACCCCTCCCCAAAAGCAGCTGCAGAGAAAGTGGAAAATTGGAAACAGCCGCAGGGACTAAACTAAAAAGGGAGAAAGGAGAAAGGAGAGGGTTTAAATTCCATTGAGACTGTAAACAAGGGGAGCTCAAAGGCTGCAACTCCGCAGCTCGATACCTGGCGGTGCTCTCGTGGGAAGGCGAATCTCCAGGAACAGAGTGGGGTCCGGGAGGTTCTCAGGCCACACGGGGAAAAGCGGTTCCACTGCTGTAAGGACATTTGGTAGAGACTGTTGAAGCCACCTGGTCCCAGCAGACCCCAGAAAATGGCCACATTCGCTGGTGCTGGAACAAGGTCTTTAAGGGTGAAGCCCGGTACCAGATGTGTGTTGTGATTTTCCATAATCTCTGAAAAGCTGCCGCTACACTATCTCGCGAACTTTTTCCCGGGCGGCCTGGCACCTGGCCGCAGTCTCGGGGCACCGGCAGAAGCAGGGTCTGGCAAGCGTTCCTGGGTGCAGCCGACATTCAGCCATTGTTCATTCGGCCATTGCTCGGTGAGACCCTCCTGCAGAGGGGTGGAACGGACCAAAGCCGCAGTCCTTCAGAAGTAAGGGGCCGGGGAAAACAGTCGCATCTGAGACAAAACTCAGGAGAGAGGTACTGCCTGGGGCCTGGTCACGGACAGTGAAAAGGCAGGGAGTGGACAAGAGCTGAAGACAGAGGACAGGTGTGCAACTGCTGATCCGGGAGTACAGACTGGATAGCTGGGTGGTGCCTCTTTCACCTATGGGCCCCACAACACTCCACCCCAGTAGACTAGCAGCGCCATCTAGTGGAGAACGGAGTCTTTACACTGAGCCCCGCCCAACTGGGCCAACCTTGCTCTTCAAGAACACAAGTCTCACTGCCTGCTTAGTTTATGGACTATAAAGTGCTACATAGTCTGACTTCTATGACTTTTCCACTATGGGGAAAACAAAGTAATTTCAGCCCTACTTCAATCTGTTAGCAGGTCCATCAATTCAATTTTCTTTCTTTTTCTCTTTTACACTTCTTTTCTTTTTTTTGATTACAGAAAGAAAAAAGAATCATTTTTATTTTTAATTTTTATTAAAAATATTTTTCTTTAATTTTTATTGCTATATTTTTTACTTTTGTGTAAATTTTTTCAAATTCTATAATACTTCATTCATTTTATTTTAGTCTAGTGTATTCACCTTTTCAAATTTTCAAATGATTTCCTTTTTCTTTTCTTTTTTTTGAATGCAGAAAGAGAAAAACTTCATTTTTACTTTCAATTTCTATTAAAAATATTTTTCTTTAATTTTTTACTATATTTTTTGCTTTTATGTAAATTTTTTCAAATTCTATTTTACTTCCATCATTTTATTTTAGTCTATGACAGTGTATTCACTTTTTCAAATTTTTGAATAATTTTCTTTTTTTCCTTTTTCTCTTTTTTGTTTCTTTTCTTTTTCTTGAATACAGAAAAGAAAAAAATTCATTTGTATTTTTAATTTTTATTAAAAATATTTTTCTTTAATTTTTTTCTACTATATTCTTTACTTTTGTGTATACTTTTTCAAATTCTGTTTTACTCCCATCGTCTCATTTTAGTCTACTTCACTGTATTCATTTTTTCAAATTCTCAAATGATTTCCTTTTTTTCCCTTTCTTCCCCCACCTTTTTTCCCTCTAATCTACCAAACCACTTTCAACACCCAGACCAAAACACACCTAGGATATAGCATCATTTATTATATTTTTATGTGTGTGTGTTTTTAATTTTTTAATTTTAATATTTTTTAATTTTAATATTTTTCTTTCAATTTTTCTACCTCATTAATTCCTTTTCTCCCTTCAAAATGACAAAATGAAGGAATTCACCCCAAAAGAAAGAGCACGAAGAAACGACAGCCATGGATTTAACCAACACAGATACAAGCAAGAGGTCTCAACCAAAATTTAGAATTACGATAATAAGAATACTAGCTGAAGTCAAAAATAGATTAGAATGCCTTTCTGCAGAGGTAAAAGAAGTAAAAAATAGAATGAAATTAAAAATGCTATAACTGAGCTGCAATCACAGATGGATGCAGTGGTGGCAAGGATGGATGAGGCAGAACACAGAATCAGTGATATAGAGGACAAACTTATAGAGAATAATGAAGCAGAAAAAAAAAAGAGGGAGATGAAGGCAAAAGAGCACGATTTAAGAATTAGAGAAATTAGTGACTCATTAAAAATGAACAACATCAGAATCATAGGGGTCCTGGAAGAGGAAGAAAAATAGGGGTAGAAAGGTTATGTGAGCAAATCAGAGTGGAAAACTTTCCTAACCTGGGGAAAGACACAGACATCAAAATCCAGGAAGCACAGAGGACCCCCATTAGATTCAACAAAAACTGACCATCAACAAGGCATATCATAGTCAAATTCACAAAATACTCAGGCAAGGAGAGAATCATGAAAGCAGCAAAAGGGAAAAAAAAGGTCCCTAACCTACAAGGGAAGACAGATCAGGTTTGCAGCAGACCTAGCCACAGAAACTTGGCAGACCAGAAAGGAGTGGCAGGATATATTCAGTGTGCTGAATCAGAAAAATATGCAGCCAAGATTTCTTTATCCAGCAAGGCTGTCATTCAAAATAGAAGGAGAGATAAAAAGTTTCCCAGAAAAAGGAAAATTAAAGGAGTTTGTGACCACTAAACCAGCCCTGCAAGAAATTTTTAGGGGGACTTTTTGAGGGGAGAAAAGATGAAAAAAAAAAATATATATATATACACCAAAAGCAAAAAAGATTAGAAAGGACCAGAGAACACCACCAGAAACTCCAACTCTACAAGCATCATAATGGCAATAAATTCATATCTTTCAGTACTCACTCTAAACATCAATGGACTTGAAGCTCCAATCAAAAGACATAGGGTAACAGAATGGATAAGAAAACAAGATCCATCTATATGCTGTTTACAAGAGACCCACTTTAGACCTAAAGATACTTCAAATTGAAAATAAGGGGATGGAGAATCATCTATCATGCTAATGGTCAACAAAAGAAAGCCAGGGTAGCCATACTTATATCAGACAATCTAGACTTTAAAATAAATATTGTATCAAGAGATGCAGAAGGGCATTATATAATAATCAAGGGGTCTATCCACCAAGAAGACCTAACAACTGTAAACATTTGTGCACCAAATGTGAAAGGACACAAATATATAAATCAAAGAACCACAAACATAAAGAAACTCTTCAAGGGGCGCCTGGGTGGCTCAGATGAGCGTCTGACTTTGGCTCAGGTCATGATCTCACAGCTCGTGAGTTTGAGCCCCATGTCAGGCTCTGTGCTGACAGCTTGGATCCTGGAGACTGCTTCAGATTCTGTGCCTCCCTCTCTCTATGCCCCAACCCACTTGTATTCTGTCTCTGTCTCTCTCAAAAATAAATAAACATTAAAAAAAATTTTTAAAAAGAAAAAGAAACTCATCAATAGTAATACCATAATAGGAGACTTCAACACCCCACTCACAGCAAAGGACACATCATCTAATAAAAAAAATCAACAAGGAAACAATGGCTTTGAATGACACACTGAACCAGATGGACTCAACAGATATATTCAGAACATTTCATGCTAAAGCAGCAGAATATACATTCTTCTCCAGTGCACATGGAACGTTCTCCAGAATAGACCACATACTGGGACACAAATCAGCCCTAAGTACATACAGAAGGATCGAGATCATACCGTGTGTATTTTCAGACCACCACGCTATGAAACTCAAAATCAACCACTTGGGGATTAAGGAACATCCTACTAAAGAATGAATGGGTTAACCAAGAAGTTAAAGAGGAAATTAAAAAGTATATGGAAGTCAATGAAAATGATAATACCACAACCCAAAACCTCAGGGATGCAGCAAAGGCGGTCATAAAAGGAAAGTATATAGCAATCCAGGCCTTCCTAAAGAAGGAAGAAAATCTCACACAACCTAACCTTATGCCTTAAGAAGTTGGAAAAAGAACAACTAATAAAACCCCAAACCAGCAGAAGACAGGAAATAATAAAGATTAGAGCAGAAATTGCTATCAAAACCAAAAAAAACAAAAAACAAAACAAAAAAAAAAAAACACCAAAAAAAACCAGTAGAACAGATCAGGGAAACTAGAAGCTGGTTCTTTGAAAGAATTAACAAAACTGATAAACCATTAACCAGTTTGATCAAAAAGAAAAAGGAAAGGACCCAAATAAATAAAATCAAGAATGAAAGAGGAGAGATCACAACCAACACAACAGAAATAAAAACAATAATATGAGAATATTATGAGCAATTATATGCCAATAAAATGGGCAATCTGGAAGAAAGGGACAAATTCCTAGAAACATATACACTACCAAAACTGAAACAGGAAGAAATAGAAAATTTGAACAGACCCATAACCAGTAAGGAAATAGAATTAGAAATCAAAAATCTGCCAAAAAACCAGAGTCCAGCGCCAGATGGCTTTCCAGGGGAATTCTACCAAACATTTAAGGAAGAGTTAACACCTATTCTCTTGAAGCTGTTCCAAAAAATAGAAATGGAAGGAAAACTTCCAAACTCTTTCTATGAAGCCAGCATTACCTTGATTCCAAAACCAAAGACCCCACTAAAAAGGAGAACTATAGACCAATTTCCCTGATGAACATGGATGCAAAAATCCTCAACAAGATATTAGCCAACTGGATCCAACAATACATTAAAAAAAATTATTCACCACGACCAAGTGGGATTTATACCTGGGATGCAGGGCTGGCTCAATATCCACAAAACAATTAATGTGATTCATCACATCAATAAAAGAAAGGACAAGAACCATATGATACTCTCAATAGATGCAGAGAAAGCAATTGACAAAATACAGCAAATTTTCTTCATAAAAACCCTCAAGAAAGTAGGGATAGAAGGATCATACCTCGAGATCATAAAAGCCAAATATGAACGACCCAACGCTAATATCATCCTCAATGGGGAAAAACTGAGAGCTTTCCCCCTAAGGTCAGGAACAAGACAGGGATGTCCACTCTTGCCACTGTTATTCAACAGTGCTGACAGCTTGGATCCTGGAGCCTGCTTCAGATTCTGTGCCTCCCTCTCTCTATGCCCCAACCCACTTGTATTCTGTCTCTGTCTCTCATAGTATTGGAAGTTTTAGCTCTGCAATCAGACAACACAAAGAAATAAAAGGCATCCAAATCGGCCAGGAGGAGGTCAAACTTTCACTCTTCACAGATGACATGATACTCTATATGGAAAACCCAAAAGATTCCACCAAAACACTGCTAGAACTGATTCATGAATTCAGCAATGTTGCAGGATATAAAATCAACGCACAGAAATCAGTTGCATTCCTATGCACCAACAATGAAGGTACATAAAGAGAAATCAAGGAATCGATCCCATTTACAGTTGTGCCAAAAACCATAAAATACCTAGGAATGAATCTAACCAAAGAGGTGAAAAATCTATATGCTGAAAACTATAGAAAGCTTATGAAAGAAATTGAAGAAGACACAAAAAAAAATGGAAAAAGATTCCATGCTCCTGGATAGGAAGAACAAATATTGTTAAAACGTCAATATTACTCAAAACAATCTATATATTTAATGCAATCCCTATCAAAATAACACCAGCATTCTTCACAGAGCTAGAACAAACAATCCTAAAATTTGTATGGGACCAGGAAAGACCCCGAATAGCCAAAGTGATCTTGAAAAAGAAAACCAAAGCAGGAGCCATCACAGTCCCAGGCTTCAAGCTATACTACAGAGCTGTAATCATCAAGACAGTATGGTACTGGCACAAGAACAGACACTCAGATCAATGGAACTGAAAAGAGAACCCAGAAGTGGAACCACAAAGGTATGGCCAACTAATCTTTGACAAAGCAGGAAAGAATATCCAATGGAATAAAGACAGTCTCTTCAGCAAGTGGTGCTGGGAAAACGACAGCGATATGCAGAACAATGAACCTGGACCACTTTCTTACACCAGACACAAAAATAAACTCAAAGTGGATTAAAGCCCTAGATGTAAGACAGGAAGCCATCAAAATCCTCGAGGAGAAAGCAGGCAACAACCTCTTTGACCTTGGCCGCAGCAACCTCTTACTCAACACGTCTCCAGAGGGAAGAGAAACAGAAGCAAAAATGAACTACTGGGACCTCATCAAAACAAAAAGATTCTGTACAGCAAAGGAAACAATTAGAAAAACTAAAAGGCAACTGATGGAATGGGAGAAGATATTTGCAAATGACACATCAGATAAAGGGTTAGTATCCAAAATCTATAAAGAACTTATCAAACTCAACTCCCAAAAAACAAATAATCCAGTGAAGAAGCGGGCAAATGACACAAATAGACACTTCTCCAAAGAAGACATTCATGTGGCCTACCGACACATGAAAAAATGCTCAACGTCACTCATCATCAGGGAAATACAAATCAAAACCACAATGAGATACCACCTTACACCTGCCAGAATGGCTACCATTAACAACTCAGGCAAAAACAGGTATTGGCGAGGATACAGAGAAAGAGGATCTCTTTTGCATTGTTGGTGGGAATGCAAGCTGATGCAGCCCCTGTGGAAAACAGTATGGAGGTTCCTCAAAAAACAAAATAGTACTACCCTATGACCCAGCAATTGCACTACTAGGCATTTATCCACGGGATACAGTTATATTTTTTCGAAGGGACACATGCACCCCCATGTTTATAGCAGCACTATCAACAATGGCCAAAGTATGGACAGAGCCCAAATGTCCATTGATGGATGAATGGATAAAGAAGAAGTGGTATATATATACAATGGAGTATTACTCGGCAATCCAAAAGAATGAAATCTTGCCATTTGCAACTACGTGGATGGAACTGGAGGGTATTATGCTAAGCGAAATTAGAGAAAGACAAAAATCCTGTGACTTCACTCATATGAGGACTTTAAGAGACAAAACAGATGAATATAAGGGAAGGGAAACAAAAATAATATAAAAACAGGGAAGGGGACAAAACAGAAGAGACTCATAAATATGGAGAACAAACAGAGGGTTACTGGAGGGGTTGTGGGAGGGGGGATGGGCTAAATGGGTAAGGGGCATTAAGGAATCTACTCCTGAAATCATTGTTGCACTATATGCTAACTAATTTGGATTAAATTTAAAAAATAAAAAATAAAAATAAATAAATACAGTATAATAATTTTAGACATATTTTTATTTGAAACAATGGATATTTATAATATTGTTTACTAAAATTCTTTTAAGAAATATTATGAGGTTGATACATTTTGGAATCAGAAGTATGAATGTTTTAATTTTCTTCAGTAGTATTTTAAAGGTGTTTTGTAAACACTTTTTGTTTCTTATCGGACCTCTAGGACAGTCTCTAACAGTGGTTTTTCATAGTGTGGACCTGAGAAGTGGTTACAAACACGAATTCTCCAGTCCTTTCTACTGATTCAGAAATTCAGGGGCGGAGCCCACTCACCTGTGGTTTAACAAGCTTTCCAAGTGATTGTGATACACACTTAGGTTCGAGAAATGCTGGTCTAGAAGGTGTGAGATCTGTCTTGTCTCATTTGACCCATGAAAAAACAGTGAAGAATTTTTGTCCTGAAGTATAAGTCCCACTCATTTGAATGGGTAAAACCACATTGCTAAAGAATACCCATCAGCACAGATCATTAAACAAAAACAATGAGAGTTCCTTTTATGGTGACTTTTCAAGTTGGCAATGTGGAAAACAAGCCACAATAACAATGCAGGAAGACTGCAGGGAAAATTATGTTTACTTAATTTCCGGAAAAATGCATTTTTGAAAGTGGTTAAAAATTAAAATGATGGTAGTCTAGAAGACCAATCAGTGGCTTGAAATAAAAACTATTTTATCTTTTAATTGTTTATTTTGGAAAATATGTCTTAGGAATCTATGAAGGAATTTTAAGAACATTAAATGTTTGGGGCTTCTGTGTGGCTCAGTTGGTTAAGTTTCCGACTTCTGCTCCGTCAAGATCTCATGGTTTATGGGTTCAAGCCCTGTATGGGGCTCTGCACTGTTGGTGCAGAGTCTGCTTGGGATTCTCTCTCTCTGCCCCTTGCTCTCACTCTTGCTCTCGATCTGTCTCTAAATAAATAAATAAACTTAAAAAAAAAAAGAATGTTAAATGTTCTCTTAATAATGTAGGAAGCAACGGGGGAAATGTATATAAGCAACTGGTTTTACATAGGCTGCTTTTGATGGGGACAAAAAAAAATCTTGTATTTTAAATAGCCCATGTGAGGCCCAGTGATTTTAGAAAGTTCTCTTATGAAGACCTAAAGCCAAGCTCTATTTAAAACAATTTTTTTTCAATGCTTATTGATTATTGAGAGACAGAGCACAAGCAGGGAAGGGACAGAGAGAGGGAGACACAGAATCCAAGGCAGGCTCCAGGCTCTGAACTGTCAGCCCAAAGCCCGAAATGGGGCTCAAACTCATGAACCCCGATATCATGACCTGAGCTGAAGTCACACACTCAACAGACTGAGCTACCCAGGCACCCGCAAAAGTCAAGCTCTATTATTGGAACCAAACTTGGGTCTGCTGTATCTAATTCCAAGTGAAACACCTGTTCGTAGATCACGTTGCCATTTTAAGTGCAGTGAAGCAAATGTAATTGTGACTTTGATAGTTGTAGGAATAAAGATTATTGCCAAATGCCATATTACAACCTGATGAAATATTTCCTGAACTAATTTACATTAACTGATTTAGTTCATTGAAAAAATACACACAGTTCTTAAAGAATCTCCAAGGTTATGTATGGCTTGTCCCACTGAGCTAAAAGTGATTTCAGTTGTATAAGTAAGCAGGCTGTGGTTACCAGCTGAACAGATTTTCTTTCTTTAGAAGCAAATGATATAAGTAATAGTTATGAATGTCTAGTGTAGAAGAGGGTTTGTTTTGTTGAGTTCTGCATTTTAATTTAAATGCCTATCCATGTTATTTAAAAGAGGTTTCAGAATTTTGCAGTTATAAAAAATTATGTAACTTGGATTTAAGTGGAAATGATCTAATGTGAAAAGGTAAAAATAAATAAAGACAAATGATGTTATGATATTTATATGTGGAATCTAAAAAAGCTGAACTGGTAGAACCAGGGAGTAGAAGGGTGATTACTGGGGGCTTTGAGGGTGGTGGAGGAATCAGGAAGTTATTGTTTAAGGGCATAAACTTGAAACTAGGAGATAAAGAGTTCTGGAGATCTAATGTGCAGCATGGTTACTATAGTCAATAATACTGTATTATGTACTTGAAAATTTCTAAGAGACTAGATCTTGTCTGTTCTCACCATAAAAAAGAGATGTTAATTATGTGATAGGAAAGAAGTGTTAGCTAAAGTTACAATGGTAATTATATGGTAATATGTATCAAATCAACATGTACAACTTAAACTGTAAGGTGTGTAACAATGTTATATGTAAATTATATCTCAGTCAAAAAGAATAGACTGGGTGTATTTTTTCTTGAGCTCAAGTAAGAAGTGGTTATGAGACCAATGCAGGAAATGTTAAATTTTCTTCACTTTTCTAAATACATTAAATATGATTCTACACCCACACCCACCTGGCTCCATTCTTCTCTTCATTGGATGACACAGGAATCCTGGACCCTGGATGTCCAGGGTGGTCGCCATTGCTTTTTTGATATGTGATTGTAGATGTCAACAACTTTGCAGCCCTGTTGCTTGAGACAGTGATGCTGTTTTCAGAGCCTGGCTCCTCTATAAGGTCAAACACAGTGGATGTTTACCCTTACCTTCTAAGCCAGGTGTGTAAAGCTCAGAACCCAGCTCTCCACTTTCTGCATGAGAACTTTTCTTCCCCTTTGAAATATTGCTGATGAGCTGGGTGCAGACTCACCACTTACAGAGCCTGCCATCCTGTGGACCTCCTAGTCTTGCAGAAGCCAAACCTCTCACTGGAAACTTAAGCTAAGTCCCTCTTCTGGTCTAGAGTGGCTGCTTTCCCTATGTTTCCCTCAGGAACCCCTGGAACTCTAGTATTTCCTGGATTGTCACAATAGCAGGTTCTTTTTTTTTTTTTTTTTTTTTTTGAAAATTTTCTAAAATCTAATCTCTAATCTCTTTCTCCCCTGGTAAAATTGAGACTGGGAACAGAAAGATTTGGTCATTCTTTAGGGAAAGGAAGTTGAGCAAGACTCAAGGGAGTACAGAATAATCATGCCACATCTATGGCTAAGGAGGGGCTGCACTGAAAGCCCCAAAGGACTCACTTTCCTTTCCAACCAGACTTGCTCTAAAAGCAGGCAATGGCTTCTAAAAAACACCAGTGCCCTAGGGGCCCTAGCATATCCTTGCTTCCTTGTTTCCTGCTGTTACTTCCATACACTAGCTAACCATTCACCCGGAGAACATGACACAGAAAGAGAGTGAAAAATAGAGTGACTCAGAGTTCCTTTTCTTTTCAGCCCCTTCGGATTTTTAGTAAGCCAGAGGCAGAGAGTATTGCAGAAGGTCCTGTGTCAAGAAGTGACACAACGAGTTAAGTTAGCTCTGTGCAGTGTTTCCACTGTTTCATGAAGTATTAATGTATGAGCTACAGAATACAAATCATATAAGTTTGATGATTTTGTATATAAATTAAGTGCTCCTTCCTTCCTTCCTTCCTTCCTTCCTTCCTTCCTTCCTTCCTTCCTTTTTTTTCTTTCTCTCACTCTGGCTCTCTCTCTTTCTTTTGGCACAGAGCCCAATGCGGGGCTTGAACTCATGACCCTGAGATCAAGACCTTGAGCTGATATCAAGAGTTGGATGCTTCAATGAGCCACCTGGACGCCCCCAAGTTAAATGTTCTTATAGTTGCACTGAAAACCAGCATCACACAAGGTAAATGTGGACAGAAAAATTCATGCTAATAATTTAAAATTTTAATTTCTCTTTACTTAGAACGATATTAAATAGGAAATAAAAAACACTGTGACAAGTCGGGAGAGAGAAATAGAGAGAAACCATGGGAAAAAAGAAAAGGGTTTATACTTCCATACTTTTAATGGCAGTTTCCTCTCCTTTTTTTTTTTTTTTTTTTTTAAAAAAAGGATACCCACATTTTTGTTGTGCACTGGGTCTTGCACAGTTGTACAGCTGGTCTTGTGCCTGTAGCAACATGAACTGTGCACTATGTCCACTTTGCTTTGTCCTTTCTCAGCTCTTTGGAGTCTGCAAATGAATCAGGACATGGCAGCAACTTTGAAAATACTGCTGTCCCACAGAGTACTTGTTTAAGGTGAATCTGTAAAAAACGCACCAGTTTATACAAGCTGTTTGATCTCAGAGACCATTGTCTGCCTGCACTGTTTATTATGTAGCAATTCTTCCCTATTGTTAGATTCATGTATTTGCCACACCTGCATCTCAGAAGCTGAATTTAATATTTGCAAATGAACTCAACTGTTGTTATGAGTATCTCAGAGCATAAGTATTAAGTTCGGTGCCTAAGGTGAGATTTCCTTCTTGTCTTGTTCTTTATAGCAAGTATTAAGCATGGCTTAAATATTAAAAATAAGAAAACATGTCTGGGTTCTATGATGTAATTTTCTACAACTCTGAGAAATCATATATTTTATTGGAAATGAGCATGTAGCGGCATGTTAAACCTGTTGAAATAGCTTTTAATGTTTTTTTTATAAATGATTTTAATATTCTTGTAACTCAAATTGCCTAGTGAAGCAGACTTCATTTTTTCCTCAGTGAACATTTACAGCCTAAATGCCTCAGGACATTATATTTCACAGCAGTCAGCTTATAATAAAAACCTTTTGAATATTCCAGTTTGGTAGGCCTTTAGTAAATTTTGACAACCACATCAGTTCCTATTCACTAGCATTTTATTTTATGTATTCTTTTTAAAAATTTTGTTTAATGTTTATTTATTTTTGAGAGAAACAGAGAGACAGAGCATGAGCAGGGGAGGGGCAGACAGAGAGGGAGACAACAGAATCCGAGGCAGGCTCCAGGCTCTGAGCTGTCAGCACAGAGCCCCATGCGGGGCTCGAACTCATAGTGAGATCACAACCTGAGCTGAAGTCGGACGCTTAACTTACTGAGCCACCCTGCCGTCCCTTTAGTAGCGTTTTAGATTATAGAATAATATAGAAGGTGTAGATAAATAGTAATTTTTATTAATGGAAAAGAAAACTGACAAATGAATATAAATTTCAGTGATAAATCCTTGTAGATATTTTATTGTTTAGTTATCTGTTTTATTTTTCTCCTCCCCCCCCCCCCCATTCTATGATGTCACTCTACTGGTATTGTTATTTGTAGCATTAGGAAATAAATGGGAAGATACATGTTCATTTGTTCATTTAGTCATTCCATCAAAAAATTTATATAAACCGCCTCAATCTAATCTATTTTTGGAATAGGAAAGGGCAAAATTGAATGTAAACAATTGCAGATTGTCTCCAATAGCAATCAAATCATCACTCAACAATTATATTCCTTGGGTTCCTGGCACTGAGAACTCAGGCTTCCTGCCCACAGAAAACTTTGCTTTTCGTGGTGGAGATTTACAATAAATACATATGTGTGCTTGAGCTAAGTAGTCAGAGAAAGCCTTGCTGAGAGTTGACATTTGAGTTGTACCCTTAATAATGGGATAGGGCATTCTCATACCTTCCTTCTTTTGGACCCAGCCCTGCATCTTTCTGTTTCTCTGACTCTCTTTCCGCCAGTGACTTTTCAGACTCCATCTTGGCTCATGATTCCCCTTATGTGTATGAACATTATGTTCTTCAGGGCATGCTTCCTAGATATCATTTCTGAATCTACACTTCTGGTTCAAAACTCTTTGGGATAGGAGTGCCTGGGTGGCTCAGTTGGTTAAGCATCCGACTTCAGCTCAGGTCATGATCTTAGTTAGTGAGTTCAAATCCCACACGGGGCTCTCTGCTGTCAGTGCAGAGCCTGCTTTGGATCCTCTGTCTCCTCTCTCTGCCCCTCCCCTTGCCTGGTTGCTCTCTCTCTCTCTCTCAAAAACAAAACAAAACAAAACAAAACATCTAGGAGGTCATTGATACTATTGGCAAGGGAAGCCCCTTAAAAGGTGGTGGCAAAATCAGATTAAAATGATCTTTGGGAAGTAGATGAAAGGTAGTAATGAGGAGTGGGTGATTAAAAACATTAAAAAAAAAAAGACCTTTTGGGGTAGAGAATTTGAAGAAAAATATAGACCCTATTTCCATGTAAATCATACAAAATTTTTAGGGGATTAAAAGAACCATTTGAAGATTACTCATTGAAACAATAGGGGAGCATTAACAGGCAGTTGAGGACCCCTCCTTTACCTCCTCTTCCTGGTTAATTTCAACCACACTAATGACATTAGACACACCAAGGACTCTGAAACCTGTGTCCTCAGCTCATCCTCAGCTGTGTATATTTGACTGCTTTCCAGACATTTTCACTTCATATCCCTAAATCACCTTGATTCTATATGTTCAACAGGGAACATACCTGTCACCCCTAATCATCACCGTTTTGTAACAGGGAGAAGCTTAGCATGTCTGACTCCATATTGCTTCTATTTTCCTTGCTGCTGTGACCTATAGTGTATAAACTTCTGTCTATCCCTGCACATAGGCACGTTACAACTAAGATTTGTAAAAACTGCTTTTTATGTGAAATCTCCCCCGAGGAGATTATCTCTCTCTCCCCCGAGGAGATAGGAAGTATGTACAGAAATGACTATACTAGGTTTGAGTTTTACAGGAACAATATGACCAGACTCCTGTACACAAAGATCAACTGACCAAGGACAAAGGAGTTACATGACCTTCCTCAGATGTCTGCAAGATGTCAGTCATCTTTTGACTCCCAACCCCTTCCACTTCCTCCTTTTGGTAACATAAAAGAAGCTCTAATATTATGCCAAGGAGAGGTGGTTCTTTGGGACAATAGTCTGCCATCTCCTGGTTTGCTGGCCTTCTGAATGAAGTCACTTTCCTTACCCCAGCATCTTGCCTCTTGACTTATTGGCCTGTCCTGTGGCATGTAGAATGAGCTTGGATGCAGTTACAATTTCTTCCTTTCCCTTTCACCTTCTGCTTCCTCCTTCATGCTCTGTCCTGGTGAACAGTAGCACCAGTCAGTGACTGACCTATTCATCAACCGTCCTTTCTTTCATGGTTCCAAGGAGTTGCCACACCCATCATCTTTCTCTCATTCCCAATGCCTCATCTCCTCTGTAATCCCACCCCCATTGCCTTTATTTATATCTTCTAATCTCTTTCTTGGATATTTTCAGAGAGTAGAAGTGCCACAGAGATCTTGAAGAATATGGCAAATACTTGCAAAAGCCATTTGAAAGAATGGGCAAGTTTGCTGACTTGGGATTGCTGAGTAGCACTGGGGGCCCAGTCAGTTCCCATTAAGAAAGAATTGTCTTCTCTTTCCTGACTTAAGTTCCTCATGAAATAGCAAGGGTGGAGAAGTTACCAATGCTTAATGTCTTTCCCCACATCTAACCTGAAGATAGTTACTAAGTTTCTCATTACGTGGTCATTGACCAGTTAAACAGGTTCACTTCCTTTGATTTCAATATGTTTTCATCTGTATTT
The DNA here is from genome assembly GCF_018350195.1 of Panthera tigris. Taxonomy (NCBI): domain Eukaryota; kingdom Metazoa; phylum Chordata; class Mammalia; order Carnivora; family Felidae; genus Panthera; species Panthera tigris. The sequence continues at coordinate 69,097,964 of NC_056663.1, forward strand.
CTTTCTTTTGAATTCTTTCAATCTTTTCCTCATACATGTTAATGTTTAATTCAGAACTGGACATTTGGTCCTAGTACTTTAGCCAATTCAGCAGTTATATGTATCTTTTGTCCTCAAAACATTGGAGACCTTGTGGTATACGGGAGTTAGGGAATGTTGATTAGATTTGTGCATGTTACAATTAGGTAAAGCAATTTAAGGCAATGCAATACAGAAAGTAAAAATGCTGAAAAAATATACATGGTTAAGCGTCAACATATCTGGCATTGAGATGGGTAGATAAAATGTGAGGCCAACATAAACGATTGATTAAGCATTGACTGCAGGCATATCAATGAGTTTTGGTTGCAGCAAAGTCTTAATGGGAAACTATTATGGCAGCCTGAAGAGATTTTTTTTTCTTTTTTGTGATTCTCCCCAGTGTGCTTTTGTCTTCAGTGGTACTCCAAAAAGCCCATTTAAGGAAAGAGCTGTACTCTGGGTTTTTTCCCAATCTGAGCTCCTACCTCTTACTCCCACAGAAGCAAATCTGGTTTCATTTGTTTTACATATTTGTCTTCTCTGAAAAATTGTACTTAAATGCAGAGGTATAGGAAAGAGAAAGAAGGAAAATCACTGCTTTGTCTGATGAATGAAGTTACTCTTTACACAAAATATTTCTTGTCATTGTTTGGATTCTTCCCTCAGAAGTCAGAATGTTAAAATGTTATATTAGACAGCATTATTTATGTTTCCTATATGCCTGTATGATGTGTCTGATTTGAGAGTTCTAAGATTTACAAGATTTTACTGTCTAGGTCTTAAGTGAAAAATTCTTTTCATTCTTCCTAGCTGTAATTTTGTAGAATCATAGATTTTAGCAGTGAAAGAAAACCCAAGGCAATGTCTGGTCACCCTTCTGATTTTCGTGGGTTAGTTCTAATTATTTACATTTTACAGATGTCGTATCTGAGGCTTAAAAAAGTGACTTGGCCCATATGTATTATGACAATGGGTGCCAATGAAGATTAGATCTTTCATGTAAATCGGATTAGATTTTGCACTAAATATAGTTAAATATTCACATCTTGAATACTTTGCTAATTAATATCAACAAAATGTGAATAAATCAGTGGATTAAATTTTTACAATTTCAACTTGGGGGTAATATATTACTTAATTGCTAGATGTCATCAGTTTTTTATTTCTTCAATGATATTTTCCTTTTTTCTTTAATAGAAACTGGTTCTCATTTTGTGGCTACTGCTGCCTTGGAGCCACCTGAAAGGAGTCTATAGATTCTCTCACTTCAGGGAGACACTGGAAACCCATCCTGCATTTTCCTTTATTCTAGTAGCAGTTGCTGATCATACGACCCCCTGATAAAAGCTTATTTCTGCCTCTGAGATTTATCCTTTCACCTACCTCTCTTTCTTCCCCTCTGTGTTGCTGTCATTTACCTTCCTCTCAGTTACTTCCTCTCATTCAGTGAAGACTAAACAACTCACTAATGATCTACCCTCAGTCTTGCCATTATCCTGAGTGACTTCCAGGTCCACATGAATATCCCACACCATTTTCTAGAAGTTTCTTGACTTTTTCTCCTTCATTGACCTTCCTTTCCACTTCATTTTAGTCAGGCTTCTGTGCATGTATCTGGGGCATCACCACAAATTGTTCTACCTCTCACTTTGGACCAATATGTCACGGACATGGTCCCGGTCTAGACTCTTCAATCTCACAGGGAATTTGTGTCTGAGACATTTAGCTAATGTACCCAAAATTTAGGTTCCCTTTCCTTAATGTAGAGTTTTTGTTTGTTTGTTAGGAAGTGGCTGTATAACCAAGTTATTGTATTACTTAGCAGCTCTCACATTTAGGTGGGAGCATTAATTCTTCCCAAGGACCCTGAGTGTAAGTGATGTGTGGTAATTTTAAGTCCAAGTTATTAGGAAGCAAATGCACTTTCTTTAGTTTGCTGGATGAATGTCATGTCCAGGGGTCACCTTGGAAAGCAATGCTGAAAATATTAGGTCATCTGTTAGCCTATGTCCCTGAATGACTTTTGGAGCAGAAGCCTTCATCTATCCTGATCATCAAGACTCAAGTGAGTGAGTTATTGTATTAAGCTATTGAAATACTGGTGTTTATTATGGCAGTCAGTAATGGTCTGATTATTATTAATAGCTAAATACCTATTTTCTTGCTCTTCCCCTGTCTACCTTTTTCACTTTTTTCTATAATCCATTTAGATTACTTGGCTAACACTTTCTTGATAATCTTTAACCAGGTAAACCCTTGTCTTTATCTCACTTCTGCTGGGAAAACCTACAATTTGGATTTGACTAATCGTATACTATTTTGCTTATGTTTGTGCTATTCTGTGCCACTGGAGAATATCACCTAGCCATGTAGATTTGCACCATGATCTCCATTTTCTGAGTGGTGTTCTGAAATGCTATTTTTTTTCATATCAGTCTCTTATCTAAGAATCTTTATGAAAGCAATCTTGAGAAAGAACAAACCTGGAGGCATGATGCTTCCTGATTCCAAACTATATTGCAAAGCTATAGCTTTGCAATATAAAATAAAACAGTGTGGTACTGGCATGAAAACAGACAACATTGATCAACAGAACAGAATAGGGAGCCCAGAAATAAATCCATGCATTTAGGGTCAATTAATTTATAACAAAGGATCCAAGAATGTACAATGGGGAAAGGACAGTCTCTTCAATAAATAGTACTGAGAAACTAGAAAGCCACATGCAGAAGAATAAAACTGGACCACTGTCTTACACCATACACAAAAATTAACTCAAAGTAGATTAAAGACCTGAAATCATAAAAAGTCTCAGAAGAAAACATAAGCTCCTTGACATGAGTCTTGGCAATGATTTTTTTTTGGATTTGACACCAAAAGCAAAGGCAACAAAGGCAAAAATAAACAAGAAGGACTAAAGTAAACTAAAAGCTTCTGTGCAGCAAAGGAAACCAACAACAAAATGAAAAGGCAACCTATCAAATGCAGAAAATATTTGTAAATCATACATCTGATAAGGGGTTAATACCCACAATATATAAAGAACTGATACAATAAAATAGCCAAAAAAAAATCCAATTAAAGAATGACCAGAAGATCAGAATAGACATTTTTCCAAAGAAGATATGCATATGGCCAATGGGTACATGAAAAAATACAACATTACTAATCATCAGAGAACTGCAAATCAAGACCACAATGAGATATCACCTCACATCTCTTAGAATGGCTGTCATCAAGAAGATGAGAAATAACAAGTGTTGGTGAGGATATGCAGAAAATAAAACCTTTGTGCACTGTCAGTGGGAATATAAACTGGTGCAGCCACCATGGAAAACAGTATGGAAGGTCCTCAAAAATTAAAAACAGAGCTACTATATAATCCAGAAATTCTACTTCTGAGCATTTATCTGAAAAACAAAACAAAACAAAACAAAACAAAAAACAACAATTCCCAAAACACTAACTTGAAAAGATATATTTGCCCTCATGTTCATTGCAACATCATTTATAATAGCCAAGATACAGGAGCAACCTGTGTCCATTGATGGATGAATGGATAAAATATTGTAGTGTGTATACATAATGGAATATTATTCATAAAAAAGAAAGAAAATTTCCCATTTGTAACAACATTGATGGATCTTGAGGACATTATGCTAAGTGAAGGAAGTCAAACAGACTGTATGTCAAACATACTGTATGATCTCACTTATATGTGCAATCTAAACACACACACACACACACACACACACACACTCACAATGAGCTCATAGATACAGAGAACAGACTGGTGATTGCTGGAGGTAGGGGCTGGAGGGTGGGTAAAATTGGTGGAGGAGTTACAAGTTACAACTTCCAGTTATAAAATAAATAAGTCATGGAAATGTAATGTACAGCATAGTGACTATAGATAATCCCGTATTGCATATTTGAAAGTTGCTAAGAGAATAAATCTCAAAAGTTCTCATTTCAGGAAAACAAATTTTTAACTGTGTATAGTGATGGATACTAACTAGACTTATTGTGGTGATTATTTCAGAATATACACAAATATAAAATTATTATGTTGTATACCTAAAGCAAATATAATGTCACATGTCAGTTATATCTCAATAAAAAATACTTAATGGTTCTTCATTGCTTTAAGAATAAAACAGTAGTATGGGTGCCTGGGTGGCTCAGTTGGTTAAGGGTCCGACTTCGGCTCAGGTCATGATCTCATGGTTCATGGGTTCGAGCCCTGCGTCAGGCTCTGTGCTGGCAGCTCAAAGCCTGGAGCCTGCTTCAGATTCTGTGTCTCCCTCTCTCTCTGCCCCTCCCCTGCTCACTCTCTGTCTCTCTCTCAAAAATAAATAAACATTAAAAAAAAAGAATAAGACAGTAGTAGACATCAATACACTGCTATGTAAGAGTAAACAAACCCAATTATGCATATTTGTTGATTATTGGTAAACATTGTAGATTGATATTAGCAGCACTGCTAGTCTAACTTTTTATTGTCTTAATCAAATTTAGCTCTTTTTTCAGAAATCATTTATGTTTTAATGAAAATTTTAAATCATTCTGTCGGTTGCTGAGAGTGGAGTGTTAAAAACTACAAGTATTGTTCATTGCTCCATTAATTCTGTTTTTTTCATATACTTTAAAAGTGTTATTAGGTGCATACACATTTATGATTGCTATATCCTTCTGATATATTGGTCCTTTTATCATTATAAAATGTCCTCATCATCTCTGATAATACCCTTTGTCTTGAAGTCTACTTTACCTGATATTAATATAGACACTCTAGCCTTTCTCATGCTTACAGTTTGCATGGCGTAAGCATGGCAGTTTCCCCCAATGATTTAATTTCCATCTATTTGCATATTTATATTTAAAGTGTGTCTCTTTAAAATAGCATATATTTGGGTCTCTCAAAAATTTATTCTGTAATCTCTGTCTTATAATAGGGGGTGTTTAATCCAATAACAATACAATTATTGGTATGATTAGATTTAGGTCTATCATTTTACTATTTGTTTTCTGTTTGTTCCTTTTTGTTGTTGTTTCTCTGTTCTTCCTTGGTGGCTTTCTTTCAGATCAATTGAATATATTTTTTTGGAACTCCATTTTAATTTACATATTGGGTCTTCAGTTCTACTTCTTTGCGTTAGTTTTAGCAGTTGTTCTTGGGGTTATAATATACAACCTTAACTTTCACAGTCTACGTAGAGTTAATATTTTATGACTTCATGTAAAACGGAGCCACTTTATGATTCTGTAGGCTCAAGCCAAAGACCAGGAAGCATCTCACAGTTATCTGAGAAGTAGTCGAGAGCTTAAAAGCTATGAATATAAGCTAAGTCTCGAAGACCAAATGTCACCAGTTCTTCTAAGTGTGTTGTTATAGCGGGTGGTGGGATGGTGGTGCTGGTGGTAGTGTGCATGTGTTTATACCAAGAAGCAAGAGAACCAGACAAAATCTGTTGGCAACATAAATGGTATTCCACCTGGATTTCATTGTCTCCAGCACCACGTACTGCTCCTTTACAGTTCACAAGATGATTAGATATAAATTCTATTTAATAATCATAATGAATTCTTCTGGGTTTTATTATGTGATTGATTCTGACATTTGAAAATCAGCAAATACCACTTACTTTGTGATAGCAATGCAACTACTTTTGCTCTGGCTACCAGTATGCTACGATTATATTTTCTTTTTCAGGTATCTTTTTGTTTTTATCTGAAGATTTTAGTTAGGTTTCTAATTTGTTGCACTGACTGTCTTTATTATATTCTGAAGTTCTTAGTAACATCTCAAAAATAATATTAAATCTACAAATATTTTTCTCAGACAGCTTCTTCCTAGAACCCTGTGTCTTCCTGTTACAAGGTTTCTTGTGAGTTTATATCTATTTTATTCCTTTTTAATAATTTTAAGAAGTCCTGTTAAAGAGCAAAGATAAATACTTGTGGTTACTCTTCCATTTTGACCTTTGTTACTCCTTGACATTTACTGTAGCAGGAAGATGCTTGCTAGAACTCAATTCTAATCTAGTTTCTTTTTGGGTTTTTTAGTCTCCTTAAACTTTGGATATATGACATGGAGCTCACTATCTATCCAACCCCTGTTTCAACTTGCAATTCCTTAAAACTGCAAATGTTTCTTCCTCTTTTTTTTTTTTAGCGTTTATTTATTTTTGAGAGAAAGAGAAAGAGAGAGAGAGAGCAAGTGAACATGAGCATGGGAGGGGCAGAGAGAGAGGGAGACACAGAATCTGAAGCAAGCTCCAGACTCTGAGTTGCCAGCACAGAGCCCAGCATGGGGCTGGAACTCACAGACCAAACCGTGAGATCATGACTTGAGCAGAAGTCAGAGGCTTAACTGACTGAGCCACCTAGGCGCCCCAAACTTATTCCATTTTTTAATATCCACCACCACTGCTTTAGCTGATGCCACTATCCGAATGATGGCAACAGCTTCCCAACTAGTTTCTTTGGTTCTCTTTACCTCTATCTGGGCACACTTCTCCCTCTTTTTGCTCTGACTAAACTCCTATTCATCTTTTGGGTGGTTTTCCTTTAGGAAGATAGGAAACTCCATATGTGAGGTTAGTTGTTCTTGCTAAGTATTTGCATATGACATCAAGCTTTTCCTATCTGTAACAGCATCTCACTTTGTAGTATAATTTTCCTCTGCTATCTTCTTCTGTTGACAGTGAAAATTATAACTTAGTCAATATTGTGTCCCTAGTCTCTAGCACAACATCTGGAATATAGGAGAGGCTAAATACAAGTTTTAAGTGTTGAATAAATGAATGAATGTTGTGTTTGGTATTCTTTTGGAAGCTCTTTACCCACTGTAGTTTTTTTAGTGCCTGAATATCAAATTAGGTTAATCATGTATCAAGAGACACTTCTTAACTAATGTCTCATTTGGTTATTAAATACCTATTATCTTGATTTTCACTCATAAGTGGAATTGTTTTCTTTCATTGCTTGCAAAAAGCATCTCTCACTTTTAAATTTATTTTACTTTCTATTTATCAGGGCCATGACTGTGTTTTTGCTATTCTCTGGGGCCTCCTGGTTTCTCTTGTAATAATTGAGTCATTTAAAGATAATTTGTGAAGATAACTTTTCAATTAGAACTATGGCAAAGAGCTTTATCTACAAAGGCAAAATATAATTGAATACAGATAAAAACCATGGAAATTTAGCTGACAAATTAGGATACATATCCTGGTAAGCCTTTGAACTTTTGAATGATTATCTTAATTTAAAATTTTAAAATCAGAAGCTGCCTCAGTTATGAGTTGATTTATTTATTTATTTTTAAATGTTTATTTATTACTGAGAGAGAAGAGAGAAAGAGAGAGGGAGAGAGAGGTGGGGAGGGACAGAGAGAGAGGGAGACACAGAATCTGAAGCAAGCTCCAGGCTCTGAGCTGTCAGCACAGAGCCTGATGTGGGGCTTGAACTCTTGAATGGTGAGATCATGGCCTAAGCTGAAGTCAGACGCCAACTGATTGAGCCACCCAGGCACCCCAAGTTATGAGTTTAATACATGGAATGATAAATATGTGACAGCATGATGGGCACATCACGTAGTGACGCTTTTCATAGGTTACAAAAGTTATATCCTGGTGTATGCTGAAAACCATGTCATTCAGAGTGGGGAATTTGGGCAAACCAACACAGCACATAAAGTTGCTTTCTTTTTTCAAATCACATATGTGGAAACTGAAGGGGATGAGGACGCGCCTAATGCTACTTTGGCATTAGGATTTTTTTGAGCTGAAGGCAATTGAGAATCAGCAGATGCAGGAAGAGTTCTCTTCCCTCCCCCTTTTCTGCCTAAAAGCAGAGCATAAATTTTCCCGTGTGAAGGTGTCCCCTTTTCCTGTTCCAGGAAGGGGAAAGCAACTCTTATCACCAGAGATGCAGAGATGACAATGAGATGGGTCTGCATCAACAAACCTGACTAAAATAACCCTTATCTTCCATTAGTTCCTTCATATATTTCCTAGTCACTTACCCACAATTTATTATACCTCAAAGCCCAAACCCCCTTTCCTTCGTTAAAATGATATATAAACCCCTGAGTCTAAGTGCTGCTTTGAGTTTCACTTTTTCTGTGAACTCCTATGCATTCAATACTAATCAAATTTGTGTTCTTTTTCCCCTGTTAAACTGTCTTTTGTCAGTTAAATTTGCAGACTGCCAGGCAATGAACCTAACAGGGAAAAGGGCAAAACAAAATAATTTTAACACTTTCTGAGGAAGCAAATGATGGAATCACCATCAAAACTGATTAGAAGCCTCTGCTTTGTGAGGTTCATTTCTGGCTAGTTTCTAGTGTATCCAGAGAGCTCCCAAAATGGGGTTTTCAGGATGGACAAATCTTTGCTTCTTTATAAGCGTAGGGAATGAGTCGATGGAAAGGTAAAATTTAGAAAGGGGAGATGTATGTGGACCTTCAGGTCCCTTAGTAGTTGGGAAAGCTTGGAATCTAGGATGTAGGAGGAATTTGCCTTAGAGGATAATGGAAGGATGAAGTAGAAATGAGAAATTATATATAATAAAGAGGTGAAGAAAATGGCAGTTGATGGAACTTTCATAGAATGAACCTTGTTTTAATGACAGTATAGGAGGCCAAGGCCTCTGGTTAGACTGGGGGAAGGGAGGTGTTCCATGGGGAATTTTATCTTCAGTGTGCAGTATCGCATCTGGCTAGTAGGGATTTACTTGTCTCCTCTTTCAGTGCAAATTAATATGTTGAAGTCCTGATCCCCAATACCTCAGAGCGTAACTGTATTTGGAAATAGGGTCCACAGATGTAATAAGTCAAGATGAGGTCATATTGGAATAGGGTAGGCCCCTAATCCAGTATAACTGGTGTTCTTATAAAAAAGGGTGAAATCTGGACACAGACACATGGAGAAGGAAGATGATGAAATGAAGGGAGAAGGGAGAAGATGGTCATCTGCAAGCCAAGGTGAGATGCCTAGAACAGATCCTTCCTTTACAGCTCTTAGAAGGAATCAACTCTACTGACACCTAATTTTGGACTTAGCCTTAAGAACTACGAGACAATACGTTTCTGTTGTTTAAACCGCTCAGTCTGTGTTACTTTGTCATGGCAACCCAAACAAACAAATATACTGGAGTCTATACTTGGGGAGCGGAATGGATGAATGCATAAATAAATGCATGGACAAGTGGAAAATGACTCTCAAGAGTGAGGATAACAAGAAAAATTTCAATCAGTTGTTAAGTTACCCCAGAGGGTGGAAGTAGTTCTCAGAGTTCAGCTGATGATTTGGAGAAAATAGTAAATTTGAAATTCAAATGAAGATAACTGGAAGGAAGGTGATACATGGATTGCTTAGAAATAGGGAGATGGAGTAAGGCAAGGATAAACCCTTCATCCTGTCCCACTGAATTAAGGTGGAGTTGGAAAAAGTGAATCTTAGCCGAGTGAGCAGGTGGGGATGTGGTTTAAAAAGTACTCATTATCTTCATTGTACTAGATCTCATGTTCATATATTCATCATTGAAGTACTCTGGTAGATCCTCTTTCAAGCTACCAGCATCCACAAAGCAGTTGGGTATTAAGCCAAGAGCCCAAAGATGTGTGTGCATACTAATGTTTTCTACTATGATAATTTTGGTATTCTTTTTGAATAGGTCCTTTGGATAGTTTCCCACTGTCTACCTTGATAAAATCATTAATGCTTTCAAATATTCTTCCTCACAACTCCTTAGGTGCTTTGAACACTTAAGTGATATCACATACAGTGATATGCTATAGAAACCAAAGGGGAAAATACAAATGCTTTCCAGGTAATAATGTCAGAATTTAGTCATTAAGTTTCAGAGATGTTTTTTTTATAGGCAATATCTATAAAAGTAACAGGTGATAATGGGTAGACTGCCTTGCATTGAAAATAACAAAATATTTAGAAATAAGACATTAGATTATAAATGTGTTTTATGTTATATTTGCATTTTGGTCCCGGAGGAAAATATTTACAAGATGATGTTGGATTCACAGAAGAGTGGATGCCATGGTTATAATGCTGCTGAAAGGATCTTTTGTGTGTTGTTACAGTCTCAGGGAAGTCAGTGGACCCTGTAGCATGGTGCTTACTGAGTTTTGGAGCGTCTTCAGGTTAGACTGTAAATGACCTAGAAGTGTTGCCTTTTATTTGGCCTTGGCACTTCTTACTGGAAAAAGCTTCTTTTCTCGTGTCTGTTCTTCCTATGCAGTATGTATGTTTCTAACATTATGGAGTTAACTTAAAAAAATATATATATATCTCTTGAAGTCACACAACTGACTCCTATCCAGGGAGATCATACAGAAAATATGTGTTAACCTGCTAGTTTTATGTTGGGGTCATTTGCCTGGGAATTAGATAATCTATGAAAAAATTGTAAAGTTAATATCCCACTTCTTATGTTGGTGCAGATAATTAACATGGTTTTTCTGCCCAAGGAAGTCACCTAAACTTATTTCTTCTTCAGTAGAACCTGGAGAGCCTTAGAGAAACAGAACCTATAGGAGATCTCTCTCTCTCTCTCTCTCTCTCTCTCTCTCTCTCTCTCTCTCTGTCTATCATCTCTATCTCTATCTATGGAGAGTTTCTATCGATCTATCAATCTGTCATCTATCTAAGAGATATACAATATTGGCACATGCGATTATGGAGACTGACAAGTCTCTGTGAGCTGGAGACCCAGGAAAGCCAGTGGTGTGTTTGAAGGCATAAGAATTGGAGTGTTTATGGTGTAGATTCCAATCTGGGTTAGAAGGTCTGAGAACCAGAAGTGCCTAGGGCTGGAAAAGATTGATGTCCCAACTAAAATAGTCAGGCAATAAGTGAATTCAAACTTCCTCTACCTTTTAGTGGATTAGATGATGTCTGCCCACATTGGGGAGGGACATCTGCTTTACTCAGTCTACCAATTCAAATACTAATCTCTTCTAGAAAGACCCCACAGACAAACCCGGAAATAACTTTTAATTAGTTATTGAGGCATCCCTTGGCCCTGTCAAGTTGATGCACAAAATAAACCATCACAACTATCTAAATCAGGAAGCTGTCTTCTCTCTAGAAGTTGATATCAGTTCCATATTGTTATTCAACCCACCATTGAGTTATGCTGTATAGTTAACTTTATACAGCCTTCCTTTTGGTTTGTAGCTTCTTGTCCTGGAACAGAGTTATCTCTATTTTTCTCCTTTATCTCCCTCTCTAATCTGGATAATGCCACTTGCCTTAGCCTGTTCCATAAATTCAGCCTTAAGTCTCCTAGGCAAGGTCTTTTTGTTGCTCCCAAAAGACCTACCAAATTGTGAGACATACAGCAGACATTGCAGAAATACAGGCTGATATTTGCACAATTAATTGCCTGGACTCAGATTGCACTTAAACAGTTAAGAATTTAACAACCAGACTGAGTTTACCCAGGGAGCTCACAGTTCAGTGGGCCCTTTCCAGCCAATTCATGAATGTCTGGGCTGGCAGGTAATTTGAGAACCAAAGGAAACCTGGTGAGAAACAAACGGAATGCTTCTAAATATTAGGTTATTAATGTTATTAATGTTTATTATTTTAGCTAACCTTTGTTGAGCACTTACTTTGTGCCAAACGCTGTAGTAAAGGGCTTTGCATTTAGCAGTAATTATAGGAAAGTGTTATCCCTATTTTTCAGATAAGGAAATTAAGGCCTAAAGAATTAAGGAACTTGCTCAAAGTCAGAGAACTTAAATGGCACTTAAGTGGTTGGGATTTGAACCAAAATCTAAATTTCCAGGTCATGCTTTTGACCAGGGAAATACTTTTTGTTATGAAGTTATGTTTGAGACATGGACTCAACTGCTGTCAGAGAGAGATACCTGCACTGAACTGCTCTGATGGTTGTCAATGGCTGCCTCTAACAATGTCTCCTTACCCAGTTTTCTCTTAGGCATTTATTTAACCCTGCCTCACATTCTTGAGCGTGTTTCCTATAAATATTTCTGGTTTTAGCTTGACTGCCTTTGTTCTATGTTCCTTTCAAAGGTTATGATACTAGTTTGATTTGAGGGAGTGATTTTTGCCTTAACACCCCGGCTACATGAGAATATAGGGGCATCTGAGGTTTTCTTACGTAATTACTGCATGACCTGCTCCAGACCCTGCCCCCATAAAGGATATATTACACAACCCTGGTTATTATTCCCATGGTGATTTTAGAGTTTCTGTGTGCATGTGTTTGTGTGTGCATACATATTGGGAAAGCGAAGATAAAACATGATAAATGGATGTTAACCTTAAGATCTCTTCGTTTTCTTTAGTAATTGCACAAGTCACATGTGAGACTAATTACAAATGGTCATACTGAGCAGTACACTAGTTAAAATGCTTTGGGTTTACATTATTCATGAAAAGATTAGGTATAGGAAAAAAATCCAGTTTTTGTATAAATTATTTAAAAAAAGAGTCACATAACTTTGAAATCACTATAGATTGGGTGCCCTTCTATTTCAGTGAAATGGTACTCTGAAAAATGCACATTTTGTTTTGTTTACAAAGATAGCTAATATATTATGCTTGGCATTTTCAACCCACCCCACTCAGCAAATTAGTTTTTACCCAAACATTTTATGTGTGCTGTATTATTTGACCATCTGTTGTCTTTGACATATTGTTTTCCTCTCTAGGTTGATTTATTATTTTTAAAGTTGCTTTTCAGTGAGTTGCCCGTTTAATTACTTATAGATACATGTCTGCATATGAAGTAAAGACAATTTTAAAGGGTTCTATTGGTAAATATGCACAATTCCCAGTTTGTATATGATATGTGTTTTCATGAATAGCTGTCAGTCCTGGGTGGTGAGTTGCTGTGAAGATTGGTCAGAACAAAATGGCACAAATATCCAGAGGCCATGATGGATGAAGGACAGAAAAGGAAACATGATGATATAAGCTGTAGAAAGCAAAGTGAGTTGACACTGAATATGAAAAAGGCAAGTATCATAAATTCAGAGGATGAAACTGACATTGAAGTCATGGGATGGTGACATCAGAGTCAAAGGTGTCATGGGAAGTCTTCTGAAGAGAAGGAACAGAGATCTGGAGGATAGGGTGCAATTCAGACGTGAGAGAAGGGCATAGGATTTAACAGAATAAGAATGCAGTGACCAGGAAGAGTCTTAGAGTCTAATACCCATCACTGGGTCTATAATAAATATAATTCTTCATTTCTGGAAAAGAGAAGGATAATGTCTGGAAACTGGGTGGTACTTCCCAGCCTAGGGAAAGACATGGGACCAAAGATTTATTTATTTGTTTTTTGGTAAATCATTTCAATAAGGGAAAGGCTAAATTCTCCTGGGATATTGGCTTCTTGACTGCCATACTCTGGAGAATAATGATATATTTGTAATTGGTAAGACTCAGTTGGGAATTATTCTATAAAATAAATATCAAGCACCTGGATGATCAGTCATTAAGCATCTGACTTTGGCTCAGGTCATGATCTCATGGTTTGTGAGTTCGAGTCCCATATTGGATGAGCTTGAGCCCTGCTTTGGGTGAGCCCCGCTTTGGATGAGCCCCCCTTCTCTCTCTCCCTCTCTATACCCCTTGCTCACTTGTGCTCTCTCTCTGTCTCTCTAAAAAACAAAAAACATCAAAATGTTTGTCTCTTTTTGGTGCCAGATATCAGCTAAGGTATCTATGATCAGGAGTTTCAGCTATAAATATTTGCCCATCTTTTAAATAGTAACATTGGGTTTTCCTTTTCAATAATTTTAAAATGTATCTCTGCAGCAAATAAAGAGGAAACCATGAGATTACTATAGAAATTCCAGTGTGAGGTTAGTATTCGCATGAAGCTAAGTGGTCCATCTTTCCTGTATACCCATTCTTAATTAGCACTCACCACTCTTTCTGTGTCAGAAAACTCCAATTTTGATGGTGAGATTACAGTTGCCAACCCCTTGATGAGGCCAGCAAAATGATTGACGGGTATAAGACAGGCAATTTTTGGAAAGGCCAGGTGCTGGTTTATGCAATTGGTCTGATGGCAGACACAGCTGATGGCTCAGAAAGGCAGACTTTGGAACACTACATGTGGATCTTTCCATAAACATGAATCGTTCTTGAGGAATTTGTTGGGTTTATTGGATGTGGTAGTCCTCTTCTCCATGAGAGATGAATGTTTCCATTCACCAATGTCAAAAGACTAAATCTCACCAGTAGTTTTGGAAATGTCAAAGAGCAGAGCTGTTAAAAGGTATAAGTTTTGTTTTTTTTTAAAGAGATATTTGAAAAAAATATAAAGAGATATTTGAAACTCTGGCAAGTGTCTTGCACTATGATTTGTATAAAGTGGGATGCATTCATGGGAAAAGAGGTTATTGTGCAAACTAGTGGGATTCTGGGAAACTAAGATAACATCAGTATCATAATACTAAATTAGTAAACTTACACTTTATTTCTCCCTCTCCCACTGATTGAACTTACTGGATGACCTGAAGTGAGTCACTTAATGTCTTTGTACCTCAATTCTTCTCTTGAAAATGTAAATTAAGTTGACACACAGTATAAATAAGAGCTTATTTCTAATCCTTGGATCTTCAGGTATTTTGTGTGTACTTATGGTAACATTGTCTATCCTCCAAATGAATTTATTAATCAATCAGATTTCAGAAGAATCAGATGTGGAAATAGCAAACCTGTTTACTTCTTGTTTGAAACTTATCCATACCAGATAAATGAGGTTTTATATCCATTGCCTCTCCCCCTCCTTAAATACCAGTTTTCTTGAGCAAAACAAAATCACTGCTTCTTTCTTCAAGTTAGTTTTCAAGAATCATTAAAATTTTCTTATTGTGTTTTTATTCTGAATAAAGCATGCATGCATGTTAAAATAGGTCCTCCTTCCTAACTATTTTATAAGCTAAATTTGTTTTTTAGATCGAGTCAGAGGTTCTTTATTTTAAAATAATGATTTGACATTGAGGTCCCTCTCTAAAATTTAAATCAAGAGTATAATATTTCTCAAAAATTATCTTGAATAAAGTTAATAATAAAATATTTTATAAAATTTGCTTCACTTTTACTATTAAAACATGAATTCAAGTTTCTGTGTTAATTTTAGGAAAAGGGACTTGAAAGAGGAAACTTATTTCTAAGAGTGATCTCTAAATGAAACCATTCATAGATTGGGATATTTTATCCATTTTGGAATAAGTTCTTGATTCTGATTACATGTAACTTAAAACAATTTAATTAATTGATTTTATGTGAAGTTGTACATCAAATTTCGTTGCTTAATGGAATCACCTAGGAAGCTTAATATTTGTTACATAGTCTTTCCTCCAGATATTCTGATCCAATTGCTCTGAATTTGGCTTTGGTATCAGGAGTTTTAAGAGCTCACCAGCTGATTCTCACATGCAGCCACTCGTCTAGAGACAGGACATGATTGGAAATTAAGAGACAACAGCTCCTGACATCACAGTCTACAAGTTTCAGGATGAGACAAGAGCTACTCAACTCTGATGGTGACTGAGAGTGGCACTAATACTAAGGTTTGGTCAATCTTTCATATATGAGAGGACGATCCAAAGTGGAGAATCATTAAATTAATTAAACAAGGAGGCCATTAGATTGATGTGGCTCTAATACTGTGGCAGCCTGAATAAACAAAGCATAATCTAAGACTGTAAATGCCCCAAGATTACAAAATTGAAACATAAGGACAACAAACAGCCAACTAGGCCTTCAGCTATAGCCAATCAATAATTTCCTTTCTTTGTTTCCACCTTTCCTCTATAAAAGTCCTTCCCCTAATTCCTGTCAATGGAGTGCTTCTAATCACTTGTAGTTTGGCACTGCTCCATTAGAATTGCTTTTTGCTCAGGGCGCCTGGGTGGCTCAGTCAGTTGAGTGTCTGACTTCGGCTCAGGTCATGATCTCGTGGTCTGTGAGTTTGAACCCCATGTCAGGCTCTGTGCTGACAGCTCATAGCCTGGAGCCTGCATTGGATATTGTGTTTCCCTTTCTCTGTCTGCCCTTTCCTTGCTTGGTCTCTGTCTCTATCTCTCAAAAAAATATTTAAAAAATTAACAGAAAAGAATTGTTTTTTACTCAAATAAACTCTTAAAAAAAAGATATCAGCCCCAATAATAACCTTTATCAAATAGAATAAGGTATTGGACAGAGGGTAAACATTATAGTGGCCATACTGCCTCTGGCAAAGATGAAGTTTCAAGATGGCAGATTGTGTTTTATTCTTCTCATCCAGAAGGTTTGACCTTGTAAAAGATAGTCTTAGATTGGCAGTGATGAAATCATCCTAGGTTTCTGGAGGTTTATCTGACTAATTCCTACTGTGCACATTTCCGTATTATTGTAATAATGAGAAGGAATAAGTCTTTGGATTTTTTTAATCTCAGTTTTCTGGCAACAGGATCACAACATAACAGAAGATTAAAAGCATTTTACGACTCCAGGGTGATTTCTCCTTAGAAATCTTTGAGAACAATTTTTTTTTCCTGTATAAAGAAAAACTTTGCTTTATTTGTCATAAATATTGAATATTTACAAGGGTCTGAGAGACCTTTGTTTCAGACAGATTTTGAAAAATCTCTGAAGAAAGCTGGATTGGCTTTCATCTAAGCATAATTATTCAGAAAATATAACAGATTCCTTCTTAGCTAATGATAAGCCAAAACAGTCCATCCTTTAATAAAAATAAGAGCTGCTACTCTAGGAAATGAAAATAGGAAAGGTGGCATGCATCAGTGTTTCTACAATTACAAATGTAATCTAGGTGCTTTGTCTTGTGTACCCATCATGACTCACTGTTATCTCATCTCCCTGCTTCCTGTGTGTAAGCAACCAAGACCATCATAACTGGTTCCCAATTTGGTGAAAATTTGGGGATTGAGTGAACTGCAACTCAGGTTAGTTTTGCAGGTGATGCTGACACTCTCTGGTTGCAGAATTTGCCTCTTAGTTGTTTTAGTTTTGAAGACGCTCAGGAAGGCTCATCATGATGACCTGCCAATATTTCTTTGGCTGATAATTAAAATATTTCACTAATTATATAACAATAATTAGGAATGACTCCAATAGTGTCAAACACTTTCCATATTGAGTCGACTCACTAGAAAATCAAACTAATTTGTGTAATAAAATGGAAAATCTTTAAATAAAATCTGAATGAGGAAAAATATAAAATAATCCAAGACAGGAAAGAAAGAATGTGAATAGGTAGTCTACATACATAGTTACTAAAGTTGAGAAGGAAAGTAATTCTAGGCTTCCTGGTTTTTGAAGAAAGAGAGGAATGAGAAAAGCCTAAATGTCCATCAACTGATGAATGGATAAAGAAATTGTGGTTTATATACACAATGGAGTACTACATGGCAATGAGAAAGAATGAAATATGGCCCTTTGTAGCAATGTGTATGGAACTGGAGAGTGTGATGCTAAGTGAAATAAGCCATACAGAGAAAGACAGATACCATATGTTTTCACGCTTATGTGGATCCTGAGAAACTTAACAGAAACTCATGGGGGAAGGGAAGGAAAAAAAAAGAAAAAAAAGAGGTTAGAGTGGGAGAGAGAGCCAAAGCATAAGATTCTTAAAAACTGAGAACAAACTGAGGGTCGATGGGGGGTGGGAGGGAGAGGGGGGTAGGTGATGGGCATTGAAGAGGGCATCTTTTGGGATGAGCACTGGGTGTTGTATGGAAACTAATTTGACAATAAATTTCATATAATAAAAAAAATTAAAAAAAAGATTATATATGTCATTTATAAAGAGAAAATACACTATTCTTAGGGATATAGTTATATTATTCCTAGAAAAGACAGACAAGTAAAATCACCAACAATCATTGTCTGAGGGAGGAGAGTTCAACTCTACTTTCCATGTCACCCTTGGTTAGTAAATTTCTTAACTCTTTAGAGGAACCACTTTTGTTAAGAACTTTGAGAAGGTTGGCTGTCAATCTACTTTGGCTCAGTGGTTGCAGGGTGTGCTATCAAATCTTTTCATGAGACCTCATCATCAATCAGGTCTGAGAATTTATAAGGAGTTGTATTTATGTTAATCCACCATTTTTCAAATAATGTCAATGACTACTGTTATATACTGCTCAGTTAGATTCATTCCTGGAACCAACATGATATCCATATAAACCATTTGGATCCCTGGTGCTTTTAATTTATGTAATATGTATAGATGTCCAGGGTGAAAATTAAGATGGAGGTTTTTATCCCTAGCAGTGCCTCAGAATCCTTTAGGGAAAAATGTGTGGATATTTCTGGGCTCCACATGAATTCCACAGAATCATAATATCTTGAGGCAAAAGACCAGCATAAATATTTTTAAAAATTTTTGCAGGCAATTTTGATGTAAAGCCAGGGTTGAGAATCACTGCAATCGTAGTTGCTACTTTTTGCCAAAGAAAAGAGATATAGTTAAAAATGAGGAGGAGGATTATCTGTTAACAACTACCTTTGGAAATTGACTGATACCCACTTCTGTATTTTATCATTGCCTCACAATATAGCCATAGCCAGTTCGCTATAAAAATTTATTCATGTGCTGTTTATAAGAGGCATGGCATTTAAGAACTCTGATGGCATTGCTATTAATTATTCCTATAAAACGTTTAAGAAAAAATGACTTCACAATAGATTAAAACTTCTGTAATAATAACTTGATCCAAAATAGAGGTAACCCCTGGGCACCTCTGTTTCATGCCCTGATCTCATATATCTTTATTTTCTGCCTTCCACTTACATTAAGATAGTTTGCCTAAGAGGCCCTGAACAATGTGGAATGGATATTGTGCAGAGCTGAGTAAAGTCAAAATGACTTTCAGAAGTTTCCTATCCATTAGGCCTTCTTTCTGTAGTTACTATGACCAAGGACAGATGGTCTGTGAAATACAAAGACTGTACACGATGTTATCTCAAACAAATACCTCTGATTATTCAGTTGCACAGATAGGTTACTAACACAGAAATAGAGTTTTTGGAATTTGAGGTCTAACTTATCTCTGAAGGTGGGTGCATGCTTGCCATGAATTTTATTAATGCTTCTTTTAGATCCAAGACTCACACAATATGTTAGCGTGATGCATTTCAAACTGGAGTGTGTTTTAAATGAGAAAAAATATTGTAAAGTTTAAATTAGAAGGATAGAGCAGAAAGCTTATTTTTGTTCGTGGTATGAATCTGACACTCTACCATTTCATTGGGTTGTTTGAGTTTTGGTTACATGGCTCATGGTAAGAACTTACCTCAAGATCGCCAATACCTGGGGACTAAAATCCATCCTATTTATCCTAACGCTCTGTTTGCCTGGAGACCACACTGTTATAATAAATAGGTACAAGAGATATTTTCTACCTCCCATCTTTCCTTTCCTAAAAGAACTAACACTTTCTTTGCTTCCCTCTATTGTGAGTCTTCCGTTCAGTCTCTGGGTCTTTCTGTCCATCCACCTAGGGTCTCTTACTTTCTCCATTTTGTGATGGGCTGTAGGAGTTAGTATCTCTCCTCTACCCGCTACACATTTTCACTGGTGTATTTAACAGGGGGCTGGAAAATTGCTATTATATACTTGGGATGAGTTCAGAGAGTAGTTTTTGACTCCTTATATGCCTAAGGTTTTTACATTATATGCATTTTATTCTGTTTGGGGTTGAAAACTTTGACTATAATATATGCAAATAAATTAGGAAAGATGTCTCAATTCATATGATAGGAATGAACAAAGAAACTCTTGTGATATTAGACATTTTCAGCACTTTGTAGTCTGCACTTAAAGAAATAGGATAGAAATATCAGTATCTATTAATATTTGCATGTTAAGCATTAAAGACTGGGTAACATAGGTGTCCACTCTCAAAGAATTTATAGCATCGTTAGTTAGAAAAGACAAAAACTTTATAACAGACTTTAGTACATTTTAATTTGAAGCTTACTTTCCTAGTTTCTTCATTTTAACTCCCGATGGCTGAATTATGGTAGAGAATATTAAAAAATCATAATGATTGACTGCATTACACATCTTTGAATTGCTACTTTATCTGGGTCTTCAAAAGCAGTCTGACTTAATTCTAATCAATTCCTTTCCCTATTTCTCACACCAACTATCTCACATACCGCCCCACCCTCCATTGGTTCTTTTTTTTTAAAGCTACTTTAACCTTACCAACACCTGTTATTTCCTGTGTTATTAATGTTAGCCATTCTGACAGGTGTCAGGTGATATCTTATTGTAGTTTTGATTTGTATTTCCCTGATGATCAGTGATGTTGAGCATCTTTTCATGTGTCTTTTGGACATCCGGATGTCTTTGGAAAAATGTCTGTCGTATCTTCTGCCCATTTTTTAGTTGGATTATTTGTTTTTCTGGGTGTTGAGTTTTATATATTTTTGATACTAACCCTTTATCAGAGAAGTCATTTGCAAATATCTTCTCCCATTCTACAGGTTGACTTTTAGTTTTGTTGATGGTTTTCTTTGCTGTGCAGAAGCTTTTTATCTTGATGAATTCCAATAGTTTATTATTGATTTTGTTTCCCTTGCCTCAGGAGATATATTTAGTAAGAAGTTGCTATGGCCAATGTCAAAGAGGTTATTGCCTGTGTTGTCCTCTAGGATTTTAATGGTGAGGAAAGGGGAACACTCCTACACTGCTGGTGGGAATGCAAACTGGTGCAGTCACTGTGGAAAATAGTATGGAGGTTCCTCAAAAAGTTAAAAATAGAACTACCCTATGAGCCAGCAATTGCACTACTAGGTATTTATCTAAATAATACAAAAATAGAAGAAGGCAGAGCAGCATGGAGACCCTGAGCTTGTCTCATCCCTGAAATGCAGCCAGATCAACACCAAACCATTCTGAACACCTAGGAAATTGATCTGAGGATTAACACAACAATCTACATAGCTTGAGCCACAGAAATCTACATGTATGCGGTGCAGAGAGGTAAACTGGGGGAGAGAAAAGCCATGAAGGGTAGGGAGCTGTTTTGTGGAGAGCAGAGAGAGAAAGGGAAAGGGGGAGAGTGTGGTGCACAGGGATTGTGCAAGAAAAGCACTCCCCCGAAAGTAGCTGGAGAGGAAGAGAGAGAAAGAGTGAAAACATGCACAGGGGACGGAACAAAGAATCTGTTCCCCAAAACCATTGAGGGAGGAAAGGAGAGGTTTCAATACCACCAGGATTCTATAAACAGTGGAGAGCAGAGTCTGAAGTTTTGGAACTCAGTGCCTGGCAGTGCTCTGGTGAGGAAGCAGGGCAAATCCCCAGGAGCAGGCAGCAGGGTCTGAGGGGTCCATGTGCCACATGGGGAGAAACGGTTCTCCTGCCCGCCCATTTGGTAGAGACAATATGGCTTCCCAACAGGCAAAGGTCGCAGTGGACCACAGAGAGCAGCCATGTTTGCTGGTACTGGGACAAAGAGGCCAGAGTGTGGTGAAACCCTGCCCTGGCTGTGTGTTGTGGTTCATCATAATCTCAGAACCTCTGCTGCTGTATGATCACAGGAACATTTTTCTGAGGCAAGCCGTCCCCAGGCACTGGTCAGCAAGACCCTCCCCCCAAGAAAGTCAGTACGTGTCCAAGCTTCAGGGGTCTCTGAAGTGTGGGATTTTAAAACACAGCCCCATCTGAGATAAAACTCTAGAGGGAGGTGCTGCCTGGAAAGTGGACAGCTTAGACATGGACAGGGTAGAGGCAGGGAGTGGACGGAGGCCTGAGACAAAGGAGGAGTACTTGATTGTGGATCAGTGAGAGCGTGAAGTTCCTGTGCCAGAGACTAGGCAGCTGGGTGAAGCCATTTCAATCTCTCCTGTGCATGCTTATGTACGTGCACATGCCTATGTACCACACTGATCCACCCCAGTAAGCTAAGCAGCTCAACATAGTGAAGAACAGAGCTATTACACCAATTCCACCCAACTGCACCCTCCAAGCACATCCCCTAGAAAACCAACACAAGTTAATTCACCTGCTTAGTGAATGGACTATAGAAGGCTTCATAGTTTCAGTTCTAGGGGAAACTGGATATGACTTTATTCGGGTTTCATTCTGTTCACTGGTTTATTTATTTGTTCATTTTATTTG
This sequence comes from Panthera tigris, assembly GCF_018350195.1. Classification (NCBI taxonomy): domain Eukaryota; kingdom Metazoa; phylum Chordata; class Mammalia; order Carnivora; family Felidae; genus Panthera; species Panthera tigris. Next base: position 69,120,125 of record NC_056663.1, read on the forward strand.
CTTCTATTTTTGCCTAAATTGTTTTCTTTTTTTCCTTTTCTTCCTCATTCTTGGATACAGAAAGAGAAAATTTTATTTTTATTTTTTTACTTTATTTTTATTAAAAAATTTTAAATTCTATTTCATTTTATTCTATTTTATTATATAATTTTTTAATTTTTAAATTTGTTCTTACCTTTTTTATTCTTTTTTTTTCTTTCCTTTTTTTTTCTGTTCTATCAAGCTTCTTTCAACAAGCAGACCAAAACACAACTGGGATCCAGATTTCTTTATTTGATTTTTTGTTTTGTTTTTAATTTTTTACTTTATTAATTTTTATTCCGCCAAAATGACAAAACAAAAGAATTCACACCAAAAGAAAGGAAAGGAAGAAATGACAGCCAGAGGCTTAATCGACACAGATATAAGCAAAATGTTGAACTAGAATTTAGAACCATGATAATAAGAATATTAGCTGGGGTTGAAAAAGCATAGAATATCTTTCTGTGGAGATAAAAGAAATAAAACCTAGTCAGGACAAAATTAAAAATGCTATAACCAAGGTGCAATGTTGAATGGATGCCACAATGGCAAGGATGGACAAAGTAGAGCAGTGAATCAGTGATTTATAAGACAAAATTATGGAGAATAATGAAGCAGAAAAAAAGAGGGAAACTAAGGCAAAAGAGCATGATACAAGACTCAGAGAACTCAGTGACTTATTAAAAAGGAACAATATCAGAAACATAGGAATCCCAGAAGATGAAGACAGAGAAAAAGGGACAAAAGGTTTATGTGAACAAATTATAGGGGGAAACTCTCCTAATCTGGAAAAGACATGGACATCAAAATCCAGATGCTCAGAGAACTCCCATTAGATTCAACAAAAACCGACCATCACCAAGATATATCATAGTGAAATTCACAAAATACTCAGACAAGGGAAGAATTATGAAAGCATCAAGGGGGAAAAAGAGTCCTTATCCTATAAGGGAAGACAGATCAGGTTTGCAGCAGACCTATCCACAGAAACTTGGCAGGCTAGAAAACAGTGGCAGGATATATATTCAACGTGCTAAATCAGAAAAAATATGCAGCCAAGAATTCTTATCCAGCAAGGCTGTCATTTAAAATAGAAGGAGAAATTGTTTCCCTGACAAACAAAAACTAAGGAAGTTTATGGACACTAAACCAACCCTGGAAGAAATTTTAAGGGGGACCCATTGAGTGGAGATAAGACAGAACAAAACAAAAAAGGCTGAAAGCAACAGACTAGAAAGGACCAGAGAGCAGCATCAGAAACACCAACTTAACAGGCAACACATGGTGCTAAATTCATATCTTTCACTACACACTTTCAATGTCAATGGACTAAACACTCCAATCAAAAGACATAAGGTATTAGAATGGATAAGAAAATAAGACCTATCTATATGCTGCTTACAAGTGACTCATTTTAGACTTAAAGACACCTGTAGATTGAAAGTAAGGGGATGGAGAACCATCTATTCATGCTAATGGTCATCAAAAGAAAACTGCTGTAGCCATACTTGTATCAAACTAGATTTTAAAATAAAGATTGTAAGAAGAAATGAAGAAGGGCATTATATCATAATTAAGGGGTCTACCAAGAAGCTCTAACAATTGTAAATATTTATTCCCCCAATGTGGAACACCCAAATATATAAATCAATTAACCATGAACATAAAGAAACTCATTGAAAATAATACAATAATAGTAGGGGACTTCAACACCCCACTTACAGCAATGGCAGATCATCTAAGCAGAAAATCAACAAGGAAACAATGGCTGTGAATGACACACTGGACCAGATGGACTTTACAGATATATTCAGAACATTTCACCCTAAAGCAGTGGAATATACATTCATCTTGAGCATATCTTGAGGAACATTCTCCAGAATAGATAACATACTGGGTCACAAATCATCCCTTAACAAGTACAAAAAGACTGAGATCATAACAAGCATATTTTCAGACCACAATGCTATGAAATAAAGCATAAGAAAAAAATGAATACAATGAATACTTAGAGATTAAAGAACATCCGACTAAAGAATGAATGGGTTAACCAATAAATTAAAGAGGAAATTTAAAAGTACATGGAAGCCAATGAAAATGAAAACACAACAACCCAGAACCTCTGGGATGCAGCAAAGGCAGTCATAAGAGGGAAATACATAGCAATCCAGACCTATCTAAAGAAGGGAGAAAGGTCTCAGATATACAACCTAACCTTACACCTAAAAAAGATGGAAAAAGAACAGCAAGTAAAGCCCAAAACCAGCAGAAGAAGGGAAATAATAAATCTAATAAAAAACCTAATAAAGATTAGAGCAGAAATCAATGCTATCAAAACAAACAAAAAACAAAAAACAAAAACAACAAAACAAAACAGTAGGACAGATCAATGAAACCAGGAGCTGGTTCTTTGAAAGAATTAACAAAATTGATAAACCCTTAGCCAGATTGATCATAAAGAGAAAGGAAAGACCCAAATAAATAAAATCACGAATGAAAGAGGAGAGATCACAACCAGTACTGCAGAAATACAAACAATAATAACAGAATATTATGAGTAATTTATGCCAACAAATTGGGCAATCTGGAAGAAATTGACAAATTCCTAGAAGCATATAAACTACCAAAACTGAAACAGGAAGAAATAGAAAATTTGAATAGACCTATAACCAGCCAAGAAATTGAATCAGTAATAAAAAAATCTCCCAATAAACAAGAGCCCAGGCAGGGCCAGATGGCTTTCCAGGGGAATTCTGCCAAACATTTAAAGAAGAGTTAACACATATTCTTTTGAAGCTGTTCCAAAAAATAGAAATGGAAGGAAACCTTCCAAACTGATTCTATGAGGCCAGCATCACCATGGTTCCATAACCAGACAAAGACCCCACTAAAAAGGAGCACTACAGACCAATTTCCCTGATGAACATGGATGCAAAAATTCTCAACAAGATACTAGCCGACCGGATCCAACAATATGTTACAGAATTATTCACCACGATCAAGTGGAATTTATTCCTGGGATGCAGGGCTGGTTCAATATCTGCAAATCAATCCATGTGATACATCACATTAATAAAAGGAAAGATAAGAACCACACGATCCTCTCAATATATACTGAAAATCATTTGACAAAATGCAGCATCCTTTCTTGCTAAAAACCCTCAAGAAAGTAGTGATAGAAGGATCATACCTCAAAATCATAAAAGCCATATACAAAAGACCCACACCTAATATCATCCTCAATGGGGAAAAACTGAGAGCTTTTGCCCTAAGGTTAGGAACATGACAAAGATGTCCACTCTCACCACTCTTATTATACATAGTACTGGAAGTCCTAGCCTCAGCAATCAGACAACACAAAGAAATAAAATACATCCAAATCAGAAAGGAGGAAGTCAGATTTCACTCTTTGCAGACGACATGATACTCCACATGGAAATCCCGAAAGACTCCTCCAAAAATCTGATAGAACTGATACATGAACTCAGCAAAGTCACAGGATATAAAATCAATGTACAGAAACAAGTTGCATTTCTATACAGCAATAATGAAGCAGCAGAAAGAGAAATCAAGGAATTGATCCCATTTACAATGTGCCAAAACCATAAAATACCTAGGAATAAACCTCATACAAATCTATACACTGAAAACTATAGAAAGTTTACGAAAGAAATTGAAGAAGACGCCAAAAATGGAAAAACATTTCATGCTCATGGATAGGAAGAACAAATATTGTTAAAATGACTATGCTACCCAAAGCAATCTACATATTAATGTAATCCTTATCAAAATACCACCAGCATTTTTCATAGAGCTAGAACAAACAATTCTAAAGTTTATATAAAACCAGAAAGACCCCAAATAGCCAAAGCAATGCTGAAAAAGCAAAACAAAGCTGGAGGCATCACAATTCTGGAATTCAAGCTGAATTACAAAGCTACAATCATCAAGACAGTATGGTACTGACACAAAAATGGACACATATATCAATGGAACAGAATAGCAAACATAGAAATGGGCCCACAAATGTATGGGTAACTGGTCTTTGACAAAATAGGAAAGAGTATCCAATGAAATAAAGGCAGTCTCTTCAGCAAATGGTACTGGGAAAACTGGACAGCAACATGCAGAAGAATGAACCTGGGCCTCTTTATTACACCAGACACAAAAATAAACTCAAAATGGTTGAAAGACCTAAACATAAGACAGGAAGCCATAAAAATTCTAGAGAAGAAAACAGGCAACAACCTCTTTGATTTCGGCCGCAGCAACTTCTTACTTGACATGTCTCCGGAGGCAAGTGAAACAAAAGCACAAATGAACTATTGGGACCTCATTAAGATAAAAAGCTTCTGCACAGCTAAGGAAACAATCAGCAAAACTAAAAGGCAGTTGATGGAATGGGAGAAGATATTTGCAAATGACATATCAGACAAAGGGCTAGTATCCAAAATTTATAAAGAACTATCAAAATCAACACCCAAAAAACAAATTATCCAGTGAAGAAATGGGCAAAAGATACAAATAGACATTTTTCCGAAGAAGACATCCAGATGGCTAAAGACACATGAAAAAATGCTCAACATCACTCATAATCAGGGAAATACAAATCAAAACCACTGTGAGATACCACCTCACACCTATCAGAATGGCTAAAATTAACAACTCAAGCAACAACAGATGTTGGTGAGGATGTGGAGAAAGGGGAACCCTCTTGCACTGCTGGTGGGAATGCAAGCTGGGGAATGCAGCCACTCTGGAAAACAGTATGAAGTTTCCTCAAAAGATTAAAAATAGAACTATCCTGTGACCCCGTAATTACATCTCTAGGTATTTATCCAAAGGACACAAAAATGCTTATTCAAAGGGTCACACACACCCTAATGTTTATAGCAGCACTATTGACAATAGCCAGAGTATGGAAAGACCAAATGTCCATCAACTGATAAACAGATAAAGAAGATGTGGTATATGTATATGTATATATATATATATATATATATATATATATATATATATATATACACACACACACCTCAGCGTTCACATCAGTACTCTCCACATGCAATTTCCTGTGCACATACTATGTGATCTTTCACATATTGGTTTCTACCTGCATCTCCATCTGCTTTCCAAATACACAAAATTTCTGCCATGTTACACTACTTCCTGTAACGCCAACAAGTTTGAATTCTGAAACCATTTGAGAGAGTCCAGGAATGCTCTGGGCATTCTCAGGCTGAGGCAAAAAGAAAAGCAGTACAAAAGCATAATAAAATAATAAACAAAAACATTAAAGTAATTTTGCAATAAAGAAATACAAGAAGCCAAAAATACAGAGGGAACTATAAAGTGCTTAGATAAGTAAGGAAAGCGCTTAGATAAGTCAATTTCAACTATCAAATTAATATAAAATTAAAAAACAATGAATCATAGTATTGGTTATATGTGAAAAGTTTTTATTATACTCACAATCACCTAGAAACAGGGGGCATGTCATACCTGTAGGGCCACACAAGAAAGCACAGACAATATGAGCAGGCAGAGAAAGAGAGAGAGAGAGAGAGAGAAGCAACTGGGTAGGCCCTTTTTTCTGGCTTTTCTGGGAGGGACCAGATGAAACAAGGTAAACAAATTCAGCAAGTTTGAATAATTTGGGTGGGCTTTGGGCTCTTAGGTGATTCCTAGTTGTCTAGTAATTGGCTCTGGGTTGATTAGGTTGGGGATAGTGGTTCTCAGACTTGAGGAGCCCAATAAAATGAGACAGATGAGGGTTTGGTTGGGTGGCATAACAAAGACGTGCCCCCAGGCAAATACTTTACTATCTCAGGGAATTAGCTAACCCTGGGATGGACAGTTCGTCCTCAGTTAGCAATGCCCCAGATGCCAGGGCATCAGGAATACACAAAATAAGAAAATGTAGTCAACAAAATGATTGTGGGTATCTCATATACAAGTCAAAACAATTGTTTCCCTCTTTGAATCATCAATTTTCTCTAAGAGTATTAGAAGACAAGAACAAAGAGTACTTTCACCATGTGATTTCAAGGATTACTATAAAGCTACAGTAATCAAGACAGAGTGGTACTGATGTAAGGATAGATAAATAGATCAATGCAACAGAACAGGAAGTCCACACCAATTGATTTTTGAAAAGGTTACCAATTCAATTCAATTCAACTCAATTCATTGGGTAAAAACAGTCTTTTCAACAAACAGGGCTGGAATAGTTGGTGAATATGTGGGAGAAAAATGGGCCCTGACACTCCTCTGACAATGCACTGAAAATTAATTTGGGTGAAGCATGGACCTAACATAAAAACTAAAATCATAAAGTTTCTAGAGGAAAAAACGTCTTCCATAAGAACCAAACCTCCACATTATCTTCATGATCTTGGAGCAGGCAAAGATTTTTCAGGAGGACAATAAATCCACTAAGTGCAATAGAAAGAAAATTAAGAAATTTACCTCACTGAAATTAATGTATTAAGAGCAACATCCCAACAATAAAAAAAGAGCCTAATGAAAAGGAGCAAAACTATTGAATACATATCTCACTGAAGAAGCTCCAAGTGGATAATAATCAAAAGAAGACATACTCAACGTCATTAGTTAACAGCAAAATGCAAATTAAGTACACTATGAATTGCACTTTAACCCCACTGGAATGGCTAAAATTAAAAATATTATTAGTAAGGGGTGCCTGGGTGGCTCAGTGGGTTAAGCTTCTGACTTTGGCTCAGGTCGTGATCTCGTGGTTCGTGAGTTTGAGCCCCACATCGGGCTCTGTGCTGACAGCTCAGAGCCTGGAGCCTACTACAGATTCTGTGTCTCCCTCTCTCTCTGCCCCTCCCCTGCATGCGCGCTCTCTCTCTCACCCTCTCTCTCAAAAATAAATAAACATTAAAAAAAAAGACCAATAATACCAAATATTAGTGATGAGGTGGCACAATAGGAGCTCTCACTTTGGAAATCTGTTACTGTTGGTTTGTAACCTCAGGAGTTCCCCAGGTGAACTCTGAAACTGGCCTCTGTACACAGAGGGCAAGGAGAGACCAAAGAAAGAGGCAGACCCCTTCAGATTGGCAGGTGGCAGGTTTTTATTATTATTATTTTATTTTTATTTTTAAATGTTTATTTTTGAGAGAGGGGGAGGGGCAGAGAGAGAGGAGACACAGAATCAGAAGCAGGCCGTAGGCTCTGAGCTGTCAGCACAAAGCTCTTTGAGGGGCTTGAACTCACGAACCGTGAGATGATGACCTGAGCCAAAGTCAGTCGCTTAACCAACTGAGCCACCGAAGTGCCCCGGTAAGTGGCAGTTTTAAGAAGCAAGGGCACTTAAACATTAAGCTTGTCTTGGGCCGCTGTAAGATAAGAAGATCTCTGCATTGTCCCCTCAGGTTTTAAAAATTTATATAAAGGCCTTCACCGGGTTCAGTTCCAGATGGTCTCAACAACACATTACCCCTTCAAAAGGCTGCATTCTTGACATGGCACCTAGTGTGGGAATGATGAATAGAACATATATTCCAACAGGCAAAGAGATAAGAGACTCCCAATGGCTGGGTCCAGCTTTGCAGATCAACCAGAAAGTCATGTCTTCTCAATGACCTCCCCCAACAGTTAGGTAGTTCCTTAAAAATTAATCATAAATTTATTTTATGATGTGCTAATTCTACTCCTAAGTATTTATCCAAAAGAACTGACATTTTCTTCCAGATTTTCATTTATCTTCTGACTAGGATTTGGCAATGCAGATTAAATATGTTTGTTTTTTGTTCTTGTTCCTATAATTAGGTGGAAACAATACTGAATGCCAATCTTTTTGTAGTCATTTATTTATTACTGATTTGGCTGAAGTTTATCTTCTAGTTAAAGTTTATCTTCTTTCTTTAAGTTTATTTATTTAATTTTTTTTTTGAGAGAGAGATGGAGAGTGTGGAGGAGGGGCAAAGAGCGAGGAGGAGAGAGAATCCCAAGCAGGCCTTGAGTGCTGTCAGTTCAGAGTCCTTGATGTGGGGATCCAACTCAAAGTGTGAGATGGCGTCCTGAGTTGAAATCAAGAGTCGGATGCTTAGCTGACTGAGCCACCCAGGCGCCACTCTTCTAGTAGTTTCTTAAGTAAAAATTTATGTAAATTATGTTCTGAGTTTTAATATAACATATTTTTTGGTGGCCTTTGTGCTTGAGTGACAGTTTGGCTGTATAGGAAATTCTTAAGTTATACTTTCTTTGTTTGAGGGCTTTGTGGGTGTTGTTTTATTGTCTTCCAACAATGAATGTTTTCTCTAGAGAAGTAAGAGCTAGTCAGAATTTTTCCTATGGAGGTTACCTGATCATTTTGCTTAGATTCCAATTTTCTCTAACTCTGTTTCATTACAATCATAATGCAGATGACAATAGTGTCTATAACAGCACAGCCTGCCTATCTCAGGATTAAATGAGATAGTTACTACACGTGAAACATAAATGTGGATGATGATGATGATGATGATGATGATGATGATTTATTAATCTGGTTCCATTCTTTTTTTGTTTGGAAATTTTATGGGACATTTCCTTAATTTATATCTTACTTATTTTTTTCTAGTCCTTTGATTTTACTCTTTGGTAACATGATGTATGCAAATGTTGGAACTCCTTTACCTCATTTCCTAAAGCACCATTTCCTTTCTAAAGTTTTAAAATCTTTTTTCATCTTATTAGTCCATATTATGTAACTGTGCTCTGTGTTTCTTATTGTGCTTCCCATGTGTTTATTTTTGTGCTGCTGCTTATGTGATTGTCATTTCTGTGATGACTCTTTTTGCCCTTGTACTTCTTTCTTGAGCTCATCTAGCTGATTTTCCATCTTCTATTGTTATTTTTCCATGACCTCTGAATTCTCATATCTCTTATTTGTGTTTCTGTTTTAAAGAGGCCCTTGCTTCATTATGCTTTTCATACTTAGTACACTATATTTGACTACAACTTTTATTTACTGTTTTATTTTCCTCCTTTAAAAAATAGATCTTGTGTATTTTTCTTTTTTTTTTTATTATTCTTTATTTTTGAATGAGGTGAATTGTCCTTGGATAATCTATTTGTAGGAGAGTTTGATAAACAAAGGACAGTGTTAGGATCCAGACTCACAAGAATTTTACTTATGACATAGTCTATATAAATTTGTTTCGCTTTCATTACTCTCTAGTCAACTAAAAATGGTACTTTAGGCTGTTTTTAATCTTCATCCTTGTCTCCCACTCAGATAATTGCCAAAATATAGCTTATCTATGTTTCCTAAATTAGTTCCACTCTCTCAGATATTTTAGACTTGATGCCAAATAGAATCTGTTGGTTCACAACCTCTGGAACTTCCCTGGGTGAAATTTGAAACTGACCCCTGTACAGGGAGGACAAGGAGAGGACTGAAGAAAGAGGCAGACTCCTCTGGATTGGTAGGTGGCAGGTTTAATAGACAAGGGAACTTACTTCCAACGCTTGTCTTAGCTGCAAGACAAGTAGATCTCTGTACCCACTCACCAAAATTTTAAGTTTATTTGGAAGCCTTAACTAGGTTCAGTCATGTATACCATCCAGATAGTTTCAACAACATATTGCTCTCAGGACTGTGTCCTTGAAAATGCCTTCCACTGTGGGAATGGTGGGGAGAATATATACCCAAAGACAGGGGAAGGGCTAAAGAGCCTCAGTTTCCCTGGTCACATCCTCTCGATTACCTCTTCCAATAGGATCCAAGGGGTGTTCCATTATTAGTTTACATACTTCATTTATCCTGTTTTAAGTATGAAATAATTAAAAAAATATCTTAGAAGTATGTTCTGCTTGGGGCATCTGGGTGGCTCCATCGGTTAAGTATCAGATTCTTGATTTTGACTTGGGTCATGATCTCAAGGTTGGTTAGATCAGGCCCTGCATAGGGCTCTGGGCTGTCAGATTCTTGGAACTCGCTCTCTCTCCCTTTCTGTCTACCCCTCCCCCGCTTGCAAATGTTCTCTCTCTTTCTCTCTCTCTCTCTCAAAATAAATACATAAATAAACTTAAAAAAAAAAAAAGAAATATGCTCTGCTGGCTTTTGTGAACTTTTTAGCTATGATTGTTGTCAGTCCATATCCTGCTGTACTTTCTATTTGACTTTCACAACTTTTTGTAACCTTTCTTTTGTTTTATTATATCGAGGTTGAGATTTCTCTAGTTCAATCAAAGATAGATTTATACTTGTTTCTCACATTATTTATAGAAGAGGCAATGCTCAATTTATTTTATTACAATTAAATCAGAAGTTCCTCCAGACTCATATATATATACATCCCAATCTATCAAGGTGCTTAGTGGAACAAAATGGTCTTAATTTTGCCATAGTCGCTGAGGTTGGACAGTGGTGTGTTTCTAAATAGCAAATTTATTTCCTCCTCCTCATATATGTCTGCATATATCTTAATATCTATGTGTACCTTTATTGATTTTAAAAGATAAACTTGAAGGGAAAATTCTGAAATACAGATTGTGGTTATGCATGAGAGCAACTACTGAATCCCCAAATTAGGTGAATATTCTAGATCCTAAGAAAGTACTAACCATCTAGCAGTTCACAAATACCAAATGGGGAAAGATGTAGATATGTAAATCAGAGTATGGAACACAAGTCCAGGGATAGGCAAGTCAGGGATGAATTAGAAATTGGTGTGGGAGGAGAGATGAAGTCAAGAAGCTCTGTTGATCTCTTTAAACTTGCATTTCTGAGCCATGTGGGAAAATGGTATGTGAGCGTGTTGGTCTGGTTTAAAGGATGGTGTGTCAGCAGGAAATGAGCCTGCCGTATATATTCATTCCTCCATGCTACCTTAACCCTGCCAGCCTGGAAAATATGGCCTACAATTTTTTTTTACTCATTCTTTTAGGTACACTTCAAAGATGGTCAGTTCTCTTTGGCTTTCTGGATTCCTACTATCTCCCCTATTCCACTTCGATTTTTTTTTCTTGATTCACCTAGCTGTTTGAGCATATCTCTGTTACAGCACCTAACAGGTACCTTTAGATTATTATTTGTTTGTCTGTTTTCTGTTTTTATATTATGAATTCTTTGAAGGCTAGGATTTAATAACATGATTTTTACTGCCTAGCACATAACTTGAGATACATGAAATTCTTAATAAGGTTCATACATTTTATTGATCATGGTGTTTTCATGTAGCACTAAATGTTCTTGCATGATGGGTGCCTTAGGATTTTGGTAACTTTTAGTTCAAAAATCTTTAATGCATCAGTTGAAGTTTTTGTAGTACTACTTGAAATATCTGTGTACAGTTATAGCTTCTATGATTTAAGTACCTAGAAATCTTTAATATAATTGCAAATATTTTAGTTATAAAAACATGTTTCATACATCGCAAGCCTTTTTGAAAAATGTTTATTTATTTTTTGGGACACCTGGGTGGCTCAGTCAGTTCAGCATCCGACTTTGACTCAGGTTATGATCCTGTGATTCATGGGTTTGAGCCCTGGGTCAGGCTCTATAAGGACAGCTCCGAGCCTGCTTCAAATTTTGTGTCTCCCTCTCTCTCTGCCCCTCCCCTGCTTACACTCTCTCTCAAAAATAAACATTAAAAACATTTTTAAAATGTTTATTTTTGAGAGAGAGAGAGAGAGAGAGAGGCAGAGAGAAGGAGACAGAGGATCTAAAGTGGACTCTGCACTGACAGTAGAGATCCTGATGTAGGGCTTGAACTCACAAACCATGAGATCATGACCCGAGCTAAAGTTGGACGCTTAACCAACTGAGCCACCCAGGCACCCCTCATTGCAAACCTTTTTGATCATTCTGTGAAGAATTCTAATTTTAAGGAAAGTTACAGATCATAAAATTACAGTGTGTGAAATTTTCATTGCTTTCGCTTCATGAATTTTTTAATCACTCTGAGGAATTTTAGTTCAATTCAGCCTGGACAAAAATATGTTTCCTTAGGCTTCATTTAACTCATGGCAAGAGACCAGTTGCAGAATGAGTCTAAGAGTTACTTCCCAATGTTTTGATAATCTGTGATCCGAACATACTGTGTATACTAGCAAAGACTGCAAGTATGATTTTCTCCGTTATTTTGATCAATAAAATTATTGAATGCTTACTATTGCCAGGCACTGTGCTAAATACTTTACACAAATTGTAGACTTTGATTCCTCATTTTATTGATAAGAAAACTAAAACTTGGTGAGGTTAACATGCCTAACCCCACCCAACTGGCAAGTGACTGAACAGATAGTGAAACCCCAAAGTCGTATTCTTAGCCACTATGTTACTTGACCGCTGTGAACAATGAATGAAAAACAGCTACTGAATTTGACTCAGTTTCATAAAATATTGTTCAGTGATACTTCTGGTTCTGCTTATGCAGACTCAAAGTCAGGTCGAGAGAGGCTCAGAGGTTTCTTGGCACATGATTCAACTTAACAGAATTTTTCAATTATTATACAGAGCATCATGGAGCCAGTCTCAAACTCATCTGACTTGTGTGTTTGAAATTCCAATCTCTTGTGAAATGTTCGAGGATGTTTAAAATTGGAAGATGTTTCAGTAGGCTGTCCTTCCGTGACCTCTCTTTTTGCCTCAGTCACAATGATGATGTGACCCTGGGGAGAGCAAGAAGATGGAGACCATTCATAGCAACAAGGTTATATTGCTGGGCACTGTGTGTGTGCAAGTCTCTAATTTTAATTAAAAAGCATTCTGAAATGTTTTGTTCAAGACTGCAAATCAAGGCATGAATTTAACAAGAAAATTTTTACCTGTTTTATTTTGCAAATGCCAATAGAGTGTTTCAGAGTTAGAAATGGGCTCAGGTGCTTGCGGCGGGAAGATACTGGTTTGTGTGTTAATATGTAATAAAAAAAACCTAAAAATATCCTAAATCAACAAAGTGTTTTGTTTTAAAAAGAAATTTGAAACAAATTCTCTTAGGATGCGTGAATTCCAAAGAGTCAATTCGAACATATGGATATGGCTTTTTGGAGTTTCAGTCATTCAATCTGAAATGTAATTATTTTTTTTTTAATTTAAGGCCAAGCTAAGGAAGTAACCGGGCAAGTAAACTGATAAACTATTTGAAAAACACAGCAAATAGTTTCTTAAAAACAAAAACAAAGTAAACCTACACAAGGACTAGAATGAATGACTTTGTATATACTGCTTCTCCTTTTTTTTTTTTTTTTTTACTCTCTAAATTTATGCTATGTCTAAATAAAAGAGAGAGAAATTGAAGGAGGCAGGAAGCAGGGCACAGGCTATTGTAGCACCTCTCGTCTTCAGATCAACATAATACTTTGGGTGTGCGGTGAGCAGCTGTGAGAAAGATAGATGATTTCCCACCTCCCAGGAGTTATTTCCTCGGGACAGAGAATGAACAGCAACCCCTGCTGCTGGCAGTGAAGTGGGCACTTAATTTCAAAGACTCCTAATGCAATGAATAAGTAGTATAAAACCTACTAAAATTAGACCAGAATATGTATGTGGAATAAATTGGAGTATCAATTTATAGGAGAATTATTAACCTCTATATCATATCAGCTGTAATGATTGAATTTTGCTCTTGGATCTCTTACAATAATAATTACCAGATTATTTTCCAATCCAGTTACACCTCTTGACTGTAATGAATGCTCCCTCTGCACTCAGAATGTACAAGGGGAGGCATGCAGGGTCTCACCTAATCCAATCAACTGCTATAAATGTGGCCTTTAGAAACCTGAATAGATGTTTTTCCAAAGGAGTCTGTACAAATGACCAACAGGTACATGAAAAGGTGCTCACCATCACGAATCATCAGGGAAATGCAAATCAAAACCACAGTGAGATATCATCTTATATCTTTAGGGTGGTTATTACCAAACAGACAAGAGGTAAATGCTAGCGAGGATGAGGGGAAAGGGGAAATTTGTGCACTGTTGGTGGGAATGTAAACTGGTGTAGCCACCCTGGAGAACAGTATGGAGGTTCCCCAAGATATCCCATTTCTGGGTATATATCCAAGGAAGTGAAATCATTATTTTGAAGAGATAACTGTTCCCAAGTTCATTATTCACAATAGCCAAGGTATGGGAACAGCTGAAATGTCTTAAGAATTTTTTTCTTCCTCCCCCCTTTCAAAATTGTGTTAAAACATCCATAAACTAAAATTTACCATGTTAACCATTTTTAAGTGTACACTCAGTGGTATTAAATGCATTCACTTTGTTATGCAATGATTTTGACTACTCTAACTACCTCTTATAGGTAGAATGATGCAGTATCTGGTTTTTCCACTTAACATAATTTCCTCAGGGTTCATCCTGTTGTAACTTTTGCAGAATTTCCTTCCTTTTCAAAGCTGAATATTCATTTCATTGCATGTGTCTACCACATTTTGCTTATCCACTTATTGGCTGGATGGACACTTGTATGCTTCCCTGTTTTGGCTACTGTGAATAATGGTGCTATAAACAAGGCATACAAATAATTCTTTGAGATCCTGCTTTTAATTCTTTTGGATACATATCCAGTGGAATTGCTAAATCATATGATAGTTCTATTTTTAATATTTTGAGGAAACTCCATGCTGTTTTTCACAGCAGTACCATTTTACATTCCCACCTACCACTGGTTGTTTTTTATTTTTCTGAAAGTAGCCATCTTAATGGTGTGAGGTGATATCTCATTGTAGTTTCGATATGCATTTTCTTTCTATAGAGCATCTTTTCAGGAGCTTACTGGCCATTTGTGTGTCTTCTTCGGAGAAATGTCTATTTCAAGTCCTTGTCCATTTTTGAATCAAGTTGTTTGTTGTGTTTTAAGAGTTCTCTATATATTCTCTCTCTCTCTCTCTCTCTCTCTCTCTCTCTCTCTATTTGATATACCTTATCAAATATATGACTTGAATATATTTTCTTCCATTTATGGGTTGACTTTTTACTCTGTGGGTACTGTTTATTGATAGATAAGGAAGATGTGATACAAATAGACAATGGAGTATTATTCAGCCTTAAGAAAGAAAGAAACCTTGGGAGCCTGCCTGGGTGGCTCAGTCAGTTAAGCTTCTGACTTCAGTTCAGGTCATGATCTCACAGTTCATCAGGCTGATACCTGTGTCGTGCTTTGTGTTGACAGCTCAGAGCTTGGAGCCTGCCTTGGATTCCGTGTCTCTCTCTCTCTCTCTCTCTCTCTCTCTCTCTCTCTCTCCCTCCCCCACTCATGCTCTGTCTCTCTCTCTCTCTCTCACAAAAATAAATAAACGTTAAAAAAATTAATTAAAAAAAGAAACAAAAAAAGAAAAAAAGAAATCCTATCATTTGTGACAACATGAATGAATCTGGAGGGCATTAGGCTAAGTGAAATAAGCCAGATAGAGAAAGACAAATACTGCAGGATATCGTTCATATGTGGAATCTGAAAAAATAAAAAGTTGAACCTCTAAAAACAGAGACTAGAAAAATAGTTGCCAGAGGTTGGGGGCTGAGGGGTGGGGAAAATACGGAGAGGCTGGTAAAAGGATATAAACTTCAGTTACAAGATCAATAAGGCCTGAGGATCTAATGTATAACATGGTGACTATGTTGATAGCACTGAATCAAAAAATTGAAATTTGCTAAGAGAGTAAAATGTAAAAGTTTTCACCAAAAAAAGAAAAAATGAAATACATGAGGTGATGGATGTATTAATTAATTCCATGTGTAAATCCTTTCTCAATGTATACATATATCAAATCATCATAGTGTGCACTTAAAATATTTTTTAAATATTTATTTATTTTTGAGAAAGACAGAGAGAGAGAGAGAGGGAGAGAGAGAGAGAGAGAGAGAGAGAGAGAGAGAGAGAGAGAGAGAGACAGCATGAGCAGCGGAAGGGCAGAGATAGAGGGAGACAGAATCCGAATCAGGCTTCAGGCTCTGAGCTCTCAGCACAGAGCCCGACGCGGCGCTGGAACTCACGGACCGTGAGATCATGAGCTGAGCTAAAGTCAGAGGCTCAACCAACTGAGCCATCCAGACGACCTGTCACTTTTCTCCTTTGTAAATCGAAGATGATACTAATGTTCTGCTACAATGTGTGTTTGTGTAATGTGAATTGCCTTTCATGATTGGTACATGAAAGAATGTTGTCAATATAATGCAGTAATGTGCTGGTTCATATGAGATTTTCTCCACGCTTGTGTTTCATATCACTAAGTTAGCAGCTGAATGTGAAGTGTCTGAAGACCCCAGTGCAGGCAGCTGTGGGGAAGGTAGGACTGTGCCTGGTGCCAGCTGGTGCTCCCTCTAAGGGCTGGGTAAGTTCAACCACATAATCTTGCTTGCAATGGTTATCTGCATAGTTCTTCCTGACTTTGGTGCAGGTCATTGCTGTAAAGACTGTCCATTCTTTCCTACACCCCCATCAGTCCCACCAATTCCTCATTTTTAAAAAGTTAAAGTCCTGTATTTTCTATAGCATTTTTTTCTTACATTACTGAGAAGGAGAAAACCACACATAAACTCTCATTTTACTTATTGGGCATTTGTCACGTTTAAAAAATGTGCTATTTTAGGGGCGCCTGGATGGCTCAGTTGGTTAAGTGTCAGACTTTTAATTTTGGCCCAGGTCATGATCTCATGGTGTGTGGGATCAAGCCCCATGTCAGGCTCTGAGCTGACAGCATACAGCCTGCTTGGATTCTCTCTTTCTCCCTTTCTCTCTGCCCGTCTCCCACTTGTGTGCATGCACACTCTCTCTGTCTCTCTGAAAACAAATAAATTATTATTAAAAACAAAAATGTGCTATTTTAATTAATTCTATTACCACAGTGCTTAGACAGTTTTGTTTGTTTTGGATGGTCTCCTTTTAACCCTATCTTCACTATAAACCCTGCTGGTTTAGTGCAAACTTTTGCAGAATGTGAATTTTTTTTTTTTTTTTTTTTTTTAGGAATGTGTGTATTTCATTTTAGTGGAAAAACCTATATTATCTATCCTGTAGAATTTTTTTTTGTGTGGCTCAAGTGGGTTAGTAACATACAAATCTCTGCTACCAATTACTGTGTTCTAGGTATAGCTCTGAGCACTTTACATGTAAGTGTCAGATGAAGCTGGCACTTAGGAAATATTCATTTTTATCAGAGGAAACACTTAACTAATTTACATGCTCATGGTGCCCTGAATCAGGGTCATAGGTTATGCATTGCGTTGCTCAGAGGAGTGGTGAGATGCACACCAAGGACGTTGCATATATATATATATATATATATATATATATATGCATTTATATTATTTTATTATATGCACACCAAGGTGTGAGATGCACACCTTGGTGTGAGATGCACACCAAGGACGTTGCATATATATATATATCATATATATATATATGCATTATATTATTTTATTATATATATATATATATATATATATATATATATATATATATATACATAAAATGACAACTTCCTGCTGGATAGAAGTACACTGTCTGGTTTTAACAAAATCATGATGGTGACATCTGTGTTGAAGAGGACTCCTTTCTAAATAGTAGTTAGGGCCAGCAAAGGACCTGCCATGAATAGTCTTTTTAGCTCATGTAAGCCTCCATTTATAAGCCTGAAGTTATAAGAGGTAGCATATTAATTTACATTTATTTTAAAACTGTGATTATGGGGCGCCTGGGTGGCTCAGTCGGTTAAGCGTCCAACTTCAGCTCAGGTCACGATCTCGCGGTCCGTGAGTTCGAGCCCTGCTTCGGGCTCTGGGTTGATGGCTCAGAGCCTGGAGCCTGCTTCTGATTCTGTGTCTCCCTCTCTCTCTGGCCCTCCCCCATTCATGCTCTGTCTCTCTCTGTCTCAAAAATAAATAAACGTTAAAAAAAAAATTAAAAAAAAATAAAACTGTGATTAGTGATTTATCTCTCACACCATCATGGCATTTTAGGCGGAGACAAGCTATGACATTAGGGCGATGGAGGCCCCAGTGATTTTTAGTTTGCATAAGTGATTTCTTCCTAATCAAGGCTCGAGGCCGATTTGGTAGTTTATCTTTGATGCCCTTTTTCTTCCTTTCATTTTCTTGTTGGGCTTTGTGATCAGGTAGTGTGGTCTTGAATCCCAGCTCCACCAATGTGAGGCCTTGATTAAGATGCTTAACATCTTTGGGGTGCCTGGGTGGCTCAGTTGATTGAGTGTCTGCCTCTTGCTCTCAGCTCAGGTCATGATCCCACAGTGGTGGGACTGAGCCCTGTGTTGTGCTGTGTGCTAAGCGTGGAGCCTGCTTAAGATTCTCTCTCTCTCCCTCTGCCCCTCTCCCCTGCTTGCACACACCCTCTGTCTCTAAAATAATAATAAAAAAATATACGTAAAGTCTTTGCTCCTTCAGTTTCGTGCTTTGTGAAATGGAGGCAATAATACCCACTGGAGGAGTGCCTGGAAGTATTTTTTTCCAATACCATGAAAAGTGATATATCAAATAAAACTAACCAAACATTTAATTCTGTGGTAAAATAGCCCACAGACACCTTAAAGTATCCAGTGGCAGCAGGCAGTATCGATTAAGAAAAATGCATAGAAGAAAAAATCTAAATTGAGAAAATATAGTTCATTGAGTCAGCTTATTGAAAAAGAAAACTAGAGCTCTATTTTCATCGTTTTATAACTTTAGTCATTTCTTAGAAATGCTGAGATTAGTCTGATATAGAATGCACTCGGCCCTGGACTTGTAATGTAGTACTTCCTCTCTTATTCAATGGCTACTGAGTACCTACCATATGCCGGGCACGTGTCTAGGCACTGGAGAGGCAGAGGTGAGGAGGACACAATTCCTGGAGGGATTTTGGAGCGAGGCCAACCACACACAAGCTAGGGGGAGGTGAGTGAAGTAGGGGAAAGTTAGAAAGTCACTGAAGAGTTCATCAGAGCGATGAACTGATGGTGGCTCAGGCCAAAAACCCGGGAATCATTCCTGAACCTCTCTTTCTTTCACTTCTAGCCCTATCCAGCCCAACTGCAATTTCTGTAAACTCTGCCTTCAAAACATTTTCTGAATCTCATTGCTTCTCACAGCTGCTGCTGTCATCCTAGATTTTGGCCTGAGCCATCTTGTAACCGGTGGATCATAACTCTCCTACCTGTACCCTTTACCCTGACTACAGGTAATTAGTGTCCCCAAGCTGCCTTCTGGATGTCCGCAATAATACCCACCTGGGACCCTCTGTCTACATTTTCTCTCTCCCAAGCTATTTCTCCTATTTTGGGATGACTGCCTGTTGAGACTAATTCCTGCAGCTTTCAATCCAGTGGTGACTCAGATGACAGCTGCTCCCTCATTGCTGTCTGTGAACTCCCCCCAAAAGAATTTGCTTCAGAAAAAAACATTAGTGTGTTATATAGAACTTGCTGGTTATTTCACAGGTGATTTGGAGGAAAGAGGAAATATCGTATATGTCTATAAGCAAAAAACCTGAGGTACTACTTAAACATTTTTCTTTAAAGTCCTTTTTTTTTTTTTTTTTTGGCCACAAGACCACCAAGTGTCACTTTGCTCACTTCCTTTCCTGATTTAGTGCCTAAATTTATAACATTATTCTCCTTCCTTCCACATTTTTTTCTAGACTTACAAATGTAATTTTTATTAAGGAAGCAATCTATCTTATTCCTCAGTTCCTACCAGTTCACTTGCATACTAACATGGGAATCCAGCTGAATAGAATAATCTGGCTACAAGATGTAAACTCTCTGCCACTTGGGTGTTATAGTAACTAAGTTTTTTTTCTTTTTTTATTGCATACTTGTCATATGTAATTCACAATGTGGGCAAAATACCAATAGATTTAATTATCCCCCCCAAATATTTACTTTGAAACAAATTCATATTCAACAAAGCGTACTGACAAAATGATGTTTGCTTGTTGTAGGACAGATTGTGTGTGTGTGTATGTGTGTGTGTGTGTTGCGTCCTTTACTCTTTCTTGGTCTCTTTTCTTAGTCAATCACTCTAAGTCATCTATTGTGATAAAAGGCCATGCAACTGGTTTATGGGTTAAATTTGTGAAGAAAAATGATAATCCTGGCATAGGTTCTGGGTTAAGAAAAAGAGGAATCAAAGTTGGCTCCAGTGACCATTCACCCCTTATTACCTATCATTTCCTTCCCGATGTTTTCTCTTTCTCTATTCACAGCAGGGATTCTCCAAGATGTTTCAGTACACAGCTACCCACAAGCACTTAATCACACATCTTAATGTTTTCCCTCGGGGTTCTATTTCAGTCTTAGAGTGATTTTAGGAACGTGTTCCCAGATAACTTGGCACACAGTTGCCTCAGTTGATAAGTTGCAGAACGTTTCGTCTAGTGTTTCGGGCAGGTTTCACAATTTGCCTTGTGGGTGATTGAATCATACCTATAAGGATCATTGTGATTATCTTGGCCAAGCCATGCATGGGCCTTTCAGTCACCCAAACTTGTATTCTAAGAAGGAGAAAATTGATAAAATTTTAGTTTTTAATCAGTGATGTTTCCAATGAAAGCTAAGTGTTGCTATGGCTGATGTCAAAGAGGTTGCTGCCTGTTTTCTCTTCAGGATTTTGATGGTTCCCTTTAGGTGTTTCATCCATTTTGAATTTATTTTGTGTATGGTATAAGAAAGTGGTCCAGTTTCATTCTTGTGTACGTTGCTATCCAGTCTTCCCAACACCATTTGTTGGAGACTGTCTTTTTTCCAGTGGATATTCTTTTCTGCTTTCTCGAAGATTAGTTGACCATAGAGTTGACCATAGAGTTCTGGGTTTTCTGTTCTGTTCCATTGACCTATGTGTCTGCTTTTGTGCCAGTACCATCCTGTCTTGATGGCTACAGCTTTGTAATATAGTTTGAAGATGTGATGCCTCCAGCTTTGCTTTTCTTTTGGAAGATTGCTTTGGCTGTTCAGGGTGTTTTGTGGTTCCATACAAAAGTTGGGATTATTTATTCTAGTTCTGTGAAAAACACTGTTGGTATTTTGATAGGTATTGCATTAGATGTGATTGAATAGATTACTTTGGGTAGTTAGATCGTCTGTTCTTGTATGGGTTTGCCAGATTTTGTCTTTTAAGGAACTGGTCCATTTCATCTAGGTTATCAAATCTATGTGCATAGAGTTATTCATCGTATTCCTTTATTATCCATGTAGTAAAGGGTAACTATCCATTTAGTATATATTTTTATAAAGGGACCTGCAATGTTGTCCCCTCTTTCATTTCTGATATTGGAAATTTGTGTCTTCTTTCTTTTTTTTTAAGTTACCCTGGCTACAGGCCTATTACGTTCATTCATCCTTTCAATCAGCTTTTGAATTTGTTGTTTTGCCTATTGATTTTCTGTTTTCAATTGCATCTCTAATTTTTATTATTTCTTTTCTTCAACTTACTTTGGATCTAATTAGCTCATTTTTTCTAGTTTCCTAAGGTAGGATCTTAGATGATTGATTTTAGATCTTTTTTCTTTACTAATATATACATTCAATGCTATAAATTTCCTCCTAAGTACACTTTTAACTGCATCCCACAAATTTTGATAAGTTGTGTTTTCATTCCAATTTAGTTTAAAATATTTTAAAATTTTCCTTAAAATTTCTTCTCTAACACATGTGTTGTATGGGAGTATGTTGTTTAATCTGCACGTATTTGGGGATTTTCCAGCTATCATTTTGTTATTAATTTCTAGGTTACTTCCATTGTGGTCTGAGAGCAGACATTGTATGCCTTTTAGTTTTGGAGGTTTCTATTGAGTTATCCTCGAGCACAGATATTATCTCCTCAGCCATGTATGATCTACTCATCAGCCCATCCATCAAAGGTATTCTTCATTTCAGTTACAGTGTTTTTGATTTTTAGCATTCCCTATATGTATCTTCCTTGGAATTCCCATGCCTCTGCCTGCCTGTTCTTGCATATGATCTACTTTTTTCATTACAGCCCTTAGCAGGTCAATCACACTCATTTTAAATTCCTCATCTGATCATTCCAACATCTCTGTCATATCTGAGTATGGTTCTAATGCTTGCTCTGTCTCTTCAAACTATGTTTTTTCCCTTTTTGTACGTCTTGTAATTTTTTCTTGATGCCTAAACATGATTTTCTGGGTAAGAAGAATTGTAGTAAAGAGCTTTAGCAATATAGTGGTAAATTTTAAGGTAAGGGAAGATTTCAATAGTCATATGATTAAGTTTCAGGCTTTTAGTGAGCAATATGACTGAATATTAGCTAAATTAAAAAACTAGTAAGTATTGTTTTCTACTCTAGCAATAAATTTCAGTAAGGTAAATGAAAAAATTGTAGTAGTAACAAAACTATGGAATACTTAAGGACATATTTAGTAAATGACAAAGCTCATGTTTTATTTAATTATTTAACAATTGGGAATCCATCATATGTGAAAAATCAAGTATAAAAAATAGGATAATAAAACTCCTACAATAAAATCTAGGATATGTGTGCAGTCCAGGTTTGTGGAAGATCTTCTTAAATAAATCTAGAAACTTAGATAAGACATTTGATTAAAAAGTATTAAAATATATGGTAAAGGGGCACCTGGATGGCTCAGTCAGTTGGGTGTCTGACTTTGGCTCAGGTCATGATCTCACGGCTCATGGGTTCGAGCCCAATGCCAGGCTCTGTGTTAACAGCTTGGAGCCTGGAGCCTGCTTCAGATTCTGTGTTTCCATCTCTCTTTGCCCCTACCTACTCTGCTTGTGCTCTGTCTGTCTCTCTCTCTGTCAACAGTAAATAAACATTAAAAAAATATTTAATATATGGGAAAAATACAACTAACAAAACAAATGGATATAGAACTATTTGGTGTATTGTCTATTTCTTATATTAACAGACAAGCAATATAACAAACGTGACTAGACAATGAATAAAAGAACAAATCCAAACCACCAACAAAAGCTGAAATTATGGCCAAACTCACTAATAATCAGGAAAAGTCAAATTTAAATTAATACACATTGGATAAAGGGCTAGTATCCAAAATCTATAAAGAACTCACCAAACTCCACACCTGAAAAACAAATAATCCAGTGAAGAAATGGGCAGAAGACATGAATAGACACTTTTCCAAAGAAGACATCTAGATGGCCAACAGACACATGAAAAGATGCTCAATGTCACTCATCATCAGAGAAAAACAAATCAAAACCACACTGAGATACCACCTAATGCTGGTCAGAAGACTAAAATGAACAAATCAGGAGACTGTAGATGCTGGCGAGGATGTGGAGAAATGGGAACCTTCTTGCACTATTGGTGGGAATGCAAACTGGTGCAGCTGCTCTGGAAAACAGTGTGGGGGTTCCAAAAAAAGTTAAAAATAGAACTACTCTATGACCCAGCAATAGCACTGCTAGGAATTTACCCAAGGGATACAGGAATGCTGATGCATAGGGGCACATGTGCCCCAATGTTAATAGCAGTGCTTTCAACAATAGCCAAATTATGGAAAGAGCCTAAATGTCCATCAGCTGATGAATGGATAAAGAAGACGTGGTTTATATATACAATGGGATACTACTTGGCAATGAGAAAGGATCATGCCATTTGCAGCAACGTGGATGGAACTGGAGGGTATTAGCTAAGTGAAATAAGTCAGTCAGAGAAAGATACCATATGTTCTCACTCAGATGTGGATCTTGAGAAACTTAAGAGAAGACCATGGGGGAGGGGAAGGGGAGAAAGTTACAGAGAGAGAGAGAGGCAAACCATAAGAGACTCTTAAATACTGAGAACAAACTTTGGGTTAATGGGGGGTGGGGGAGGGGAAAGTGGGTGATGAGCATTGAGGAGAGCACTTGTTGGGATGAGCACTGGGTGTTGAATGGAAACCAATTTGGACGATAAATTATATTAAAAAAATAAAGTGATACACAGGTATCACTTCACATCAGATTGGCTAAAATTAAAAGGACTGCTAACACAGGATACAGGGATACAGGAAATGTAAACTCAATTTATTTATTTATTTATTTATTTATTTCCCCCTTTTTTTTCAATTTACATTTTAGTTAGTTAACATATAGTGCAATATTGGTTTCAGGAGTAGAATTCAGTGATTCATCACTTATATACAACACCCAGTGCTCATTCCAACAAGTGCCCTCCTTAGTATCCATCATCCATCTAGCCCATCCCCCACCCATGTCCTTTCATCAACCTCTACTTTGTTGTCTGTCATTAAGAGTCCCTTGTAGTTTGTTTCCCTCTCTTCTCTATTTTCTCTCCCTTCCCATATGTTCATTTGTTTTGTTTCTTAAATTCCACATATGAGTGAAATCATATGGTATTTGTCTTTCTCTGCCAGACTTATTTCACTTAGCATAATACATTCTAGTTCTATCCATGTGATTGCAAATGGCAAGAGTTCATTCTATTTGATGGCTGAATAATATTCCATTATATATATATACATATATATATATACATATATATATATACACACATATACATATACATATATATACATATATATACACATATACATATATATATATATATATATATATATATATATATATATATACACCACATCTTTATACATTTATCAGTTGATGGACATTTGGGTTTTGTCCATAGTTTGGCTATTGTTGCTAATGCTGCTATAAACTTTGGGTGCATGTACCCCTTCAAATCTGTATTTTTGTATTCTTTGGGGAATTACCTAATAGTGCAATTACTGGGTCATAGGGTAGTTCTATTTTTAACTTTTTGAGGAACTTCCATTCTCTTCTCCAGAGTGGCTGCACCAGTTTGCATTTTCAGCAACACTGTGAGAGGGTTCCCCTTTCTTCACATCCTCACCGACACCTGTTATCTCTTGGGTTGTAAATTTTAGCTATTCTGACATCTGCAAGGTGATATCTCATTGTGGTTTTGATTTGTATTTCTCTGATGATAAGTGATGTTGAGCATCTTTTCATATGTCTGTTAGCCATATGGATACCTTTGGAAAAGTGTCTATTATTCATATCTTCTGTCCATTTCTTAACTGGATTATTTGTTTTCTGGGTGTTGAGTTTGACAAGTTCTTTGTAGACTTTGGATACTAACCCTTTATCAGATATGTCATTTGCAAATATCTTCTCCCATTCTGTAGGCTACCTTTTAGTTTTGTTGAGTGGTTCCTTCACTGTACAGAAGCTTTTTATCTTGATGAGGTCTGAATAGTTCATTTTTGCTTTTATTTACCTTGCCTCTGGAGATGTGTACAGTAAGAAATTGCTATTCTTCTGAGGTCAAAGAGGTTGCTATCTGTGTTCCCTGCAGGATTTTGATGGCTTCCTGTCTCATATGTAGGTCTTTCATTCATTTTGAATGTATTTTTGTGTATGGTATAAGAAAGTGGTCCAAGTTCATTCTTCTACATGTTGCTGTCCAGTTTCCCAGCACTATTTGTTGAAGAGATTGTATTTTTTCCATTGGATATTCTTTCCTGCTTTGTTGAAGATGAGTTGACCATATGTTTGTGGGTCCATTTTTGGGTTTTCTATTCTGTTCCATTGATTTGTATGTCTGTTTTTGTGCCACTACCATACTCTATTGATGACTACAGCTCTGTAATATAGCTTGCAATCCAGAATCATGATGCCTTCAGTTTTATTTTTCTTTTTCAGGATTGCTTTGGCTATTCTGTGTCTTTTGTGGTTCCATACAAATTTTAGGATTGTTTGTCCTAGCTCTGTGAAGAATGATGGTGGTATTTTGATAGGGATCACATTGAATGTGTAGATTGCTTTGGGTAGTATAGACATTTTACCCATGTTTGTTGTTCCAATCCAGGAGCATGGAATGTTTTTCCATTTCTTTATGTCCTCTTCAATTTCTTTCATATGTGTTCTATAGTTTTAGAGTATATATCTTTTCTCTCTTTAGTTAGGTTTATTCCTAGGTATCTCATTGTTTTTGGTGCAATTGCAAATGGGATTGATTCCTTGATTTCATTTTCTGCTGGTTCATTATTGGTATATAGACATGCAAGAGATTTCTGTACATTGATTTATACCCTGTGACTTTGCTGAATTCATGTATTAGTTCTAGCAAATTTTTGGTGGAGTCTTTCGGGTTTTCTACATAGAGTATCATGTCCTCCACAAATAGTGAAAGTTTGACTTCTTCCTTGCCGATTTGGATGTTTTTTATTTCTTTTTGTTGTTTTATTGCTCAGGCTGAAACTTCTAGACTATAGTACTTCTAGTACTGTTTTAAATAGTAATGGTGAGAGTGGACATCCCTGTAATGCTCCTGACCATGAGGGAAAGGCTCTCAGTTTTTCCCCATTGAGGATGACATGAGCTGTGGGTCTTTCATATACAGCCTTTACGATGTTGAGATATGTTCCATCTATCCCTACTTTGATGAGGGCTTTTTTTTATCAAGAGTGGATGCTGTATTTCGTTAAATGCTTTTTCTTCATCTATTGACAGGCTCATATGGTTCTTACCCTTTCTTTTATTAAAAAATGGATGAATTTCATAACAGCTTATGTTGAACTAGAAAAGACACAAGAAAGTCACATCATAAGATTCCATTCCAGCAAGGTTGGCCACATAATGTGGAGCCATTGTTCATAAAGCAAGAAAAAAATGTCATTAAAGGTATATATAAAGCTTTTTGTTTCTTTCAAAGTCTTTTGAATTGTCCTGGCGTTTTAAATTTGTTATTCAATCTTGTTCTAAACAAAGAAAAATTAAAATTAAAATTTTTACATTTAAATTTAATATTAAGTATTATAATTTGTTGTTCATATTTATATTGTGCAATGCTAGTTTTAAATGCAAATGTAAGAACATTTATCTTGTATGCAGAATAATTGATATTATAAACTGTGTATTTTGTAGCTCATGCATGCATATGTATTTTGTTCTTTTTTAAAAAAAATTATTTATTTAAATTCAAGTTAGTTAACAGACAGTGTAGTGTTGGTTTCAGGAGTAGAACCCAGCGATTCATCACTTACATATAACCCCCAGTGCTCATCCCAACAAGTTCCCTCCTTAATGCTGGTCACCCATTTAGCCCATCTCCCCACTCACCTCTCCTCCAGCAACCCTCAGTTTGTTCTCTATATTTGAGTCTCTTATGGTTTGCTTCCCTCTCTGTTTTTATTTTATTTTTCTTTCCCTTCCCTATGTTCATTTGTTTTGTTTCTCAAATTCTGCATATGGGTGAGATCATATGATATTTATCTGTCTCTGACTTATTTTGCTTAGGATAACCACATTGTTGCAAATGGCAAGATTTCATTCTTCATGATTGCTGAGGAGTATTCCATTGTATATATATATACCACATCTTCTTTATCCATTCATCAGATGATGGAAATTTGGGCTCTTTCCATAATTTGGTTATTGTTTATAGAGCTGCTGTAAACATTGGGGTGCACGCACCCATCAAATCAGCATTTTCGTGTCCTTTGGATAAATAGTAGTGCAATTGCTGGGTCATAGGGTAGTTCTATTTTCAATTTTTTGAGGAACAAATACATGGAAGTAATACAACGAGGAGAGGATATGATAGTGTTCCTTGGTCACTAATGTTTCTTAGATCCACATTGCTTCCTTTCTGTGTTTGAAGCAAGTTATGATTAAGATGGGGAGTGTGACTTTTGAGGTTATGGGGGACCGTGCTTATTCATACCTGGAGGTAACATGCTTACCTCACACTGAGTCTCACTGAATCATCACTCGTCATTTGTCCTCTGGAATTCTATCTTCATGGGGCATTGTAAAGTCCATATGAGATGGGGCAACAAGCAACAGCAGACACACACATTGCTCCTTTGTCCAATCAGACTCCACTAAAAAAAACACAGAGATAAAATTATTAAGAAGAATTTCAAGAAAATAATAATAGCAGAGCGCTAAGCTAAATATGAAGCCCTTTTGAGCACAGTTATATGTGTATAAATTTTAGTTAACATATGTATACATTCCTCAAAATTTAGCAATTTAGTTTAAAACATTTAGTTTTTCTGGTGACTAATCCTATACCAAACAAAATAGATTAAAATGATCAGTTATCAGACCCTTCCTCCATTTCCTCCCAGCTATGTGGCCACTTCAATAGTTTAGAATGGCAAAACTATTACACGGTCACAGAAGGTAAATTTTTTTGTCTTGTTCCATATTTTTTTTCAACAAAGAAAATGTAATTATCCCTTTGAATAGTATAATATATGAAAAAAAGATTGTAATGATCAGGCCACAATTTCAACAAAAGTACATTTCTTGCCTCTTTTATGTCTTATGAAATATGTAATGTGTCTGCAATTCATGAAGAATTTATATTCATTTTTCTCTATGACAGTTTAAGCCCCTAGGGAGAAAAGGCTTTGATAGGGATCATGGTATTTTGCCTCAATGTAGTCATTTGTCCTGGTCAAGGATGCAAATTAAAGGATGTTTCTTTCAGTGCCATTTTAATCACACCACTGAGAAAGAAGAAAGTTCAGTATTACTGGATTTTGGGTCACAGTTATCACATCTGCAATGCAATCAAGAGCTTTAAAAATTTTCTGAAGATTTTATTTTACCATTTTCCCCATGGCTAATATGCAGCAGGATAGTGAATTATTTTTACATTTGTCTGTAGTACAAAAGCTAACGTACTGTTTAATTTTCAGTTCACGGAGGCAATGTTTGAAAGAAGTACTTCATAAGGAGGAAATTTATGACTATATTTTTCCCAAGTACTGTATTATTTGTTCAGAGCTAATATCATTACCTTGAATGTTTGCTATATTTAAAAGGAAAAATCATTTTAAGAAAATATTACAAATGGAAAAGATGTCAGGCATGAAAAAAATTTTTAAAGCATATTGCAGTCCAACAGATTTCTCAGTGCCTTTATATGTTGCCTATGTGAGCTGATGTGCAAGCTAAGTGTACAGCCAGGAAAGTCAAGAGCATTACAAACTTGTCCAAAGGAAGAGCACAAAACATGGAAAATGCTTTTTGAATCTCAAAAACCATTATCAGAATTATTATTGTCTGAATTACGATTATTTACTAACACTTCAACTTGTCCTTTTTTTTCTGTGTGAAAATTATACTGTATAGTTGAAGATGCTTCTCTTATTTGGAAATAATATTTTTATCTTTTCACTGAATGGTTTATATTGTGGTCCCCCCGGGACTTAATTCAACAAGTTTGAATCCGAGAATATCATTCTCCTCCTCAAATAAGCTCTTCCTTTTCTCTTAATTCAATTTTATCATCCTTCAAACCATCAGGAGATTCTGTCTGCAAAGTGTCTCAAGAATCAGTTCTCTCTTTTCCATGCCTACTCTACACTCTTCTGCTAGGCCTTCCTTCTTTCCCTGTGACTGTTGCAATAGCACACTACTTTTCTTTCCTTCTGTAGATTCTCCCTCTTTGTACTGCATCATGTATAGTCCCAGCCAGATGCATCTTTGTAAAATGCAGTTTTGAATTTACAACTTTTAAAGAACTCAGTTAAGACAATTGATCTTTTCAGAGGAAGACTGATCATGTGAGGGAACAAATATTAGCAGTTACTCACTATCATTTGCATTGGATGGATTTGCCTCAGATGTGGAGTTGGAGAATAGTCCTCATGTAGGGGTCTTAGTGGTCAATATCCTTCATGATATTGTCAGCCTATTGGGATACAGAGAATTAGAGCTGCCAGATTCCTTTGTGTCTTTCTGACCCCAAAGAAATGTGCATTCCTAATCTTTACTCTCAAAAATAGTCCTTAATGACCATTTTTTTTTCAACATTATGGACTACACAAAAAATTATATTGGGACATCTGGGTGGCTCAGTTGGTTACACATCTGATTCTCGATTTCGGCGGCTCAGGTCTTGATCTCATGGTTGTGAGATTGAGTCCGGTGTCAGACTCTGTGCTGAATGTGGATCCTGCTTGGGATTCTCTTTCTCCCTCTCTCTGCCCCTCCCCAGCTTGTGCACACTCACT
The DNA here is from genome assembly GCF_018350195.1 of Panthera tigris. Classification (NCBI taxonomy): domain Eukaryota; kingdom Metazoa; phylum Chordata; class Mammalia; order Carnivora; family Felidae; genus Panthera; species Panthera tigris. Next base: position 69,150,099 of record NC_056663.1, read on the forward strand.
CTCACACACTCTCTTGCTTCCTCTATCAAAACAAATAAGCCTTTAAAACAATTATAAAATTATAATGTATAGTACCCTGGAGTAAACAGGAGGGGACCTGGAGATATTTATATCATGTTTAGTGAAAAGATCCATTACATTTATATGATATAATTACATATATTGTAGATATTAGCTATTGAGTGTGCTTAAAATTTTCAAATACAATCTTTCAGGGTTTTTAATGAGAAACTTGTACTTGTTTCCCTGAACATAACATTTTAAAATTAGGTTTTATGTTTTCAGTGGCTATATTTAATTCCTGATTAATACTTTTGGATAATGATTTCTTCATTTTTCTTGATAGTCACCATCAAAGAAGAATTGTTGACATAGGTATGTGATTTTAAAAATTAAAGCCATTTGTTTTTAATTTTAGAGACAGAGTGAGTGGGGGAGAGGGGCAAAGGGAAAGAGAGAGAGAATCTTGAGCAGGTCTGTGCTGAGCATGGCTCAGCTGATGTGGGGCTTGATCCCATGACCTTGAGATCATGAACCTGAGCTGAAATCAGGAGTTGGACGCTCAGCCGAATGAACCACCCAGGCACCTCTTAAAACCATTTTTAAAGCATTCAAATTAAGTATTTATAACAGTTGAAACTGTATTTAAAGCAGCTCTTCCTTTTTTTTTTCCTTCAGAAATGAGAAACATTGAAATAATGTTTAATGTTAATAGATTTTTAAAAAACATTTTTATTTATTTTAATAAAAAAACATTTTATTTATTTTATTTATTATTTTGAGAGAGAGGGTAAGAGAGAGAGCACGCAGGGGAGGAGCAGAGAGACAGATACATACATAGAATCTGAAGAAGTCTCCAGGCTCTGAGCCGCCAGCACAGAGCCCAAGGCAGGGATTGTACCCATGAACTGTGAGATCATGACCTGAGCTGAAGTCGGACGCTTAACCGACTGAGCCACCCAGGCGCCCCTAGTGTTAATAGATTTTGAATCCACTTAAACTTTTCCATATCAGAATTTCAAAATCATCACGAGGCTCTAATTTTCAGAAGGTGGTTGCATTTTAGAACTGTCACCTGAAGCTAGTTTGAATGAGAAAAGGGACAAATCAGCCACAGACACACAGAAATCTTATAAACAGGTGATGGCAGAGATTCAGAGCCACTGCATTCGTGGTGCCTGCCAAGAATTTTGCCTGACTCCCATCCCCATTCCCATTTCCTGCTGGTAAGTGTACTTAGAGCTGGCCGCTGACCTCCCTTGGTACTTAGGACGTGAACTCAAGCAGTTCTGTAGCCTCCTTGTCCATGCATGCTGCAAGTGGGCCACTGAAAGTGATGCCCCGTGCTGGACACCCATGCCGCCTAGCCTCACGGCAGGGAAACAGCAAGGACTACATACAACTCATGCTCCCTGCCTGCAACTGTGAGGGCAGCCAGTTCAGTCCTCACTCTGCTAGGGCCGCCTCCTGGAAACCCTGTGCAGCAATGCTCATTGTCTGGGGCAACCGCTCTAGGAGCTCCTGGTCATCGCAAATAGAGACAATTTCTCTCCTGAACTCCTGAACCTTTGTACTTTTTATGGTTCTCCTCTCACTTTCATGTTAAAAATTTTTTTTTTTTAACATTTAGTTTTGAGAGACAGAGAGAGAGTGTGAGCAGAGGAGGGGCAGAGAGAGAGGGAGACACAGAACCTGAAGCAGGTTCCAGGCTCTGAGCTGTTGGCACAGAGCTGGATGCGGGGCTTGAACTCATGAAGGGTGAGATCATGACCTGGGGCTTGAACTCATGAAGGGCGAGATCATGACCTGGGTTGAAGTTGGATGCTTAACCGACTGAGCCATCCAGGCACCCCTCTCACTTTCATGTTTTATAGTAAATTGTTTTATTCTTCCTAACAGGAAGCAAATCTCTTTGAATACTGAAACTGTGACTGAATCCTTTTGTCTCCTAAGGCACTGCATCCGTAACATACTTAGCACTCCATGGATATTTGTGGAATTGAACGTAGGTACAGAAATAAAATCTCTAAGAAGTTTCTTTGTGATTAGCTCAAGGTTGTAATGGGCAGTCAGTAAATCTATTAAACATATTGAGGAAAATTTGGCTTTTATAATTTGTTTTATAATGTAGTGCAGATAAGCGGAATGGAGTATTTATTAATTTTTTCTTCAAAAACAATGCCAAGAGAGTTTTGCAGTTAGGTTCACGAACCTTCAAGATCAAATGATTTTTAGATTTTGTTGTTGTTACTGATATTAAACCAGGGAAATCATGTATATTTTTCCACAAATGCGATTTTACATGAGGTTCCAATATATAAAACAGACAAAAGCAGAGCAGCCTAGGGTGATGCATAGGGCAAACCCGACCTTTCCCCACCAACCTGTGCGCTATCAGCATCTGTGAGGAACCTGGGGCCCCATGGAACACAGTTTGAAAACTGCCACCAGGGCATTTTCACTTGCGGGGTTCTCATTGCGTAAAGACATGGCATGTCAGACATCAGAATCGCAGGCCCCATCCTGGACCTACTGTATTGGAATATACTTTTTAAGAAGATTCCCAGGTGATTCTTACCTGTGCATTAGAAGCATTAACTTAGAGGATTTGGGGGATGTTAGGATAGGAAAGGAGACCAAATAAGAATTTGCTATTACAGATACGAGAAGTAAGATAGAATGAGTTGTGTCGGTGAGAAAAAAAAACGACGCTGGAATCGCGTTTCCCGTATGATTCTGGGTGCGGACTGGGCACAGGAGAAATGTGTGCAGTATTTGGAAGGTAGAGGAAGCAACGACAGTGACACCGACGACTCTTGCAGGGTTGTAGTGCCGCTGCAGCTCGTGCATGTGGCCGCTGATCTGTAATCCACTTCCTTGGGCTGGGGCAGCGCTGAGGCTTGCACTACAGCTGCAGCTCGGTGTGCAGCTGCATTTGACTTTGCTGCTGCTCCTCCTGCCTCCTCTCCAAGTCCTGGGCCAGGCACTTGGGCAGCCCCGCGGGTGCCGGTCTCTGGAGGTGTCTTGGGAAAAGACCCATATTCCTGCTTGTCCTTGTCGGTTTTACTTTGTCTTTGTGAATTCTGGCTGGTCTTCGTGGGTTCTAGTTTTTCCCTGATTGCTTCCACTCTGCAGCGCGACCTGTTCCCTCCCTCTGACCCAGCTGACCTACAACACTCTCCGCCTGGCCAGCAGGCGGCTACAGACACAGCAGCTTTGCATAGACTTCTGCACCAGCTCTCCGTGGGGTTCCGGCTTAGAGATGTTTCTCGGGTTCTCCAGCTACCCCCTTCCGGAGTTTTCCTTCCCCAGCTTCTCCGACAATTAAGTTTAAACCCTATAAGGAACCCCTCACTCCATATTAGTCACTGTGGTCCTGGTTCTCCAATTAAACCCTGATATGTGTATTTGATTCTTTCAGGTCCCGCAGGACCAGTGGGGCATATAGTCAAAGGCTAATCGTTCCCCACAACTAAGGCAAATCCCATCTGATGCCCCATGAATTAGGAAGTTTTCCTCTCTGGCTGGTGGGAGCAGACACTGTTCCAGGTCTGTGAGTGCCTCGAGTGCTGTTCTCTTTAATCCTTCCAGGTGGTTCTTTTTCTGGCTTCAGATTGTTTGCTCACCTACAGGTGCTGATCAGTACTTGGCTGAGTACTTAAAGAGAACCATCTGCACATTCCCAGATTTCTCTCTTCAGTGAGAAGATTTCTTTAACCCTCTACATGGCCTGTTCTAGCCTCCTTCATCTCCCCAGAATCTTGCTTGCTTCTCCTCAACTCAAGGAGACCTTGCCCTCAGGTTGTGCCTTCCTGCACTGGGGTCTGGAAACTCTTAAAGCAGTAAACTGGGACAGCCCCAAGGATGTTTATTATCTCTTAGGGATCACTGCCCTTCACTGTCTGATGCTCGGTGTCTTTAAAATCATTGTTCCAAACAACTTCATTTAGTATTCTTGGTTGCTTTAGGCAGGAGAGTAAATCTGATCTGCTATTTCATCTTGGGCAGAAATAGAAGACTATTGTTTTTATTCATTCATTCATTCATTCATTCACTCAAAACTGCATGTTTATTTTATTTCCATTAGAAAAAATATTATCTCTTAAAATTTTGGTCCGCTTTTGTCTTCTTTACTTCTACCACTCAAACTCCAATACTTCAATTTTACTCAAGTGAAAGCAGAAGTAGATAGCTGATGTGAGAACTAAGTATTTCACATCATTAAATTAATAGAATTTAATTGAATGAGGTGTGCACTTTATTATTTATCAGGAATAGTAACTCATCTCTCCTGCACGTTATTTCCCTTTACTATTATTTATGAGAGTAAGTATGTAATGAGTGTCTCTTTTCCCATACGCAGTCATATGAGTGTGCTTAAGGGTGGTTTATAACACCGGTAACAGGATTTGTCCTCTGATCTTCAATTCATGCTCAATTCCCCTTATTATAGGGTGTTTCCACAATAACTTCAAATGTTTTAGTCAGACGTGCACTTTCCAACATCAGCTGTAAAAATTAAGATGTGAATTTAAAAACATTATTTATAATTCCAGACTAAATAATGCTGGACCCACTTACAGCGATGCTGTTGTGAGAGGTCCTTGGACAGCCACTGGCTTCAGTCTCCACACGGCCTCCTTTGGCAGAACAGCAACCCGGTAAGTGGCTCTAGCAGGAAAGCTACTCTTGAAATGTTGTTTGTGGGTTTCATTGACGGTTTTGAAGCCATTTATGTCAGCCCACAAAACAGTTGTCTTTACATTTTAGTGAAATCACAACCTGCAGCTTTCAGAATTTCACCCATGTTGACAAGGGCTTGTTTGGTTTCTTCTGCCATCCCTCCTAGCACCAGCTGTCCACTGGAAGGTTCATGCCTACCTGTCCTGAAATGTAAATAGTACTGTTGACTAACAAAGCTTGACTGTAGGGACCAACAGCTCCTGGGGCTTTTGCAATGCTGATCACCTTTCTGATCAAAGACACCGTGGCTAACACTGCCATCTTGCTGTCCCTCTAAGAGAACAGTCCCGAACACTGTCTCTCATAGCATCTCACCTGACTAACCAGAAGACTATTGTTTTTGTTCTCTTAGTTAAGAGTCACTTATGTTTTTCCTCCCACTCTGTTATCTTATTTTATTTTTCCTTCCCTTCCCTTATATTCATCTCTTTTGTTTCTTAAATTCGATATATGAGTGAAATCATATGGTATTTGTCTTTCTCAGACTGACTTATTTCACTTAGCATAACACTCTCTATTTCCATCTATGTCATTTGCATATGGCAAGATTTCATTCTTTTTGATGGCTGAATAATATTCCATTCCATTATATATATATATATATATATATATATATATATATATATATATCACATTTTCTTTAATGATTCATCATAGGGTGGTTATTTTTTTAACTTTTTGAGGAGACTCCATACTGTTTTCCAGAGTGGCTGTACCAGTTTGCATTCCCACCAACACGGCAAGAGACTGCATCCTCACCAACATCTGTTGTTTCCTGAATTGTTCATTTTAACCATTCTGATAGGTGTGAGGTAATATCTCATTGTGGTTTAGATTTGTATTTCCCTGATGATGAGTGATGATGAGCATCTTTTCATGTGTCTGTTAGCCATCTAGATGTCTTCTTTGGAAAAATGTCTATTCATGTCTTCTGCCCATTTCTTTACTGGATTGTTTGTTTCTCGGGTGTTGACTTTGATAAGTTCCTTATAAATTTTGTATACAAACCCTTTATCAGATATATCATTTGCAAATATCTTCTTCCATCCTGTAGGCTGCCTTTTAGTTTTGTTGATTGTTTCCTTTGCTGTGCAGAAGTTTTTATCTTGATGAGGTCTCAGCTCAATTTTGCTTTTGTTTCCCTTGCCTCCAAAGATATGTCTAGTAAGATGTTGCTGTGGCCAAGGTCAGAGGTTGCTGCCTGTGTTCTTATCTAGGATTTTGATGATTTCCTATCTCACATTTAAGTCTTTTATCCACTTGGAATTTATTTTTATATATGGTGTAAGAGTGGTCCACCTTCATTCTTCTGCATGTTGTTGTCCAGTTTTCCCAACAACTTTTGTTGAAGAAACTTTTTTCCATTGGATATTCTTTCCTGCTTTGTCGAAGATGAATTGACCATATACTTGTGGGTCCATTTCTGAGTTTTCTATTCTATTCCATTGATCTATGTGTCGGTTTTGTGTCAGTACCATATTGTTTGGATGACTACAGCTTTGTAATACAGCTTGAAGTCCAGAATTGGGATGTTTCCAGCTTTGCTTTTCTTTTTTCAGGATTGCTTTGGCTATTCAAGGTCTTGTGTTCCACAAAAATTTTGGGATTGTTTGTTCTAGCTCTGTGAAAAATGCTGGTGGTATTTTGATAGTGATTACCTTAAAAGTGTAGATTGCTCTGGGTAGTATCGACATTCTAACAATGTTCTTCCAATCCTTGAGCATGGAGTATTTTTCTATTTCTTTGTGTCCTTTTCAACTTCGTTCATAAATGTTCTGTAGTTTTTGTGAAAGGGACATATTTTGGGGTGCCAGGATATAGGTGGGGTGATATTTGCAGTTGAGATTCCTCCTTCGTGTGCTTTACCTTCCAAATGAGCAGGTCTGGATATGAGTCAAGGCGTTGACAACATGGGAAGGGAACCAATGGGCTCGGTTCTATAATTTTCAGGGCATTGTGCATTTTGTCTCATTTCAGCCTAACAGTTACCTAAAGACCCTTTGAACAAATCCTAATACCTTAAAGCATACACCTGATTCTTTTCCTAAGCAGTTTGACATACTACTTCCCTTCAGGATTAACTACTGTAATAGTCTTTTCTGCATACAAATAGACCTGCTCACTTAAATCCTAGTAATTTCTTAAGTCCTATTATCTTTTTCGGCCTCAGAACATGTCCAAATTCCTGCACAAATCAAACACATATTTTATACTTTATTCTAATATCTCCATGTTGCCAATTTTCTGGTAGGATTCATTTAAATTTCAGTGAGAATTAATGCATATTGGACACAAGCAATATGCATGTCCAGCTGGAGTTCACAGATAATTTCTGATAATTTTTCTCTTTGAAAATTCCTGCCTTCTCTGTATTTCTCCCTCTGAAGATAGGAAGTAAGTTTTCTTTGTGAAATATAAGTTTGTGTCACTGTTGTGACTTTTAATCAAACCTAGTTTTTGGCTTTTACTGTCGCTGTAATATGTTGCAAAATTATATTACATTTTTGAAGTTTTCCAAATTTGTTTCAGATACAACCTTTTCCCTTTTGTCACAGGTTAATGAACCTAAGCTTCCTGTTTGGTTTATGAATTTTATGTAATAATATCACATGAGAAACATATAAACAAATCTCTCAAGTTTGCTATGGGCCGAAGGCAATAAAAAGATCTTGTTAATTTATTAAAAAAAAAAACCTTTTCAGATTGTTTGTCCAAAAGAAAAACCTCTACTCACCCAAAAGAAATAATAAATTACGTTTTAGTCAGCTGCAAATACATATAAACAAATCTAGTCAGGAATTATCTTGGCAGGATAGGGTCAGATTTTTCTCTGGAAGATTTCTTTTTATTTTCACATGACACACTTACATGCTAGTGAAGTTTGAGAAATTGGGGGTGAAATGGACTGAAGGAACCCCTTGGCACACAGCATTGCTTTACCTTCCTGTGACATTTCACAGTCTCACTGTCTCTCCCTTTAGGACTCGCGTCCATGTGAGAACATCACTGCATGTCTGAGCCCAATTACGGGACTCATGCCTGGGGACCAATTCACTGCAGACAAATATAACTGTATCTCTTGTAGACAAATTCGGGTTAGAATGGATTTCCAATACTTTGTTTTTCAAGAGGTACATTTTATTTCATCTGTATTCTTGCAATCTGTTCCCTAGACACTTCTTTGTTATTTTAGTCAGTGCCAGAAACCCACTTGACCAGTGAGGGGGAAATTTTTCTGCTGAAGTATTCAGGGTTTTTTTTAGATAAAATTATTTGTTGTCACTAAACTTATGAGTCTGATTTTTCCAAGCAATTTACATTGGGTACAGAGAGAGCAAGTTTTCTTAACAGAAGTATTTAAATAGTTACATATTTAAAAATTTTTTTTTAAGTTTATTTATTTATTTTGAGAAAGAGCACAAGCAGGGGAGGCACACAGAGAAGGAGGGACAAAATCCCAAGCAGGCTGCACACCATTAGTGAAGAGACTCATGCAAGGCTCAAACTCGGGAACGGTGAGATTATGACCTGAGCTGAGATTAAGAGTTGGGTGCTTAACCAACCAACCAACCAACTACCCAGGTGCCCCTTAACTAGTTAGATACATTTTGATATGGTTCTTTAATGAGAGTTTTACAATGGGGCAGTACCACTCGTAGAACTGGGCGACTAGAACCCCTACTCTGGGTGCCCTGTCCTCCATTCACCACTTCCTCACTGGGCCAGAACATCTCCAAACCAGGAGCTTCCATTCTCCTGCCTCCCCACTTCTACTCCTGCTCCAGGCTCTCCAGGACCATAGAATTCCCTGTGCAAATGCGTGGGCTTGCTTTCATGCCCCAAGCCTACTTTTAATGACTGCTCAGGAATCTTCCCCCAACGGATCACCTGAGGTCTACCTGAGTTCCAGTTGTTCACCCCTGTGGTTATAGGCCAAAGGACACTGTTGAGGGGAACATTATCAGAGCCTGGGAATGTGGTTTGGCTTCTCCCTAGTTGTGCACTGAGGACCCTTGTGATACCAAGTGGATCCGCTGGTGGTAGGTGGGAACTGCAGGGGCATAGGAACCATAGTCTGTGCTCCTCTTGGGCTGTAAATGATAGAGGAGGGCCTTGGACAGAGGAGGAAGAAGTCATGAAAAAGTGAACATCGTGTGGTTTTTCTCAAAGACAGTTTATATACAGTATGCAAGGGATATGTACGATGAGAGAAGATGACAATCAAATCAATTGTCAAGGGCAAGGGAGCTTTAAATTATATAGATTGAGCTTGTTCTGGAGCCTTCTTTCACCTGTGTGCCTTTCTCCTAAGTCTTGGAGGCTAGAATGTTTCTAGTCAAGGTGAGGAAGAGCAGGAGGCATGCTGAATGGCCATTGCTAGGTGCAGGTCACCATCCAGTTGGAGCAAAGGTGAGACTGGCTATTAGTGGTAGTGAGAAGCATCATGGAATTAGCTGAAGGCAATCAAATGTTTGTTCATCAACTGGGAAGATGAACTGCTTTAATCAGTGCAGGTGCTCATTTTAATTTTCCTGTCAGAAATTAAGGTGGGAGACTTTTTACAGTAATAGGGAACTAGGTTTACTCTCTTGCTTAAACAATGAAAAACTGGATAAAATACATGAAACAATGGTTTATCAAGACGCAAAACATCCAACAACAAAGGTTAGGATTCTCTGAGAGAGGAGAAACAAGTGAGGTGAATCCGTGATTGCCCCAGTTTACCACTTGAGAATTTCCAGGCCATGGCAGAAGGAGGAAGAACCCAGATGAATGTCAGTGGTACCCCTGAGTTGAGGAGAAAAAGCTGAGAAATCACGTGGGCTAAGAGGCTAAACTATATAGGGTATTATGCTAAGTGAGATAAGTCAGAGCAAAGCAAATACTGCATGATGTCACTTATATGTGGAATAGAAAAAAGCTTACCTTGTAAAACATGGAGTAGAATAGTGGTTGCTAGGGACTGGGGGTGGGGGAATTGGGAAGATGTTGTTTAAGTATATATGCTTGCAATTAGTACCTCAGTTCTGGAGACCTAATGCACAGCATTGGGATTGTATTCAACAATATTGTATTATAAACTTCAAAGTTGCTAAAAGACTACATCTTAATTGGTTGCCATCATAAAAAATAATTGTGATATAACAGAGGTGTTAGCTAACACTACAGTGGTAATCATATTGCACTTATGTAAGTGTTTTAAATTAGACAGGTTGTACACCTTAAACTTACACAGTGCTATATGACAATTGTATCTCAGTTAAAAAAAAATGGTGTAGAGGTCAGAATACCTGAAAAGGAGCTTTCAGAGAATTTAAGAGATCTGTAGAGGATCCCCTAAATTCTTTATCTGAGTATGGAACAATGCTTATGTGTCAGGAAATTTATCTGAGGCCAAAGAAAAAAAGGACACTCAAAAGGTTCAGAAGGAACAATCTCCAAGTAGTCTAAATACTCATTTAAAAGGCAAAAATTCTGACTGAGTAAAAAAGCAATGTGGTTGGAATGTAAAATGGTACCTTGACAGAACAATTAAAACTTTTAATATTAAATCAAATCTTATTTGCCTGAATTAAAAAAAAAAACAACCAAACATTAAGTCTGTAATGAAAACAGATTTATGATCATTGGGAAGATTTGTATAGTTTTATAAAACTTGTATAAAAACTATATTTCAACTATTTCTGTATTCTGACAAAACTAATTACATATGATGATTAAAACACTTTTTCTCTAAATTTCTTTAACTCTCATCCAAAACTATGGATGAATAAATTCATGCTGTAAAAAATTCTCCATATCATATGCCATGGAACATACTGTTTTCATGGCATAGAAGTAATTTTTACTTGTAAAAGACATACTGAATATTCAGTATGGTCTAAATGAAAAAATGATTTGTTAATTTTTTTGGAGTCTTTGGAGTCTATGTTTAGTCTTCTGGACCAACATTATTTATGAACCGAAATCAATATGCAGATAGGCCAGGGCGTTAAACATTAGTTGAGAATTTGCCACAAGCCAGGGACTTTTCTAAAATCCTCACAACAATTCAGTGATACAGGTACTATTATTATTATTCTCAGTTTTACAGATGAGGACACTGAAGTCAGAAAGTTAACTAATCCAGTGTACTCAGTAAGTAGCTCAACACGAATCTCATGCATCGTGATCGAAAGGGCAATTATCCTGAGTGTTCAATTTTATCATGTTGGCATTTTTATTTCAGTCTTTCATGGTAATGTGAAAAGTACAAATTTCTTATGTTTAAATTGAAATTATTTGTCAACCACTATGGTGAGTGAATTCTGAATTAATCTCTTTAGACTGGGATTCCTCTTGCCCTCTTAGCGGTGTGCCCAGTTTGAGGAGGTTTTGCTGGGTCAACACGACTCATATGAACCTCAGCAAGGGAGCCAGCAGGACATGACTATTCCTTTTTATTCAGATCTACATAAATAATTCCAGAATTGTTTTTTTTTAATCTTACAACTTATTTTAAAATGTTCATGGATTACATTCAGAATAATATCTTTATTTCTGTAATAATACACACATTAATTTCAACATACTCAAAAACTTTTGGTGATAATAAAAGTATGTAGAATCCTGTTTTAGTCAGCTTCGACTGCCATAACAAACTACCATACGCTGGGTGGCGTAAATAATAGTAACTTACTTCTCACAGTTCTGGAGGCTAGAAGTTCAAGATCAAGTTGCCAGCATGATCATTTTCTAGTTGAGGACTCCCTTGACTTGTAGATTGCTGCCTTCTTTCTGTGTCCTCACATGGTTGGGGAGGGGAGAGAGCAAACTCTCTGTGTCTTTTCTTCTAAGGGCACTAATCCCATCATGTGGGCCCAATTCTCATGACCTCATCTAAACCTAATTGTCTCCCACTGGTACCATCTCTAAATAGCATCACGATAATTTTATTTTCTTAATTTTTACTTCAGTGAAAATATTTCCTTTTATTCTAGTGCTGTTACAGAGAGTAAGTTGGAAGTAAAAACATTTAGATAAAGGAGGCTTTTCTTTGTATTTTATGTAAAATTTTGTGATCTGAATCTTTGTGACTTTCTCATTATAGCACATCACAAAAAGCATGCTCATTTCAAAAACCTACTGGTCTCAGTGGTTTCTATGGACAATACAATCTGAATAAGTGTCACATGGTACTATGACTTTAAAAAAAGCAGTATCACCCCAAAGTGATGTGGTGTCCAAAAAAAAAAAGCACATTGGGAAGCACAATCTAGCAGTGAGAATAGTTCCACCCAGAAGATGGGCAGTCTGTGTACTAAATAATGAAATTACTGATCACAAGTTAGTCTGTGAAACATTTTCGTAAGAGTCTTCTCTACTTCCTCTTCCTTCTAAAGCCTTTAAAATAATCCATTCTAATTATGTTAGAATGTAGCGTGGAATTTAATAGTAACAACACTTTAAGTCCAACACAAGCCTTGCATTTGCATGACTGTGTATTAGCAATTCACAATTACCCTTGAGATACTATTTTGTTTTTTAAAAAATATTTATTTATTTATTTTGAGAGAGATAGAGAGAGATAGAGAGCGAGGCAGAGAGAGAGGGTGAGAGAATCCCAAGCTGTCGGTGCTGAGCCCCATGCGGGACTTGAACTCATGAACCACAAGATCATGAGCTGAGCTGAAATCAAGAGTCAGATGCTTAACCAACTGAGCCACCCAGGCGCCCCAAGACACCTTTTTAGGGATTATTGCACAGAGGCTCAGAAAATTCTGTAACTGTCACAGGTTCACAGAATTAACATGGGTTTGAGATGGACTAACAGTTCAGGCGTTGGACTCTAGAGCCCAAGTTTTTAACCACTATGTTGGTGTTGATTGATTCTAATATACATACTTATTCAGGGATAATCCTCAGATATGCAGGTGGAACTTGACCTCGGACTGTCCTCTGATGTGAATTGATTATCCTTATTCTTAGCCATTGGCTGACTCCATCTCCAACTTCCTCATCAAAGAAGCCCATGCAGTAACTCACCATGAGAAACTGGTTGGTTATGCTGTTTCTGTATCCCGATGAATTAGACTCTTTCACCCTTAGGGTTGGCTGAGAACAGAAGATTTGAAACTATAAAATATCAAGTATCCAAAGGCAACTTGTTTTAGTTATTCTGACTTGGAAACTGCTCTGGAACATATCTTCAAGTGACAAAAAATCTTTACTGTGGTAAGATGGAAATTTTAAGGCAATAATTTAAGGCTGGTTTTAATATCTATTGCATATGTACTTTTCCTGTAGTCTCAGAATTGTGGCTGAAACTCAAAGCTGAAGACACAACAAGGCACTAAATATTCCTAAGGCATTAATGGCTTCCAGGGCTTACCAAATGGCATTTGTCCCTTCCATCACCATTAGTAACCATCTCTTTTCTACTCCCCCATCCCATTTCCTCCTACTGCCCCAGAATTTGAGGGAGGGAGAACATTCACAATTTATGGCTGGAAGTTCCTCCCTCCCTTCAGTTGGAGGAGGAGACAGTGGTGCTTTTCCATCCATGGAGCCAAATGAGTCAGCTTCGATAAAATCTTCATGAAGATTGGGGATGTCTCAAAAAATGGGGAGACTGACACCCTGTTCCTCTGGATATTTATTTAGCTGCAGACTCTGGAGACTTATTCTGTCGCTAAATGTGTGGCATGGTTTTGAAAGGTAACAGAATATGCCACTTCAAAATATGCCACTTTGGCATAAGAATTATTTTGAGCTAAAGGCAACTGAGAATCAACAGATACAGGGAGAATTCTCTGTTTTCCACTTATCTGCCTAAAAGAAGAACATAAGTTTCCCTTTCAGGAAAGTTTCTTCCTATCCCCCCTAAACCCCCACCAGGGTGAGAAGAGCAAGTCTTCTCGCTGTAGATGGGCAGTGGATAACAAGATGAGTTTGCAAATACGGGTCTTCCTAAAATAGCCCTTATCATCCATTAGTTACCCCATATATTTCCTAGTCATTTCTCCATAATTTATCATCCCTTGAAACCAAAACCCTCTTTCCTTTGTTAAAAGGATATATAACCTCATGATTCTAACCCTTCTTTGAGTTTCATTTCTTTTCTGTAAACGCCTGTGCACATAAATATTAATAAAAATTGTGTGTCATTTCTCCAGTTAAATCTATCTTTTGTTAGTTTAATTTGCAGGCCCTCAAGCACTTACAATAAATGGGTAGGGAAAAGTTTTTCTTTCCTAACACTTTTCTTCTCAGTTCTTCTCTCTCATTATGGGAGAGAAGAGGGAAGTGCTTGGCTGTGTTTCCTGATGTTTGAAGACACGTTATGATGAGGCTGAATGAGATGAGTTGCCCCTTGGAGGGGCCCTTGGGGCCTGGGAGGATTTCAAACAAGAGAGGTCCAGCATAAAAGATCACATGTACACCACTTAGATAAAGGCTGCCACATCAGGTGAGGCCACCAGTACCAGGTGGAATCAGCCTAAACTAGAAGTAAAGCAGGGATCCTCTCAACCAACACAGTGGAGACACGTAAGGAGAATTTCGTAACTCCCTATACCCATTTCCATTTTATCCCCAAATCCAGAATAGCAAGTGTCCATAAGAAGGAATAAAAAGGGGTGTCTCAGAGACAACACACCCCCTCCCACCGTTTCAAACAGTAAAGCTTACTTGGGGTGGGGCAGGGAGTAAGGGAAGACAGGAGCTTAGAGTCAAGTGTGAGATTCAAGTAAAAAAAAAAGCAGCATAAAATCCTAATTACCAGAAAAAAGATTGTTCTAGTAACTGAACAGGGTTATGGAACCAATGTAAGACACTATTAAGGTAGCAATTACCCTGCTGGAAAAACAAATTTCATCTAGTGTTGCTGGTGTGCATAGTTGGAAGAAAAAAGTTATCACGTAATTAAACTCCAAAAATTGAGACTCCTCCATCAGCAGGTATATTTATGAGTGAATTGTTTTTCTCAGCAAGTTCCATGTAATTTTCTTTATGGGCAAGGCTTCAATTTCTTTTTATGTTATCTAGACCAAGGCTGTCCAACAGAACTTTCTGTGCTAAAAATGTTCTCTGTTTGTACAATCCAATATAGTATCCAGGAAATACATGTGGCCATTGAACATTTAATATGTAGCTTATGAGATAGAAGAACTGGACTATTAACTAAAAATTTTTAATTTTAATTTTGATTTAAATTTAAGTATAAACAGTATCATATGGCTAGTAGTTAAAGTATTAGTGCAGTCTAGACTCAAGGAAATTGTGGTAGAGGCAAATACAAAGATAAGGAAAGTTCTATGTTGATAGGTGTTTTTCTTTTCCTGTGAATTTATTTATTTATTCTTTTTCAAAAGGGTAGTATAGAAGCATCAATGTATACTAACCCAGCTAGGACTCATTTTAATCCAGTTTAAAGAAAATCGTGACAATTAAAAAAGATAAGTCACATTTTTAATGACTCATTTCTTAACTCGAGTGTTGAAAGAATGGAATGGAATGCTTGGATTCAACTCTGCAAAAAACTAAGCCATCTTTATTCAAAGATTATTTCCTCATGGGTCATTTTTCCAGAAATATTTGTTTTGACCTTAAAGTTAAAAGTCAAAATTTCTTCCTTAAATTTATTCTGTTTTTCAATATTGCTATCTTTCAGTTTGACTGTTTATATCAAAGAATGGATAAATTAAGGAGTAAAGGAAGCCACAACAGGGAGGGAGTTTTTTTGTTGTTGTTGTTAATTTTATTTTTGACTGATCTCTACACCCAGACTGGGGCTTGAACTCATGACCCTGAAATCAAGAGTCACATGCTCTACCAACTAAACTAGCCAGGCAACCTAGCATAAGGACCTTTCTAGTGCATAAGAATTCTTCATCATACTTCTGTAAGAATCATGATGGAAAAGATGGTGTTCTGCTCCATTTCAGAGGGACATAAATGAAAGCTATGTTCTGTTTTCTCTTCTTATCAATATAAACCAACAATCTGGTTGTTATTACTTAGATTAATTTGCATCCTTTTGTTATAACAAAGGGAAAAGCAAACAGCTTCTTGGTACTGATAATGTGGTGGTACTATCATGGATTAGGAGGAACCCATCATCCAGATTGCCTATTACTGTTAAGAGAACTAAAATAAGTTTTCGTGGCTAATGAAGCCCAACATTCAAGCCCTTCATTCAATGAAGCCCAATATTCAAGTGAATATTTTAAATATTTTTATCCAGTAACTTGGCTGTACATTTTACAGCAAACTCATTCTGGTTGGCTTCATAGGAAGCATTGCTGCTCCAAATCAGTTATTGTCAGCAAGGGTCCCACATGGCCGCCAGTAGGCCAAATTCTGCCAGGAGACTGGCTGCCACACTATTTTTGTATTTTTGAATGTGAATGCCTTTAGGTGAGTATCTCCAATTTGCCACTCTCACGTGGGGCCCTATTGCATGGGGCCGTTTAGTGACGGCTAGGGCTTTTGAGTTGTCAACTTTCATTCTACTCAAACTGTCCTGAGATTCCTCTATGGTGAAAGCAGCTCATTGACAAAATAGCTACCCTAAAAGGTTTGCAGTCCCAATCATCTACATCGAGCTCTCTGGGGCTCAACTTAGCGGTTATATAGGCTTTTGAACAAATTGAAAGAGTTAAAGTAAAAGTTGATCCTACTGTCAGGCAGTTCTGGAGTTCCAAACCATTGAAGTCCTGCTAATTTATGATTAAAGGGACAGATGTTGGAAAGAAGCCATACATGGGACCATTAGAATAAGGTTCTCTAGGTTCAATTCTTGTAGCAACTTAGATCAAAAGACATCTACTTGGACTATATTAGCTTTTCCTATAAAAATCTTTCCCCTGAAATAAAATATAGTATTGTGCCTTTGGCTTTGTAAAGAAGAAAAACACTTTATTGATCACTGTCTTCATATAAAGACACATGGAATACATTTCCTTATCCCTAGTACCAGAGAAAAAGTTTGATTCTTTTGAATTGGTGTGCTTCTTTTCATCACATGGTGAGAGTTTCCTCACCTACAATGTTTACTTTTTAACCTTGGTTGTCAGAATATTGAAATTAACTGAAAATTAACCCATGGCTTCTTCCTTACACAGTTACTCTCCTTTTTCTTTATATGGGTTTTCCCCCCATCTCTCTTTTACTTTTAATCCTTTTTTATATAAATATATAAGAATTTACTGGTAACCACTTTCAATGACATTCTGAAAATATATGCATCTAAAACTGCAAATAAATCATTAATCATGAAGCATAGCCATATTTAAATATGACAAATAACTTTGTTAAAGATTCTATGACTTTTTGTATTACTCTTTCTTTTTTTTTTAAACAAATCGAAAAAAGTGTAGAAAAATCTAGTGTTTTAGAATATAAATTTTCTTAAGGAAATAGAGATGTGCAAATACTTAACCAGATATATCCTTTAACTGCTTTTTGTAATAAGAGAACAAGGACATATCTATCTGTATTTTTAAAACCAGAGGCAATCTGTTAAATGAATTAATGTGTATCCATGCAGTGGAATATTGTGCAGTTTGAAAAGATGCTGTTGTACAAGTATATTTGTTAGATGAAAGTCGTTAGAATATTGTGATTCAAAACAATATAGTGTTGTTTGTTGTTGCTTGTTTTTGTTTTTTGTTTTTTGTTTTTTGTTTGTGGTTTTTTTTGGCACAGAAAATCTAGAACTATGTACACCAAAGAGTTAGCAATAATTGCCTCTGGGGCAGTTGGAATTATATTTAACATGTATTTTAGTTTTGCCTATTTGTATTTTGTTTCTTTACTTTTTCTAAAATAAACATGTATTACCTTACTAATAAAAGCTAACAGATTTCAAATTAAAAAAAAAAAAAAACAGCCAGTGGTTGGGGATTTTTTGTCAGGGGTGTTTGGAATGGTAAAGGAACACAAACGAAAGATAGTGGTCCATGCCAATCTGTCAGGAAGATGGGGCCCAGAGAGGAACTTCAAAGAGCAGCTTACAGATCAGCCAGGTGCTTTGATTTTTGGTGAGGACTCCCCTGAGCACCATTTAATTCCTCTTTGTTAGTGTCTGCTGATAAGAAGACAGGATCGGAGATCCACCTGCTCAGTAAAGTAGCTTTGATTTAGCAGAGGTGGAAATCAAGGGATTTTTATTGATTTGATCCATGGATGTCTTATTATCAAAGTTTATTGATTGACATTTCTGAGAGATTTTCAGAGAGGGGCATAAAATAATGCAGTTAATGTCTATAAGATAACCTCTTTTTAAGCTAGAGGCATTTATGGATTTAGAATAAATGGACTTAGAATTTAATAGTATCTGGAAAAAAACAACAACCCTTGATGCCTAGCAGCATTGCAGGAGGAACGAGTGTTGACCTGTTATAAGCCAGTCCTGTTATAAGTTAGTTCATTTAGAAGCTAGTTCTCCAAAGCTTCTCAGTGAAGTCTTTTATTCTTTTTTACTTTCTTCTGATTCTTTTAAAGTATGGGGATTTTATAAATTCCCTGCTTCCACTTCTCCATATGACAATTTGTACTGAAACCCGAGGTTTCCATTTCCAGAGCAGAATCACTTTTAAGAAACAGGACCCTTGTCATTTTCCGGAAATGGTAGCTAATCCTGACTCAGTCTTCAGGAACACTTTAAAGGTACAGTTTTCCCCACAGTCTGCTGGAAAATAAAATATCGGGCTTGTGGATGGTGTCTGATGTGGAGAGTGTGGAAATGAAGGTAGCCATTTGGAGAACTGCTCTGTTCATGCGAAGATTGAGACAAATGTGCTCTTCTAACCTGTGAGGTACCATCTGTCTATGGGTTTATGTAGTCGTAAACCAGAGATTTAGATGTTATGGTCTCTGCAGCAAAAAACTCACTTGAAATGAATCTCTCACTAGCTGTTCCCAATATGACCATTAAAGTCTACCTTCTATGGCAGTTTATATTATTATGCCTGATCTCTGCTAGGTAGTAAGAGACCTGAAGAGGCTGTGTCTTAGATTTTTATTCCATATAGTGTCTAGTAGAGTGCTTTTCACCCTGTTCACATACAGTACATGTTTATTAAAACAACTCTATTAATATTTTCTTCTCTCTAAGCTAACAAAGAAAAACTGTCAGCTAAAAACATTAGTAGTTCAAAATCTTAGGCAAAGAAAGTCTATATAAATTTGAAAGGTTGAAATCAGAGTTAGGGACTGGTAAGGCAAGTTAAATGGAAGGGAGAGTGAATTAAGGAACTGTGACTGTATTGGTGAAAACATAGTTGAGATATTGATCGTGCTGTGCAGGCTGGAAAAGGAAGTAAGTGAATCCAGGAGAGGCCAAATGGGCTGCAGAACTGGGAAAGGCTCAGCATCAGTGGATTTGGATGATGTTGACGAGTAGTAATAGTGGTGAAAAGGAGTTCCAGGGCTAGAAGCAGAGCAAGTTATCATCAGTCTAGAAACAAGCTCAGAAATATGGCTAAAACAAATAATGGAAAGCCTAAATGTCCTTCAACTGATGAATGGATAAGGAAATTGTGGTTTATATACACAATGGAATACTACGTGGCAATGAGAAAGAACAAAATATGGCCTTCTGTAGCAACGTGGATGGAACTGGAGAGTGTTATGCTAAGTGAAATAAGTCATACAGAGAAAGACAGATACCATATGTTTTCACTCTTTTGTGGATCCTGAGAAACTTAACAGAAGACCATGGGGGAGGGGAAGAAAAAAAAAAAAGATGTTCGAGAGGGAGGGAGCCAAAACATAAGAGACTTAAAAACTGAGAACAAACTGAGGGTTGATGGGGGGTGGGAGGGAGGGGAGGGTGGGTGAGGGGAATTGAGGAGGGCACCTGTTGGGATGAGCACTGGGTGTTGTATGGAAACCAATTTGACGATAAGTTTCATATTTAAAAAAAGAAATATGGCTAAAACATTTTCATTTATTTATTCATTCATACAACAATGATTTCTAGTAGCTTACTATGAGAACCTATAGGATCCATGCTCACATTTTTAGTAGTTAAGTCAGAGAACATTGGCTGGCAAAATGTTAGAAAATTTTATTTGTGCATCATGATTGTGATTTTAAAAGAAAAATTTTTGAAAAGATATTCTAAGCTAGACCTTGTTTGTTCCCTCATGATAGCTACCCCATTCTAAAAGAAAAATTTTCATATTATATTGCCCAAGGATCGTATCTGAGTTTTTAATGTAATGGAGTCATCAGTGCCTCATGCCAAAAATAAAAAGCCTAAATTGATTACATTTTTATGTCAGATCCGAGAAACAGATATTCATATTTTTCCATTTACAATACCCATTCCCAAGGCACTCAAATTAACAACTTAAGGTTGAGGACATGTTACTTTAACAGAGAATCAATCCCTGATCTAACCACCTGGAAATGAAAACAAAGGGCTGGACCTTCATACCTATGTGGCCTTAAGATATTCCCAGCTAATAATGGAGAGGGTGAGTTATAATTTTTTTCTCTCCTATGAGTTTATTTCTGTCTTCATTTTAATATTAGATCTTGGGAAGTAGGCAGAGAAGGCTGAAGAAGTGAATGGGGACTAAAAGTAGACTGAGAATGGCAGGGCTAAGAGTGTGGCCTTTATTTGGTACATTAAGAAGCCAATTAAAGTTATCTTCCATTAAAAAAATGATACATTCATAATATATACCAAGGTCAAGAGATTGATGCCAAGTTGGTGTAAAGATGCAAAATATGAATCAGGACTACCTCTTATACTCCAGCATTTATTTAGTACATGTGTTGATTATCAAGTATCTATATCTTTTATGGAGGGTACCGTAAAGAACTGCATCATGTTTCTATATATTGTGGCAATGGTGAAGTGTGTGTGTTTTAGGTGGTGGTTGGAAAGGAAAAATGATAGTACTAAAAATGTGCAGGTAAAGGGCGCCTGGGTGTCTCAGTCGGTTAAGTGTCTGACTTCAACTCAGGTCATGATCTCATGGTTTGTGGGTTCAACTCCCACGTCTGGCTCTGTGCTGACAGCTCAGAGCCTGGAGACTGCTTTGGATTCTGTGTCTGCCTCTCTTTCTGCCCCATCCCCACTCATACTCTGTCTCTATGTCTCTCTCAAAAATTAATAAACATTAAAAAATAAAAAAAAATAAGTTTAAAAAATGTGCAAGTAAAGAATTGGAAGTTTCCATGAGAGTTATGTTGTTGATGCTGTTAATTGAATTTATAATACCTAATTTTTGAGTAGGTATTTTTCCTAAAGAAAATGGTATTTTTGTATTTAATAATTTATTCTTACAAACTTCTGACAATATGTATGTTAGCAGTGGATTTTCAAATTCCATAGGAATTTAGAAATATTATACATTATTGATGACAAGATACATCAAAAGCAAAAAAGGTTTTAAAGAAAAATAATATAAATCTCATATATTTTACATTTTCTGTTTGTGACTGTCTATTCTAGGTATCTCCAGAGTACTCTTTGATCTTTTTTTTTGATAGAATTTACAAGCCAACTGCTGCAACAGCAGCGGTAAGGAGATGGTGTGATTTCAGAGGTATTAGAGAAAATTTTAACTTATGCAGGGTTTTTCTCTCCCAGAAATGTAATGCTATAAGTGTTCTTAACTGCACCCCTTTCACTTCTTTTACTGCTTGAGCAAATTGCACCCATGTTTCAAAACCAGTTTATTTTATTTTTATATTTTTAACTTGTTTTATTTTTTATTTTTTTAAAATTTACATCCAAATTAGTTAGCATATAGTGCAACAATGATTTCAGGAGTAGATTCCTTAATGCCCCTTACCCATTTGGCCCATCCCCCCTCACAAACCCCTCCAATAACCCTCACTTTGTTCTCCATATTTATGAGTCTCTTCTGTTTTGTCCCCCTCCCTGTTTCATATTATGTTTGTTTCCCTTCCCTTATGTTTATCTGTTTTGTATCTTAAAGTCCTCATATGGGTGAAGACATATGATTTTTGTCTTTCTCTGACTAATTTCACTTAGCATAAGTGAAATCCAGTTCCAGTTCCATCCATGTAGTTGCATATAGCAAGATTTCATTCTTTTCAATTACCGAGTAATATTCCATTGTGTGTGTGTGTGTGTGTGTGTGTGTGTGTGTGTGTGTGTATACACATATACCACATGTTATTTATCCATTCATCTATCGATGGACATTTGGGCTCTTTCCATACTTTGGCTATTGTTGATAGTGCTGCTATAAATATGCGGGTGCATGTATCCCTTCGAAAAAATATACTGTATCCCTTGGACAAATGACTAGTAGTGCAATTGCTGGGTCATAGGGTAGTATTATTTTGTTTTTTGAGGAACCTCCATACTGTTTTCCACAGGGGCTGCATCAGCTTGCATTCCCACCAACAGTGC
The DNA here is from genome assembly GCF_018350195.1 of Panthera tigris. Lineage (NCBI taxonomy): Eukaryota > Metazoa > Chordata > Mammalia > Carnivora > Felidae > Panthera > Panthera tigris. The sequence continues at coordinate 69,172,222 of NC_056663.1, forward strand.
AAAAGAGATCCTCTTTCTCCGCATTCTTGCCAACATCTGTTGTTGCCTGAGTTGTTAATGTTAGCTATTCTGGCAGGTGTGAGGTGGTATCTCATTGTGGTTTTGATTTGTATTTCCCTGATGATGAATGATGTTGAGCATTTTTTTATGTGTCTTCTTGGGAGTGTCTATTCATGTCTTCTTGAGAGTGTCTATTCATGTCTTTTGCCCATTTCTTCACTGGATTATTTGGTTTTTGGGTGTTGAGTTTGATAAGTTCTTTATAGATTTTGGATACTAACCCTTTATCTGATATGTCATTTGCAAATATCTTCTCCCATTCTGACAGTTGCCTTTTAGTTTTGCTAATTGTTTCCTTTGCTGTGCAGAAGCTTTTTATTTTGATGAGGTCCCAGTAGTTCATTTTTGCTTTTAATTCCCTTCCCTCTGGAGACGTGTTGAGTAAGAAGTTGCTGCACCCAAGATCAAAGAGGTTTTTGCCTGCTTTCTCCTCAAGGATTTTGATGGCTTCCTGTCTTACATTTAGGGCATTCATTCATTTGAGTTTATTTTTGTGTCTGGTGTAAGAAAGTGGCCCAGGTTCATTGTTCTGCATGTCGCTGTCCAGTTTTCCCAGCACCACTTGCTGAAAAGACTGTCTTTATTCCATTGGATATTCTTTCCTGCTTTGTCAAAGATTAGTTGGCCATATGTTTGTGGGTCCATTTCTGGGTTCTCTATTCTGTTCTATTGATCTGAGTGTCTGTTCTTGTGCCAGTACCATACTGTCTTGATGATTACAGCTTTGTAGTATAGCTTAAAGTCTGGGATTGTGATGCCTTTTCTTTTTCAAGAAAAAGAAAAGGGTTTTCTTTTTCAAGATTTCTTTGGCTATTCAGCATCTTTTCTGGTTCCATTCAAATTCTAAGATTATTTCTTCTAGCTCTGTGAAGAATGCTGGTGTTACTTTGATAGGAATTGCATTGAATATGTAGATTGCTTTGGGTAGTATTGACATTTTAACAATATTTGTTCTTCCTATCCAGGAGCATGGAATCTTTTTCCATTTTTTTTTTTGTGTGTCTTCATCAATTTCTTTCATAAGCGTTCTATAGTTTTCAGTGTATAGATTTTTCACCTCTTTGGTTAGATTGATTCCTAAGTATTTTATGGTTTTTTGTTCAACTGTAAATGGGATCGATTCCTTGATTTCTCTTTCTGTTGCTTCATTGTTGGTGTATAGGAATGCAACTGATTTCTGTGCATTGATTTTATATCCTGCAACTTTGCTGAATTCATGAATCAGTTCTAGCAGTTTTTTGGTGGAGTCTTTTGGGTTTTCCATATAGAGTATCATGTCATCTGTGAAGAGTGAAAGTTTGACCTCCTCCTGGCCGATTTGGATACTTTTTATTTCTTTGTGTTGTCTGATTGCGGAGCTAAGACTTCCAATACCATGTTGAATAAGAGTGGCGAGAGTGGACATCCCTGTCTTGTTCCTGACCTTAGGGGGAAAACTCAGTTTTTCCCCATTGAGGATGATATTAATGTTGGGTCATTTTTTATGATCTCGAGGTGCGATCCTTCTTTCCCTACTTTCTTGAGGGTTTTTATCAAGAAAGGATGCTGTGGTTTGTCAAATGAATTTTCTGCATCTATTGAGAGGATCTTATGGTTCTTGTCCTTTCTTTTATTGATGTGATGAATCACATTGATTGTTTTGTGGATATTGAACCAGCCCTGCATCCCAGGTATAAATCCCGCTTGGTAATGGTGAATAATTTTTTTAATGTATTGTTGGAGCCGGCTGGCTAATATCTTGTTGAGGATTTTTGCATCCATGTTCGTCAGGGCAGTTGGTCTATAGTTTTCCCTTTTAGTGTGGTCTCTGTCTGGTTTTGGAATCAAGGTAATGCTGGCTTCATAGAAAGAGTTTGGAAGTTTTCCTTCCATTTCTATTTTTTGGAATACCTTCAAGAGAATAAGTGTTAACTCTTCCTTAAATGTTTGGTAGAATTCCCCTGGAAAGCCATCTGGCCCTGGACTCTGTTTTTTTTTGGAATATTTTTTATTTCAAATTCGGTTTCCTTACTGATTATGGGTCTGTTCAAATTTTGCTTCTTCCTGTTTCAGTTTTGGTAGTGTATATGTTTCTAGGAATTTGTCCATTTCTTCCAGATTGCCCATTTTATTGGCATATAATTGCTCATAATATTCTCTTATTATTGTTTTTATTTCTGTTGTGTTGGTTGTGATCTCTCCTCTTTCATTCTTGATTTTAGTTATTTGGGTCCTTTGTTTTTTGATCACACTGGCTAGTGGTTTATCAATTTTGTTAATTCTTTCAAAGAACCAACTTCTGGTTTCATTGATCTGTTCTACCGTTTTTTGTTTTTTGTTTTTTTTGGTTTTGATAGCATTTATTTCTGCTCTAATCTTTATTATTTCCTGTCTTCTGCTGGTTTTGGGTTTTATTTGCTGTTCTTTTTCCAGCTCCTTAAGGTGTAAGGTTAGGCTGTGTATCTGGGATCTTTCTTCCTTCTTTAATAAGGCCTGGATTGCTATATACGTTCCTCTTATGACCGGCTTTGCTGCGTCGCAGAGGTTTTGGGTTGTGGTGTCATCATATTCATTGATTTCCATATACTTTCTAATTTCCTCTTTAACTTCTTGGTTAACCCACTCATTCTTTAGTAGGATGTTCCTCAGTCTCCAAATATTTGTTACCTTTCCAAATTTTTTCTTGTGGTTTATTTCAAGTTTCATAGTGTTGTGGTCTGAAAATATGCATGGTATGATCTTGATCTTTTTGTACTTACTTAGGGCTGATTTGTGTCCCAGTATCTGGTTGATTCTGGAGAACGTTCCATGTGCACTGGAGAAGAATGTATATTCTGCTGCTTTAGGATGAAATGTTCTGAATATATCTGTTGAGTCCATGTGGTCTCGTGTGTCATTCAAAGCCATTGTTTCCTTGTTGACTTTTTGATTAGATGATGTGTCCATTGTTGTGAGTGTGGTGTTGAAGTCTCCTACTATTATGGTATTACTATCGATGAGTCTCTTATGTTTGTGATTCATTGATTTATGTATTTGGGTTCGTCCACATTTGGCACATAAATATTTACAATTGTTAGGTCTTCTTGGTGGAGAGACCCCTTGATTATGATAAAATGCCCTTCTGCATCTCTTGATACAGTCTTTATTTTAAAGTCTATATTGTATGATATAAGTCTGGCTACTCCGGCTTTCTTTTGTTGACCTTTAGCAATATAGATGGTTCTCCATCCCCTTATTTTCAATCTGAAGGTGTCTTTAGGTCTAAAGTGGGTGTCTTGTAAACAGCATATAGATGGATCTTGTTTTCTAATCCATTATGTTAACCTATGTCTTTTGATTGGAGCATTTAGTCCATTGATGTTTAGAGTGAGTACTGAAAGATATGAATTTGTTGCCATTATGATGCTTGTAGAGTTGGAGTTTCTGGTGGTGTTCTCTGGTCCTTTCTAGTCTTCATTGCTTTTGGTGTATATGTGTATATATATGTATGTATATATATATATATTTTTTTTCCATCTTTTCTCCCCTCAGAGAGTCCCCCTTAAAATTTCTTGCAGGGGTGGTTTAGTGGTCACAAAATCCTTTAATTTTTATTTGTCTGGAAAAATTTTTATCTCTTCTTCTATTTTGAATGACAGCCTTTCTGGTTAAAGAATTCTTGGCTGCATGGTTTTCTGATTCAGCACACTGAATATATCCTGCCACTCCTTTCTGGCCTGCCAAGTTTCTGTGGATAGGTCTGTTGCAAACCTGATCTTCTTCCCTTGAATGTTAGGGACTTTTTTCCCCTTGCTGTTCACTATCACCCCTTGTCACCTTCTCTTTTTAAAAAGATTCTTAAAAAGAGCTTTATTGAGGCATAATTGACATATAATAAACTGTACAAATTTAAAGCATACAATATAAATTGAGATACAGATATATAGATATATTAGAAACTATCACCATAATTCAAACAATAAACAGAGAGACGGGTTAAGATGGTGGAGGAGTAGGGCAACCCTAAGCTTACTTCCTCCCCTAAACAGCTGGGTAAATATCAAATCATTCTGAACACCCAAAAAATCGAAGTAGAGAACAAAGATGCACGTCTACAAAAAATGACCCATGGAAGTTAGGAACTGTAGAGAATTGATCTGTGGGAGAAAAGAGCTGTAGATGCTTCAGTGAGGAGGGAGCCTGACTTCAGAGAGATGAGCTAGAGAGAAAGAGAGAGAAAGAGTGGGGGAAAAATGAAAACATGTGCAAAGGATTGCCCAAGAAAACTTTTCCCCAAAACCATTTACAGGGAAAAAGGAAAGGGTTTCAATATTGTCAGTTTTTTTTTAATAAACAGAGGACAGAGTCTGAATTTTTTGAGTTCAGCATCTGGCAGTGCTCTGGTGAGGAAGCAGGACAGGGTCCCAGAAAAGGGCAGCTCAGTGTGAGGATTCCTTGAGTCACATGGGGAGAAATGTATTTTGTAGAGGCGATAGGGCCTCTCCATGGGTAAAGGACCCAGCAGGCACCATAGAGCTGCCCCATTCACTGGTATAGGAACAAAGATGCCAGCTGAGGGCAGTAAACCCTCACACCAGGTTGCAATTTACCATAAACCCTGAGTCTTTGCATGGTCACTCAACTGTTTTCTGGGACAATCCGGCACTAGCCACAGTTCAGCAACCCCTCAGTGTGGGTCCAAGCCGCAGGAATCTCTGAAGTATGGGGTTTTGAAACATAACCATACCTGGGATAAAACCCAGGAGGGTAGTGCTGCCTAGTCAGGTGAACAATTTGGTCAAGTACAGGGTGAAAGTGGGGATCTGATAGTAGTTGGGTCACAGGAGGGGTGATTGTTTTGTGCATCTGTGAGGGTGCAAACTTTTTGTTCTGGAGATTAGAGAGTGGGGCAAAACCACTTTCATCCCTAACCCACCAGCAAAAATCACCTCAGTGAACTACACAGTGCCACCAAGTGGAGAATGGAGCCATTACACCGAGCCCCGCACTCCTGTGCCCTACAGGCACATCTCCATTAGGGCATATCCACCTGAGAATTAGAGCAGCAGGTTCTTCTCCCAGAGGATCAGCACAAACCCCTTTCATTCACTAAGTCTACTGATCATAGAGTGCTACAAAGCTTCAGCCCTAGGGAAAACAGGAACTAGCTTCCTTTGGGTTTTTTGTTTGTTTTATTTTGTTTCTTTCTGTTGTTGCTTTTGTTTTTTCTTAGATCCAGAAAAGGAAAACTTTATTTTATTTTATTATGTTTTTAATTTTTTCTTTTTTCTCTCGAGCTTCTCTTAACAAGCATACCAAAACATACCTGAGATCTAAAATTTTTATTTTATTATTATTATTTTTCCTCCAAAATGACAAGATGGAGGAATTCGCCCCAAAAAAGAACAGGAAGAAATGATAGTCAGGGATTTAATCAATAAAAATATAAGTAAGATGTCTGAACTAGAATTTAAAACAATTATAAAAATTCTAGATAGACTTGAAAAAAGCATAGAAGACACTAGAGAATCCCTTACTGCAGAGATAAAAGAGCTAAAATCTAATCAGGCCAAAGTTAAAAATGCTATAACTGAGATGCAAACCTGAATGGAGTCCATAACAGCAAGGATGGATGAATCAGTGATTTAAAGATAAATAATGGAGGCGTCCCTGGGTGACTCCATCAGTAAGTGTCCGACTTCAGCTCAGGTCATGATCTCGCAGTCTGTGAGTTCAAGCCCTGTGTTGGGCTCTGGGCTGACAGCTCAGAGCCTGGAGCTGCTTTGGATTCTGTGTCTCCCTCTCTCTCTGCCCCTCCCCGACTTGTGCTCTGTCTCTCTCAAAAATAAATAAACATTAAAAACATAAAAAAAGAGTTAAGATAATGGAAAATAATGAGGCTGAAGAGGGAAACAAAGGTAATGGATCATGAAAGTAGGTTGGGGATTTCATCCACTTATTAAAATGGAAAAACATTTGTATCATAGGAATCCGAGAAGATAAAGAGAGAGAAAGAGGGGCAGAAGGCTTATTCAAAAAATTATAGCTGAAAACTCTGTTAATCTGGGGAAGGACAGACATCAAAACCCAAGAAGCACAGAGAACTCCCACTCAACAAATCCAACCATCTCCAAGGCATATCAAATCACAAAATACTCAGACAAGGAAAGAATTCACAAATTCACAAAATACTCAGATAAGGAAAGAATCCTGAAAGCAGCAAGAGAGAAAAAGTCCTTAACCTACAAGGGAAGACAGATCAGGTTTGCAGCAGATCTGTCCATAGAAACTTGGCAGGCTAGAAGAGAGTGGCAGGATATATTCAATGTGCTGAGTGGGAATATATGGAGCCAAGATGATTTTATCCAGCAAGGCTGTTGTTCAGAATAGAAGGAGAGACAGAGTTTCCCAAGCAAAAACAAAAACAAAAACAAAAAACTAAAGAAATTCATGACAACTAAATCAGGTCTATGAGAAATACTAAGGGGGACTCTTTGCATGGGGGGAGAAAAGACCAAAAGCCACAAAGACTGGAAAGGAACAGAGAACATCACCAGAAACACCAACTTTACAGATAACATAATGGTATTAAACTCATATCTTTCAATAATCACCCTGATTGTAAATGGACTAAATCCTCCAATCAAAAGATATAAATTATCAAAATAGATTAAAAAAATAAGACCCATTTATATGCTGCATACAGGAAACTCATTTTAGACCTAAAGATATGGAGAGATTGAAAGTAAGGAGATGTAGAAGCATCTATCATGCTAATGGACATCAAAAGAAAGCCAGAGTAGCCATACTTATATCAGACAAACTAGATTTTAAACCAAAGACTGTAAAAAGAGATGAAAAGGGCACTGTATCATAATTAAGGGGTCTACCCATCAAGAAGATCTAACAATTATAAATATTTATGTATCTAACTTGAAAGCACCAAAAAACATAAATCAATTAATAACAAACATAAAAAAGTCACTGATAATGATACAATAATAGTAGGGGGCTTTAACATCCCACTTATAGCAATGGACAGATCATCTAAGCAGAAAATCAACAAGAAAACAATGGCTTTGAAGGACACCATAGACCACATGGACTTAACAAATATATTCAGAACATTTCATCCTAAAGCAGTAGAATTCCATGTGGACATTCTTTTCAAGTGCACATGGAACATTCTCCAGAATAGATCACATTCTGGGTCATAAACCAGACCTCAACAAGCACAAAAAGATTGAGATCATACCATGCATATTTTCGGACCACAACACTTTAAAAGTTGAAGTCAACCACAAGAAATATGTTGAAAGACCACAAATACATGGAGGTTAAAGAACATCCTACTAAAGTATCCAGTGACATGCAGAAGAATGATCCTGGACCACTTTCTTACACCATACACAAATATAAGCTCAAAATGGTGAAAGACCTAAATGTAAGACAGGAAGCCATCAAGATCCTCGAGGAGAAAGCAGGCAACTACCTCTTTGACTTCAGTGGCAGCAATGTCTTACTTGACATGTCTCTGGAGGCAAGGGAAACAAAAGCACAAATAAACTATTGGGACTTCATCAAGATAAAAGCTTTTGCACTGTGAAGGAAACAATTAACAAAACCAAAAGGTAACTGACAGAATGGCAGAAGATATTTGCAAATGACATATCTGATAAAGGGTTAGTATCCAAAAATCTATAAGGAGATTATCAAACTCAACACCCCCCCCCCCACACACACACACAAACAAATAATTCAGTGAAGAAATGGGCAGAAGACATGAATGGATATTTTTCCAAAGAATACATCCAGATAGCAAAGAGAGATATGAAAGGATGCTGAATGTCACTCATCATCAGGGAATAAAAATCAAAACCACAATGAGATACCACCTCACACCTGTCAGAATGGTTAAAATTAACAACTTGGGCAACAACAGATGTTTTCAGGGATTCAGAGAAATGAGAACCCTCTTGCACTGTTGGTGGGAATGCAAACTGGTGCAGCCACTCTGGACAACAGAATGGAGGCTTCCTCAAAAAAAAAAAAAAAAAAAGAACTATCCTATGACCCAGAAAATGCACTATTAGGTATTTATCCAAATGATACAAAAAAGCTGATTTGAAGGGCACATGCACCCCAATGTTTATAGCAGCACTATAAACAGTAGATAAAGTTTGGACAGAGCCCAAATGTCCATCAATTGATGAATGGACAAAGAAGATGTGGTGTATATATATATACAATGGAATATCACTTTGCAATAAAAAAGAATGAACTATTACCATTTGCAACAATGTGGATGGAACCAGAGTGTACTATGCTAAGTGAAATAGGTCAGTCAGAGAAAGACAAATTTCATATGATTTCATTCATATGTGGAATTTAAGAAACCAAATAGATGAACACAGGGGAAGGGAAGCAAAAATAAGATAAAAACAGAGAGGGAGAAAAACCATAAGAGACTTTTAAGTATAGAGAACAAACTGAGGGTTGCTGGTGAGGTGTTGAGTGGGGGGGATGGGCTAACTGGGCAATGGACATTAAGGAGGGCACTTGTTGGGATGAACAGTCTATTTTATATGTAAGTGATGAATCACTAAATTCTATTCCTGAAATCATTATTACACTATATGTTAATTAACTTGGATTTAAAGAAAAACATAACTAGAAAAAGAACATCCTACTAAAGAATGAATGGGTTAACCAGGAATTAAAGATGAAATAAAAAAAAGTACATGGAAGCAAATGAAAATGAAAACACAGCAGTCCAAAACCTTTGGGATACAGCAAGGCAGTCCTAAGAGGGAAGTATATAGCAATACAGGCCTACTTCAAGAAGCAATAAATGTCAAATATGCGACTTAACCTTACACCTAAAGGATCTAGAAAAGAAACAGCAACTAAAGCCTAAAACCAGCAGAAGAAGGTAAATAATAAAGATTATAGCAGAAAGAAACAATACAGAAACAAAAAAACCCAATGGAACAGATCAACAAAACTAAGATCCGGTTCCTTGAAAGGATTAATAAAATTGATAAACCATTAGACAGACTTATCAAGAAGAAAAGAGGAAAGAAGCCAAATAAATAAAATCATGAATGAAAGGGGAGAGATCACAACCAACACCACAGAAATACAAAGAACTATGAGAGAATATTATGAAAAATTTTATGCCAACTAACTGGGCAATATGGAAGAAATGGCTAAGTTCCTAGAAATACACAAATTACCAAAACTGAAATGGAAAGAAGTAGAATATTTGAGTAGACCCATAACCAGCAAAGAAATTGAATCAGTAAACAAAAGTCCAGGGTCATGGCTTCCCAGGGAAATTCAACCAGACATTTAAAGAAGAGTTAATAATTATTCTTCTCAAAGTGTTTAAAAAAAAATGGAAGGAAACTTCCAAACTCATTCTATGAAGTGAGCCTTACTTTGATTCCAAAACCAGATGAGGACCCCACTGAAAAAGAGAATTAGAGGCCAATATCCCTGATGAACATGGGTGCAAAAATTCTCAACAAGATACTAGCAAATTGAATTCAAGAGTACACTAAAAGAATTATTCACCACAATCAAGTGGAATTTATTCCTGAGATGCAGGGATGGTTCAATATTTGCAAATCAATCAATGTGAAACACCACACTAATAAAAGAAAGGATAAGAACCAAATGATCATCTCAATAGAGGCAGAAAAAGCATTTGACAAAATAGAGCTTCTGTTCTTGATAAAAACCCTCAAAAAGTAGGAATAGATTGAACATATCTCAATGTCATAAAGTCCAGATAGGAAAGACTCACAGCTAAATTCATGCTCAATGGAGAGAAACTGAGAACATTCCCCCTAAGGTCAGGAACAAGATAAGGATGTCTACTTTTACCATTACCATTTAACATAGTACTGGAAGTCTTAGCTTCAGCAATAAGACAACAAAAAGAGACAAAAGCATCCAAATTGGCAAGTAAGAAGTCAAATTTCACTATTTTCAGAGGACATAATAATCTATGTAGACAACCTGAAAGACTCCACCAAAAAAAAAATGCTAGAACTAATACATGAATTCAGCAAAGTGACAGGATATAAAATCAATATACAGAAATCTGTCCATTTCTATACACCAATAATGAAGCAGCAGAAAGAGAAATCAGAAATTGATCCCATTTTAAACTGTACCAAAACCAATTAGATGCTTAGGAATAAACCTAACCAAAGATCTAAAAGATCTGTACTCTGAAAACTATAGAGCACTTATGAAAGGAATTGAAGAGGACACAAAGAAATGGAAAAAAAAAACATTCCGTTTTTATGGATTGGAAGAACAAACATTGTTAAAATGTCTATGCTACCCAAAGCAACCTACACATTTAATGCAATCCTCATCAAACTACTACTAGAAGTTTTCACAGAGCTAGAACAAATGATCCTAAAATTTGTATGGAACCACAAAAGATGCCAAATAGCCAAACCAATCCTGAAAAAGAAAAACAAAACTAGAGGCATCACAGTTCTGGACTTCAAACTCTGTTACAAAGCTGTAGTCATCAATACAGTAGGGTAACGGCACAAACACAGACACAGACCAATGGACAGAATAGAAAACCGGGAAATAGACCCACAACTATATGGTCAACTCAACTTCAACAAACAGGAAAAAATATCTATGGGAAAAAGGATAGTCTCTACAACAAATGGTGTTGGGAAAACTGGATGATGACATGCAGAACAATGAAACTGGATAACTTTCTTACACCTTACAACAAAATAAATTCAAAATGGACGAAAGACCTAAAAGTGAGACAGGAAACCATAAAAATCCTAGAGGAGACCACAGGCAGCAACCTCTTTGCCCTCAGTCGTACCAACTTCTAACACTTCACCAGAGGCAAGGGAAACAAAAGCAAACATGAACTATTGGGACTTCATCAAGATAAAAAAGTTCTGCACAGTGAAGGAAACAATTAACAAAATCAAAAGGAAACTGACAGAATGAAAAAAGATATTTGTGAATGACATATCAAATAAAGAATTAATATCCAAAACCTATAAAGAACTTTTCAAACTCAACACCCAAAAACCAAATAATCCAGTTAAGAAACGGGCAGAAGAATAATTTTTCCAGAGAAAACATCCAGAGGCTAACAGACACATGAAAAGATGCTCAACACCACTCATCATCACAGAAATACAAATCAAAACTATAATTAGATAACATCTCATACCTGTCAGAATGACTAAAATTAACAACACAAGAAACAATTGTTCACGAAGATGTGGAGAAAGGGGAACAGTCTTACACTGTTGGTGGGAATGCAAACTGGTGCAGCCACTCTGGAAAACAGTATGGTATGGAGTTTCCTCAAAGTTAAAAATAGAACTACACTATAATCCAGCAATTTCAGTGTTAGGTATTTATTGAAAGGATACAAAAAATGATTTGAACTGATTTGAAGGGGTATATGCACCCCATGTTTATAGCAGAATTATCGACAATAGCCAAACTATGGACAGATCCCAAATGTTCATTGACTGATGAACACATACAATGAACAGGTTCATGAATAAACACGGTGGAATATTACTCAGGCATCAAAAAGAATGAAATATTGCCATTTGCAATGGCATGGATGGAGTTAGAGTGTATTATGCTAAGTGAAATAAGTCAGTCAGAGAAAGACAAATACCATATGATTTCACTCATATGTGGAATTTAAGTAACAAAACAGATGATCATATGGGAGGGGGGAAAAAGAGGTGGAAACAAACCTTAAGAGACTCTTAAAGATAAGTTTGATGGAGGGATGTGGGAGGGGTATGGATGATGGGTACTAAGGAGGGCTCTTGTTATGATGAGCACCGGGTATTGTATGTAAGGGATGAGTCACTGAATTCTGCTCCCGAAACCAATATTGCACTGTATGTTAACTAACTAGAATTTAAATAAAAATTTGAAAATAAAAAAAAAAACAAGAAACGAACAAAAAAAAAATAAAAAACCATATCCTTCAGCCCTAAAATTGCCTACATACCATTGTAATTCCACCCTTCAATTGGACCCCTTCTTCAGACAACCACTGATCTATTTTCTAACGATCAATGGGCATTTTCTAGAATTTTATAAAAATGGAATCACACAACATGCATTCTGTTTGACCTGAGTTCTTTTACTCCATATAAATACTTTGTTATTCACCTATGTTGTGCATGTCAATAATTCATTCTTTTTTGTCTTAGTTCAGGGTGATATAACAAAATATGACAGACTAGGTAGGCTATAAGCAATATACATTGACTTCTCATAGCTCTGGAGGCTGTAAGTCTGAGATCAGGGTGCCAGCATGTTCAGGTTCTGGTGGGAGCCCTCTTCTAGGTTACAGGTTGCCAACTTCTTGTTGTATCTTTACATGGTTGTAGGCGTTAGGCAGCTCTGTAGGCTCTCTTTTCCAAGAGCACTATTCCCACTCATGCGGGCGCCACACTCATGACCTAAGCACACCCAAGGGCCCCATCTCCTAATACCATCACATTGTGCATTAAGACTTGAACAAATGAATGGGTGGGGCCAAGCACTCAGACCATAGGATTTTTATTTCTGAATGGTATTCCATTATACAGATCAGGACTGGCTTTTGCACTTCCATGTAAAATTTGGTATCAACTTGTGAATTTCTACCAAAAACGTCTAATAGGATTTTGATAGGGACCATGTTTATTATATAGATCAATTTGGGGATAACTGCAATCTTGACAATATTGAGACTTATAACCTATAAACATGAAATGTCTCTTCATTTATTTAGCTCTTTATTTTCTATCAATAGTGTTTATAGTTTTCAGTGTACAAGACTTGCTCTTCTTTAGTAACATTTACTCCTTTTTTGTTTTTGATGCTACTGAGAATGTAATTTTCTTAATTTCATTTTTGTTTCTTTCTCTCCATTACATATAAATAAGTTGCTTTTGTATATTGATCTTATATCCACCAATCTTGCTAAACTTGTTTAATTTAGTTCTGTCTCCCTACCACCCCGCCTTCACACTTGGGATTGTCCATACATAGGATCATCTATAAATAAAGTTTTACTTTTCCTGTCCCATGTGGGTGCTTAATTTCTTTGTTCCTCCCCCCCACCTTTTTTTTTTTTTTTACCTTACTTGACAGGCTAGAACAACCAGAATGTTGAAGAGAAGTGAGGAAAGCAAACATCATTGCCTTGTTTCCAATCTTAGGTTGAAAACATGTAGTCTTTCACCAAGTGTGATGTTAGCTGTCATATTTATTTCCTTCATCATGTTCCCTTCTATTCCTACTTGGAGAGTTTTTTTTCTTCCTCACAAGGGTTGGATTGTGCCAAACACTTTTTCTGCACCTGCAAAATAGTCACTTTCTGATGGGAAAAGAGAATAACAGCTAATTTTGATGGAAGTTCTTTGACAGAAATTGGTACAATAAACAGACAGCCACCACTTGATAGAGCAACAAATATTTCCACAATGGAAGGATCAAAGGTAAGAGGTGAATCCAGAAGCAAAAACATTTTCTTGTGTAATTTCAAAAATACCTGGAAATGTTGAATGTTTCGAATTATACATTCACGAGGGACTCTGACAATCTTAGGTATCACCGCAGTGGCTGACGTATGGGGAACATAGGGCAAGCAATGCTTTGAACTGTTCTGACTTTTCTTCATTGCTGTTCTCAGAATTTGTGCTGTTTGCCATTTTTTTCTTGTTCATATTTCTGCTTTCTTTCATTTAGCATCAAGCCCACTTCAATGTTTTTCCAGTTAAGTCTGAGTACAGGTCATTATGTTCTGCAAGCATATCATGTTCAGTAATGTTTCATAGGAAGATTTGTATTTATTAATTTGCTGTTTTTTTCAATGAGAATATAGCTTAGATTACATTTTTTCATAAGATGAGTTGATAATTCTGGTGGTGAGTCTGGACCAATAGGAACATACACAGCAGGGATTTGGAGAAAGTATTCTTTTGTTTTTTTTGTCCTTGTATCATGGTATGATTACTAAACTGCATTCCAGACAACAGAGCCACAGCAGAAACAAATGCCTATAGCAATTGTTAGTAAACCTGTTAGCCCACTGGAATCATCTGGAAGTCTTTAAAAGATACCAATCCCTGGGCCTTGTACCTATTATTTGAATTTAACTTATCTGGGTTGAGGTCCTGGTATCAACATTTTGAAAAAGCCCTCTTTGAGATCTAATGTTAAGTCATGTCAGAGATCCACTGGTCTAAAGCCACGGAGATAATGAGAGGGAATCCAAGCCAGGAATGACAGCTGTATAGGCCAAGGCAAACAGGTAGGAGAAAACATAGATCAAAAACCAGGCAGATATCCTCAGAGACAGATACTTCATCAACCCTGACCAGTATCCTTAAGCAGCTAGCCTCCTATGCTTGGTTATGGATCTGAGTCATGAAGGTCTGTGGATTTCTTACCACTTAGCAAGTAGATATAAAATTTTTTCTTCTAGATTTTTTTTTAAAAAAGGAATGAAAGCACATTGATTTACTTAAAATGTACTTCTTTTTTTTAATATGAAATTTATTGTCAAATTGGTTTCCATACAACACCCAGTGCTCATCCCAACAGGTGCCCTCCTCAATACCCCTCACCCACCCTTCCCTCACTCCCACCCCCCATCAACCCTCAGTTTGTTCTCAGTTTTGAAGAGTCTCTTGTGCTTTGGCTGTCTCCCAATCTAACCTCTTTTTTTTTTTTTCCTTCCCCTCCCCCATGGGTTTCTCTTAAGTTTCTCAGGATCCACATAAGAGTGAAACCATATGGTATCTGTCTTTCTCTGTATGACTTATTTCACTTAACATAACACTCTCCAGTTCCATCCACATTCCTACATAAGGCCATTTCATTCTTTCTCATTGCCAGGTAGTATTCCATTGTGTATATAAACCACAATTTCTTTATCCATTCATCAGTTGATGGACATTTCGGCTCTTTCCATAATTTGGATATTGTTGATAGTGCTGCTATAAACATTGGGGTACAAGTGCCCCTATGCATCAGTACTCCTGTATCCCTTGGGTAAATCCTAGTAGTGCTATTGCTGGGTCATAGGGTAGATCTATTTTTAATTTTTTGAGGAACCTCCACACAGTTTTCCAGAGTGACTGCACCAGTTTGCATTCCCACCAATAGTTCAAGAGGGTTTCCGTTTCTCCACATCCTCGCCATTATCTATAGTCTCCTGATTTGTTCATTTTAGCCACTCTGACAGGAGTGAGGTGATATCTCAGTGTGGTTTTGATTTGTATTTCCCTGATGAGGAGTGACGTTGAACATCTTTTCATGTGCCTGTTGGCCATCTGGATGTCTTATTTAGAGAAGTGTCTATTCATGTTTTCTGCCCATTTCTTCACTGGATTATTTGTTTTTTGGGTGTGGAGTTTGGTGAGCTTTTTATAGATTTTGGATACTAACCGCTTGTCTGATGTGTTATTTGCAAATATCTTTTCCCATTCCATTGGTTGCCTTTTAGTTTTGTTGATTGTTTCCTTTGCTGTGCAGAAGCTTTTTATCTTCATGAGGTCCCAATAGTTCATTTTTGCTTTTAATTCCCTTGCCTTTGGGTAAATGTCAAGTAAGAAATTGCTGTAGCTGAGGTCAGAGAGGTTTTTACCTGCTTTCTCCTCTAGGGTTTTAATTGTTTCCTGTCTCACATTCAGGTCCTTTATCCATTTTGAGTTTATTTTTGTGAATGGTGTGAGAAAGTGGTCTAGTTTCATTCTTCTGCATGTTGCTGTCCAGTTCTGCAAGCACCATTTGTTAAAGAGACTGTCTTTTTTCCATTGCATGTTCTTTCCTTCTTTGTCAAAGATTAGTTGGCCATACGTTTGTGGGTCTAGTTCTGGGGTTTCTATTCTATTCCATTGGTCTATGTGTCTGTTTTTGTGCTAATACCTTGCTGTCTTGATGATTACCGCTTTGTACTAGAGGCTAAAGTCTGGGATTGTGATGCCTCCAGCTTTGGTCTTCTTCTTCAAAATTACTTTGGCTATTCGGGGTCTTTTGTAGTTCCATACAAATTTTAGGATTGCTTGTTCTAGCTTTGAGAAGAACGCTGGTGCAATTTTGATTGGGACTGCATTGAATGTGTAGATAGCTTTGGGTAGTATTGACACTTTAACAATATTTATTCTTCCAATCCATGAGCACGGAATGTTTTTCCATTTCTTTATATCTTCTTCAATTTCCTTCATAAGCTTACTGTGCTTTTCAGCATATAGATCTTTTACATCTTTGGTTAGGTTCATTCCTAGGTATTTTATGGTTCTTGGTGCAATTGTGAATGGGATCAGTTTCTTTATTTGTCTTTCTGTTGCTTCGTTATTAGTGTATAAGAATGCAACTGGTTTCTGCACATTGATTTTGTATCCTGCAACTTTGCTGAATTCATGTATCAGTTCTAGCAGACTTTTGGTGGAGTCTATTGGGTTTTTCATGTATAATATCATGTCATCTGCAAAAAGTGAAAGCTTGACTTCATCTTTGCCACGTTTGATTCCTTTGATTTCTTTTGTTGTCTGATTGCTGATGCCAACACTTCCAACACTATGTTAAATTACAGCGGTGAGAGTGGACATCTCTGTCATGTTCCTGATCTCAGGGGGAAAGCTCTTAGTTTTTCCCCATTGAGGATATTAGCTGTGGGCTTTTCATAAATGACTTTTATGATGTTTAGGTATATTCCTTCTATCCCGACTTTCTCGAGAGTTTTTATTAAGAAAGGATGCTGAATTTTGTCAGGGAAATTTCTTGGAACAGCTTGAAGAGGATAGGTATTATCTTTGCTTTAAATGTCTGGTAGAATTCCCTAGGGAAGCCATCTGGTCCTGGACTCTTATTTGTTGGGAGATTTTTGATAACTGATTCAATTTCTTTGCTGGTTATGGGTCTATTCAAGTTTTCTATTTCTTCCTGTTTGAGTTTTGGAACTGTGTGGGTGCTTAGGAATTTGTCCATTTCTTCCAGATTTTTCAGTTTGTTGGCATATAATCTTTCATAGTATTCCCTGATAATTGCTTGTATTTCTGAGGGATTAATTGTAATAATTCCATTTTAATTCATGATTTTATCTATTTGGGTCATCTTCCTTTTCTTTTTGAGAAGCGTGGCTAGAGGTTTATCAATTTTGTTTATTTTTTCAAAAAACCATCTCTTGGTTTCATTGATCTGCTCTACACATTTTTTAGATTCTATATTGTTTATTTTTGCTCTGAACTTTATTATTTCTCTTCTTCTGCTGGGTTTGGGGTATCTTTGCTGTTCTGCTTCTATTTCCTTTAGGTGTGCTGTTAGATTTTGTATTGGGATTTTTCTTGTTCCTTGGGATAGGCCTGGATTGCGATGTATTTTCCTCTCAGGACTGCCTTTGCTGCATCCCAAAGCATTTGGATTGTTGTATTTTTATTTTCATTTGTTTCCATATATTTTTAAATTTCTTCTATAATTGCCTGGTTGGCCCATTCATTCTTTAGTAGGGTATTCTTTAACCTCCATGCTTTTGGAGGTTTTCCAGACTTTTTCCTGTGGTTGATTTCAAGCTTTATAGCATTGTGGTCTGAAAGTGTGCACGGTATGATCTCAATTCTTGTATACTTATGAAGGGCTGTTTTGTGACCCAGTATGTGATCTATCTTGGAGAATGTTCCATGTGCACTTGAGAAGAAAGTACATTCTGTTGCTTTGGGATGCAGAATTCTAAATATATCTGTGAAGTCCATCTGATCCAATGTATCATTCTTGTTTCTTTATTGATCCTGTGTCTAGATGATCTATCCATTGTTGTAAGTGGAGTATTAAAGTCCCCTGCAATTACCACAGTCTTATCAATAAGTTTGCTTATGTTTGTGAGTAATTGTTTTATATATTTGGGGGCTCCCATATTTGGCGCATAGACATTTATAATTGTTAGCTCTTCCTGATGGATAGACCCTGTGATTATTATATAATGCCCTTCTTCATCTCTTGTTACATCCTTTAATTTAAAGTCTAGTTTGTCTGATATAAGTATGGCTACTCCAGCTTTCTTTTGACTTCTAGTAGCATGATAGATAGTTCTCCATCCCCTCACTCTCAATCTGAAGGTGTCCTCAGGTCTAAAATGAGTCTCTTGTAGACAGTAAATAGATGGATCTTGTTCTTTCATCCAATCTGATACCTGTGTCTTTTGGTTGGAGCATTTAGTCCATTTATGTTCAGTGTTATTATGGAAACATATGGGTTTAGAGTCATTGTGATGTCTGTAGGTTTCATGCTTGTAGTGATGTCTCTGGTACTTTGTGGTCCTTGCAATATTTCACTCACAGAATCCCCCTTAGGACCTCTTGTAGGGCTGGTTTCGTGGTGATGAATTCTTTCAGTTTTTGTTTGTTTGGGAAGACCTTTATCTCTCCTTCTATTCTAAATGACAGATTTGCTGGATAGAGGATTCTCGGCTGCATATTTTTTCTGTGCATCACATTGAAGATTTCCTGCCATTCCTTTCTGGCCTGCCAAGTTTCAGTAGATAGGTCTGCCACTAGTCTTAATGGTCTCCCTTTATAAGTTAGAGCATGTTTACCCCTAGCTGCTTTCAGAATTTTCTCTTTATCCTTGTATTTTGCCAGTTTCACTATGATATTTTGTGGAGAAGATCGATTCAAGTTACCTCTGAAGGGAGTCCTCGCCTCTTGGATTTCAATACCTTTTTCCTTCCCCAGATTAGGGAAGTTCTCAACTATGATTTGTTCAAGTACACCTTCAGCCCCCCTCTCTCTCTCTTCCTCGTCTGGAATTCCTATTATACAGATATAGTTCCATTTGATTGCATCACTTAGTTCTCTAATTCTCCCCTCATACTCCTGGATTTTTTTATCTATCTTTTTCGCAGCTTCCTCTTTTTTCCATAATTTTATCTTTGAATTCACCTAGTCTCTCCTCTGCCTCTTCAATCTGAGCTGTGGTTGCCTCTATTTTATTTTGCACCTCATTTATAGCATCTTTTTTTAGCTCCTCGTGACTGTTTCTTAGTCCCTTGATCTCTGTAGCAATAGATTCTCTGCTGTCCTCTATACTTTTTTCAAGTCCAACAATTAATGTTATTACTATTATTCTAAATTCTTGTTCTGTTATATTGCTTAAATTGTTTTTGATCAATTCATTATCTGTCACTACTTCTTGTAGTTTCTTTTGAGGACAGTTCTTCCATTTTGTCATTTTGGGTAGTCCCTGTGGTGGCGCAGAACTGCAGGGCACTTCCCCTGTGCTGTCTGGAGTAACTTGTGTTCATGGGTGGGGCCGCAGTCAGACCCGATGTCTGTGTCCAGCCCACCACTAGGGCCACAGTCAGACTTGTGTGTACCTTATCTTCCCCTCTCCCAGGTTCAGGACTCACTGTGGAGTGGTGTGGCCCCTATCTGGGCTACTTGCATACTTCCAGGCTTGTGGTGCTGCTTGGATGGGATCTGGTGTATTAGCTGGGGTAGATCCTCTTCTGTGGGCCTCTTGTCCACACTTGGCTCTGGAGAGTCCATTCTGCTAGTCTTCTGGCTGTTTTCTGGGTTATTTAGGCAGGTGTGGGTAGAATCTAAGTGATCAGATGGACGAGGTGAGCCCAGCACCCTCCTATGCTGCCATCTTCCCCTGGATCTCTTAAAATGTACTTCAAATGGGTAATGGGCATTAAGGAGAGCACTTGTCAGGATGAAGCCTGGGGGTTATATGTAAGTGATGAATCACTAAATTCTACTTACTCCTGAAATCATTATTACACTATATGTTAACTTGGATTTAAATAAAAAGAAAAAAAGAAAAAAAGGGGGAAAAAGTACCTAATTATCATTAGTTAAATCAAACTTAAGTTCTGGATTTTTAAAAAGATAATACAGTATTTTTTTCCTTTGGGTTCCTTAAACTTAAACATTAAAAAAATAATGCATGTTCATTACTTATAATAAAAGTTTATATTAAAAAAGAAAGGGATGGCCCTTGGCCTAACACTCTCTGTCCTCAGTCCTGGTCTCCCAAGGCAGCAATTGTCAACTCTTCTAGCTGTTTCTTCTGGTGTTTACTTTCATATTTCTCAATGACATGTTCCTACAGTTACTTTTATTGATGAACATTAGACCATCTCTTCAACTTCCTGTTTTGGTAGATGAAGATTCAGCCCTTCCTGATATAGTTATATCAGTACATCTTTGTCTCCATTTCCAGGAACTCTGCTCTTTAACCACTGCAATTCCAGGATCCCAGATGCTTTGGGTACTGGTCAGAGCTGACATAAGTATCTGTGCCTAGGAATCCAGCAACAAGCTCCCTTTCTTACACCCACAGGGATCATTAGGAACAAGAAGCTTTTTCTCATAAACACTTCAAATGAACAAATAAAAAGTTTGAATAACCTCCCTTTTACTGCACAATGGGACTATTAAACATTTTCTTAAAAGATACTCTCCTCAACCTTTCATTTTTTGACACACCCCCCCATTCAGAAGGGGGTTACCTTTTATGTCTCAGAAGTGACTTCCTGTTCTTGGCATTAGCCTCCAATTACTCTAAGTTGCCCACTACCCTTTGGGTTGGGGCTACCTCCAGTGATTCCCAAGAAAATATCTGACATGTGTCAAGCCTGAGAAGAGAACAAGACAAAAATAGAACCCCAAATTTTATTTGTAGCAGGGAATCTCACCATAATGATAAATGATTTTCCTGGGTGATTATTAAAAGAGAATCCTTCATTACAACTGCAGTTTCAGACAGGTATGTCTAAAAACGAATTTCGTTGCTTTATAGAAATGCCTGTATATACTCTAGACACAGGCATGTGGGAGTGCAGAGCTGAACAATAGTTAATGAAGGTGATCAAACAAGAAAAGATTTAACATGTTTAACTTTAAGACTGTTAAAAACTGAGAACAAACTGAGGGTTGATGGGAGGTGGGAGGGAGGGGAGGGTGGGTGATGGGTATCGAGGAGGGCACCTTTTGGGATGAGCACTGGGTGTTGTATGGAAACCAATTTGACAATAATTTTCATATATTAAAAAAAAATAAAATAAATAGGTCTTAAGTACAAAAAAAAAAAGAAATGTGAATGTTGGGGTGCCTGGGTGGCTCAGTCGGTTGAGCATCCGACTTTAGCTCAGGTTATGATCTAGAAGTTGGTGAGTTTGAGCTCTGCATTGGGCTCTGTGCTGACAGCTCAGAGTCTGGAGCCTGCTTTGGATTCTGTGTCTCCCTCTCTCTCTGCCCTTTCCCCGCTCATGCTCTCTCTCTCTCAAAAAGAAATAAACATTAAAAAAAAGAAATGTGAATGTTTTAATTTTAAATTTCTCTCTCTAGTGAAGAGCTCGATTTTTTTCTCTGCTTGGACTACAGCTGCCTCCTCTTCTCTTCCAGAACTTTTTCTTCTTAAATAGTATAAATCTATATGTCATATTCTGGGTGTGTGACCCATGGCTTTCCTTAGGAGTATAGCCAACAGCACTCAGGGACTCTACAGGGTTGCCACCTGGACCAGGAAGAGGATCGGTGGTTTCTTGGACATGGCTATTTCTGGTTTGTTTTACTCCCTTTTGGTATTGTCAATTCAAATAGCTTTCTTAATCTTCACCATGACAAGTATGTGAGTTGTAATTAATTTGAGTAAGGCTAATTCTCTCTTTTATGCCAGACAACACACATTCCTCTTTTGCAAGGTGTGTGAGAATCCTGGATAATCTTGTACTCTCTGGCCTTTGTCCTCATACTCCCTTCTGCCTTCTTCATTTTTCACATGGCAGCAGCTTCCTCGTTAGCCCCTCCTGGAGGCCTGGTATGGTGGTGTCTTTCTAAGTCCTTCCAAGCAGAGTTACTTTTCCATTCTTTTTTGTGTTCATAACATTTTGTCCATATCTCTGTAGTAGTTCTTTTTAATAACACACTGTAACTTACTTCCTTATTCTTCAATTCCTCTATCTGTTTTAGGGAAAGGCGCATCTTACATGATTTGGTGTCATCGTATCTAACTCAGTGCCAGAGTCAAAAAGAGGCGAAGTAAGTGTTTATTGAACAAGTTAATGAAAGAATTCTAAGATGGAGGCATCAGGAATATTTTATGATTTATGCTTCTTTTTTCCACAAGAATATACTGCCAGACTTATATTATACTTAAGGAGAAAGTGACACTTGTGACCCCAAATTGGCATAGACTGTGAGAGAACTCAACTAAAACTATTCAGGTAAATTTTTGAGGGTTATTGTTCTTCCAAGGACCCAAGGTCTTTCTTCTGCAATTCAGAGGCAGAGAACAGAATAATTGTCTAGGTATCTGCTCCTCTTTTGCACTGGGTAACACAAGAAACATCCTTTTTTTTTGAGTTGCCAATGACATTCATCAGAGCTCTGCAGGAAATATCCTTTCCAAATTTGCCCTTGGCAATTAACTTAGTGGAACTATTTTTTTTTTTTTGAGATAAAGCAAAAGGGAACAATCTGGTAGATAAGACATGCTATAATAAGAAGATAAGAGGATATTTTCCAAGGAGTTTTTAAAATTTAGAGGATCATGCCAGCCATCTAGCTTGAAAACTGAATACTATTGAAAGTATTGATGTACAAATTTGTATAAGTGAAACTGCAGGTAGAAAGGAGAAAATGCGGTACTTTTTTTAATTAGTTTTCAGATCCTTTGCAGCCAATATTTGTCTTATTACTTAACTATTTTTATTAGTTTCCTAGGGCTGCTCTAACAAATTACCACAAATTTAGTGGCTTAAACAACAAAAAGTTATTCTCTCACAATTCTGGAGGCCAGAACTCCAAAATCAAGGTATTGGCAGGACTAGTTTCTCTGGAGGCTCTGAAGTAGAATCTGTTCTCTGCCTCTCTCTTAGCTTCTGGTGGCTGTTGGGAACACTTGATATCTTTTGGTGTGTAGACTTATCATAGTCATTTCTGTTCCATCTTCAACTTACCTTCCTTGTGTGTCAGTGTCTCAAATCTAACTCTTCTTTTTCCTGTAAGGACACCAGTCATTATATATAGGGCTCACTCGAATCTACAATGATCTCATGTCAAAATCCTTAATTTTAGGAGCGCCTGGCTGGCTCAGTCAGTTGAGCACTTGACTCTTGATTTTGGCTCAGGTCATGATCCCAGGGTCATGGGATTGAGCCCTGCATCTGGTTCTGTGCTGGACATGGGAGCTGCTTGGGATTCACTCTCTCTCTCCCTTTGCTCCTCTCCCCCACTTCCACTCTCTCTCTTAAAAAAAAAAATCCTTAATTTTATTAAATCTGCAAAGACTGTATTTCCAAATAAGGTCATGTTCATAGATACCAGGATTAATATCTGGACACATCTTCTGGGGGGATAACATTCAACCCACTAAACCATCTATGGTTTTCAAAAATTTCTGCACTATGTAAAAAACATGAGTACAATTTTGTATACATTAAAGATATGATGACAGAAGCAAAGTAAAGTGAAAAGTTGAGGTAATTGTGTGGAAAATTCCAGGAAACTTATCAACTTAGATTGATATGGCTGAATATTTTAGGCCAAGCATACTTTGAAAATTTGTATGATACTCTGGTAAGATTCTCTTAGCCTTAAGAGATATGGAGTTGAGAAAAAGATAAGGCAATAGCTAGGAGGGGGGAGGCATCAGTAGAGAACAGAAATGCAAGTCTTTTCAGGCTCAAAAACATTCTGAAAGTCTGGTGACTTGTAAAAATGACTTGCAACACTGCAAAATTACTTGACCATGGGTGTTTTTTTTTTTATTAAAAAAAATTTTTTTTATTTCTTACAGTCTAGAATTTATGCTTTGGTCTGTAATTCTGCAACTTAAGAAATTAATTGGGGTAAGTAAGTTGGTTAATGTTTATTGAACTCTAGATGTTCAATTATGAGAGAATCAATAGACATATTTAGTTCTTCTTTTCTAGCTTCCATTGGTCAGTGATGTGTACATGATTGGATAAGGTTTTGATTGCTTTAATCTCAATTCCTCTTAACAGTTTATTTGGCCTGTGACAGATCAGTGTAGTGAATTTTCGATAGCAATGGAGAAGTGGATTTACATTTTCTTTTCTTTTTGTCAATGTTTGTTTATTTTTGAGAGAGAAAGAGACAGAACACCAGCAGGGGAGGGGCAGAGAAAGAGGGAGACACAGAACCCGAAGCAGGCTCCAGGCTATGAACTGTCAGCAGA
This sequence comes from Panthera tigris, assembly GCF_018350195.1. Lineage (NCBI taxonomy): Eukaryota > Metazoa > Chordata > Mammalia > Carnivora > Felidae > Panthera > Panthera tigris. The sequence continues at coordinate 69,196,462 of NC_056663.1, forward strand.
GAGCCTGATGTGGGGCTCAAACTCATAAACTGTGAGATCATGACCTGAGCCTAAGGTGGATGCTTAACTGACTGAGCTACCCGGGCACCCCTGGATTTACATTTTCTTAAACTTAGCACTCTAATTTATAAAACTTCTTCCATACATTGAATGCTTTGATGAATTCTTCTAAAACATTCTTTGCTTGGTTATAGAATAAATAAAACATGTTTAACATAATGCATAGTTGAGTTCTTATGAATAAAAAAAGAATAAATTATAATTGTTAGTTAATGAAATTGTACTACAATGAGTCATTGTTTGAATAATTTGTTTTTACGAAAGTGGTGAATGAGAAACCTTTTAAAATATTAAAGACCAAGGCAGTAAAAAAGATCATGTTAGCCACATTGGGCCCGTTTCATTAACCAGAACACATGGAATATTTACTGCACTGTAAAGGAATTCTTGGTGCGTTTAATATTGTGGGTTTCTTGACGCATCTGGTTAATGTTGAATCAGAAAATATGAGAAAGGGTGAAATCAGAGTAAGTGGAGTTGGAACAAATTTGGTAGAGAAAGAAAATAGAATCATTGGGGTGAGTGTAAACAGTCATCAGAAAGATGGGTGTGGGAAATGGATCATTTAATTGATTGTTGACTAGAGAAAAACAGAAATATCCTACCTTCTTACTGCTTCATTTTTCTCCTCTCCAGCTTTTTAACACATTCTAAAAAGTGTTCATATTAATTATTGAAAGCAAGATGTATGTGATTGGACTGAATTAAGAGTTGTAATCATATGGTCAGACAATATAGTATGTTTCAACTTTAGTAGAAGAAAAGAAACCTCTCTCATTACTTTTACATATCCAGCTTAGAGATGGAGACACTGGGAAAACACAGTCTACCCTATCAGGTGGGCTGGAGTAAGGGATGTGGAAAATGTTATCTGCCTAGTAGTTCTTTACTGCATGTGGGAAAGGGATGTGTACTGAAGGGAATGCACTTGTCATCTTTGTGCTCTCACCTGTGCTTTTTCTCCAGTAAGCAAGAAAAAGTCCGAATAACTCCTGGTTAGGTTTCCAAACAAGAGGCAAGACATAAAAATAAAGGTTTTTTAAGAAGTAGAATAAAGAGAACATAATCTTTAATCATTAGCATGGTGATTTATGAATATAGAAACCAATGAACCCTAAGTTAAACCAGTGTGAGAAAGTGGAAAGGATTAGGAGGTTGGGCTCCAGCCCAAGAACCACTTCCCCTAATTATATGGGTGGATGCTAGTAAACCAGCACCCTTTTCTCATCCTCAATTACAGACTCAGTAAAATGAGGGTATGGTGTAGAATGAGAATATCATGGTGTGTGGCTGAACAAAAAAGCACTAATGAAGTCAAAGCCGCACACGTAATTTGATCTTTGGGTAGAACAGTGATATCATTATGGTCAGTAAAGTCATTAGCTTTTTTGGAGATATTATTCATTATTTATAATAATGCCTGGGCAAGAGATGATGAGTTATCCAAAATGCATCACCATTATTAGGAAAACAGCTAAAACTTCATGGCTCTCTCATTTAAGAAAGGATTGATATATTTGACTATATAAAAACAATTGCATGGTAAATCACCATAAACGAATCAAAAGAAAAATCACACACTGTGAAGAAAATATTTGCATTTTATATTTCTAAGAAACAAAGAAGGTACTAAAAATAGGCAAAGGAAAACTAATAGAAATAGAAAATGGGCGAAAGATATGACATACAAGAAGTGAAAATTGAGTTTATGATCTTTAAAAATATTTAAAGAAAATCAATCTCACTTATAATAGAAGAAAGGCAAATTAAAACTGTATTGAGTACTATTTATCACCTATCAGACTGGTAACAATCCATATGTTTAGCAGCATATTCTGTTGGTAGGGTTGTTATGAAACAGGCACTCATATAGTATGGGCAGGAATGCAAAATTGTTATATCCCTATCAAAAGAAATTGGCATTATTTTTCCAAGGTATATTTTCATTTACTCTTTGATCCAACATTCCAACTCCTAGGAATATAATCTAAGAACACACTGGTATAAATGCAAATGACATCAGCAAAAGATTATTCATTGTGTTATTTTCTGTATGAAATAGGTGTTAAGTATGTATCATATAAAGAATTACATATATAATTATATATAAATGTACAAAAGTGTAATTACATATGTATGTAGTAATAGTAAAGAAAAATAAAACACAAGCCAGATGGCATGGTATATCTCACATATTTTACGTATATGTACATATGTATTATTATTATATTGTATACTATATTATATATTATATATCATAAATAATATTATGTAGTTTCACTGCTTTAATAATTCTCTGTGCCACATCTATTTATCCTTCATGCTCCACACACTAACCCTTCTCAACTAACAATCGTTTTACTGTCATCATAGTTTTGTCTTTTCCAGAATGTCGTATAGTTGGAATCATACAGTATGCATATATGTATGTTTAAAGACTTGTGTCTAGATTGAACATAATAGGTTGCACATAATACATGAAGAGAAAATAAATAGAGAACTATAACATTAATGAGGAAAAAGGACCATTGTGAATTTTTGGAACTACATGTTACAAATACAAAGCAGAGACATGTATATGCAACATCAGAGATATAGCACATGAGGCAGAAAGACATTCTTTTTTTAAGTTTATTTATTTTGAGAGAGAGAGAGTGAGAGAGAGGGAGAGAGAGAATCTCAAGCAGGCTTCATGCTGTTGATGTGGGCCGCCTCTTGGCTTGGGCCCCAAACATGGGCCTGACCTCATGAACTATGAGATCATGACCTGAGCCAAAATCAAGAGTTCTTTGCTTAACTGACTGAGCCACCCAGGAGCCACATAGAAAGATATTCTTTATTAAAAAATATTTATTTATTTTTTAGAGAAGGAGAGCAAGCAGGGTAGAGGCAGGGAAAGGGGAGGAGGATCCAAAGCAAGTTCTGTGCTGATGGCAGCAAGTCCAATGTGGGGCTCAAACTCATGAACTGTGAGATCATGACCTGAGCTGAAGTTTGAGGCTCAACTGACTGAGCCACCAAGGTGTACCCCAGAGAAAGATATTGTTTTTAATATTATTTTTTATTTTTAAAAATTTACATCCAAATTAGTTAGCATATAGTGAAACAATGATTTCAGGAGTAGATTCCTTAGTGCCCCTTACCCATTTGGCCCATCCCCCCTCCCACAACTCCTCCAGCAACCTTCGGTTTGTTCTCCATATTTATGAGTCTCTTATGTTTTGTCCCCCTCCCTGTTTTTATATTATTTTTGTTTCCCTTCCCTTATGTTCATCTGTTTTGTCTCTTAAAGTCCTCGTATGAGTGAAGTCATAGGATTTTTGTCGTTCTCTGACTGACTGATTTCACTTAGCATAGTACCCTCCAGTTCCATCCACGTAGTTGTAAATGGCAAGATTTCATTCTTTTTGATTGATGAGTAATACTCCATTGTATATATATGCCACATCTTCTCTATCCATTCATCCATCGATGGACATTTGGGCTCTTTCCATACTTTGGCTATTGTTGATAGTGCTGCTATAAATATGCGGGTGCATGTATCCCTTCGAAAAAATATACTGTATCCCTTGGACAAATGACTAGTAGTGCAATTGCTGGGTCATAGGGTAGTATTATTTTGTTTTTTGAGGAACCTCCATACTGTTTTCCACAGGGGCTGCATCAGCTTGCATTCCCACCAACAGTGCAAAAGAGATCCTCTTTCTCCGCATTCTTGCCAACATCTGTTGTTGCCTGAGTTGTTAATGTTAGCTATTCTGGCAGGTGTGAGGTGGTATCTCATTGTGGTTTTGATTTGTATTTCCCTGATGATGAATGATGTTGAGCATTTTTTTATGTGTCTTCTTGGGAGTGTCTATTCATGTCTTCTTGAGAGTGTCTATTCATGTCTTTTGCCCATTTCTTCACTGGATTATTTGGTTTTTGGGTGTTGAGTTTGATAAGTTCTTTATAGATTTTGGATACTAACCCTTTATCTGATATGTCATTTGCAAATATCTTCTCCCATTCTGACAGTTGCCTTTTAGTTTTGCTAATTGTTTCCTTTGCTGTGCAGAAGCTTTTTATTTTGATGAGGTCCCAGTAGTTCATTTTTGCTTTTAATTCCCTTCCCTCTGGAGACGTGTTGAGTAAGAAGTTGCTGCACCCAAGATCAAAGAGGTTTTTGCCTGCTTTCTCCTCAAGGATTTTGATGGCTTCCTGTCTTACATTTAGGGCATTCATTCATTTGAGTTTATTTTTGTGTCTGGTGTAAGAAAGTGGCCCAGGTTCATTGTTCTGCATGTCGCTGTCCAGTTTTCCCAGCACCACTTGCTGAAAAGACTGTCTTTATTCCATTGGATATTCTTTCCTGCTTTGTCAAAGATTAGTTGGCCATATGTTTGTGGGTCCATTTCTGGGTTCTCTATTCTGTTCTATTGATCTGAGTGTCTGTTCTTGTGCCAGTACCATACTGTCTTGATGATTACAGCTTTGTAGTATAGCTTAAAGTCTGGGATTGTGATGCCTTTTCTTTTTCAAGAAAAAGAAAAGGGTTTTCTTTTTCAAGATTGCTTTGGCTATTCGGGATCTTTTCTGGTTCCATTCAAATTCTAAGATTATTTCTTCTAGCTCTGTGAAGAATGCTGGTGTTACTTTGATAGGGATTGCATTGAATATGTAGATTGCTTTGGGTAGTATTGACGTTTTAACAATATTTGTTCTTCCTATCCAGGAGCATGGAATCTTTTTCCATTTTTTTTTTTTTGTGTCTTCATCAATTTCTTTCATAAGCGTTCTATAGTTTTCAGTGTACAGATTTTTCACCTCTTTGGTTACATTTATTCCTAGGTATTTTATGGTTTTTTGTTCAACTGTAAATGGGATCGATTCCTTGATTTCTCTTTCTGTTGCTTCATTGTTGGTGTATAGGAATGCAACTGATTTCTGTGCATTGATTTTATATCCTGCAACTTTGCTGAATTCATGAATCAGTTCTAGCAGTTTTTTGGTGGAGTCTTTTGGGTTTTCCATATAGAGTATCATGTCATCTGTGAAGAGTGAAAGTTTGACCTCCTCCTGGCCGATTTGGATACTTTTTATTTCTTTGTGTTGTCTGATTGCGGAGCTAAGACTTCCAATACCATGTTGAATAAGAGTGGCGAGAGTGGACATCCCTGTCTTGTTCCTGACCTTAGGGGGAAAACTCAGTTTTTCCCCATTGAGGATGATATTAATGTTGGGTCATTTTTTATGATCTCGAGGTGCGATCCTTCTTTCCCTACTTTCTTGAGGGTTTTTATCAAGAAAGGATGCTGTGGTTTGTCAAATGAATTTTCTGCATCTATTGAGAGGATCTTATGGTTCTTGTCCTTTCTTTTATTGATGTGATGAATCACATTGATTGTTTTGTGGATATTGAACCAGCCCTGCATCCCAGGTATAAATCCCGCTTGGTAATGGTGAATAATTTTTTTAATGTATTGTTGGAGCCGGCTGGCTAATATCTTGTTGAGGATTTTTGCATCCTTGTTCGTCAGGGCAGTTGGTCTATAGTTTTCCTTTTTAGTGTGGTCTCTGTCTGGTTTTGGAATCAAGGTAATGCTGGCTTCATAGAAAGAGTTTGGAAGTTTTCCTTCCATTTCTATTTTTTGGAATACCTTCAAGAGAATAAGTGTTAACTCTTCCTTAAATGTTTGGTAGAATTCCCCTGGAAAGCCATCTGGCCCTGGACTCTGTTTTTTTTGGAATATTTTTGATTTCAAATTCGATTTCCTTACTGGCTATGGGTCTGTTCAAATTCTGCTTCTTCCTGTTTCAGTTTTGGTAGTGTATATGTTTCTAGGAATTTGTCCATTTCTTCCAGATTGCCCATTTTATTGGCATATAATTGCTCATAATATTCTCTTATTATTGTTTTTATTTCTGTTGTGTTGGTTGTGATCTCTCCTCTTTCATTCTTGATTTTAGTTATTTGGGTCCTTTGTTTTTTGATCAAACTGGCTAGTGGTTTATCAATTTTGTTAATTCTTTGAAAGAACCAACTTCTGGTTTCATTGATCTGTTCTACTGGTTTTTTTTTTTTTTTTTTTGGTTTTGATAGCATTTATTTCTGCTCTAATCTTTATTATTTCCTGTCTTCTGCTGGTTTTGGGTTTTATTTGCTGTTCTTTTTCCAGCTCCTTAAGGTGTAAGGTTAGGCTGTGTATCTGAGATCTTTCTTCCTTCTTTAATAAGGCCTGGATTGCTATAAACTTTCCGCTTATGACCGCTTTTGCTGCATCCCAGAGATTTTGGGTTGTGGTGTGATCATATTCATTGACTTCCATATACTTTTTAATTTCCTCTTTAACTGCTTGGTTAGCCCATTCATTCTTTAGTAGGATGTTCTTCAGTCTCCAAGTATTTGTTACCTTTCCAAATTTTTTCTTGTGGTTGATTTCAAGTTTCATAACATTGTGGTCTGAAAATATGCACGGTATGATCTCAGTCTTTTAGTACTTCTTGAAGGCTGATTTGTGTCTCAGTATATGGTTGATTCTGGAGAATGTTCCATGTACACTGGAGAAGAATGTATATTTTGCTGCTTTAGGATGAAATGTTCTGAATATATGTTAAGTCCATGTGGTCCAGTGTGTCATTCAAAGCCATTGTTTCCTTGTTGATTTTTTGATTAGATAATCTGCCCATTGTTGTGAGTGGGGTGTTGAAGTCTCCTACTATCATGGTATTACTATCGATGAGTTTCTTTATGTTTGTGATTCATTGATTTATGTATTTGGGTTCGTCCACATTTCGTGCATAGATGTTTACAATTGTTAGGTCTTCTTGGTGGATAGACCCCTTCATTATGATATAATGCCCTTCTGCATCTCTTGATACAGTCTTTGTTTTAAAGTCTAGATTGTCTGATATAAGTCCGGCTACTCTGGCTTTCTTTTGTTGACCATTAGCGTGATAAATGGTTCTCCATCCCCTTATTTTCAATCTGAAGGTGTCTTTAGGTCTAAAGTGGGTCTCTTGTAAACAGCATATAGATGGATCTTGTTTTCTTATCCATTCTGTTACCCTATGTCTTTTGATCGGAGCATTGAGTCTGTTGACGTTTAAAGTGAGTACTTAAAGATATCAATTTATTGCCATTATGATGCTTGTAGAGTTGGAGTTTCTGGTGGTGTTCTGGTCCCTTCTAATCTTTCGTTGTTTTTGGTATATATATATATATATATTTTTTTTTTTTTTTTTTCATCTTTTCTCCCCTCAGAGAATCCCCCTTAAAATTTCTGCAGGGCTGGTTTAGTGGTCACAAACTCCTTCAATTTTTGTTTGTCTCGGAAACTTTTTATCTCTCCTTCTATTTTGGATGACAGACTTGCTGGATAAAGAATTCTTGGCTGCATATATTTTCTGATTCAGCACGTTGAATATATCCTGCCACTCCTTTCTTGCCTGCCAACTTTCTGTGGATAGGTCTGTTGCAAACCTGATCTGTCTTCCTTTGTATGTTAGGGACATTTTTCCCTTGCTGCTTTCATGATTCTCTCCTTGCCTGAGTATTTTATGAATCTGACTATGATATGCCTTGTTGATGGTCGGTTTTTTTTGAATCTAATGGGGGTCCTGTGTGCTTCCTGGATTTTGATGTCTGTGTCTTTCCCCAGGTTAGGAAAGTTTTCTGCTATGATTTGCTCACATAACCCTTCTACCCCTATTTCTCTCTCTTCCTCTTCTGGGACCCCATGATTCTGATATTTTTCCTTTTCAATGAGTCACTGATTTCTCTAATTCTTAAATCATGCTCTTTTGCCTTCATCTACCTCTTTTTTTCTGCTTCGTTATTCTCTATAATTTGTCCTCTATATCGCTGATTCTCTGTTCTGCCTCATCCATCCTTTCCACAGCTGCATCCATCCGTGATTGCAGCTCAGTTATAGCATTTTTAATTTCATTGTGGCTTTTTTTTAAACTTTTTTTATGTCTGCAGAAAGGGATTGTAATCTATTTTCAGCTCCAGCTAGTATTCTTATTATTGTGATTATAAATTCTGGTTCAGACATCTTGCTTTATCTGTGTTGGTTAAATTCCTGGCTGTTGTTTCTTTGTACTCTTTCTTTTGGGGTGAATTCCTTTGTTTTGTCATTTTGAAGGGAGAAAAGGAATTAATGAGGTTGAAAAATTGAAATAAAAATAAAAATAAAAAAATATTGAAATTAAAAATTAAAAACTCTCTCACACACACACCGACAAATCGAATAGATGATGCTAGATCCTAGAATTGAGAATTTGAAAAAATGAATACACTGAAGTAGAGTAAAATGAGATGATGGGGACAAAATGGAATTTGAAAAAATACACACAGAATAAAGAATATAAAAAAAATTGTAGGAAAATATTTTTAATAAAAATGAAAAATAAATATGAATTTTTTCATTTTCTGTATTTAAGTTAAAAGAAATGGAAAAGAAAAAAGATAAAAAAAGAAAAAAGAAAAAAGAAATAATTTGAAAATTTGAAAAAGGAATACACTATAGTAGACTAAAATAAAATGATGGAAGTAAAATACAATTTGAAAAAACTTACATAAAAGCAAAAAATATAGTAATGAAAATTAAATAAGAATATTTTTCATAGAGATTGAAAATAAAAATCAAGTTGTTCTCTTTCTGAATTCAAGAAAAAGAAAAGAAATGAAAAAGAGAAAAAAGAAAAAAAAGGAAATTGTTTGAAAATGTGAAAGGATGAATACACTGAATTAGACTAAAATAAAATGATGGAAGTAAAGTAGACTTTGACAAAATTTACACAAAAGTAAAAAAAATATAGTAATAAAAATTAAAGAAAGATATTTTTAATAAAAATTGAAAAAAAGATTTTTTTCTCTTTCTGTATTCAAGAAAAAGAAAAGAATTGTAAAAGAGAAAAAGAAAAAAAATAAAGAAAATTGAATAGATGAACCTGCTAACAGATTGAAGTATGACTGAAATTGCTTCGTTTTCCCCTAGAAGTCAGTCTATGTAGCTCTTTATAGTCCATTAATTAAGCTGGTGGTGAGACTTGTGTTCTTTAAGAGTGAAGTTGGCCCAGTTGGGCGGTGCTCAGCATAACATCTCTGCTCTTCACTAGATGGCGCTGCTAGCCAACTGAGGTGGAGTGTTGCAGTGCTTGTAGGTGCCTATGTGCATGCGCGGAGCGGTGAAAATGGCGCCACCCAGATACCCAGTCTATTCTCCCAGATCAGCAATCGTGCACCTGTCCTCTGTCTTCAGCTTTCATCTACTCCCTGCTTTTTCACTCTTTGTGACCAGGCCCCAGGCAGTACCTCTCTCCCGAGTTTTGTCTCAGATGTGGCTCTTTTCCCTGGCCCCTTAGTTCCGAAGGACTGTGGCTTTGACCCACTCCGCCCATCTGTGGGAGGGTCTCACTGAGCAATGGCTGAATGAGCAATGGCTGAATATCGTCTGCACACAGGAATCCCACTGGACCCTGTTGTTGTCGGTGCCCTGAGACTGTGGCCAGGTGCCAGCCTGTCCCAGAAAATGTTTGCGAGACAATGTAGCAGCAGTGTTTCAGAGATTATGGAAAATCACAACACACATCTGGCACCAAGCTTCACCCTTAACGACCTTGCCCTAGCACCAATGAATGTGGCCATTTTCTGGGGTCTGCTAGGACCAGGTGGCTTCAACAGTCTCTACTAAATGTCCTTCCAGCAGTGGAACTGCTTTTCCCCGTGTGGCCCGAGAACCTCCTGGACCCCACTCTGTTCCTGGGGATTCGCCCTTCCCGCCAGAGTACCACCAGGTATCGAGCTGCGGAGTTGGAGACTTTGCGCTCCCCTTGTTTACAGTCTTAATGGAATTTAAACCCTCTCCTTCCTCCTTTCTCCCTTTTTAGTTTAGTCCCTGTGGCTGTTTCCAATTTTCCACTTTCTCTCCAGCTGCTTTTGGGGAGGGGTGTTTTTCCCGTATTCTTCCCCATTCTCCAGTCTCCATCGTCTCTCTGCCCACAAAAGTAGTTCCCTACCTTCCGCAGCTTCTCACTCCCCAAGTTCACCTCTCCGTGCCGCATACCTGCTGAATTCTGTGGTTCAGGTTGTGCATATTGTTGTGTTATTCCTCCAATCAGTTTTCTAGGTGTGTAAGACGGTTTAGTGTTGGTCTGGCTGTATTTCATGGACGCGAGACACACAAAAAACTTTCATGCTGTTCCTCCTCTTGGCTTCTTCCCCAGAGAAAGATATTCTTAAGAGCACCTACAATGAAAGACATGAGAAAAGGTAAGAAATACCATATTCCTTAAAAAGTACTTAAATATTTACTTTTGTGACAAGTGTCTAAAATTCCTATATGTAAAATGCATCTTTTTTGGCTTAGTTTTCAAAGAGCTCTTTATAATTTTCCCAAACAGTAATAATCTGACAGCATTTGCACCTAAATTGACTAGATTACTTGCTGACAACTATGTGGGAATAATTGTTCCTATTGAATCTTTGGAGATTAAATTTATGCAGGTGGACCATTTTAATTATTTTGACTTGAAATTTGGATGGAAAGGTTAAAACCTTTAGATAGTCAAATATCAGAGCCCCACTATATTTTAAGATACGAAATCAAGGGAAGAGAGCCCTGAAAACAAATAAGGAAAAGTCATATACTTTTCTTCTTACATAAAACAGAAAGTAATTTAACATAAAATCAGTGTCGAATATACTTCTATAGTTATAGAATTGCCTTCAGTCTACTTATCAGAATTTCTTGCAATTGAGCCTTCTGCTTTCACTCATGTAGCATGGGCTTTTCTTCCAGAATACACCAGTGAAATCAAATGCACCAACTCATTGTTTTGAGTGGAATCACACAAGAGAAAAATCTATACCTAAACTCCTGGTCTACAGGGCCCTTCATTACCTGTCCCTTATGTATCTCTCGAGTATCATTCCCTTTCAACTCTTCAAATACATGAAAATCTCTTCTGCCAGTAGGCACTTGGATGTTTTCTCGGTGTGGAGTACCTCTCACCTCTCCTAGCTAGCTCCTACATAGTGCTTTGGCTCCCGGCTTAATTGTCAACTTGCTCAGAAAAGTATTCTTTGCCCCTTTGGACTAAATCAGGGCTCCTTGTTATATGTTCTCAAAATTTCTATTAAGTGTTCTTTCAAAACACTTGTCACAATTTTTAATTACATATTTTATGATGTTTTTTTTTCTACCTCCTCTTTTAGACTGTATGGTCCGTGAAGGCAAGGACCTTTATATTTTCTGCACTTAATATTTTCTGCAGGTACTATAGTACCTGGGATGTGTCTATGTAGTTATATCTTTGATTTCACTTACCTTGCTGCCTGGATTCTGTATTTCTGTATTCCTTGCTGCTTTAGACTCACAGATACATCCACAAACTAAATAAGGCAGGTCTCACACCTGGAAGCTCATTAGAATAATCTAAGTGGGTTTTATGAATGAGTCTCACCTCAGATCAATCAAAATCAGAATCTCTAGGGTAGTGGTTCTGCAAGTGTGTGATGCTGTTGACCAGCACATCAGCATCACCTGGGAATTTATTAGAAATGCAAAATCCTGTTCCCTCCCTGTACCCACTGAACCAGAAGTTGTGGATAGAGACTGACAATCTGTGTCTAACAAGGACTCCAACTCATTCTGGTACATGTTAAAGTTTGAGAACAAAACCACAGTTCTAGCAAACATCAGAGTCATCTAGAGAGCTAAATAAAAAACAGAATGCCGGGTCCTGCCTCCAGAGTTTCTGAGTCAGTATGTCTGGGTAGACCTAAGAATTTACATACTTAACAAGTGTCCAGGTAATGCCGATGCTACTGGTCACATTTTGAGAACCACTGCTCTAGGGCTGGGGTCAATACAGTCAATGTATTTGTGTGTGTGTGTGTGTGTGTGTGTGTGCGCGCGCACACACATACGATGGCAAGATGGCAAATATTTTAGGCTTTGTGAGTCACATGGTTTCGTGACAGCTCCTCAACTCTGCCACTGTGGTGGGGAAAGAAGCTATAGACAACATGTAAACAAATGGGTTTCTGGGCCCTGAGCATTTGGCCTAATGGGTTGTAGTGTGCCAGCTCTTGTTCTAGAGGTTGGGACCCAGGTACTTTCTCAGATGGTGGTTCTGAACTTTGTAGGTACCATGTTAAAATCACTGGATGAGATTTTAAATAATCTCAATTCTCCAGACCATCATCAGTATCTCCAAAGATAGGGCCCAGGCATTAGTGTTTTTAAAGCTCCAAATTATTTCTGGCATGCAGCCAGGTTTGGGAATTATTGGTTTGAAACCTTAGCTAATCCTCTCTCTGATTTCTGATTCTGGCTTGTTCTTGAAGTGGATTCATTGGAATCTCTGATCCTTGACTTTTTGTTAACCTTGACTCTCCTAGGGAATATTAACCAAATATAAACCATGTTAGGCAGGAAGATTGTAAAAAGACATAGAAACAACATGAAGCATGTAACCTTGAACCTTTAGAACGAGCTTCATTGGCAAAAATATGTAGTTCATCAACAAAGATATAAATCATGAAGGAGTAAGATTTGGTGGTTTGGAGACTGTCCAGCTGATCCCTATTATCTCAGGGTAGAATTACTATGGGTCAGTTCTCCAAAGGCTCATCTCACTTCTTAAAGTATGTCAAATAGTTTGGAACCAAAGGAAACTAAAGTAGTTTTTGGAGAGTAAAAAATGATTGCAATAATGAAGACATGGGACACAGTATAGTTCTAATTATCATGATTCCTTTGGAAATCAGTCTGTTCTTTTATATTTGGAAAAAGGGATTTTGTGTATGTGTGTTTGCATATATGTGCATGTGCACATGTGTGCCCTTGTAGTTTATAATTGTTTTGGGAGGCAAGAATATCTGGAAATGTTGATGGTGAATATTTTCTTTTACCTGCATTCTTGGTTCTAGAATCACTTAACTGTAGCCTGTTAGAGGTGGGAATGCTGCAGAGGTGTGGATTTCCTTATGAGATGCTTCAGGCTTCTGAGATTTAGTGGGCTTCCTCCAGAAGGAAGGTGTCTATGTGCCTGTGTGTGCATGTGGTCCATGCACTAACATTAGTCCAGTGCTGTTCAATAGAACTATCTATGACGATCCAGTGCAGTAGCTCCTGGCCACATGTGGCAAGTGAACACTTGACATATGGCTGTGTGAAAAAAGAATAATTTTTAAATTAAATTAAAATTGCCGCATATAAGAAGTGACTATTGTTTTGGACACTATGGCTTTCATCAGTTAGAGTGCACATCTTGGCGTATGACCTTCACATTGCTCCTACTTAGCATATAGCCCCTCAGGCTGGGCATCACCAGAGATGGTCGTGGAATACAAATGCATCTGTGCGTGGGATGGGGAGAGTACTTACCCTTGGCAGAGTGATGCCTATCTTATTTTAATGCCCATTGTAAAAAAAGGAGGGATAACTATGATGCCCCACCAGCCACATGATGATTAGGTAGGAAAAAGGTAACAAACACCTTTCTGAGATGTACTAATTAGTTTTTTTGAGGTAACTAGTTGGTGACCTGATGCAACAGATTGGAAATCTCAGAGGTAAGAAAAAACAATGTGTGCAGATGCAAGGACCCCAGAATAAACTTCAGTTTGTTGAACCCAGAGTTTCTCAAACTTAACTGCCCCCAGAGCTCATCTGTGCAAGTGCACGTGTACTGTCTACTAGCAACCACAGAGCTGGTGCTCCAGGTAGCACACTTTGGGAAAGAATGCTCTATAAAATGGTTTGTTGTTGTTCCTGCTATAAATCGTATTTCCAATAGTTCCATTCGTGCATTTTTCTGCTCCTTTATTTTTTGCCTTCTGCCTTCTTATGTGGCCAGGGCTCTTTCAAGAGCATCCCAGGGCCTTGGCAAGAGGGATTGTGCCATAGGAATCAGAGCCATGATTCATACCACTGACTTGTGCCTTCAGTTCCCATTAGAGCCCCTTCTAATACATGCAGTCCCAACTTGGGGATGGTTGGTGCTAGACACACCCAGTTATATGGCTCAGCGGGTCATATAGCACTTGGTTCATGATGGGCAGAACTTGGTGTCTTAATAGAAGTTTTGAAGTTCGAGGGTTTCTAATGATAATTCATTTCCCTTAAAAAGCTAAATGGAAAAAGAGCAAATATGCTTTTTGAATGTACAACTCCAAAGATGCCTGCAAAGTCTATTTCTCTAGTTTGTAATCATTTTTATTGTTTCAGAGCATATTTAACTAAATGGAAAATAGTTTTTCATATGTAGCTTTTCTATTACTATCTACCATACCGTCCTATTAGTCTATGCACTTAGTTTATCTGCATACGTGCAGAGTGGTTTCTTTTTCACAGTTGCTCAGCCAAGCAAGAGAAAGGACTATAATTATAGAGAAATGTAACCTTTTTTAGAGTCAAAACATTCCTTGCATAATTTTTTTTTTTTTGGTTCAGAAAATAGATAACTGCAAAGCAAGCCACATTTACTTTCACCTTTGTCAAATTATTTATCAAATTTCAAAGGCTATGCTGGCCCGAAGAAATGTGAAAATGAACTTGATTTCTTGTTAAATATTTTGCTTATGCCTAAAATAGACAGATACAATTTATTGAATTGGATAAGATATTAGTACAAGTAAAGTATGTTTTTAAAAGCTGAGATTACAGCTGAATACTCATATATTTTTATATCTCATTACGCTTATTGCCAGGACTCCCAGAACAGATTAGGCAATTGTGTTTGCTTATTTATTACTTTTTTACTGAGCACCAGTATCTGAAACAAAGGACATCCTTGGCAGAGCCAGCAGTAAGAGTTCCAGTTCTACCTATGTGCAGATTATCCAGTTGTTTTTATTCTTCTAACTTTATTTTGTTTCTTACATGATAAGATGGTAAGGTAATAGGTCAGAATTCATGTTTTCTTGCCATAAGAGTCATAAGAGATTTTGGATCACCTTATTATTAGAGAGCTGAGTTTTTGTTTACCACCAGTCTTGAACATGGACACATTGTGTGAGTTAGAATTTTTCTGAAAAGTTAATCTAAATATACCATGTCTGCCTTATTTTATGGGAATTTGAATGATGTAAATAGACAACTAACTAACATACAATATTAATGGAATCTTTTTTTATGAAAAATGTGAAATGATGTGTGTTATCCATGGCATATAAAAAATACAATAGATGAACATAAGGGAAGGGAAATAAGAATAATATAAAAATAGGGAGGGGACAAAACAGAAGAGACTCATAACTATGGAGAACAAACTGAGGGTTACTGGAGGGGTTGTGGGAGGGAGGATGGGCTAAATGGGTAAGGGGCATTAAGGAATCTACTCCTGAAATAATTGTTTCACTATATGCTAACTAATTTGGATGTAAATTTAAAAAAAATAAAAAAATAAATAAAAAAAGACGATATAACAAAAAAATAAAAATAAAATAAAGAATAATGTTGAGTGATACCTGGGTGGCTCAGTCGGTGGAGTGTCAGATTCTTGATTTTGGCTCAGGTCATGATCTCATGGGCCTGAGATCAAGCACAGCCCTGGACTTGGCGATGGATGTAGAGCCTGCTGTAGAGTGGCTCTTGGCAATGGATGTAGAGCCTGTAGAGAGAGATTCCCTCTCTCTCTCTCTGCCCACCCACCACCTTGGGTGTGCTCGCTCTCCTTTCTCCACCGCACCCTCTCCTCTCCCCCCTCCCATAATAATTTCAAGTTTGGTCTAGTAAGTGACTTGCAAACTGTGTTTACACTACTGCCACATGGTGGTGCCCCTTCCAGCCAATAGATAAAAATGTTCATCATTACTGCAGCATACTGGGAACCCAGCTATTGCTTATGGGAATTGGGTCTTTTTCTGGAGGAATGCGGTGATTGCTAAGCTGTTATTTCACCATTCACTATTATTATGATTTAAAATATTTTTAGATCACATAAAAAGGCATCCGAATATTATTTAAGTGATGGTACTTCTTTTAGTGCTGAAAAACAAGCTTTAAAATCTGTAATTTTGGAATGCAAGTTAGAGGTGATGAAATGTGATGAAGAATTTCTCATAATTGTCATTATATATTATACATATTTTTGGAGAACGCTGCAAAACATCAGACATGATATTGCAAAAATTAAAATGAGACATTAGAGCAAAAAAAATGCATGTTTTTGTAAATTACTCATTCTAGGCAGGCATTTCCCATCATATACTCAACTTGGGAAAATGAGGCTTGAATTATCAAGGTTTTGAAATGTGCTGTGTTCAGCAACCCAGTGCTTGTGCTACATTCTACTTCTCCAATTCCAGAAGATCTTCATATTTTTATTCAAGAGTAAGGAAGTTAGTTGCCTTAAAGGTGGAGGTTGGGGGATAGAAAAGTGAGAAGGGAAAGATAGATGATGGTTTGAGCAAACCTGTTCTAATAGCCTCCTGTCTTCACAACTATCCTGTTTATTTTTCCATTTCTAATATTTGCTGTCATAAAAAAATGGACTCAGGGAAT
Organism: Panthera tigris; assembly: GCF_018350195.1. Classification (NCBI taxonomy): domain Eukaryota; kingdom Metazoa; phylum Chordata; class Mammalia; order Carnivora; family Felidae; genus Panthera; species Panthera tigris. The sequence continues at coordinate 69,213,018 of NC_056663.1, forward strand.
AGGTTAGTGGACAAGAAAAGAGAGAGAAACCGAGGACAGCAAATAAGAAGTCTACCAGTTGCTGTTTGCCACTGGGGTTTAATTTTGGGCGGAACACTTTGAGAAACTATACGGAACACTCCTGTCCCTCTGGAAGGCAGGAAGGTTGGGGCATTTATCCACCAGCTCTCATCCCCTGTTGTTTCAAGATGGCCCTGTGGTCTTAATTCTTCACCCTTCAGTACCTGCTGGTCTTAAAGGGTTGAAAACCACCTGAAGCATAGAAGAGAAACAGACCCTTGACATGGGAAGTTAGCTTGCCAGGTACTTTGTACCTCAGTTTCACGTGCACTCAGGTGGGCGGGGGAAAGGGGGAAGAATCAACATCACCTGCTGCAGGCATACTGAGTGAAGAAATACTGAGTGGAGCATAAACTCCGCGATAAGTGGAGTTTATTCACATATACATTACTGAAAACAGTCTCATCCATTTGGCTTGCATAGATTTTCTTTTCAACTGATTGTTCCCCCTGCCAGCTCTGCCTCAAGTGCATATAATGACTTCTCAAGGCATTTCTCAATATTTTTAAAGTGCTTTAGGCTAAGAATTTTTCTTTAGGGAGTTTCCAAAATATATGCAGCAATAGGTCCTAAAAATATAAAATAGCAAGTGTTATTACTACAATACAATAGAGTGAATTTGTAAAGAATCTTTATTTTGTTAAAGTTTATTTATTCATTTTTGAAAGAGAGAGAGAGAGAGTTAGAGAGAGCGAGCGAGAGTCAGGCAGAGAGACAGGGAGAGAGAGAATCCCAAGTAGGTTCTGCACTATTAGCGTGGAGCCCGTCATGACCTGAGCCAAAATCACGAGTCAGAGGCTTAACTGACTGAGCCACCCAGGTGCCGCTGTAAAGAATCCTTAAAAGAAAAGATAGGTGACAAAGTCAATTTTATAAGGCTAACAACTCCTTTAGACATGCATATAATATACAAGAGAAAATATTTCAGAATATATTTATTTTTGACAGCTGGATTACTAAAGTTTGACTTAATCTTATTTAATGTGTGATGTGCCAATTTGATGAATCAAAATGTACATTGTTAAGGAAAGAGCAGAATATGAAAGTGAATGGAAAATTGGTACTTTATTATCTTTTTTTTTTAATGTTTATTTTTGAGAGAGACAGAGACAGAATGAGAGTGGGTTGGGGCAGAGAGAGAGGGAGACACAGAATCGGAAGCAGGCTCCAGGCTCTGAGCTGTCAGCACAGAGCCTGATGCGGGGCTTGAACTCACGAGATCATGACTTGAGCCAAAGCTGGACGCTCAACTGACTGAGCCACCCAGATGCCCCGGTACTTTATTATCTTAATGCAATACCATCTTTATACAGCAAAGACTTTTCTTGAGTCTGATTCGTTTAACAGAAAGGTAACCTTTGTGAAATGACTTAGCTACTAAAGATTTGGAGTTACTTATTATGGATAATAACACAAATTAACATTTTAGATTTTGTTTTGTTTTTATGTTCCTTTCCATAAAAATGGAAAAAAAAAGTGCATTCTTGATTGTCTTCTCTGGTCTAATGAATAATTAGTGGACAGTGTCAAAAGATTTCCTCTCACATTTATTCCATCTCTACAGCAGGATACTAAAAGTACTTGTTACACACAGAGCCTAGATATCCCTCTTCCCACAGTGCACTATTTCTGAAGCACTATTACTTGGCTGAACAGCCTATTTTTGCCATTCCTATTCATATGTATTATATAAATAGCAATATATGATATGTGAATATTAATATATGATGTATATAATTAATTATCAATTGCTAGATTACATTTCTTAAGCTGGTTTATATCATGTTATCACAAAATTTAAGAAAATGAATAATACATCAAGACTAAACTCCTTTGCCAGGCTCTACATGATCTATATCATTTAAATATGTTTTTTAAAATGTTTATTTATTTTTGAGAGACAGAGAGACATAAGTGGGGGAGGAGTAGAGAGAGAGAGAGAGAGAGAGAGAGAGAGACAGGATCTGAAGCAGCCTTTGGCTGTCAGCGTGCAGAGCCCAATGCAGGGCTCAAACTCACGAACTGTGAGATCATGATCTGAGCTGAAATCGGTTGCTTAACCAACTGAGCCACTGAGGCACCCCATGACCTATATCATTTTAGCTTGCTTATCCAATATTAACCACTACAATCACCCACTCTATGTCCTATATAAGATTCTGGCCACTGTCTTTTCAAACTTTTCTCGTAAAAGATTTATTATATCTTCTCTTTGCTTGCTATTATTGTGCTTCTAAAATCTACAGGGAGAATTTTCTTCTTTTGTCCTTAAGTTTCAGCTTTGTTGATAACTTCTGATAGCAGCCCATGCATATTTTTCCTCCTTTAATTCCCTTCTTGTTTATTGTGAACTATGTATATACTATAAGAAGTATCTTGTATTTTTCATATTTGCTAAAAGTTGAAATCAAAAACATCAGAAAAATTATCTCAAATTATAATGTACATGAGAATTACTTGGGAAACTTGTTAAAAATGCTTATTCTAGAGTCCCTTCTGATGATTCTGATGAAGACAATCGTGGACTATACCCTTACAAATACTGTTTTAATTTCTTTTACACGTAAAACTACAATTTACTAATTCTTTACAGGCTACATAAAATATTACATTATCTTCCCATTCTCACTGAGTTGATTAGTTGATAAAGACCTATCTTGACCACTGCTGGGCCAATAGCTAAGCTTTGACACTGAGGTGGTTTTAGAATGTCATAGACAATGATAAGGAGTGCAAACTGCTAGTTGCCAGATAAATTAGATGTCACTCTGGATTATAGGCAATGATGCCATTTTTGAGTTAACTAGATCCACTGCCAAATAACTTTCAACAGATTTGTTGAAATGTTTCATACTTTCCTGTAATATGTTATCACCCTCTCTAGATGACAGTAGAATTTTCCAGTCCTAGATGGGAGTAAATGCCTCTGAGGCAAGATGGTGCCCATCTTGTTGGCTCATGATTCCATTTCATAAAAATAGCCCTCCAGCAAGATAGCCATAAGTAGTTTTGAAGGAAAATAATAAAATTTAAGAACAAATCTTTAAAATTCAAAGAGCAGTAAGATAAAATAAAAGCTTTTATAAAACTAGGCTTATTTCCCACTTAATCGACTCCAAGTAAACCTTGAATTTTTGCCTACTAACTTCTTGTCTATTTGTTTCTGATTTCTATTATAAAAACTTGGTTAAAATATGCTACCGAATATTTCTTTAAAATAGCTATTTCAGATGATCTGTTCTTCAGGTTTGTCTATACACGCTAATCCTTCATGTCAGCAAATCAGGAAATGCATAGAACCACCCTTTAGTCTTTTTTCTTCTGATTCTCAATTCAGAATTCACAATTTAAGGTTTTCATGCTGAAAGTTAAAAAATTTTATGTAAAAATTTCCAATTTCCTTTGTTCTCTGCTATTAAAAAATAGTTCCATTGCTTAATGACTCGTTTTACTTTTTTTCATTTCTTTTCTGATGTTACATGTATTATATAGATTACATTGGTCTCCCTAACTAAGTCGTTTAAAAAATTTTAACTTATAAAGAGGTATCATTTCTATCCAAATGAGAGAAAGGAGCCAGTGATCCACTTTGAGATGGAATTTGTTTAAGGAAAGCAAAACATTAACATTCTAATCACTTAAAATATGAGTAAACCTGCTACACATATAAGTTTGGAGTGAGGGAAAGGAAAAAAGTTTATGATGTTTGTTTTAGGTATTGAATGCATATGTGGGAGAAATGGGTTCAGTTCTAAGGTTCTTGAATATTGGGGTATGCCGAATAGGACAGTCTGACAATAAACAGTTATTGAGTCACCTATTCATGATATAGGAACTATTTGGGGGTGGAAGAAAAGGAATGAGTGAGAATGTGACTATTAGTGTCAGACTACAACGAAAGGAAAATTGACAATAAGATTCGTATAAAGAAACTCTATATCAGGTCCTCAAGGGAAAGAGAAGTTAAGATGAGAAATAGAATAAGATCAAAAGGGAATTAAAAATATAAACCCATTTAGCAAGTATACCAAAGATGAAAGGAATGTTGATTTGGGAGTTTGCTAAGAGTGTCTAAACAGATGTTATTTAATCATTGTGAAGTAATATAAAATTTTAAATGACATTATTGTTAACATTTATTAATATTGGCATGACTTTAGCAGGGCTATCGTACATTGTATGCTTTTATTAAAAGTTAAAGATAATGCTTGATTTTTCTCATTATAGGTTTATATCAGTTCAGTTCAACAAAAATGACAGAATTACTGTTGGGTTCCAGGTACAGCAATGGCATTAGAAATACAAAACATTGTTGAGAAAAATTACGGAAGACCTCAATAAATGGAGAGATATACTATGTTTATGGATCAGAGATTTACTATTGTTAAGATGTCACTGCTCCCTTTCTCCCACAATGGTCAATAGGTTCAAAGTAATTTCAGTCAAAATCCCAGGGGCGCCTGGGTGGCTCAGTCGGTTAAGCGTCCGACTTCAGCTCAGGTCATGATCTCGCAGTCCGTGGGTTTGAGCCCCATGTTGGGCTCTGTGCTGACAGCTCAGAGCCTGGAGCCTGCTTCTGATTCTGTGTCTCCCTCTCTCTCTGCCCCTCCCCCATTCATGCTCTGTCTCTCTCTGTCTCAAAAATAAATAAATGTTAAAAAAATTTTTTTTTTAAAAATCCCAGCATTTTTGTAGAATTTGCAAGCTAATTTTAAAATTTGTATTGAAATGCAAAAGGCTAGACTAGGTCAAACCATGTTGGAAAGAATAATAAAATCAGAAGACACACAGTACATGACTTCAGGACTTGTTGTAAATCTATAGTAATCAATACACTGTACTAATTGTGTAAATACAGATATATTATGGGACATAATAAAGAGTCCAGAAATATGGATAGTTGAGTTTTAAGAAAAGTGTCATGGCAATTTTGGTGTAGAAAAAAAATAGTCTTCTGAACAAATAATATTGGAACAATTGAATATCTACATACAAATAAATGAAATTTGATTCACACTGGTATGGTGTACAAAAATTAACTCAACATGAATTATAAACTTAAATATAAAACTTAAATCTATAAAATTTCTAGGAGAAAATTTTGTGATCTTGGATTTATTGGATATGACATCAAAGACAATGACCAAAATTTCTTAGGTACAACAACAGAAGTACCATTCATAAAAGAACAAATTGATAAATTGGATGTAATTAAAAGTAAGACTTCTGTTTTCCAAAATATACCATTAGTGGAATGAAAATAATTCATATACTAGGAAAAATATTTGCAATACACATATCTAATAAAGTACTTCTCAGAATATTAAAAAATGTCCAACACAATAACAAGAAAACAACCCAAGAGATATCGTCATAAAATTTAACAGACTTCACCAAAGATTTATGGATGGCAAGTAAACACAGAAAAGATGCTCACTATCATGTAAATTAAAACCACATTGAGATACAATTCTACATCCACTAGACTTGCTATAATTAAAGACTGCCCCTATCATCTGTTGGCAAGGGTGCAACAATTTGGAACTTTCATAAACTCCTTGTGGGAATGGAAAATAGTACAAATGTATAGGAGAATGGTTAGGCAATTTTTTAAGAGGTTAAACATACACTTACCTTACAATCAAGCCATTCCATTCCTAGTTATTTATGTTAGAGTGATGAAAGCTTATGTTCATATAAATATGTGAACACAGACATTCATAGCAGCTTTATTTCTCATAGCTGAAAACTGGAAGCAGCTCAAATGTTCATCAACAGAAGACTGGATAAATAAATGTTGCATATCTGTACAATAGGATAATACTCAGCAATAAGAAGGTAAGAACAACTGGTACATGCAACAAATGGATGAATCGGGAGGTCATTATTCCAAATGAAGGAATCCATACAAAAAAGATAACCTATTTCATGATTGTATTTATATAAAATTATAGTAAATACAAACTAATTTAAGTCAGAAAGTGGATCACTATTTAAGGATAGAGGAAAAACCCTTGGAGTGACACAAGAGGGTGGGGTTACCAATGGCACACTGGAAACCTTTTGGGAGTGATGGGTATATTCTTATGTGTTTATAGTGGTGATGCTAAGACATATGAACTGCACACTTTACCTTCATAAAGCTGATTTAAAACAAAGAATATTAGAATTCTCTTTGATGTAAACATATTGTTTTTCAAATTATAAATGAGTAAATTATAGTCATATATGTTATTTAATAAAAAACCTGTTAAAGGAACCTCCCCCTCCCTTTTATGTAAATGTTAGTATAGTCACCAAAGTTATTATTTTTTAATTTTTTTAATGTTTATTTATTTTTGAGAGAGAGAGAGAGAGAGAGACAGAGTGCAAGCAGGGGAGGGGCAGAGGAAGAGGAGACACAGAATCCGAAGCAGGCTCCAGGCTCTGACCTGTCAGCATGGATCCCAATGTGGGGCTCAAACTCACGAACCGTGAGATCATGACCTGAGCTGGAGTCAGATGCTTAACCGACTGAGCCACCCAGGTGCCCCAGTATAGTCACTAGATTTAATTTCTTGTTAAGGAAATATCTAGTTCTAGTTTTAAAGTTCTTTACCCAGATATGTTTCACAAGGAAAAAAAAACTTCCCTTTGCTTTTTGGAGAATGACAAGTGATTTCATAGGGCAAAGAGGCCTGTAATGCTTTTATTCTGGGTGCTCACCAAAACTGGCCAAATCTAGCAGAAGAAATTTAAAGATGTTTTCTATTGTGACATTCAGAATCTAGTCAATATGTAGCTCTGACTCTTTTTGAGTCTCTGAGTAACTTAAAGGAATATACAGACCATTTAGTGGAAGACTCTAAAAGACTTTATTTGTCTTGTGAGAGCCTCATAGCATGGGAACCTGGCCAAGTCCTAGTCCAATTCTGACTCAGAGAGAGAGAGACAGAGAGAGAGAGAGTCTTTCTCAATCATCTTAAAAACTTCAAAAATAAAAAAGTCCTCCTCCCCCCATCGCACATCTAAACACAAACATCTGGGGTAGGAGTGGGGTGGGGAATAGTTCTTAAAAGAGAACTGCAAAGCTAAGTCCTAGTGTCACAATCAGGTTTGCTGTGGCAACTTAATCTGCAAATCCCATGTTATTCAATTTTAACATAATGGAGCAAAGAGATTCTGCAGACAAAAACGTGGGGTGCCAGCAAGGATACTCTAAAATAATTAGCTTGAAAAATTGAAGAAACAAAGGAGATCAAATGCAAGGAGGTTTGGCATTCTAGCCAAGGGGAACAGGAACAAGGGTGCCTGTCTTAAGCTTATAGATGATTAATATCAGTAAATGATGGCAAGATCCCTAAATAAATACAAATACAGCATCACTCAATGTTTGAACAGATCTACTGTGGAAACAAGCTGGTTTATCTGTTATATTACACTCATAGTGAAATATTTTCCTTACACTTAATGCCCTATGATACATGCTTTGATTGGCAGGTTGCTGTTGTCATACATTGGGATGATTTGAACCATCCCTTAGCCTTCTGGCAAGTTATGATCTAGGGTGAGGTGCATTAAGAGTATGTACAGAATACTTAGAGAAGAGGCAAAGGAAAAAGATGCAGAGGAGAGAGAAATCAACACACAAATAGTGACTATAATGCATCAGTTAGAACAGCATTGGTCTGTGTGATAGGCTAAGCAGGTGTGGAAAGCATTTTGCGAAGGGTCCTCAACAGAATGATCTGGTAATCTAGAAAGAAGCTGTGTGTGTGTGTGTGTGTGTGTGTGTGTGTGTGTGTGTGTGTGTGTGAATTTCCTCATACATGTGTTTCATTTAATTTTTGAAATAATTTTTTTCTTAGTGTTATTTTTATTTTGAGCTGCATATGGTAAAACATTGTCCTTCAAATGTTTATGTTTTCTAAAGTTCTTAAATTTTCTTGTTAGAAGCTTATCCTTATAGGAGCTAATGGAATAGGAACAAAGAAAGAAAAATTGATTGAACTTAAAGTAATAAAGTTAAAGTTGTTTTGCAGGGACTATAGGAAGGGGTGGGGTGGGGGAGAAAAAATTTATATGGTTGATAGAACCAACAGCAATAAAGTTGATGATTGTAGAAGTCATTGGGACTTTTTGGCTCTGTAGTAGCTAATGACCTCAGTATTTCCAGCACCATTAAGATCTTATGCTTGGCTTAAATTTAATTAACTGAACTTGATTTATATTTTATCAAATAGTGTATTTTGTTTAAAAAGGAATATGCATAATGAGCACAAAGAGAATAGAGTGAAAAGTTAATACTCCATTCTTTCTAGGCTCTCAGTTCCCTGCCCCTCAGACAAACACTGGAAGCTCTTTCTTTGTGTAGCTTGGAAACTTTTACCTTTTTTTTTTGCTTGAATCTAAATATTTTGACTATTAGCAGATTTGTTTGTGATTGTTTTCAGAAAGAGTGTAAATCAAATCATTGGTCATGGCGACCCTGCATATGTGACATTTATGCACACTTTATTTTCTGTTTCATAGCAACAGGTGATGGAGGCAATAAAAATTAAGTTGGGTAAAATGTTTTGTGGTGAATAACAGTTCATTTTTATGTGGACCGTATCCTGCCATGGATGTAAGCATTTTAGAATGAAGCCTGTGTTTTTTTTCCTTTGAAACAAATTGAGAAACAGTATTTTCCAAGATCTTTGTCTAGCTTGGAGAACTGCATTTTTGGAGTTGTCTTCTTATTAGCACACATGCAAAGAATACTGTTTGTGTACTCCACACATATTTTTAATAGAGCCCTTTGTGCCATGCCACTTTGTTAAAAATCATGACATTTTAAAAAAGAATTAAAACCTGAAGAATTTGTAATCCACCAAAATTTTTATGCTCAATTAAACCAAACAATTACCAAGTTACCAATTCTTGGACTTCTTCCTAGGCTCCAAATATCACCCACACCATGATGAATCTGAAATTTATACCTCTATTCTCAAACTTTCCAGAATTTTTACATATAACTGTCTACACACCATCTCTAGTTAGATGTCTAATGAGCACTTAAAAACAAACATGCCTCCAAATGACTCAAGTTTCCCCCCTAAAATTTTCCCCATTTCAATTTGTGGCAACTTGTCCATCCAGATGCTTAAATCACAAACATCAGAATCAACCTTGGCTCCTTTTTCTTTTTCCTCACATTAAAAAGTCAACCCAGAAACAAAACCGAGCCTTTTGAACATATCTTGAGTCTGCCCACTTTTCACTACTTGCAGTGCAGTGTTCTAGCTGTGTCCCCCTCAACCCTTGTCTTCCGTTCAGACTCTTGCAATAGTTTAATGGGCTTCCCCACTTCCACCGTTGGTCTCACAGTCTGCTCTTCATACAACATCCCAGTCATAGCCAATGATCACAATCTCAGGCTTCCCATTTATCTCAGATGGCTTCCAAGGTCCTGTAAGATCTGCCTTTCACAGCTTTACGGCCTCATGTCTACATCTCTTTGCTATTTCACGTCAGTCTCTTTGCTGTCTCTTGAATGTGCTCAACATATTTCTGTAAGGGACCATTGCACTCACTCTTTCTTTTGCCTAGAAAGTTCTCCTGCACACAGCTGCATGGATTGCTGCCACCTTTCTTTATACTCAAATGTCACTTTGTCAGAGCCTCCCTGAACACTCTATAAAATGTTAACTTCTTGTCACTGTTCTTCTCTATCTCACACACACTGCTTGATGTTCAACAGAGCATTACCACCTGACATGCTTTTAAATCCCTATGTTGTTTGTCTCTCCCTTCTAGGTTGTAAGATAACTGAGACCAAGGAGGGTCTTTCCTTTTTGTACACAATATGTTGGAGCCTAAATCACTCACTCTGCTTGACCAACAGCTACCAGTTGGATTCAGCTACCCAGTTATGCTTATGGGACCAGATAAGCCATCATGGCACAGACTCAGTCAGCTTTGCAAGACACACATAGGAGATGATGGGAAGACAGTGTGTCATCAGTAGGAGTTTCCACAGTGGCCCAGTTTTTCAAGTGGAAACTCAGGTTTAAGGAGACCGCATTGGTGGGTGCAGGTACCACCACCCTTGCTTAGATGGCCCATGTCCCGTAACATTTGTTTTATTTAATCCATGAGAGTATTTTCTAGTGACCCACAAGAAAAAGATCACCCATTATAAGAGAAATAATGTCAGGGAAGCCCTAAAGCCATTTCTTTCCATTAGATATTTTTTGTTTGCTCTTGTCCTCCCAGGCATCATTTTGGCCATAAGTAATGGTTACTAGTGACATAGTTAGCATTTTCTATTTCCAGGAAACAGTGTTAACCCAAGGTAATTTACCTTGAAGAAAGGTTTATTTTTTATTGTACTGTGATTCATAATAGGCATTGAACACATATTTGCTGAATGAATGAATGAACGAATGATCAATCAGTCCATCAATGAAATAATAAATTAGAGAGCATTATACCAGAGGGGAAAATTTCAAGATGTGGTTAAGAAAATTGAAGGTCAAACTACAGCCTGGGAAATTTTTTTTGCAAAACATATATTTGAAAAAGGATTTATATTCAGAATATATAAACAGCTTTTACAACTCAGTAATAATAAGCCCCCAAACCCAATTTAAAAAATGGCTAAGAGATTTGAACAGATACTTTATCAAAGAAGATAAACAAATGGCAAATAATCACATGAAAAGATGTTCAATATCATTAGCCATGCAAATTTAAACCACACTGAGATAATTCCACACATTCACTAAAATGGTAAAATTTAAAAAGCCTGGCAATTCTAAAAATTTTAGCAAGTATGTGAAGAAATTTACTCCTATACATAGGAATTCAAAACAGTACAGCCATTTTGCATTACATTTTGGCAGTTCCTTATAAAGGTAAGATACATTTACCATATGACCCAAAAAGCTCACTCTTTGATGTTTACTTAAACATGAAAATATTTGTCTTTGCAAACATTTATATGCAAATGTTCATAGCAACTTTATTCATAATATTCATTATAATAGCTCCAAGTTGGAAACTTTCCAAATGTCTATTTGCTGGTGACTGAATAAACAAATGTGTTAAATTCCTATAATGGAATACTACTCGGCTATAAAAAGGAACCAACTATTGATACATTTAACAACTTGCACAAATCTCAAAGATATTATGCTAAGTGAAAAGGTCAGACACAGAAGACTATATACTCTGTGATTTTGTTGATATTATTTTGGGAAAGGCACCACTGTAGTGATAGAAAGCAGACCAGTAGTTACTGGGTTTAGGGTAGTGGAAGGGAATTGAGTATAACGGGGCTCAAGAGAATTCTTTGTGGTGAATAAAATTCATGGTATGTTCACTTACCACTGCAAAACAGACATTAAAAAGGAATAGAGGGTAAGATAAGAAAGTGTGCTTCTTTAGAAGGTCTTAATTTGTGTAGCAGATAATATTAAAAGGTAAATAATAATAAACTTTATATAAAAATTTTAATTCTCTGGTCTTAAGAATTTTGTCACAATTAATAATTTTGTTAAACAACTGCTTTCACGGCTTACTGTCCAACTGTTCATCATAGATATGAACTTTTGCATAGTGTAAAGAAATAAGAGGATTTAGGTTCTTTGCACTTCAGTTTTGTGATGATCAAATAATCACTTAATTATTTCAAAGAGAAAACACTTATTTTTTTCCTATGAATTAAGAATTTAGGAGTATACTCTCCCACAATTCCCTTTAATTTTAAAATATTTTTGAGTACAGTTTATGTCATTTGTGGGTCCTAAATTTATACAGTATAAGGAGTTTTAATTTAATGATATATATTTTCAAAAGGAATGCATTCAAATATATATTCAATAATCAGAGTGGAATTAAGATTTTCCCTCTCCATAAATTTAATTTTAGTTTTATTTAATTTATTCTGACTGACTTCTGGTTTCTCACAAAGGAGATGCATTAAAAAAAAATTTATCCCTTCCATCTTGAGCGTATGGTTTTCATACTCGAAAGCAAAAATTTACTGTACAATAATATAGTAAAGAAAGGATATGAAAGGTGGGGGAAGCTTTGTTAGGCATAAGCATTTGCATTGATAACTATACTATACCAGATATGTTAGTTTGCCTAGTAAACGTACACTTAAACTTTTCCATCTAAATAATCATATTATTCTTAATTATTAAATGTAGAAGTGTATTCCTAATCAAAGTAAATGTCCATAAAATTTTAAAAAATCGTTGAAGGATACCATAATAGAAGAAAGCACACCAATCACAAGTGTATGGGTGGATAAATTTTCAGAAATAAAATGTGCTTGTAACCAGCACTAAGATCAAGAAATATTACACTTACTGGTACCCAGAAACTCCCTCCTCCAAAGCCCTCCAGTCACTACACACCTCCAGAGGGAAATTATGTTTCTAACTTCTTGCAGCATAGATTAGTTTTCCTGATTTTGAACTTTACATGAATGGAATATACACTCTTTCTTCTAATATGTCTTCTTTCACTCAATATTGTATTTTTAAGATTCATTTTTTGTGTTCAGCTGTAGTTTTCTCCTTCTCATTGTGTTTGTATTCCACTACGGAAAAATGGCACAACTTATTTGTTCATTATGCTATTGATGGTCATTTGAGTAGTTTTTAGTCTCATTGTAATTATGGATAGCTCTATGAAGAATATTCTTATCCATGTCTTTTGGTGAATAGGCGCATGAAGTTTTGTTGGGTATGTGTAGAATTGCTAGATCATAAGGTAGGCATACATTCGGTTTTAGTAAATACTGCCAAAGAGTTCTCAAAGTGATTTATATTACTACCAGCAGTGTATAGAAATTCTGGTTGCTCCATAGCCTTACTAATACTTGGTTATTTTCTGCCTCCAAAAGTTTAGACATTCCAGGAGAAGGGCTTTATGGAATTGTGGTTATAATGTGTAATTTCCTATGTTTAATGAAGTTGAGTACATGTTTATATGCTAACTGATCATTTGGATATCCTTATTCAGGAGATATATGTTCAAATTTTTTGTTCGTTTTATTTTGGGGTTTGTTTCCTAATCTCCCTTTTCTAAATTGATTTTAGGAGTTCTGAATATGAGACATTTGTTGTATACAGGTACTACAAATATCCTACTTTCTATAAGATTTTATGTATCAAAGAATTTTCAGAAAACTTTCTCATGTATTAGAGATGAGATTAGAGATGTATATAGAGATTATTAGAATACCACAAGTTAAACAGCTCATTACTTAGTTTATAGTTTAGCTCTGATATTGCAATACAAAAGCAGCTGAAAACAATATGTAAACAAATGAGTATAGCCAGAGTTGGCCTAGAGCTGGCCAGACTTAGCCAACAGGCCAAGGCAAGATAAGACAAAAAGAGGAGTAAGAGGGTAGATATAATCTCAAGTATTTTAGTATTACGTTAACTGTAAATGGAATAAATGTTCTAATTAAAATTCTTTATTCTAGGGAAAACACACTAGAAGTAAGATTGTCAGGTTGTATAAAAATGAAACTAACAAGAATTACCAGGAAACGTAAAAGCAAAAGGATAAAAAAGGATAAAAAGTCATTCTGTGCAAATACTGACAAAGAGAAGGCTTGCAGGACTATACTAGTAACAGACAAAGTAGACTTTGTAGCAAAAATTATTACTAAAAATAATAACACTCCTAATTTTGTATAAATAGTCTCCAAACATGGAAAACAAACTGACAGAATAAAAAAAGTAGACAAAACCAGGGTCATAGAAGAGTTAAAATAACTGTATCAGTAACTCATACAATAAACAGAATAACCAGTAGATAACAAAATTTAGAACATGATTAATTTTACTATGTGTGTGTGTATGTGTGCATGCGTGATCTAACATACTGCTAGATCATAGCACTTAACATCTATATTATACATATTCTATTCAAGTTCACATGGAACACTTACTAAAATTATATACCCATATTTGGACTGTAGAGGAAGTCACAACTTTTCCAAGTATGTTCTTTGATCATAGTAGAGTTAGGTTACAAATGAATAACACAAATACAGTGAGGAAATCCCTAAATGATTAGAAAATGAGCAATGTATTTCTTTCTTTTTTCTTAGAAACTTCTTTTTCCCCATGACCCTTATTTCCATTTTCTGTTTAAGAATTTGTGAAAGATAGAAATACCGTATGATCCAATAATTCCACTACTAGTTATTTACAAAAATGAAAACATTAATTCAAAAATATATATGCATGCATATTTATTGCAACATTATTTACAATAGCCAAGATATGGAAGCAATCTAAGTGTTCATCAATAGACAAATGAATAAGGAACATGTGGTATATACACACAATGGAATATTATGCAGCATAAAAAGGATGAAATCTTGCTATTTTCAACAACATGAAGGACCTAGAAGGTATCGTGCTAAGTGAAGTAAGTCAGACTGAGAAAGGCAAATACTATAGGATTTCACTCATATATGGACTCTAAAAAAACAAGACAAACGAATAAACAAACAAAAAGCAGAATCAGAGGAAAAACATAGATTCTAGAGGGAAGAGAGGATGAGGAGATGGACAAAATGGGTGAGAGGAGCAGGAAATGCAGGCTTCCAGTTATGGATGAATAAATCCTGGGGATAAAAGGTCCAGTGTAAGAGATCTAGTCAATGATATTGTAATAGTATTGTATGGTGACAGATGGTACTCCACTTGTGGTGAGCATAGCATAATGTATAGACTTGATGAGTCACTATGTTGTACACCTGAAACTAATGTAACATATCAACTATACTTCAATATAAAAAAAAAGACAAAAAAAAAAGAATTTGTAAAAGAACAGCTCAAGACCACTCAGTGGTTGTTCCTACCCATCAGCCTCAGACCAGTCTTCAGTGGCAGGCTGAGTGTTCAGTCTTTACTAGGGAACTGCTGAATAGGCACACCAGACATCTGCAGACATTTAGACTAGGCTGCACCTTTGGGTTGTATAGCAGTAAATTTGGGAGCTGGAGCAGTCTGTTCATCCCAAAGTTCTTCCATGGTCACGGGCTTTCCAGCAGCAGCCTGCTGGAAAAAGCAGCAATGCATTTCTAAATTACCTGTGTGTCAAAGGTGAAATCACAATAAAAATTTAAAAAAATATTTAAAAAATAAGAGATAATAAAAATATGACATCAAAATATAGGATTCAGCTGATGCAGTGCTAAGAGGGAAATTTATTGTCTTAAGTGTATATATTAGCAGAAAAGAAAGTCTGAAATTTTATTATATAGGCATCCATATAAATTAGATTAAAACAAGCAAATTTAAGTCAATATAGAAGAAAGGAAATATATTACAAAAAAATAGAGATTAATGAAATTGAAAACAAATGCCAGAGAAAATCAATACTACTAATATTGATAAATATCTATTTAACAATACTGATCAAGAAAAAAAAAACTAAGGGAGATAAAAATCGTCAATATCAAGATCCCTGAGACATTAAAAAATTATATCGTGTACAACTGTATGCCAATAAATTTTAAAATTTACGTGAAATATATAAACTGAAACAGGAGAAAATAAGAAACCTGAATAGTCTATTTTCTGTTAAAGAAATTTAAACTGTAATGAAACAGGAACAACAAAAGCCTCTCTACAAAGAAAATTGCATGCCCAGAAGGACTCACTAAAAAAATATACCAAGCATTGAGGTAAGACTCATTAATATCTTAAACAAAATCTTTCCTAGAATAGGGAAACAAAGAAAACATCTAACTCCTTTTACAAGGCCAGCGTTAACTCTGATACCAAACCCTGTCCAGGGCATTTCAAAAAAGAAAACTTCAAGTCCACTTTGTCACATATGCATAGATGCAGAAATCTTCAAGGAAATAACCCAACACATTTAGAGTTATTTTGGGAAGGAGTGCAGTGTTGCTTTAACATATAGAAAATAATTCATCACATTGTTAGCAAAAAGAGGAAAAAATACAGTAATTTTGATAGATGCAGAAAAACCGTTGGACAAAATCCAATACCTATTTTTGACTTAAAAATAAATCCCTTGGGAAATTAGGGAAAAATTAAGGGAATGATAAACACAAAGTTTAGGATAGTGACTAGAGTTGATCTGGACAGGAGGTGGGGAAAGAGAATGAGGGGAAATACATGAGTACAGACAAATATTTTATTTCTTGGTTGGGTGATGGCTTCACAGTGTTTATTATATTATTGTTTTATAACGTGTATACTTTATACATATATCCTCTTTCTGTATACCAAGTCTGCATACCAAACCACAAAGTTTTTTATTACAAATGATAGTAAGTCGGGGAAAAAAGACTTGCTGTGGTGAGGATTCCCTTACTGTGGAGTGCAGAGGCCCCTACTTTCCCTGGATACTCAGATGCTATGTCTTATTTTACTTAATAGATGAGAGTCATCTAAAATGCTTCAAACTTACCAGTGGCTGCTTCTGACTTTTGCAGGTAATACAAAGGCACGTCCCAAAAGAAAAACTTTCAAGACTTGGTTGAGCCCTTGGCAGACTTATCATCAGATTACCTCATAGACTACTGGCCACCCTACGGATGGACTTCTTTTGGGTAAGACATCCAGTGAGCTATGCTTCGGTCACATGCAATGAGCTGAAGTCTGTGGATGTGGCAGGCATTCTGTGGCTTCTCTAAAAGAGAGAACACAATCGGCTAACAGCTTGTTTGGTCCATCCAGAACTTGGAATGAGCTCATCTAACAAATATTAAGGCACAAAGTTCTAAACAGAGTGCCCTTTTCACCAGAGGGCAATTTGAAACTCAAAATGATGTTTCTTGAATTTTAGAGCTTCCACTTACTTTCAAAACATTTCTTGTAAATATAAAAGTTTTCTGGCCTTAAAATTTTATAGTATTCTGAAAGCTAGGGTTCGCTGATGCAATCTTTGTGTTTTTCCTCAGACTGTTCTGGATAGTTTAATTCACAGCTGCAACTGGTACCTTGCCTTAGTCAAGATTCTAAAACGTTGTGTTTAGGATAAAATTGCTCAGATGTGACTAAATACCCTTGAGTCTAAACAGTCATTTATTTAAAATTTAAAAGAATTTACTTTTTTTGTAGAAAAAGCAATTTAGGAGATTGATTTGGCATTGCTTTTGCTTAGCAAATTATCTATTGTGCTCTGATTTTGCAAGGGCGGGAGAAAAACCTTCAAAACGGATAAAGGAAGAAAAGATTATTTTTATTATATTTTAATTTTCTTCTTTATTATATGTTCTACATATTCTAGGGTTTGCAGGTTAGTAAAAGCATTGTAGCTATTCAAAGAAAAAGCAGGTGGCTCAAATAAATCACTTGTTTCTGAGAGTCTATATGTTCCATTATTACAGTGTGCCTAAGAATAAATAAAAAGTCACACAATGGTTAAAAATGTCCTGGATAGAATTGAAAGTTCGGGAATTTAAAATATCAAGCTTCAGGGCACCTGGGTGGCTCAATCAGTTAGGCATCCGACTTCGGCTCAGGTCATGATCCCACAATCCGTGAGTTCAAGCCACGCATCAAGCTCTGTGCTGACAGCTCAGAGCCTGGAGCCTGCTTCGAATTCTGTGTCTCCCTCTTTCTCTGTCCTTCCCTGCTCACACTGTTTCTCAAAAAAGGAATAGATGTCAATAAATAAATAAATAAATAAATAAATAAATAAATAAAATATCAAGCTTCTAGTTCACTGGTGATTAGAATAAGTTTATACTTACCACTTGGCAAAATATTTAATCTCAACTGGCTTTACCCAATGATATTACACAATATTGCAGATGACTTGAAATCTGTAGTACAGATCACTGCTGAAAGTTGTAATTGTTTGAAAACTTTATTGATGATGTGACTTTTGGCTTTTACCTGTAAAAGAGTTACAGTCTCCCTTAGAAGAAACACATGGTTTATAAATGTAATGCTAAACCATGACCAGCGATGCAAACAGTTAAACTTTTCACCTCGGGCATGTAGTATAGCTTCGGTTTAGAATAAAGCAAATTATTGGCCGTGTAATACAAACTCTGAAGTGTGAAACATGACTCGGGATGGGGGTAATAGAACCATGGATCTTAACAAGGGTCTCCTCAAGGATGCTTTAGGCTATTCTGTAGTGTTTGTAAGGGAAAAGAGGAAACTGACTTCTGTACGTAACCGTACTGTGTTCAGGACCAAGGCAGGGTTATGGCCTCAAGATACATTAGGACAGAATAAAAACAATTGGCATCAAAGCCTCATCTGCCACTCTGTCTTGATCCTGTGAAATTTTTGTGTGAAAGTTCAGGTCTTTTGAGTTCTTTTTTGGTCTCAATTTGTGACTTTGTGAAATTAGCCAGGGCATAAAGATCTTTGACTTTTAGACTGGATCAGCATTGACAGTAACACCTGCTTCATTAAAATTTGTACAAATTTAGGTGACAAGATTGGCCTGAGTTTTTGTCTCAACTGCTAAGGAGATCTGTTAGTGACATTATGACCAGTCCAGCTACATTTATCTATATTGCCCTTTATGACCACAAACAGAAGTCAGGTTCATCCCAGGGATCCCTGTGTATCTCCCAGCAATGAAGCCTGGCGATAAGCCTGAGATGTTGCTATGTATTGTGCAATCTGAACACACACGCATGTGAATGGACTCATACTTACTAGAACCAGACTGAAGCAATGTGCCAGGAATTATTTACCAGGTTTTAAAAATCCCAATAAAGCACAGTAAATAATAGATCAAAGGCATTCAAAAATCTGGTAGCTGTTGATAAATTGGACCAAGTTGCTTAGGGACTTCTTAGCTAAAATGTTTATGTATTACAAAAAAGGTTATTTAGTGATGTCCTCATCAAGGTATAAGGAAAATGACAAAAGCTGCAAAAATTAATAAAGTCACCTTGAATGAAATCTCTGGCAGAGCAAACCCATTCATCTCTAATGAGGTATGATGGAATAGCAGATTAATAGCAGATAATCCTGGGGGTCTATTTAATAGTAAGAAAAAAAAAGCAGTAAGAATTGTCTTCTGTTAGCTTACATTTAAATGGAATTATAATGAAAGACCCAATGAGGAAGTTGAGCCTGTGCTTCCTTTTAGAACTTATCCAACAACACCATGAAAAGCCATCTTCCTGTTTGTAGGATGATGCTATTTGATAAGTACAAAAGGGCAAGAACAAACTTGACTTTCTCACCATTCATATTCCCACCCTTGTCAGTTCCCCTGTTGCTTTTGAATGCGAGAAAGCTGGTGTCCTTTGAGAGCAGGGAACAAGACAAAAGCTAACTGGCTCCTGTGGGTTCTAATTCATGAAATAAACTCCAAATGATACCCCAAATAAGTGAATGCTGCCTTGGTAAAGCAAGGTTGAATTTCTATTGAATTGCTTCCCTAGGCAGTTCAGTGGAGTGGAGCAAAGTAGTATGAACATGTTCTATGTGAGTATTTGGTAATTATAAGGAGTGAAGGAGAACAAATCTAATATGTGCTGAGAACCTTGGCACTTTTTTTCTCCATCCTATGATGTAGCTAATAATACTCTCATTTTTATTAATGTGGAAATTAAAACATAGAGAGTCAAAGTCATTTGCCAAAGGTTATCTTGTGACCAATGACAAAGCTGCGATTTGACCTTGCATCTGTCTGTCTCCAAATATTTACATTATTCTAGACTAAGACCACCCACTAGAATCTCCTTTGGAGATTAAAAAAAATTACACATCTATATCCTTTATGGGTTTGAAAAGAGAGGGAGGAAACAATTGATAAAATTTAAATGTGGACTATGGATTAGATAACAGTGATCTATCAATATTAAATTTTCTAATTTTGGTAATTGTACTGTGGCTGTATAAAATAATGCCCTTGGTTTTAGGAAATACACACTTATATATATGCCTCTCTAGATAGATAGATAGATAGATAGATAGATAGATAGATAGATAGATATTCTATACCTATATCTATGTGGAGATACATGAATAAATCAATAGGTAGAGATAATGATAAAGCAAATGGTGCAAAATATAAACAATTGGTGGTTATGGGTGGGAAACACTGTATTTTGCAAAAATACAATAGTACCTTTTATCCCATAGTTCTTTCACTAATATGAATGGTTTCTTTTCCCCCTTTGAATTTGGGTGGGCATGTTTGTAGAAGAAGTGATGCGAGTGGTACCTGGGTGACTCAGCTGGTTGGGCATCCGACTTGGGCTCAGGTCATGATCTCACAGTTCATGGGTTTGAGCCCTGCATCGCACTCTGCACTGACAGCTCAGAGCCTGGAGCCTGCTTCACATTCTGTGGCTCCCTCTCTCTCTGTCCCTCCTCCGCTCATGATCTGTGTCTCTTTTTCTCAGAAATAAACATATATAAAAAAATGAAGTGATGCTATATGACTTTCCAGGCTAGATAATAAAAGGCAATATCGCTGCTGCCTGCTTCTCTTGCACGCCCACTCCTGGAATCCAGCTGCCATGCTCAGGAGAAGCTCATGCAGCCCAGATGGAAGCCTATGTGGAGAGGCCCACCTGGAAAGGAACTGAGTCTAGATCATATTCAAGAGATGTTTCAAATTTTGAAATTTATATGGCTTCGTGCCAATATCCAAGTGGTTGGACTTCTTGAGTATACCACGATTGTCCTAAACAAGTCATAAGGAGAAGCAAAGTTTGTATCATTTTGCATCAACACAGGACTTTCACACAGTGACTGAGATAGAGAAATGAAGTCCTTTGCCCAAGAAACATGTCAAGACCTCAGACAAGCAGACTGAAGCAGGCATCTAGGGTTGACCTGGAACTAGAGGAAAAACCTGAAGCAGGTGTAGGAGCCCTTTCATATTGACCAGGAAAACACATGAGAGTTGGGCCAGGTGGCCATGGCCTTAGTGGGTATGTTCACGCCAAGCACTATGCATTTCACACTCCACTCATCAGTAGAGAATGGGATCTTAATATACTGTCAGATTTGTTTATCTTTGGTGTAGGGGCCTCTACTATTTCGTCTCTTTATGAATGGCATCGACCCAGTACTTCAAGCCAAAATTGGAGAGAAAAACCTAGATTTCTCTTCTATCCTTAACTTCTAGATCAAATTTCCAAGTCGTTTGGTCTCACCTCAAAACACTTATTGTTTACCTCTGCTAATCTTCATTCCCACCCCCTGATGCTCTAGTTCAGGCCCTCATGGTCTATCACAAGTACTGCAGTAGTTCCTAATTGGTCTCCTGACCGCAAGTATTGATACCTTCTAATTCACCCATCTCTCTTTCCTGCCTGTGACATGTGATACATATAAACCATTACATATTACTCTTGGTCAAAGCTTTTTACTGTTTTCCATCATGTGCAGATTCAATTTCAAGTCTTTTTTAGGAATAATGGTGCCCTTCCCAATGTGGCTCTTGCCTACCTTTCTAATTTCATCTCTCACCACTCTTTCTTTTGAATGTAATGCTTTATGCCTACAAACCTACCTATATTCCTGCATATACTATGCTCTCTCATACTCTTGTGCCCTTGGGCAAACTCTTCTCTGCCAAGAATATCCCTTCTGTATTTGCATCCTGCTTATCTGGCAATTTCTTACTAATGGTTCAAGTCTCAATCCAAATGCCATCTTCTGGGTGCAGTTATTAGCATTATCTCCATTATAGCAATGATCAAATTCAGTCAACATCCAACACACATTTATTGAGCAGATACTGAATGCCTGTCCATTTTTAGCCATTGGGGATAGAGAATGAAATAAAAATATAAAAAGTTTCTGCCCTTGAGGAAATAGGTTATATGACAATGATTAATTTATACTCTGTCTCCTCACTAGTTAATATACAACTTTAGAGCAGGCATTCATTTTAATTATCCATGTATCTTCTGCACCAAGCATAGCATCTGCCCCATAGCAGGAGTTGAAAACCATTTTATGATTATTTAATGAATAACCTCATACTAGTTTCCAAAAGACAAGTTGAATTCAAGAAGAAAAGTAGTAGATGTCAGAGGACAGACTCCTTTTCAAAGTCCTTGTTTCAAATCTTCCTTTTAATATGAAAGGAATGAAATAGTCTAGTGATCTTGTGACCCAAATCTATCTCTATATGATGTTTTATTCTTTCTTTCTTTGCATCTATATTGCTTTATCTCCTTTCCTGAGCAGCCCAGGTATCATGCTGTTGCTATTTCTAGGAAGAGTAAATTCTTTATTTTTAAAAGTTTATTTATTTTGAGGGAGAGAGAGAGAGAGAAAACGTGACTGGGGGAGGGGCAGAGAAAGAGGGAGAGAGAGAATCCCAAGCAGGCTCCATGCTGTCAGTGCAGAGCCGGAATCAGGGCTCAGTCTCACAAACCATGAGATCATGACCTGAGCCGAAACCTAGAGTCCAATGCTCAACTGACTGAGCCACCCAGGCACCCTTAGGAAGGGTAACTCCTAAGCAGAGACGATACCAGGAAAGTCATGAAGGAACGAAGATTCTGTCTCCCCTCTCCTCAAACTTTCCTTTATCACAGGCAGATGCCCCTTTAGGGACTCAGTATACCCACTTCCTCCGTAGCTAAACTTCTTTTCAGGGAAGGCTCTGATGTTGTGATATCAGGTAATTATTTACCATTCAGGGAGACTATGTGAATATAGGAAAGTATATCACCTCTTCCACTGAATTTTTCTTGATTCTAGTGGATAAATAGGAAGTTGTGATTCTAAGAGAGTTTCAAATAATAAGATATGTTTTGATGATAAGAATTGTCCCTGTCCCCCTGAAGCCACAAAAGATAAATTATTATGTACATATTCTTATGACCTTCCTGTTACTTGTTTTTGGGTGGTCACCCTTGGCAAATTCAAAAAGAGCTGGTGGTACTTATAGAGTAAGGGAGTGAAAAAGCACACCATCCCAACCCTGAAACACACACACACACACACACACACACACACACACACACACACACGTAAATTGTAGGTCTGGCTGGAGTCAGCAGGTAGACCCTGGAGGAGGGAGGCCGGGCAGTGGCCCTGGAAATGGTTATGATAATGCTCTCTTTCTAGGGAGGCATACACAGGTTTGATTCATTGGAACAATTTTTAAATATCTTTAGAGCAGAAAGATTCTCTCCTTGAATAGAACTACTGTGGGTTTATTGTCTCAGTTTTAGTCTGTAATGGTTCTATCCAGGGCAGAATTACTTGAAAGAAACGGCCGTAAAAACCTTTTAGTTCTTCCCTTTGCTAATGCAGTTTGAGACCGTTCAATCCATCAAACTGCAGCTTACAACAGAAACCATTACAGAACTCCTACTATATAAAACAATAGCTATTGAAATTTGACATATGGAGCTCCTGATGCTGTTTTCTTTCTGTATTGAGAATATTTTTTATTCTTTGGGAGCTCTATGCTTTATTAGAAACAAGTACACTGATTTCAAATATTAAAAAACATATTTGGCTCAGTGGATACAATCATGCTGAGAAAAGTTGGGATAATGCCTGGAACTGATTCACCTGGTGCAACAATCTTATAGTTACTACATGGAGAGGATTATCTCAGTAGTCTATAACTTAAAACGCATTGTAATAAATATTTAAAAAATTTTTTGATGTTTATTTATATTTTGAGGGGGGGGGAGGGGCAGAGAGATGGAGACAAAATCAGAAGCAGGTTCCAGGCTCTAAACTGTCAGCAGAGAGCCCGATGCAGGGCTTGAACTCATGAGCCGTGAGATGATGACCTGAGCCGAAGTTGGACACTTAACTGACTGAGCCACCCAGGCGCCCCTGTAATAAACATTTAATATTCAGTAATTCATTCAACCAGCATATATTGTCTGTTAGCATCTACATATTCAATGGTAAACACAGTAATGTCTTCCCTCCCCTCAGAGTTTGCAAAGAGAAGGCAGAATAAAACAAGAAAAAGATGACAAACACAAACAGATAAACACAAGTTGTAATAATTGCTAGGAAGTAGACATAAGCCAAAAGATTACAGTTGATTCTAATTTATATTGGAGTCATAAAAATACAATCAAAATATTTTACTTAAAATCCCCAAACGACTTCCTGTCACATTTAAAATCAAGTTCAAGGGGCTGACTGACACATGTAAGGCCCTGCATGGTTTTGTTGTAGCCCGCCTACCTAATTTCCATTTGTAACCACCTTCTCCCTTGTTCACATAATTTACTCACATTGGTCTTCTTTCTATTGCTCGCTATTCTGAGCTTGATTCTGCTTCAGGGCCTATGCTCCTGTGCTTCTCTTTCCTTGGAATTCTTTCCCTTGGATTTTCTCATGGCTGGCCTTTTCCTGATAGGCTTTAGCACAATAGCACCTCTTCAGAAAGTCTTTCCCTGATTATCCAATTCAGATAGCCCCTTACTTCCACCTACCTTTCACCATCACATTAGCTTAGACTATTGATCTTAAAGTTATTTGACATTCTTCTGTGTGTGTATGTGTGTGTGTGTGTTCATTTGTTTACTTGTATATTTTTCTGTCTCACTGGATGGTAAGCTTGGTGAGAGCAGTGAGACCAGTAAGACCACAACACTAATCCCAGAACTTAGAATTTGGCAGGTGGAAGTTTTTATTACTCTATCTAAAACCACCTCTGAGTCATCCATGTTAAATGAAGCCAAATCCAGTCCAGTGTTTTCTAGATGTTTGCTGTCCAGCTTAAATCAATAATAAGATAGGAGATTCAGCATCTCATTGGTATCTATTTAGAAAATCTTGGCCAATCACATACACACATTTCAAGGAGGTGAAATTTATTATAGAGTCACAGGACAGTTAAATCCACTTGCGAGTAAAAAATCTCCAAAACAATCAGCAGATTTATAGCTTGGTTGAGACATATTTTCAAATTGCATTTTTCAAAGAGTACATATATTCACTCTAAAATACCTGCAAATGGCCCACTTTCAAGTTCTAGTGTGTTTTACCCAGAAGAAAGAAAGCAGTTACTTCAAAGTTCAATCTTAAGATACAGAAAAATATTTTATAGAAAGAAACTGTGGGAGAAGCCAAGATGGCAGAACAGCATGGAAGTTTTTTTGTGTCTCACGTCCATGAAATATAGCCAGATCAACAGTAAACCATCCTGCAGACCTAGAAAACTGATTTGAGGATTAACAAAACAATCTGCACAACCTGAACTACAGAACTCACTGGTACATGATGTGAAGAGGTGAACTGGGGGAGAGAGAGGCTGAGGAAGGCAGGGAGCTGTTTTTTATGTGGAGAGAGGACAGAAATGGGGGGGGCGAATATGGGAAAAGCACCCTCCCCCCCAAAAGCAGCTGGAGAGGAAGTGGAAAAGTGGAAATAGCCACAGGGACTGAACTAAAAAGGTAGAAAGGAGAAAGGAGAGAGTTTAAATTCCATTGAGACTCTATAAACAGGGGGAGCACAGAGTCTGAAACTCCACAGCTCGATACCTGCTGGTGCTCTGGTGAGAAGGTTGAATCCTCAGGAGCAGAGTGAAGTCCGGAGGTCTTTGGGCCACATGGGGAGAGTCAGTTCCCCTGCTGGGAGGACACCTGGTAGAGTCTGTAGGACTCCCCCACAGGCAAAGGCCCCAGTGGACCTAGGAGAACAACCACATTCGCTGTTGCTGGAACAAGGTCATTGGGGATGAAGCCTGGTGCCAGATGTGTATTGTGATTTTCCATAATCCCTGAAATGGTGCTGCTACACGATTGCGTGTATTTTTTCTGGGGCGGGCTGGCACCCAGCTGCAGTCTCTGGGCATCAGCAGCAGCACTGTCCCGTGAACGTTCCTGGGTGCAGCCAGCACCTGGCAATTGGTCGGTGACTCTCCTCCTGCAGAGGGGCAGAATGGGTGAAAGCCACAGTCCCTCAAGAGTAAGGGGTTGGGAAAAACAGCCCTGAGATAAAACTCAGGAAGGAGGTGCTGCCTGGGGCTTGGTCACAGACAGTGTAAAAGCAGGGAGTGGACAGAAGCTGAAGACAAAGGACAGGTGCAAGGTTGCTGATCAGGGAGAACCGAGTTCCAATACTAGAGACTGGGTAGCTGGGTGACTGCCATTTTCACCCCTCCCACACATGCGCATAATACACCTACAAGCGTCACAGAAATCCTCCCCAGTAAGCTAAGCAGCGCCATCTAGTGGAAAATGGAGCCATTACACTAAGCCCCGCCCAACTGGGCCAACCTCTCTCTGTAGGAACACAAATCTCACCGCCTGCTTAGTTTATGGATGATAAAGCACTTCATAGTTTGACTTCTAGGGAAAGCAATGTCAATTGTATTTCAGTCTGTTCACTGGTACATCTATGCAATTTTATTTTTTTTTCTCTTTTTTGTTTCTTTTCTTTTTCTTGAATACAGAAAGAGAACAATTTATTTTTATTTTCAATTTTTATTAAAAATATTTTTCTTTAGGGGCGCCTGGGTGGCTCAGTCGGTTACGCAGCCGACTTCAGCTCAGGTCATGATCTTGCGGTCCGTGGGTTTGAGCCCCGCGTCGGGCTCTGTGCTGACAGCTCAGAGCCTGGAGCCTGTTTCAGATTCTGTGTCTCCCTCTCTCTGACCCTCCCCTGTTCATGCTCTGTCTCTCCCTGTCTCAAAAATAAATAAAACGTTAAAAAAAAATTAAAAATGGAAACTTGTTTCTTAAAAAAATTTTTTTCTTTAAAATATTTTACTACATTTTTTACTTTTGTATAATTTTTTCAAATTCTATTTTTATTCCATCATTTCATTTTATTATTTTTCAGTGTATTCATTTTTTTCAAATTTTCAAATGATTTTCTTTTTTCTTTCTTACCCCTTTTTCCTCTAATCTATCAAACCCCTTTCAACACCCAGACCAAAACACACCTAGGATCTAGCATCATTTATTTGATTTGTGTGTGTGTGTGTGTGTTGTTTTTAAGTTGTTAATTTTAATTTTTTTAATTTTAATTTTTTTAATTTTAATTTTTTTAATTTTAATTTTTTTAATTTTATTTTTTTACTTCATTAATTCCTTTTTTCCCTTTAAAATGATGAAACGAAGGAATTCACCCCAAAAGAAAGAGCACGAAGAAACGACAGCCAGGGACTTAACCAACACAGATACAAGCAAGATGTCTGAACCAGAATTTAGAATCATGGTAATAAGAATACTAGCTGGAGTTGAAAATAGATTAGAATCCCTTTCTGTGTATAAAAGAAGTAAAAGCTAGTCACGATGAAAAAAGTGCTATAACTGAGCTGCAATGTCAAATGGATGCCACGGCAGCAAAGATGGATGAGGCAGAGCAGAGAATCAACAAGATAGAGGACAAACTTATGGAGACTAATAAGGCAGAAAACAAGAGGCAGACTAAGGCAAAAGAGCATGATTTAAGAATTAGAGAATTCAGTGACTCATTAAAAACGAACAATATCAGATTCATAGGGGTCCCAGAAGAGGAAGAGAGAGAAAAAGGGGTAAAAGGGTAATGTGAGCAAATCATAGCAGAAAACTTTCCTAACCTGGGGTAAGACATAACATCAAAATCCAGGAAGCACAGAGGACTCCCTTTAGATTCAACAAAAACAGATCATCAACAAGTCAAATTCACAAAATATTCAGGCAAGGAGAGAATCATGAAAGCCACAAGGGGAAAAAAGTCCTTAACCTACAAGGGAAGACAGATCAGGTTTACAACAGACCTATCCACAGAAACTTGGCAGGCCAGAAAGGAGAGGCAGGATATATTCAATGTGCTGAATCAGAAAAAATATGCAGCCAAGAATTCTTTATCCAGCAAGGCTGTCATTCAAAATAGAAGGGGAGATAAAAAGTTTCCGAGACAAACAAAAATTAAAGGAGTTTGTGACCACTAAACCAGCCCTGCAAGAAATTTTAAGGGGGGGCTCTCTGAAAGAAGAAAAGATGAAAATAAATAAATAAAGACCCAAGCAACAACGACTAGGAAGGACCAGAGAATACCACCAGAAACTCCAACTCTACGAGCAACATAATGACTATAAATTCCAAAAAATTCCATTAGAGTACTCACTCTAAACGACAATGGACTAAATGCTCCAATCAAAAGACATAGGTTAACATAATGGATAAGAAAACAAGATCCATCTATGCTGTTTACAAGACACCCACTTTAGACCTAAAGACATCTTTAGATTGAAAATAAGAGGATGGAGAGCCATCTATCATGCTAATGGTCAACAAAAGAAAACCAGAGTAGCCATACTTATATCAGACAATATAGACTTTAAAATAAAGACTAACAAGAGATGAAGAAGTGCATTATATCATAATTAAGGGGTCTATCCACCAAGAAGACCTAACAATTATAAACATTTATGATCCAAATGTGTAA
Source organism: Panthera tigris (assembly GCF_018350195.1). NCBI lineage: Eukaryota > Metazoa > Chordata > Mammalia > Carnivora > Felidae > Panthera > Panthera tigris. Next base: position 69,241,406 of record NC_056663.1, read on the forward strand.
GCACCCAAATACATAAATCAATTAATCACAAAAATAAAGAAACTCATTGATAATAATACCATAATAGTAAGGGACTTCAACACGTCACTCACAGCAATGGGCAGATCATGTAATCATAAAATCAACAAGGAAACAATGGCTTTGAATGACACACTGGATCAGATGGACTTAACAGATATATTCAGAACATTTTATCCTAAAGCAGCGGAATGTACATTCTTCTCCAGTGCATATGGAATGTTCTCCAGAATAGACCACATACTGGAACACAAATCAGTCCTCAAGAAGTACAAAAAGGTTGATATCATACCATGCATATTTTCAGACCACAATGCTATGAAACTCAAATCAACCACAAGAAAAAGTTTGGAAAGGTAACAAACACTTGGAGACTAAAGAGCATCCTACTAAAGAATGAATGGGCTAACCAAGAAGTTAAGAGGAAATTAAAAAGTACATGGAAGCCAATGAAAATGAGGACACCACAGCCCAAAACCTCTGGGATACAGTAAAGGCGGTCATAACAGGAAAGTATATAGCAATCCAGGTCTTCCTAAAGAAGGAACAAATGTCTCAGATACACGACATAACCTTACACCTTAAAGCTCTGGAAAAAGAACAGTCATAAAACCCCAAACCAGCAGAAGACAGGAAATAATAAAGATTAGAGCAGAAATTAATGCTATCAAAACCAAAAAAAAAAAAAAAAAAAACAAAACAGTAGAACAGATCAATGAAACCAGAAGCTGGTTCTTTGAAAGAATTAACAAAATTGATAACCCACTAGCCAGTGATCAAGAAGAAAAAGGAAAGGACCCAAATAAATAAAATGAAGAATGAAAGAGGAGAGATTACAATCAACACAGCAGAAATAAAAACAATAATAAGAGAGTATTATGAGCAATTATACGGCAATAAAATGGGCAATCTGGAAGAAATGGACAAATTCCTAGAAACATATACACTACCAAAACTGAAACAGGAAGAAATAGAAAATTTGAACAGACCCATAACCAGTAAGGAAATTGAATTAGTAATCAAAAATCTGCCAAAAAACCAGAGTCCAGCGCCAGATGGCTTTCCAGGGAATTCTACCAAACATTTAAGGAAGAGTTAACACCTATTCTCTTGAAGCTGTTCCAAAAAATAGAAACAGAAGGAAAACTTCCAAACTCTTTCTATGAAGCCAGCATTACCTTGATTCCAAAACCAAACAAAGACCCCACTAAAAAGGAGAACTATAGACTAATTTCCCTGATAAACATGGATGCAAAAATCCTCAAAAAGATATTAGCCAGCCAGATAGAACAATACATTAAAAAAATTATTCACCACGACCAGGTGGGATTTATACCTGGGATGCAGGGCTGGTTCAATATCTGCAAAACAATCAATGTGATTCATCACATCAGTAAAAGAAAGGACAAGAACCATAAGATCCTCTCGATAGATGCAGAGAAAGCGTTTGACAAAATATGGCAACCTTTCTTGATAAAAAGCCTCAGGAAAGTAGGGATAGAAGGATCATACCTCGAGATCATAAAAGCCATATGTGAAAGACCCAACACTAATATCATCCTCAATGGGGAAAAACTGAGAGCTTTCCCCCTAAGGTCAGGAACAACACAGGGATGCCCACTCTCACCACTGTTATTTAATATAGTATTGGAAGTCTTAGCCTCTGCAATCAGACAACACAAAGAAATAAAAGGCATCCAAATTGGCCAGGAGGAGGTCAAACTTTCACTCTTCGCAGATGACATGATACTCTATATGGAAAACCCAAAAGATTCCACCAAAAATCTGCTAGAACTGATTCATGGATTCAACAAAGTCGCAGGATATATAAAGTCAAGGTACAGAAATTGGTTGCATTCCTATACACCAACAATGAAGCAACAGAAAGAGAAATCAAAGAATCGATCCCATTTACAGTTGCACAAAAAACCATAAAATACCTAGGAATAAATCTAACCAAAGAGGTGAAAAATCTATACACTGAAAACTATAGAACGCTTATGAAAGAAATTGAAGAAGACACAAAAAAATGGAAAAAGATTCCATGCTCCTGGATAGGAAGAACAAATATTGTTAAAACGTCAATACTACCCAAAGCAATCTACATATTCAATGCAATCCCTATCAAAGTAAACCAGCATTCTTCACAGAGCTAGAACAAACAATCCTACAATTTGTATGGAACCAGCAAAGACCCCGAATAGCCAAAGCAATCTTAAAAAAGAAAACCAAAGCAGGAGGCATCACAATCCCGGACTTCAAGCTATACTACAAAGCTGTAATCATCTGGACAGTATGGTACTGGCACAAAAACAGACACTCAGATCAATGGAACAGAATAGAGAACCCCAGAAATGGACCCACAAACATATGGCCAACTAATCTTTGACAAAGCAGGAAAGAATATCCAATGGAATAAAGACAGTCTCTTCAGCATGTGATGCTGGGAAAACTGGACGGCGACATGCAGAAGAATGAACCTGGGCCACTTTCTTACACCACACACAAAAATAAACTCAAAATGGATGAAAGACCTCAATGTAAGACAGGAAGCCACCAAAATCCTCGAGGAGAAAGCAGGCAACAACTTCTTTGACCTTGGCTGCAGCAATTCTTTATTCAACACGTCTCTGGAGGCAAGGGAAACAAAAGCAAAAATGAACTATTGGGGCCTCATCAGAATAAAAGCTTCTATACAGCAAAAGAAACAATCAACAAAACTAAAAGGCAATCGTTGGAATGGGAGAAGATATTTGCAACTGACATAACAGATAGTGTTAGTATCCAAAATCTATAAAGAACTTCTCAAACTCAACACCCAAAAACCAAATAATCCAGTGAAGAAATGGGCATAAGACATGAATAGACACTTCTCCAAAGAAGACATCTAGATGACCAACTGACACATGAAAAATGCTCAACATCACTCATCATCAGGGAAATACAAATCAAAACCACACTGAGATACCAACTCACACCTGTCAGAATGGCTAACGTTAATGACTCAGGCATCAACAGATGTTGGTGAGGATGCAGAGAAAGAGTATCTCTTTTGCATTGTTGGTGGGAATGCAAACTGGTGCAGCCACTCTGGAAAACAGTATGGAGGTTCCTCAAAAAATTGAAAAAGAACTAGCCTGTGACCCAGCAATTTCACTATGAGGTATTCATCCAAGGGACACAAGGTATGCTTTTCGAAGGGACACATGCACCCCCATGTTTATAGCAGCACTATCAACAATAGCCAAAGTATGGAAAGAGCCCAAATGTCCATTGCCATTCACAACTATGTGGGTATTATATGACAAATATCATATGACTTCACTCATATGAAGACTTTAATATACAAAACAGATGAACAGAAGGGAAGGGAAGCAAAAAATAATATAAAAACAGCAAGTGGGACAAAACATAAAAGACTCTTAGATACAGAGACAAATGGAGGATTACTGGAGGGGTTGTGGGAGGGGGAATGGGTTAAATGGGTAAGGGGCATTAAGGAATCTACCCGTGAAATCATTGTTGCACTATATGCTAACTAACCTGAATGTAAATTAAAAAAATAAAAAATAAAATTAATAGTGAAATTAAAAAAAATAAAACAGTTTTTAAAAATCAAAATAATATATTATGGCATGGTAGAAAAATCTATAAATTCACATTTACTATTCATAAATAAAATTTTCTTGGAACACAGCCATGCTTATTCATTTACCTGTTGTGTATAGCTACTTTCGTACTACAACAGCAAAATTGATTAGTTGTGATTCAAGTTTTCCAGTCAAAAAGCTTTTAATTTTTATGTAATCAAATTTATCAATAATTTTATAATTTTGAGTCATGGTGAAAAAGGTTTTTCTCTGGTAAGAAAGGAATTTAACCCCTGGAAGCGGGGGGGCGGCAAACTGTGGTGTTCCACTCTCAATCAGGACAATTTCATCTGAAAGAACTCCTTAATTCTTTATGTAATGGCTGATATTGACAACAACAATAACAACAACAGCGACAACAAATGTTTTATTTTAACTGCAAAGGCATTTGTGTTAATGGTGGCTTCCTTAATTTAGTATTATATAAAGGTAGCTAAACTATACTTGCTAACATTTTTCTGGAATGTCAGCGCATCTGTAGTGAATCTATAATTGATTGAAGTCAAAACAAAGAAACTGATTTAAAAAACTGTTTAAAGTTTGAGTACAGCTGACACACAATATTACATTAGTTTTCAGGTGTACAAACATAGTGATTCAACTTCTCCATATGTTATACCTTGCTCACCACAAGTGTACCTACCGTCTATCACCATACAACACTATTACAATACCATTAGCTAAATTCCCTGTGCTGTGTTTTTTATTTCCATGACTTATTCATTCCATAACTGGAAGTCTATATCTCACTCTCCCCTACACCCCTTTTGCCCATCCCCCTATGCCCTTCCCCTCTGGCAACCATCAGTTTGTTCTCTGTATTTATAGGTCTGATTCTGCTCTTTGTTTGCTTGAAGAAAGTAATTTTGGAAGCATAATCTCCAGTTTCCTTGTGTACCCTTACTGTTTTATTTGATCCTAGCATTTTTAGAAGACCAAAGGAGAGCTAGTGAGTTACCTTCTACCAAGAATGAAAACAACAGCATTAAAACCAAATCAGAATAGAAAATGAAGGAGAAAAAAATACTTTAGAATTCAAAGGGTTTTTTTTTTTGGTTTTTTTTTTTTTTTTTTTTTTGCTGTACACATAGATGATTAGCTGGTAGAAGGGACTCTTGGGTCCATGGGAATCTTAACTTATTGACTCTTCCCTCTTAAAAAAATTTTTTTTTACATTTATTTATTTTTGAGAAACAAGTGAGACAAAGCGTGAGTGGGGGAGGGGCAGAGAGAGAAGGAGACACAGAATTTGAAGCAGGCTCCAGGCTCTGAGCAAGCGGTCAGCACAGAGCCTGATGCGGGGCTCAAACCCACAAGCTGTGAGATCATGACCTGAGTCAAAGTCTGATGCTCAACCAACTGAGCCACCCAGGCACCCCTGACTCTTCCGTCTTTTTAAAGGGGAAACAATAATGCCCACTTGATGTCATGTGGCGGGAGAGCTCCCATTGATCCTTCTCGTTAGTTTTGGATACCACAGAGAAGTCTATGCTCAGCAGATATGGCTGTATGTCTCAGCTTCAGATAACTTTTAAGTTGTCCACTGCCAGAGGAGCATCTCAATGCAGTTGTATGAGGCAAGCCAGCGGCCCCTGCAGTTAGCACCCTGAGTCATTATGCACTATGGGTGCCTGCTTTGTCCTGATCAGCTGTCATTCTGGGGCAGGATTGACCAGGTTCTGTGAAGATGAAGCAGCTTTATGGTGTCTTTTGTCTTGACTGGTGACGGCGGAAGAGGCACAAGTGAAATGATGAAGTGTGACAGGGTGCCGAAAGGATTCTTCCTGTGAGAAATATATTTTCAATTTATTAGAAAATTCCAGCAACTTATTAACTTTTTGTTTATCAAAGACCTTGGTTATATAATAAAAAGAAATTAGTTTCTTTACCGTAAGATAGTATATAACATCTGCATTTAAACTGCAAGTGTGTTTGGCATAAACAGACTTTTTATTTCTACCCCTCAAATAAGATTTCAAATAAGATTTTACCAGTAACAGCTGAGGGTGTGGTAAGGGAAAATAAGCTAATAAGGTATCCTTTTATTTCCCCAGGTACTATCCATCTCCTACCTACAAATCAACAAATTATTATCAACTAAAGAATGTTATTGCTTGCTAGTTAAATAAGTTAGCATATTGCTTGTTAATTCTGCTTCACCAAGTTGCCAGAGGGATGCCAACGCTGCCCTTTTATTTTCTTCCTAGGTATTGGGAGATAAACAAGTCATTGGCAGGATAATTTAGATTGCTATGACATCCTAAGCAGTTATGGGAAATTCTTCTCAAGTTTCGATATATAAAAATTACAAATAAAATATAAAAACAGCAAAAACTAAAAACCCTTAAATATATGCTTGAGCTCCAAAGAAAGGGAACTTCTCAGGTAAATGAATGAAGAGGGAATTGAAACTCAGGTCGGTGGGTTAGCTGTCACATGAGGGCCTGACAAAGGAATCGGGACTAGAAGTGGGATCTGTGGAGCTGAACTCCCCGCTTGACTCAGGCAAGAGAAAAAAATGCACACAAAGTTGGTCCTAAACATACATGTAAGACCCACAGGGTTCAAAATTCAAAATTGCCTAGTAGGATTCTTCCATAACCCAGGGAACATTGGCTAATAAATTTCTCCTCCCATCTAGCTAAAAATGATAAGCAACGAGCAGAAATAAATGTCATGAAGAGTCAGAGAAGGCAGTAAATGGGAGAGTTTGCTTGCACAAATACTGTAGACATAAAATATCTGAGAGACCGTAGGGGCAATAGGTGGGCAATATATAAAATAGGTATCTTTGGAAACAGGCCAGAAAAGAATATTGAGGAATAGTAAAATTTACAGAAACTGAGGTTTGAAATGTACAGCTAACTAAGTGAACAGTGCAATCATTGAATGGAAATAGTTAATGGAAAGACTGATTAAAAAATGGAGAAAAATTAAGCATAGAGAGATAAAGAGATGAAAAAATGTGAAAGCGATGCTAAGATCTGTAGAGGATAAAATAAAAAGATCCATCAATGTTAGCTGATAAAATTCCAGGAAAAAAAAAAAAAAGAATAAGAGAACAGGGCAGAAGGTGGTATTAAAAGAGATAATGGCTCAGAGTTTCTTAGAATTGAAGACAGTTCTCAGGTTGAAGAAGTACACCAAGATCCAACAGGAAAGGGAAAAATAAATTACACTCAGAAAAACCACAGCAAACTGCAGAATATCAAGAAAAGAAAAACTTCGTTTATCAGGGAGAAAAGCCAGCCAACTTATAAAGGAACAATGATTAAATTGGCAACTGATTTCTCAGCAGCTGCAATTAGAGCTACAAAACAGTGAAATGATAGTTTGTGTTCTGACGTAAAATCATTGTCAACCTAGACTTTATACAGCGAAACGATGACCTGAGAGTAAAGGCAAAATTAAGATATTTTAAGCCATGTAAAGAGGGAGAAGACATGTTTCCCAGGGACAGGCGCCAGCCTGTTGTTGGTACTGAAGCTCTTCTTTAAAAGTTTATTTATGTTGAGATTGATGCTGAGTCATAAGTATGGATGGTTATGGATTTGGTGGGCTGGTGGGCTAACCACCCATTACTCTCCCCTTTTAAGGTGTCTTCCAAGATGAGGAGGCTAAAGTGGCATTCTTTTTTTTTTTAATTTATTTTTTTTATTTTTTAATATATGAAACTTACTGTCAAATTGGTTTCCATACAACACCCAGTGCTCATCCCAAAAGGTGCCCTCCTCAATACCCATCACCCACCCTGCCCTCCCTCCCACCCCCCATCAACCCTCAGTTTGTTCTCAGTTTTTAACAGTCTCTTATGCTTTGGCTCTCTCCCACTCTAACCTCTTTTTTTTTTTTTTTTTCCTTCCCCTCCCCCATGGGTTTCTGTTACGTTTCTCAGGATCCACATAAGAGTGAAACCATATGGTATCTGTCTTTCTCTGTATGGCTTATTTCACTTAGCATCACACTCTCCAGTTCCATCCACGTTGCTACAAAAGGCCATATTTCATTTTTTCTCATTGCCACGTAGTATTCCATTGTGTATATAAACCACAATTTCTTTATCCATCCATCAGTGGATGGACATTTAGGCTCTTTCCATAATTTGGCTATTGTTGAGAGTGCTGCTATAAACATTGGGGTACAGGTGCCCCTATGCATCAGTACTCCTGTATCCCTTGGGTCAATTCCTAGCAGTGCTATTGCTGGGTCATAGGGTAGGTCTATTTTTAATTTTCTGAGGAACCTCCACACTGCTTTCCAGAGCGGCTGCACCAATTTGCATTCCCACCAACAGTGCAAGAGGGTTCCTGTTTCTCCACATCCTCTCCAGCATCTATAGTCTCCTGATTTCTTCATTTTGGCCACTCTGACTGGCGTGAGGTGATATCTGAGTGTGGTTTTGATTTGTATTTCCCTGATAAGGAGCGACGTTGAACATCTTTTCATGTGCCTGTTGGCCATCCGGATGTCTTCTTTAGAGAAGTGTCTATTCATGTTTTCTGCCCATTTCTTCACTGGGTTATTTGTTTTTTGGGTGTGGAGTTTGATGAGCTCTTTATAGATTTTGGATACTAGCCCTTTGTCCGATATGTCATTTGCAAATATCTTTTCCCATTCCGTTGGTTGCCTTTTAGTTTTGTTGGTTGTTTCCTTTGCTGTGCAGAAGCTTTTTATCTTCATAAGGTCCCAGTAATTCACTTTTGCTTTTAATTCCCTTGCCTTTGGGGATGTGCCGAGTAAGAGATTGCTACGGCTGAGGTCAGAGAGGTCTTTTCCTGCTTTCTCCTCTAAGGTTTTGATGGTTTCCTGTCTCACATTCAGGTCCTTTATCCATTTTGAGTTTATTTTTGTGAATGGTGTGAGAAAGTGGTCTAGTTTCAACCTTCTGCATGTTGCTGTCCAGTTCTCCCAGCACCATTTGTTAAAGAGACTGTCTTTTTTCCATTGGATGTTCTTTCCTGCTTTGTCAAAGATGAGTTGGCCATACGTTTGTGGGTCTAGTTCTGGGGTTTCTATTCTATTCCATTGGTCTATGTGTCTGTTTTTATGCCAATACCATGCTGTCTTGATGATGACAGCTTTGTAGTAGAGGCTAAAGTCTGGGATTGTGATGCCTCCTGCTTTGGTCTTCTTCTTCAAAATTACTTTGGCTATTCGGGGCCTTTTGTGGTTCCATATGAATTTTAGGATTGCTTGTTCTAGTTTCGAGAAGAATGCTGGTGCAATTTTAAAGTGGCATTCTTATACATAATTCTCTATGTTCCCCAGGCTCCTTGCAATTAGATTCCAGTAGTGATTTATGCTGAGTCCAGTGTACTTACACGGGATTTGCATTTGCTCTTGGTGCTGCTTCTGTTGGCAAGCAGAGTCTTGACACTTTCATCCCTGTGCCAGCAGAGGCCCCAGGGACCACAAGGTACCTTTCTGTCCACAGAGAGGAAGTGTGGAGAAGATCCGTTTCTTTTGGATGTCGTTGGAGAAGTTTGGCCAGGATCTTGAGACCTATAGGGATTTTGTGATTTGCAGGGATTTTTGTGTTTGTAGTGGCTGCTTATGTGTAGTCTTTTCCTCACTGAAGTGAAAGACTGTGGTTGGGAAAGGACAGTTCTGAATGAAGCGATTGTGTGTGGAAGAGGTAGCAAGTCTTAGTAACCCCATTCTGAAGTGTGGCCATGGTGTATGCTGTGCCTTGCACCGTGTCCTCTTTACTCACTAACACACCCATGCCCTGGAAGCTGTGAGTGTTGGCTACTAGCACTCATAGCTGTCCTTCTCTAAAGAAATGCCCGAGATGATGGTATCCAGATTACCTGAAAATTTATGCATCATCCTCCAGGGGAAGTCCTCAGCCAATCCCTGAATGGCAACAGGGTACAAAAGGCCAGTCTTCTTATTGCAGGGGTGACCAGCTCTATGGTGATTTGTGCTCTGGAGCTTTCCCATGAGTTCAGGCTAAAATGAGCCTCCCCCTGAAGCTACATTTTCTCTTAGCTTTCCCACCCTGCCCTAGCCTACCTTTTGTCCTCTTCTGAGAATTCACTCAGTAAATCTTGAACAAGAATCCTTATTAGGGTCTGCTTCTAGGGAAACACATCTAAAGCAGTTGGTGCTAGGTGTGGGCCTTCGAAACAGACCTTGAGGATAGGATTTGCTTAGTCTCAAATGGGATGCAAAAAGGATCTTGTTATTGGTGGTGAGTGGAATGCTGATAGCTTCTAGAATGCAGAGACTTTCCCCTGTGGTGAATTGGGATCAGATACAGAGGAAAGAGGGTACACTAGGTAGTGTAATTTCTTGAGCATTTGAAAGGGTTGGGGGGATTAGATACTGTAAGGACTGTGGAATTGGAGGTCTGCTGCTAACTGCAAATCATTTATTGCCAGGAAGAAATGGGAGGTTTAGATATGTTAATTAATAACTTCAAGTTCAGTGTGATGCTCAAAGAACCTTTTTTTTGACAATATTTCAAGAGACTTTCATCTTCTGCAACCAGAGGGCCACATAAACCATGATTTGGACATAGGACTGAATTGTCCAGCTGGAGAAGACTTTAGAGGGGGGTGAATTTTCAGCTCAGGTAAGTCTCCTATGTCAACAAGTCAGGGCTGTGCTATGGGAGCCGTGGGACCCCAGGAGTTGAGATGGGTATACCTGTACTTGAGAACTTTGAATCCATAGGTTCCCTTGAGCCCTTTGCAGGAGTGGCCCATTTCCTCATATGTGAAGATAAAGATCGCAAACACAGAGCTTGCTCTGAGCATTGGCCCTTATTTCTGGTCCTGACCTCCAAAACCACTAGAGTCAAATCCCAGCATAGCTTGGAGAGAGAAGTGTTGGGCCTGCCTGAGAGGCAAAGAATATGGACCACATGAACTGCAGAACTTGTTTAGCTTGTATTGGCAGGAACCAGGAGAATATGAAGCATGTCTTGGAGACCCCTGATAGACAAGCAAGAGTTTGTCAATATGGGGCATTCTTCTCTGGCACAGGTTTCAACCTTGACATGAGCAGTTATAATACCTTCTAGATTGGCACCAGAAGCCTGGAAAGCTATGACCTGCGCTAAAAGAAGCAAAAGGGCAGAGCTGCTGTGGCAGACTGGGAGTGGTGGTGGTGGACAGGTTCAGAGAATTAGGAATGCTAATATTTATCCTCAGGAAGACCTGGAGAATACTGTGCTCACTAAGTTAATAGGAAGTTCCCTGATGAAGGGGACACCAGCTTCACTGGGATCAGTGGTGCTTGTTTTCTCCAGGTTAGTGCTTATGGTAGTAGCGTTATAGACTAGGCTTCTTAGTTTCAATGGGAATAGTAGAATCTCAGAATAGCTGAGGTAAGGCATAGCATTAAATCATCAGACATGACACGGAGCACCTGAAATATATTTGGTCATTGCCTTGGTAACTACTAAGTACAGTATAAAAACGGAAAATCACAAGTCAGACTTTCCTATCAATTAAGATACAAAAGTTTAAACATATTAGTGAAGTGAATCTAGCAATGTATGAGACATTGGTATGTGTCTATATAAATATATATTTATACTTAGAACCAAATTAAGTTTATCTCCCAAATAAAAGGTTAGTTTAACATTAGGAAATGAAATTACCACACTAAAAGAATAAAGGAGTAAGAGCACATTATTGTTTTTGCTAAAGAAAAAAGAATTGGTAAAATACAAAAACTATTCATGATTAAAAAGCAAACAGAAAACCTCAAACAAATTATGTATAAAGTAACATTCCTTTATCTGATCAGGGTAGTTGCAAAAAAGAAAAATAATGGTGACATACAGAAATCATTCCTTTCAGTAGAAGGAACAAGACAACATGTACCTACCATCAGCACTTCATTCAGCATTGCATTGGAATTCCTACTGGATAAAATAAATAAAAAAGAATAATAACAAAAATAAGGACTGGAAAGAAAGAATGCAAATTGCCATTATTTACTTATGATATGACTGTGTAGTTAGAAAATCAGAAGAATTTATAGCTATATTTTAGAATGAATAAGAGAGTTAATAAATTTTCCTGGGTGTGAAATAAATGTACTAAGAGCGATTGCATTTCTGTATAGCAGCAACACACAGGTGATAAGATAAAAGGTTTGGCTCCACAGTAGGAAGAAAGTGCAGGTAATCACAGAGAGGTCTGAAAACTCTGCATACGGTCCTCAGGGGCCTTTCTCAGTGTAATCCATTTCATCTTCACATTATGGGTCACCAAAGTACATATGGGTCCCCTTAGTTCTTGGGGAGTCCAGGAATAAGATTACAGAGACATCTGTACATAGCCCTGGGCACAGCTAAAGCTGGCTAAAGCCAGGCTGTGTAATTGGTTAAACCAGGGGCAAACCGTCTCTATATAGCCTTTAACAAATGAGGAAAGTTCGTACCTCCAGGAGAGTTTCAGATCATTGGGATAGATGGAATACATCTCACCATCATAAAGGCAATATACAAAAGACCTGCAGCTAATATCATCTTCAATGGGAAAAAACTCAGAGCTTGTCCTCAATGGTCAGGAACAAGATGACTCTCACCATTACTATTTAACATAGTAGTCCTAGTCTCAGCAATCAGACAACAAAAAGAAATAAAAGGCCCCCAAGTCAGAAAGGAAGAAGTAAAACTTTCGCTATTTGCAAATGACTTGATACTCTATGTAGATTTTAACCAGCACAATGTAAATCACCAGCTAGAAAACCTGGTCATGTTTGGGCCAAAAGTCAAGCCAGACTTCCACGTTGCCCCAGGCCAGCTGCAAGATAAACCTATTGTTATACAAGTATATAAAAATATCTGAATCAAAAGTCTTATACAGTATTAATCTTTGCTAATTCTGTGTATTAGGTAGATGAATATGCATTACAATATTCTCCAACCTTGTCTGTAGTTTTTAAACTTTTCAAAGTAAAGAAGTGATTGGCAGCAGTTAATTGTGGTTGCTATTTTTGCGTGTTGAGGTTTATCTTTTTTATACAAATGTTTGTCTATTTTATATTTATAAAATGTGATTACTATAAATAAATTATAAACTTGGTCATTTTTTGACCTTTTAATTATAGGCCAAGTACAATTAAGTTGATAGCTTCCTCAAAGATTCCCCAGCTTGTATTTATTCCTCTTAATGCATCTATTTTTCAATATATAATATCTTAGCAGGGGTCAGAGTTACTGCCAAGATATTTGTTATAATCTAGACTGGCCAGTTACCTGAAAAGGTAAAAATATCTTGATAAGGCTGTTGAGATTGGCAATAGTTTCTTTTTCCAGGAATATTTAAACTTCTTTCAAATAAATTAAAATTTTTCTCAAAAGTTACTGTATTTTCATCATTTTAAGAAATTACAATGATAATTGCTATTGTTTATTCTCATTCATTGCTTTATAAAAATGTAACTGAATAGTCTTTGGCTTAGATATTTGACTTTGTATCTCAAGAGAAATAAATTACGTAATTCTTAACAAAATTTTACAGATGGTCTCAAACTTAAGACATCACCTCAGTTTAGCCAAATCTATATTTTCAAATATACTGAATGTCCTGTTTTTTAAAACTATCAATGAAGTGTCTTTGGAAAGAAAATTTTCCCTAAAGTTTCAAATAAATCCTTTTCAAGGCATCTTTCTAGTGGTCCCTAAGGAAATTACCTTTCATAATACTAGATTAGGAGAATTCTGTTAGTGGAACAATTCAAAGAGAACTTGTATCTTTCCTCAGGAAATTAGAGTTATATTTGGGGCACTTGCTGCAGTAATGTACTACTATTATTTTTTTAAGGTAATGAAAAGAATAAGTGAAGCAAAGTGATCTGACCTGGTCCACTGGGAGGCAGCGAGACACTGCCTGGGCTCACAGTACCACTTAGCCCCTGGGACACACTGTTGCTTGTCTCCCAAGTACAGGGTGGGGATGTTGTATCCCATAACCAGCGACACAGTGCCTTTTACGGGGTGAGTAATCGACACTTGTGCTTTCCATTTAATACAAAGAAATGTTCAGGAGTGACATTGATCTCCAGGTCAATGTAGCTGACCATTTATGTCTGGGACTTCATTTCATTTTATGCCAAGAATCCAGTAACATTGTGAAAATAAAGTATTGTTTGCAATGTCTGGTTTGATTTGTGTATTTTAATCAGTTTTTAAAGCCATTGCCTTTTCTCTGTGTGGACAAGGTTTCAGAGTTTGCCATGCACGAAGTTTCCTCTAAAAGCTGAACATAATTTTAGACTTTAATAATTTCAACATATGGAAATAAATTATGTATCTTTAATACATTTGTGAAACCTAACTAAATTCACATCTACATTGGTACAGTGTTTTGACATCTTTCTCCTTCTTGATTGAATCAGAACTATTTATTATTAAGCCTAAAAAACCTGGGAGACTGGAAGTAGTGAGTATGTGCAATGGCTCCATAGGTCCTGATTATAACGTGTTTATTACCTAATAATTACCTTAAAATACAATAATGTGGAAATCTGAGTATGTGATAGAATATGAGGAACTTCACCAAAATGTTTACATTTACTATTACTACTTCACATTAAGTGCTGCTCTGAAAGTCAGCAAGAGCCCTCCTTCTCTGAAAACCATACCACCACCACCACTGCCAAAGTGACAGAAAGCAAACCATTTACCCTTGCTCCTCTCACTGTACCAGAGGAAACTGGAAGCATGATATACTGTAAACTACCTTTCTAATGTTTTTGCTCCCTGAAAATTATCAGGATGGTTTTTGTAAGTTGTGTTCCAGAAATTTTGGGAATCTGTGAGACAAGAACTGACTTCCTTGTTTGAAAAAAAAAAACCACACAAACAAAAACTAAAACAAGAACATTCTTTTCTGAAAGGATTATTTCATGCAGAATCTTCAACATATAGTATATTTCTTTAAATCCGACTCTAGATTGAAAACAAAACTCATATACTCCCCTTTTTGAAAAGGCCACAAACACCATTCCAGAAGGAAGACCTTAAAATGTTTCTACTTTATGAAACTTAGGACGCTTGAACTTTTTAAATTAAAATGTTTAATTTCCATGATATCTATCAAAGCTACAAAAAGTAGAAACTTAGAGTAGCTGCAATACATTCACTCCACTGGTTTTACCATGAAAACTAAAAACCAACTTGGCCTTCATTTACCAAACCATTTCTATTTATCATAGGATTATTCCACTTAAGAATTTACTATTAAATATAAAAGCAATCGATACAGCGCAAACATATCTATTGATTCACACACACCCACCCCCCGTCCCCCACCACACATACATTTCTTTAGAGGTGGAGATAAAAGGCCACACCATACCTCAACTACTTGGTCAGTGGCTGCAGGTGTCCAGCATACAAATGTTTTCTTCCTCAGCAGCGAAGTATGCTATCACCATGGTGGATCTGGAAGGGGGCTGAGAAACTGTAGGCAGAAGTGTATCAGTGTCTAATCCCACAGTTCCAGCCCTCAGCACAGAGGAGTGGAGGGATGTGCTGTGCCTCTTTATTGGGATAAAATACCTTATGCAAATTTTATAGATTTGCAAACTAGGCAAAGCTAATGAGTTGAAGCTAATGAGATGCCCAGGCCAATATGTCCCTGGAAACTGCAGTGTTTTTGTAAAGACTGTACCCTCTTGTTATCTTAAGAAAATTTGGACACTGTTCCCAGGTAGTTTTAACTATCAGGTTCAATAACAGTTTTGTGCATACTGGTCTTCCGTTAGGGAATTTGGCTCAAACTCCAGCTCCGCCATTAACAGTTCATTACGAGTTAGATACCAAATTTCTCTGAACCTCTGTTTCCTATCTGCAAAATGAGGGGTTTAGAGTAGACTAGATGCTTTCTAAAGCTGCTTCTGGCTCTATTTCACATTTTCTCACTGCATATCAGCAGCCCACCGTGATCCATGATTCTGCCTGAACCACACTGAACACATATCATCTTCCTTCCTACTTTACTCTTTCCTCCCCATGAACTCCATGGTCCCAAACTTTACTTGTTTTCCTTGATGCCTCTTTTCCTTCTCTATCTCATTCACTCTTTTTTCTTTTCTAACCCTTCAGATTTTGGCATTTTTCTACAATTCATGCTCTTATCCTTCTTTCTTACTCTATAGCTACTCTCCCTGTGTGGTCTCATAGACATTAGGTGATCACAAGCTATGTGCTGTGGACGCTTCTGATTTTGGAGTCTTTACCTAACTGCTTACTGTGCATTTTCTTACTTCATGTCAGCTTAGATCAACATGTCCAAAACAAATTCAATGTCACCCTCGTTCACCTAAGTCATTCCTGTATTGAGTTTTGATTCTTCCCTTTCCTTCACCATTTCCAACGAATCAGTTAACTCTTGAGCATTTCACTTTCTCACTGCCCTCCTGCAGGATCTCTCAAGTGAAGAGACACCACACCCACCTTCCCCTCTCCTTGTCTAGGGTCTTGCTCTCCCAGGCCATTCTTCTGGCCAGCTCTCTCTTGGGTTTGAAAGCCTTCATTGACTTTTCATGAGCTGTAGTGTGGTACCCGGTTTGTGGCCTCAGGAATATTTTGAAATTTTGGTTAATGTTTGCAAATCTATACTGGCAGCAGTCTTTGATTATAGGCCAAACAAATCATATTTCATAACGTATACATGGCAATTTTTCAAAAGCATATAGGTATAGGCTATGATTACTAATATAAATAATAAATTCCTAAATTTTAATGAATTTGTAACTTACTGATACTGTGTATTTTTTTTATTTTTTTTAATGTTTATTTATTTTTGAGACAGAGAGAGACAGAGCATGAACAGGGGAGGGGCAGAGAGAGAGGGAGACACAGAATCTGAAACAGGCTCCAGGCTCCGAGCTGTCAGCACAGAGCCTGACGCGGGGCTCGAACTCACGGACCGTGAGATCATGACCTGAGCCGAAGTCGGCCGCTTAACCGACTGAGCCACCCAGGCGCCCCAATACTGTGTATTTTTAAATGTATGTGAATAATAAAAGTGAAGTGATGATCATGTGGAAGCCCTAAATTCATCCATGTGAAAAAGGGGCACAGACATTTGAAAAGGTTGGTAACCTTTGACTAAGAGCCAAGCTTCTCAAAAGTGACTCACAGCAACATGACCAGACCTCTATGGCTCTTAGCTGCCTCTCCTGCTCATTTTATAACTACCTACCTAGTATTTTATAATCCAGGCACATTTAACTCTTCGTGGTCCCCATTACACAACATGCTATTTTTCTTTTATGTGCCTTTGCCGCTATAAACCTTTACTGCTGACTTTTCACTGGTAAATCCTATTTTTTCTTGAAGACCCAAATAGAAGTTTACTTTATCCAGGAAGTTTTCCTTTCTTCTACGAGCCTTCTTACTCCCAGTTCTATATGCATATCTCTGTCTTTATACCCATCAAGTTGTATTGTACTTAAATATTTAAGCATTTATTTCCCCCACTGGACCGTAGTTCCTTCACATCTCTACCTTTTCAGGTTCTACTTGGTATGCCCAGGTCTCTTGCACTTTATGTGCCATCAATAAGCATTCAGTGCCGAGCCCTTTTAGACTTTGTTGACACATTATTACTTGTCTCCAAATACCATGATGTTTACAGGGCTATTGAAAAAATGATTTTAGAGAGAAATCCCTTATTACAAACTGCTTTAAGCCAATTTGGCCATTCAAAATTATGACAATATTTTGGTAGATATCAGTAACCTCCAGAAATCAATGGTCACTGAGGCTTACAGCTGTTGCTTACAGGTGAGGTTAACCCCTGTTGTCTCAACCAAATTCTGTCACATGTATAAATATTTATTAACAAAGAGGTATTTATTAACAAAAAGGCAAAGAGTCTGCAAGCTTGAAGTTCCAGCTTGCGGTCATTCTAGGCATTCTGTCAAGCACCATGAATAAAAGGTTCATAAGGCAGTTGCAACAATATGCCAGAAGCTTCATTGAGCTAAACTTCAAGTCATATCAAGTGACAAGATCTTTCAGAAAAGTGTATACAAAAGACTCAGAAAAGTCCTTAGGCCTAGGGAATGACTCTTGAAGATATTGGCTGTTAGCCTTGTTAAATACTTTGCTTCTTTCTCAAGAGTTGAGGTACTGGTATATTATTTCTAGTTGACTTACATCTTGAACACCACTTATTTCACCAATGGGGGGAAAAGTCCTATATTTCTTTTGTTAAATAATAAATCCTTCAGTATTGGAGAAAATGAGAGCTGAAACACTTGAAGTATCTATCTCTGCAGTGTGGGCTTCTGATTACAGTTTTTCAAATGCTAACAAACTACCCTGAGTCAAAATTAAAACATACATGAGGCACCTGGGTGGCTCAGTTGTTAGGCATCTGACTTCTCCTCTGGTCATGATCTCATGGTTTGTGAGTTTGAGCCCTGCGTCGGGGTCTGTGCTGACAATGCAGAGCCTGCTTGGGATTCTCTCTTCTCTCTCTCTCTGCCCCTCTCCCACTAGTGCACACACACACTCTCTCCCAAAATGAATAAATAAGCTTAAAAATAAATTAAAACATACTTGCTCACATATTTATATCACACTGTCTATGCGTAGATATTTTTAAAGTTTCACCCAATAAAAACCCTTCCAATAGATTATGAGTGGCAACTACCAAAATCAGAAGTCATTTTACCTTCTAGTAAGCAAGGTAGAAAGTAATTTAATGAAACACTATCCTTGTAGTTAATGTTATTTTAATACAGAGTAGAAGTGCATGTGTTGGTTTGGTTTATAAAATAGACTGAAATGTCATTTTTAAAAATTTTGATGTCAACAGTTATTTTTAATGCCAGACATAATTTCCAGGTTCATAATAAAATTCACTTTGTATTATAACAATGAAAACCAGAGTTCAATCTTTGTGATCTCAAGATTGTGTCTGATGACTCTGAACCTACGTTCAATAGTTGGTCTTATGAAATAAACTGACAACAGGTAGATTAACAGGAGAAAATGTATAGAAATATATTAATTCTTAATATTACATGCTTGGGATATCAAAGGAAAACAAAAGTGAATTAGCAAAAATCAGTGAGATTTCGGAGCTTACCTATATCTTAATGGTGATGGGGGAGGGGAGATTGTAGACCACTGAGGGAGAGTAAATGAATTTTAGGAAAGATGTAGGGCCCTTCATGGAATAGATGTATGAAATATGATCAGCTCAGTTTATTTTTTTATTAAGCTTTTTATTTTAATTCCAGTATAGTTAACATACAGTGTTATAGTAGTTTCAGGTGTACGCTATAGTGATTCAATAATTTTATACATTACTCAGTGCTCGTCATGATAAATGATAAATGTACTCCTCATCCCCTTCACCTATTTCACCCTTTCCCCCATCCACCTCCCCTCTGATAGCCACTAGTTTGTTCTCTATAGCTAAGAGTGTGTTGGTGAAATTCCCAGGGAGGGGTTTATGACAATGGAATTCCTAGGGAGGGTCTGTCTTTAGGCAGTTAGAAGGAGTTCAGAGAAATCTCTCTGCACTCTCTGGGGTGCAGAGAAATTGAGCCTTCAGCTCAAAGTAATCAATATATCAAAGTGGCATATTTTGGGCTGGCATGTCCTGAACATCTTCACATGCTGTGGATATACATGAAAAAAAAAAGTCTATCAATAAATGGTATGTTTTTTCAGGAGGGATTTAGATACAGTATAGTCCAGTTTCCTCACATTGTAGATAAAGTGAAGGGGCAGCTTTGTTATGCAACTCAACAACTCTTAATTTCTTTTTGGTAAAGTGTTAAGTAACCCCTAACTTCAAAATCAAGGTGTTACTGCCTTCTCTGAAACCTGTTGATTTATGGTGTAACATTTCATCATGTAAGTTAACATTTTCTTCTCTATCATTGTTCTTCTCTGTTCGCTTCTCTTTTAATCAATTTCAATGACATTAGTTAATCTCAATGGCATTCTTACTAATTTTGCTTGTCAATAATTTCAGTTTTTTTCTGCATTTTGGAATTTTGCTTTATTCTATTATTCTTTATTATAATTTTTTATGCTACTTCAATCTTTTAAACTTTATGGAACTTAAGAAGCATTGTGGGGAGGAGAGTTTAAGCTTCACTTTCTTGCTTTCTTGATTGGTTGCAAATAAAACAATGTATAGGTTAATTAACAAGTTTTAATTAGAGTAATTGCAATTCAACACATAAAATCTCTGAAGACAATGTGCCCACCTTTAAAAAAACTAAACTGATACCAACACCATTCTTCACAGAACTAGAACAATAATCCTAAAATTTGTATGGAACCACAAAAGACCCTGAATAGCCCAAACAAACTTGAAAAAGAAAAACAAAGCTGGAGGTATTACAATCCCAGATTTCAAGTTATACTAAAAGGTGTAGTAGTCAAAACAATATGGTACTAGCACAAGAATATAGAGAACAATAGAACAGGATATGCAGTGGGGAAAAGACATTCTCTTCAACATATGGCGTTGGGAAAACTGGACAGCTAAATGCAAAAGAGTGAAACTGGACCACTTTCTTACACCACACACAAACATAAACTGAAAATGGATTAAGGACCTAAATGTGAGACATGAAACCGTAGAAATTCTAGAAGAGAGCAGACACAGTTATTTCTCTGACATCAGCTGTGGCAACATTTTTCTAGATATATCTACTGAGGTAAGAAAAATAAAAGCAAAAATAAACTGCTGGGACTACATCAAAATAAAAATCTTCTGCACAGCAAACAGTCAACCAAAGTAAAAAACAACCTACTGAGTGGGAAAAGATATTTGCATATGACATATCTGATAGAGGGTTATGATCCAAAATCTATAAAGAACTTATCAAACTCAATACCCAAAAAACAAATAATCCAGTTAATAAATGGATAGACGACATGGGTACACATTTTTCCAAAGAAGACATACAGATGGATGGCAGATACATTAAAAGATGCTCAACATCATTCATCATCAAGGAAATGTAAATCAAAGCCACAATGAGATATCACTCACATCTGTCAGAATGGCGAAAGTAAAAAAGAACAAGTGTTGGTGAGGATGTGGAGATAAAGGAACCCTGGTGCACTATTGTGGGAATGCAAACTGGTGCAGCCACTCTGGAAAGCAGTATGGGGGTTCCTCAAAAGATAAAAATGGAACTATCCTATAATCCAGTAATTGCTCTACTGGGTAAACCCAAAGAGTACAAAAAGACTAATTCGAAAGGATATATGCACCCATATGTTTATAGCAGCATTATTATAATAGCCAAATTATGGAAGCAGCTCAAGTGTCTGTTAATAGATGAATGGATAAAGGAGATGTGGGATTTATATATATCCATATATATATGGATAGTCTATTAGTCTATATATCCATATATATATGGATAGTCTATTAGTCTATATATATATATTCAATATATATATATATTCAAAACCAATAGACTATATATATAATGGAATATTGCTATGCCATAAAAACGATATCTTGCCATTTGCAACAACATGGATGCAGAGAGTATAATGCTGAATGAAATAAGTAAGTCAGAAAAACAAATACCAAGTGATTTCACTCATATGTGGAATTTAAGAAACAAAGCAAAGGAACAAAGGGGAAAAAAGAAAGAAATCAAAAAACACACTCTTAGCTATAGAGAACAAACTAGTGGCTATCAGAGGGGAGGTGGATGGGGGAAAGGGTGAAATAGGTGAAGGGGATGAGGAGTACATTTATCATTTATCATGACGAGCACTGAGTAATGTATAAAATTATTGAATCACTATAGTGTACACCTGAAACTACTATAACACCATATGTTAACTATACTGGAATTAAAATAAAAAGCTTAATAAAAGAAAAAACTGAGCTGAACAGAACATTCTGGTAGCTGTCAACTACTGTTTTTGAAAATCTGATGGAAACTAAAATAAATCACATATGTTTTCTTCTTTCAAATACCTCTTTTAATCTCAGTAACTCAGATCATACTGAATAAATCAAAATTGATGGAAATAAAACAATTGGTGAAAATGTTTAAAATGAAAATGTAGCAGTTATACATACCATTATTGACAAAACATTTTAAAATGTCAAGCTGTTACTGAAGCAATGCAAAGGATTTTTCATAAATTTGATCTTAGAATAATGAAAAGGAATGACATACATTATTCTCATATCCAAACCTTCAGCAGGATTTTAAAGGAAATTTTTTTGGCATTAAAGTTTAACATGTAGACTTCCTTTTAGCCTTATTTATATTCATTATGAATATAATGGTGCACAACTAATTATCTATAATGTATTCCATTTTTTGGGAAGTGCTCCTACACTGTGGACTGATAGCTCTGAAGCCCGTCTAAATGTTGACTTACAACTTGCTTTTTTTCAAAGTACTGAGAACAATTTTTTACAGCTATCAGACGTCATTCTACATAATGATGTCTTTTCCAACATTCCGCAACCATTAGAGCTACTTCTGTGAACAGTTTAGTATTTATCATCAGAGATGTTTTGCAAAAACTAACTTACTTGGGTTGGTTATAAGCATACAAAGTTAAAAGGAAAATAATCTTTCACACCATATTAAAAGAATCATATGTTTTGCTGCCATGAGCACTACATATCATAATGAATTATAGATTAGTAGGCCATATCTCCTGAAAAATACAGAGAAGTACAGGAACATATTCTACAAGGAGTATTGGGTAATAGCCTCATCAATGTCTAAGTCACCCCTAATGAGAACTATATTAATTTTTTCAGGCCAGTGCAGTGGTCTGATTCAGGATTCAACAATTGGTGGCTCTGAACTTCAGAGGAAAGATGTTCTCTATTATCAACCGTCAAGACTCAGAGAAAGAGAGAAAAAAAGATGACACACGGGGCTATAATCATGAAGTATGTGGTGGAGGTAAGAAAAAAAAGAGTATAGAACCTAGAGGAGGTGGTTAGAGTGTTCCTGAAATTGCCTAAGTTGCTACAGAGTGCGCAAAAGGTATTGACTTCTTGTCTGTAAATTAATTTGTACTTTTCTTATTTGCAAAGATTAACATGTTTTCCTATGTGTTCAATAGTGTCTTAGAGTATGTTTGCCAAAGGTAAAAATACAAATGCTAAAAAAATCTTCATTTACACTTTTAAGTGTTTATTTTATTATGATTATTATTTTGAAAGACAGAACATGAGTAGGGGAGGGGCAGAGAGAGTGGGGGTACAGAGGATCTGAAGCAGTGAGCTGGATGTAGAAGGGGGGGTAGGACTCAAACTCGATTGCTCAAACGACTGAGCCACCCAGGCGCTCCTCTTTTACACTTTCCAAAAATCAACAAAAGTTTATTAAATATCTGTTATATTCTGGTGATTAAAAAAAAAAAAAACATAAGAAAGATGGCCCCTATCCTGAAAGGCTTCCAAATGTCTAGAAGGCTATCACCTTTGCATGTAACTAGTCTGTACTGTGAGGTAAGTATTAGATTAGTGGATGAATCAAATATTACTGAGACAGCAATGAATTCCTCTGTAGTGTCTGGGGAAAGTTTTCTTCAGGAAAAATATTTCCACTTGAAATTATCCTTGAAGACTGAATTGAGTTATGCTAAATTCAAATCATTTAAAAATTTAATTCAGGGCACCTGAGTGGCTCAGTTGGATGAGCGTCTCACTTTGGCTCAGGTCGTGATCTCGTGGTTTATGAGTTCAAGCCCCATATCAGGTTCTCTGCTGTCAGTGTGGGGCCCACTTTAGATCCTTTAGCCCCTTTCTCTTCCCCTCCCCCACTTATAATCTTTCTCTCAAAAATAAATAAATATGTTAAAAAATTTAATTCAATTATACATTGGGGAAAAAAAAATATAGCCCTATCATAAATGGAAAACCACATCACCTGTTATAAGTAGTAAGTAACAGTAAAAATAAACATAATGAAACAAAAGCAACTTAAGCATATTTTATATTTAAATAAAATAGACTATAAGTAATGCTAAATCTAATCAATTCATAAAATACATATTAGAATTAAAATGGACTTATTTAAACTGTCGCTAATAAGATGATATTCAGGTTAATGTTTCTTTTTCAAAAAATTTTTTTCAATGTTTATTTTTTGAGAGAGTGTGTGCATTTTTTGAGAGAGAGACAGAGACAGAGACAGAGAATGAGTGCAGGAGGGGCAGAGAGAAAGGGAGGCAGAACCTGAAGCAGGGTCCAGGCTCTGAGCTGTCAGCACAGAGCCTGATGTGGGGCTGGAACTCATGAACTGTGAGATCATGAGCTGAGCTGAAGTTAGCTGCTTAACCTACTGAGCCACCCAGGTGCCTGGGTACTGTTTTCTATATCATATACTACCTTTGAATAGTCATGGCAAGTTCAGTTACCGAAAATTGCACATGTTCACATAGCATGAATAAGGATATATTACCATTTTATACATTTATGTCTAGGTCTATATTATCTGGCTGTCTCTTCAACTGGATTAACATGATATGCTTTTAATTTCTATATTTATCTATATGGTGCATTTCTGGATCAAGCTAGATTATTATCACTTAGAACAGTAACTACCCACTTCCCTTTGCATCAGTTCTTTCCCTTTCTGTAGCAACACGAGGAGGACCTCATGAACAGACCTGTGTGTGCAAAGAGGTGTTTGTTATTACAGGAAGGGAACCTCAAATTAGGAATCTAGAAGTTTACATATGAGAAGTACAGCCTCTGGAGAGACCAAAAGAAGCCCAATTTCTCTAATGTAAAACAAATTCTATTTGGAAAGAAAAAGAAAGGAGTTTGGGTTCGTGCCCAAAGAAATCTAAATAAATGTCTCCAGAGGGGAGATAAGCATTTCAGAGTTTACACTCCAGGGTTTTAGATTTATAAATAACCAAATGAAAATTTGACCTCTTTTTATTTTTCCAGAGAATCGTGAAATGTTAAATGAGGTGTTTAGAAATTACCCTTGCTTACAAGCAGCCTCAAAGGTGTTGCACTCATAGGGAGAGCGATGTCTAGTCATGCTTCGTAATGAGTATCTCTAGTGACTGCATGAGGAAGGACTTCATACTTCTGTAGGTGGGAGATAGTTTCCTCTCTGCTGATTCCCATTTGTTTGGGTCCACAAAGTCACCTATTTTGTCACTCATCACTAGTGTTGTTGATTCAAACCGTGCAGATTTGGACAGAATTCATCTGTCCTCTGCACCCTGGCCTGATGTCGTCTGGCAACTGCCTGAGCCATTTGCACCTTAAGTATTTGCAGGGGAGGCTGAAGCCCTACTCAGTCGTGAGTTCTCCCAGCTACTCTTAAAGGTCTTGCTTCTTTTTTTGAGGCTTATTCCTCTGTGGATAAGTCAGGTGTCCTCTGTTCAAGGAGTTTCTTACCTCTATACCAGCCATTGGATTTCTACCTAGTTAATTAATACATCACAGGCTAAAAAAAAGAAAACGTGCTCACTTAGAAGACTGAAAAAGTTGAAAGGCATGGTTTGTGTGTAGGAGCAGGTGGCCAAGGTGGTAGAGAAGCTGTACAAGTGGGTGGAAATTGTGATGGAGACCATTATTAGTCACCATGAGGGAGAATGTTTCCAGAGGAAAATAGTAAGTATTTTTCACCTGTGACTTTGAAAGTTTAAAAATGCCTTTCTCTTTGTGCCTCATCTTTTTCATGCTCCGTTTTCCGTTTCTCTTTTTAATATAAGTGATGAAGGAGAAGAAACAAACTATTAAACAAATGCTATAAGTATGGGTGCTCTTGATTTCTTTCCTGCTTTTCCTCTAAAACAAAACTCCTTTGAAAATACTCTTCTCCACATTCCTAATCCTATCATCAGTGAAACTACAGGTATCCCTGCTTTAAAAAAAAAAAATTAAATCCAACTTAGTTAACATATAGTGCAGTATTGGTTTCAGTGCTAGAATTTAGTGATTCATCACTTACATACAACAGCCAGTGCCCATCCCAACAAGTGCCCTTCTTAATGCCATCACCCATTTAGTCCGGCCCCCCACCCAACACTCCTCCAGCAACCCTCAGTTTGTTCTCTCTACTTTAGAGTCTCTTATGGTTTGTCTTCCTCCCTGTTTTTACATTATTTTTGCTTCCCTTCCCCCATGTCCGTTTGTTTTGTTTCTTAAATTCCACATATGAGTGAAATCATATTTGTCTTTCTCTGCCTGACTCATTTCACTTAGCATAATACATTCTAGTTCCATCCACATTGTTACAAATGACAAGATTTCATTATTTTCTGAAAGTAGTATTCCACTGTATATATATACCACGTCTTCTTTATCCATTTGTCAATGGATAGACATTTGGGCTCTTTCCATAATTTGACTATTGTTGATAGCGCTGCTATAAACATTGGGGTGCATGTGCTTCTTGGAATCAGCATTTTTGTCTCCTTGGGTAAAAACCTAATAGTGCATTTGCTGGATCGTAGGGTAGCTCTATTTTTAATTTTTTGAGGAACCTCCATAATGTTTTCCAGA
This sequence comes from Panthera tigris, assembly GCF_018350195.1. Classification (NCBI taxonomy): domain Eukaryota; kingdom Metazoa; phylum Chordata; class Mammalia; order Carnivora; family Felidae; genus Panthera; species Panthera tigris. The sequence continues at coordinate 69,267,543 of NC_056663.1, forward strand.
GTGGCTGCACCAGTTTATTCCTGCCCATTTGGAATGTCATGTTTCACCACTTCCTTTTTACAAAGGGCTTATATTACTAACCTGCTTTTGCTAACTAAAAGAAATCTGAAGAGGATTTTCACTTATACAGAGGAATGACAAAAAGGGAAAATTAAGTTCAGCAAGCTGTATAGAGGCAGCACACACTTGGGGCAGCAAGAACAGCCCCACCAAGCTCCTTCCTCGGGATCTACACTCAGCATCTCAGCATCAAGCCACCAGAGCTTTGAAATGTGTCTGCGGGCATCTGTGCTGTGTCTCAATTTTATTTTGTGTATTTTTTGGCAAGACGTGTCCTAAGGTATCAGAAAAGCCAAAGAAAGTTTATTTTTTGGGTCTAAGAATGCTCAAAAAATTTTCATACACATTAATGGTAATTTCTTCTTCACCTTATGCATTTTGGTTTATGGAAGTTTGCATAGGAACATTCTACATTCAAATAGTAGGAGAGACCTGCATTTTACTATGCTTGCAGCCCTGAGGAGGTTTGTCTGATAGGTTGACTGAGTAGCAGCTGTGAAGCACTTCAGGTAGTTTTGGTTTTAACTAACAGCATTCAAGAGAATATAATGAGATGATAGACAAATAAGATTGCAGACAAAATCTGACTTTATTTCTTGGACATAGAGTGTGGTTATAAATGAAGATAAGCACATGAGGAGGAAAAAAAAAAACCCTAGCACTTATCAAATACTTACTAGATACCAGGTAATATGATGTAGATATTTGAGTCAATGCTTAACCCTGAACTAAGGAATGTACAAAAAAACTATGAAGGGAGAGAAATACGACTGCCTTTTGAGGACTTATCTACAAAATCAGAAAAATTATCCTAAAAGGAAAGAAGAATTCTAGGCCCAGAAGATTCAATTATAAAATAACTGAAGGTTAATATCCCTTTCTTCATTTACTGTGCCAATCAAAAGGGAAGCTGATTATTAATGGACACTTAGAGAAAAAACAAAAAATGGAGGCAAATACTGAGATTTCCCAGCTATGTATGAATCAGGAGACCTCCACACTGGAATATTATGACATGGCAAATATAGCTGTCGAGGAGGAAAGACTTTTCCTAGACCCTCTTAGGTTCTGCGTCTGAGCCTGATAATTAAACTGACAAAAGATAGATTAGTAGGAGAAAAGCATACACATTTTATTTGATATCAATATTTGTACACGTACACAGAGCTTTCACATGTAAGAAACGAAGACTCAACAAAATGGATGGGCCTGAGAGCTTACATACCATTTTAACAAAGAACAATAGCTTTTGGAGATGCTACAGGTAAAAGGTATGTGTGCTAGGGCGGTAAACTGTAGGAAAGTGACTGGCAAATATAAGAGGGAAACTAATGGAAGGTAAGGGTTATTTTGGAGGTTTGTTCACGCTGATGTTGTTCATCTTGGTGTCAGCTCTCCATCTCCAGTGATAAAAACTGATAAGAATATTCTCTTCTGGGAAAGGGAATATTTCTCACAGGAAATTTATGCCCCACTTTTAGGTAGAAAGGGGAGATTGGAGACCCTTTTTGCATCTGCTTTTCTTCAATTGCCTTAGGCTCAAAATAATCAATTTACCAAAGTGCCATTTTGCGGGGGAGGTATGTTTGATCCCTTTTGTGGACATATGGTGGGGAAAGATAAACTGGTTATATATATGCCCAAATTGAATAACCCACTTTCCTCATTCTGATTCCCCATTCTGCAAGAACATTTCTATTCAGCTGGCTTTCCATGTAGCTCACTTCTAGGGACAGGATGCCACAGGGAGGTACACAGGGCAGAGAGCTCTCATTAAAAATAGAGTACTAACGTACAACAATGTATACTTGTCTCTTCTGTCTTTTGATAGGTTAACAGAATTGCTGAGGCCAGTCTCTCTAGGGTCCCTATGACTTTGAGTTTTTGTACTTTCAGGACTGAAATCCAGAATCTAACTGTTGTAGAATCACCGAGACCAATGTCATTTCTGGACACCTACAAAGTGGGGATGCCAGTGAGCATTGATTGGGTGATGATCTCTTTCTTTTATTTCATTCATTCTTTGAACTTCTATAGGGATTATTTTCTCCATTTTACAAATGAAGAAGAAACTGAATCTTAAAAGGTTTAATATGCCAAAATTTACCCAGAAGACAGGGGGCAGTGTTGGAGTTTAACCTAGGTCTACAACGTGTTAGAGCCTACTCTTACCGGTCACTACATTTACACCTTTCCAGAAACAGTACTGAGGTATCTAGAAACAATAAGCAGCTAAAAGTCACTATAAATTATTAGTCTATATTCAACTTTGTCATACATTATTGTTGACCTTTGATCTCATATAAGGAAGGCTTGGTTGCTATATACTATAAAAATAAACAAATAGAAGTGAATGTCCATCTGAGAAAATAGAATACGTAAATATCCTAAACAACGTACACATAAGTGCATGATTTCACGTCTTAATCCCGTTTCACTTATGCAGCAGAGATACTCTTAGAATAACTATTAATTTGATGACTACTTACATTTATATTTTCTAAGATAATGATGTCAGTGAAGCCTCTCTCTTAAGTATACTTGATTAGAGCAATGAGAACCATAATAACAAGCTCTTAATCTTACAGCATGGTAGTTTACATAATAATGCTTTCATTTGCATTATTTCCCTTTTCTCCAAATAACCATGGGCTAGGCAGGGCTGATACTTAAAATTTTTATTTTGTATTATGAAAACTGAGTTTTATGTTGTCAGAAATGTTTCTCAGACCATCTAAAAAGTCCTGGATGTGGAATCTGGCACAAGGCAATCAGTAAAAAATTGTTGTGAGTTCTGACAGGTACACTATCTTTCTTCTATTGTGACTTTGACGTGCATCTGACGTTACCGCATCATCCTAGCTGTTTATGCTTTTTGCTTTGTCCCTTGCAGCCTACTAAACCAATTTGGGATTTGGACTTTTTCCAAATTCATCTTTGTTCTAGTGACTGCTGATACCACCTTGTCTTCCAGGCTTAAGTGTTCATTTCACTACCTCTTTGTGTGACAAATGTCTGGAACTTTGCTGTTCCCACTTCTGTGCTCTTCAGCAGTCTGACAAGTAGAGTGTTTTCATAACAGATAAAGAAACCAGGGCTTGGAGCAGTTAGCTGAATTATCTAGAACCTCCCTACTGGTAGATAGCAGGATTGGGATTTTAACATCTGTCTCTCTGATGTCAAGCTGTATGTTCTTCCTGTTAGTTATTAATTCTAGTGCAAATTCTAACATAAAATTCCAAAACAAAGTTCTGTTTCCAGAGTTCAAGCACAACCTCCCCTGTAACTTGTCCACGTCTTAGAGAACCGTGGAGTTTAGCAAATCTTCAGAGCAATGTTCTAAATCTGGTCTGAAGATCATTTGCATTCTCATTAGCTGTCCCTCATCAACTAGTCATTCCATCAACTAGAAGCTGGGGCATCATCACAGCATGGGCTATTTTCAAGTTCTGCCTGGTACAGTTGTTTGCACAGGCGTATGGCATGGGCACTCCTGCCACTGAAGGAATATCTGATCACAGTGAAACAAGCTGCTTGCAAATCAGTGATATTAATTTCCTCTGACACTATAATTTTTTCTTCTTTTTGCAAATCTTTAAAATTTTTAAAACGTTGGTAGTACCACTTTTGGAATTATGTATTAAAGAAAAGTAGACATCTCTTCAAATAATTGCTCCACTCAAAGAAGTGTGGTCTCCATTTGAAAACGTTGATTCCCTTTGTGGTTGGCTTCATGTTGAGCCAATTTAAGGTAGATTAATTTTGTGCTTTGGAAAGCTGCAGATAAAGAGTCAGTTGATACATTATTCTAATCACTAAACACACATTTCACATGAGAAAGGACATAACCTTAATAAAACAATTCCCTGAGAGCAAAGCTTTTAAATGATTAACAAATACAACTTTCATAAATCATGCAGAGCAAAATTCCTGAGCAGGACAAATAATACAAAACACTGCTTCTACTTGGCTCACCTAGTCGCAGCAAAACAAGGCCATTTTTTGCCCAAGCTGTGAAGTCTTTTAGATTTGTCTCCTGTGAAGACAAATACTTTAGGAAATGATTTGACAGCCAGTTTGGTTCACATATGGGCTTACTGCCTTTCTTGTAGTGAGTTTTTTCATCCCCAAACATTTCTTGCTTTTAGTCAGGGATTTGATCGTAAGCGTGTTAACTCTAAGTTGTGAAATAAAAGGTTTACCCCTCATTAGAGGCATTTCAGGCAATAGCATACTTGATTTCATTAAGTACAATACATACTATGTACCCCTGGTGATTCTCTACCAACAGACAATATAAGACAGTGGACGGATTAAAAGCATAGATTCTTGAGTCAGACTAGCTGAGCTTGAACTCTGGCTCTGGCACTTAATTAGCTCTATGTTTCTAGAGCTTGTGCTTCAGTTTGTGCTTCAGTTCTTTAGTCTGTAACATGGAGAAAGATTGATAGTAGCTATATTATAGACTTAGTGTGAGGATTACGTATTAAGATGTGAAAGACTGGTCCAAGGCAAGCACCATAAGATGACTACGCTAGGGTAAAAAGGTCATTTTATTTGAAAAACCCAGGGAAATGCATGAGTATGTAACTATATATACTGAGCTTACCTCATACTGTGCAGTTTGCCCCTCGATCTTGTTTTTTCCCCTCTTCCTTTTGGACTTAGTAGGCTAAGTATGAAGCCGAGGCTGACCCATTCCCTGAGATGGGTAAATAATTTAGGACTGTGATGTCAAATATGACATCATTAGCCACACGAGGCTATTAAAATTAAAATTATATTAATCGAAATATACCAAAATTAACAAATTCAGTTCCTTAGTCATGCTAACCACATTTTAAGGGCTTAATAGTCATGTGTGGCTAGTGGCTGCCATGCTGGATAGGGCAGATACGGAACATTTCCAATTACAAAAAGTTCTGTCGGATAGTGCTGACAGAATGTTTGATTGTGTGTTATCTTTCTTGTTCCATTCTAACATAAAGCTAAAATAAATAGCTTCTTACTTACAAATGAGATGTATTCCGTAAGCTAATTTGCAAGTTGGTTGGAACTTTGAATACAACTCCCTATGGACCAATTACATTAAGATTATGGCAAAAGAAGGCATCTGAAGAGAAAACGGCTAACAAATATAAGAAAATGTTCAAGCTTATTAGGAAAGGAAATTGCAACAATGAGTTTAGTTTTGATTATACGACTGGAAAGATTAAAATAGTGGTCAGGTAAAATGCTGGTAAGTGTGTAGTGAGGCAAATGCTTGTGGATATGTTCTGGTAAAACTTATCTTTAAAATAATTTAGCAATACATATTAAAAGTCTTAGAATTGTTTATGAAATTTTTCCCTGTACTTCATCTTCTAAGACTTTAACATAAGAAAATAGAGATGCTTACAAGACTCAGTACAAAGGTGCTCATAACAGCATTAATTATAGTAATAATTGAGAACAACCAATCGGGAGAGGGTTAGGTCAGTTATGGCTTTCACATATTAGAATGTTGTATATTAATCAAAATGTTTTTATAGCTTATTTTACAATGTAGGGAATGCTCATGTATAAATAAATGAGAAAATGATATTTAATACTGCATAATATGATCAAATAACTAAAATATCCTTGGGAAGCACTGAAACATAATTAAAATATCAACAGTGATGACCCAAGTTTTATGGGACGGTGTGTGATTTCTTCTTTATATTCTATATTTTCAAGTTGTCTACAGGGTGCATGTATTTCTTCTTTCAGAAAAAAATACAAGAGTATATCAAAACTATTTAGTGTAGATTATTGATAGTGAGTCTAATAGCGCGATAAACACAACTAATCAGGGCACCTGGGTGGCTCAGTCGGTTGAGCGACTGACTTCGGCTCAGGTCATGATCTCATGGTTTGTGAATTCGAGCCCTGCGTTGGGCTCTGTGCTGACCGCTCAGAGCCTGGAGCTTGCTTCTGATTCTGTGTCTCCCTCTCTCTCTGCCCCTCCCCCACTCATGCTCTGTCTCTCTCTGTCTCAGAAATAAATAAACATTTAAAAAAATTTAAACACAACTAACCACACAAAAACAGTCAATAACTACTAGACACATCATCTGTACTATGTCCTGTGTGAGGTGCTTAGGTTAAAACATAGAGCCAAACAATGAATAAAATTAATGAAGCATGAATAATGAATCTGATTAGGGTTTTCACATGAGATACAGACATATCCTACTAGGTTACGCTGTGGAAACAAATTCACCCCAAATCACAGCTACTTACAACGAAGATTTATCTCTGTTCATGTTAAATAACCCTTTTAGGGTGGCTGTAGCTGTGACCCATGTCCTCTTTATTTGAGGGCCAATGCTTAAGAAGCAGCCCCTGCTTGGAACATTACTGATCTTCTTGGCCTAGGGAAAAAAAGAGAAGGTGGATGCACTAAGGGCTCTTAAAACTTCTTTTATGAAAGAGCTTCACTCCATTTACATTTCTCACCTTTCTCTCTGCCATGAGAACAGAATGTTCCAGAAAGAAGCTGCTCCTTCAGCCTTGATTCTGGAACGAGGAGGATGTAGAACACCAGACCTCAAAGCAAGACAGGGACCCTGTTGAGTAAGCCACTGTGATGTGTTGGATTAGTGGATGCTGTAACATCTGAAATCGTTATGACAATCCCAAGATGTCCTGTCTGGGCCAGAGGTACTGCCATGGTAAGAGCTGAGCTATAGTGGGTACATGCTATTTTTGCTTGATGTGCCCCTTCCCTCCTTTGTGATGGATGTGATCTTTCTTTCTCTTCATTCATTTTCTATTGGGGTGCCACTTGCAAATTCCTCCCTCCTCACGTGGGAGTCTACAGTCCACACATTCATGGTAGTCCATTACCCCAGGTTAGTGATTGCTCCAAGGGTTAGCATGTGGCTGAAGTTCTCTTCTAGCTGACGTAGAAGGTGCTTTTCTAAAGAGATGTTGGAGCGAAAACAGTAGGTGGCTAGAGCTGCTTGTGAAGTCTCACTACCATGTGGAGATAGCCTATATGAGAATAAGGAGAGTCAAAGCAAGCAAAGATATGTAGGGCTGAGAGCCAATCATGGAAAACTTAGGGGAACAGAGGTAGAAAGGAACGAGATGGCAGAAGGGAGAGAGACAGAGCACCCACCAATTCTAAATTGAGTCATGCCCGAATACCATTACACTTATTCACTTCCTATTTACATAAATGAATAATTTTCTATTTATCTCATGCTGGTTTGTGTTGGGTTTTTGTCCCTTGAAATGAAAAGAGACTTAACTAATACTTGAGCTGTGCTTAGGTGAAGCCATGCAGAAATTATCCCGTTGCTTCTACTAAAATCCTTTATTAGAAAGACTGAGAAATGGAGTGAAGGCAGCCACAGGGAAAGCTGGTAATGCCTGTGTGTGGGCCTCTTCTTTGCTACAGAAGAGCAAGGAAAAGTTAGAGGTGTCATCTTTATTTTGTCTGATATAGACTCTTAATCCAGACAAACAGGCTGCTAAACAAAGTTGGAAGAACAGAGATCAATAAACAGATGAAGACTTATGAACTAAATGCTTTCTCTTTGAGCCATGTCCATCTGTTGCTGGAAGCATCTTCTTCCTCTGAAGAGGAAACAACAGAAATTGCAAGGAGATAACCCACTGGCACAGGAACACAGCAGGCTTAAAAAATTCTCAAAGTGATTGCTGGAATTAAAGCTATAATTTACTAGCTCCAGCCCCTCCTGCACAATATTCTTGAGCAAATTGCATAACCAAATATAACAGCTTCATTAAAAAAACATGATATTCAAAAAGGCCTAACACATGACCTTTCTTTAGATATAACAAAACAGCAGAAAAGAAGTGTGGGAAGTAAATGACAAATGAAAAATTCACATAAGTAAAATGATTTCTTCAGTATGCAAGAGAACGGGACAATTCTTGGTTTCTAAACATCATTTCCCCGTAAAAGGAACTAATTTCTTTGAAGGAAGTATTGCTAATGGTCTGCATAGGAGAAGGTACAATGTGACTTAATGCACCAGAAAGCAAAAAAGTGCACAAAGACTGATGAAGGAGGCACTGAGGGGTCCTTCCCACTGGCCAACTTTGAGGAATTGAAGTTTTAAAAACAATGGTGTTTACAATAGATATTGATATATTGAACATAAACAACAATTTTCCAAGTCCATAGGAAAGGAAAGAAAGGAGGGAACAGTGAAAGTTTATTTTCACAGAAGAATACCAGATAAAAAATACACAATTAATGACAGAATTACAAAATCACTTTTTTGCAATCACTGATATAATTTATTCAGGCAGAGATCATCACTGGGTTCTATAGCCAATGGATGAACAGGATATCAACAAACTCTCAAAGTATTTTTTAATAATGTATGAACATGATAGGAGACATCTTAACCAAATTATCAAACTTAGCATCTCTCTGGATATGATACAATGTGATGTTAACAACATTACCTATTGTATTCTGATGAAAATATCTAAACGGAAGCTATTCACAAGTAAGTAATCAGAAAAATCAAAATTACAGACTAATTTATAAGACAACAGGCCTGGATTCTTTAATTAAAAAGTCAATGTCATTAACGATAAAAACAGGTAGGACAGGGGACAGGTATAAACAAAAAGACAATAAAGAAACTTGATAACCAAATTCAATGTGTAAGTCTTGAATGGATGTGAATCAAAAAAGTGGTAAGAAAATATAGAGGGACATTATTTTGACAACTGGGACAATTTAAATACAGACTAAATGTCAGATAGCTATTGTTGTACAACAAATCCAAATTCAGTGGCTTAAAAAATAATTTATTGTTTCTCAGGGTTCTGTGGGTTGGGAGGTTCTTCCATTGATATTGTTAGCACTTACTCATGCAGCTAGAGGGAATGACTCGATGGCTGGAATCCTCTCTTCTTAGGCTCTTCATTTTCAAGGGGGCTGGTACCAGCAGCCCTCCTGGAGGATGGCCCCAATAGGCATGTGCTCATCCAGTCTCTGCTTGCGGCAGATTCCTTTGTTGATGTCTCAGAGGTACATAGTGGTCTTTAGTGTAACAGTCAACTACAGATATCATATTAGATAATAGTTTTAGATCAATGTTAAATTTTGTGGCTGTGTTAATAATATTGTGATCATAAAGCACAGTATTCTAGTCTTAAGCAATAAGAGCTGAAGTCGTTAATAATGTGACAGGATTTGTTTCAAGATTGGTGGAATTTATCTTCAGAAACTCTAGGGCGGGAGGGCAGGAGAGAGAGACAGAAAGAGAGACAATGAGAGAGAGTGAAAGAGTGAGTGAGAGCAAGTAAAGGGAGCAAAATGTTAACAATCATTAGAGTTAGGTGGGGGTGTAACAGGGGTTTCTATTACTATTCTTTCAAATTTTCAAACCTGGGTTTGTTGCACAAATTTTCAATATGTTTGAAACTTTGCAAAATAAGATTTGGTGGAATTCAAAAGATCCCTGGCAAGCTTGTGAAAAGCATCCCTTTTCCATGTCTCAGGTCCTGGATTCAGGAGGCCTGGGATCTGCCTGTGTGACAAGAATCAAGGTGACTCTATTAGTCTGTGGTTCATACTTGTAGAAACACTACACCATGCTATAAAAGCAAAGAGGGGCCCATACACTTTATGAAGAGAAGGTCAGAAAATACAAATTATATGGAAAAAGATAGAAAAAGAGAAGTTATAAAAAATGAAAAGGTAACAAAATAAGATGGAAGAATTGAAACCAAACATAGTGTTTATAGGGATAACTATAAATAGAATAAACTCATTGGTTAGATGAAAGGCCTCACACTGGATCACAAACAAAAAGTCAGCTATATGCTGCTCACCAGCAGTCACCTAAAGATAAGTCAAAAATGCATTCAAAAGACGGAACTTTATAAAGACAAATTTTACCTTTTGCAAAGAAGATCTAACGAATTCATTCTTCTGAACTAAATAGTATAACATCACAGAATTCAAGAAGCAAACCTACAAGAAAAGGAAATGAATAGAAAAAACAATCTTTTCAGGAAACATTAACTCACAGATTAAATTTTAAAAATAAATACTTGGTTTAAAGGATGTGAAAAAGGTAATAAAGTTGATTTAATTTGTACATGCAGCATTTAAACACCTGAGAATGGTCATGACATCTTATTTTCAAGCTTCCATCATGCAGTTATAGAAATTGATCCTATCTTAGTGAATAAAAACTAATTCAATAAGGGGTGGCTGGGTGGCTCAGTTAAGCATCTGACTCATGGTTTCAGATTAGGTCATGATCTCACGGTTTCTGGGTTCAAGCCCCATGTCAGGCTCTGTGCTGACAGTGCAGAGCCTGCATGGGATTCTCTCTCTCCCTCTCTCTCTGTGCCTCCCCTGCCTACTCTCTATCCCTCTTGCTCTTTCTCTCTCAAAATAAATAAATAAAAACATTGGAAAAACCTAATTCGATAAAATTTCGTAAGTAGAAAGAATATAGATTACATTAATTTTATGAAAAATAAAAATTATAGAAATTAAAATTTAAAACTTTAACCATCTGGAAATTTTAAAGTGCCATCTCAGTTATTCTTGTGTAAAATGGAATATTGAAACTGGTGGTGCAGAATATATCTAGAAAATGAAAATAAAAACTCTAGATATCGAAATTTAGGTGGCTTGTCTAAAACTGTATTCATAGAAAAATTAATAGATGTTAAGAATTTTTACTTACTAAAAGAGAATAAAATATTAAATTAAACACTTAACTCAGATTTAAAATAAGGAGGATTAAAATTATTAAAACAGAAATAAAAGTTAGATAAATAGTAGAACTGATAAATAAAACCAAGAACTGTTTTTTCCCCCAAGAACTGGTATTTAAAACCGGTGACAATCAGATATAAAATGATACAGTAGCACAACTAAAATACTAAAATATTTGAAAGATGTTAATTGTCCCTGAATTAATTTACAAACTTATATGCTATCCAATCAAAATATCAACAAATGTATTGTCGCTGTTGTGTTTGTTTGTTTGCCTGGAACATGATAGACTTATTCTAAGGTTATCTTTATATATATGTATACACATATATGTATGTATACACATATATACATATATGTATGTATACACATATATACATATATGTATGTATACACATATATACATATATGTATGTATACACATATATACATATATGTATGTATACACATATATACATATATGTATGTATACACATATATACATATATGTATGTATACACATATATACATATGTGTATACATATATGTATATATATACATATATGTATATACATATGTGTATACATATACATATATGTGTGTATGTATATATATATATATATACATACACACATATATATATGTATATATATATATATAAAGAATAACTAGAAATAACACAAAAGGGACAAAGAATAAGAGTGAATATGCCGAACAATTTTAAGATGTATTATTAAGACATAGAAAGTATAACTCTTTGGTCCTAGCACAAAAAAATGACTTCTTGTTCCAGAGATTTACTCAAGTACCTATAGGAATTTGACATACATTAAAAACATTTCAGAACATTGAAGGAAAGCAGAATTATTCAACAAATGGGATTGAAATAACCCATGAGGTTTTTGGAAAAACACTATAGGTAAATCTTTACCCCTTGCTCTATAATTAGCTCCATATGAATTAACATTTTAAATATAAAACATGAAAATAAAAGTGTTAGGAAAAAATCATAGAGATTTAAAAGAATTATTTTGATGGTGTGACCAAAATATATCATTAAAAGGGAACACTCGATACATTTTATCTCATAAGACTTAAATGTATGGGTGGTAATCATCAAAAAAAACAAAATAAAAAATAAACTAAGAAAAGTATTTACCAAAAAATACACTGCAGGCAAAGGGATTAAATCCCTTAATACACAAAAGGATCCTACAAATTTTAATTTTAGGCCCCCAAACTCCCTAGAAAAAATTGTCAAGAGATATAAACAAGAAGAAAGGTCACAAAAAGGCAATACAAAGAGCTGGTATATGTAGGAAGAGTTGATTAATTCTGCTCACAAACTAATGCACACTTAGACACACTTGGATGTTTGGATGCCATTTTAATCTAATCACACTGGGAAATAATTAAGAAAGTGATAAAAATCATTTGGGCAGTGTGTAAAGAATCTGTTAGCAGGGTTAAAATATAGTTACAACTTTTGCTGAGCATTATGGGAATATCTATCAAGATTTAAAATAAGATAGATATCTTATGATACAATAATTCTAGTAGGAATAAACATACACAAAAAAGCACAAAATATATATGTATAAACATTAATAGCAGCATTTAATTAAATTTCTTAGTAACAAATATAAGAGATGATGTCTAAGACCGTGTGTGTGTGTGTGTGTATGAAAGATAAAAATTGAGAGATAGGGAGAGAATGAGAGAATCAATCAGGTGCAATTTAATTTTCAGTTTTATACTTTTGTTTTTAAATTTTTTTAAAAGAAACTTGTTTTATTGGTAAGCTAATTTAAACTACATCTTTGTCCATTTCAGTGAGAATGTACATGGGCATCATAATGTTAAAAAAACAACAAATTCTCGTTCTATAAAGAGTTTTATTTTTTAATTAATTATTTTTGTTTCTAAAGTTTATTCTGAGACAGAGAGAGAGAAGGGGGGAGAGAGAGATTGAGAGAGAGAGAGAGAGAGAGAGAGAATCCCAAGTAGGCTCCCTGCTGCCAGTGCAGAGTACGACATTGGGCTCAAACCCATTAATGGTGAGGTCATGACCTGAGCTGAAATCAAGAGTTGGACGCACAACCAACTGAGCCACCCAGGCACCCCTAAAGAATTTTCTTTTAGTGTAGTTTAAACTTCAACCAATATGAATAACAATTTATGTTGATGAGTTTCTCGCTTTCCCTTCTTTTCTCTCTCTTTTTCTCTTTCACACACACACACACACACACACACACAACTAAACTTCATAGGAATGGGGCCATTTTGGCCCTTTGGATTTCTGAGAGACTTTTCTGAAAAGTTTGCCTGAATGAATAGTAGGTCAAACAGCTGGGGCTGCAGAACCCAGTAAAACCACACAAAAGCTGAGGGAAATTATGTTTTCTTCCTTTGATTTATGATCTTGAAACATCTTTTCAGGAGGAGAAATCAATCCCACAAAGCACTGAAGTTAAGAAATAATTAGGCATTTTGAATTTTTCAACAGCCACAGAAGAGATCCACATTTACATAAAATAGTGTAGCATGTAGAGAGAGCCTGGTTTCTGCAGAAAATCCCTCCTATATGGAAGTGTTCAATTCCATATTGCCTTCCAATTGCTCCTGCACCTCCCAAATAAAATGCACAAAAATCTATTGGAATATATTGTGAGATTTAGATTTTCATATATTTTCTTACCACTTATTGAAGAATATGTCACATTCCCATATTAAAGTTGATGGTTTTATTACCAAGACAATACATATATGTGATTTTGAATTTCAGACCTGAGGTCCTCAATAAAAAGCATCACAATTAAGATGATGCAAGTGAAGAGACAGGATTCTAAATGACTTTGTTGTGTAAATGAAGAGAAATGAAGAAGGTTCTGGAAAATATCTCGGCTTATGATCTGAGTATTTTAGACATGTCCAACTTTCCTATCTCCATGGAATTTGCTTCTTGGTAATTTTCCACTAAGAATTTCAGTGCTGAAACAAACAGGATCATTTGGTACCCCACTTTACATCAGACGTTTTCCTTAGTAAAACATCATTCTGAACCCAGGAAATAGGAACTGAGGACACACATTTCTTTAGCCAGTCCACCCAGTGATGGTAAGAACCCATAAGAATCCATATCCAGAATCTATCCAATTACAGCAAATGATTACTTAATAGCCTATTGGGAAAACATTTCCGCCTCTGGGTTGCAAAAAGGTCTTCAAAAATAGCAGGGCAGATAGTCCCAGGTCTCTGTGACCTAAAATGTCTAATGAAGCTGAAGAATTATTAGAGCATCTTAGAGAAAACTGAAGCCATTCAGCCTAATGATTTAGTAATGATGTCTCTGTCATCTGGTCAGAGAATAATGTGGCTTCTAGCTTAGTATTTATTCAGCCACATTTACCAGTGCCAGTAGCACTGGCTTTGAGAAATTTTCTATGCCCTGGATATTCTCAGGCAACACACTCTTCTGGTTAAATAACTCTAGAAATGGATTTATTTTGTGATGTGTTCCACTTCTAGGAAATTAAATGATGAAGTCTAACTAATAAAGTCAAATGTAATAAAGAACCAAGACTGAAAAGCAGACATCACGCTGAAAATTCGACTTGTGTGTATGAGGTATAAGAAAAGTTTTTTCTTACTTCAAATTTAAAAAATCCATATATGGCAAAGTACAATCATTTCAGAGGAGAGATGCAGGGAAGGGGGAGAAAGAAAGGAAGCCCAAACTTAAAAAAAAAAAATCTACATTTTTTTAAAACATAAAGACTATCACAATTAAACCTGCACTGGCCTCTGGTGGTCAAAATGGAAAATGTATTTGTACAGATGGATTACATGAATGACTGTTTAATATACATTAATAACTAAAGGTGAGACAACCAGACATTTCACTTTGAGTAAATACTTCATTTTAACCAACTCACTTGGCTACAACATTTCTCCTAATTATTAAAATTGAATGATTCCTCTTAGGAGAGGTTTCAGTTCTAAAGTTTTCGACTTTAATGCAGGTACTATAAGCAGTAAGTTGATTGGCTGACACCACTCATAAACTTGGGATATAAGTATTCACATGTGTTACAATTTATGTATAGGAAAGAACATTTTCCTGGATTTCTTAGGCTACTTCATTTTAGGAAAGTAGCCTATGAATTATTTAATGCCTTATTTTATCATGCACACTAAAAGAACACTATTAGGAACATAGAAACATACATGATTGTCAAAGAATATAAGGATATAGAATCTTATCCCAGCAACTAAACTTAATGCTTTTTTAGTGGTTACTGTATGTAATATTAGAGACATCTTAGAGTACTGATCCTTAAGCAAAACAAAACAAAACAAAACAAAACAAAACAAAACAAAAGATGTATAATTCATTACAGCTCTAAGAAATATAAGGTTTTTAATTCCAAGCTTACTTAGAATATTAATTTTTCTATTTCAAGAAAATTAAAGCCTGCATTTTCCTGGCTGTTTACTTTAACATCTTCTTGGATAATTTCATGTGGAAGCCAACAGATTTTTTTACTAATATGTTCCTTGAGCTTAAAAAAACCCACCAAAATGTATAAATCATTTTATCTGGCTCCTCTTCTTATTTTAATAGCAAGGCATGTTTTTTACAAAGGAAGATATGACAGAAACTGTGTTTTACTTTTGTTCTTTCCAATAATTAGAACATTTAAAATGATTTCCTGTTAAACTTTGTAAATTGTATCTACTGTATTAATTGGATATGAGCTATTATTAAAAGACAGCAGCAACACAGTGAAATTATAAATGGTCTTGAATTTTAACATCTTAAATTTTCTCAAATGAACTTCTCTCAATATAAAACCTAAATATGTGATAGAAGATAATTTTAGCACCAAACAAGGCCTTTGGGATTTAGCTTATTTCAATTCATTCAATAAACATTCATTGTGCACCTATTTTATAAAAATATTGTGTCGGCTACTTAAATCAGTGAAGGAAAACTACAAAGATAAAAATGTATCTTGAGATTAAGATGCTTGTAGTTTTTTAAGTTTATTTATTTATTTTTGGGAGGGAGAGAGAGAGAGAGAGCGAGCCAGCGGGGTAGGGCAGAGAGAGAGGGAGAGGGAGAGAATCCACTGCTCTTAGCGTGGAGCCCTACATGGGGCTCATTCTCACAAACTGTGAGATCATGACCTGACCTGAAAGCAAGAGACGGACACTTACCAACTGAGCCACCCAGACACCCCTGATGCTTATAGCTTTGAGGAAAGACAAGAGGGTTTAAAGAAAGTGAGATTGTGAAGTGAAATGTGAAGACATGCATTGTATCAAAGAAATGACACATAGCACACTTAAGCTGAAATAAAGGCTCCTTTGAGGAGAGGGGCAGATGATAAACTAGAAAGAGGAGCATTATTTACAATTTTTAGAGAGCTAGAGACAGCAGCATTTAAAAAAATATATGGAATGGGACACCTGGGTGGCTCAGTTGGTTAAGCGTCTGACTTCAGCTCAGATCATGATCTCCCAGTTCATGGGTTTGAGCCTGGTTGTTGGGCTCTGTGCTGACAGCTCAGAGCCCGGAGCCTGCTTTGGATTCTGTGTCTCCTTATCTCTCTCTCTGCCCCTCCTCTCTACTTGTGCTGTCTCTCTCTTTCTCTCTTAAACATAAATAATAAAAAAAATTTAAAAAATATGGAATACATTTAAACCAGAAGAAAAAATTAACAATTTAATAGTGATATGGGTGATAGAAGCAAGGCTTTAAAACTTGATTTGTGTGATGGCAGGTCAAATGTACAACTTTGTAAAAATTTATCAGCATGTGCATTTATTGCATATAAATTGTGCCTCAAAAAAGTAAGGGTCGTATTCAATTAAATGTTTTCTATTAGTTGGGCTCTTATTATTGTCTCTTCAACTCCTCTTATCCATGTTCTATCAACTTGCAAATTTCATAAATTGCTTCAAATAAGTGTAATCCTCAAAGTTCCCTCAAAACTTCTCTGTCTTACTAAATCATAGTCTTAACATGTTTTCCCCTCAAAATTTATGGAAGTTTATCACATAATAAAACATTTTATGTATTTTTAAAATTTATCATGAATGAATTGACCACCAACCTCATAATGCTGTGCCCAGTCAAGTAAATGACAACTTACTTTACTTCTTCTATTAAAAGAATTCTTTTTGTGTTTATTCATTTTTGAGAGAGAGAGAGAGAAAGGGAGATGGAGAGAGAGAGAGAATGACAGAGTGTGAGTGGGGAAGGGGCAGAGGGAGAGAGAGGGAGACATAGAATCTGAAGCAGGCTCCAGGCTCTGAGCTGTCAGCACAGAGCCTGATGTAGGACTTGAACCCATGAACCGTGAGATCAGGACCTGAGCCAAAGTCAGATACTCAACCAACTGAGTCACCCAATGACCCCTACTGCTTTGATTTTTAAGAGGTATATGTTGGGTTTCAATTTAGAGATACATTATATATGTGGAAAGAATACATTGAGTTTCCTTCCTCAGAGTGTATATAATGATTTATTTATTTATTTATTTATGGGAGAGTACAAATGGGGAAGGGCAGAGAGAAGGGGACAGAGGATCTGAAGTGGGCTCTGCACTGAGAGGCTGACAGCAGCAGCTTGATGTGGAGCTTGAACTCACAACCCCGAGATCATGACCTGACCCAAAGTCCATTGCTCAACTGACTGAGCCACCCAGATGCCCCATGCATAACGTTTTTAAGAGTTGGAACCATATTTTTATTAGGCTCCTTATCGCTACACTGCCCCCGACCCATGCTTTTACTTAGTTTGACTAGAGCTTACTTTGATTTCAATAGAAGTGAGTGAAATTCTAATGTCAGACTAGGTACGACCCAGAGGAAAACTTCCTAAGAATTGCATGTTCTTTTGTGTGTCTATAATAAACAAGGTTTTACTATAGTCTCAGACACATTCTAAAACAATTTCCACAAATAATACCAAGGAGTGTATTTAAGGGTTTAAACTCAAATTCTTTTTATGGTTGAAGAGCTAATTACCACAAAATGGCCTACCATACATGTGATGGTTGATTTTATGTGTCACTTGAATGGGTCACAAGGTGTCCTGATATTTGGTTAAACATTATTCCTGGTGCGTGTATGTGAGTGTTTTAGGAAGAGATTAACAATTGAATTGGTAGACTGAGTCCAACAGATTGCCATCTGCAATGTCAGAGGCCTCATCCAATTCATTAAAGGCTGAGTAAGAGGGGATTCACTCACAGTCAGCCTGACCGTTTTTGAGCTGAAATGTGGGTTTTCTCCTACCTTTGGGGGACCTGGACTCAGAGCAGAACTTAGAGCATTGGTTCTCCTGGTTCTCAGGCCTTCAAACTCAGACAGGAATTTAGGAATTTACACCATCAAGCTCTCCTTCTCAGGTTTGTGACTCGGATTACAACTATATCATGAGCTCTCCCAGGGCTGCAGACTGCCAACTGCAGATCTCAAGACTTCTCAACCTCCATAATGATGTGAGCCAATTACTTATAATAATTTTCTTCATATATATATATATATATATATATATATACGTTCATATATATATACACATATATGTATACATATGGTTCATATACATACATATATATATAGGTTCATATATATGTAGGTTCATATATGTATAGGTTCCTATACATATATGTGTGTGTATATATGTATATATATGTATATATGTATGCATATGTATATATGTATATATGTATACATATGTATATATGTATATGTATATATGTATACACATATATACGTATACACATATATATATTATATATATATTATATATATTATATATATATATAATATATATATATATAAAGCTTCAGTGTAAACAAGTGATAAGTAAGTCACAGCACACATATTGAAATTCTCTGTTCAATTTTATTTTTCACTTTCCTCAGGATGCTTAAAAGATAGGAGTTTAACTGTCGTCCAGAGAGTTTGTCTTCAACAGGAGAAAAGTGAGATGACTTCCACATAAGGAGCCCAGTAGCTAAAAAAACAATTGAGTTAACTCTGATATCCTTGGTGTGCTAGAAGAATCTTACTGTAAATATCAAGAAAGTTAATAAAAAATCCTACTCTTTTTCTTATCTAATTCCTGTCACAGCTTTTTCTACACAGAGATGTGTGCCTAAAAGGCTTTATACAACATTCCAGGTCATATGATTTATTTCTTTCTTAAAAATAAAAAAAAAAACCAAATGAATATTACTTGACATATTCTACTTCATGGAGGAAGAGAGTATGCCCCATCCTGTACTATCTAAAGATGAAATGCTCAACTTTTTGAGGTAAAAAAAGCCACTTTTTGAGATCTTCACAACATGTAATTGTTCTACTTATTCTATGTTTGCTTTGTAACTCAGCCAATATCTTTATCTGAGCAGTAGTACTGCTAGGACTAAAGGTTTTGGGTTGCATTTGTGCATCTTATTTTGTGCAATGTCTTGTACGCTCATTGGATTAGTTTCCTATGGATGGGACAACAAATTACCACAAACTTGGTAGCTTAAAACAACAGAAATTTATTCTCTCACTGTTATAGTGGCTAAAAAGTCTGGCAAGAGGGTCTGAGGGAGAACTCCTTTCTATGCCTGTCTCCCAGCTTCTAGTGGCTTCCTGAAATCCTTGGCATTCCTTGGCTTGTAGTTCCATCACTCCAATCTCTGCCTTCATCTTCATGTGGCCCTCTTCTCTGTGTCTCTGTGACAAATATCTCTTTCCTTTCTCTTATAAGGATACTGGTCATTGGATTTAGAGTCCATCCAAGATGATACAGAGATCCTTAATTTAATTATATCTGTAAAGACCCTATTTCCAAATAAGGTCATATTCACAGGTACTGGAAATTAGGACTTAGACATATTTCTTGAGGAACTATATTCACGCAAGGATAATGTTTAATTATTCTTTGGTGTTGCTGTTCATGAAAATGTGACAAAAGAGAAATTGAAATTAAAATGTAACAAAATGTTAATCAGAGGATTTATGCTTCTTGCAAAGATGGAGTAATAAGAACCAGGCGAATCCTTCTACATTAAAGAAACTGCAAAATGGGTAAAATATATGAAACACTGGACCATAGGCAGGACAGGACTATGATCCCTGTTAGAAGGAGAAACAAGTTGAGCCCTATTATTTTTCACTTTTACTGCCTAGGTAGAGTTTATAGGCTGCAGTGCAGTAAGGGAAACACAAATAGAGCCCAGAAGCCTTCCTGAGTTGAGTATATAGTAATAAGAATTTGGGAAGATCAAGGCAGGTAGAATGTATGTATATATAGCTGGAGATTTAGAAAAAGAGGGAGGGGATGGAGAATCAAAGCAAGTTAAAAACTTATAAGAAATAGAATAAATAATAGAGAAGAACACAAATCAATGAAATAGGAAAGAAAAACATAATAGAGAAAACTCAACTAAATCTAGAGCTAATTTGTTGAACAGATTAATAAAACATGAACTTTTAGCTAGAATGTTCATAAATAGAAAAGAAGAAAAAAATTACCAATATTAGGAATGAGAAAGGGACATCACTACAGATCCTACAGATAGGAAAAGGAGAATAAAGAAATATTACAGCGGCACCTGGGTGGCTCAGTCAGGTAAGCATCCAACTCTTGATTTCACCTCAGGTCATGATCTCGTGGTTTGTGAGATTGAACCCTACATGGGGCTCTGTGCTGACAGTGTGGAGGCTGCTTGGGATTCTTTCTATACCACTCTCTCTGCTCCTCCCCTCCTCATGCTCTCTCTCTCTCTCTCTCAAAATAAGTAAACATTAAAAAATATTATAAACAATATTGTGCCAATAACGTCTCCATGTTCACGAAATGAGTAAATTCCTTGGAAGACATAAATTAAGAAAATTCACTCAAGAAGAAATAGATGACCTGAATCACCCTATATGTGTTAAAGAAAGCAAGGCCTAGATAGCTTTACTTTTGAATTCTACCAAACATTTAAGGAAGAATAGTGTCAATTCTTAGTAAATGTTTTAAAGCTACTACCCTGATATTACAGACCAATATCCCTCATGAACACAAAGATAAATCCAGCAATATATAGAAAGGCTAATAAACAGATCATGACCTAGTAGTGTCTATCACAGGAATGCAAAATTAGTTTAATATTTGAAAATCAATCAGTGTAATTCACCATATTAACAGAACAAAAACAAAAAGCATGATCATCTCAAAAGATGCAATTTTTCCCCCCACAAAATATAGCATCATTTCTTGATAAAAAACTCTCAAGAAATTTCAAACAGAAGGTAATTTCCACAACCTGATAAACAGCATCTGGGAAAAAACATACAGCTTATATTATATTTAATGGTGAAAGATTGAATGCTTTTCCCCTAAGATTGGGAGTGAGATCAGGGTGTCCCATTTTACCACTTCTTTTCAAAATACGGCAGAGGTCATAGCCAGGCCCACAAAACAATGAAAAGAGATGAATGGCACCTGGATTGAAAAATAAGAAGCAAAACTCTTTATTTGCTGACATCCTGACTGTCCACATAGCAAATCCTAAGAAATCCATTAGAAACCTATTAGAGCTAAGAGCTGAGTTCAGCAAAGATGCAAGATACAATCTGTGCTCTTTATTTTTTTTATTTTTTTTTAAATTTAATGTTTTTATTTATTTTTGAGAGAGCGATAGACAGAGTACGAGCAGGGGTGGGACAGGGAGAGGGAGACACAGAATCTGAAGCAGCCTCCAGGCTTTGAGCTGTCAGCACAGAGCCAGATGTGAGGCTTGAACTTGTGAACAGCAAGATCATGACCTGAGCCAGGGCGGATGCTTAACTGACTGAGCCACCCAGGTGCCCCTAATCTGTGCTCTTTTAAAAAAATATCAAAATAAAAAAGCTTTCTTATAATTCTCTTGGTTTCACTATGAGCAATTAATTTGGTTAAGGGCTCATTTTAAGGATTATTTTTCACGATCGGTTCCCCTTACTGTATTCCCTCAAAGTACCCCCAAATTTTCCTTCACAGCCCTCAAAGATTTTTACCTGATTTCTTAGGATTTTCTGATTAAGTTCCATGGCTGCTTTATTGATGTGTTTCAATGCCTAGCCTGTGTCTCAGCTGCAAGGAAACCACTCACTAAATATTTAAGGTATGATTCAGTAAATTTACTAAGAATGTGTTTTAGAAGAATCATTGGCTAATAAATTTTGGACTGTGAATTAAAGATATTCTTCAGGGTACAATGCAAAAAAGTTATTTTTTTTCTTGTGTGCCATGCATTGTGCTAAGTCCTTGAGGTATAAAGATAAAACAACTGCTCTCAAGGAGTTCACAGTAATTTTAACCATCACATGCATATAAAGCCAATATAATTCTCAAATATTTTTGGAGGAAAGGGAGACAATATAGTCTTCTCTGTTGGAAAGAATTACTTGAGTAGAGTTTTATAAATCAAAACCTTATGGTGTGTATGAAAGATTTATAGACTTTTATTAATGTGAGGTATAAATGAATTAGAAACAGTGCTTATAAGACCCTGTTGGTAAGAGAAAAAATATAGTCAGTGTCTTAGAAGGTTCTTCAGAAGATCATATGAATGCTTTAAGTTAGGCTCTAGTTTACAGCCTACTGTTTCTATCCTAGAAACTATTCTCATCCACCTCTCCTCTTCATTTCAGTGATTTATTTCATTAGGTCTTGTTGGAAATTCTCCATTTTGAAATTGGGATTTTTGAGTGTGTGTGTTTGTTTTCATGGGATTTTGTCAACATGAATTATGTTAGAGATTTTGTTACTGGAGAAAGATATTATTAACCTGCAGAATCTGAGTGAAAATAGACTAGGCCACCAACCTCAGAGATAATTTATGTGGAAGGTAAGTGGTTTGACCCAAAAAAGAAAAATAATATAATGCTCATTTATTATTGCCATTGTTTTTTTTTTTTGCCAAATAATTCCATTTAAACAGATTGGTTTTATGCATTTTATTTTTTTCTCCTAAAAGTCTGCACAAAATTAAATGGATACTTATCTTTAAATTTTCTCTCTCTTTTTAGGAAGGAAAGACAGAATTTTGTTTTACCTTTTAATAACCTAGTTCTTTGAAATCTTTTAAAGAGTAAAGTATAAGTCACAAATTCAAAAATTTTGGAGCACAAGTATGATAAGAATCACCAGGAGTATTTGTAAAAATGCAAATTCACACTTTCCAGCCCTGGAGATTATAATCCATTTACTAGTTGTAGGAAATCCAAGATACGCTTTTTTTCAACATGTAGAAAAGGTAGGTGATCTAGTTTAAGCAGCTTAATATTTTACATCCCCTCAAAAATAAACATTATACACTGAAGATGGATTCAAAGAGTAATTGAGAATTTTTCTTAACTATACTATTAATTTAAAACTGAATTTCTGGAACAAGACACATCACATACTTAAATATAACAATTCCAAATGTTAATCATTTTTGTTTTAGTTGTTATTTTGAATACACATGTATGCTTTTTTCCACTAGGGAAAATAATTGAGAATGAATTATAATTGTTTTAGATCATAAAAGTAGATTAAAAATGGCTGTAAGATAAAAGGAATCAGACACAAAAGTGTACATACTATATAATCCCATTTATATGAAATTTTAGAACAGGTAAAAGTAATTCAGAATGACAGAAAATAAATTGGTAGCTGGGGTATGGGGATTAACTACAAAGGGGCATAAGGGAACTTTATGGGTTGCTGGCAATGCTCTATATCTAGGTTGTAGTGGTGATTACATGAGTGTATATATTTGCTCATAACACTTCCACTTAAGCATTTTATTGGATGCAAACTATACCTCGTTAAAGTTGATTAAAATAGGCTATATTTGTGAGGTTATTTTTTTTAATGAGGGTAAATTTCTGAAGCAAGTGTTTTAGGTAGCTCACATAATCTCCAGCAGGACCATAAAACTGACCTTGGAGGCTACATAATCAGGAATGTCACATCCTACTGCAAGGAATTCTGGAAAAGTGAGTTTCTGGATTCGACCTTTAGAAGGTGGGATTTTTAAGTTGGGTAATTTTCCAACTTTGTCTTGATCCCTGTCTTCTTTATTTGTGTGCATGTGTGTGTGCATGCTTTCTTTGAAATTTAAAAATATTAAAAAAAATAAAGAGGAACATAACATTCATCCATATTCTCTTTATCTAGACTTAATTACTTTAACATTTAGACACATGCTCTGAGCTCTTTTGCTGTTGATTCTTTAACACATATTAAAGAACCAATGTATGAATTCATTGCCATAAAAATTAGAGAATTACAGATAATGCTCAAGCTGACATTAACCCCAGAGTTGCCATTTTGATCTCATTTACCCTCACTAGAAGCAAACATTATTGAGTTTTGTGTATTTTTTCTGACTTTTTGCATATATAGGCATGCATAGAAAAATATATATATTACTTTGATTTTTGAAAATGTACCTAAATGGTATCATGCTGTGCACATGGTTCTAGAACTTGCCTTTTTAACTCAATGTGTTTTTCAGTTCTACCAATATCGATACATATAGGTTTAGCGGTTAGCAACTCTAAGTGCAAATAAATGAGCACAACAGGAACAAATGTAGATTTGGTAGCTCAGGATAAATACTGTACTATTAACTCCATAAAACTCATTAGGAATTTTTAGGAATTAGGAGTTTTTATTCTGCTAAGAAAAAATTTTAATAATCTGGATGCCAGCCTCACTGGTCTCCTACTTCCCTACTTCAGGTGGTACCTTCTCTCTACACAGAGACAGCCAAGCAATAAAGAGTTAAAACACAACAATCTGACCATACTAGATAAGAAAAAATAAAGCTGCAAAACTTGGAGAGAGACATTAACTTCCTAAGTTGAGCAAAGAAAGTGTAGAATTGGCAATTGCCTGTTTATTTATTATTATTTTTAATGGTTATATATTTATTATTTAATGTTTATTATTATTTTCATTCTTTATTTATTATTTAATGTTTATTATTTATTTATTTTAATGTTTGTTTTATTATTTTTAAATGTTTATTAAGTAATTTAATGTTTATTTATTTTTAAATGTTTATTTATTATTTTGGGTGCAAGCATAGGAGGGGCAGAGAAAAAGGGACAGAGAGAATCCCAAGCAGACTCTACACTCAGCACGGAGCCCCACAGCAGGGGCTGATCTCACCACCATGAGATCATAATCTGAGCCTAAATCAAGAGTTGAATGCTTAACGAACTGAGCCACCCAGGTTCCCCAGTAGTTGCCTATTTAGACTAACCTGTATACAATGAGTTTTTGTATGGTAATTATTTTGAAAAGCTTATTTTTCCCCACACTACTCTAACACTAAAGGCATTGTATGGTAGCAGAAACTATATAGTGGTAATAAGATTAAAACATTTTTTTTCTTCTGCAATTGTTTAATTTCACATTTAAAACTTTGCATATAAATTGGCAATCTCAGCTAAAGAATAATTATGTTAATTTATATTTAAAGTTATCAACATAATTAATGGTATTTCAGGTTAAAGTTAAAATGAGTTTTGGTAAGGTGTGACAATTAAATAATTCAATAATGAAATCGAGACTCCAGTATCATTTTTAAAAGTGCACTCATAAAAAGGAATAAGTAGTTGTTTGGATGGGCTGGCGGTGAGGGCAATAGCTCTTACAAAATATTCTCCAATCTACAGACACATTTGCTTTCTCAAACAGCACATAATAATAATAACTAAGAATTATATAACGTTTGCCAAGTGCCAGACACTCATGAACACATGGTACAGATTTTAATTAACTTGAACCTTGCAATAATCATCATTATCACTATTTTCCATTTTACAGATGAGGAATCTGATATAGGAAGCTCAGGAACTTGTTCAAAGTCATACAATTAAGATGAAGAACAAGTGAGATTTAAACCCATTTGGGTTAGCTCTAGAGTGCATACACTTAAGTAGAATGCTATTCTGTCTCTTCTGAATACACACACACACACACACACACACACACACACATATGTATAAATAACATGTCCATTATTTTCTTTAACCTAATGGAAACCACCAGTTAAAACAGGAAGAAAGTCTCCAGTTTAAAGAGAATTTTACAGAAGTCTATTTCAGAAAAAAATAATAAATTATACATACAAAGAAGATTTTGGTCCCTCTAAATTCTCATTCTGATAAGCTAGACCCTCACTACAGCAACTCTAGAATTCCCCCTACATACATACATATGTGTGTGCATTTATGTATGTGCACTAGTATTTGTTTGTATATGTATTATACATATAATCCCAACGGTGGGAAATTTTTCTTCTCTGAAGAGGATTTTATCTGGAGATAATCAAGAGCATTTTGAGCTAAGACCAGTGGGTGATGTAGAGTTGGGCAATATTAATTTGAAGTAAAAATAAGGTTGGGCTAAAAATAATGAAATGGCCTTTTTAACATTCAGTGACCAACCGTGACATTTACCTTTCTAGCAAAGGATCTAAATATCTTTGGAATTCCATTATAAGGTGGGTCTTCTATTTCTCTCCCCAACATTTTTCTTCCTCTCTTCATTAATGAGGGTAACATGTTGGAAACTTGGACATATACAAAATTCTTTGTGTATATGAACTCCATACTGTTTTGTAGCTTATGCAACAAGCATAAGTTGCCTTGCCCATTGAGTCCATATTGTGGTAAAAGGAGCACTCAGCTGTAGTGCTGTGAGAATGCAGACATTGTAGTCACCCAGGAAAGTCTTCCCTTCATAAATAGTTCATTAGCAGATTTTTTCATTTTTACACTTGACTGAAACTTAGTTTTCTTTATTTTCACATTTGTGGGGAAAAAAATCATTTACCCAGTCCAAGACAAGTGGAGATCCATTTGCTGTATGAAAATGAACTCTGTCCTTGGCATATTTGTGGAGTCCCGTAGTGGTGTTCTCTTACCCACTGCTGCCATCTGCTGGTCTTATGACTGTTAGATTTTAGAGTAAGCCGTGCATAATGCTCCAGTCAAGATGATGCAAAATGCAAATATCATCAATAGGTAGTTTTGTAGACCCTGAATAATAAAAAAAATGTAACTGTAATTAAGAAAATTTGAATCAAACATGCAG
Source organism: Panthera tigris (assembly GCF_018350195.1). NCBI lineage: Eukaryota > Metazoa > Chordata > Mammalia > Carnivora > Felidae > Panthera > Panthera tigris. The sequence goes on from NC_056663.1 coordinate 69,294,464, forward strand.
AAAGCACAAACTCTTAAGATTGCTAGGGACCTTGCTAACTCTCTGCTCCAGCCACCTGCATGCTTTTTGCTATTCCTCCAAGCAATCATTCAGATTCTCTTGAAAACCCACAAGAGCCTTGCTAATTCACCCACTCAGTAAATACATGTGGACATCCACTTTGCATCAACATGTGCCGGAGTTAAAATGGTGAGCAAAATGTGCCCTTATGCAGATAATTATATAATATGGCAGGCAGAAGTTAATCACAGAAAAGAATGTTACAAAGTGAGAGGAATGTTAATAAGTAAACAAGCATGATTGTTTCTGAGGTGTGTTACAAAGGAATCTCAATGAGGCTGGTTTGGATGGTGGAGAATTAAGCTTCTAACTGTAAGTATCAATTAATTGGGCAGGGAAACAGGTAGGGACTCCAGGTAGAAGGAATTTTATGTGCAAAGCTCTGTTGTATGAGAAAGTATGATACTTGCCAGGGAAAGAAAGTCAGTGTGACCCATGCAATGAGTTAAGTGGATAAAAACCAGGTTGGAGGGCTATGGCCCAAACATACATGGGGCTCATAGGTCATGTACAGTTTGAGGTTTTATTTTTCCAAGTAATGGGAAGGCAAAGACATAGGCAGCTGGACATGGTGAAAAGATGGGATTCACATTTTATAAAGCCCACACTTATTTGTGGATGGTGAACAGATTGCAGGGGTCCAGAATGGATGCAAGGAGATCATTAAGGAGGCAACTAAAGTCTGCTTGGGGACAGATGACGAGGTACAGATGGAGAGATAGAGCTCGATCTGAAGGATGAGAAAGAAACAGAGAGACTAAGTTTGCCTTGCCCAGCTATGGGTAGGTCCACTGATCTTAAAGATGGGGAACACTGAGAACCACTTCCCAATGTGGCCAGTCCATCTCTGATTAACAAATATCTTTCTGTGTTAAGTAGAAATATTTTATTTACCATAAGTTCTATCTATCTCCAGGGTTACAGATAGATCGATTCTAATCTCTCTCCCACAAGATAAGCCCTGAAACATTAAAAAATAACTGTCTTATATTCCTGAAGCAATTTTTTTTCCCGATCAGTATTTTAGCTCCTTTGACCATTTTTCATATGAAATAGTTTCAAGCTCCCAGGCTATTCCCATCTGAATACTGGCCAGGCTGTCTATATCCCACATTAAATATAAACCCTGGTGCTCTAAGGTAAGGTTTGAACATCATGAAGTAAAACAGGACCAGCACCTCCCTAACTTTAGATTTTCTGTCTATGTTTAGACTTTATGTCTAAAAGTGCACTGAGATCTCCTGACAGTCAAATAATATAATATCATTATTAGCTCTTATTAGGATTAATGCCAATTAATACATAGCCAAAATTCCAAAAAGCGTATAGTCTCTTTCTTCAACCTAATAAAGAATTGGGAGAGAATGGATTAATTGACCTGTATTTGATGATGAGAGAAGTCTTTGTAAGTTGAGTTGGGGACAGCTGAATTTTCTGATTCACTGTGAGTAGGAATATTACCCAAAGTCCCTCTAATACAAGTTCCACAAATGAAAACAGCACCACAAAGCCTTGCTGAGTACAGAGGAGCTTATTAACACACACACACACACACACACACACACACACACACACACACACACACACTCCTGCTAAGACTTTAAGGTTCCCTGATATCTTGTCAGTGTTGAAGACTGCAACCTTTACCTAGATACCTGTACTGGTGGAGAGCAAGCACTCAATACCTATTTGTTCAAAGAATGAATACACTCAGGTGATTTCCAAATGTCATTTGTGAATTAAACGGTTGATACAATTACTTAAGTAAGAAAAAACAACATACGGGGCCCTCACTTATTACCATTTTATAACCTGATTATGGGACTAAGCTCTCTGATTATTTGCTAAGCTCTCTCCTTTATTGTCTATGTAGACAGAAGAATAATGTTCTCAGAGAGTAAAATATTTTTCCCTTTAAGGTGAAGAATCTGTTCAAACTTCCCAGTCTCCTAGAGAAAAAGACCAATTATATTTGGGCAACAGCAATTGTTTCCCTTCATCAAAGGTGAATATTAGCACTTAAAAGATCATGCTAACATTCTCCCCAAAGCAAAAAGTTTTTAACTTGGATTTCTGAAGCAGTTACTAAGGTCACAAATCATCTCATCCTTTATCTGAGATTAGCTACTGACCTATAAATTGTTGTAGCGATAATCTCCTGTATTTCTGTAGACATTGTGGCTAATGTGTGTTTCTAAAAATAATAATTTATATCTAGCTTAAAATAGCTAAATATAAAATTCAAACAAATTTCAAACAAAACAAACTTCCCAAAGAGGAACAGATAGCAGATATAAAAGAACACTGGAAGTGGAAAATATCCAACTGGTGCCCTATGGCATTAAGATTAAATGAAATCATTAAACCCTTTAGCACAAAAAGTACTTGGATCTCAGATTAAGTTCTTACTCCTGCAGGTTGTAGACTTTCCAATATGTGTCTTTGAGTACTGCTTCAAGACATAATTGGTAGGGCCTAAAAGTCATAGAGATACATGTGTTGCTTTTGTTTTCCTCTAGGGTTTTATCTTGTTTCTAAGAAGAATAATGTTTAAAAATTCTGATAGGATTTTGGTGTCAGTGTTCAGTTGACAGCTCTTTCTTAAACTCGGTGGCATGTAAAGTATTTAAAACTTGCCTTTAAGCCACCCATTAAGAGGCAGTTAGGCACATGCATTGAATGATAAGCCTCACTGGATACTTCTTAAATTTTGTTTGTAGACAGATTTGTAAGTTCTTCTGCTTTTTTTTTTTTTTTTAATTCCCAGAAGGTCAATAAAAGTCACTCTCTGCTTTCATCTTGGCCCTCTCTCTCTCTCTTTTTTAAAAAAAAATTTTTTTTTAACGTTTATTTATTTTTGAGACAGAGAGAGACAGAGCATGAACAGGGGAGGGGCAGAGAGAGAGGGAGACACAGAATCAGAAGCAGGCTCCAGGCTCTGAGCCATCAGCCCAGAGCCCGACGCGGGGCTGGAACTCACGGACTGCGAGATCATGACCTGAGCTGAAGTCGGACGCTTAACCGACTGAGCCACCCAGGCGCCCCTGCCCTCTCTCTCTTTATTTTTACATACATACTTGGCCAAACTCACTCTCAAAATTCCAGAGACAATTGCGTTGGAATTTTGTAGAAATCACACTGAATGTGAATTGGAAATAACTGTCTACTGACAGCAGTGAGCTGCTCCCTCAGGAATACGGTGAGCTTCCCCATTTGTTCTGATATTATGTTTTGTAGGAAGTTTTTGTGGGAAATTGAGTGGTTTTATAAATCTAGCATGTTTCTTGCTGATTATTTTCTTATCTTTTAATAATTTCTATAGCTTTCAATAATATTCATTTTCCACTTTTTAATCAGTTATTGGTATTAGAAAGCTATTGATTTTATATTTATCCTATATTTCAACACGTTACCAAATAATCTTATTGGATCTCAAGATTTTCAGCTGACTGTCTTGAATTTTTAACGAAGATAATGTTACATGCAAATGACAATTTTCTCATTTTCTTTCCTACATCTATGTTGGCTCTTTCTTAATTTTATTTTATCACACTGGCTAGGATCTCCAGAAAATATTGAATAACAACAATAATGGAGAAATCTTTTGACTTCCAATTTAAAGAGAAGACCTTTTGTTTTCAGCTTTATTGAGGTGTAATTGAGAGAGAACTTTTGTTTCACCTTAGCTATTTGTTTGCTATTGTTTTTTGACAGACAGCTTTCTCCTATTTGAACATTTTGAAGAGTTTTTTTTCTTAATTAAAAACTGATTTTTAATTCTAGCACATGCCTTTTGAAAAAATATTATCACATAGCTTTTGTCTGTTTATCTAACATTATATTACAGTGATTAATTTGCACATTATAAACTATCCTTGCACTCCACAGTTAAGCCCTACTTGGCCATGGCTTTTCATTAAAAATTTGGTCTGAGCTGTCGTTTTAAAGGTGTCCATAAGCAACAAAAAAAGCTTTCTTTGAATGTCTTTTAGTTCTTTTTAGAGGACTAAGGAATTAACAGTAGGCTCAATGGTTAGGGTTTCTCTCTCCCAAGAGGTTCTTGTAACTAGAAAAGAAGATTTTTGATTCAGTTACATTATTACTGCAGTAGTAACTAAGGTAATTTTCAAATCCTTTATTTTAAATTTATTTTTGGTTTGTGCTTCTTTTTAACTATAACTGCAAATAAACTATGCTCACTTGTGATTTTCTAAGGCTTCAGTATGTTATACTAGATAATAAACACCCAATTTTTAAATAGAAATCATGGGGCACCTGGGTGGCTCAGTCGGTTGAGTGTCCGACTTTGGCTCAGGTCATGACCTCATAATTCGTGAGTTTGAGCCCCGCTTCTGGCTCTGTGCTGACAGCTCAGAGCCTGGAGTCTGTCTTCAGATTCTGTGTCTCCCTCTCTCTGCCCCTTCCCCGCTCATGCTCTGTCTCTCTCTATCTCTCAAAAATGAATAAAAATGTTAAAAAAAATTAAAAAAAATTAAAAATAAATAAATAGAAATCATTACCCTGATTGGGGCAGAGGAAATACTTGCAAAGAGATTACGACATGTTTTGGACATAGAACTACTTTTTGTGGAAAGCAACCCTAACTAAAATAAATGAGAAATGTGTATGAAAGTAATTTATGGCTCTATAAATGTTTTAAGTTGTCTTATGCATAAAAAAAAAAAGATATTGGTGCATATATTCCAAACAAATTTATTATTTTTTAAATTTGAGAATCTTGTACTGTCAAATTATGGTTTTCTAAATCAAAACATTTCATTTAAAATACAGGAAATGATATTTTATATCTAATATTGAATAATCAATCATTTTAAGGATCATCCAGGTATATGGGTCGCCTTTTGGTTCCCAGATATTAGTAACATCAGATTGTCTTAGAACCAGAAATTATTTGTTATAGCTGCAGATTAAGATAGAAAATATTACATCTCTGATGCCTTGACAGAGTGTCTCTAATTTGTATAAATATTTTTTAGTAAAAGCTATTACAAAAATACTATTCACATATGTTCCTCAAATTAAGGTAAATGGGAAAAATTCTGAAAACAATTAAAAAGTATTTTTTTAAGATTTTATTTTTAAGCAATCTCTACACCCAACATGGGGCTTGAACTCATGAGTACAAAATCAAGAGTCACATGCTCCACTGACTAAGTCAACCAGGTGCTCCTACAACAAGTTTTAATGAAAACAACAACAACAACGACACACACACACACACACACACACACACACACCCTAGAAGTATTTAATAAATGCAATTTTAAATCGCCATCATTTACACTTGAAAGAGAAGTGGTAATAGTCCCTTGCTACCCCACCATTTTCTTATAAAGTTGCTGGTTTGCTATGGAGCCTTTGAGAGACATGAGAACCAACAGAAAAATCTATTCCCAAGGTCCATTTGCCTCAGGGATATTTTAATCTTAGAATAAAAAAAATCTTTCATCTGTTTATCTGCCAGATTTTACATTAAGTAAAATTTCCTTCTCATCATATTTTATTGGTTATTTAACCAAAATCTCTTAAAGGAAAATAAAGTCAACTAAAGCATTTTTGGACTGGGGGCTGGGGTGGAAAGAAATATGTTTCATAATAATTATCACAGCTTTAGTATTTTCTTTCCTTGTTAGGGATGATAACATTTTGAACATCTTCACTTGTTAAATCCTTTCATGTGTTTTCTGCCCTGGGCTTAGGAGTCACATACAGTTTTCAGAAAAATAACAGAAACATAGTATTAAACATAGTATTAAATACCTTTCTTACCTGGACCTACCTCTGTTTTCTAAATCTGCCCTTTTCTTGTACATACCTGTATTTCCTTAAACTTGAAGACACCCCACATTGCAGCTATAAATCCTGGACCCTTAAATAAAAAGAAAAGTTCTAATTAGATTAGTTATTTTTCTGTGACGTGTACTCTACATACAGTAAATTGGAGAGATGACCTTATGCTTTGAGTAACTTTTTGCCATGAAAACAATACAACAATATTGTCAGCTTAAACTATTCATAATCTCAGCTCTAATTCAACATTAACCAAGGTAGCATTAGGTAAAAAGTAAAGATTTTTTTGTTTCTTTATGATTTTCATATTTATTGTATTCATGATGCTGTAATATTTTGTGCCATGTAATACTTTTCTTTAATGTTATCTACTTATAATATTTTAATAAACAAATAGTTTATGTTTTTCTAACGAACTTAGGACAATAGAAATAGGATTAATAGAAGTAAGTGTAGAAACCACTGATAACTTTTTTGGGAATGAGGCAATCTCATAATTGAAGAAACTGTAGTATGTTCTCTGAGACCCAGCCAATAATGTACTTTAAAACATTTTTGTGGCGCCTGGGTGGCTCAGTCGGTTGAGCATCCGACTTCAGCTCAGGTCATGGTGTCACGGTTCGTGAGTTCAAGCCCTGCATTGGGCTCTGTGCTGACAGCTCAGAGCCTGGAGCCTGCTTCCGATTCTGTGTCTCCCTTTCTCTCTGTTCCTCTCCACCCCACGCTCTCTTTCTCTCAAAAATAAATAAACGTTAAAAATATTTAAAAAAAAATTCTTAAACTGATACTATTGCACGGTGATGAACTATGTCTAACGTTAAATCCCAACGAATGCTAATGACAGTATTATGGAAAGATACAAAAGCCATGTAAAGATAAATAAGCAATAGGTTTATTCAGACAGGAATAAAATAATATAGGAAAAGGAAATGAGAAGAAGGTAGGAAGGATGATACTGCAGTTTGAAACTTTTAGCTATTAAAGTTTATTAACTTTTTATAGCTGAGAAGGAAAAAAAAATGGAATTTGGTCTTAGTGGAGAAGGTGTATTGTATCAGCATTTTTAGGATTCCTTTTCAAGCTCTGCACAAACTCTGGAAGAGTTTCACATAAACAATTCCAACATGTTTTTCCCCTTCCACTACTCCAACCATCTACACGGCTGGGTCAGCAAAGTTGGACTCTACTCCCGGTATGTAAGCGAGGCAATAAAAATACATTACTCTGTTTATCAGCATCTGGAAGTTTCAACATCAAAAGAGCCAGAGAACTAGGTCAAAGGAACTGTCTTTTATCAGTGACGTAAGGTCCTAAGCCTCAAAATCCAAATCAAACAAGAAGCATCTGCGTCCTTCAGGCAATTCCACACTGACTTGGGACAGGATAAGAGGAAACAATAGAATGGGGGATATAATATTAATGTTATCATGCCAATCACTCAAGAATTTTATCCTCTCTAATCTGAAAATTTATATCCATTCAGAGAACATAATAGAAGGCAATGCCAAAAGGTATCATTGCCCTTTGAGGCTTTTTGGGTGATGATTTCCTAAATATTAGTTTAGACGTGGTCTAAGGGTTATTGTAGGGAGTGATGTGGTTATAGGAATGGTGCTTTGCTAAACATAATGCAAACACAGTTCAAAGTGTGGACATCCTCTTTGATTCAGGCAGAGGAGAGCCAGGTAGGAAGGAGTTTTGGATAAGAAATATAGCTGATTTTTTGGCAATTGGGATTGCATATTTTCCTTCCATAAAATGAATATAAATTGCACATTTGTAAATCAGCCTTTGAAAATGAGGTGAGCTTGAGCTATCTTCAGAAGCCGAGCTTCTGAATAAACTGATTCAGCTTTTAGATTTATCAGAGAAAACTTAGAGCAGAGGGAACAAGCTTGCTCCTGCTACATGGGTTTTTTTTCTTCTGTTTTCTTCCCTCCCACCTCCCTCTCTCTTTTCCTTCCTCCCTCCCTCCTTTCCTCCTTTCCTCCCTCCCTCCCTTCCTCCCTCCCTTCCTCCTTCCCCCCTTCCTTCCTTCCCTCTTTCCTTTTTAATTATCATTTGCTAATAAATAATATAGATGCTGCTTTTAAGAAACTCACAATCTAGTTACCAGTGAGTACATAACAGTGGAAATATATGTACCTGGGAAGAACAGTGCTCCCGGAATTTAAAAAAAAAAAAGTGCTCTTTTGATAAAATAAAATTGATCATATTTATTATTGTTGAAGCTGGGTAATGGGTATGTTTGAAATTTTCCACTAAAAAAAGTTAACGTTAAAAAAATCTAGTTCTCCCAAGAAATGAAATAAAGAAAAATATGAGATCCTTGAGGAAAAGACTGAATCTTGTCTGCATGTGGAAAAGGTTGTTTTTGACTAGAATAATGAAAGTGAAACCAAACAAGAACCTAGTAGTAATGTTGCTCAATTCCCTCAACTCCCAGGAACACCTGTTTTCCCCAGGTAACAAACCCCAGGCACCAGAGGAAGCTCCACCTGGTGGGTGAGAAGACTTTGCTTATATCACGGTGATTCGAGAACAGTCCTTCAGACAGGCAAGTCTCCAAAAGCCACAGTGATTACTCCCACCGACCATCTGCCCATACCTCACCTACCTCAGCAATTTATTTCCACTGAATTAGGCTTTAATGTTTTGTCCTAAGTCTTTACCATAATTTAATACAAGAAAGAGTGATAGAAAAACCAAATCTCTGTCTACTGTAAATTTGTTTGAGGAATATTATTTATTGTTACTCAGTGTCCTCTGTAAAAGGCCCCATGTGATACATTCTATTAAGAATTTAGTGCCAGAAAATAAATGGTCTCTTCTGAGGAAATAATATGTTAAAAAGAATTAGCTACCCCATTAGCTCCCTTTCGTAAGCACAGCGCAAAACTTGATGTTTAATCATATAACTCATCCAGAGACAGTAGTTTGCTTTAGCACTTCCTGAAAGCCTTCTTTAAAAAGTACCAGATGAAGTTCCACATGAGGAGTCTGAAGTACTTTCTGTCTCACAAGGTTTTCATGAGCTTCAAGTGCCAGAATATACACAAGAGCATTTTTAATTTATAAACTGTCATCTAGAGATAAATATTGTTATAAACAGCAAATTACAATGTATCCAAAATAACATTAGGTAAAATGACCAGACAAAAACTGCAAGGATATCAACGATTAATAAACCTGCTAAAATGAGGTTAGCAATGTTCCCTTAGTGGTCAAGGACATGAGACCAGAGGCTGCTGGTGAATCCACATGAAACTATTATACACATCGTACTCTTAAAAAAATCAAACTCCATGACAGTCCTCAGTGATTCACTAGGGTTGCTTCAGAAAAATCAGATTTACCTTTAAAAAACAAAACTGGGGAAAGACGAGTTAGCTACTTACAGCAGTGATTATTGGAAAACTGACCACAGCACTGAGAGAGTGGTTAGCTATGAACCAACAGCAGGTAGCTATTGCCCAAAGAGCTCCTGACAGGAAACCTGAAACACACACAAACAGTGCACACTTACAAGCCACGTTCCTCTCCTGAAAAATCCATGCTCTAGATACAGCAGGAATATTAAGTTGCTCATATCAACGCATTCCCATTGACATTGTCGGCCAACATGGATTTTTGAGCTGTGTTTTATGATAATTTTGGAAACCAAGTCATTTTTTTTTTTTTTGCTTTTGATGGCTGTGGGTATAATTATAAATTTTTTCACTTTCTTGACATTAAATAAAATACCTAATGTTGTGGTTGAGGTAAAGATTGGGTAGTGGAGAAGGACCAAGGGACGATACTGGATCTGAGCATGCTCTGTGAACACCATTTATGCTAAACTATAAACATAAAGATGCTTAGAGCTAAGGGGGAAAAAAAAAGCCTCCTAGAATTTGAAAGAAAATACCAGATATAAATTTCAGGATAGTTTAGCTAAGTGTTCAGTACATATCTTATCATTTTTTATAATGGTATAGCAGCACACATTGACTTTACTGAATCAGGTATTCAAAATGAATCTCTGACATATGTTTTATTTTGTTCTTAAAAAAATTTTGCTTGTGGACTTATGTCCCAAATTGCATTATGGCAAACTCTAAAATAAGTGAGAAAGTGTATGTATTTTTTACCAACAATGCCAAATGGATTAAGCCCAAAGCATGCTATTCAACATATGCTTTTTTCAAACTCTAAAACGGCTTCTTCTTATTTTTCAGAGAAAATGTTTGTTGACCTAAGTGACTACAAATTTCTATTTGTTGACACTTTAAAAAAATAGTCATAGGACTCTGCCTTTTAATAAACATCCTGAGGTAATGAAGAAGAAATAATAAAGTCTGATGGTCAATTTACAAGATATTCTGGTGTAGGAAACCAGTGGATCTTAGATTCACTGCTCAAGTTTCAGGTTCTGTGATGACTAGTATTTCATATCCAGTTTCATGGCTTTTAAATCCTTCATATTTAGTTGTGAGTTGGGTCAAAGCGATTAGGGAATGAACATATACACAGACACACACACACAGGATGGCTTGGTTTCCAGACGACAGTTAATCAAACTAAGTGAGTGTACTCTCACAGAGTAAGATTTTTTTATAGTAAATATTCTTACCTGGCAAGACTGCTTCAGGATATAGCTTAGGGTTATTTTTCATGGCTATACAGTAGGCGAAAAAGTAGACTGTACTTGTAAGAAAGATGCCACTGAAGTGTGCAAAAACATAGTCTAAATCTGAAAATACATATTATAAAACTCTCAAATGTGTCATTCATTTCAAATATATTTAAGGTTCTAATAATAAAACAAATCCACCAAAATTAACCTTAAAAGTAAACAGTCATTAATTATATTTTATTATCCTAGTTTTCTACATGCTGTTTATATGGAATTAAATTAACATATTTAAAACTTAGAAATATAAAGTGGTAAATTAGTTATTATAATCAAGTCTAAAAGACTTTTTTATGATTATCTTGGAAAGATAAATAAGAAACTATAAACATTATGTGAATAAGATCTTCTTTTTAAGAATTGTATTCAGACTGGGGTGCCTAGGTGGCTCAGTCTGTTAAGCATCTGACTCTTGATTTTGGCTCCCATCATGACCTCATGGTACATGAGACTGAGCCCTGCGTTGGGCTCTGTGTTGAGAGTGCAGAGCCTGCTTGGGATTCTCTCTCTCCCTGTCTCTCTGCCCCTCCCCTGCTCACACACATGCTCTCTTTCTGTCTCTTTAAAAATAAATAAACATTAAAAAAAGAATAGTATTCAGACTTAATTTTATCAATGGCTATAGCAAATCTCCAGGTAGACTGTATTTGGGGGGTGTGTGTGAAAAAATTATGGGAGTGCTAATTTTATATGGTGACCAATTTGGAGACCAGCATCTCTGTTGCAGATGACGTTATATGGAAGGATATTCAGGAAGTTATCCCAAAGAGAGTTTTATTCAATTATCTATTATAAATCTCATTACATTATGGTGGCCCAATATCTGAGAAACTGCAGTTCCACTGATTGTTTGATTAGGTTGTACTCTAGTCATACAGACGGGTGTACTATAACTTATCGGCTGGGAAGGCCACATTGGATGTTCCTCTCAACTAAAATTTTGACAAAGATGAGTGGCCATGTTTAAGGAGAAAAGCTTGAGCATCAAAGAGTTTGTCTATTCTTCTAAAATCTTAGACCCTACTTCTGGATCAACACATCTATGGACCACCACAAGAGGCAACATAACACAGTTTTTAAAAGCACAGACCACCTGGGTGGGATCTTCAATCCACTACTTGCTAACTTTGAGACTCAGACAAATTACCTAATCTCTTTCTTAGTTTTCTTAACTGTAAAACAAGGATAATAATGGCATCTAACCAAAAGGTTGCTATGAGGGTCAACTGAGTTATTATTGTAATGTGCTTGGAACAGTGTCTAGCACAGTTCATGTACTACTTACGTGTTTGTTAAATAAATGAAATAAAAAATTATACCTCCATAGGATTATTTTTGAATAAATTGGAATAAGGTGTATTCCTACCAGACTACATTAAAATTGTCATAGGATAGAGCCCTAAGAATTGATTGTACTTTTACATAAAGAGATTGTTGAGTACATTGTTTATTATGTCCCAGGACCAAGAACAACTGTACTCCTGGGTAATTAGTTCTTTTTATCTTGCATTCACTGATTTGTGGGACTGATCTGATTTCCCTTGTGTCTATAAGAAACCTTAGAGCAAAATTTATGGTTCATTTCTAGCCAGTGTACAGATGTGTCACAGAGTTTAGACTCATTCCTGGTTCCATTTTATTTTTTCACTCTTTTTTCTCCTCTTTTAATTTATCCTATGTTACTCTATTTTTATTGTTTTTTTTCCTTTACAAATGAAAAGAATAAAAACACCAAAAGTATTGTATAAAGTCTTATAAAAAAGACAGAAGTTAGTAAAAGATTTGAGTGGTGTTCATGGGGCTGAATATAAAAAGGAAGGAAGAAACAACGGTCTTCCTTCTTCACTCTATCCATTCAATTAACGTTGTTCAAATACCAGCTTTTTTTTTTATCAGTCTTTCCCTCATGACTTTTGCCCTTCAAATTTTCCCTTATCTGAACATAGATCACATTCATTTTCAGTACCATCTAATTTAGAACTTGATTACCCACAATCTCATTCTTTTATAATTTCATTGATGGAAACTATGCTGTAACATAATGATAGGACTGCTGCAGTAGACACCCTTTTATCTCCTGATGAGTCTGTACAAGGCTATTTCACATAGTGTTAAGTTTATACCAGAGAGACTAATTCTATCACTAGAAACTGAGATAACTTGGGAGCCTATGTTGGGCTTTTCAATGCACTACTTTATGCTTTAAAAACAATATCCTCTAACGAGGCTATACTTTGACCTTTAGTTCATTTTAAAGTGATATGTACCGCACTTCAGTTTTTTTTTTTTTTTAAGAGAAGAGTACATATTTTCCCAGAGATTAACTAACTGGAAAATAATCTCTAAATCTTACTATAAAGCCAGGAACCATGTGTTAACATCCAAGTAGCTGATATAAATCCTGACTAAAGTTGATTATATTTATATTTGATGATCATGTGAAAATACGCAAACAGTCCTTTATTACTTTTAATCTTTAGTGACCATTTACAATGAAAAATATCAAATCTATGTGCCAGGATTTACTACGTAATCACATTCTTTTTATATTCTTAAGTAGAAAAACAGGTGTGGAGTTTATTTATAAAGTAAAATAATGTTTTACTCTTACCATACTGGCTTGCCCCTGTGTATATGCTATCATTTCTTTTGCTGTGGTCCTTTATATAAATGATTGGCACAAACGTAGACCCGTAGAGTATTCCAGATATCACTGCAAGACTGCAGCCCCTTAAAAAACAAATACATCACTGCTAATCTTGACCCACAGCAGTATTTCTGACAAACACACAAATGGAATCATAACGAAAGCATGCTTCAGAGTATAAATCACAAGCAGTTAAGCAGAAATCACTCATCTATCTCAAGCTCCATGACTGTCAAAAGTCAAAGAAATACCCTGCAGGGTCAGAGCAGCATCAGGGCACAGACTGAAGCTTTGGTCCCCCACTGTTTAATAGTGGATGTACACAATTTACAGAAGTTATAATGGAATAGCATTGTAAATTGTCATTACATAGATAGGACGATTGCCTTCATAATAAACTTGGCTCTCTAAATATGAACGATTTGTGAACTGATGCTATGCCCTCTGCTTCTTTTTTAACCAATAACACCCAGCACAGGGCTAGGATAGACAAAATACTAAATGCATGCTTGTTCAAAACAATGATGGAAATCCACAGACTTGCCTATGTCAACTATGCCTTAGTCAACTACGGCATGGTCAAGAAATGCTGATTTAATAACATAATTTGGATATTTGCAGTAAAACATTACTTTTTGTAAAAAGAGAATATTTCATCTTAGCACGGGGTTCATGTTGACTCCTCAGACTTGGGCCTTATTCACATGAAGCAAGTATTCCCAATAATCTTAAGGAGAGATGATTAATATTTTGGAACAATCCCTTTAAGTTAATACAAAGGATAATGGCATGAAACAGGAAAGTTTTAGGCAAAAAAAACAAAACAAAACAAAAAAAACCCAAAACCAAACAAACAACAAAGCCAAACAAACAAAAACCAAACCCATTTCTTTCCAAGCTTAAAAACATATTCTTAAAGTTTATTTTAATAGGAGCTCACAGGGCCCATCAGCTCTATCCACACTGGAAATCCCTGTGTCCTGGTGAAGCCTGGAGCACATAGTCCTGAAAGGGGTATCTCAGGCACAGACTGGACTAATAGATCAGGTCTAGCCAATCATGAGACAATCAAAAATGGTCAGAGAAAGACAGGTATCACATGATTTCACTCATATGTAGAATTTGGGAAACTTAGCAGATGATCATAGGGGAAGGGAAGGAAAAACAGAGAGAGAGGCAAACCATGAGAGACTCTTAAATATAGAGAACAAACTGAGGGTTGATGGGGGTGGGGGCTAAATGGTGACGGACATTAAGGAGGGCACTTATTGGAAGGAGCACTGGGTGTCATATGTATGTGATGAATCACTGGATTCAACTCCTTAAGCCAAGACTACACTGTATGTTAACTAACTTGAGAATTAAAAAATAAATATACATTAAAAATGGTTTTCTTAACAATCCCTTAAGAAGGGAGAAACTTTGCGAAAAAATGTGGTTTTTTTGAGAGACCGGTTTTACTTCGAAGCAAAAACAGCAACATGTTCATCTTCCAAAGCGTATTTGTGAGCTCATTCTTTCATTCACTCAACTGATTTAAACATTCATCGAGCATTTGTTATGCACCAGGCACTGCCTCTTTCCCACTGTGAGAATAGTGTACATACTAACAGAGGAAATGCTTTATATTCTTAAAGCGCTTATGTGTGTCACCACAGAAGGTCCAAAACAGTCATTGACTAAATCGCAAGCTATATGCTTACACATTTTCACATTGCTCTGTGAATCCAAAAACGTCCCACAAGAAACTCTAAAACACAGGGGCTGATGGTAAGCCAAACTCTCTCAGTCTTTATGATTATGGGGGGTAGAACTACATGGACCCAGAGTATACTACTATATTTGAAAATGAATATCGTGAGATTATAAAATCGTCTAACACATGAGTGTAGGGACTTCCAGCGGACGGCAGGCCTCCTGGGCAGTGCAGTATTAGAGAAGTGTATTGCCTAATTCGACTGTGATTGCTGAGAGCGTATCGGTCACTCTGTGCTGTGGCCTATATTACCTCTTTTACTTTAGGCACAAAATTGTTGCAAAATGAGATTGCTTTAGTCAGCTTCTTATTGGCCAGAGATACTGCAGTAGCTTAAGAATTCCATGAAACACTGAGATCAAGGACCTCTGTACCTAAAAACTCAGCAGAGGACAAGAAGGTCTCTCCACCATCAAACTACAGGAGTCAGAGCTTATGTTACCATTTTCTTCTTGAACTCAGATGAGTATCACTTCACTCCAGTAATCCTTGCTTTACCCAAATATGAAAGAGAATAACGGAACCTCTTCTTACACTATGCGCTGTTGCAGTGTGGAGAGTTTATCCACCCAGGAATAGTCACGACAGGGATCTTGAATTTTGTTGATCACCTATTGAAAATATTGGCATGAACCAAAACAAAAACAGCATTCCTTGATAATCACATTGGTGACAAAAAGATTTTCAGTGTTTTTCTCTTCTTTCCCAAACATACTTTAAAATATGAACAATTGACATTATGCATTCTGATTCTGTGGATATCTCCAGACTCAAATGTTTCTGATTCTGTTCCTCTTTCATTCAGAATGGTTTGGCAGTTGGCAACTTCTCTGTTTAAATTTTTTCAGTTTAATACATGGCTACTTTGATACACCTATCAAAAGTGACAGAAGTTAACAATGCTTGTGTTTCTTTTGCATATTTTAGTAATCTGTTAAAAAAATTAGAACCAAGGAAAACTCAGACTCTTCTACGGAATACCTAAGATTGATAGGCAGTTTTCTTAGTTTTTGTTTTTGTTTTTGTTTTAACTGAATTAATAAAACATGTCCAGCCATGTTTCATGATTAGGTTAATATTCTGAGTCAATAAAAATTATAGGCAAATTTATAATATTTATAATATTGAATAGGATCATCTTTGCCTTTTGGCTAAAGTTTACTTGATGTAATACTCTTACTGCTCTTGTAAGAGATAAGAAGTAAGATTTGAATTCTTTATCATGTGTTAAGTCAAGTTTTCCTTTGGCAATACTGCTTTCTTTTGTTTTTTTTTTTTTTTTATTTTTTTTTTTTTTATTTTTTTTATTTTTGGGACAGAGAGAGACAGAGCATGAACGGGGGAGGGGCAGAGAGAGAGGGAGACACAGAATCGGAAACAGGCTCCAGGCTCCGAGCCATCAGCCCAGAGCCTGACGCGGGGCTCGAACTCACGGACCGCGAGATCGTGACCTGGCTGAAGTCGGACGCTTAACCGACTGCGCCACCCAGGCGCCCCAATACTGCTTTCTTTTGTGATGAGGAGTTCATAATGTATGGTTGTGTAATACCCAATCATGCTGCTTATGTATCTTTACACTTGGTTTGCTCATATCCCTCCATCTTGCTTAGGAAAATCTAAGGCAGTTAGCCTACAATTTATCTTGTACCAGGTGGCATTTCTTTTCTCGTTCTCTCCCTTGGCTTGAAGAGTGGTTTGAAGATTCAGGAGGTATCCGAATCCATAGGGTAGGTAAGGAACATGGGAATGCTCCTTAACTCAGTCTCAATTTGTCCCTTCTCTCTGTGACATTTTCCAGAATAGAGATGTCTATGGGTTAGCAAATCTCTTTCCCTTATACTTCAGCTAATTATTAGTTAACTTTTTCAACCTAACTAAGGGTTCAGTCACCTTATTTGATGAGGGTTTTGATAGGGGAAGAGGGAAGAGAGAAGAAAATGTTAATTTTGAAGTAAGGAGTACAGGGAGCACCCTCAGGGAGGCAGTACGTCAGTGGGGGTGTGGGATTCCAGTTTCAGAGGGCATCTGGATAGCAATGGAGCCATGGCAGCTAGGAGAGCTACTTGAAATAGAAAGGACTAGAGTCTGGGCTCATGGCAATGGGGGTTCGCCCTGAAGTCATTTCTGTGTATGTGGTCACTGGAACCTGTCTTCTGTCAGATCTCTTATAAATGTTGTCCCTATTTAATCTAGATTTGCTACTCCAGACTCATTTAGGTTCTTCAAACTCAACCAGTGATTTGTTACATCTTTCTTGTCTTTATCTTTGAGTGGAAAAGGATGTGGCAAAAAGAGAAAAAGGAAGAAAATCAAGTCCTACTCCAACTTCCCTATGACTTGATTTATCCTTTCACTGGCTGCCTTTGATCTATTTCCCACTACTCTCTCAGGGCCTTACTTTCAGACCTCCTTCCTCTCTCTTACTAAAGTAACTTTCACATTCTTCTTCAGCCTTTAGGGTCTTCTTATTACAGAAATCCTTAAGCCATTCCAAAATATGGGCTTGTTTATACATCTCCCAGTTGGGATCTACCAATAATAGATAGAAGTAGGTCTCTGTGATTGGTGAAAAGCTTTCCTATGGCAATCTTGATGGATCACTACCTAGACCTAACTATAATAAATATGTAATATGAAAACATATTTTAGACAGCCCGGATGAAGGAAAAAAAGAACTACTTTCCCATCTGTGTTTCAAATCTATGCACTTCCCTTTTACCTTAATTTTATGTTTCAAATCATATGGTTTTTCATATTCTACTCACATGCTCTGTCATTAACGGTGTGGTGTCCACAGAACTCGCGCTACTTGGTATTTCACTTTTGATGAACAAAAATATGAAAGCACTGTAACAAAAGTAAATTTTAGTGATGGTTATCATAAGCCTGGTTCATATCAAACTGCCTGCATTTTATGAGAAAACAGCTTAAATCTAGTCCTGATGATATGATTACTTCCAAACTGCCTCTTCAGTGGCCCTGCCATTTCTCTAGAACCGCCATTCTGTTTGACATCTCTCATTGTCCTTAATTGCAACAAGTTAGAGGCTTAACTTATAAGATTTCCCCTCAAATCAGATTTTTCTCTTGATTTTATTGTTTCAGCCAATAGCTGCATCTTTCTTTTAATTCTTACTTAACTCTGGAATCACATGGTAAAAAATTACCTTGAATGAAAACCACCTTGAATGACTATTTTGCACCTATGATGCCAACAAAACCCTAAAAGTTTAAGAGCATCCTCAGGTGGACAAACAATAGAAGACAGATAACCACTGATGTGAGTGCAGAACTATACAATCCCCACTGAGGAGACTCTGGGGCCCTAGAACACGGTACACCCACACTCAGGTGAGGCCACATGGTTACACAATGGGATGCTACATGGCTACAAAAAAAGAAATGAGGCTGACCTCTGTGCTCTGATATGGAAAGATCTCCAGAGTATATTTTAACAAATAAAACACACACACATAAGCCTGATGATTTTTTCCCGTTTAGCATTCTCTCATAATGCATTGTCTATTCGCGTCCAGTATCTTTGCAACAAATGTTTCACTTAACACTGACTTTTGAACCATGCAAATACGTTAAAATGTGTTAAAATACTGAATGAACTTCAGAAAATTGACACCTTTGGTATACTTTTGGCATTCCTTTAAAAAATTTTTTTATGTTTTTATTTATTTATTTATTTATTTATTTATTTACTTTTGAGTGAGAGACAGAGTGCAAGTAGGGGAGGGGCAGACAGAGAGGGAGACACAGAATTCGAAGCAGGCTCCAGGCTCTGAGCTGTCAGCACAGTGCCTGATGTGGGGCTTGAACTCATGGACCATGAGATAATGACTTGAGCTGAAGTCCGACGTTTAACCGACTGAGCCACCCAGATGCCCCTTGGCATTCCTTTTAAAAACATGCTTGCATTGTTCAAAAGTTAAGACAAGATAAGCTTTCAAAGTACATATGATGCTGAAATAGTGTAGGTAGCTAAGTGCACAATAGTGCATATAATGTGTTATTTTTTAAATACAAATTAACATTTCTTAGTTTCCTTAGTTCAGTCTCTCACATGCTTTAAAATCTTGAATGGTTCCATATTCTTTTCGATTGCAAATTTAACTTTCCTTTTTGAATTTTATTACTCTCTGCATTATGTTCCTAACAACCTACTTGACATAGTTCTCCACATGGACTTTCATCCCTGACCGGTCCCTGTTTCAGCTTCTCTTTCACCCTCTCCAACCACCTGCTCCTGCTTGTGTTTCTTCCTTAGCTAGACACACCACCAACTCCCCTTTTATTATCCAAACTAAAGAATTGAAGTGCTGAACTTGAGAAGAACCCTCCTCCCTCCCAGCTCAGTCCTCACAGAATCTTCCTCTTCTCTGAATCCCCACAACACTAAGGATAGTCATCACGTAATCCAGACCATTTACCACAAGTCCTCGTAGACTTTTTTCTCTACAGGTTTTCTAATTCAATGGAAGATGTGATATCCTTCAAAGTTCTCAAAGTACTTAACACTCCGTAAAAACGAATGCATAAAAACCTAATTAAATGTGTATTTCTTAGTTAAACATGTGCTTACATACATGTTAATTTGCAAAGCTATCATTAGACATTTCAACTGCATTTTCCTCACAAAGTTACAGTAAAAACCCTCTACTTTGTATCGACCAGTGTGTCTTCGTAATAACAGTACAGTATGGTAGAAATACTTGAAGGGTACCAATGAAAGTCTTTGAGTGTTTCTTCAAACAACTGTACGACTCGGCAACAATTCCGTTAGCCTCTCTGACCCTCAGCTTTTTTTATCTAAGGAAATGGGGATGTACCCACTTTTTCATCTAAGGAAATGGGGGTGTACCCACTTAATTCTTTATAGAAAAGAATTCATAAAATTTTCAGTGTACTTTTTGGAACATGATAAAATCTCAAAACAGGTTAGTAAATAAAGAGTCTATTGGACGGAAGAGGGAGTTTTGAGCATGAGGAAAAAAAAAATCAAGACTAAGCAATCAGTGTTCTTAGCTTGTGTGAGTAGTGTTTGTCATAAAATAGGTAAGTCATCTCGATTAGATCAAGAGGGGGTACAGGGCACTAAATTAAGACAAGGTAATGACATTTAATTTATGTATGTGGACATAAAACCAAATAGATCACAAGGTCTTTTGGGCTACAGACTTACAGAACTTGGTACAGTGTGCCAGACACAAAGTTTCACAATAAAGTCTATGAATATTGTCAAAAGCATGGAAAAAAAATCAATATGTTTCACCTAGGGGTGCTTCTCTAAATTTTCAACCTTTCCAGTTCCCCTAGATTTGTGACCCTATACATCTTACTATTAGTAAAACTGGTGTATTTGTTTTTACACTCACAACTGAATTCAACAAACCTTTATTGAGCAGCTATTAAGTGTCAAGCACTGTGGCAAAGTCTAATGGTGATGGTGGGAGAGATGGTATAACAGAAAATAACAGACTTTGCCCTTCAGGATCTCGAAGTTCAAGGATAAAGGAACTGTGTGAATAATACAGAACAGACCCTGAGAATTTCCGTAATAGAAGAAATACAAAATGCAGTGGAAGTTCAGGAATGACTCATTTGCATTAGGAAGAAATCAAGAAAACAACACATAAGGTGGAAAATCTCCATTGATGTGTAAGGGTGGCCACAGAGGCTGAGGAAAGGGTCTTAGGGCTGAGGGAAATGTCTGCAGCATGTTGTGCTAAATAATCGTGACTCAATGACTTGACAATACAGGGACAAGGCTGATCTAAGAAGAAGGGTTGAATCTGTAACTGTGGAGGACATGCCAGATTAAGGAGACAGATTTATTCTGAATCCAATGGGGAGTCTTCCAAGGTTCTTAACCAGAAGAATGATGACTGATTTGATAGCAGATACGAGCAAGTTAATCCGGCAATAGGAAAAACTGGAATTAGGGAAAGTAGATGTGAGAGATTTTTATAATCATATATAGGTGGATATATCATAGGGAATTGGTGGAAAGGAGAGGAAGAGCCTGTGAAACATTAAGAAAAAATTTTGCAGCAGGATTAGATACAGGATGGGGTATGAAAGGAAAAAAAACTCAAGATGACTAAGGTTTTGAATTTGAATAACTGTGGCTAATACATTCTACAAGAGGGGAAACACAGGAAGAGGAAAGAGTCTGCAGGGAAGGGTAGAAAAAGAAAAGCAATTCGGACTGCGAAATACTGAAGGCAGAGAGAAAAGAACTAAAAGTCTAGTGTTTGTGGAATGCTGACCATGTGCCTGACCCACCAGGGTCCTCTTCCGTGCCTTATCTCACTTCAGATTGGGTGTGAGGGGTGCCTGAGGGGCATCTATGTAGAGATAGAAATGTATAGCTTGGTCCGTAGTTAGATATAAGGACTGTGGCTCTGAAGAAAAGTAATGGCCAGAAACAAAAATTGGATTTCCTCACAACACGACTCTCCAGGATAAGCAAGTTAAGTGAGAAAAAAACGGGGAACAGACTCAAGGATAATCCAAAGCATTTTTTAATTGGAAAGGAAATCTGCTTTTTTATGAACTCTGACTTCTGGATCTTCATTAAAGTTTAAGAGAACATTGTTTCTTAGTTTCAGCTCTACTCCCATCACCCACCCTTGTATATTCTCTCCCGAACCATGGATACTAGAAGGCTGAAAACTGTATCTTCCCAAACTGTATTAGCAGTTAGGTTTGCCAAGGGGAGGCATACAGATAGGCTTAAAGGTTGGGGGAAGCCATTTTGTTTTGATGGTGGCTCTGGTGGTTTCAGGAGCAGTGGTAACTCAGGGCAGAGGTAACCGTATTGATTGGAGAGTGAGCCCCAGGGCTTTGGGAAGAGCCCCTTCTCCTTCTGCTTCACTGGGCCTTATCACAATTTTGTAAAAAAATTCGCTATGTGAAATCCTCTGCTGTTTAAAATACACAGAGTGGTTTTGGTTGTAGAACCTGACTGATACTTACCTTACATATAGGAAAAATGTAAGGTTAGAAATAATCTAACCAATCCTTTAAAAACTGGACTGTATAGACAATAGGAGCAATGGCTTCAGTTTTAAAAAGAAAAGCAATATCCCAAACAAATGTGACTGCATTCCAAATTTCCTTATACTGGCCATGAAACTCCAAGATTTTTCAGTGGATGCCCTTTGAGATTTAACTGAGTTAAAATGATGAAATGAAAGTTTCCAGAAGGGCTGCTTGGTAAAGAAACATAGAAGGGAGCTGGAATGCACTGCAGGAAGAGAGCATTACATTTCTGTACCACAGACCAAGCTTCAAACCAAGCCGCGTGATCCCCCAGGTGCACTGACTAGTTTACCACAGAGTTGAACAACACATGCCCACGGGGAAAACAGTGATTGAACATGAACTAGTTATTAATAAAAGTATGATTATTATAATAAAAATTACCCAATTTATAGAGGATTAGCCATGTGTCTAGCAATATACAAAGCACGTAACATATTTCTATTCATTTCCTCTTCAAAATATCTGACAAAGCTGGCACAATTATTATCCCCACTTTAACCCCAGATGAAGAAACCAAGGCTTGGAGAAATTAAGAGATTCGCCCAAGGTCATACGTGTAGAGGTGGTAGAACATGAATAATTTGCAATTTTAGAGAATGTGCACTTTCTAAAGAAAGAAGAAACATGGAGAGAAACAATGCCTGATGGACTGAGTAAATTGGCCTGAAATTACCATTAAGTCAAACCTAAGGCCTGCTGCATTACAATTTGGGGGTGTAAAGAAATTGTTTTTGAGAGAGATGTTCAAAGCTAGTATGCTGTATGAATTGTACAAAATACATAAAATCACCTCTAGCCAAAAATGTCAGGAATCTGCTATTTTAGAATAATCTATGTTATTTCTTCTCCAATTGGCCTGGAACCACTCTCTTAGGCAACATTTCAATGACAAAGAGATTGTTCCTGAATGTGGCTGGGGAAAAGCCATCATTGCAGGAGGAAGAGAAATATAGTGTTCTGTCCCTGAAGAATAAAAAAGTACTAAAATCTTTCCAGGCAGTGCCATCCATTATGTGAAGCACTGACAGGGTATATAAATGGAGTTGAGAAAGGAAAGGGGACTGAATTTAAGGTGACCTAATTCCTGTTGGAGTTTTATTGATTGACCACTGCCATATAGAGATTTAAAGTCATTTTCATCCTCATTCATATAGTGCATACCACTAGATACAGATACATCCAAAAATACATATTTATATGAGTATGTGTTTTCATACATGAGACAGTAGTTATCTAACTGGGGTAAGAAGAGGAGATTAGGTGGCAGGAATGTGGAAACTCGGTGGCAAAGAATAAGCAAGTAATGCTAAGAGGAGAGAATCAATGGCTATTCCAGGGGCATCATAACATTTATTAATATAGTATTTAAAAAAATTCTAATGTTTATTTATTTTTGAGAGAGAGAGAGCAACCGAGTGTGAGTGGGGGAGGGGCAGAGAGAGAGGGAGACACAGAATTTGAAGGAGGCTCCAGGCTCTGAGCTGTCAGCACAGAGCCTGACGCGGGGCTCGAACTCACGAACTGTGAGATCATGACCTGAGTTGAAGTCGGACACTTAACTGACTGAGCCACCCAGGCACACCTATATAGTATTTTTTAGTTTGCAAAATAATGTGCTATTTGATTCTAATTCATGAGCTATGTACTGTGATTTTTCTAAAAAGTCACAGATAATGAAAATGAGCTTCAAAGCAGCTGATTTTCCTGAAGTCTCAGAGCTTTTGAGAACTAAAACAGGGCCTGTGACCCCAGACCTGACCCTTTTTGTCCTCAAAATCTGTGAATATAGATAAAGAATCTGAGGACAAATCATGTCACTTTTATGAAATGCAGTCTTAAAAAAATGTAAACACACTGAGATCTCTGAAAGATATTCTAGATGTCTGGAAGAACGGTTAAATTAGAAATGACTGTGTACCTTACTACCGATAATCCAGCTCCAATGTAATTTAGCACTGGTTTTGACACTTCTTCTGCATCCATTCCAAACCAGCCAAACCTAGAATTGAGAAAGTTACATCACATTTTTTTGAAAATGTGTTCACCATAGTGTTTAAGAGCATGGACTCAGGGTCAGATTCCTGGATTCAAATCCTAAATCCCTCTCTTACTAACTGTGACTTGAATAAGTTAACTATGTTTACTGTGCTCAATTCCCCATGTTTAAAATGGGGTACCCATATGGTCGGTATAATTATTATACATATACCTTCCTTCATATGAAGATTCAATGAGTTAGTATATGTAAAATTGGATGTTCTTTTCTTACTAAGACTAAGAAAGAAGGAAGACAAAATAAATGATTGAGTAATTGAATGCCGATTCATTGGCTGCAATTTTGTATAGGGTTTATTGAAACAGACTTTTTTTTTTCAATATATGAAATTTATTGTCAGATTGTTTTCCATACAACACCCAGTGCTCATCCCAAAAGGTGCCCTCCTCAATACCCATCACCCACCCTCCCCTCCCTCCTACCCCCCATCAACCCTCAATTTGTTCTCAGTTTTTATGAAACAGACTTTTAAATAACTGCTTGGTTAAGGATCACTCCTTTTTGGCATCACCTTAATTTTTTTTTTTTTTTCATGGCTTGACTTTATAGCGATGATTACCAACAATCACTGTGAACCATTCAGGGCAAGAGTGAAAGAGGCAATAACAAAAAGCAAAAGAAAATAGCACTTGTAAGGTTGGAGGTCAGTTTGTTTTGTTATTACTGAGGTTGTTATAATGCTTTGAGAGGGAAGAGGAGAACAAAAAGTAAGGTAAGGGTGACATCCTCCCTGCTTCTTCTTCTTTTTTTTTAAGTTTATTTATTTATTTTTGGAGAGAGAGAGAGAGAGAGAGAGAGAGAGAGAGAATTCCAAGCAGGCTCTGCACTGTCAGCACATAGCCCGATGTGGGGCTCGAACTCACAAACCGTGAGATTATAACCTGAGCTGAAACCAAGAGTCGGATGCTTAACCGACTGAGTCACCCAGGCACCCTGACATCTTCCCTTCTACTTGTCTTCCCAAACTCCACTTAAGTGTTCATTTTAATGCTTAACAAGGGCAACACAAATAGAACTTTCTATGATGATGGGTCACTTCTACTGGTGCACTGTATACCAGGGTAATTTCTAGCCACATATGGCTATTGAGCTCTTGGTATATGGGTAGTGTGGCTGTGAAACTGAATGTTTAATTTTATCAAATTTTAATTAATTTAACTTTGAATATAAATGGACACATATGGCTTCTGGTGACCCTGTTGGACCCCTCTGGAGCTGAGGTTGGCATACTTTTTGCTAAAGGGCCAGAGAGTAAACACTTTAGGCTTTGGGAGCCAGATTGTCTCTTGGGAGCCAGACCGTCTACTCAACTCTACCACTATGGTGTAAAAGCAGTCATAGACAAAACGTAAATGGATGGGTTTGTTTGTGTTACAAGAAAACTTTATTTATAAAAATGGCTGGTTTGGTGACCCTGACCCAGGCTCTAGAAAGAAGATGTGCTTTAAGACTAGAAGGTCTGGATTTGAAGCATATCTTATTCATTCTGTGATATTCAGCAGGTTATTCAACCTCTTTGGTAGCTCTCTAATAAGGTAGTGCTTACCTCATCTTTGTAAAAATGAGAGGAGAATGATGCATATAACGTGTCCAGCAAATTGTCACACAACAAAAAGGGAAAATAAACACCAGTTCCCTTCCTCTCTCCCTTTTTCTGTTCTAAGGAGATAATTCTTTACTATATCTTAACCAATATCTAGACCAGATATTAGAACTTAGAGCAAAGAATAATTATAAGTAGCATATTTTATGTGTATGGCTTACCAGCTATAATCTCTGTGAGGTTAAGAACCATTATTCCTCTCAGCTAGCCCAATCCCTACGACTTGTCTTACATGAGTGTAGAGAATCTTACAGAAATTGTTTTCTGTTACCTTGAGCTTGCCCAGCCAGTTAAGGCATTAAAAGATCCCCAGATTAATATTCCAAGGCCTAAACCAATGGTTTTGATAATTGGGACAACAGCAATATTCCCTGTAGATGTAACATACAGAAAAAAATATGTTATTTCTAATAGAAAAAAATACATTTACAAATTGAATTAGTTTTTAACTTCAACTGAAGCTTATGAGATTTTGACAAATTTAGTAAAGTACAATTCCTTACTTTTTAAATAAAATAACTACATTTTTGGCATTGAACTCATGGTTATGATTGCTAAAAGAAATAAACATAAGACAAAATCTTACAAAGAAAAATATCAAATTAGCTCTTTGCCTAGTAGCATCAATGCTTTTTATCCTTAACATAGGTCTCTATTCTGTAACTTTTTGCAGAAGCTGTCAATGATAACATTAGTGTCAACAGTAACATTAGTCTTAGACTTGAACCAGGGCCACCACTGGTAGAAGTTTCTGGCCCAATATGGCCCCAGACTTTGCTCTTCCATGCTCACTGACTTGTCTTTTGGAATCCTGCATTCATTGCTTTGTGCTCTGGAAGGTCACTCAAGGCCAAATGCATAATTGTTTTTTTTGTTTTTTTGTTTTTTTGTTTTTTGTGTTTTTTTTTTTACAATTCTTAACCTTTCAGCAGTCTGGCTTCAGTCCTGCAATCGCCTTTTAAAAGGTTTCCTCTCGTAGCTTCCAAGATGCCTTCATTTCCTGATTCCCTCCTCTCTCTCTTTAGCTCTTTCACTGTTTGCTCTCTCTCGGCATATTTTCTGGATTTAGATGCCCCTTAAGTATTTTCCCCTGAACACACTCTTCTTCTTGCTATATTCTTCTTTGGGTACTTGACCTAATTTCAGGATTTCAGCTGTCAGTTAGAGACACATAGTCCCAGTGGTATTGTTCTAGCCTGGACTTTCTCCAGAGTTTTAGTGCTATGCTCCCACCACTATGAGAGGCCTCCAACCAGAAGTCCTCCACTGTGGGAATGTCAGGAACGTCAGACTCAAAAGGTCCTAAGCTGAACTGTCCTTTTTCTTTTTGGACACATACCTCTCTGTATTTTCAGCACTCATGTCAATGGTACCACCACCCTCCTCATCACCTATAATAAAATCCCTACATCATCACTCGTTGCTCCCTTTCCTCAACTCCCCATATCCATTCAGTTACTATGACCTATTTCATCCACATCTGCAACATTTCTCAAATTATAGTCCTTTCCACTGAATCCCAAAGGAAACTGCTGGGTGATTATAAATACTATAGTTGTGATAAAGATCTGGAGGATAGATGGATGCTTTCTCTCTTGCCCTTTCCCTATTAAACATAATAAACATGATCATGTGAATGGAAATTTAAAAGTGAACTCTTTTGTCCTCCAACTCATGAACTTCACTAAATCATTAATTCTGCAGAGACTCAAAATAAGTGGGTACCCAATACATTGTTAACATTTTAGAATTTATTTGCTTTTAAGCAAATTAACCCCTGAAGAGCCTTGATACTTTGAATTCGTTTTGCCAGATGGAATAGAAATCTCCTGGGATGTATTTATATTAATGGAAGAAAACCATCCTGACTGTCCAAGCAAAGGTACACATTCTTATATAGTTTCAGGAATTGATAAAGCAACAGAAGGAATATTTTTGCTTTTATTTTTTTGCCAGTACTTTTGAAATGATAATGTGTGCCTGTTTGCCTACATTTAAGGACAAATCTTAAAAATATATATTAGTAGAGGCTACTATTAAAAAAATATTTTCTGATAAACATAGAGAAAAAAAGGCTGGAGCACTTAAACTAATATATGAGTTATGCTTGAATAGATAGGGAACAACTGAAATATGTTTGCTATAATTGTCTACCAAGAACTAAGAAAGAAATCACTAAGAGGAAAAAAGAAATGCACCCAAAATATTTATGCAGCATCTGAATGAAAGAAACAAAATTAATTTCTAGTATCTATGACTAAGGATTGTTCAGAATTGCTGTTGATGCTATTTTCTTTTAGTATGAATCAGAGTCATTTTGATCGGTATTAAATGATTAAAGAATAAATTATATCATACATTACCTGTTGCCCAAATGCAGCCCCCAACCATTGCAAAAGGCCAAAATTTAGGGCAATGTAGTATCAGATTGACCGCCAGGGCAATCATCCATATGGCAGCACAAAGTACCCACTGGAGAAACATTCCTGGAAATAAGAGAAATTGGTTTCTGTTGTTCAAACTGATTCGAATAAATTTAATGGTTGGAAATATCAAAGAGATATTATTATAGGAATAGTTGCAACTTATCGAATGCCTGTACATGGGTACTTTGCACATTGAACTTTTACAACTGCTAAGCATCATAATTAACCCTAGTTTGAAGATGGAGAAGATGAATGTGAGATGAAGCAACTTGGCTAAACAGCTAATGGTTTGTAGACCTTGAACTTAAACCTAGGCTGTTGACTCCGAAGCTTACCAAATACAGTGCATTCCTGCCTAAGATTCTTTTGTTTGTTTGTTTGTTTGATCTGTTAGATACATCAAGAATTTTCTACCAAAGAGTATTGGCAAGACCAAGTCTATGTACGTTTATTCAGATGCTGCACTTATTGCCACCTCTCACCAAAACACAGCATTAAGAATTACAGAATAGCATAACAGTAATTTAAACCTTCAGGGATCATTTGTGCCACCCTTGGGATAAAAATAAAGCCATGTATGGCCACACATAGACCTCCTACAGTTAGCGTTGAATGCCTGTGATAAGCCAGACATTACAAACCTGAGAATGAGCGTTCTGGGTCAGGGAATTCTCTTTCTGGGCTCTGGGTTGCCATTTGCTGCCAGTTATCTGAAGATGACATGGAGATATGAGGCATATCTCTACCTGATGCCTCTGTACCATCAAGCGTTTAGGGATTAAAAGGTTAAAGAAAAAGTCTACACTGGAAGAAAGACTAGGGCAGTTATAACTCAGTGTAGCTCCTCTGACTCTAACTGGGGAAGATTTTTGCCTATTTCCATTCAATTTCATGTTGGGGGAAAGAAAAAAAAATGGCTGTTAACCTCTAAGACAAAAACGGAAGATCGCAGAGATGAGAGGGAACTTCATTTGACAAGTTCTTCATTTCACAAATGAGAAATTGAGAACAAAAGAACTGATGAGACTTGCCCAGGATCACACAGTTGTTGAGAGACACCTAAAAGCCAGTTCCTCTACCCCTTCAAATATATTTTGTTCTTCTTTTAGTAGTTTCCATTTCCATCCTAACTCCAAAGAAAAAGAGAAGAAAGGCTCTGGAAGAAAAAAGATTTGTAATTCTATTGTTTAATTAAGTAACAAGGTCTAAGGAACTGAGGGGATAACACAACTGCTTCCCACCAGGCGTTCAGTGTAACATCTCCAGTTCTTTCTCCTGGCTACAATACGGGGCATCTGGCAAATATGGGGCGTCTGGGTGGCTCTGTCAGTTAAGCCACCTACTTTGGCTCAGGTCATGACCTCATGGTTCGGTTGGTAGGTTTGAGCCCCACGGAGGGCTCTGTGCTGACAGCTTGGAGCCTAGAGCCTGCTTCGGATTCTGTCTCCCTCTCGCTCTCTGCCCCTCCCCCACTTGTGCTCTCTCATTCTCAAAAATAAGTAACCAAATATTAAACAAATAATAAAGGCAAGTAGATTTTTAAAAAAGGAAAAAAAAACCCTCTTGCTTCTCCTTCCCTGAAGTTCACATTACTGTCAAGTCAACTGTAGTGTGCCATGTCTAGAAACACTGAACTATGCAAGGTCATATAATAAACACTACAGAGTTTTTATGGGGAAAAGGGTACAAAACTCAAAAGTTTCATCAACACATATGAAAAGCAAAGACAAGAACCTAATAAAAATGGTAGTACAGTTTTACACTGGCTAAGTGGTGAAGAAATTCACAAGTATTACAATAAACGTGGCACTTTAACTTGAAAAAGACTTGAGGTTTGCTTATAGAAGTGGGCATTGCAAGTGTGGCAGCTTGTGAGCTTTTGTGAAGTTGGTGGATGGGGGGGTCCTAACACCAGACGTGAATGGGTGTAGTGCCGATGGAGCTGAGAGATGTTGAGGGGTGCGTGGGCAAGTGCGTCTTGCGCCTTACCGTGCATCTTTATTCCTCTGGGTGCAGTTTTCTGTGTTCACCTAGTGTTGTAGCAGAGTCGAAATCATACCTAAGCACAAAATTCATTTCGTGCTCAAACTGTTCTCTATCATACGAAGCTTGTTTGAAATTCGTGTTTTCGAAACAAGTGTATGTTAGTAGCACTAACTTCCTTTTTTTGTAAACATAAGAGATACGGCTAAAAAGCCTTCCTGATGGTCTCTCTCCTAGCTTTACCGTGACACACAATCTTAAGATTATCCTATACTGACTAAATCTCAGATCAACTGGCATGAGCATTATCAAATGATGTATCTTAAGCTCTATTCATTTGGCACCAGGTACAAGAAAATTGGTAGCCATCATTAAAACAAAAGACTGAAAAAGGGAACTTCACGTTTGAAAAGAATATAAAGTTAGCGTATTAAGGAAAAATAATTACCATCACCAGTATCATATTTTTTAAGTGGTACAAAGTTTGAGCCAAACAAAAGGACAGCCACAGAAGAGGAGATGAAACCAGTGGTTAAGTCTGTTCCATTATTGCTCATGGTTTCAGTACTACCCAAGAGTGAGCCGGTTCACTTTAGACTTGATGCACTTTTCAAGAGCTTCTGAAATAAAATAAAAATAAGACAACTAAGAAGTTGTGAATCTGTGAGCAAATTGTGACTTATATGTGATATTTATTGAGCTTTTCCAAAGCATGCTAAGATTCCTTCCTCCAAATAAAAAGTTAGGACGTTATGAAATTATGTATTCTGTTTATACTCCATGTTCATTCATCTGTTGTTTTGTTTATTTTACCAACAGATACTTTTTGATCACTAATCTACAATAAAAAAAAAAACTTTAGGGGTGCCTGAGCGGCTCTCAGTAGGTTAAGCGTCTGAATCCTGATTTCAGATCAGTCATGATCTCACGGTTGCGAGATCGAGCCCTAAGTCAGCCTCTGAGATGGGCATGGAGCCTGCTTAAGATTCTCTCTCTCTCCCTCTGCCCCTTCCCTGTTCACGTTCTCTCTCTCTCTTTCTCTCAAAAACAAAACCCAGGGGCGCCTGGGTGCCTCAGCTGGTTGAGCCGCCGACTTCGGCTCAGGTCATGATTTCGCGGTCCGCGAATTCGAGCCCCGCGTCGGGCTCTGTGCTAATAGCTCAGAGCCTGGAGCCTGTTTCCGATTCTGTGTCTCCCTCTCTCTGACCCTCCCCCGTTCATGCTCTGTCTCTCTCTCTGTCTCAAAAATAAATAAACGTTAAAAAGAAAATAAAAAAAAAAAAACCCCAAAAGAAAAACTTTGTTTTCAGAGCTCGAAAACCTTATTTCTTCCAAAATCTGGAGACTACTCTTATTATATTATAAAAAAATTTCTCTTGTGTAGGCTGACTAGTAAAATGAAAAGATTTGTGGGCCAGGGCTCAGTTTACTTCAGTTAGTTGTGTGACAATCAAATGAAAGAGCACATGTGAAGACTTTCAGAACTCTCAGTGCCTCAAAAGCAAATCGGAGCCTGAGGACACATTTAGGTTCTATTGCTGCTACACACTCAGGATCACCTAGAGGCAAAGACACTTATCAGTAGTGCCCTCATTGTCTGTATTTGTTTAAGCGATTCATGAAACTTTGTATCTTTCTGACTTAAAAAAAAATGAACAGATAGAAGAATCCTTGAAAGATCTCTTCAAGAATTTCTTAAGTCTCTTCAAGATTTCCATCCTTGAAGAATCCCTTCAGGAATCTCCTACAGTATAAGATCAACAGTGGTATGATGCAAAATAGCTTCACCTGGTCAGCAGAACTATGTGAGACAGCTATTCGGCTACCTGTGAAAACTGGTGGCCACTAGCCACATATAGATAGCTAAATTTTCATTAAAAGGAAGCATAGAACATTCAGTTCCTTAGCCAAGCTAACTAAATATCAAGTGCTTGATAGCCACAGATAGCCAGTAGTTACCATTCTGGGCAAGGCAGATTATAGAACATTTCCACCATTGCAGAAAGTTCTATTGGACTGCACTGCTAAGCTTATTAAAAAGTTCTGGTTCCCTTGGGGCGCCTGGGTGGCTCAGTCGGTTAAGCGTCTGACTTCGGCTCAGGTCATGATCTCATGGTCTGTGAGTTCGAGCCCCGCGTCGGGCTCTGGGCTGATGGCTCAGAGCCTGGAGCCTGCTTCCGATTCTGTGTCTCCCTCTCTCTCTGCCCCTCCCCCGTTCATGCTCTGTCTCTCTCTGTCTCAAAAATAAATAAACGTTAAAAAAAAAAAAAAAGTTCTGGTTCCCTATGATGAAAAGGACCAAAG
Source organism: Panthera tigris (assembly GCF_018350195.1). Classification (NCBI taxonomy): domain Eukaryota; kingdom Metazoa; phylum Chordata; class Mammalia; order Carnivora; family Felidae; genus Panthera; species Panthera tigris. Next base: position 69,326,838 of record NC_056663.1, read on the forward strand.
CCACAAATACCCAAGAATCAGATATTTTTCATAACATTTGGAAAAGGCTATTGAACGTAATTCACCCTTTTAGTTGTCGAGGTTATGTGAGAAAAAAATAACACAAAAAAGTCATTTTATCACAGGAGGTAATCAGTCTTTCCACAATACCATTTTGAAATCACATTTTGCACCTTGACGTTTTGGTTCACCTCACCTCTTTAAGCCCTTTGGAATAGAATTTAAGATAATCCAGCCTTTCTTTTCCTCCAAACTTAATGCTGTGATGACTTCTTGTGGATATGTATGGAATAAAGTATATCTGAAATCGACCTTCCTTGATATTTTATTTTATAGTGATAATATTTACTTTAAAGGTGTTTCATTTTTCCATCTATTGTTCCTTATGTGTTCTTGCAGAGAATATTAAAAAAAAAAACCTACCAACAATATATATATATTCTTTGGCATCGTTACGGATAATTTCACTGAAAACAGGGATAGCTTCAAAACTGCTCAATGAATCTTAGCAAGAAAAACATCTATTTGAAATTGTATGTGCTTTCTTAAAACAAACCCAAACAAATGCTGGTAAGACAATCTCTCCCATGGGGATGTAGTTGAGGAAGAGATGTTGAGACATACAGAAACACGGACATAGTAACACTACTTCAATAAAAATAATAGTCTTACTGTGAAGCGCAAAGAAAGTTTTGGGCCTGCAATGGCTTACACGGGCTATTGTTCAAGAGTCAAGCAGGTGGATTGCTGCTAAGATGTCAGCACAGTAATAGGTCAGAGGAACAGGATATCAGGGGGCTGAGGAGACACATGGTTTGGTGTTATCTAAGAAATTAGTTTTTTTCCCCCCATTTAAATTGAAACAAAAACAAAACAAAACCTTTACAAGCACACTGATAAGAAAATGCCTAACTTTCAAAAGTGGAAAATTATTTCAGTGAAAAGATGCCTTTATGAAAGCCTATAGACAGCCCTAAACCTCTTAGGTTTCACTCCAGTTGAAATAATTTGAGGAGCTAATCAGAGTGCATGAACTGCATTTTGAGTGCTGAACGAACATTATCAATGTTAATTTACTTAAAGTTATTACCTGCTGATAAATGAAATTTATTGCATACAGCTCTGTCTGGTATGTTTCAGAAAGCAAGTGATCTAATTTCAAAGAGGATTGGCAATATGCACTATCTTTATCTAAATCAATGAAATTTATGTGAAAAGGTAAAGCCACATCACGTTTAGCACATTATTCCCAATTCTTTTTAATGCGGACATGTTGAGTTAACAAGTCTCAAACCACTTTTAAACAAAAGTAGTTTTTAAATGTTTATTTTTCAGGTGTCCTCTGATATTTTATTAAACTACATTCATTCATTTGTATTTTTAGTACCTTTGTTTCATTTATTAGTGAATACTTTTTTTCTGTTCATTTTGCTTGTCAATTTAAACTTCTATTGTTAGTATTTGGCACGTTCTGATCAATAATTCTTCAACCAAGAGTTCAGTTTTAGTTTCATGTTAATTTCCTCAACTCCCCTGGCAAGCTCTGCCGGCATCGTGGCTAACATTCGCAGCGCCGGAAAGGACATATTCAGAGATCTGATCTTTTCTTTTGAATCATCAGCGCATTCTGAAAAACCACGAGACACTCCACTGCAAAGCTTCTGGGTTTCCTTTGATTGCGTGTACTCACTGCGCTCAGGGCTGGCGCTGAAACTCCCTCCAGCACAGCCCCCGCTGAAGCCTCCACCGCGCGGCTGCGCCCGCCTGCTCTCTCTGCTGCCAGCGCGGCCAGCCTTTACTTCCTGCTGGGACAGTTACCTGTGGCTGGGCGGGAGAAGGGAGGGTTCTAGCACCTATGACTCAGAAGTCTGTTGCCTCGGCTCGACCTGACTGCCCGGCCAGCCACTACTTCCTGTGGGGACAATTACAGACAGACCGACGAGTGGAGGAGGAAGCGCTCTAATAAAAGAGACCCGGAGGCAGCCGAGGGCAGCAGGTTAGGAAACACCTTCCTCCAGCACCGGAGTGCAAGGTCTTGTGACTCACGTGGCTGCGAGAAGGCGTCCTCAGACCATCTGTCAATCAACCAGCAAACTAGAAAGACTTTTGTGTATTTTAGGAGGTGATTGCTCAGGGAGCTCTTTGTGTGTCACCCTTTAAATGTCACGGGGCTTGGTAGTATCTTGTACTGTTCATGGATGAAACAAAAGGCCAAGGAATTTCACACAATCGTAAAAGGCTATGTGAAAACTGAATTTGCTTTCACTATCAAGAAATTCATCTCAACCACTAAGGTCACTAACATCTCGTGACATCACAAGATATCACTTGTAATCAGTATAATCAGTAATCCTTTGTAAATGCACCTAGACCATTTATCTGTATATTTCTCTAATAGGTACTGAGTACCTTGTGAGAATGTATGTTCTGTATCTCTTAAACTTGATTGTGTGTTACAATCACTGAGGGGGTTTTCTGTTTTATTTAGTTTTTAAAATACTAATAATACCTGGACCCCATGGCCGACCAGCTGAAATAGAATCTCTGGGGATGTGGATTGAGGATCATTTTCTCCTCCAGGTGATCCTGTTGTGAAGCCAGCCTCGAGAATCATATTCTAGATCAATAGTTGTCAAATTTTTATTGCTGGTAACAATTACCTGGAGAATGAGTTAAAATACAGATTCCTGACATCTCGATTTAGATTTTGAGAAAGACTTCTCTAGTCCTCCACCATCTGATATGTAGCCATTAATTGCATGTGGCTATTCTAACTTAAATTAAAAATTCAGTAGTTCACTTGGACACTTCTTAAGTGTTCGGTAGCCACAGGTGCAGATTATAGAACATTTCTATCATTGCAGAAAGTTCTGTCGGACAGCACTGTTCTAGACTCAAGAGCCCTGGGAGTGCAGCAGTGGCCTAGGGAGACTCTTTCCTTCATGTAGATTCCAGAATAGCAAGTGACACAGATATGAACAAATAAGTTCAGAAAAGGGAAAGGGGAAGTGCTGGGTTCTGTCCCAGTCGAAGAGATCAAGGAAGTCCTCTCTGAGGAAGTGACATTTAACTGAGACAATTCAGTGGTTGGTAATGATTGCAGAGTTACAAGTGGGAGAAAGCATAAGGCCTGCCCAAGGAGGCCTTATCCTGGAAGGAAATTCTGCTTTAACATTATTCACTTTTATAAGTGATAGTGTAAGAAGCACATGGGAAGGAAAAGCATCATGTCACTGAAAGAATTAAGAAAGCTAAGGCTTCTTACCTAAGGGAAAGGATTAATTTAGCGGTTCAGAAAATTTTTGAGGAAATGAGTTCCCCTTTCCTCACAAACGCTCTCCCCCACAAAATATAGGGCCGAAAGCCAACCTAGAATTGTTTCACTTCATGATTGCAAGAGACCTCAATGATCATGTGCTTTATCCTTGTTTCGGATTTGCATTGAGAAACTGAGACTCACATTGTTGTGAATTCCCTAAAATCTTTTTAAAAATTTTTTTCATTGTTTATTATTTTTGAGAGAGACAGAGAGCAAGCAGGGACGGGGCAGAGAGAGAGAGAGAGACAGAATCAGAAGCAGGCTCCAGGCTCTGAGCTCTCAGGACAGAGCCTGATGCGGGGCTTGAACTCACAGACCCCGAGATCATGACCTGAGCTGTAGTCAGCTGCCCAACCAACTGAGCCACCCAGGCACCCCCGAATTCCCTAAAATCTTAAAGTGAGTTGGGGGCTGAGTCAGGCCTGAGGACATTTGTTAGAGGATGTTCCCAGGGCCAATGCTTTTCACAACATGCCACAGATCCAACCCAAACATGGATGATCCTCTAAACTCAAATTTTCCTTTGAGGTTGTTTCCTATGCACTAATGTCTAAACATAAAGGTCTGTGTTGAGGAGCACTAGGAAGTTCAGGTTAGCTTCATCTACTAGCCATTTACCTCTGGAAAAGTCACTTACTCTCTCTAAACCTGTTTCTTTTTATATATTATTACTGACACAACGAGATCTGTGTACCTCATCCTTTTATGTGGTCAAAGATAAAATGCATAAAAAATACTATTAGGACTTCTGGTTTCTGCCATGGCATTTAAAGATCTTGGGCGTTATCACTTCTGTCATCAGGACAAGAAGAAGGCTAAGCACACTGAAAATCAAGAACTCTTCTTAGATCTACCAGATCATTGAGATCACAAGGTAAATCACCTCCCTGAAAAAACGGTAGAGGTAGGTGAATGCAGAGAATTGCACCTTATGAGCCACTAGAGCCAGTAATGGGTAAGGGCTCTTCAACAGGAGTGGTGAGGACCCAGGGTCAGGGGAGCACGCACACTGTAATGAGTTTACCTTCAGGAGTCCTGCCAGGTTCTCTCCATGAGGATCAGAGAAAAATTCCCTCTTGATTCTGGCAAGGGATCAAGAAGGCAAGGGCGTTATGAAACACGCCCAGAGCCTTCTGCTCTCTGAAATAAAAACTAGCCTTCTAGGTAAGCTTCTTTGTCAGAACTTTACCTGGCTTGGAAGAAGAGCAATTGGGTGATTTAAGCCCTTTTTAGTCTTCCTGTGTCTCATTGGGGGAGAAAGAAAAAAGGGTCCAGGGATTCCGGCTCACTAAAATTAAGCAGTACATAAGATTAGAGTGCTTCCACTCCCCAATATCTTATCACCATGTTAAAATTGTTCCGGTTCAGTAACAGTGGATTACAAGTGAGAGAGCTGGAAGACACAGACACTGTTTAAGAAGGAGTTTCTGGGGCGCCTGGGTGGCTCGGTTAAGCATTGGACTTCTGCTCAGGTCATGATCTCGTGGTTCCTGAGTTCGAGCCCTGCGTTGGGCTCTGCACTGACAGCTCAGAGCCTGGAGCCTGCTTTGGATTCTGTGTCTCCCTCTCTTTCTGCCCCTCCCCCACTCACACTCTGTCTGTCTCTCTCTCTCTTAAAAATAATAAACATTAAAAAAAAAGAAAAAAAAAACGGGAGTTTCTAAGAAAACACGAAGGCAAAAGAAGAGACAGAGGAAGGACATTAGGGGAAATTGAAACCCGTGACAACTACAGCTGTAGCAAATATTAAACACAGCCTAACACCTGGTTATGTAAAAAGAAAACCTCACACTAAAGGCTTGTTTACAACAGTGTCTATTATTTGATACATCATATCTAGCTTATAAAAAATTGCAAGAAACAGTAAAAGGCAAGAAAAAAACACAGACTAAAGAGATAAATCAAACCTGAGAACGAGACTCAGATATGGTAGACATTTTGGAATTTTCAGACTTCAGATTTAAAATACCTATTATTGTATACCAAGAGCTCTACTGGAAAAAGTTAACATACAAGAAAAGATGTGTAATATGAGAGATGAAAACTTTACGAATCAAAAGAAAATGCTAGAAAACAGACACACTGCAACTGAACCAAAGAATGCTTTTTTACAGCTGAGAACGTCAGTGAGCTTAAAGATATATCAGCAGAAAGTTTGTAAACTTAAATGTAAAGAGAACATAGCATTAAAATAAAACACAACAGAATATCCAAAAACTACGGGAAAATTACAAAAATGTGTCAAATATGGGTAATGAGAGTACCCATAGTAAAAAGAGAAAGGAACAGAAGTATTTGAAGTAATATTGGCTGAGAATTTTCCAAAATTAATGATATATGATACCAAGTCACAGATCCAAGAAACTCAAACACCAACTAGGATAAAAGCAGAAAATATCTGCATGTAGGCATGTCACATTCAAATTGCAAAAAAGAAAAAAAAAAAAATCAGGCAAAGAAAAAAGAGAAGGAAAAGAATATAGTTCAGAAACTTGGATTCAGATAAAGAAAGGAAGGACATTAGGAAAGAAATTAAGACAAAATAAGACCTTTTATTTTTCATTCTTAATTGATCTAATAGATAACTACAAAACAATAAGAGCAACAGTGTATTAGGTGGTTACAGATTATGGTTATAGCTTATATGGTCATATAGATTATAGCACAAGTGAAACGAATGACAGCGATTTCAGAAGTGACAGGAGGGAAGAATTAGGAATAGTCTATCTCATAAAGTACTTACACTATCTGTGAAGAGGTAAGGTGTTATTTGAAAGTGAATTTAGATAGGTAGTAAATGTATACTGCAAGATCTAAGGCAATTCCTAAAAAACTTGTAAAAAGAAGTATAGTTGATATGCCAAGAGAGAAGAAAAAGTGGAATCATATAAAATGCTTAAATGAAACCAGAGAAAGTAGAAAAAAAAGGGGGGAGGGGGAGAAGACAAAGGAAACAAAGAACAGGTCAACAAATAGAAAATAGTGTAGGGTAGGTATTATTCCACCTTAAATGTGAATAGTCTGAATACAACAATTAAAAGATAGAGCAAATAAAAACAGAACCCAACTACATGATGTTTACCGGAAACCCATTTTAATTATAAAGACACAGATTATATGGGGTGGAGAAAGCTATACCATGCTAACACTAATCAAAATGAAGCTGGAATAGGTATTTTAATTTCAGATAAAGAAGACTTCAGAACAAGGACATTATCAGGGACAAAAAGAGGCATGACATAATGATAAAGGGGTTAACTCTCCAGGAAGACATGACATTCTTATGTGTGCACATCACAGCAGAGTATTAGAATATATGAGGCAAAAACAGTTAAAATTGCAAGAAGAAACTGACACAAATTCACTGCTCTAGTTGGAGTCTTCAACACCCCTCCATAGTAATTGACAGACCAAGCAGGCAAAAAAAAAAAAAAAAAAAAAAAAATCAGTAAAGATATAGTTGAACTGAATAGCAGTATCATCTTCTGTATCTAATTGACAGTTATATAATATTTCATCCAACCACAATAGACTACACATTCTCCTGAAGCTCACATAGAGCACGGACTAAGAGAGACTACATGACTACATTCTGGACTATTTAATATATCTTAACGAATTTAAAAGAATAAATATCACAGAAAGTATGCTCTCAGACCACACTGAAGTTATACTAGGAATAAATAATGGAAAGAGAGCTGGAAAATCCCAAAATATTGGAATATAAAAACCACATATAAGTAAGTCATGAATCAAAGAAGAGCTCTCAAAATAAAATATACTTCAAACTAAATGAAAGTGAAAATATTATGTATGAAATGTATGACATGCAGTGAAATCAGTGCTTAGAGGGATAGAATTCATATATTAAAGAAGAAAGCTTTGAAATTAATAATCTAAGTGTATACAGTAGGAAACCAGAAACAGAAAAACAAATCCAAAGTAAGGAAAAGAAAAAAAAAAAAGGCTAGAGTATAAATCAATAAAATTGAAAAACAGAAATCAATAAAGAGAATCTATGAGACAAAAAGCTGGTTATGTGAAAAGAGAAATAAAATTAAGAAATCTCTAGCCAGGCTAATTAAAAAAAAGGAAAAAGAAGACACAAATAACTATTAATAGAAATGAAAAAGATGCCATCACTACTGATATTCTGGATGCTAAAAGATAAGGAATATTAAGAACAACTTTATACCCACATATTTGATAACCTAGATGAAACAGACCAATTGCTTGAAAGACACGATCTGCCAAAACTCACTCAAAGAGAAATAGATAATCTGAATAAGCCTGTATCTATTAAAGAAATTGTATCAATAATTAGTAGCTTTATAAACAGAAAGCATCAGTCCTAGAAAAGTGCACCAGTGAATCAAACATTTAAAGAAGAACTTATACCAATTATCTACAATGTCTTCCAGAAAACAGCAACAGAAACACCTCCTAACTTATTCTGAGACCATCATTATCTTAATACTAAAACCAGATAAGGAAGTTACAAGAAAAGAAAATAACCGACCAATATCTCTCATGAACATGGATGCAAAAATCTTCAACAAAATATTAGCAAATATAAGCCAACAACGTATAAAAAAGTATTGTATGCCATGATCAAATGGGATTTATCCCAGCTATGTAAAACTGATTGAACAATCAAAAATCAGTTTCTGTAATTTATCATATCAATAGCTTAACAAGAAAAGTCACATGATCCTATCAATAGGTACAGCAAAAACATTTGACAAAATCTAATACCCATTCATAATAAAAAAATACTCAGCAAACTAGGAATAGAGAGGGAACTTCCTCAACTTGATAAAGAATATCTACAAGAAAACTACAGCAAACATATTTAATGGCAAGAAACTAGAACTTTCCCACTAAAGTCAGGAGCAAGAGACGGGTGACCCTTCTCACCACTGCTTTTTAACATTATACTGAAAGTCCTAACTAATATAATAAGACAAGAAAAAGAGATAAAAGGCAACAGATTGGGAAGGAGAAATAAAACTGTCTTTGTTCAGAAATGATATGTTTGTACATATAGAAAATTCCTAACAATCGCCAAAAAGAACTGAAACGAATAAGCAATTATAGAAATGATGCATGATACAAGATTAATATAGAAAAGTCAATTGTTTTCCTGTATAGCAACAATGAACAATAAAATTTATAATTTAAAACAATTCCATTTACATTAGCATTCACCAAAATAATTTGGTATAAATCTAACAAAATATGTACAAGATCTATATGGGGAAAACTACAAAATTCTGGTGAATGAAATCACAGAAAGTCTAAATAAATGGAGAGATATCATTTTCACGAATAGAAGACTTAGTAATGTTAAGATGTCACTTCTTCCCAAGTTGGGCTTGATTCAATGCAATCCCAATCAAAATCCTAGCAAGTTATTTTGTGAATGTTGACAGACTGATTCTAAAGTTTATATGGAAAGTCAAAACACCCAGACTCACCAACACAATACTGAAGAAGAACCAAGTTGGAGAAATGACACTACCCAACTTCAAGGCTTATTATCCAGTACTGCAATGAAGACCATGTGGTATTGGTGAAAAAATAGACACATAGATCAGTGGAATAGAAGAGATAGCCCAGAAACAGATTCAAACATATATAATCATCTGTTCTTTGGCAAAGAAGCAAAGGCAACTCAGTGGAGAAAGTATCGGTTTTTCAACAAATGGTGCTGAAAGAATTGGACATCCATGTGCAAAACAATGCTAGAGGCAGACCTTACACTTCTCACAACCGAATATGTACCATACACCGAAATGTAAAGCACAAAACTTAAAATCTTGGAGAAGATGACATAGTACAAAATCTAGGTGAACTCTGGTTTGGTGATGAGCTTTCATAAACAACCCTAAAAGCACAATCAGTGAAATACACAATTGATGAATTGGACTTATTAAAATGGAAAAAAAATGTATGCTCTCCAAGACAGTATTAAAAAATGAAAAGACAACCCTCATACAGGAGAACATACTTGCAAAACACATATCTGATAATAACTTCTATCTAAAAATATTTAAAACTCTTAAAAGTCAACAACGAAGCTGAAAAGTGGACTAACGGTCTGAACAGATCTCACGAAAGAAGATATAAAAATGGCAAATAATCGTACGAAAAGATGCTCAAAGTAATATATCATTAGTCAATTGAAAATTGAAACCGCAATTGCGAATTAAATTGCAGTTTGAAACCATGTACATCTACTAAAATAGCTAAAATCCAAAAATCTGACAATATAAACAGACAGTAAGGCTGTGGAGCAATCAGAACCCTCATTCTTTGTTGGTTAGAAATGGAAATGGTATATAGTTCCTTTCGAAGACAGTTTAGCAGTTTCTTATAAAACTAAACATAGCCTTACCATATTATCTAGCTATCATGCTTCTAGGTATTTATCCAAATGAATTAAAACTTAGGTCTACACAAATGTTTATGGCAGCTTTATTCATAATTGCTGAACACTAGAAGTGCCCACGATGTCTCTTAATAGGTGAATGGATAGACAGACCATAGTACATCGTACAGTGGAATATTATTTAGAAATAAAGAGAAATGAACTATTAAATTACAAAAAGACATGGATGAATTTTAAATGTGTACTGCTAAGTGAAAAAAGCTAATGGGAAAAAGCTGCATACTGTATGATTCCAACTCCATGACATTCTGGGAAAAGCAAGACCAGGGAGATAGTAAAAAGGCCTGTGTTTTAGAGTTCAAGGAGAGGAGGGGATGGATGAATATGTGAAGCACAGGGATTGTAAGGACAACAAAACTATTCTTTATGACACTCTCGTGGTGGGTATATGACATTCGACATTTGTCAGAATCCACAGAACTATGCAACCTAAAGAGTAAACCCTAATATAAGCTCTGGGCTTTAGTTCATAGTAATGTATCAATATTGGCTCATCAATTGTAATGAGGCAACGCATCATTAATATGCAAAGATGCACACTAATGAACCCGTTCATAATAGGGGAAATGTGAGAGGGGAGAGATGGGCCGTATTTGGATACTCTGTCCTATCTGCTCATTTTTTCTGTAATCTGAAACTGTTCCAAAAAATAAAATCTACAAAAATATTATTATTTTGAGTTTGTGATTATTTTATAGCAGCCACACTCTTTTCCTCAGTCAGGTGAAGCATACCAACTACATTAAATTTAAAAGACAGTGATATATATGTGTATACACACACACGTGCGCGCTATTTATCTTTTACAACCATTCACTAAATATGAGAAATACTTCTAAAGTGAGACTTCTGTCAAGTACTATTTTATTCTTCCCTAAAGAATCAAAACCACTGTTTCCCGTGTGTAATCTCAGAACTCACGTTTATCATTTTACGACCCTTTGGGGTATGTATGGATGTAAGAGCTTTAAAAAATCTGTTATTTTCTCTGCTTCCCCTAGTTGCTAAGTGATCCTAGAGGCTCCTATAAGGTACATTTTGAGGATCTCTATAATGAGAAATTACAAATGGTGTGAAGGCAGAAAAAAACCTGCTGATTCATCAGATAATGTAATAATGTACTTTAAAAATATTTTTAATGTTTATTTATTTTTGAGAGAGAGAGAGACAGAGAGTGAGCAGGGGAGGGGCAGAGAGAGAGGGAGACACAGAATCCAAAGCAGGCTCCAGGCTCTGAGCTGTCAGCACGGAGCCTGACGTGGGACTTGAAACCATGATCTGCAAGGTGGTGACCCGAGCTGAAGTCGGATGCTTAACTGAGTCACCCAGGCGCCCCTGTAATCATATGCTTTAGTGTTTAAAAGAGCTCTTCCTGGTTCTTTGGAAAAGATGGAATCAATTTAACACGAATAATTTTCAAGAAGAGTTTTACTACAGAATGAAACAAAAGTTTCTAAGAATAATTTGAAATTATTAGGTAATATTAGGTAAAATACACTATGGTACTGAGTGTTGTTGACTTATACTGAGATAGATATTCCTATCTTGATCCAGAGCATATTTTTCATGTTAAATATTTTATAATAAAGTTTATCGTGTTGAATAATAAAACTATTACCTTATGTTGACTTTTTAGAAAGGTTCACAAAAATTAAAGCTTTGTTCCTTAAAAAGTTCACAATTCTGTAAGTATGCTAAACCAGTGATAGTTTTAATCTCCTGAGTTTAAGAAAACACAAACACTATTTGCTTGTTTGTTTTTTATTTATATTAATTTTATAATGTCTTTAAAGCAGTGTCGAATGAGAACATAAAATGAAATAGTTAAGAATAAAGGATAAAAAACAGGGAACTTGTGGCTTGCCTGGGTGGGTCAGTGGGTTAAGCCTCTGACTCTTGGTTTTGGCTCAGGTCATGGTCTTATGGTTGGGTTCATGGGATCCAGCCCCCATCAGGCTCAGTGCTGACAGTGCAAAGCCTGCTCGGGATCCTCTCTCTCCTTCTCTCTCTGCCTCTCCTCCACTTGTATGTGTGCACTCTCTCTCTCTCTCTCAAAACAAATAAATAAACTTGAAAAAAAGAACAGGGAACTTAGGAAAAAATCAAGATAAAACAAAATAAAAGGTACAGATCTTAAGGACTCATATAACTACTATAATTTAATTTCAATTTTGGTCTGAGTTTCACAAAGAAAAAGGCAAACAATTGGTTAGGATAGTTTGCCATTTAACTGCTATTTTTGAATTTTTTTTTTAACGTTTATTTATTTTTGAGACAGAGAGAGACAGAGCATGAACGGGGGAGGGTCAGAGAGAGAGAGGGAGACACAGAATCCGAAACAGGCTCCAGGCTCTGAGCTGTCAGCACAGAGCTCGTCACGGGGCTCGAACTCATGGACCTCGAGATCACGACCTGAGCCGAAGTCCGACGCTTAACTGACTGAGCCACCCAGGCGCCCCTTAACTGCTATTTTTGTAAAACAATCATTCAGGAAAGAAAGGTACTAACAGCACATTTTAGAAGCAGCTTTATAAACTTGGAGTGGGTCACAAAAGGTCTGTGTTTGAAGCATTTTTAATGTTACTATTAATTGAATTTTCTTATATCTTTACCATTCATATGCTCATTGGATAAATCTTTATGAAGTATGTATTATAATAAATCAGGCACTGCTCTAGAGATTGGAAGTAGACAAAAATCTCTGCATCAAGTAAGCTTTCACCTTAGGAGAGCCAGATAATAAGTGATATATATAGTATATTAAATAGTAATATATGGAAGGGGAAAAAAGAAAAACAAAGGGGGAAGGAAATGCAGAATGTAGTTGGGTGTGGGTGTGCGTAGGGAAGCTGCATTTTTAGAAGGGTAGTCAGGAAAGGCCTCACTCAGAGAGAGACATTTGAGTAAAGGCATGAATGAGGTGGGGGAAGGGTGAGGGACTGGTGAGCACAGGCCCCGAGGCATATTTGAGGAATGGCAAAGAGGTCACTATGGCTGGGACTAAGGTGGAGAGAAGGGAGAGTGGTAGGAGATGATGTTAGAGAGGTAATAGTGGTGAACAGGATGGAAGTCATCGAGAGGACTGGCTTTCTTTGGGGAAAATTGGGAACCGCTGAAGTATTTTGATCACAGTGGATGTATTAGTTATCCATTGTTGCATAACAGATTATCCCAAATGTAGTAGCTTACATAACACTTATCTCTCACAGCTTCTGTGAGTCACGAATTCAGGAGTATCTTCGGGTAGACTCTCACTGAATGTCTCATAAAGTTGCTGTCAGATGTTGGATGAGGTTTCAGTCATCTGATGATGTAGTTGGGCCTAGAAGGTCTACATTCAAGTTGCTTTACTCACATGCCTGTCAAGTTGGGTCCAGCTAATGGTTGAAGACCTCAGTTCCTTTATACATGGGCTTCACCGTGGGACTGCTTGAATGTTCTCGTGACATGGTGCATTTTTCCCTAGTGTGAGAAATTAGAAAAGGTGGAAGTGTCATTGTCCTTTATGACCTAGCTTCTGAGATCACACACCATTGCTTCTGCAGTATTCTATGGGTCACGCAGTTCGTCCCTGATCCAGTGAGAGAGGAGACTACGTAAATGGCATATGGATACCAGGAGCTGAGGATCACTGGGGGCTGACTTAGATGCTGATTGCCAGGGAAAACGGGAAGAGAATTACTGAAATAATGCCCTTGCATGGGAACAAGCACATGGGATCTGGCACAGAAGCAGAGGGAATAGCCCTTGTTAGGTGCAGAGAAGTCATTGATAGGAACAGTGTATCGGTGCAATTGCAAAAGGGTGAGAAGTGGGAATTTGACCACACTCTTTTCTGGCTTTTTGTTTTTTTCTGCTTCTCAATGAGATAGAAAACAAGGTCATAGGCCAAGAATGAGGACTGGGAAGAGGTTTTTGAGGTTCATATTTCAAAGTTTTCAGTATCACTCAAGTGATACGGTGGTCATTGTCATATTACTTGTTTCATTATATTAGTAAGAAGAAAAACCCCTCTTTTTGACCATTGTTGTACTCTAAGAGGCACAGACCACATTTTAGTAAAGTGAAAGGAAACCAACTCTTTTTTTTTGTTTTTCATTTTAAAGTCTGATTTTTTCCTCTTTGGTCTCAAGACCTTTCTATGTTTATAATATGGAAACTTTTATCTATAAACATACTTTGTTTTGCAATTAGGTTATTTTCTTTACTTCTGCTTACGGAATAGGATAAAATACAGACAGATCAATGTGCTTAAAGGAGACTCTAAAATGTGGGACATGTTCTTTTCCTAGCCCAATCAGCCTGAGACCATGTGGGACAAACCTTACACTAAATAAGCCAGATGTACAGACTCATTGAGATGTGGGAGACAGCACAACAAAGGAATTGTGGGATGTTTCAGCAAAGGAAGGAAAAGAGTTAAGGATTTTACCAAAGATTGGAGTTTGGGTGCAGTGTAAATGCAACAGTGTTTTGATGGGCAGTATGTAAAGGGACCAATATCAGTTCTGGACTGTGAAATGTACCTTTTTTTTTTTCTTTTCCTTTTTAAGTAGGCTTCATGCCCAGTGAGGAGCCCAAGTTGGGGCTTGAACTCACAACCCTGAGATCAAGACCTGAGCTGAGATCAAGAGTTGGACACTTAACCAACTGAGCCATCCAGGTGCCTCTAAAGTGGACGTTTCTTGGAAAGAAAGTTAAAATAGATGTCAAGTGTTATTTGCAGAGACCTGCTATCTGAAGCTCTGCACGTGGCCTGTAAATCAAGGCTGCTTCGCTGTGTCACAGCTGAACTCTTCCAGACAAGAGTGGGATGTTTTATTACTACTGAATCATTTCAAACAAAAGTGTTTCTGATAGTCTATGATTTTAGAGAAAAAGATTTCTCAGTAAGAAATCAGTAGATGCTCCAATATTTGCGCTCTTATGACACTTTATGGTTGCAGCATATATTTGGGAGAAATGTTGTTTTCTGATAAATTTTCACTTGGCTTTATCTACAGTTCTGATTCTGGACTGATGAATGGTAGAGAAGATTTTTGCTTTGTTTTGCATTCTTCGTTGCTATTATTACAACTTCCTATAGTTTAAAATATTGGGGCCTAAGTCGCTGTCTCTTCCCGGGTAATCTTGTTCAAGACACTTGAAGAGATTGTATCTAATAAAAAAAATGTAGTGTAAGGATGTTGGGAGAAATCCTCATCAGTCTTTGTATGTAAGATTAAGCCTCGTTTATTTTTAATGACCAAATTACAATGCCTCCCACAGTATGTTGACAAGACCTCAGCATCCAAGAGTCTTGCAATTATGTCTGGCAATCTCCAAAGGGAGCCTCCCAAGTGCTCACACTCCCAGTGTGACATCTTCATATTCTTCCTTTCTTGTGTTAGCTTCCCCAGGCTAACAATCACTACCATCCAAGTCGTCTGAGAAAGACCTCCTCTTGCTGTGACTGATGAGTACGTGGCACCCTAGCCATGTTCTCATAGCTGTTGCTCACCAAGGGAGCAGAGCATTGAATGGTTCTATATGGACCTCAGGGGATGCCTCTTCTCACTATGATATCTTCTGGGTCTTAGAGCATTCTGTTCATGCTAAGTCTTTCAGGAAAGCTGCTTCTCTCTTCTGTGCCTCATCTCTTGCAAATAATCCTCAAAAACATAACAAGCAAAAAGAAAACAAAAAAACAGAGAAATAAGTCAACCAGTAATAATAATAATAATAATAATAATAATAATAATAGAAATGAAGTCCATATTCTTACAGATCTAAATCTGATCCTACCTTGCATGATGGATCAAACTACAACACTTGACTTCAGCTACAGAGTGCCACAATTTTGTCAAGAACAAAGAACTTGCCTTACATTTATATAGCTAAAGGGATCACCTGTTGATTTTCTAAAAACAAAGGAATGGTTTTTCTAGGTAATTTGAAGGCTACATCTTTAGAAGACCAAAACTTATTATAGTGCTACATTCAAAGTTTTTGCTTAATTTTACTCTTCAGAAATTTAAAATCTCTTGACTCAAATCTTAGCTAAAAGGAAATCCTTTTGCATAAATAATCTTTAACATGCCCTCCAATGAACATATATGGCCTCTCATACCTTGCTGGTTGGTCTGACCATGTGATATTTCTTTAACAGTGTTCCACAAGGTGAAAGTCAGCATAATACTTATGGTGGAATGACAAAGGAGAAAGATCATGGGGGGTGCTGATGAGCATATCATTGATGAAATCTAGCAAGAGCTCTAAGTAAGGTAGAGAACTAAGTCAGGAAAGAAAGGTGCTGATGGGGCTCTAAAAGAAAGCCTTCCGGATGGAGTATAAAAACAACACAAATAATAATTATTGAACATTTACTTTGGGCAGGCACGGCACATAAGACCCTTGTCTTCATTATCTTGTTCCAGACTTAGAACACCTTGAGGAGGCACATGCTAGTCTTATCTCCATTTTATGGATGAGGACACCCAAGTTCAAAGAGTAACTTGCTCAGAATCACTTAGCTGTAGTAAGTGACAGTGGCAGTTGTAAGCCAAAATGTCTGTGATTTCAGTACTTGGAGTTATTAGTTCTCAATATAATTTTCAAAATATCATGAGATTTGTGCCTTTTTCTGACTAAATAGACCTGAAATGCACATGCAAGTCAGTATCTGACACAGGTAAAGAACTAATACATCTATGTGTCTTGACACGCATACTCAAAAATTCTCTAAGCTTGCTTCCTTCACTGATATAATCAGCTACATCTTGACTTTTTTGGTTTCTGACTTATGAGTCCTCCTATTTTTACTATGTTACCACTATCCTTGTATTTTTCGGGTAGATGTCTCATTTTCAAGCTTATCATATTGATTTCTCCCTTTAGGATGAAAATTGGATGTAATTCAATTTCATGGACCAGAACCACTAGTAAGAGATAGCTTTACGGTTGCTAAATAATCACAAGGAAAATATTAGATATATTTGAAAAAAATTGTAAACCATTAGCTATGCATCTGATGTGCAAAGTGTATTAATGAAAATTTATAATGGATCCAGCAACCCCATTTCTGGGTATATATCCAAATTAAATTAAATCAGTATCTTAAAGAGATATGCATTCCTATGTTCACTGCAGCATAGCCAACATAGGGAAACAACAAAACAACCTAAGTGTCTGTCAACAGATGAATGGATAAAGAAATGTGATATATAATGGAATATTGTGTGTGTGTGTGTGTGTGTGTGTGTGTGTGTATATATATATATATATATATATATATATAGTGATGGAAGAGAATTCAACCGTAAAAAAAGAAGGAAATCCTGCCATTTGAGACAACATGGATAAGTCTAGAGGATGTTATGCTAAGTGAAATAAACCAGTGACAGAAAGGGAAAAAAAAACCCTGCATGATCTCACTTGTATGTGGAATCTAAAAAACTCAAACTCAGAGAAGCACAGTATAGAATGACGGTTGTCAGGGCCAGGGTGAGAGGGTGGCAAGGAAAATGGGGAAATGTTGGTCAAAGGGTACAAACTTTCAGTTATAAGATGAATAACTTCTGGAAATGTCATATATAGTTGGTGACTAGTTAAAATATTGTTTTATATATTCCAAATTTGCTGAGAGAGACCTTAAGCCTTTTCACCACACACACTCACAGAAAGGTAACTTCTTTCTGTAAGTGTGATGGATATGCTAATTAGCTTGATTGTGGTAATCATTTCACAATGTATATGTACGTCAAATCATCACATTGTACACCTTAAATACACACCATTTTTATTTGTTAATTATACTTCAATAAAACTGGAAAAACCATACTAAAAAGGACCCATGAAGGTGAAACACTTAGCACAGGCAAAAAATCCAATATGAATATAAATGTAGTTCCTTTAGTTTTATCTTTAGTAGGTTTGATTTTTCTCTCCACTGCTCATGAGAAGGAATAAAAAATTAATTAAAAGCCGAGTCCAATCTATTCATTTAAGCAGAAGCTTTATCTAATACTTGGTCCCTCTTAGCAAAATAAAAGCCACACATATAGTGCTCAGTTTATCAAATAGCCTCTCAGTTCCCCGATTTCTCTCTCTCATGGTGTCACTGGCTATAGGGGAAGGGTGTGGCTTATGGATCATCATGAACATGAAGTGTCAAGAGTCCTGAGATGTCTTATGCATCTTCTGGTTTCCAGAACCACATCCAATTTAATTTTGGTATTTTCTGCTGGCATTCATGGTCAAAGTGTAACTTTAGTTTCCAGAACTACATCCAATTTAATTTTGGTATTTTCTGCTGGCATTCATGGTCAAAGTGTAACTTTAGTTTCCAGAACTACATCCAATTTAATTTTGGTATTTTCTGCTGGCATTCATGGTCAAAGTGTAACTTTTGTCTTTTGCTTCTATCACTTAATGGAGACTGTCAGCATCATTGGTGGCAGCCACAATGCTAAATCCAACAATTATGTCTCTGTCATTATTTACGTGACCCTTCAGCAGGATCTGTCATGGTTGATTTTTCCTTTCTTTTTGCTATTTTTCATTGATATGGCTTCCAGAACACCACATTCTCTGGGTTTGTCTCCTATCTTCCAAAGGCTCCTTCATCAGTCTGCTTGGGTGGTTTCTCATTTCATCCCTGACCTCTTAATGTTGGAGGGCCCAGATTGCTCTTCTGAAATCCAGTCCCATATTTTGAATAGCTTACCTGACAACTCCACTTAAAGGCCTGAGAGAAAACTCAAACTTACCCCCACTCTGCCCTTCTTGTAATCTTCCCTTTCTTAGCCAGTGGCAACCTTATTCCAGTTGTTCAGACCAAAAATCTTGGAGTCCTGAGATTCTGCCAGTCCATGACCTTGTCTCGTGCCCAATACGAGGGAGACAGAAATTAGGATATTTTGTTCCTAAGGTCCTGCCTTTGTGATTCCCAACACTTTCTCTTCTCTTACCTCACAATGTCACTCTACTATAGCACATAACCACATGATTGTTTTGAAAACTGGAGTTTTGAGTCATCTTGGGGTAAAATTATATATAGTTTACAGTTAACATTTGCAGTTTATAGTCTGAGGTGATCTGTTTCATCAGAATCAATTATATCCATCAATTGTCCTCTGTAGACTTGACTGATAATTTTAACTGGCCGCATTTCCTTGGCTTTCTTTTGGCCCTGCATTGGGCCTCAAATTCAACAATGTCTAAAACATCATCTTTCCAGGAAGGGACACTGACAGCTATGTTTCTGCTTCTTCTAGAACTAGTACTGCAATTCTTTTCAGAATTACTCCTCTGTCTCCTCCCTGAGCTTCCTTGAGCGTTGCTATTTTCTTACGTGAGTCTGCCCCGCTGGCCTCATTTGGTTGGTTTAGGGATGTCAACCTGGCCTAAACTAAGCCAATCATAGTCTTTAAAAACCCTAGTTACAATGAACTGATCTATTATTATATGACACTAGGTGGGTCAATTAGAATCCTTTCTTAGAATTTTTGAACTTGGACGCACAGAGAGTAAAAGGCAGAGAGTAAAACTGCCATTTACTCTCTGTGCATCCAAGTTCAAAAATAGAGATAAAAAACTAGTTTAAAAATAGAGATAGAACCAAGTTCAAAAATAGGGATGGAACCTATGAAAAGTGAAACTAGGGAGCTGTTGTGGCCACATTTCCAACTCTGTAAAAGAAAGTAGTCTGTAGTGGCAGAGAATGAAACCAATATCCAGAGAGAGGCACTGATGAAAGGGGGGAGGACTAGTGATATTTCAGTCCCTGGATCTAGTTTCCCTGAGGCCCAGTTGTATCTCTGGCCTTTCGGAGGTATTAACGGAGAATAGTATACTTTGTATTACAGAGTCCCATTGCTAACTAGCTTAGGGGAGAAAAAAGGAATTTATTTTCTTATATGGTTGGGAAGGAGCTTACAGTAGCTAATATGATCAGTGAAATAACTGCATTAACCAGGCCTCTATTTATTTCTGGAACTGACACTTCAGAACTGCCAGATCTCTTTTTATCCATCTTGCATCTCTGCTTGCCTCAGCTTTTGACTTGGTCTCAGTTGAACCCCCGCAATTAGGCTTTTTCTAGGCTGCTGAGGAAGACAGTTGTAAGCTGCTCCAGTCTTTCATCTATCCTAAAGACAAAAGTTCTAGGGAGAAAATCTCTGTTAGTTTTAATGAAAAGTCTCCTGAGGTCCCCTGATTGATTGGCTTAGCTCAGGTCTTAGGACTACCTCTGAGCTAATCACTCTGGCCAAAAGCATGGGTGCTATGATTGGCCAGACCCAGTTCCTATGCTATTTCTATGTGCGTGGGTAGGTCAGACATAGCTGTAATCAAAACATAAAAGTCTTATTAGAATGGATATCAAAATATATTCTAGGAAGACAGCACCATAGCTCTCACAGTTCACTACCCTATTGTTGGTTTAATCCTTGGATTCCATGCAGCGAGAAAAGTCATTTTTTTCCCTAAGCCAAATGAGTTATTTTCTTTCATTTGCAATCAAGAGTCTTGATGCATATACACTTTTTCATCTCTCTTTTCCTTAGGTGCTTGTCTTCCAGAATGGAAGTGTTTGCTGAATCACCCTTTTGGATATGTGGGAATCCTCTTCCGTTTCTGCCTATTCCTCATTCTCCATACCCAAATATCCTATGTGAGTTCTCACTAAAATATTTCTACAACCAACCTCACTGTTCCATCCGTATCGTCACCACTGTTCTTCATGCCTTTATCATCATATGCTTGATTTGCTGCCTCATTAGTCTTCTTACTTTCAGTCTTGTTTTTTGCATTCCTTCCTCCACTCTATTGTGCAGGTAAAATGGTAGTGTCGTTTCTCTGAATAAAATTTTCTCTTGGCACTCACTGCTAAGAAGCTAAAAACTTCTTGATGATGTGTACAGGAGCTTTTGTGTACTTCAGCTAAGGATGCCTCATGTGTCCCTCGGTGTTCAGGTCTTCGCATCCGTTCTTACTTGTGTGTCCCATTAATTGGCTTTGTATTATCTTTGTCCTATTCCTTGCAAGCATTGCTGCAAAGCTTGTCCTAAACGCCAATATCAAATCAGATGTCTTTTATTTGCTCTTGGGATGCCTTGATAACCTGACTCTTTCTGCCTTTATTATTTACCAGGTTCTCAAACGTACTGTTACACATAAATCACTTATGGAGCTTGGTCCTTACCCAACCCAGACACATTGCATCAGAAATATTTTTTTATTTATTTAAAAAAATTAATGTTTATTTTTCAGAGAGAGAGAGAGAGAGAGAGAGAGAGAGAACAAGCAGGGTTGGGGCAGAGAGAGAAGGACACACAGAATCTGAAGCAGGCTCCAGGCTGCATCAGAAATATTTTTTTAAATGCCTTTCACAGATTCAGAAACAGATGGTTTGTAGAGCATTCATTTGGCTGACACTGTGTTTGAGTATCTCTTGCTACTGCCTGCTTTTGAAGTTCTGATTCCTCTACCTATTCCTGAGACTTCTGATTGGCTGAACTGTCTTTGAAGTCTCTTTAGGTTTACATCCTAGTCATCCCTGCTCTAGACCTTTGTGCCATCAATTGGGAATCAGCTATTTCAACCATTGACCTCTCCTATAGTTATATAGCCCCTTCATTATTCCCCATTCTTGGATTTATTCTATTCTTGCTTTATCATCTCAACTTCAACTCCTAGTTCAAGTACAAATCATTTTTCTCAACTAGTTTGGCTATATCTCCAATCACAAATGCTCCCTCTCATTTGAGAGCCCCGAATTATGATTGCTAGATAGTTACTAGTGCTTTAAAATTACTGTCAAGACTCCAATTAGTGGTATGTTATAGCTGAGGGCAAATTGTGTGCATCTCTTCCAAATTCCACATTCAATAAAATCGGCTATGTTTGAAATTGGCTATGGTGAGAATATTTACATCACAGAAATCAGCAAATACTCAGAAAATGTTACTTACCCCCTCCCCCTGAAGGACTGGTAAATGTTACCAGCCAACCCTATTTCCAGTAGAAGACCCAGATGTGGGAATCCTGGTGCCAACCTAGAGTACCTGGTATAATCCTCGTAGGTGAAAAACAGATACCATGGATTAATAGCAGCTGAAAGCAAAGGTGGACTGAGCCTGGACAGTTAATGGTCTCTAGGCCTTAAAAAGTAGAAAAGTAGGGTTCTAAACCTGTTCCACTCCTACATTGATCCATCTCAGTTAATGGCAACAACAGTCACAAGGACTTTACACAAGTCATTTAAGCAACCTGTGTATCAAGTTCCTCATCTATAAAATGGGAATACTAATAACATCTGTCTCATAGGGTTATGAGGATTAAATGAGTTATGATTGGCAAAAGGCATAGGATAATGCCTGGCACAATCATGATTTCCTGACGTAGTATATAGACGTTTAAATAATTTCGGATAGAAACCCATAGAATTAACCTTGCTTTTATCCTTTTTTTCATACCCTATGTCCACTCTGTCAAGAAATCCTTTTACCTTGAATATATACGTATATATCTGGATCTGACTTCATCTTATCACCTCTACTGTGGCCATCTTGGGTCAAGCCTCCATCATCTCAATCTAAATTGTTTTGATGATGGTCAGCAGATAGTTTTTCTGGCTTTCACTCTTTTGGCCCCTCCTACCCACCCCCCAACTCCCTGTTATTTTAGTCTGTTCCTAAAATAACAACCAGAGTGATCCTTTTCCATCATTTTTACACGATGTTAACTCCTTAGCTGAAAAACCTTCCAATGGCTCCCCATTTCCTTAGGGGTAAAAGACAAAGTCTTCACAATGGCCTACAAGGTCTTGGCCCCACTCTAAGCTGTCCTCTGACTCTTTTTCTATGACATTCCCTCACTCAATTCTCGCTCAATGGCCCGTCTAGCCATTCTATAATGGACTAAGAGAGGAAAATATAGTAGGATTGTGAAAATAAGAATGGGTATGACAGTAAGAACGGACATAGTGAATGAAGTGGGGGCAGGTGTGGAGGGTTGGGTTTAAGTAGGTACAGGGCAGCCAAGAAAGAGTCAGAATAGGAGAAGGTCAGAAATTTTTCCAAAGCAAATCAAGTAAGAACAAGATCTATACCCAGCCACTTGGAAATGGGCCTAGTATGAAGGAGCCAAAAAAGCAGCCCCAACTAATACCTTGCAGAGAACCTGGCAAGCTTGAATGCTCCTGAGTCCTGGGTAGAACTGGGCCAAGTGTGGGCTGGCTTTGTTGTGGAGGTAGGTATTCAGCGTGAGAAAGCCTATGCATGTCTTGACAAAAAATATTTCCAAACCTGGTGGTATGCAGAATACACTCCACTAATAATATTGACCTCCTTCTCTCCTAGAAAAATGATGAGAACTGAATGTTCCTTGGGAGCAGCTGGGATGAGACTAGGATGAGGGCAAGGGTTAACACAGCAAAGAGCAAAACTGGAAAACAGGGAACTTGGAGAATTAGGCTTGATCTAGCTCATGGATAAACTTCCTTTTTTTCAGAGAAGAGAAGGCATAGCACAAAAGTAGATTATACTGAGTTTCATCTTTAAAATGTCATCTTGATAGGGCCAGGGTTGTAAACCAAACAAGCAGATAGTCAAAAACAAAGCAAATCCAAAAAACAAGTCTTTTGCTTCTCCAACTGAAAAATATTGCACTAAGAAAAAGATCCTGTAACAGAATCTTTTGGAATCCTACAACAAAATCAGGGTGGGATCCTGACTATTGTCTTATAGCCTAGCCTCATCCCCTGGCTCCTCTCTTTTTCTGGTGCTGATTTCAGTCTTTAATGCTGTTGCAGTCTGCACATGTACCTTTTTTGCTGTGTTTCTCATCCATGTGCTCACTGTTATCTCTTTGTTGCTAAGATTCAATATCCCTTACGATTAAATGGCTGTACCTTGTGTACTCACTACTCACTTTGCTTAGGTCTCTATGCTTTAGGTTCCTGTTGATACAGTTGAACCTAATATTTTAATGTGTCTCTTGCTTGCCTTGTTCTCACCTGCATCTACCTCATCCTGGTTTCTTCTATTCCATGTCCTTGGGATGATAACTCAGATTACCCTCAGATATATACCTACAGAGATAGACTATGTAAATATCTCACTGCAGGATAGAAAATTCCATCATAACATATCCAGCCACAAAATAAAAGATTATGGAGTGCCAACAAAGTCAAAGCTTGGTTTTACGCTACAAAAATTTGTTTTATCTGAGAGTTTAGGACCTGGTGATGAACCATTTCTACTCACATGCAGTCAAGTTGTTGGTTCCCTATGTAGTCTGCCACTCAGCTAATGTATCCTTCCCTCAGCTGCTGAGAGCACTGAAGCTAAGGCGTAGATCTACAACTTTTTGAGAGATTGCCCTTGGCTGATGGGAGCTGGCTCAGCTGAGATACTTGGGAAATTACTCCTCTCTTCTCCTACCAGTCAACCTGGATTCGATTTCAAACCTCACTTTTTGTGTAGGATCAGGTTGAAGCGGGGGGTTGGGGGAGAGCCCATGTAATCACTATACATGGCTCTTTGAGAAAGGTTATGTGTCTGTGACTTTGTGCTGAATGAGTGGTGCCAATTAAAATGATCCTTCCTCCCGTCTTTAAATAAAATTTACCTGGAGACTTAGAATTTTAAGGTGATTCAAGCATGAAAACCTTTCTCCAACTCTGATTAGGGTATTATTTCCAGATGAGGGCTCTGATACATCTTTTGGACAAGCTGTCAAACCCATACTTCATTGAGTATGCCTTAACCCAGTAATGACTTGTGTCTTTTGAGGTAATATATCTTCAGACTTATAAAATACAGGTAGGAGGTAGTATGTTAGTCCCCCACATCAAATTGCATTGATGTGAGGCTCTAGAGAGAGATATTCGATTCTGTTTCCATGGCAACTGCTTCACTGCTCAAGGGGAAAACAGGACAGCAATTGAAGTCTGTGTTAATAGCAGCTCTAAAAATAATCAGTAATGTGTTGAAACAAAGTGAAACACCCAGGAAGCAATAGGTAAAAATTATAACCACGAAGGGTGGGATTGAACAATAAGGTGTTGTGCAAATATTATTACAAATACAATATGCTTTGAGAATTACAGGATGGCTGATGACAAATAGATTTCTGAGGAGAATCAGTTATTTTATTTGTTCATTCAGGTGACTATTGAATACTGATTCTATGGCAGCTATGAGGTAGGGCCTGAAGACACAGAGATGTCTCTATCTTCCAGGTTGCCATGGCTTTATAGAGACGATAGAATAAAAGTCCACCATAGGTATAATGGATGTTTCATTTGTCTATCTAACACCATTCTGTTTCCCACTGTGTTGCAGCCAGGAGATTAAGGATTTGTGTTGGATGGATATCACATCCAGCTCCAGGGGCAATTCAAAATCATTTACAGCAGCTATTGTTTTAGCAATAAGCATGTAACCAGGGTATAAACCTCTATGACACTCTTATCTATAGTGATTGTCTTTTGGACAAAGCTCAGAAATCTTGTTTGATGGTTGTGAGATGCTTCTAATCTTTTTTACCTAGATGCGAAAGAGGGATCATGCAGTCTGCTGTTTCTTCAAGAAGCCACCTTGTGATCAGGAGGAAAGTCAGCCAAGGATACAGCCAAAAAGACCACAAAGAAACTTAGCCAGACATGGCTGAACTGAGCTAAAGCCTACCCTACCTCTGGATATTTGAGGGAAACTAGCCAATAAAATTCTTTTTTGTGGAAGCTTGACTAGGGTCTCTGGGTTTTCTGTTGCCTGAAACCGAAAAGAGTATCCACTAATGTCAAATGACAATACCAGGGGATGGGTGAAATAATGGAAATAAGCAGAGGGAATTATTGGATGTACAGAGAAAGAATAAATAAAGGGAGAAAGAGTAGGTAAAAACTAACTTAATCTTGGAGAAAGGAGTGCAGCAAAATCCTATTTCCTGTATTGTGAGGTACAGAACCCAACTTTTCTGTCAGCATAGTGCCTGATTGTCTAACTCTCCAGGATTTCTGGCTACTGGCAAAATGGGTCTCTCTTAACCCAAGCTTCATGACATAGATGTAGCATGAACCTAAAGAGGCTTCAGCTCTAGTGCACTTCACTTACACTGCCCCTTTGGGTCTGGGGTCAAAGTAGCAGGCCCAGCTACACATTGGCAGATTGTCCTAACTTAAAGGTCACTCTCTAAAATCTGGTAGTGTTTCTGGGCTGTGGGCAGGGTGGAGGTGGGCTGATGGCACCATTGAACTATTTCTATATTTTTCCGGCTTCTATTAAGCCCTGGTAAGCCCCATCAAGTACCTGGACCTTATATTTGACCCCAATGAACTACTCCCTGCTCTCATCTCTTCCTTGAACACTAAGAACTAGGCTTCCTGGCTGTTTAGCACGGCACATCCCCAGACTGGAAGAGTGCAGAAAAAAAGGTGAAATCCGGCTGAGTTAGACCAGCTCCTATGGACAGAAGCTGTGTGTGTGTGTGTGTGTGTGTGTGTATGTGTGTGTGTGTGCATGTGCACACATGTGCAAGTGCCTGCATGTGTAAATTATTTCACAATGTGTACATATATCTAATGATCACATTGTACACTTTAAGCACATACAATTTTATTTGTCAATTATACCCCAATATATCTGGGAAAAAAAGCACTAAAGAAACAGAAATTGATTGAGTCACAAGATAATAATTGCTAAGGTGAAGGTAAAAGAACAGGAGTTTCATGGTCTTACATGCAGTGTGTAAGTGCTATTAAAAAACACCACCACTGCGGCGCCTGGGTGGCTCAGTCGGTTGGGCAGCCGACTTCGGCTCAGGTCACGATCTCGCAGTCCGTGGGTTCGAGCCCCGCATCGGGCTCTGTGCTGACAGCTCGGAGCCTGGAGCCTGTTTCGGATTCCGTGTCTCCCTCTCTCTTTGCCCCTCCCCTGTCCATGCTCTGTCTCTGTCTCAAAAATAAATAAAACGTTAAAAAAATTAAAACAAACAAACAAACAAACAAAAAAACACCACCACTTGGGGCGCCTGGGTGGCTCCTTCGGTGAAGCATCTGACTTCAGCTCAGATCATGATCTCTTAGTTTGTGAGTTTGAGCCCCGTGTTGGGCTCTGGGCTGACAGCTCAGAGCCTGGAGCCTGCTTCGGATTCTGTGTCTCCCCCTCTCTCTGCCCTGTCCCTGCTCATGCTCGGTGTCTTTCTGTCTCTCAATTGTAAATAAATGTTAAAAAAAAAGAAAACAAAACAAAAAACAAAAAACCAAACACCACCACCACCAAGCTGGAGATGAAAAGTACTCTGCAATAGAAAGTTCAATAATCTGAATTTCTGTTCTGCTCTACTTCTAACATTAAGCAACCTGAGTAAGTGATTGACCTAGAATTACTTTTTTACACTATCAATCTGTTTGGTAATATGGAAGTCAGCAAGAAAGATTTAAAAAGAGTTTAATTAAGAAAACATAATTTAAAAATGATAGAATGATCTATATCTTTGGATAGTGCTGCTGAACATATAAAGTTAAATGAGAGAGAAGGTCTTATATAGTGAAAATATTGTCTAATTTGAATTCAAGAATTCTGATTCTGGCTGTGCCTTATCTGTGCCTTTCCTTAGGTCATTTGCTTGTGCAGGTCTCGATCTGCTTCCTCTCTAAGATCAGTGTGTCATAGCAGCTTATCTCTCAGGCCTCCTCTGGTTCTAAGATTCCACTGTAGAATACAAGTATGTTTCAGTTATCCAAACTTGGTTTTGTTTCCTTTATATAAAAATGTTTGTTTGAAACAATCCTTGCTGGAGTTTGTAGCATTTCTTGAATCTGAACTCTCATGGCCATTTTTTTTTCTTCAAATACTGCTTTTGTCAGATTCTCTCCTTTCTTTCTATACCTCAAATTATTCTTGTCTTAAATCTTTCTCATAACCATGTCTAAGAAGTCTCTTATACTCCTTTATGTATTTTCTAACCTAGTAACTGTCTGTGTTTCAGTTTATATATAGTTTTCTGACCCACCTTTCAGTTTACAAATTCTCAACTCTATTTTGTTTTTAAAATTTTTTTAATGTTTATTTATTTTTGACAGAGAGAGAGAGAGAGAGAGAGAGAGAGAGACAGAGCAGAGAGAGAGGGAGACACAGAATCCGAAGCAGGCTCCAGGCTCTGAGCTGTCAGCACAAAGCCCGATGCGGGGCTCGAACTCACAGCCTGCGACATCATGACCTGAGCCGAAGTTAGACGCTCAAATGACTGAGCCACCCAGGCACCCCTCTATTTTGTTTTTTATTAAGCTGACCAAGAGGTGGTTATTGGTTTTCTTTGACATATCTTTCCTTGAGTTCAGTGAGTTTTTTGGAACTTTGAACTGATGTCTTTTGCCAGTTTGAAAATTCTCTGTCATTATCTCTTTCAATATTGTTTCTGCCACATTGTCTTTCTCTTTTCTTCTGGGCATCCAGTTATGTATTAGATCTTTTAATTGTGTCCAATGTATCTCTTAAACACTCAGTTCTTATTTTTTTCCAACTTCTTCTCTGACAGTTTTTATATTTCTTAGGCACCTGTTTCTGATTTTACAAACCTTGCATTTTTACCTTGTCCAATCTGCCTTTTAAACCCAAATAAATACTTTTCATTGTAGATATTTTTTTTTCAGATTAAGAATGTTCATTTGATTCTTTTTAATGGTTCCAATTTTCTGTTGAAATTTTCTCATTCTTCATCTTTTTTGTTCATCTTTTGCTTTTTTAACTTTCTAATCTTAGTATTTTAAAGTCTGAATCACCAGTGGATTCTTTATCTCTTTCTCTCTTTTTTTAAAAGTTTATTTATTTATTTATTTAAAAAAGAATTTTTTAATGTTTATTTATTTTTGAGACAGAGACAGAGCGTGAACAGAGGGGCAGAGACAGAGACACACAGAATCTGAAACAGGCTCCAGGCTCTGAGCTGTCAGCACAGAGCCCGACGCGGGGCTCGAACCCACGAACGGTGAGATCATGACCTGAGCCGAAGTGGGATGCTTAACCGACTGAGCCACCCAGGCACCCCTAAAAGTTTATTTTTGAGAAAGAGAGAGAGCGAGAGAGAGCACATGCACACATACATGCACAAGCAAGGGAGGGGCAGAGACAGAGGGAGAGAGAGGATCCCACTATCAGCGCAGAGCTCAATGTGGGCTTGGGCTGTAACTCACAAACCGTGAAATTGTCACGTGACCAAAATCAAAGAGTAGGATGCTTAACCAACTGAGCCACCCAGGCATCCCCCTGTCACTCTTTTTAAAACGATTGTCTCTATTTTATAGTTCAGAAAAATAAGACATTGCATGAGAAATGAACTCCACCGTATAATGTGTAATACAGTCACAGGTCTTAAGTAGAATTTGGTGTAATGACTATCATTTCCCACGTTTAATCAATAAGCATTGTTCCTTTTTTAGAGGACCTGCAGAAATTACCCATATTAAACACACTGAAAATAAACATTAAATACCATTAAATGATGAGTAGCTCTAAATTTCTCTAACCTCTTTGCATTCATTAACTAGCTCTCCAGAGTGAAAATAATTATGGTTTTCTGTTTCTTTAAAATATTGACTGAAAAAGATTTCCAGTTTCAGAAACATAAAAACTAACGTCATTTGGTTCTAAACAAAAATATACCTTAATTATCAAGCTAAAACCATAGCAAAAAAAAAATAATAATGACATTATCACCTGAGGTTTTCCTCAGCCTATTTGTTCACCATGTAATCAGACTCTCTTAAATTAATTTCAGCAGAAAGTCTGCCAGTTCATGGGCTTGCCCCATAGCACATCAGGGGATCGTTAATACATTGGGCAGTTAGAAGAACAGTGGTAGTAGAACATCTTATTTTATACAGAAGTGGGAATCGTTATGAATATTTTTTTCTTGTTTCAGTAACAAGATTATAGTACTTTATAGTATGACATACTTTAATGTTTAAAGAATAAAAAAATGCAAGTGAGCACCGTAATACACTTGAAAGAAGTGTATTTATTTCACGGGCCCAAGTGTATAACTTTCACAGGCACAAAGTTCCCTGTTTTAAGTAAATCTAGCTAACCCTCACTGTTCATTAGGACTATTTCATATATGCCATCTTACAAATAAGCAACACTTTACAAAAGGCTCTTATCTACTACCTAGTTCTTAGAATAAATGTGTTTATACTTTGAACAGTCATGTGGATACTATAAAGATTACTATTCTTGATGAAATTTATTGCCTTCTGTCATGATTTCTTTAATCTCTTTTTACAGCGAACAAATGACTTTCTAAAAAGTCTGAATCTTGTAAGTACAGGTCACCTCCTGGTTAAAGCTGGAGTACTCCGCAGCAGCTAAAAATGTGATGGGCAGCCATTTTTTGGCCTTCTAACGTATGATGCAAACAAAGTTTACGCAAGTCAGAGAGAAGGACAAAGTTGTCAAGTCTTATTTTATGGAACTATGGGGATTCCAGCCAAATTTCTTCTGACAAGAAATTTTCAGTTGCCTTTGGGGGAGATGACCACTGGCAGCCTACTGTTGGAGACATTTGGTGCAGGAAGCCATTGACTTGCACAGGCGTATGGGAAGAAGAATGGTCAAGCAGTAGCCTGGGCTAGAGGAAGTCCAGTGTGAAGTGAGATGTGCTCCCAGGTGCAAAAAGTGGCCAAATAGCATTGGACTGGGCTTCTCCAGGTGATCAGGGCCAGCAGTGGTGACTCTGTGGTGGCCCTGTGGATGGCACCTATATCTCTTTATTTCTTGTCTTTTCTCTTCATATTGGTCATTTTCTTTTATTTTTAGCATGCGTATAATTTTCAGTTGCTTTTCAGATTATGAATTATAAACTGTAAAGGCTTTATAGAATATTCTTCCAAAAAGTATTAAGATTTTTAGTCAAAGAGTTACAGTGAATGACCTTGATCCAGTCAAGACTTGTTTTTCAGCTTTGTTATGCCTATTTCCATTTTGCTTTTATTCATAGGGGTGGTCATTAGCCCTAGGGAATGCCTAGGTCTCAGCGCTTCAAGTCTCTTCCATCTTGAATAACAATCTTTTAACACCCTGGTGCTCTCTGGTTGCTGAAATCTACCTCAGTTCTTGAGCTTTCTGTCTGCTGTTTGCTAATTTATTCAGGATTGCCTTGAACATTCACAGTTCAGAAGCTGACCAGCCATTTGAGGGAAATTTGAATGCAGATTTTTGGGCACTCCCTCCAAAGTTCCTTTCTCTCCAATATTTTGCTCCTCAAATCCCATCTCCTTGGGCATCCCCAAACTCACTCTCTGACTCCTCAGACCTAGCAGCATGCTGCTTTCTTCTTGAGCTCTTTTCACTCTTGCCAACACTGGGAAAGTGCCCTCAGAAAAATTCTGAGGAGTGCACCTTGTGTGCTTTCTTTTCTCAAGGATTCTTGCTGCTCAATGTTACTTGAGCTAGTTCTCCAATGCTTTCAAAGAATTTTTTATGTTTTCCCAACTTTTAAAGTTATTTTTGGTATAAGATTTAGTTCAACATAAGCTACATTATTGGGTCCAGGGCCAAAAATTTTATCCATTAAATTTTAATTTCAACAATTTGTTTTATCACCTGAGTGGTATTTTATTTTTATTTTTATTTTTTGAGAGAGAGAGCATGCATGTGAGTAGGGGAGAGACAGAGAGAAAGACAGACAGAAAGAGAGAGAGGGAGAGAGAGAGAGAGAGAGGAAGAATCTTAAGCAGGCTCTATGCCCATCATGGAGCCTGACTTTGGTCTCAGTCTCACAACTGAGAGCATGACCTGAGCCAAAATCAGGAGTCAGATCCTTAACTGATTGAGTCACCCAGGCACCCCACCCGTGAATAATATTAAAAAAACTTTTTAAAAATATGTCCTCATTATTTTTAATCCCTTTTTATTGCATGCTCACTTTGTCTTCCTTTAAACATTTTATATATATATATGTATATGTATATATATGTATATATATATACATATACATATATATATAATAAATTTATATGTGGATTCTGACAATTCTAAAATTTGTTTTTTTTTCCTTCTTTGCATGCTTAGTGATTTTTTGTATTCACCTCATATAAACTGATAATAATTTGTGGAAGTTTTAAATTTGAGAATCCTTCCTTTTTAGAAAACTTGTAAACAGTGGATTATATATGTTTTTCCTTATTTATTATGGGTCTAGGCTTAAAGTAAGAAGGCCTTTGAGTATCTAGCCTTACATACTGCTGAGGCAGAAGTTATATATTTTAATCTCAAATTATGCTTTCCATGGAAAATTTAGAAAAGTAATACAAATGTTTAGTGATATACTTAGATTCACCATGCTTCTTAGACATTTGAAAGCCTTAGCTACAGAAATTCCAAACCCATCTATTAAACATTATTTAAAAAAATTATGTATTTGAGAGGGAAAGTTACCTACTTGCTAGCAGAAATTCAACCAATTTTAAAGGATTTTTTTTCTTACTTAAGGAAAAGAAAAATGCCTTTTCCAGGATCCAATAAGAGAATAGGTGAAAATAAGCTTTGGTTCAGTTTGAAATTTATGATGGATTGGTACGTAAATTATTCATTAAATGAAAATGAATAATCTATGAAACTAATCAAGCCAGTCTAGTACCATTACTTGGCAGATGACAAATTTGGCCAGATTAGAATTGCCATATTTGATGCTGGGTATAGGCATGATCTATAAAACAATGGGAAGACTTGAAATCTGAACGTAGAAGATGTGTCTATTAGATGTGGGCAGATTCTAAGGGTGGTACATGGGCGAGAAGGTGGAGAACTGACAGAACTGAAAATTTTTAAAAGCAATCCAGTCTGGAAGGTCGGGTCCTACATGCTGCCTGACTTGCTAGACCACCGAGTATCTTTTTGGAACCCAAAGTAGCATGACTAATTTTAGCAGAATATACTCCTGCTTAATTTTGAAGTCTTTTGTTAAGTACAGAGGGAGATAGTGAGCAAATCCTGGATACCATGCTGCATTGGTAACTTGGTAAGACTGACCACTATTTCTTGAACCTGCAATTATGTATTCATCAGTGCTTTATCCCATCAATGTTTTCTTTCCCTGGTCTCTTTAGAGAGTGCTTAGTCATTAGCATCATCCTTCCAAGAAAAAAAGAGCAAGTACATGGTTTACAGATGGCTACCTTCTTTCTGGGTCGTCACATGGCAGAGACCAGAGAAAGGAGGCAAGCTCTCCTTTGTCTCTTCTTACGAGGGCAAAAATTCCATCATGAGGGCTCTACCTTTGTGACCTAGTTACTTCCTGGAGTTCCCATCTCCATTTATATCATACTGGTAATTAGAGTCTCAACATATGAATTTTGAGGGGGCACAAACATTCAGTTAATAGCCCTTACCAAAAGCACCTAGCTAAGAATATTTTGTTTACAAATTCCTCAACTCAGTGGAATTAAATGTAGATCTATTGTCATAAACTGTATTTCTGGCTGTTTCTATATTATGAGGAATTAGTACAGAGATAAAAAAAAAAGGAGTGCTGCCTTTGAGCTGATGATTACTTCAATCAAGTTTGTTTATTGCCCAAAAAACTGCAAAATAATGTGCTTTCTTAAACCAAAGCATTGGTAATTTCCTGTGGAAAAAGAATTGGGGTGTGTTATATTTAGGGAAATGACATGTTCATTCTTATACAAATATTTAGTTTTCTTCTGTGTGTCACACTACTTTGTATCTGCTCATTTTTTTATGTTTCAGAAACCCATTCCAGGCTTCTCACCAAAGCTTTTTGGCTTATAATTTTTGTCTATGCTACACATTATGTGGCCATGGGAACCCTAGGACCGCCTTTGGAAAACAGTGTGATTTTCCTATAAAAAGTGTCTTTATGGGTACAGATCTGGCGATGGCCTGCAGAGGATTTGATTTCTTCCTGTAATTTTCCTTAGACAGTCCCTCCACACCCAGGAGTGTTCCTGGTTTTCATTCTATGGTTTGTGAATTTTTGTCACTCTCAAATTTCTTCTTTTCCCAGTATCTACATGCTATGACCTTGCTTTGAGAAAGGGCTAGAATCAGTCCGGCTGGGTAGGTGAGGGTGCCTGACTGGGCAGAACATATGATATTAGCACAGTCTGTCTTTTCCAAACCAAGGAATGAAGTGCCAAAGAGGAAATGAACTCTCATAAAGAGGAAAAAAGTACAGCATAACTTTACATAAATTACAAATGCTGTTTTGACACTTACGACAACTTTTTGCTCTTTTCTATTCTTCCTTTTTTGGCATTTTCCTATCTTCTTGCTGGCCTGCCCTGTTCTTTTTGGGGTTCCTCAACTAGAGCCATGGTTCTCAAACTTTAGCATATGTCAGATTATCTGGAGGGCTTGTTACAATACAGATTGCAGACCCTCTCCTCCAGAGTTTCTAGTCCAGTAGGTTTTGGGTGGCTCAAGGATTCACATGTCTAATAAATTCCCAGGTGCAGTTGATGCTGATGGTCCAGGGCCACACTTTGAGAGACGATAGTCTGGAGATTGTGTTTTATCATCTTAACATTTTCATTCATTTATTCATTATTTCATTCACTCACTCATTCAGTCAACATTTATTGGGATATCATTGGCCTTTAGTGGGTCTTTAATAAATGGTAAGTTGTTGTGCATTTCCCTGAGTCTCAGCAGCCTATGGGTACCAAGCACTCTTTAGTGGGAGGACTGCACGGACTCTTACCCTCTCCTGCATAAAACAAGACCTCCAGCACCTCTCAAACAAGCATGCAACTGTGTCACAGAATGCCAGGGTTTGTCACTCAAATGCTTATCACCCAGTCGTTTCCAGTTACCACATTCCAGCTTCTCATGGATGTTTCTGTCTGTGCAGCTAGTAATGTTGACTGACTCACTGCTGAGCCTGCTGTTGCTGCTGCTGCCTTCCACGTGAAGCATGAGGGTCCGTGCCACGGGTGCAGCCTGCCAGGGCTCCCCAAAATTGCCAACACCTTGAAGCAGTCAGGAAAATGGGGTCATCCCTGATCCTGCTTCACATTTCCTTGCCTGGAAACCACAGCGGGCTGCTGATGCCTCGACATATCACAGAACAAGATGTGAAAATATATCCATCTGTGTTTGTCTGTGGTTATTTCCTGGGGCTTGAATCTACAGGGCTGGGAAGGTGGGAATGGGTGGCTGGGTAGAGAATGTGATATTAACACTTTCTGTCTTTTCTAACCCGGCTTCTCTATCAGTTCATGAAACGTGCGTGTGCAGTTTTCACACCCCAACGACTTCTCAGATATGCAACACATGTCTGAATCGCAGTGGGGGGACACAGGTGAGTCTCAGAACGGCTAGATGCAAATGAAAAAAGGACCCCAAATTTCTGTCTAGCTTCTTCTCCTGTATTTTAAGGTGTTTGTTTATAATCCCGTTGCATTTCTAGAATGCCAAATTTAATCTAGTCTAGCCAGGGGGACTTTCTTCCACTGAATGTACTTTGCAGCTTCTTTCTTTTATACAAACTCTGCTTTAGGTGAGGAGAAAAGAGATAATTTGTAGCTCTGCATAATTTTCTGCAAGGAGCCCAAGGATTCAGATGGCTTTATCCAATCTTCACTCCTCGACATAGGCTCAAATGGTTTTGGTTTTCCTATCCCAAGCCACAAATTACCTAGGGCTGGCGTGTCTGTCCTCGTTTCTGTCTGTGGCCTGGGAGTGGAGGTGGGAGGTAGGGAATTGAGGCCTTCAGCACCCATGGCTGTAAAAGAGGAGCTAAATTGTCTAGACTGTCCAGGGGCTTTTAGAGGGACCTCAGGGAGTTTCTGATTTACCTAATTCTTCTCTGACTCCATGATGACTCTGCATTCTTGGGGTTTAGAAGTATAGAAAAAAAAATGCTGGCTATTATAACATGTGTAAATCATCTAATTATCCAGAAGGGAAATAAGAACCATATAAATATGCTCTTTCAAATTTATGTCAGGTTGGCTGTCATACATTTTATTTGTTCTTGTATTATGCTCTGTCCATACAAACATTGCTTGGTTTCTGGTCATGTGGCAGGGGCATCCTGACGCAGACACAAGTTTATGCAAATAGAACAAATCCTCCCAGGGAAATGAGGCAAAAGGGATGATTATGGTAGATTTCCACAGCAGGAAAAGGCAAGGAGGCTCATGTTCCTCTTTGCCAGGTATAACAGTAGATACAGGGGAGAATACCCAATGCAATGAAATGTCAGGCCCTTCATCCCTTGGAAATGTGCCTATGTGGTGCCCTCCTGGTCACACGCGAGAGGTCAAGTTATGGCACTCAGCGTCACTTCACAGATTTGTAAGGCAGGCTCTGAGAAGACAGGCAGTTTTCTTTTCGAGTGTTTCTTCTATCTACAGCAAGTGGATGTGGGTCAACAGGAAAGATGTCCTTAGGAGTGACTAAATAATCTAACATCAGATGAAAGTGCACATGTTTTTAAATCAAATATAACACAATAACTGTAACTTCTTTTGCATATAGTTTTAAAGGCAGATATAATATAGAGCACAATTTAAGGAACTACAAACTTCTTGGTAGCAATCAAACACCTTTATGACAACATTTCAAAGACTATAAGCCTAAGGGTTTTTCAGGGTCAGGACAGGCCAGCTCGGGGATGCCCAGGCCTGGTGTTAGAATGGATAGCAAAAGTCTACGGCCATACCACCCTGAACGTACCCGATCTCGTCTGATCTCGGAAGCTAAGCAGGGTCGGGCCTGGTTAGTACTTGGATGGGAGAATGGATAGCAAAAGTATTAGCAAATTCTGTATGACAAGCAAGACAGAGTGGGTACCCAAGAACCTAGGCTAAAGCCAGGATTATAGTTCTAGAAGGCTATAGGTCCTAGAGAGTCAGGAAAGTTGTGAGCAAGGGTTAGGAACCCAGTGGAAGGATCTGGTCAGCACAGATCCAGGAATGAAATGTCCATTTGTAGTAGGTGTGTAATCTATGTAACAAGCACGGGCCAACAAGGAAAAGCTTTAATACTTAGGTTTTCAGTGACTGGAGTCCTCATATATTCCTTTTCACTTTCTGAATGGCTCTGAGGAGGTACATGAGCCTGAGCCCACAGTAGCAGCAAAAGGTACACGTGACAGGAGTGGGGAAATGAGAAATGTGAGTGAGAAATCTGGAGCCCTACGCACTGCCCAGTCTGGTCCTGGAATTTTCCCAGCTTCAAGGAGAACCAGCCTTTATTGCGTTTGGTTCTTACAACTGGAAGCCTTGAAGGATTTAAAGATTATTTTACTGCTGATGAAACCTAAGACTTATCACTTAACTGCATAAAGGTGTTAATTTGCTTCTGAACCCAGCCATTTAACTTTTAGAAGAGTGAATTACAAATCCGCACATTGGAAGTTTTTCAAACTATGGATTGCTGGGCTCTACCTCAGACCAATTAAATTAGAATCTCTGGGGAGGTGGATGGGGCCTAGGTGTCTATATATTCTAAAAGTTCTCAATGATATTTTTCTTTAACTTTTTAAATTTAATTTTAAATGCTGAAAGTATCATAGACTCTTCATTGTAAATAAAAATATGTAAAAATTATTACTTCTCCTTTTCTAGACAGAGGCAGAGCATATGCAAGATATAAAGAATATAAAAAGACTATTTGTCTACCTACCACCTCTTTCATAAATCATAAATGGGTAGCCAATAGATTGTCCCAAGATAAACATCCTTTCACAAATACCATACAGGTCAAGAAATCAAATGCTACCACAGGCTCCAGTTCCTGCTCATGTTGCTTTTCCTCACTACCTTCTCTTGCCTCCAGAAAGATATAAAAAGTTTCCAAGGGAATTAAAAAAAAATTTTTTAATGCTTATTTTTGAGAGGGTGGGGAGGGGCAGAGAGAGAGAGGGAGACAGAGGATCTGAAGCAGGCTCTGCGCTGACAACTGCGGGGCTTGAACTCACGAACTGTGAGATCATAACCTGAGCTGAAGTTGCACGCTTAACCGACTGAGCTACCCAGGCACCCCAGAGTTTCCCAGGTAATTTTAGTGAGCCTTATAATTGCCTTTTGGGGTGCCTGGGTGGCTCAGTTGGTTAAGCGACCGATTTCGGCTCAGGTCACAATCTCACAGTTTGTGAGTTCGAGCCCTGCGTCGGGCTCTACGCTGACAGCTCAGAGCCTGGAGCCTGCTTCCGATTCTGTGTCTCCCTCTCTCTCTGCCCCTCCCCTGCTTGCACTCTGTCTCTCTCTCTCAAAAATAAACATTAAGAAATAATGAAATAAAATTAAAAAATAAAAAAATAATTGTCTTTTCACTTTGTTTTCCTCATGGATTTTTTTTTTTTTAATGGAGAGAAAGTACTTTACGTATGAGGATTTGATCAGTCTCTCTGATCACATAATATTAATACCAGTAATAAGTATTTTGAGTGTTATATGTACACGCACATGTTATAGGCATATGTGACTGTTATATCGTGGCAACAAATTTTCATGCCAGTACTCATTCAAGGAATTGAGGTTTATTTTTCCAAAACAAAATTAAACTTCTCTCTTGAGCCACATAACACCCGATGGTAGAATATACCTTTCTGTTCAGTGTCAACAGTGACCATGAGCAATAGATTGCCACTGCTTCCCCCTTCTAGAATGAGGCTCCACCACGCCAAGGGAAATAGGTTGCTGCCTTGGGAAGCCAGGGGTTGCTGAGGCCAAAGATTGTGGTTGTGTGTATCGGGCCACTTGTGGGCGATATATACAGGCCCAAATGAGAAAGCCACCGTGTTGGCCATTTTGAATGCTGAGAAACAGCCTGAAAAGAGATGACCTCAACAGAACAGAGGGCTACCAGATCCCAAGGGACTGAGGAGACATCAACAGCCAGCGGGAGAGACAGTAATAGGGGTGTTTTTGAAGCAACTGCAAATGCCCACCAGATGATCAGCTTTATATACCTGCACTAAAGTCCAGAGACCTTATAAATCAATTCACGACAATGTAATAGAGTAGCAACACATTTCTACTGTTACTACTTTTCTGTTCCCACTACTCTTCAACTCGGGAATAGCCAGAGAGACTCGGAGTGGGGTGAGTGGGCTTGTGGGTGAGGAATTGAAGGTCTTAACAGGAAAAAAAAAGCAATCCAGGATGAATTTTCCCTCCCCCTTTTCAGTAGGTTTTGGCTATGCTTTTTGAGGGACAGGTGATTTCTGGAAAAGGAAAAGTTAAACAAAATTTGAAACTTTTGACCCTGTTTGGATCAAACATTTTGATCAGGTTAGGTGCAGATTATGTGTGTGTGTGTGTGTGTGTGTGTGACGAAAATGAGTGGAGACATTTTAAAAAATCCAAGTATGACTAGAAAAGTCATATCTGGGTTTTTTACCCAAGGGAGTGGGAAAGCACTACTAAGCCACAGAGCAAGTTTGAATAGGCAATGGGGAGAATGATGAAAACTGTTTTCTGATTACATCTGACGGATATTCGTGTCCACTGTGTTGGTTATATCCACATATTGACTATACCAATAATTCAGTGAGTGTGTTCCTAATTCTACCATGATACCTCCCCCGACCCCCTGCCTCCTTGGTGCAATGGTGATTCTTGTTAAGCTGCCTGGGCTAGGAGAAGGGCCTCTGAGAAGTTCAAACAAGTGCTAGAGGAATAAAGAACATTAACTAGCATTTCAAATTGTCATTCCATCACCGCTATCTCCTTTAACCATTACAAGAAACCAATGGGGTACGTGCTGTCATTAGTCTTCTCTTAAAGACGGAAATTGAGGCTAGAGAGGTAAGGCTACCTGTCACAAGGGACCACAGCTAGGAAGAGAAGAAGGGCTAGAAGCCAGGCTTTTACTCTCTGGAGCCCATTCTCTAAATATCCTACACTTTAGCCTCTACTAATCTCTCTTGTGGCTGTAAGGGGAAGCAATGCACTGGTCTTCTTCTAGTAAAAAGACCTTTTTTGGGGAGAGTGGCAGCCAAGCAAATTTACTAACTCATGCACTTCTCATCTAACTCTGAAACGTTTCTTCACTAAAAATTAAATTGCTTTAGAAACAGCCAGCAGAGGCTTCTGTTTGTTACAACCTGGCGTCTGCTTTTAATTTGAGGTGCACTTTTAATTTTGAGAGGTCAGTTGTTCTTCTCGATGTGTGAAAATAATAATATGGTTATAATAAAGCAACGCTGTTATGGCTTCCTTTCAAGAACTTAACATTTAGCACCGAGAAAATAATCTTGTGCTCATAGAAGTGAGCTTTAAGAGTTTTGGAACACAAAGAAAAATGCTTTTGGAAAAATGCTTGAATTCTCATGAAGGTTAGCCAAAATCCACAGGTACTTCTAGGCCATTGTCAATAGTGGAATTGTTCCTCTCCTTTCTCTATGTGGCAGAACTTTTAAAAAAACAGAGAGGTCTGAGTTCGAGTGCTAAAGTAACAGTTGTATTAGAATTTTTTGGCATTTTATCACTTAGAAGATTGTTCTTTCCTTTTCTCTATATTTTAATTCCCTGATCTTTTATTTTTTATTGCATTGTAAAATGTAGTAGTTTTAGGATTATATATCATACACTAATCTCTTACCCCCTCCTCACCCTAGGATCCCAAACTTCTTTTCCAGTGGGGAAAATGTTCCCTGTAGCCTTCCTGCCTTCTGACTCTATTTGCCATAGAA
This sequence comes from Panthera tigris, assembly GCF_018350195.1. NCBI lineage: Eukaryota > Metazoa > Chordata > Mammalia > Carnivora > Felidae > Panthera > Panthera tigris. Next base: position 69,367,253 of record NC_056663.1, read on the forward strand.
GCAAAAAAAAAAAAAAAAAAAAGGAGCTTAAATGACACCCAGAGGTCATCAACCCTACCTTTGTGCCAGGATATGCAATCTCCCCAAGCCAATTACTAACCTGTTTTTAAAACAACCTCCAATCAGAGAGAATCCATGACTTCTTTTTGTGAGCTGTTGCACTGTGCAAGACCACACTATAAATGTCTTCGCCTATCTGTACGTACTCTTATCTCACCGTTCTATTTTTTTCCTCGTGGAAGTTAACCCTTTCTTACCTTTTTATAAACCTGTAGGCCCCTTCTTCTCAGAAGAGTTGGCAGACACATGTGACTCTGTAAACAGTCAAGATGGTAAGGTAAGTCGTAGTTCCGGGAACCTGGGTGCTCTAAATCCCCAGCTACGTGGGAGGGACAGCAGGGCAACGGGATTCCTCATTTTATAAAGTATTTATCCGGCTGCTGCCAAGCAAACACTCCCAATCCCTTTTTAACTTAGGAGACTGACATTTCTGAGTCTGTTTCCAAACAGGACACTAGAGGGCTCCCAGAGGTTAAGAATAAGTGGAAAATTATTTCAATGAAAACTGCTTCTGTACGGCTTTTGTTGTTCCAGAATTTAAAATCAAAGTTTATTTTTTAAACTATTTAAAAAAAAAAAAACTTAGGCATCTGAAAACTGGGATAGCAGCAGCCAGTTCACAAGTAACTGTTTTGCTTTGCAATCAGTAGTTTTCAAGGGAGCTTTTAAAGCTGAGCTGAAATATTTGAAATGTGGAACACTCTTGACCATGAAATATGTTCTACTTACATGCTTCAGCCTTTAAAAGTTCTTTGCATTACAGTCAGGGATTACATTCTTCCTGGAGCCAAGCATGGGGCCAGCTGTGTAAGTAAGGTTGCTTGTGAGTTCTTCTTTTTCATAATGTGAAAAAATAGAGCTAAAGATCCCTTTATTTTCTTTCAGCTGACTTTTGTGGGAAGAAAAGGAATGAAAAGCAGTCGGATTTGTGTTTTGTGTTTGTGTGTGTGCATGTGTGTGTGACTGAATCAATGTAACTTCTGTTAAGATATATGGATGTTTATGGTTTCATATTACAATAATTCCTAATGCAGGATGTTGAAACATACTCTGAAGAAAAAACTGTACCATCAGATTAAGATAATATGTTTCTGAAACTGAATGTTAATACTTGATGCTTCTGCCCAATTTGTAATGCAGGACTTTAAAAAGTAAACACGGGATGGCAATAGATTGTTTTTAAAAACTACCTATCACTTGTCTTAAATTATTTCTAAATGTCAAAAAGGAAAAGCCTGGGTTGGTCAAATGTCAATACATTTCTTTCAGAATCAAATTAAATGACTCCAGCTACAAGTTATAAAATATTCTTGGATTTTAGGGCTTTGTTTTCATTACTCTAAACTGAGTATCAAATCTATACATCTATCTTGTGTCTATTTGTTAAACTCTCTTTAAAAAAAAAAACATTTCATGGCGGTGATATTTATGAAAGGAAAGGGTTACTTTTTTTTTTTCCTTTACTCTTGAAGAGGAACTGAACTCGTCTGAGATTGTGACTCAGTTAACTCTGTTTCCATTCATTCTCAGACACAAGCCACACTTCTCCTCGGGGAAGCTGATAGGAGTTTAAACGGTTTGTCGTGGCGAGCGTCGGAAACATTCCCAACTTCATCACCAACCCTTTACACTTCCACCTTTACTCTACCCACTGGAGACCACTTATATACCTAAGCAGAGGCGACAGCTGAATTCAGGAAACCATGCATCATGTCAGCAGGAACCAACTGCAGACTTTAAAGTCTGCTCAACATGTGGATGCAGCAGAGAAATGACCTGTCCAGACAAGCCAGGGCAACTCATAAACTGGTTCATCTGCTCCCTGTGCGTCCCGCGGGTGCGTAAACTCTGGAGCAGCCGGCGCCCAAGGACCCGGAGGAACCTCCTGCTGGGCACTGCCTGCGCCATCTACTTGGGCTTTCTGGTGAGCCAGGTGGGACGTGCCTCTCTCCAGCAAGGAAGGGCAGCAGAAAAGGGGCCGCACCGGGGTCGTGACACCGTCGAGGCGCCCTTCCCTGAGATACCCTTGGATGGTACCCTGGCCCCTCCAGAGTCCCAGGGCAATGGGACCACGCTGCAGCTCAACGTGGTGTACATTACCCTACGCTCCAAGCGCAGCAAGCCTGCCAATATCCGTGGCACAGTGAAACCCAAGCGCAGAAAGAAGTATGCAGTGGCATCTCCGGCCCTGGGGCAGGAGGCTTTGGTTGGGCCATCCCTTCAGCCACAGGAAGCTGCAAGGGCAGCTGATGCTGAAGTGCAGGGAGGAAACCTGGGCAAGGTTGGGGAACGACCCTGGAGGTTGATACGGGGTTCAGGGGTGCAGGTTGGTGGCTCAGATTTTCAGCGGCCCGAGACCAGGGAGAGCAACATCAGGATCTACAGCGAGAGCGCCCCCTCGTGGCTGAGCAAAGAAGACATCCTCAGAATGCGCCTGTTGGCGGATGGTGCCGTGGCCGGTCTTCACCCAATATCCTCCAAGAGCGGAGCCCGCTTGCTGGTGCTGGAGGGGAGCGCCGCTGGCTCTGTGCCTGGCTGCGGCCCCAGCCCCTGTGGACTGCTCAAGCAGCCCTTGGACATGAGTGAGGTGTTCGCCTTCCACCTGGACAGGATCCTTGGGCTCAACAGGACCCTGCCGTCTGTGAGCAGGAAATCAGAGTTCATCCAAGGTAACAGCTTCACATGCTTCGTTATTTGCAGCTGTTGGGGATTCGGGTTGATTTTTCTCTTTTCCCTCACTCTCCTTTTCGAAATGATTTTCTCCACCCACGTTTCACATTTGGACAGCAGCAGCATGTCTTTCCATACGTTTGGCATTCTTTACTTTCCCAGCTTTGGGAGGATATGAGAGTTCCAGGGAAATGCTGTACTCAACATGCAAGAGTAAGCCCACACTGTGTAATCTTTGCTCTCCATTTCCCTCCCTGCACTTCCCAGTGGCTTATTAAATCTAATTAAAGCCAGTGGCAATTTGCATGATGAGAAGAGGAAGCGGGGTGGAGGCAAAGAACTTGCTGACAGTCAGGCATATTATTAGAGAGGTTACTATGGAAGTAAGTAGAATTTCATTCGTTAGGAGTTTTTAAAAGGAAAGGGGAAATGGGTTATCTTTCTTCAGCAGATGGAATCTTCTTAAAAAGCCCAGAGCCAGACCATGTTAACTTCGACCCTTGGATTCTTTTACAGTGGATTTAACCTCCTTATTTTACAGAGAAAATGAAGCAAAAATAGGTAATGTGTTCAGTATATATGCTAACTAGCCCTACGGTTTCTTCAAGCCTGTGACTGCAATTTATTGAGCCCGATTTCTAAGACTCTCTCAGGTGACGGACGATTTGGCAGGTTCTGGGGATATGTAGCTAGTCACTTTAGTTTCAGGCAAAGGGGCTGATCTGTGGCCATGCTTATGCCATATAAAGGATATTCTCTGAATCCTGAGGCTGTTCCAGGCTTTGAATACCAAGTAGGGTGGGTCAGTGGCTCGTGTTTGCAAGCAGAATAATGCCAGAAATTGCCAGTATGAATCTAGGTTGGCCCAACAGGCTAAAAAGGAGCACAAAGGGATCATAAACTCAAAGAGTATTTTCTTGCTTTGTGTCATAAAATTTAGCATTTTATGGAGCCTGGACTGGAGTGGATTAAGATTCTTGGGAGTGGCCAAGAACTAAACTGCATTTCCAATGACTTTAGGATTATAATTTAGTCTTAAAACCAGTACTTCTTGAAGTACCAGTGATACACTTGGAAGTACTTGGAATTCCTTACTTATCCTGGTTCATGTCTAAGTGCTTCAGATTCACAGGTATGTTTCGATGTCTCCAGTTCACAAAATAGTCCATCATGATTGTGCTGATACAACTCAAACATTTAACAAAAGTTTGGTAAAAGCTAATTTTTATTGGGTGCTCGCTGTTGGCCATGCACTATAATAATTGATTCATACAATTCATACATGCCTTGACTGTATGTTTCTCACAACAGTGCTGTAAGGTAGATACCACTATTATTTACATTTAGTGGATATGAAAATTGAGACTTATTTAGCCAAAATAATCGGCCTCAACTTCCACAGCTAGTAAATGGCTAAGTTGAGTTTCAAACATAGACCCGGCAAACTGCACAACCTAAGCTCTAAACCACTGGGCTTAGGTGACTGTGTTACTTATTTTCCAAAGTGGAACACCCTGGAGTAAAAGAAGATATTAGTGGGCATTGAGATAATGGGTATATACCAAGTCTGTCTTGGGCAAAGCAACACATAGCATAGAGTGACGCTTATTATCCTATACTGTCATTCACTATCCTGTCATAAAAGCCCCTGTGTAGAGAAGGTGAATTCTTGAATAGATCCTGAGGCATAGTACCCCAATATGGCACTCCCCTGGGATGCTCTTGGATGAAAGTCCAAAGAATAAGATAGTGGGTAGGAACTTGGAGCTGTTACCAACCATGGGACCCAGAAATGTTACAGTATCTCTGTATGGCTCAGTTTCCTCAACTGTAAAGTGACAATAATACCTGCCTCATGAGGTTATTGTTAGTGAATCCATGAAAAATACGTGGAATGAGTGCTTGTCACACAGTAAACCTTCAATAAATATTGTCTATTTTTGTTACTACGCTATACACATGAGGTACCAAGCTCACTGAGTCACTCACATACCCTCCAGTCCTCACATAGATATCATTTCTTTATGTGACCTGAACAGGTCTAAAACCCTGGTTTCTTGATTGCTCAGTTAAACTTTTTCAAAACCAGGATTCCTTGAATATATTTCATTCTGTGCTCTGAATATCCAGCATTTTTGGGAATAAAGAGTGCAGTTGCATTCGATTTGAAGGAGAGATTTATAATCCCAATATATCCTAGCATTCTTCTCTTGTTTCAGAAGTAAGTAGTGATGGAAAGAAACCAATGAGGTTGTATTGATATGACCCTCCATGTGATGAGTTAAATACCTAAGATTATATCTCAAACAATACTATATCTTTCTTTGTTTTTTCACTTCTCCTATGTAGTTATTTAAAGATGTAAAATCAAGCCAATTTCCTCGGGAGTCTATGAGATGATTTAAATATAGTTATGAACACTCTACACAATATAATTCTACTTATGTAGGCTATTACATTGATATAAAGTACATAAATAGTTCAGTTCTGCTCATGGTAGGAGATGTATGTGGACAGTCTTAGCTTCTTGGTATCTCTCTCTCCATCCACCAATTTCTAGGCTTTTCCTGACATGTCTTCCCTTTCTTGATTTCCACAGAAGTGTGTACTTTCCTCTGGGAGCCTCTTATTCTTCTTTCGGTCCAAGCTTAGATTTGTTTCAGCCTCCCTGTCTACATAAGGAGGTGATAGATTTTATCTAGTTACCCACGACCTATTTCTGCTTCATTCTGTATCATCTCTTTGCATTTTGGTTGTTCATTCAATCATCTTTTTTTCCCACTAGGTCTGTAGATGTGTGAAGGCAGAGATATTTCCTGTCTTTGTTTTATCATTTCTAGATTCAAGTGGGGAGTCTGGCCCATAGTAGGTGTTCACTAAATATTTTTGAATGAATGCAGGGATATAGTCTGAGCCTGTTCCACTGACTCCTAACAGTAAACCTGTATTTGCTTCCATCTTCCCATACTGAGGACAAGTACTAACATTTTTAGCCCTAAACATTTGTTTTAGTACTAACAATTTTAGGCCTAGATTTCTCCTGGAGGATCTTACAAAGAGCTCATCCTAGAGGTAGTGGGAAATGTCCTTGGCAGTCTCTGTATTATGCAAATAATAAGGTTGATAGAGCTTGTTCTTATGAGGACCATCAATATAGTCTGCTGGCCTCACACTATAGTTATTCGATAATGTGTTTTCTGTAGGAGGAAGTGTTGGATTTAGTTTAGGTATGTATTTCTCTGATGATCTGGCTTGGTCTAAAATAGATATTTTAATATCTGGGAGAGTGAGTAGTCAGAAAATCCTGTAAGTAATCCTGTCCTAAGCGTTGTTTCTGTTCTGACTTTTGATTAATGTTTGTGAAAATAAATTCATGCTCAGTACCGTTGTAAACTCTGGGTCTAGAGTTCTTTCTTGTCTAGCAAGAAAGCGGGACACAGGATTAAAATTCGAGAGATGGCTAATGTCCGGGAAAAGACAAGAGCCCCGATTGAGGGTCCTTGTTCCATTTTTATTAGGATCAGAAGGCTTACAAACATGGTGATGCACGTGCACAAAGAGACAATGAAACTGTGAACAGTAACTCATGGACGTGAAGGAAAGGGGGTTTTGAAGATATGTGGGGTTAGGGGTTTGCGTTAATATGAAACAAAATCCTGGTTCCAGGGGAAGGTTGTTTACAGCAGACTTAGGCACTATGTCTGTTAACCTAAACTGGTCTAGGGGACAAGAAAGACAGAGCATACAACCTCAGGGTCAACAAGGCACCTTTCTTTTGCTAATTATCTCTGTTCTGGGCAACCTTGCCCCACAGCTGGTCTATAGCCCTATTTACCTGTTTACCTAATTTGGTTCTTCCTTCCTGTGAAAGCAGCTTTCTGCCATTGTACTAAGCTGGGGGGCGTTTCCACCCTGAATACCTAATCTTGTTTACCTCATATACCTTCATATTGGGGCCTTTGCCCTGCCCTCTCTATACCTATTTACCTAATCTTATTTACCCACACTTGGGTGTGAGCATACTATAGCTTTCTGATTCTTTATGCCTTGTTAATGACCCATCAGTGCAGGCCCAGGGAATTCCTGACCTTATGGGAATAAAAACCAAGAACATACCACAGTACCAAGAACATAGCTAGTATGTATTGTGAATCAAATATAGATATTTGGCTTATCTAAGTAAATCTTTCCAAAAAACCTGTGCAGTAGAAGTTTTTTAACCTTCACTTTAAGTTGATAAAAGATAGGGACGCCTGGGTGGCTCAGTCAGTTGAACGTCTGACTTCGGCTCAGGTCATGATCTCACGGTTTGTGAGTTTGAGCCCCATGTCAGGCTCTGTGCTGACAGCTCGAAGCCTGGAGCCTGCTTCGGATTCTGGTCTCCCTCTCTCTCTGCCCCTCCCCTGTTCACACTCTGTCTCTCTCTCTCTCTCTCTCAAAAATAAACACTAAAAAAAAAAAATTAAAAAAAAAAAGATAGAAGAAGATTGCTCTCGGTCACACAATGAGTTGGATATCCAGAAAGAACTTCCTTGTCTTTCCTACTTTCATCAATCTGCTTCCTTCAACAAATCCATTAAGGGCCCTTAAGGAGGTCTTCTCCCTCCATCACCACAACATATTAGTGTATCTGGTTGTTTAATATAGTGAAATAGATGGCTTACACAGTGATGCACCAGTACAGGCTACGAGAGCCTCTTTTTCTCTCAAGGAGTCACCTACCCTAACCACAGCAAAAGTAATGTTGAGGTTAGGATATACTAGGCACCGTTTTAGGTACTGTTCATGAGTTATCTCATTAAATCCTCATAAAAATTTTACAAGGCGAGTACTCCATGAAAAACGTTTTGTAGACACGGTGGTGGAGGCCCAGAGTAATTACGAACTTTGCTCGAAGTCATGTAAATTGCCTGTATGTAAAAAGCATACGTGAGATGCAAGAAGAGATGTAAAAGAGAATCAAATGCTATGATTAAATGATCTACCTGCCCCCAGCCTCTCAGATTGACCTTTCCGTTGATTCAGTCCAAAGTGAAAGGTCTCCGTTATAAAGCTTGTCTTCAGGTTTTGTTTGTTTCTTAATTACTAAAACTGTTGTGGGTGATCCTTTCAGCACAGAGCCATTAGCTCAGGCTAGCTTGGGACAGGTCCTTGATTGTATAATTTGATGACTTCTATGTGATTCTCCTTGAATACAAAAAATATGTATGTGAAATTAGTGGACTCGCTGACCTTGTACTGTATGCCAACCAGCTTTTGACAGATGCTACTCCAAAGATAACCCAGAAAAGAGGACGGGTGTACTTGAGGAAAGGCAAGGTTGTAATTAGGTAGGGAGTGCCAGTGGTGTACCATGCCACAAAATCTAGCAATTATCACTGGAGCAGATGCCTATCCTGGGCCTATCTATGTGGGAAATGCACAGTTGAATCGGAATATAACATCAAAGGGCTGTTTTTAAAAAATCATTTTCTGAAATAATAACACCTTCTTCAATTGTGAGTTTATAATGAGTCTAGTGTTATGCATCACACCATTCCTGTACTGCATTTGGCGTCTTATGTCTATTGTATCACTTAACCATTATATAAAGCAGATACTACTGATACTTTAAATACGGGAATCCTGAAATTTGGCAAGATTTCTGAAACTTGTCCAAGGACACATAGCTAATGAGCAATGGAACTAGAATTTGTAACCATTCTGTCTGATACTAAAGCCTCCTCAAGTTGATTCTCTTAACCCATATTGCCTCTCAGATATAACTTGGTATAATTGTAGGATAGTGGCAAAAATGGGCAAATTTTAGCATGGTGATTTCTAATTTGCCACTACACCAACATGTCTACTTAATTTCTTTCTTCAATTCAACAATTTAACATTGATGATACTTTTATGCAAGAAAAGTAGGACATATCACTCTGAACATTGCTGCAAGCTTTTTGTTTTGTTTTGTTTTTTAATGCAAACCAATGCTTACCAGATTTTCTTGTTTTACCATAAATGATCATATAGATGCAAACGTGACTGAACGTAGTAGTGTATTTTCTGCCAAACTATTGCAAAAGTCTTAAATCATTTCAAAGGTCACCAGATACTATACGGTGCCGATACATTTAATTTTTTTAAACAAAATATTCTAAAATGTTTATCTAAGATTAGAAAAGCAGACTACATTCATATAAAAGTCAAGAGCATAAGAAGATCCAGCACCCCTCTGTGATCTTCGATTTAGCAGCTTTGCCCAAACTTCCCTAGCGGTCTGCACAGTAATGTGAATGAATCCCAAGGGACACCATTTTGGTAGCATTTAAGCATTATACTATTTTTCATGCCCAGCATGGAAGATGCATTATGTATGCTTTATTTTTAGAATGCTGTCTTATTGCCACAGAGCTGTCATACCGAATTAAGGTAGCCTGGTTCCAGGAATTCTGTATGTCAAGGCTGCTTAGATGACAAACTGTAGGCACCCCACCAACTTCCATATGAATTCATTGTAGATCCCTAGTTGCTCACTGTTTCCCAACTTGCATTGCCTCATTTTATTATAAAGTAGGAGAAATCCAGTGTGTATTTTCCACTCTCTTTTTGAGTCCGTGTGGACAGCACTGTACGTGCTGAGTGATGGGGCAGTTGCCAGAGCGGGGGGACAGCACCTGCACATTTCATGTGGTTTTAGGGTCTCAGGTGAGGACAGAAGCATTGTGTAGGGAGTAATGAGCATAATATAGCTGTCCCTACAACCTGGAAACACATGGACTCTAAATCCTAAAAATCTTGGACGTATGTACCAACTTTCTTAAAATATTTATTTGGGAGTGTAGGAATCACGTTTTGTTGTTAAAAATCTGGATGGAAAAGATTGTGTTCTTTATCAGAAAAGCCCTAAGGTTTTATCTTTAACAATCAAATTGAGCTGGTCAGCTTAATACTTTAATTCCCTGGCGAACACAAGTTTGCTGGCATCCCCTCCAAGCAGCACTCTGTTCCAATGTCCTCTTGTTTGCTCACTACATACCTTCATAGACAAGCGAGGGGACCTGGTAACCTTGTCTGCCAGGCCTCTGCATCTTGTCCCTTGATCCCACACATGGCTGCGATAGAAAGGACATGACTAGTTACCACAGCATAAAACATGCACGTGCCTCAGTCCCATGCAATCTGCTCACATTCATCTTTTCTCCTTTTAAGAAATACATTATTGAGCACCTACTCTGTGCCAGCTGCTCTTCTAGTCATTGGGGGCCACATCAGTGAACACAAAAGTCAAGAATCTTTGTGGGGCTGACACCAGTGGCCTGTGTGAGAATTCGGGGGCCCGAATCTTTTGCCACTGATTTCAGGATCCACTCAGAACCTTCGGGATCCGCTCAGAAGCTGCCTGAGCTCAAGGTTATGATCTTTCCATTAGTACTAAATCTGTTTCCATCTTTAGATTGGTCTATGGACCACACGGGTGCAGAAGGACTAGACAGCCTCATTCTGATTTCAGTGAATGCACAAATATTGCAGTCATATTCAGTCGTAATTGATAGCATTTACTGTCTATGTGTGAAGCACTGTTCTAAACATGGGGAAGAAGCTGTGAGCTCTCTAATTCAAATAGCTTTGTAGTTAAGGGTGTGGATTGTCATATTAGTTTTCTAGGGCTGCCGTCACAAAATACCACAGGCGGGGTGGCTTAAACAACATACATTTATTTTCTCACAGTTCTGGAGGCTGGTAATCTAAGATCAAGGTGTCCATAGGTTTGCTTTCTTCTGAGACTTCTCTCCTTGGCTTGCAGATGGCCACCTTATCTTGTTCCTCTCACATGGCTTTTCCTTTGTGTGTGCCCATCGCTGGTGTCTCTTTGAATTCTAATATTTTCTTAAAAATTTTTTTTTAACGTTTATTTATTTTTGAGACAGAGAGAGACAGAGCATGAATGGGGGAGGGTCAGAGAGAGGGAGACATAGAATCTGAAACAGGCTTCAGGCTCCGAGCTGTCAGCACAGAGCCCGACGCGGGGCTCGAACTCACGGACCGCAAGATCTTGACCTGAGCCGAAGTCGGCCGCCCAACTGACTGAGCCACCCAGGTGCCCCTCCAATATTTTCTTATAACAATACCAGTCATTTTGGATGAGGGTCTACCATATGGCCTCACTTTAACTTAACTACCTCTTTTTAAAAATATTTTTAAAATGTTTTATTTACTTTTGAGAGAGAGAGGGTGAGGGCAAGGGGCAGAGAAAGAGGGAGACAGAATCTGAAGCAGGCTCTGCGCTGACAGCAGAGAGCCCAATGGGGGGCTCAAACTCATGAACCACAAGATCATGACCTGAGCTAAAGTTGGATGCTTAACTGACTGAGCCACCCAGGCACTGTTTAAGTACCTCTGTAAAGGCCTTATCTCCAGATACAATCACATTTTGAGGTACTGAGAGCTTCAACATATAAGTTTGGAGGAACACAATTCAGTTCATAATAACTAGCAATCTAGACTTCTAGTTTGAATCCTGATTCTATACCAGTTGTGAATCAAGCCTGGGATAAATTAACTTAATCGCTGTGAGCCTTGTTTCTTCATTAGTATAATAAGGATGATGAGAGTAAAAATAATGATGATGACAGTGCTTAGCTCATGAAGTTGTGCAAATGAAGTGAGCTGATATGTAAAAAAATATTTCTAAAAGTGCCTAACACATCATAAGGCTCAGTACATGTTACCTTTTATTTTCATCCAGGTTTAAAGCTGATTTAGCCCTTTGTGATGCGTTTGCTTAGATTTTCTTAATTTGTTTATCTGGATTAATGTTTACTTGAACTAAGTAAACAGGCACCTAACATGGTCATTTAAAGAAAGCGCTTGGAGTTGATAGTGGATTGTAACAATATCTACCATGCGGGGAACACTGAACACTTTACATTTATTATGTCACTGAATTTCGCAATGGCCCCATGCATCAGATATTACTAGACAGACTTTCTGTGGAGAAAATGAGGCTCCGAATATAACACATGTCCTCCAGAGGTCCACAGGTCATGTGTAGTGGGGTTGGAAGAACCCCATAACCTTGTTCTTCATCACTGTACTATACTATCTCCCATAAGCCCTTCATATCATGTGTTAGTCTCCAGGGTGGTAGCCTGGGGCTTTCCCAGTTAATCACATATTGGGATTGTAACCTGCTTTTTCCCACTGTCCCGCAGTCTGACTCCTGAATGTAGCCATGATGCCTTAACTATTCCCCTTCTTATGACAGTGATCTGGGGTCAGGAGGAGAGAGGCTGGTGGGTCTTTCCACCACCCCATTTTTATTATTCCAGTGACTCACAGGATTATGGAAACATGGAGTGACTATTGAGCACAAGCTGAATAGAACCTGGTCATGGAAATCTCTGCATATCCTCACCTCCGTTTCTCAAGTTTCTCTCTAATCTTTCTTAACTCATTTAGAGTGAGGACAATGAAATCACTGTTTACTGCAAGGGTATCGCGCCAACCAAACCTCGATTCTGAGACAATTGACTATTCCTTGGATCTTCAGAGCTATAGATAAAACTTGAGGGATTCTGAAAAATTCATTCGTTCATTCACTAACATTTTTTGAATGCTTGCTTTCATGCAGACATCATGTCAAGAGATGGAGGTCCAAAAGTGATTAAGAAATACTCCCTGTTCTCACAGAGCTCTCGGCTTGGAAGGTAGCAACAGCTAAGCAGATGTATCATATAAAATGGGTATAATAAGACTGCAGTGGAGATATTTTTAGGAGAACTTGCAGGCATAGAGAGGGAAAATTTAGCCCAGAATGTGTGCATAGGGTGGTGGGTGGAGCATTGTAAAAACTTTCCAGAGAGCTAATGTCAGAACTGGATCTTAAGTCGCTGTGGGTGGAGTGAGAGATGGGGTGGGTGTTGGAAGGGTAGAGAGAATAGAGATGTGGAAAACTTGTGAAGGCAGAGGTGCTTAGGAAACTGCAGAGTTAATAAGGAGACTAGGGTTTGGGACGGTTGTAGGTGGGGATGAAGTAAGATAAAGCTGTGGTCTGTGGAGAGTGGCTGGGTTTTATGTCATGTAAGGACATGGACTTTATCTTGCAGATAATGGGGAATCATTGAAGGGTTTGAAGAAGAGGAGTGATATGATGAGTTTTGCATTGTAGGAAGGTCACCCTGGGCAGGAATTCATGGCTCTTTTATCTACATTAATAAACACTACCTTATTATCTACATTAATAAATTGCCCAGGACTGGGTCACCCTAATGTGACCAGGACTTTGTTCACAAAATATGATTGTTGGTGGAGCCTGGCTCCATCATCACCCCCACCCCCCTTGGAAGTCACATTTGATTTCTGTTTTCTAAATGGAATATCGAGATAGGAATTTTCTGGGAGTTTTCATTTATACAGTGGCAGTCCAGAGCAGACCTAGAAAGCAGAAGTTCCTGTCCATTAGTCTGTTCAGAACAGAGAAGGACACTTTGTTTTTAAAGCAGAGCTGATGATTTAGATTATTTAAGCAGTTTGTGATGGAGGAAGTCACAAGACATTCTCCTTTCCTGCTTCCTCAGCTTCACACTTAGCTAACTCTTGAGGAAATATGGAGATTATTTTAACTCAGTCCAACCTAGAGAAAACAACTTATAAAGTGAAAAACAGTTATATAAGTAAATAAATACTTTTTTGGTTGTTTGAATAAAAGTGTTACAAATCACCCAGAAATCTGTTTCTGGTACAAGTCCCCATAATCAGGATTTGGTTGGCTATAGAGAACCTATACATAGGTTTTATACCTATGTATGTACCTATGCATAGGTTTTATGATTTAAAAAAAAAAAAGAGAGAGGCAGAAGAATTCTGCCTTTCTTCTGCCTCTCTTTTTTTTTTAAATCATAAAAACCTAACCTAAGTTTGGTTCTTTTAAATATTTGACCGTGCTGTATTTTTCAGTATATCATTAGACTCTCACCCACCCCTGAGATAGATTTGGAAGGTACTCTTCTCAGACCTTGGGGAACTCGGTGCCTCAGTCAAGCTGACCGAAGGACCTGGCTCACGTCCTGTGGAGACCAGTGATAAGTCAGGGATAGAATCAACATTTGTGATTTCTTTTTCTACCACACCTCGTATTCTCAGCTCCTTTTCAGCTAAATCTCTTCCCCTATTAATTGTGACATTTCAGCACACAGCCATTCTAGGGTACAACCTTTCTTCATTTCTTGACTTTGCACTGAAAGCTCAGTCTTTATGTTAGTCCTTCACTCGTTCCCTTCAAACACTCATTCAACAGGCAGATATTTTTGTTTGGTTGTCATTTGTGTGCACACTTGTCTTTCTCCACTAAACTCTAAACTGTCTGAGGCCTGGGCCTTGCCTGACCTGGGGACCTTGCGAGTCCTCCGTGTTTGCTCTGCCTCGCTGAATTCTTTCTGTCTGAAACCCGTGAACTAATAGGTCTATTTGAGGACAATTGAGGGACCATTGTAAAAATTTGTGTTTTGAATAAGTAAATTAACAACATTTGAAACCCTGAGCAGAAGGACTCATCGAATCCTCCAAATTTCCTCCTTGCTCAAGGCTGTCCCAGAATCTTGTGTTCCTGGTTTATCCTCCCTCACATTCACTGACTTGTTCACATTGACCAACTCTAAGCCAAGAGATCTTACCTGCTTTTTCCCTTCAGCCTAATATTTTTAACTGCCAAAACCCTACTGGGATAGTCACTGAAAAAAAATTAGAGCAGCCAGTACTTAAGGGATCATTAACAACTAGTTGTTACACCTGCTACATCATCATTGGCATTACACCAGCACCAACAGTTGCTTTTAGCAATTGGAGATCCAAGGCATTGAGGTTTGTCTTCAATGCGTTGTGGATAGTTGTGGTGGAATCGGGCAGAATTCATTTCCTATAACAAAGATGAGTCTCAAGTTTTGATAGGCCTTTGTTTTCTTTGATAGGTTTTGTAGTCATTTTTAATGATGGACTCTGAACCTGAATTGCTACTTCCCTTTTTGTCTTGTTCGCGGGGAGCCTTGGAGTTGGCTCCAAGTCTTGGAACTTGGCCCATATGGTAGAAAGGGTTTTTGATTTCAGAACTCGGGACATCTTTACTAATTTTTGCCCGGGGAGAAATGCAGACAGACACTCACAACTTGACCCAGCGTGCTTAGCATTCACCTTTAGTTCAACAAAACTAGGCAGTCAATGTTCCAAGTGGAGGGCATTTCATAAATCCAGGCAAAGGAGATTGTATATAGCACATTCTTAGTGAATTTTCATGTTCATCTTTTCAGAAGAATGTCTTCTTTGTCTTTCGAATAAAGAATGACTTGGGAGAACACCAGCAGTAGAGGAGATATTCAGATTTTGGGGAAAAAATAAGTTTTCTGGCAAGTCTCATTTTTAAGGCAGCTGTATAACCTTTAATTCACATGAACACCCACATATCTTTGAAAACCTGCTTTCTCACCACTCTGACAGTTAAAATTTTATCTCTTCACTGTTAAGATTTCTCTAGAGAGTACAGTACTGCATCATTTTGACAAACCTGAATGTGAAGAGATGAATGTCCCTCATCTCTGAAACACTTCAGGGTAAGTTGCTTTAACCAGTTTCCTGTTTTCAGAGGCTATTTTTCTGTCATTCCTTCGGATCTATCAAAGTTCATTTAATTCTTTTAACAGCCATATTTTATAAAAAGTGGAATTCTTTTCACAGTAGTACTTATAGCCCTGAGATCTGGAGCCGTACTGACTACTGTTATCTCAAGGGCCATATGCACAGAGACTCAGCAAGAAGACCAGTGTGTGGATGGGACCCACCCCACCCACGCTCAGCCTGAGAGGTACTACTCATCCTACTTTCTTCTTGCTTTCTAGAAATCCCCCTTGCCTGAGGTGCATGGATTTCCAGCAGAGCAGGATGGAATGTTTTTATGTTATAGTCAGTACTCAAAATATTTTGCTGAGGGGACGTGAATGGATGTGGAGAAAAACCCGGAATACTAATTGAAAATGAATTATTCCTATCAGCTTAAAGCTCCCTTTGGAAGATCGAGAACAGCTTTTAAAATAATAGTTTAGAAAATGTATCATTCACACAATTCGATGTGCTAAAGTAGAGAAATGGTAAATGAAATACAGTACGCTCATAGACTAGATCAGGGGCTGATTCACTGCAGTCTGTGGGCCAAAGCTGGCCCCTCGCCTGTTTTGAATGCCCTGTGAGCTACAAATGCTTTCTCCAGTTTTAAATGGTTGAAAAAAATCAAAAGAATAATAACATTTCTATGACACTTGAAAATTCTATGAAACGCAAATTTCAATGTCAATAATAAAGTTTTATTGGAACACAGTCACATCCATCTGCTGATATATTGTTTTTGAGTGCTTTTGTGCTATAGCAGAGTTGAACACTTGCTGGGGGAATAGTTGTGATGGAGACTGGATGGCTGTCAAAGCCTAAAATACTTTACTATCTACCTTTGACAGTTTGTTGACCACTGGGCTAGATTATTGTATGGCAGTTAAAGTGATGCTACTTAAAAATATTTAATTATAAGAGAAACTCTTGTGGTAAAATATTTAGTAAAACAATTGTGACACACTGTATATACAAGACAGTCCCAAATGTTTATTTTATTTGCCTGTTTGCCTCTTTCTCCTGGTGGAAATGTAAACCCTAAGAAAATAAATAGAAATGGGCATTTATTTATTAATTTTCTTATTTGGAGTTTCTGGAACAATGCTTGGCATACAGTAGATACTCAAAAAACAAAGGCAGCCGAAGACTGATGAACTGTGCAATTGCATAATGTATATGTGTAATAACATGTGTAATAATAATAATAGTTACAGCAAAAGCTTTCTGGGATGTGCATATATGTTAGGCATCAGGTTGAGGACTTTAAATGCATCCTAAAAGCCAGTTTTAGAAGGTGTGTTATCGCCACCCCCCAACCCCCCTTTTTTTCAGAGGATAAAAGCAAGGCTTAGAGAGGTTGCTTAACTTGTCTAATGTTACAAAGCTAAGAAGTAATGTGACCAGAATTCAAAAGATCTTTTGGATTCCAGAGTCTAGGCTCTGATCATAAGCTATACTTCTTAAATTTTTAAAAACAATTTCCAGTTTTTTAGGTGAAAAGAAAGGGATGGGGAAAATACCAGAGGTCAGTATATAAATAATATAACCAATTACTGGGACAGAAGATTATAGATGATTTTTGTTTTCTTAGCCTTACATTTTGATGTTTTCCCACATTTCCTGAAATGAGTAGATTTGCTTTTAATTGCTTTAAAAATAAGAAACAAATGTTTCTAAGGGAAAGGAAAACAGCCCAGAAGGTTAACTGTTCCAATTGTTTATGTAGATCATTTCCGTGTTTCTCTGAGGGCCTCCTGTGACTTGTTGAGGAACCTGCTGGCCTGTCTCCTGTATTGATTTGTGTTGTTGAGCTTCAGTATTAGGTTTCAACTCCCTTTGAGTACTTCCTAGCCCTCAGAATCTAAAGTGCTATCTGTGTATAACTTTTATCTAAAGACACTGATGGCTAGAACTTCTTGGTGTTTATATTTAGAAATCTAAAGTACGTGTGTCTTTGAAAGCTGTGTTGTGTCTTCCACTCATATTTGATTACACTGGTCTCTACATGTCTCCCACTGCACGATGGACTGCTTTTATGTGAATTTTATTACTATGATTTTTTACATTGATGCAGTATTTGGGGTACACTCATTTAAAATTATATTTATCTTCTATCTAAGAAGACAGTTGGGTCCCAGCAGCCCCCAAATCATTTAGGAAAGTCAAAGGAAATAAAAAGGGGAGATTGATGTTACAGATGAAGTTCCTTAGTTTGGATCTATGTTGTTTATTTATTTTTTTTTAAATTGTGTGTCAATGACTGTTACATAATTTCCAAAATCTAAAGGACTTCTTACATACCCAGGTCTAAACTAAATTGCCAGGCTAAATGGAGGAAGAGTTTTTTTTTTGAGCTAAACTGGAATGCAGGTTATCAGAATGATTAAGTGAATGCCACTAACATTACTGAGGTCACTGTAATAGCAAATTCAAGAGAGGTTGTAGAAGATGATGGTTTCCTGTAGTAAAGACCACACAGACATAGGAACTCTACAAGAAGGCAAACAAGCTAGATGGTAAAACAAATGCCTTTAACAAAAAGGAATACAGTTATAGATTGAGTATCTCTCAGGTTATGTGAAAGGGCTTTTAAAAATTCCTGTGATGTGTCTTAGACATTCCAGTCATAATTTGAGAGGCCTCTCTTGTCCAGGCCTGTTAAGAATGAGTTAAGTGGGCTTTTCTAGCACTTTGTGACTTATTTATTTTTTTTCCCAAGAGCATCATTCTGATTTTTAAGTGATAAGCAAAATCACTTAACATCATCTCTCAGTGACTTTACTTGGCAGAAATGGGGGCTTGAAAGCGATGTTATTGGTTTTAAGCTTGAAATGTCATTTAATGGACCCTTCATGGTCTTTTACATTTATGATGACTTCACTCAGGCTCATCATTCTTTATATAGTTTAGCAGTGGAATTTCTAAACTATCAAGAGTGAGACAAAAGCAATTAGGGTGACAGATTTTTTTGAAAACATCATCTATACAGATGCAGTTGAAGAAATGACATTTGCTTAAAAGCACTTTGTGAGGTTATGTGTGAATAAACGTCCATTATGAAGAGTGCTGTTTCCATCAGAAAAGAAAAAAATTTCCATCTTGCTACTTTTTTGTGTCTTTGGAGAATATAGTGACTGATGTGAACCAAACAATTTCACTTTTAAATTTGCGACTTCTAAAAATTCTTTTTCTGTGGCCTCAGAAAATCAGACAGTTGTTATTACAAATAGCAGCTCCACTCAGACATTGAATAGACAATTATAAATGCCTGGCTTCTTTCCTTTTTCGTGGTAGCAGGCTTTTAGATGTGGAGTAAAACCACATTAACCAGAGGACGTTGTTATTGGTGATTAGTGGCTTATTGCTGGGCCACATCTTTAAAGCGTCTTGTTTCAAAAAGCTTTCCTTTCATTGTCCAGCAAGGACCATGAAATATCATCTACTCAAACTCCTGCATTTGGTAGGTGAGAGATTGAAGCTATGAGTGACTGCCTGAAGGCACATACTGTGTTAATATCATGCTAAAGTATGTTTGTTTTTTGGATTCTGTAGATGGCCGCCCATGTCCTGTCATTCTCTGGGACTCATCTTTATCTCCAACAAGTAATGAAACTCACTCTTCTGTTAAGCTCACCTGGGGAACTTACCAACAGTCATTGAAACAGAAGTGCTGGCAGAATGGCCGAGTACCCAAACCTGAATGGGGTTGTACTGAAATACATCATCATGAGTGGTCTAAGCTGGCACTCTTTGATTTTTTGTTACAGGTAAGTTTATCAAATCACATTAGTGGTTATCTAAGACTGACACTGAGTTATAGAAGTCTGACACTAAGGAATTTTCTATACCTTGAGTTTTTGTGAAGCCAGAGTTTAAGTTCTACAATGCTATATTTGGCAAGTATAATACCACATTACAAAATTTTGTGTTCTTTTGGGAAATATTCAGAAATGTCCCTCAGCTCTTTGATTAGTTTCCGAAGGAGTAATTTTTCAGTTCTTCAGTTCTGCAATAATCATAGAACCGATTTGTTGAGGAAACCCATGAAAAACTCTTCAAGGGGAATGGTCTTCTCGTATTTGTGAGGTGGATAAACTGATGTTTGATGAGGCTAAGGAACTCATCCAAGTTCTTACAACTACTAAAACCTGGAGGCTGGAGCTGGGTTTCCCTGGGATCTGTTGATGGTAAAAATTTGTCTTCTTTCCACACTGAAGTTCCATCATTCCACATTGTGTTTCACTGGTCACTTGGCCATGTAGCTTATGGCCACCATTTCTCTTGTGTTCTTTCCAGTAGTTTTTTGCAAATATTTAATTAAGATTGGATATTGTAGAATAATAAATATTGGCCATCTACTTAACTGAATGACTCAGAATCCTACAGGTTTCCTATAACTTATCTCCTTTTGATAAGGATCTCATTACTCTTGATCCCTTCATTCTGATTACTGCTTTTCCCTTTCTCCATTTTAGAAAAACTGATTGACTGCTGTTGTTGCATTGTTAAGTAGTATTTTGTGGAAATTTAGGTCTGTCTTAGGACATTTTCAAAACATTCCCCTTTTGTTTTTAATTTTTTTTACTTAAATTTTTTTTAAATTTTTCTTTATTTTTGAGAGACAGACAGGATGCAAGTGGGGGAGGGCCAGAGAGAGAGGGAGACACAGAATCCAAAGCAGGTGCTGGGCTCCAAGCTGTCAGCACAGAGCCCACTGTAGGGCTCGAACCTATGAACCATGAGATCGTGACCTGAGTCAAAGTCAGATGCTTAACGGACTGAGCAAAGCAGGTGCCCCTCTCCTGTTGTTAATTCTGTGTGTGTGTGTGTGTGTGTGTGTGTAGGAACTAGAATGGGTTAAAATTGTAAGAAGGAAACCAGTTTAGTGCAGAGTCACAGTCTAAGGCATAGGAACTTTCAAGAGGAGGATGATATATGTTGTCAGTTCTGCAAAGCCATCAGTGAGAACTGACCTAGAGAGCAGGCCATTTGGCAAGGAGGAAGTCAAGAGTCACCAAAAACTGTTATTGAGTCCAGCTATGAGGCTCAGACTGGTTTTAAGTATTGTATATATATCGTTATTCCATTTAATTAACATACTGACTCTGTGAGATAGGCATCTTTTCTCCATTTTATAGCTGAGTAAAAGGAAACTGAAGCATAAAGAGGTTATTATCAAGAACTGTGGAAAATCTGAGATCTTACCTTTCTTGAAAGCTAACAAATTAGCCAGCCACCTGTTCATAGATGCTAGCAGGTGACAAAAGATTCCTGGGTCAGAGACAGACAAATGACTTCATTACTCATGGTGGAGAAAGTGGCATGAGCTTCATGTTCCTTTGCCCCTCAAGTCCCATTGGGTTGATACAGGGTGGCCCTGGTGAATGCTGCATAGAGTGGGTTTGGGTCATTACAGAGAAACCCTAAGCTTAGGAAACCCCAATCTTATAGAGGCTGCTAGCAAACCTGTCCAACCTTTCCCTGGAAGGAGACATTATCTTGGTCAGCAGACAAATCAAATCTGCTTTCCACATCAGAGGGAGATACTCTTTATATCTTCCAAGGCTATCTGCTATACTAACATCTTTGAAGAGACAGTGCAGAGCAAAATCTGATGTCAGATTGCATAAGATTGCAATGGAGAATTGTTTCTCAACAGTTACCTAAAACTTGTTTGGTATTACATAGCTAGTAAGTTCTCAGAGAGAGGGGTCAGCAGGTTCGGCTACATTCCATATTTTTTAACCATTACTGTGTGACAACTACCAGGTTATCCTTAGGTTAATGAAGGGAGTTGATGTGATGAAATGTATTAGGAATAAAATGAAGAATGAGTGAAGATTTCTAGGGCTAAGTAGGTAAAGATATTTACCATGAGGCCAGGTGTTTGGGGAGTGGTCAATATAGATGTTGAAGTTCCTGAGGGTGATGACTAGGGGCAGGATGGAGAGGAAATTCATGAGCTTGGAAGTAAAGTCTATGAGAAAGAAATGACTTTGAGGTTTGTAACTGAGTCACATTAAGAGCTAACTTACACCGAATAAAGGGCAAACCCTTTAGAAGTTGTCTCTAGTGACATTTGTTTTAATTCTGGAATCTTCAACTAAATCTCAACCTACCTTCTGTTTTTGTCATTCTCCTTTCTACTGAGGGAAACAACAACTAGGGTTCAACCAATAATAATGTATTTATGCAATTCCTACTGTGCATTATACTGTAGAAATTGACACAGGGTAGCAAACTAGTAAAGATGGTTTATTCCTCCATCCCTATCCCTGTTTTGTTTTGTTTTGTTTTGTTTTGTTTTGTTTTTTAAATCACTTAGGAAAGAATAGTGTATGAAATAAAGATAGATACCTATAAGAATGGCTGGATGAAATAATATAAAATTTCTTACTGGTATAAGGTTAGCAAGGGAGAGCATTTTGCCATAAAATAGTAAAGAGGGAAGAGTCTGACTAAGATTGCAGGCTGTAAATGATAAAGAGGATAGACACAAATGTGAGGAAGAATATGGGGTTGGTAATGTTCATAGGATGCTTAGGGCATCCTAAATGTACCATTTGTCTGAAACAGAGTCATTTAGGGAAGTAGTGATACTCCCCGCCTATAAGAGTTATCATAGATCACGGAGGAAGAGAGCTTTTTTTTCACAAAAGGTGTGTTCACATTGTCACACTCTCTTCATTACCTTGACTGAGTGAGAATAAATTCCAACTGAGCCATGGTCTCCTGAGTGTGTCAGCAGCTTCTATCATCATGTCCGTTGTCTGTGGTCTTTAGGATGAATCTAGGCACCTCACTAGTATAAGTTTTCAACAAAGATAAGTATTTTAAGTTCTTAAACTATTAATAATCTAACTATTATATAACACTTTCTATGTGCTTGGTACTGTTCTAAGCATTCTATACTAAGCACTGAGATATTAACTTATTTAATCCTCATAACAATTCTATGAAGTAGATATTATTATTATTATTATTATTATTCATATTTTAGAAATGAGAAAATTAAGACAAAGAGAAAGTAAGTAATTTGGCTAGAGTCACATCTCTGGTATCCAATAGAATTTGGAGTCGAACTCATGAGTTCTGGCTTAAGAGACGAACTTCTAAGCAATGCTTTCTTCCATTCATTTTATAGGATAATGGCACCATCATCTTCCAATTTCCCAAGCCAAGAATTTGGGAGTCATTTATATGCCTCGTGATACTTATCCTCACGTGCATACAGTGACCAAATCCTTGGTATCTACCCAATCCATCTTCTTTTAGGTATGGCTTGTGCTCCTATCTTAGTTCAGGCTTTGCCAGTTACTACCTGGATGATTCCCTCCAGTACACTCAAACTGCATGAGGCAAGATCACATTTGGCTTGAGATATTGGGCATCAGGCTGCTGCTACCTCTGCAGAAACTGATTCTATTGGCAGGTCAGTTCTATTTGTAGTCTATCTTCTTTTTCCTTCTGCCTGGGGGAGGTGGTAAGGGTGTCTTTCACATTCTTGATAATCCATGAGGCTGTGATCTCTGCAAAACTTTACTGGAACCTGTTCAAGTCATGACACAAGATTGGACTTTCCAATTTTGGCTCGGCTAAAGTACTGAATCTGAAAGTCAGAAGTTAATTCGATTGTTCAGAGTTAATTTGGTTAGTATCTAAAAGAGTATATCAAATTATGCATATGAGGATGTCATCTGTGAGAATAGACTTACGTTTTTTTTTTTTATTCATCCAACATTTAGTTACTTCCCACAGTGCAACAGACAAAAGGCTAATTTCCTATAGGTGCTGTAGCATTTTATTATTTTACCAATAAGGTGTGAGAGTGTCTATTTCCCTCTGTGTTGCCAACCTTGGGAAGTGGAAAACTGATTAATGTTTTTAGTGATTTAATGGAGGGTAACGAGATCTTGTTTACATTTTTATTTCTTTCATTACAAGTGAGATTAAGAATATCCTATTTTTAAATATTAATTATTTACAGTTCATTTTTTTGTAAGTTGTTTAAATCATTGCCCTTTTCATTGCATTCCATACCTTTTCCTTATTGATTTGTAAAGACGTTTTTATATCACGAAAATTAACCTTTATCAAGCTTGTATGTCTCAGATAATTTTTTTACTTTGTTGTTTTTCATTTGACTTTGCTCATAGTAGATATTACTCCAGAGAAATTTTACATTTTTATATAATATTATATCTTTAAAAATATCTTTTTATGTTTATTTTTGAGAGAGAGAGAAAGAGAGAGACAGAGTGTCAGCAGGGGAAGGGTAGATAGGGAGGAAGACACAGAATCCGAAGCAGGCTCCAGGCTCTGAACTCTGAGCTGTCAGCATAGAGCCAAACACAGGGCTTGAATCCATGAACTGCGAGATCATGACCTAAGCCAAAGTCCAACACTTAACCGACTGAGCCACCTAGGTACTCCTGATAATATTATATCTTAATTTATCTTTTTACTTCCTGTATTTAGCATTATACGGTGTTTACAGAGAGTTGTTGGTTGAAAATGTTTGCTAAAAATAAAAAAAGGAAAATGTTTGCTGAACAAATAAATGAATAAATGGACATACATAGGCCATTTTTCATGAGTACTATAATAATTATCTTTACTACAACAATCCTTCTCATCAATTACACTGCAGTGTTTACCTTAAAGTCAAATATATGCCTCATTTACATGGTGGCTGGGAATGTGTTGGGAGTGCATTGGATGGATTTTGTTAACAATCTTAGGAAAGTTCTGCCTGAAGCAAATGAAAATCACTTGTTCTAGGATGCTACAGCGAGGCAAGAGAGTACAGAACCCAGTTGTTAATTTTCTGTACACAACATTCTTATTGTTTTACCCAATTAACAAATCTACATTCATAAAGGCCATGCCATTTTACTGGGCCTGTAAAATGTGACGGAGGCACAAGTAACCTTTTATTCTTGAAGCCGTGGGGGTATGAACTACATAGACAAAAATTTACCTCTGTGAGGATGAAAAAGGGCAGTATTCTAAAGAGCATTTGAATTTCTAAGATTGGGAAATTTCTATCAAAAGTTCATATAAAATAACAGGAAAAGATTTAGGAGATAGAAAACTTGCTTTTTGAGCTCAGAGATAGTCTGTATAATGGTTAGGAACTGAGATTCTGGAGCCAGCCTTCTACATTTCCACCCTGATTACCAATACTAATTTTTTAACATTGAAAAGTTACTTAATCTCTCTCTGCCTCAGTTTCCTCAGGAATAATTATATTGTTTATATAGAGGGCCATTGAGAGAATTCAATACTTTTACACACATGAAGGATTTAGAATAATGCCTATACATGATAGGTTCAGTGAGTATTACATATTAAGAAAGTGATCATCCAGAAATAATAGTAGAGGTCGATACCAATATAAGAATTAAAATATTTTATCATTATTTTTGTTCATTAAATTTTAAGTAATTCCCAAATCATTAATTTTTGCTACTCTTATGGACTTCCATACTTATATTATAGATCTTATCCTATTAAGTTTTAATTATTTTTGACTAGTCTGTCTTTTTTAATAAGCTGTGAATTTCTCAAGGGCAAGTCCCTGTCTTATCCAACTCTGTAACCTTCCAGTTAATAGCAGAGTATCTGAAAATGTCACACTCAGGGCGTTATATTTTTGGTCAAAGAAAACTACCTAGTTATATTAAAATATTAAATCAAAAGTGTCAAATTAAAGATGTCAGAAGTGAAAGAAATAAAAGTGTAATTGCAATAGAGAAATAAGGTTTGTGAAGAGAATTAGAAGTTTAGAAAATAAAAAATCAAATGAATAGAAAATATTAAGTATTTTTACTATTTAATGAAATTCTTTCTGTACTTGTATTTTCTAAGAATAGCTATTTACTTGATGAGAAATTAAGGAGTGTTTAGACAGAGGAGGACTAGCAGAGATGTGTTTGGGGAGATGTTTGCTTCTACCTTCAACCAAATAAGTTATACACATTTCTTTGCACTTGCACTCGCAGACTTTTTTTGGTCCCTATTCTGTTCTAGACACTTGGCAGGTTTAGTGCTGGTGATAAAATGGGTGAGACAGTGTCCCCGACCTCAAGAGTTATACAGTCTAATAGCATTAATAGAAAACCATAATAAAATGTATCAGGCATCATAATTGAATGTTAAATTCTTTAGAAATAAGTAAGATGCTATTGGTTCTTATAGATTGGTAGAGAATGTGGATGAAAAACGTGACATTTAATCTAGAAACAAAATCTTGCAGTATCAGGTGAGTATAGGAGATAGGAAGAGAGTTTCAGAGAGAGGGAGGGATTCTAACAAAGGGCTAAAAGTATGAAAAAGTTGAGTGGGAAAAATTATGCTTATGGAAACCTCCTGTGCCAGTAGGTAATTTTCTCCCAGGTGGCTGTGAGTAGTAAACTTATGTTCACAAATTCAGCAAACAACAACAATATGACCTGGTAGGTCTTTTCCCCCTAGAGGTGTCTTTTGTTAGTCAACTCTCCTACCTTTTACCTGGCTTCTAATGATTTAGTTCCTGAATATAACACATTAGATTAATAGGTGTTAATCTCTGACATGTTGCTTTCCACTCTTTTTTCTATGCATCACTTTTTTTTCACTTAATGATGTGATAATAGTAAAAGTAAAACTTCCAACCAACTATCACCTAAACAAGAGAAATATAAGTTCTCACTAAAAGAATATTTTGTTCTGTAGGAGTATCCAAATGCTAGGCAAAGAAAGATTCCCACTGTAGCCTCCATGATAGATTATGAGGGTCTTCCAAGCATCCCCCACCTTTTATCCCTACTACTCAGTGATCAAAGATCTCACCTCTGACTTTCAGAGATCACTCATAGATAGGTGCTCTGACAACAAGAGACATACCAATCCAGGGTCTTGGACACTGGGATTTCTAAGAGTTTGGATCAGTTCTATTGTTTTGCAGAAGTAGCATACTGCCAATGACACGGACAGTCAAGAAAATTTGATAGAAGAGGATCCCATGATCAGTGACATTGGTTATCAGGCACATTATTGGTTAGAGATGTTGGTGACTGGAGACAAGTGACCAAAGTCATTGTTAAGGAGACACTGATGATGAAAATAGTGTGATCGGTGATATTGGAGACACATGGGAGTGCTCAGATCTATCAACTATTAGAAAAACATTGATCAGTGACATTGGTGATCATGTTTCCTGATGAACTAGGACATTGGTGACTGGTAGCCTTGTATTTATTGGTAAGTCCAAGCAAGCAATTAATATAGTTTTTTGTTCATTTGCTAGCAAACAAAGAGATGATGTAAGTCAGATACTGTCTTGTCTTCAAGTAGTGAAGAAAGTCTGGGATTAGCTTTGGCAATACTGGTTGACATGCTGAGTTGGCAGGGACCTAAGGAGCAAAGATGGCCAAGGCCCAAAGGTTTGGAAAATATATGTTACTGCTTTTTATTCTTTGTTGAAAAATCTTCACAATTTCTTTTTATGATGAGAATCACAGTTGTTCACTTGATTACAGAGAATATCTTGCTAAGGTAAAAGACATGGGAGTGTCTTGTTCTAGGCATTAAAAATGACCAACTCTAAACTTTGAAGGTGTAGGCGTGCTAAGAACTGAAACATTATGGTTTCTAGAGAATTTTAATTGTATAAAGCTAAGTATGCCTATTAAAATGAAATTCAAGTGTCCGTTCCTCAAAATCACTCCAATTATGGTTTTCTTTTTATCTCTATTAATACTTTCTAATCAGATTCTTATCAATATGGGTCCAGATGTTGTAAGGGACTTCTAGCTGATCTCCTTGTCTCTATCTTCCCCAACTGCGATTTGCTTTGCAAATTATTGCTGAGTTTATTTTTTCCTACTTTCCTTTTAATTGTACTAATTGCTTCTCACAAGAATGAATGAATGAATGAATGAATGAATGAATAAATAAATAAATAAATAAATAAAACTCAGAAGACTTCCATTGGATTGGAAAATAAATTTTAAATGCCTTCGTGCCTTACTGGAGAAATTTAAACATATACAAAAATAAATGAACCCTCAGGTACCTGTCATCCAAATTCAACAATTAATGAACTCATAACCAGGCTTGTTTTAGCTGTATCCCACGCTACTTCCCAAGCCCACGTTAATTTGGAGCAAATCCCAGACATCATATTCTTTCATCTGTAAATATTTCAGTCTGTATCACTAGAAAATAAAACACACCCAAAAGAAAAATTAACAATAATGCCAGTCACATATCCAGTCAATGTTCAAGTTTTTGTCTTATAAATTATTTATTTATTTATTTGTTTGCTTGCTTGCTTATGCATTTATTATTTCAGGTTGTTTCTTTGAATCAGGATTCAAAGAAAGCCTAGACTTTGTGATCCGTTGATATGTCTTTTAATCTATGGATTCCACCCCCCACCTCTTATTTTTTCCCCCCTATTAGCCTACTTATTGAAGAAAGCATATGTCTTGTTTTCTACAAGTTCTAGATTCTGGAGTTTGCTAATTACACTTCTCTGGTGTCCTTATTTGTCCTCCTGTCATGTGTATCCCATATACACTGGTATGGAGTTTATAGACTTGATCACATTTAGATTTCACTTATTTTCTCAAGACTTCTTCATAGATAGTGATATATTCTTCTGCTGGGAGAGATAATGTCTTTTGGTCTTTCTTTTTTGCAATGGTAGCAGCTACTGATGCTCAATGTTGATTCATCAATTCAGTAGGCATTGAGAGACAGAGATATTTTAATTCCTCATCTCTTCTTCCTTTATTAGTTGGAGTACTTCTCTAAGGAGTAATTTCCCTTCATCTCTTATCTAGTTATAGTTGGTATGGCTGACATAATACCTGGTTGTCTAGTGGTACCATTTATCTAGAAAAATATTAACACCGCTTTTAAGAAACACTATGACCTGGGGCACCTGGGTGTCTCTTTTGGTTGAGCGTCCCACTCTTAGTTTCGGCTCAGGTCATGATTCATGATTTGCGGTTTCGAGCCTCACATTGTGGTCTGTGCTGACAGTGCAGAGCTTGATTGAGATTCTCTCTCTCCCTCTCTCTCTTTCTGCCTCTCTCTTTCTCTTTCTCTCTCAAAATCGATAAATAAACTTAAAAAGAATAATAATAATAAAAAAAGAAGCACCATGCTTTGACCTCCTAACTTCCTTTCCATTCTTATCTTCCATCTCTTATATGTACTTCTGCACTGTAGGCTGAAGGGTTAACTGCAGGGTTATGTGTGCGTGTGTCTGTGTTATAGTTTGGTTAATTTACTGTCTATTGGACCCCTCCCCAACCCCCCGCCATGCTTTACTCACCACTGTGCCACTGCTTCTGCTCTCTCAGCTAATATGCAGCCTGTTCGTCACACTCCAATCAAATCCCTTCTTTGCAAAGTCTCCTGGAACTAACTCAGTCGTATTAAGCTTCCTCTTTCCTCTGAATGTCCAATATCATTCTAAAAAATTTCCACAAGTTTTGAGTACATTAAATTCACAGGGCAGCAACATAGAATAGTAATGATGTAAAACAATAGTACTGATATAATGTCGGCTTCAAATCCCAGCTTCTTCAATAGTTAGCTCTGTAATCTTGGGCAAGTTCATAATTTCTGAGCTTTGCTTTCTTTATTACTTAAATGGAGAAAGGCGACTTTAGTTGGAGACTGATGTGAAATGAAATGCTTATCACATGAAATGCTTATCATGGTACCTGCCTCCCTATGGTCTGAATGTTTGTGTCTCACCAAAATTCATATGTTGAATCTCAGCCCCCGTGGTGATGATATTAGGAGGTAGGGCCTTTGGGAGGTGACGAGGTCATGAGGGCAGAGCCCTATGAGTGGGGTTAGTACTGTTGTAAAAGAGGCCTGACAGAACTCCCAAGTCTCTTCTACCAGGTGAGGACAGGGTGAGATGTTGGCAGTTCGCAATTGGGAAGAGGACCTTTACCCAAAAGAGATGATGTTGGCACCCTGTTGTCACACTTCCAGCCTCCAGAACTGTGAGAAATGAATGTTTATGAACTACCCAGACTGTGGTATTTTGTTAAGGCAGTGTACATGGACTAAGACACTGGCAGATAGCAAGTACTCAATAGATCAGCTCAGATATCATCTAGAATCACCCTGTTTATAAGAATTTGAATGTATATATGTACACATAGCTATGATTTCTTGAATCTCCAAATACTGCAAGTCTTTAGTAGTAGGGCTCATGTAGGTTTTTCTGTGAATTTTCTGCAATAAAGAGCTACTCACTATATAGCATTTGATGCTGTAGGAAACCATGTGATCCTATGAGGTTGTTTCCATGGACCTGCTGCTCAGGTCAGGTTGGGGTAAAAGGCTTGTCATTTTTTGCACAGATGGGGGAACTTCAGGAAAACCTCCTTACATGTCTGTTAACTGAAAGGTTCTCAGGCTACAGAACCTGGGAAACTAGTTGGGATTATATTCTGAGATTCTGTTCCTCAATGTCTCCATTCCCTTTGTTGAGACAATGAAAACAAAACAAAACAAAACAAAACAAAACAAAAACACCTCAAAGAACAAAGACTAACGTAACAAACACAATGTTTCCACCTTTTAGGATTATCCTGTCAACTTTTTTTTGCATATTTGCTTTTATAATTTACTTTAAAAATATAAACACATTAAAAATACTTCAAGTCCCCTTTGGCCATGTCTTCAAGTCCCCTTCCTACACTCTCTCCAAACAGATGATCACAGTCATGAGATGAGTGTGCATGTTTTCAGCCAATTGAAAAATAATTTTATATGCATAGTAAGTGGATATTTGTGTGTTTTTAAAACTTAGATACTTTAAATGCAGTTGACCACATATTACTCCTATGCTTTTAAAAATTCGAGAGAAGCAGGGTTCTCTGTGGTTTTATGATGCCAATAAAAGGGGTGGTGTGGGAGGTGGATATTAGAAAGATTCTATTCCTGAGAACATCGATCTAAAGGTCAGAAGCCAAGAAATATTCCCTAGGTTGAAACAGCCTCTTAATGTAACAAATACCTTAAGGCATTTATTTGTTGCTTTTGGCCACTTCAACATCATGTGAAAGGCTTTCTTGGCTTCGGAGGTGTTTTATTTAAATAGTTTGCTTTATAACCATTTGTTCTGTTTCCTGTTTGCATAGCATAGTACTTTTTATTTTACTTTATAAACAAAACCCGGGAATTATAAGCATACAGGGTACTGCTTTTGAGGTTCAATTCAATTCAACAAACTTGAATTGAGGAATTTCTGTGTTCTGTCTAGACAATTCCTAATCAATCTGTGAGGCTCAGTCATCATTTGAGATTTTGAGACTTGGCTTTGAATCTGACACAATGTCATTTCTATGCCTGGGAACTATTGTACTCTTGTTTCTCAGTGTAATTCCTCTCCAGATGTCCTCTTGGTTAATCCACACAGTCAATTCCCCTTTGACTATTCATGGAATACATCCCATTTACACATGCTCGCTCCTTCAGAATCCTGTCTTCCAAAGACAGTCCGATAAAAGTCTTTGGAAGTCTGTGAAATCTGTCCCCCTCACTGAAGAAACTGACCTGCTAGCTTGTACCTGTCCCCTTAGCAGTTAGGCCTCAAAACCTTGGAGAGATTATGAAACCAAAAGTAGAATTGTATTGGCCTGTACTTCAAAAGGCAAATAGTTTCACTTTTTCTGACCTTCAAGTGGAATGTACGTCTGCTGCTAAAAACTTTCTACAGCAATATGACAGGATTGAGAAAGTAAACACAAAGGCACTGGCCTGTGAATCTCTGTTTTGGGCTTTGACATCATTGTTCTAGTGAAGGCCTGACTTTGTGACACAGAGAAACTGTGTTCTCTTACTTCACAGCATTGAAGCTATTTTTTTGATTCTTCATGGAGACAACTTTGAAGAGAAACAGTTGTCTAGCCATACTGACCCTGGTTTATCACAGAAGCATGGCTTATTAGCTACCTGGCCTTTACAACAAGAATGCATTTCTCTGGATCCTGGTCCACTTCCTGTGTTAAGACTGCTCTGTGTTTCAAAGCATATCCCTCCTGTTAAGGATCATACGGGTTCCTCAGATGTCTGCTTCCAACTTAAAAGCTTTTAGAATTTTATATATTCTTTCCGCCTACTGTCTAGCATTTATTCTCAGAGATTTCTGGCATTGATTATACTTAAAGCCTAATTTGCATAAAACGTGGACTAGGAAATTGGCTCACAGAGTCTGCTCTTTTATCAGTCTGAATCAAAGGGGAAAATGTCTGGTCAGGTAAGTTATATTCATAAGCTTCATATTGCTAAGTGACAACCAACTGAGCATTCCGGGGTCAATTCTAATTTAATTATTAATCAAAAGCACAGTATATGTTATTTAATGATATGCCATTTTTACTTATTTCAACCCTTGCCATGGAATTTATAGACTGGGCTGAAATTGATTAGTGCATAATTACTATGTCTCAATCCTAAATCTTGTATACATAGCTGGGCTGGAGAGATCAATGATTTGAGGCAGCCTGTGTGATTCCATAACAACCTTTCAATGTTCAAAGATTGTTTAATGCATCATTTGAGCTAGCTTTGGGATTGGCTTCCCCACTAATCCTATGCCATTGAACCGCAGACAATTTGAAACCAACCTTAACTGCTGTGTTCCAGGAAAATAGGAGGTCTAAACATCGGACCTGCATAAAGCCACCAGGAAGCAAATAAGAAAAGCATGGAAAACTCAATATAAATTGTATTTTCATAGGAACACTTGAGAGGACAGGCAGATATTCATCTGGCTCAATGTTTTTTTTTTTTTTTTTTTTTAATATTAAAAGCTCTTCAGCTGATTTTAATGTTCATTTATTTTTGAGACAGAGAGAGACAGAGCATGAACAGGGGAGGGTCTGAGAGAGAGGGAGACACAGAATCCGAAACAGGCTCCGGGCTCTGAGCTGTCAGCACAGAGCCCGATGCAGGGCTTGAACCCACGGACCGCGAGATCATGACCCGGGCCGAAGTCAGACGCTCAACCGACTGAGCCACCCAGGCGCCCCTGGCTCAATGTTTTTTGATGTAATTATTTTTAAAAGATTTATTTTGAAAACAATTTTGCCCACGGGTGCCTGGGTGGTTTAGTCGGTTAAGTGATTTCAGCTCAGGTCATGATCTCACGGTCCATGAGTTCAAGCCCCACATTGGGCTCTGCACTGTCAGTGCAGAGCCTGCTTGAGATTCTCTCTCCCTCTCTGTCTCTCTCTCTCTCTCGTCTCTCAAAATAAATAAGTAAATATCAAAAAAAAAAATAATTTTGCCCAATGAAATAGATTCAGAGAGGGTTAAGTGAGAGCTGGTGCATAAAGATGCTGTTAGTTCCATGCCCTTGGCAACCATATTCAAGTGTTTGTTTATGGACATAAATAACTAAGAGATAAATGGAACTTGAAAAAATTAGTACCAGATGGGATTGTTTAGGGCAATGGCTTTCTTGTGGCTATTTCAGGGGGTCCGTGAGGTCAACACTATTTCCATAATAATGTTGAGACTGTTTTTTGCTTTTTTCATTATGTGGATATTCTCAGTAGTGGGTGAATCTGTTGGTGCCTCAGCATGAATCAAAGCTGGCACCAAATTGTACCAACAGCTGTCCTACTCTTCATTGCCACTGTGCTCACATGAAAAAATACAGGAAAAAAATGCCTGATTCACTTAAGAATTTCCTTGATGAAGCAACGAAACTATTGATTTTCTTAAATCTCTACTGTAAATATGCATCTTTTAAAAATTCTGTGTGGTAACATGGGAAGAATGCCTAAGGCACTTGTAATGCCTCCCACAGTGCAATGTTTGTCTTGAGGAAAACTGCTTATGCAATTGTTTGAATTGTGAGCTAAACTAGCTGCTTTTTTCATTAAACATCATTTTAACTTGATAAAACAATTCCATTTCTCTTATTAATTTTGTTGGAAAGTGTAGCGATTTCTTTCAAACAGTTTAACATTTGGTGGATGTATCAGTGTTATTTTTAATTTTAATTTTTTTCAAAAATTATTTATTTGTTATTTTTAAAGCTTTTATTTAAATTCTAGTTAGTTAACATATAGTGTAATGTTGGTTTTAAGAGCAGAATTTAGTGATTCATCACAGTGCTCATCACAAGTGCCCCCCCAGTGTTATTTTTAAATGAATTAATACATAGGTAGTTAATGTTTTTTAGGTTTAAATTCTATATAGTAAGTAGCCCACATAAATTAATCCCTTTTGGTGTCTTCAATGACTGTATGTGTCAAAGGTTCTTAAAGAAACTTTGAGAAGCGTGGCCTAGGGTCATTTTTCTGAAATAAACTTCCCTTTGTATAGTAGCTTATAACTTCACAAGTATTACAGCTCTGTGATTCTAAGATTCTGTGATTTTGATTTTACGATTCTGAGCTTTTTACAAGAAAATAGATAGAGGAAAACATGAAGGTCTTGTCTAAGGAGAGGTCTTTTGGTAGTTAGCTATCTGCATTAGATAGGTTTTAATAGGTGAGCTGAGTGAAGCCGGCAATCATTCCTTCATTTTTTCAACAGTTATTGAGTATGTGCATGGTGCAGGATGTGATATTGATCGATGTGGAGGATACACAGTGAATCATACTTAGAAGCATCCAGATTGTAATCTCCATGAAAACAAGAAACTTGTCTTTTCTACCTCGGGTGGCAGTATGATGAGTCAGGCAGAAATTGGTAGAAATTCACATCATACACTAGTTGTATCTCCTTGGACAAGTTACTTAGGATCTCAGCTTTTTTCTTACTTGTAATGTGGGGAAAAACTGATATGTATCCTTTTAGGTTATTTTGATAAAGACTTTATGATATAAACTTGGATTTTGTATCCAAGTTGCATAAAGGGCTTTATTTTATAGCTATTTGCTAACTCAAGGAGCATAAAAGCAAATCTATCTTCAAATAGGAACTTCTGTGTGTACATGTAGCAATAGTCTTTGAAAAAAGTTTAATTTAGGAAAGCAGAATTTATTTATTTACTATTTTCCCAACTCTATTGAAGTATACTTGACAAACACAATTGTGTTTGTACAATTGTAAAGTGTACAATGTAATGATTTGATGTTTGCCTATATCGTGAAATATTTACCACAATCAAGGTAACTTAAACATTTATCACTTCACATAGTTACCTTTTGTGTGTGTATGAGAGAGAATGCTCAAAATCTACTTAGCAAATTTCAAGTATGTAATATAGTATTATTATCTATAGTCTGAGCCTCAGAACTTATCCCTCTTGCAGCTAAAAGTTTGTACCCTTTGACCAACATCCTTTCATCTTCCCACTTTCCAGCCCTTGGCAACCACCACTCCACATTCAAGCAGTACTTATTTTTCAATAACCGGAGAATAATCCATCTGTCAGAATTAATTAGCTTTTTATAAAAAGAACCAATTTCCATCGAAAGATATAAGTTTAAATAGCTTTGGGATATGCTATATTAGCTTGTGTTAATCATGGTTAAAGAAAGAGTCAGTGACACTTGTTAAAGATAGTAAGGAAGACGATTCAAGATGATCCTTGTAGGGATAGGAACCATTGCAATGGGATTTTCTAGTGGGGGAGACAGATAAGGCTCCAATCTGAATACAGCATAGTCAAGTGTGAATGTGTAGCCAAGGAGCAGGATAGGGGTCAGTGGATGGCAAATTATGAAGAGGAAACACCAGGGGTAAGAGGAGTTCTAGTTTAAATGGCCTAACCATATGCTTGCTGAAGACAGACCAGGGTGATCAGACATCGCCCTGGGGTCAGTGGAAGATGAGGAAGATGAGATATTGAGAGTGATCAGGTATCAGTGGTGGGGGGGTTCTGGTTAAACTGATTTACAGGGTTTTGCTAAAACTAGATTTGATATGGAAGGCCAGGGAGAAAGTTTCAGGAGCCTAACTAAAGTTACATCAAGCAAAGAATCTTTGTCACTGTAATCAGAATTGTGTTTTCGCGTAGTCATTTAGATGATCTTGTTTTTGCCAATCTCCTTATAATAAAATACCACATTATTGGGGAAACTAAAATTGATAGAAATTCCGTAAAAATACTAAAAGCTAGTACAGTCAAGTCAAGCAAAAAGTTTTCAGTAACAGTGTTTCCTCAGATGTAAATGTTCGTAATCTTAAGCTTGTTTACAACTCTATTTAATGTTAAATTGTTAAAAATGGTGTTTCATTTCCTCAAAAGAAAGCACTTTTTAAACATTTTACTTATACCAAGGTTACTTTGTTTTTGGTTTACATTTATTTGTTTAATATAAACTCATTCCATAAATCAGAACTTTATGAAACATAAAAATTATTGTTTTCCTTAGTCTGAATGTTCTTTATAAATCTTTACAGGAAAGTGGGTGTGTCGTTGGCAGAGGCTGCTTCCTTGCAGCCCTGCTTGTGCAGATTACAGAAAGGGAATTTTCTTTGTCTAAAAGGAGATTTTCACTTGTTTGGTGACTCTCTCCAGAGTCTTAATGTGGCAGAATGATGTTTGACTTCAGGTACTTTTTCTGGGGTACAGTATATGGATTCTAAACATTGCATCCATAGAAATAGATCCAAATATATTGCAGCCTTAAAAAATGCTTTTGTGTGTAAATACTGTTATTTCTTTGCTTATGATTCAGTAACATGGAAGAAACTAGAGATTCTGCATTCACTTGGTTCATATTGATAGATATCTTTATGGAATTCTAAGATTAGGTAGTATAGAGCAATGACTGCTATTTAGAGGCAGAGGCAAAAGAGAGCCTGTGACCACTGTTAGATGTATGTATTGCAAACTCATTTTACTTTTCTCATTGTTCATCAAATGTTCTGCTAGTCACGTTTACATGCGTAGTAATTTAACAGGCACCTGTTGCCATGGCAGCACAGAACACAAATGAAATCTATTATTTTATGAGGTGAGAGTTCCCAAGTGATACCGGTGTAGGTTGGTGAGACCACTTTTGATTTTGCTTGTGTGTAGTTCTCAAGGTAAGACACTAAGTCTGTATTAACAAGACTGTATTATCCTACCACGGGGACTGTAGGATTTGTTTGAAGTTCCTCTTTATGATCTGGTCTACCTTCACACATTCATTAGACTACAGGGATCCATCGAGTTTTTCACTGATAGCATGGCAATCATACCCTAGTTCACATCAAGACAAATTCATGTAGAAGGATTTTCCAATGTGAGTTAATAGCTTATAAGTAAGTCTATATGTTTTTGTGTTTCTCTGTACCTAGGGTGGGGCTGTTAATGGTAGCAATTCTCACTGTCTTTTTGCATTTCAGGAGCACCTGGGTGGCTCAGTCGGTTAAGTGTTTGACTCTTGATCTCAGCTCAGGTCATGACTCATGGTTCTTGGCCCCACATTGGGCTCCATACTGACAGTGTGGAGACTGCTTGTGAGTCTATCTCTCCTTCTCTCTCTGCCCTTCCCTCGCCCATATATGCACACACTCTCTTTCTCTCTCTCTCTCAAAACAGATAAATAAACATCAAAAACAAAAATAAAAACAAAGTGAATGCCAACTTTCAATAGTTCTTTTCATAATAGACATTTATCCAGTGCCTACTAGGTGCCAGGCCTTGGATGAGTTACTATGGTAAATTGTGAAATTCCATCTATTCCATATCTTATTGTATTACTTAAACTCTTTCTCTAAAAATGCAGTTTTCTTTATAAAGGTTCTGTTTTTAAGTGGTTAAAAAAGCAAACAGCTTGAAAAGAGATGGTGATATTGACTTCCCAATCAGACACACACATACATACACATGTATGCTCACTGAGACCCTTTAAGAGGTATGCAAAAACTGAGGTCGAAAAAATTTACAGGGTTATGTAATTTAACTAAAAAAGTTGAGTGAGGAAAATAGCTGGATCAGAGGAATTTCTCATCTAGATTAGGAAGAACATCTTAATTTTATTCTCTTCAGCTTGCCTGGGTTCCCTTTAGTTTTTGTTCTTTTAACATTTCCCTCGATGCCCTGTTCCCTTGCCTTTTCTTCCAGCTCTACATGAGAAAATGATAGTGAAACGTGAAGACACGTCAGATTTTTTGGCTTCCCTTATAGGTACAGTCCTCTCCCTCAGCTTTTCCTCTGCTACCTGCCTTCACCTTCACCTTAGCGACAGTGTAGTCTTGCACTGTGCCACTCAAAGTGTGATTCAAGGACCCTGCTGATTGACTAGTCTGTGACAAGTACAAAAATTGCAAGTCAACACTTAGAAACTTTAGTAGCAGTTTGGTAAAGTAATTTCATCTGTTTATTCTCACAAACTATTTGGCTGGTATTTTGTACTTTTAAAAATTTTATTTCTCTGAGGGTGCCTGGGTGGCACAGTCGGTTAAGCATCTGACTCTTGGCTTTAGCTCAGGACATGATCTTGCGTGGGATTGAGGCCCATCCAGCCCTGTGCCATGAGCATGGAGCCTGCTTGGGATTCTCTCTCACTCTCTCTCTCTCTCTCTCTCCTCTCTCTCTCTGTTTCTCCATCTCTCTCTGCCCCTACCCCACTCACGCTCACTCTCTCTCAAAATAAATAAACTAAAATTTTCTCTAGTAATAAATTATTATTTTTAAGTTTATTTATTTATTTTGAGAGGGAGTGAGAGCACAAGCGCAAGCAGGGGAGGGGCAGAGAGAGAGAAGGAGAGAGAGAGAATCCCAGGCCGGCTTCATGCTGTCAGCGAGGTCCTGATGTGGGGCTCAGAGCTCAATCCCACCAACCATGAGATCACGACCTGAGCCCAAACCCAGAATCAGATGTGCTTAACCAACTGAGCCACCCAGGTGCCCCTATTATTATTATTTAACAAACGACAACCCACATGAATTGTGGGGCTGAGGGAAAGAAAAATCAAAACCGCTTGGTCTTTCACTACAGACAGTCTGAGAAGCACTGGTCTAATGTACTCTCAGTTTTTCTAAAGGTGTCTTTTGATTTCCTACTTTCACGCCTTTGCTTATTTTTTTTTAGCTAAGACTTCCTGTCTCTCAAAACACAACTGTAATATCTTCTCCTTCATGCATTTTTACCTAAACTCCTACACTGCAGTTCTTCGTACTTCTGCTGAAAGCTTATAACCAGCATTTGCTGAATGCAGTAACATTTACTATTCTATACAAAGGCACTTGGCTTTTTTGCAGTGCCTGCCACCTTGGCTACACCTGAGAGATACAACCAGGATGGGAAAGAGCATGGACTTTGAGATCATAGACATCTGGGTTAGAATCCTGAATTCTGTCATTTATGAGCACAGGGACCTTGGGTCAGTCAACCAGCCTCCTTGTGCCTCTCTGTCTTTGCTTATCAGATGAGACTGTGGGTAGCACCCATATCTTCAGGTTGCTCTGAGGATTAAATGAAGCAACACGTGTAAAGCATTCCGCACACAGTTCCTGGCACAGAGTAAATACTCAGTAAATGACTGCTGTTATGTTTTTCATTAATATTAGGAGCACTTTTAGAATATTTTTTTCTTGCTTTTGTTCAGGCATTGCCTGAAATTAGTCATTTAATCCCATTATTTTGAGGAAAAAGAAAATGTGAAGAAAGTACCTCAATTGCTTTGATAGACCCACATTTTGAAGGCACAGCTAGAATGGGTGGTGTGCAAAGGGTGGAAAGTCATTGGATTTCTGTAGATTCCTAAGGGGCTCTGGAGAGCTAGTCAGTGCAGTGCAGGCATCCTTGTTTAGGCTTTGTAAACATAACTGAGTCACTCAGGAGATGTTTTCATGCAGGCAAAAGTAACACCACCAAAAGGAAAATGGAATTAAAAAAAGAAACTTTAGGAGAAGGCAGTATATCTAAAAATATTGCCACGACCAACCAAAAAAAAAATTTGGCTGGAACACCTGGATTTTTCTGAGTATAATTTTAGTTAGGTAAACATTGAAAAGATATATTTTCCTAAAAGAGGACAGAGTAATTTTATGGAAAATGATGGTTGGCAGTAATCTTCCGATTCAGAGGTTCAATTTTGTAAAAGATTTTCCTTGTTTAAAGGGTGAGAGGTTGTGAATTTGAACAAGTTGCAGAGATGATGATCAATACTCATAGTCACTTACCTGATACAATTTACCCCCAGTGAGCCTTCTTTGTAAGATAATTATCTAAGGATGCAGACATGTTCATGTGAACTACAGTGCTTAATTATGCGATAGTTAAGTGAAATGATTGTTTTAATGTGTGCACTAAAAAGTATATTAGCACCATATTACGGATTCGTAGCTATCTAGGATATGCTTTATTAGGCTTTAAAAATAGGTACACTCTCTTGGCAGTAAGCAGATATATATTCAATATATAACTAAATTAAATGCCAGGCACATGGCACTGAATTTAAGGGAGTGGATGATGGTTTTGTGGTCAAATTATTTTGGGTATATTGAATGTGAATTCAAAAGGAAGACTATAAGCAAAATTCTGAGAAGAGCTAGGGAACAAGATTTAAGAGCTACGTAAGCCCTTGCTAGACAAGGGCAATAATACAAAGACATAATTTACTATAGTTAGAGGATAAGAAAGACAAAGTAAAACCCAGATTATTTAGGCCTTACAGACTGGGTCTGTATCTGTAGGTGTACACACAAACACATGCACACATACACACACTCAACACGTGTCACTGTACCCACCAACTTCAAGTGTAAATCTGAATAAAAGGAGGGGTAAACATCTTACGGAAGAGGAGTTGAGTTGAACACACACACCCGTTTTTAATAATAAGGTCTGTTAGACTTGAATGGCACAACAGTCTGTCGGGGAAGCGGTGAAATCATCACAGACTGTTGAGTGATTCAAAA
The DNA here is from genome assembly GCF_018350195.1 of Panthera tigris. Taxonomy (NCBI): domain Eukaryota; kingdom Metazoa; phylum Chordata; class Mammalia; order Carnivora; family Felidae; genus Panthera; species Panthera tigris. The sequence goes on from NC_056663.1 coordinate 69,407,457, forward strand.
TTAGATCAGATAAAGCACTTTAAAAATACACTGTAGGAAACAATCTCATGCTGGGAAGGCAATAAAAAAATGACCTAACTTGGTCTTTTCCACCTCTAACTTTTAATGCTTCCTTGTAGTTTAAAAATAGAAAAGTATAATATTTATAGAAGTACCGAAAGTTGGGGTCTAAACTCTAAAGTGCTTATCATTTAACACTAATATATTTGATACTCATGGCTTTGGTGTAGAAATGACAGAAATGTAGCTATAGGTCTTAGTCCTTTCTTCACTGGTGTGAAATCAAAAACGAAGAGAGCTCAGGGTTCAGGACACCATTTGTGAAGAGTTTGATAGATTGGTCCTTATAACTTAAGTTCTAAACCATTTATCCAACATAACAGACCTTGATGTTGTAGTCAAAAGTAAATAGGACTTATTTTTTTCCATGTATTATGTTTTTCCCCGTGTATGCCATTATGACCGCATATAAACATATGATGATGAGGGGACAATGGTATAGAGAGTTTTGGAGAATTAATAGTTAATGTAGCAAAAAAAGGGGAGATTGGATGAGAAGCAGCTTCTAGAAAGCCTATTTTTCATGTCCCCCCTGATTCCCTGATCTTAGCTTAAATAATTGCCAATCAGATACAATCTCTTTATGTCACTTGGTTTCTCTTATATTCAAAGGCAGTCAAGTTACTACACAAAATTAATCAGACTGTGTGAAGAGAAAGGGCTAATAGTTTCTAATCTAATAGTTTCTGATCTATGCTTTTTTCATCTAACCTATAGTGATTTGCTTGGGGCACTCTTGCTCACCTTTGGGGAACCCCTGTCCTCATGTCAGGCAAATACACTTTAACCAGAAGTGGGGACTTACTGTTCTCTGTAGTCGGCCTCTGTGACCTTTTGGAGAAATCATTGCTGAGACTTATAGCCCCATGGATCAGCTGCCTGGAGCCAATCCTGACAGAGGCCTCCCTTTATCTGTAGGTTGCTTGTGGATCAGCAGTATACCCCCCTGAGCTATCCACATGCCTCTTGGCTCACTGACCACCCCTGCCCCATGTGACTGGTTTTGTGCAAATGTCATAGAAAATTGGCTTAGGCTGACCTCTTTTATACTCCTTGTTTCTCAAAATATTGCTATTTGGTACAAAGTCCACTTATGTGCGGAAAACAGAGGAAGGTCATTCGTCCAGTTCTTAAAGTTTGCTGTGGTAGTGAGACAAAATTAAATGACCACTTCATTTCCCTTTGGGAGTAGTGGTGGTGGGGAGGTACTGACCATGGGCAACTCTTTTCCTTGGTGCCCAGCCCACTGACAGGTGGTAGAAGATGTTCAATAAACATTTGTTGGATGAATGAGTGAATGAGTGGGTACCATTTCAAAGTAGGCTAAATTTTAGCACTACTCTCTCAGCATTCCTTCCTGAGCAATTGGCCTCCTCGAGTGGCTAGCCCCACAGGATCTGCAAAAACACAAGGGAAGAGAAAGGATGGGAATGACTGCCAAAGGAATAAAAGTGACAGCGTTCAGTCCAGCTGTTTTTTGAATCATGAGCATATGTACTTTCTTCGACTAGCCTTAAACTGTTCACCATGATGTGTTAGGGGGTAAATCATGGAATTTTGGAGACAAATATACTTGTGTGTCAATCTTTGCTACTTACGTATATTCTACCAAGAGCAGATTATTTAACCTCTCTGAGGCTCAGTTTTTCTTCATTAGCGTGGAGAAATTGCCTTTTGTCTTCGAAGCTTGTTTTGAGGTAAATCATGTCATATTGTGTGTGTGTGTGTGTGTGTGTGTGTGTGTGTGTGTCAACAATTATAACTGTTTTCAGGTTTTTTTTGAATATCTTCTGGGTGCCTGCGTCAGGGCTGGAGGGTGTATACATATTTTAATTAATCTTCTTACTGACTGTAAAAGGTATAGTACAATAGTATCATTCCCATCATACAGGTAATTAAGTTGAGAATCAGTGACGTAAAGGAATCTACACAAGATTGCATAGCTAAGTGTGAGAACAGAGATTTGACTTGAAATTTATCTAATTCCTAAACTGAGGCTTTTTGAGCCTCTACTCAGAAGTAGACTTCACTCCCAGTGCAAAGCCCAGTGTGGGGCTCAAACTCAGGACCTGTGAGATCAAGACCTGAGCCAAGATCAAGAGTCAGATGCTTAACTGATTGAGCCACCCAGGTGCCCCTAAGCTGAGGCTTTAATTTACCCTGATTAATAAATATTATTTCTTTCCTGCCCCAAAGAAATGAAAATAACACAATTTTCCCTTTCTAATTAATCTATTTACCTCTTCTGTAGGGTAGAATCCCTATCCCTGTAATAAACCCCACTGGGCCCAATAGCTTTGTTCATTCTGCTCACTTATTTAGAATCTAACTGTGGGGTCCACTCAGGTAGTGTTTTTTTGTTATCATTATTGAATGTCACATCTTTTCCAAAGATTTGTTCTATGTTATTTCAGGTTAGTTAGTATAATACTAAAGTCCAGAGAAACTAGGGGACGCAGTAAACTTTTAGAGCCACTGAGATAATTCAGGTTTTCTATAACCCAACCCAAGGAAGAAAACAAGATACAGCCTTTAGCTATGTGAAAGTGCAGTGGTTTCCATCTTTTGTCATGAATACAGTCAGAGATTCTTCTGGCCATGTGTCTACATATGATGTCAGTGGGAATTTTTAATACTAAGGGTGGAGATGTCTAACTTGGATGATCTGACTTTGGAACTGTTAGAAGCTGGAAATGCTTTTAACCATGGCTGAGTCAGAAGGATATGAACCCTGGACTTATTCTGACAGTTGCCTTTAATTAAGTGAGCCTGACCTTATTAGATTCTGGCAAGGCAGCTATTTAGAAAACACTAATTCTTTGGAAATCTAGCTTTTCCAAGTTTTGTTTTTGCTCAGCATCTTGGATATTGTTTTCGTTTTCCATTTTCAGATTTATAATCGCTTAGATATAAATTGCTGTGGATTCAGACCTCGAAAGGAAGATGCCTGTGTACAGAATGGACTGAGGCCAAAGTGTGACAACCAAGATTCTGTGGCTCTAGCACACGTTATCCAGCGAAAGCATGACCCAAGGCATTTGGTCTTTATAGACAACAAGGGTTTCTTTGACAGAAGCGAAGATAACTTAAACTTCAAATTGTTAGAAGGCATCAAAGAGTAAGTTTTATGCTATAGTAACATCTGCAGGACATCACATTTCTGTTACATAAGTAGTACGGTTTTGAGAAAACTTAAATCCTATTTAACCTATTTAATCCTGATTTAACCCTTGAATGGCATTGTACATCTGGAATCTGGGAATGGAGGTCCCGTAATGGGAAACAGACCTAAGCCAAAACGAACAAGATCACAGTCATGGCGTCACTATCACCAACCCATGCAACCTAGAAAACTCTTGCTACATTTCACATCTATCGTGTTGCTTGGCCCTCAGTGGAAATCCATGTGGGTAAGGGTGGAAGCATGCAGGGACCTCTGTAATAGGAATTGACAGAGCATGGATGAGCATGTGACAGAAGCTCCATTATCAGGCCATGGGGCAGGGAAACTAACAGGCATGCAGATATTGACACGGCGGGATGTCCAAAGGCACAATAAACTCAAGAGACTTCTGGATGCAGTAGGAAATTAGAGCTAATCTGCTGACTAGGACACAGTATTAAAGGATAGTGGCCATTTAATTCAGGTAGAAAGGTTTTGGAACATTTAGAAATCTTTCCAGTAGACATAGACTATGGGGAAAAGTATCTTAAGCTTATCTCTTTGGAAATAAAGGAAACTAACGGGAACCCTCCTATAGAGTCTGGGCTATTCAACCTTGGCTGCAGCCACTGAGGCTGAATTTCAGGCCCCAGCTCATAGCCACTCTTCTTGGTCTTCCTACCTTAGTCAGAAATCAGAGTGTCTGGGACACTGGGGTATGTTTGAGACTTGAAAATAAGGGGGTGCATTGGGGAAAGACTGAGCCAGCTGTGTGAAGCTAAGTGACTTCTAGAGAGCACATGGATGAGTCTAAAACTGAGGGTAGAACTCCAGTTTTCCAAATCCAAGTCCAATAATTTTCATGCAGTAACTTGTGTGGTTCATGCTGTTATTTTTATTCTTGTTAATAACACTGAGGCCTATTTCTTTAGTTCTTCCTAGCACTCCGAATCAGCTAATGTGTATTTTATGTACTTTCAAGACTAAAGGTAATACTGTTCCTATGAGAGTTTCATGAGCCCCAATTTCATGAGTTTTTGCCATGTCTTGCCCTGTTAATACTCGTTTTCACATCTCTTTGTGGATTTTAGGTGAATATATAGCAGATTCTTTCTTTAAAGTGTTAAACTAAGGAAATTTTATATGCAGAAAAATTTACAAAATGCATCACTTACTGAGTTGATGTCATGGAATCTTCTTAAATCTCTAAATTTTCTTTAGGAATTAGGAGTGCTGGAGAATATGGTCCATCCATTCTATACATTCATATTAATGTGAATACTGTTTTATTTATGCTTTCAAAGAATTAACATTAAATGCAATATGAGGAGTAATGAGTTTAAAGTGAAATTTTCTTTGAATAGGTAAATCACACTTTGCAAAGCAAAAATGAGGACTTTGCTAGCCCAGATTTATGCATAGACTATTCCTATTAATCAATATAACGTACAGACAGGTAATTTTTTTGATTTTCCTTTATGAAAAGGATTAGTCACTAACGAGATCCATGATTTTAACAGTTTCATCTCATACACTCTGACACAGCTAAATTAGTTGAAGGGTCATAGAACTTATATATCATGGATTATTAATATTTCATAGAGGAAAATGCTTACTTAATTAATACTGTGGCCACTAAATTATATCGTACATGTCTCTAGGGAGCTAAGAGCATCTTATCAGCATTATTTAATCCCATTCTTACTCAGTTTCATTAAGCATGTCCAGCATTGTGGCCTTTGGTCTTTCTGCAGCACTCATGCCCCTTGAATACCACCCCTAGCTCACTCCATTGAAATTTGGAAAAGGTGTTTCAGAGGCCTGAAACTTTCGGCTATTTGTACATCTCAAACAAGCGTATATTCTTGTTTTCGTTTTTAAGGAGCAACTAAGTTTACTTGAAAATTACTATTAAACCCCCATGATTTTATTGTGCGTTCATCAGTATTTGAATGAAAGCTGGATGGGGCCAATGGGAGATTCAAACATTCCTTAAGATTTTGAACCAGAAACTTGACAAAGTTCTTCCAATAATGTATATGCTAGACCCTCTGTTTTTACTTTCTAAAGGAAGAGCAGGACATATTGCCCCTCTTAACATAGTTCAGCAAGGACCCTTCTGGGTTGGCCTCAGGTTTTCCAGGGATGGTTCATTGTGGTATGCCTTGGCTCCAAAACTTGAGTTTTGCTAAATTTGTTTGAAAACAATTTAATATTCCAGTTTAGTGACATGCTCCCAGATTCTCAGAATTCCTGAAGTATAATCTGAATCAGAAGCAATTCTTCATTTAATTGGGCATTATGTAATGATTTATTTCTTTTTTTACTACCTACATTTTGGATTATTTCACATTAAATTCAGGCATGCATTTGTCAGCATTTTGCTTCTCACATTTTCTTGCATAAAACCCCACATTGACACTTATGAGGATACTATTCTACTTGACACATTGAAGAGGTTTCCATGGGTGAAATGGAGCTTAAGATGGAGGAAAGTATTTTTGCCCAGCTAACAGAACTCTTTAATTCTGTGCCTCTCTTTGCCTACAGATAATGACCTTAAGTAAGACATTAGTATGTCAAGTTCTCAATGGAAAATTCAGCATAGAAAATTCAGTTCCCTTGAAACATATTCTTCTAGTATATTATTATTAAGAGAAGTATGTCAGTTTGACAGTGACAAAAATGTTTTCATTCTCCAGGTACCATTTGATAGTGTGATTTATGCCAGATTAATGAAGGGCAAAGCAATTGGGTAAGGCATAATATTTCTAAGCAATTACTAAGAATGAAATATCATTTTATCTTCTCAGGTTTCCCGAATCTGCAGTTTCTGTTTTGAAGAGCCAGCACTTGCGGCAGAAACTCCTTCAGTCCCTGTTTCTTGATAAAGTTTATTGGGAAAGTCAAGGAGGTAGACAAGGAATTGAAAAGCTTATTGATGTAATAGAACAGAGAGCCAAAATCCTTCTCACCTACATCAACGCACATGGGGCCAAAGTATTACCTATGAATGAATAATGAAAGGATCTTCTGGCTAGAATACTAGATATATTTATGCATTTGGTTTTGTTTTGTTTTGTTTTGAAATCAGGTACACAAACCTCAAGTCCTTTTAGGAATGAGGCAGCGTGGAGGAATACATAAAAGAAATGAATTTGACCAAGTGTATATGATGGATCTGAGCTCTATAAGCAGGCTTAAAACCTTTTAAAAAACATACTGTTCAAAAAATATTTGTTTATATTTTTCTCTAACATCACATCATAGGAGTCTCAACATCTGGTTACAGGTGGCCGCAATTATTATTCCAGTTAGCTTTGTCATGCCATTTAACGGAACAGCGTAAACCAGAGGTGCGGACTCCTTTAACAAGGCATATTTTATGCCATATTGACTGGTCTGACTGAGTACTGATAGGAATGGCTCTTGATATTCTTTGGTTGCTGATTGTTAAAACAGGGCAGCCTCAATATGACCCAGAGGCGATTCTACATTGGAAACCTGAGGCTGCCATCTGCAAAAAACATCAGGGTATGCGATAATTCTACATAGAAATGGTGGGTTATTTGCAAAAGCACCGGTATATATTTTATTTTATTTTATCTATAAATGATCAGCCATCTCTGATTCTGAGCGGCAAGAATCACATTTTCCATTTTTTAAGTAAATTTATTTTGTTTTCAATATAGAAATCATCCAAATCTGATGGTTTATATATTAGGTAGTTTTGCTTTCTCAGTTTGAGTCCAGTTTATGTCTAGTGGCTTAGAAATTAAATAATTTTAAGGTATAAGTTACCTATTTGAAAATATTATTTTAGAATGCCTTTTTTAATGGATGCTTTTTTGAAAAATTTTGTCATTTTTACAGTGGTTACACTATAGTTTTTGTATATTTTATAAATAATAGTGGATTTCTTCAGATTTGTTCTAATTATACTTAGACTGATTTAATTGATCTTGCTCAGATATTGACAACAGAACCAGATATCGAATGTATTTAAATATATTGTTTGGCTTATTCTAATATGAGAAATATGAACAAAATAAATTAAAACCTGACTCTTTTCAATTCTCCTCAATGACTAGAACTAACAGTGAATTTGGATACTATTCAGGCTCAAATAATTCTCCCCAAACTCCCTCTACCTTCATTTTAATTAGGCATAGGGACGTGGACATATAGTTTTCATGTGTTGGGTCTTTGTGTTTTGGCAAGATACCATTGCATTTTCTGTGTCCTAATCAAGGGCAACTTAATATCACCATAAATTAGAACTATTAAAGGCATTAAAATGAAGACTGTTTTTTTAACTATAACTATATATTCTAATTTATACAAATGTGTCGAAGCAAAATGTCAAAACAACATGGTAACTACAAGAGGTAGTTACCTTGGTAAGGCCAAGGAGAGAGGGGTCATTTGATTATCTAATTATAACTTTTCTAGGCTCACATTCATGTACTGTTTTCTAGCATCCTTATTTGCTAGGCTGACCTTTGGAGAAGAGGTCTTCAGACCATTCTTTTCTTCCATTATCCCTCTACATCTCTGAGTTCCTCCCTCTGATTCTACGCAATCAGCAAACTCTGACTCTCCTGAGTCTCCTCTTTTACCTGTTGTATTTGGGCTTTTTAAGTCCCCCTTTCCCTCATTAATCAGTATATTACTAAAAAAAATTGGCCTAACAAAAGTTTGGCAACCCAGGTTTTATATTGAGCCATTGACTTGAAATAACTATTTGTGAGGTTGCCTTATACCTTGCCTTATCAAGCTGGCATGTTTGCATTTTCATATGCTTTTTATGGAATATATCATCTTTATCTAAATTTGTGAAATTAATGGTGAGAATTCCCATATCCTCAGAAATGAGCTTTAATTTTGTGTCTCAAGCTACACTGCTTTTGGGCAGCCGGGTTCACTCTTACGTGGATCCAGCTTTCCTTATTTCCCTCCAGTTATTCTGACATGCTTAATATTAAATGAAAGGTCCGGGAACACATGTTTATTTTAGTCACCTTTGCTTTTTAACAATGTATTTTGTGCTATAATCAGTGAATAATTCATGCTGCATTATTTTTGAATAATGGATAGCTGCAGCGCCAGGCTTTTAATTTTAAGTAATGCTCTTTTCTCTTACTGAAACAATGAGAGTACCCTGAGCCTTTCAAATGCACTCAGATTATGCTGTGGTTTGGTTCACGTAAGCATATTATGTGGTTTATTTATAACTTGATAAATTTAAAATAAAACAATTTACCTTGGCAGACATGCAAAAGCTGATTGTTGTGTGATTTATTTTCTTTAAGCTGATAATATGCAAATAAATGCATATCTGAAAAATCTATAATAAAAATATTAGAAATTAAAGATGTGTGCTTTTTATTTTGTAAATGGGTTTTCTTTTGATAGATTACTCTTCTTCAGAAGTTAAGTATAGAAGACTGTTTGCTACCGTTGCCCATGGTGAAAGAAACAATTGAACCATTAAGAGTTTTATTGGATTGTGTTTATGTATGCATATATTTGGTATTGTTACTAGTGATATCATGCTTTCTCTTGGTGCATATACAACATTGTTTTAGGTGGTATGCAAATTAGTTAACAGATGTCACAAACTGTGAGAGGTTAGTTTTTGTTTCTCTTTTCTGGGGGTGAGTCTTAGAATTAAAGTTAAGGTTTTCCAAAGAACATTCTTATTTATTAAGTTTATTAGGTACCCAGGGAATTTATTGAAATATAAAATGTCTTAGACTTATGTTCAAAATATTTATGATCTCTGAGCCTGTATAATAGCCTGTTTATTCTGACATGCTTAATATTAAAGGTCCAGGAACACAGGTTTATTTTAGTCACCTTTGCTTTTTAACAATGTATACATTACATTATATCTAATGACTAAAATAACCTGGATATAGATTTATCTACAGTGTCTTATGACATTCTAATGTTTATCTCAGCGCAGAACAAGGTAGGGCACATTTAGAGCACTAGTCTGAAAATAAGATATGGAAATTGCACATGGGTCAAATAAAGATGATAAAGACCCTCCTCTAAAAACTAGTATCATCAAGAATTAAGAACTTTTATTCATGAAAGACAATTTGACTTCTTAGAAAAGTTATCTGACACTTTGAAATAGCCAGAAGAGATTTTTGAGTGTTCTTTCAGTGCAATGCTGGGCTTGCTTTTGTATTGAATTGTCTATTTAACAATGTTGTAGGGCAGAGGTCAACTTGTAGATTTTTATCCCATAGAGATGCAAATAATTTCTGCCTGGTGGAAAAGACAACCCTAACGGTTTTGCAGTTTATTACCCTGTTGGACATTGACCAGTTTTATATCTAGTCCAACAATCTTATCCTAACATTGCCTGTAGATACTTGGCTTTTGAAATACTCTTTGAAATGGTTTTACCATCTTACTGGTTTTCTCATTAATTTAATTGTTTAAATAAAATCTTTGACATATGTTCATTTTATATTTGCATAAGGATTGCAGTTTCATTCTTTTGAAAATTTTGCCTGTATAAACTTTTGACTACAGAGTCCTATTCTGTTTGCTTGATAGTCATGATTTTAAATTTTTGAAAATGTTATTTTAATAATCTTTCAAAACATTGTTATATACTTTAAGAACTGAAGGGTACCATGTGATTAGCGTTTTGAGCTTACTTTCCTTTAATCTTTTAATTTTTTAAAGATTATCAGCTGATTATCTAGTTCAAGGTCTGACTCAGAGGGGTTGCTGGCAGACTGTTTTGCAACCTAAAAATGCACATGGTAAGTGAATGAAGTCACAGAAGTCTTTTATTACAACAACATTGCATATGGTTAACTTAGTTCAACCATTTTTTTTTTTCCATCTTAGAAAGTTACCTTTTTACCATTGTGATTCCAAAGTGCATTTAGTTTACTGATAAAAAAATGCACAATTATGTGCACATTAAGAAATCTCTATGCATCTCCTTTCTAAAAAAAGTAATCTGTATTTCTTAGCAGTACTTGTCAAGATTTCTAAAGCTTTTGAGACAAAGAGCTAAAAAATAAAACCTCCCTTGTCAGTGGCTTTAATCACATGCTGCAGAATAGCTAGCTGGGCTATATTTCAAAAGGCAAACTGGGCTGCAAAGAGTGGGACCAGTCACTAAATGAGACCGAAACAGCTGTGATTTTGCAAGATGTGCCAACATTTTCTTTAGCTCCAGGACACCAGACATTATTTGGCTCATAAAGTACCCTATTTTATTGGCTCAACTTCTGTTTAGAACAAGAGATCTTGTTCTGTATCCTTGTTTCAGGCCCTCAGGGGTGTTAAAATTGAGGTCAGCATTTATTTTTTTTCCTCATAGTAACTTTGTATAAAACAAAAACTTTGATTTAGATATCCTCTCCAACTTTGTGAAATACATTATCATTAAGCTTGCAAGATTCGGGCCTTTCTTAAGAGAATGATGGAATAATGTATAGCCTCTCATAAGTGTCAGTTTTCCACTCTTAATCAGGTAATAAGTGCCAGTTACAATATAGGATGTGAGTTTTGGTGACTATTGTGACAATACTATTTGCTGCTCATATTGTATCATTTCCTTTGTCTTATTTATTATTGGTTGCAAGTGGAGATAGCATGTTGGGTTTAAAGACGAGTGACATGGCAGTGGCTGGTGTAGCAAATTCCTAATTAAAGACATAAATTGCTAATTAAATCTTCACATTAGCCTGGGCAGTAACGCCCTCCAAGTGGTGACAACCAAAAATATCTCCTGATATGGCAAAATGTCCCCTGAGGAGGCAACGCCATTCCGCGGTTGAGAACCATTTGTTCTTCGTGATTTAGTACATTCGTTGACAGAAAGTCTTCCACAAATGGTAAACCTTTTAATTTTTTTGTCCTTTTGCATTCAGCTAATGAAGGTTTTCTCTGTCGAATTCCTTGTATTAGACTGTATTGCCACATTGCATGGCATCACTCAGAAACCTAAGAGGTCCTATGGTTTGGAGAAAGAGATCAATAAAAGAAGCCGTATAATAGGAGGAAGGGACATATTGGGCTCTGAAATAAAAATTTTAGGTGAAGAATAAATCTAGGAGAATACAATTAAGTATCGGGGTTTAATTTTTGGAATGGATGGTAGTTGAGGCAGAAGTGTTTGAAAATCTGCTCTACCTTCCTCTGTTCCAGAGGCCCATATCTATAGTCTTGGAGAAGATGCCTGGAATATAAAGAAGCCATACTCTCATCAGGACCCAGACAGCTGTGTGGGAGCCTCCTCTGACAGAGTGTCAAAGGAAATGGAGGGTGTTTCCTTATTAGCAGGATGGGAAGAAGAGTAGCAAAGTGCATTGGAGTGGAATTGTTCCACTGTGATACAGTCAGTAGCCAATGGACGGTGAAGAATCACAGTGGGAAGTAGAAGAATGGAATATCAACAGGGTAGACTAAGTAATGCTGTAGTAACAAAATGCCATCAAATCTCAGTGGCTTAAAGCAGTAAGTGTGGATTTCTCACAGCCTGTGTCCACCACAACTTGGCAGGAAACTTTGCTTTGCATAAACACCTAGAGACCCAACCTGATGAGGCAGCCTGGATGTTTCCACTTCTGTACCAGAGTGAAAGAAAGTTCTGAAGGGCTTTACACATTGTCACAGCTAACTGGACAAAAACAGTCTGGAGAGCAGGGAAATTTGAACTGTCTGATAAGTAACGTTGGTAACTACAGAGGATGGTGAAAACTTCCAGTGGTGGTTCTGATTATATTGGAGATATTTATATCCTAAATCTATTATTGTCTATCAAATAACCCTCTTCTTTGGGGACACTCCTGTTTCCTGCCCCCTCCAACTTCACCTCTGCTTGGGCTTTTAGGCCATAGTTGATAAGTTCAATGATGTACATGTGACTTAATGCTGGGCCAGTCACACTCCCTCTATTCAACTGTTTTCTGTCACGATTGGTTCAAAATTGAACACCTGACCTAAGTAGGTCAATCAGAAAACTTGCCTCAGAATTTTAGAATGGCAAAAGATAAAAAGAAACCAAGACCCAGGACTAAAGCAATTATGGGTCATGTTCTGGAGATCTTAGACTTTCCTCTATGTGAGTGGAGAAAATTAATTGTAGAGGAAAAGGACAGATCAAGTGAAACCCTCAGAGGGGCTGGTAGATGAGATGGGGAGGTCCGGTGCCTTTTTAATCCTTTGTGTTAGTTGCTCTGGAGGTCCCTTCCAATTTTTGGTTTCCTTGAAGTTCTTTCTTAATTCACCTTTTTGCTTCAACTTAATCTAGGTGGATAGCTTTTGTGATCATTGCAATGCATGGCAAATCTGTAATTAGTTTCTAAAGTAATTAGGTCTTTTTCTAACTTATCAATTTCAGAAATTTATCATGAGTTCTTCCTATGACAGATAAAGATGTTCATGCTCTTAATTTTGCTGACTGCCCCCCCCCACCAACTTCTTTCCTTCACAAAAAAACTTCTAAAATATTTATCATGCTTACATGTTAATCTTCTTAATATTTACTTTCTGGTTTTCACTTTGTCACAGCTGAATTAATTCTATTTTTGAATGGATTTCCTGCCCACCATCAATTACAGCTTCTTCATTCTTGAGGTTTTTGTTTGTTTTCTTCATTCATCTCTTTGCTGACTGGCTTTGTCATCAAATGATTTTTACAGACTTACCCCTGAGTTCCATATTCAGTGAGCCTTGCTTATTTGTGTATAGCATTCTGTTTTGTTTATGTAGGTAAACAACAGCCTGGCGATTTAAAATTTGGATTCCACACTTATTTTTTTATTTTTTTCAAAACAAAATACCCTTGGAAGTCTATAGACATTATAACACTATCGCTTGGCATTAAACATTGCAGATAAGATTTCAGAGGCCAGACTGTGTGTGTGTGTGTGTGTGTGTGTGTGTGTGTTTTCCTCTAACTAGCAGGTGATTTGCTTTTCTGGTTTTGATGTATGTTGAATTCTTTTTTTTTTTAAAAACTTTAATTTTAATAAATTCTCAGAATGTGTCTTAAAGTTAGTCGTTCTTCATCACATTTTTCTGGAACATAACACAGAATCAACATATTTATATATTCTTTTACTTTAGGAAGATTTTTGCAATATATATTTGAATATTTTTTGGTTCTATTCTATTTGTTCTGTGTTCAGGTAAAGAGATTTATTATGTGTGTATGGACTCTGCCTCTGAATCAACTGTATTTTCCTGTTTTGCTTACCTCTGTATTTTTTTGAACAAAATATACTATTTTCTCAAGTGTTTCCTTTCTATCTCTGACTTTATTTCAGCCCCATCTGTTCTACTTCTTCCTGCTTCCCATTAGTCTTAATTTCTCCTAATGATTTTATTATCTTCAAATTTCTTTTTGGAGAGCTCAGCTTTGATCTTTTGCTGCTTTATTAACTCTTTATTGACTTTTCATTTTTCATGTTTTTTATTTGAACTCGTTTTTCAAAGAACTTTAAAAATATTCTTTGAGGCTGTAGGGAATAGATTTTGAAACTATTAAAATTAAAATTAAATTAAACTAAAAAGTTCATTCCCTCAGTCATCCTAACAACATGTCAGATGTTCAGGAACCATGTGTGCTTTGTGGATACCATATTATCAGCACAGATGTAGAACGTTTCCAACTTTGTAGAAAAGTGTGTTGGCTGGTGTTGCTGTAGAACACAGGTCTCTGTATATTTTCTTGTGTGGTGGGGTTTGTATTTTCTGTCTTCAGCAGGAGTTGCTTGGTCCCCCCATTCTTCTCCCTTACCTTATCTGCCAGGCAGCATATCTAGGTTAGGGTTTTGGTCTCTGTCTTAGTTATCTTGGGTTGCCTTAACAAAACACCACAGACTAGGTGGCTTTAATAACAGGAATATATTTTTCACAATACTGGACGGTGGAAGTTCAAGATCCAGATGCCAGCAGGGCCAGTGTCTGGAAAGGGCTCTCTGCTTACGTTGTAGATGGCCACCTTTTTATAGTGTCTTCACATGGCCTTTCCTTGGTGTATGGTGGTAGAGAGAATGCAAATTCTTGGGTGTCTCTGCTTGTATGAGTACTAAACCCACAATGAGTGTTCCACCTTCATGACCTCATCTGAACCTTCAAAAGTCCCCATTTCCAAATACCATCACACCGAGGGCTTCAATGTATGAATTTCAGGGTGACACATTTCAGTCCATAGGACTAGCCCTTCCAAATTCATGTCCTTCTCATACACAAAATACATTAATTCTATACCAAAGAGCCCAAAGTGTCTTAACTTTTTCCAGCATCAACTCTAAAATCTAAAGTCGAAAGTCTCATCTCAATATCATCTAAATCACATAGAGGGGAGACTTGAGCTATGATTTGTCCTAAAGCAAAATTCTTCTCCAGTTGTGAACATGTGAAACCAGACAAGTTATGTGCTTCCATAATACAGAGGTGGGACAGGCATGGGAGAAACATTCCCATTACAGAAGAGACAAATAGAAAAGAAGAAAGGGGTGACATGTCCCAAGTAAGTCCAAAGGTAGAAAGGCAAATTTAGGGACACCTGGATGGCTCAATTGGTTAAGCATCTGTCTCTTGATTTCAGCTCAGGTCATGACCTCGCTGTTCATGAAATCAAGCCTTGCATTGGGCTCTGAGCTGATAGCACAGAGCCTGCTTGGGGTTCTCTCTCTCCCTCTCTCTCTCTGCCCCTCTCCCTGCTTGTTCTCTGTCTCTCTTTCAAAATAAATAAATAAACATGAAAAAAATTAAAAAGCAAAGGCAAATTTCACTGGCCTTTAAGCATCAAGAACAATCCTCTTTGGCTTGATGTCCCACCTCCCAGGTCCATGGCTTGATCTTGCTCCTTTAGTTTGCCATCACCCCAGGGCTCTCTGCAAGGGACCTGCCCTCCTGACTCTCTGGGAGGGCAGCCTTCCCCTGAGGCAGCTGAAACCAGCAGAAACCAGCTCTGCCCCCTGGGCCTGTGGTGAAAATAGCAGTGATCTCTGAATCACCTTCAGCACCATTCTTCCCTTTTCTTTCTGAGAATAGGACACATTTACAGCCCAACAGCTTTATAGTCTCATCTTGTTGGTCATGCAGTAATGGAGGTTGAGAAGTCTCATGATCTGCAGTCAGCCAGCCTGATAGCCTTCTCTCATCTGTCCTGCTTTCTCTTGTCCCTTTTAGTCTAAATTGGCAATGTCATTGCTGGTATAATCCCATTTTCTTTTAATTAGGTCTTTGAGAACCCTATTGCTTATTTTCAAAGAAATCTACACAGTGCTTTCTGGTTTGGTGGTAGTTGTTTTACAGCTTTCTACAAGATATATCATTCTTTCCCATATTTTAGTTTTCTGTATTAATTTCAGTGGTCCTAAGAATAACGTTATCCCATTTTTCTCCTGCCATGTTTTACTGAGAGGCCATTATAAGTTCTTAGGCAAGGAAGCCATGTCATAAAAGTGTTTCTTAGAGTTGATTGGCATGTGTGTTGGGAGGACAAGGTTGGGAAGACATGGAGAAATAATTTAGGAAGTTTTAGAAATTACTTAGGCATAAGATAATCAAGGGATGAGGTAGGATGGGTCTAATTTTGAAGTATTTTTCACACATAATTGTGGACCATTGCATATTTTAAGATTCAAAGTGAATTAACTAACAATTCTGAGAAAAAATGTCATTGCTGTTGGAGACAACTTGAAAAGATATTCTGGAAACACTACATAAAACAGGCTGCTTAGGGCTTTAGATGTATTTTCTTCAAATATAGTCACCACCCCAGTATTATCTAAAGAGGCCTATCTAAACTAGAGAAGGTCACTTGAGTTTGTATTATTCAGAAACATTCAGAAGGATGGATGAAGCAACACACACACACACACACACACACCAACATGTGGCCAAATACATGAAGCGATACATCTAGATAAGGAGCTAGATTGTTTATTTTTCTTTTTTCATAACGAACAAGCTGATTTCTCTTCTCAGTTGATTATAAATCAAACTACTTACTATTATCGGGATTGAGGCTCGGAACTCAGGTTGGGATGCCCCAAACTAGGAGATCAAATTTATATCTCAGGATGTTCTGGCCTAATTAGCTCTCAGTTGGTGATGATTACAGAGTTTATTTGCTAATTTGACTTCTCTAGGGCTTTATTTATTCATTCATGTAACAAATATTTGTTGAGTGCCAGGTAGGTGCCAAACACTGCTTTAGGTCTTAAGATACAGGAGAGAAAAATAAGTGAGCACTGGCATCTTTAGCAGCCCTCTTTCTTCAAATCTTTGAAAATTAAACTGCATGGTTAATATTTGTGTATATGTGGTATAACAGAAATCAGAGGCATCAGCCAAAGTTTTGCATACATAAGAACTAATTTTACAGGGTTCCCTTAACCTTTCCTTTCTGCTTTTGAATGTTCCCGTTAAAAACAGAAGCATGATTGTTCAGATATATTTGTGTACATAATCAGAATCTTTCGAGTAATATCTCCAATATCATTCACAATACCTCCAGCCAATGTATTTTATCATCAGGAATTGTGTGTATTGTGCAGTTTACATTCTGCTCTTCTTCCATTTTGTCTTGGTAGGAAAAACTACCTGTATCAATCATGACAAAGACTACAGAAAGAGAGTTTGGATTTTTGCCAATCTTGGTAGTCTACTTTCAAATCAAGGAAATGTTCTACGATCAATATTTAAATAGCGTATTTGGCCAAATGTTCTCCTCTGAGAGAAATGGATGACATTTTTTGAAGAGTAAGAGTAATGGGAACCAGACAGCATAGTTCAAGAAGCTGTCCTCCTTAAGCCTGCTTTCCTTTGTTGCAACATAATCCTTTTCAAGAGCCTTCAGCATTTCAGATCATTGCTCTATTGTGAGCAGTATTCTTTTCTGTCTTTACATTTTGTTTTTAAGTTCATGGCAGAATTGCCACTTCTATCTTATCTTTTCTAGAAGCCTCTTCAATGTAATTTCTGGCCATTGGAAGAATTTTCTGCAATATACAGCTATATCGTTTTTGCAAAATCTCCAGTAACTTTTTCTCTTTTTCAATAATGCGGATTTCCCCCCTCTTTCTCTAGGACACAGAGATGCAGAATTTGGAATTCTCTCTGTTCTCATGGTTTCCTCACTCCTATCTACTTTTCCCCTCTATGTTTTTGTTCTCAAAAAATTCATAGCTTTGTTTCTGCTGCTTAGACAAATGGCAGCTAAATTAGCTTTGTTCTCACTGAATACTTTACAAAATTCTTGCTTTTCTTATCTTTTAACACTTTAAAATTTCTTATATAAGTATAGATGCCATTTAAATCAACTGAAAGAGCATGAGATAAAGCAAGAGGCAAATATTGGATTGTACAGACGCAGTTGGAGATCTGGTTGTTATTTAGGCTTATTTGGTACAAATTTTTCATTTATATTTTGAAAATGATTACATGTGAGTTCCAGAGAGTTGTGGCATGAAAGAAATAGGGTATTTCTTCTAATTTAATAACAACAGCCACCCATAACAGGTTCCTACTATGAAATTGGCATGGTTTGATGCACTTAAAAATATTATCCATCCAATTTAGTCCTCATGACTCTATCTGACAAATGAGGAAATAGAAGAATGGAGTTAATAATTTGTCCAGGAACAAAGAGGACCAAACTGAAATTCATGTCCGAATCTACGTGACTTTACCACGTATGCTTGTTATGATTAGGCCACACTGCCTTCCCAATTCCATCCAGTGCTCTCTCCCCTCTATCGCAGTGACTGACCTCCCTGATAGAATTTGTCTTTCTTATACATATTGAGATGAACTGCAGAAACTATGGCCAGGTGTTTAAGTGGAAAAATGGACTAATAGACACCTGATAGAGATAAGCAGAAGCCACTCAAGTTTGCAATATTTCAGACATGTCTGGTCCTACTTATGTATGTGAGATAGTGATCCTTCATGTTTCCCACTATCAGTAACTAATATTTAGAAGTGTTATGTTGGGCCATGTGTTGAGGCTTTATGATTCATAGGAGACAAAGAGAATTTCAACTCTCAATTGCCATCTCAATTCATTTGTCATGATGTTGAGTTACACGGAACTAGGACACATGTAAAATAAATACCTCTTTCTGTTCCAAGCCTTGATGAACATTTTTCTTGATGCATTTGGATTCCTCTGGTAAGAAAATCACAATGTAAAGCCATTCTTTACATTCGATGTTGGGTTTGAACAAAGAGCTGTGAGACTGCTGTGGTGTGAAAGCCAGTAAAGTTCACAGAACAAAGGAGGGCAAAGCCCCCTTAAAATCACAGCATTCCACTTCATTTTACTTTGTGTTGTTATGTTGAAAATTGAATTTGCTAGTTTGCAAGTAGATATAATAGCCATTAGAGCTTTGGTCAACTGATTAGTTAGTGTGTTTAAAGCAAGAGATTGAAAAAAAAAATAAAGAACACATTTAAACTCCTATAAAATCAGCTCTGTGCTGGGAAAGAATTCTTACTTTCACTTAGAGTCATATAAAAAAGCTTATTTCCATGACCAAACAGTGATACTTGATAAACTCTTATACCACTACTGCAATTGAAACATTGTTTTGCATTCTTGTTTCCAGTTGTATGAGTGACAGCACTCTTAAAAATGGTATAAGTCCTCAACATATATGGTCAAAAATTAAATATCTATTTGGTTGGCTTAAATAAAGCTTTGGAACTTTATACTGAGGATTGTGGAAGATTGAGAGGTAAAATATACACATGTCCTTTTATAAATAGGCATGCACGGTTTTTCAAGAACATTGGGACTCTCCATGCAGCTGTCTCATCGTGAGCGTGAAGCAGCTTCAAAGTTTATAGTCAATAGGGTATCTGAGATTGTGACACACAAAACAATATGAAATTCATGGCTTCAGTCCAGTTTCTTGGGGGGGGGCGGTTATGAGGTGCTTTTTAAGAAAACCATATTCTTTCTTTTTTAAAAAACATTTTTATTACATTTATTTATTTTTGAGAGACAGAGTGAGACAAAGTGAGAGTGGGGGAGGAACAGAGAGAGAGGGAGACACAGAACCGGAAGCAGGCTCCAGGCTCTGAGCTGTCAGCATAGAGCCCGACACGGGGCTCAAACCCACAAACCGTGAGATCATGACCTGGGCTGAAGTCGGACACCTAACCAACTGAGCCACCCAGGCACCCCTAGAATACCATATTCTTTCTTATAAAGCCAAAAGAGTCTCTCAAATCTATTTCACTGCCATAATGTGGAAATGAGAAAGAGAAGCCATTCCCAAAGAACTAGTTAATAAACCCATTATAAAATGCTATTGTTGGAAAACAAAGCTCTATATTTTATCTATCAAGACATTCATTTATATGGTAATTGACTTATTTTTATTAATGTATTTCTCTATGTCATTCTAAAAAGGATTTGGAGCACCTAGTTTCCAGGTAGGAGTAGCAAAATTCCTAAAGCTATAAAAATACAAATGACAATGAAAACCTGAATTTTGGAAAATAGAAAAGAAAGAGACTAGGAAATAAAGGGATTATTTTGAAGATGTTGGCATTGGATATAGTACTTTATGAAACAGGAAAAAAGTGAGCAAGGCACTTAGGGACCAGGACAATCAAAGTGTAAAAGATTTACGAAGATATGGGAAAGAAATGCCTCTGATGTCAAAGCCATGTAAAAGTTTTATTAATTCCAGGATTGGTTTTGAAGATTAGAACCAAATTATAATATATAAGACATATTTACATTATAGAATACATATGAATATGAATTTAAGGCACTATATTAGAAATATTATTATATATTATGCATACTATATTATATATGTGCATGCATATATTTAATACACATATATACCCGTAAGATATATACATCTTATATACATAGATGCACATATGTATATATGTATGCGTATAATATATACAGACATTTATAATATATATATGTATATTGTATGCATATATGTATCTATATTATATAATGCATTAACGATTTAGCGGCTGTACATACCCTGTCCATACGTAGTCTGTATTCAGGCATACACCTAAAACTTGAAGTCCTTATACATTCAAGTCTCACAGAACCTCTACAGCTGGTGTTAGCCAAGTAATGATTCCTGTTAAATTTCTGGTATACATTAATTCCTTCAACAAACATTTTCTGAATGCCTGCCATACTTATTCCAGGCCCAATAAAAAAGAGTGAACTCAACAGACATGGTTCTTGATTATATGAGACTTACATTTAGGGGAAAATATGAACAGTAACATTGAAAGTTGAATAAATGTTGTGAGAAATAATAGAGAAGATGTGTTACAGTTTGGGGCACAAGTTAAGGCCTTCTGGAGGAGAGGTATTTAAACAGATCTATAGATTGAGCAGCATTTACCCTGAGAATTGGAGGAAAAGCATTCCAGGTAGAAGGAACAGTGCGCAGAATTGTGGAGGTGAAAAAAGCGTCATCCTCCAGGAAAAAAGAGAAAGCTAAGTTCTCTAAAGTGTGATGAATCAGGGACTAGTACAAAGGTGGTTAATGAGATCAGCAGGGCCCAGATCATGAACCCCTGACTTGAGGGCCCTGCTAAAGATTTTGAATTTTGCTAGGAGTGCAATGAGATTACCTTGTGTGGAAAAGAACTAGAGATGGGCAAGTTTGGAAGGGATACAGATTAGAAGACCATTTAGCAGCTCTAGTGAGAGATTGTAGACTATGATGAGGCGAGTGGAGATGAAAATCTGGTGATGTCAGGTACATCTTAGAGGGCATAGTCAACAAGATTGGCAACAAAGGTATCAAGAATGGCCGCCGGATTTCTAACTTAAATAATTGGGTTCATTATGGTGCCCTTAACTGAAATGGAAAAGATCAGTGAGAAACAAATTTGTGGATAAAAAGAAAAAGAATACTTGGTTGGATACATGTCAATGTACATGCGAGTGGAGGTGTCAAGAACAAATGGGACGGATGGGCTCAGCAGGGGTCTCTCTACATTGGCACCACTGATATTTGGGCTGAGATAAGGTCCTGGGAATTACAGAACATTCAGCAGCATCTCTGGCCTCTACCCACTAGATGCCAATAGCACTGACCTGTTGTTATGGCAGTCAAAATATCTCAAGACATTGCCAAATGTCCTTTGGGGGTCAAAGCACCACTAATTCAGAATGACAAATTTAGCAATATACTTTGGGAATTAATGGAATATAGAGGGAATTTAAAATCCATTCAGGTAGAAGAAATCACCCAGGGAGTTTAAGTTCCACCTTTTGGTATAGCAAATAGACGCAGAAACTCTCCCACCATGTTTGAAATGCTTGACAAAATAGAACAATATCACAGATTTAACACTGAGAACATAGAAAGAAAGAAAATATCCAAGCAATAGTATAATAATAAATAATAAAGAAGAATGAAACTTAAGTAAATAAACATAGAACTGATGCTGTGGTGGCCCTGATAGTGGAGTTAGAGGGGTTCCATACTCCTTGTGAAATAGCACAGGACTGGAGTTTTAGTTCTTCTATATGGACTGTGCAAGGCAAAGGTTCAGAACTCTTTGTGAAAAATACTCTTTCACAAAGTCTGAACCATGGAAGGCTGAAACTTCAGTGAAAGGTGGACATAAATATCTGCCCCATGGCCCAGGATTTGATGAGGAAACTGATACTTGTCTAGTGTCTGGGAAAAAGGCTACTCCAAGCAATCAGAAGCCTAAAGTTATGTCCCATTTTGGTTGGAGTCTAACTTTGGAGTATCTGAGAAGGCCAGAATCATCCAGCTGAGAAATTAACCTAAAAGGTGGTCTTTATGATACCTTTTGTATAAATAGAAGAAGTGAGGCAAAACTTCCTCAGAGGATCATTCCCACAACTGGTCAACAACAAGACTCCAGCAAAAACCAAGCCCCTTTCCAGGAGTACTGAATTAAAAATTAAAATATAAAGAACCCATTTATCATGAAACAAAATTTATAGGCACAGTACACAGGAGAATTATTGCTCTAATCACTTGAAACAATAAATAACCTAAAGCTGACTATAAATCAGTAATGTGGAAAATAATTAAAAATATTAAAACAAATACAGAAGAAGAATGAGACACCAGGACAGAAAAAAGAGGAGAAGATGGAATTCTCGAAAAGACAATTATAACAAGTGAAATTACAAATGCAATGGAAATTAGATAGTAGCTTCTTGCTCTGCAGAAACCTAAGCTATGGAAGATAGAGCTGAGGAAATAGCCCAGATTATAGATACTAGGTGATGACAATCAAAGAGCTTAAAGATGACTTCTTTATGGCAGATAGCATGCAGTGGACCAGCACATATCTGTTAGGAGTTCTGAAAGGCTAGGATAGGAAAAAGAGAAAAATGGCAAGAACTGAAAAAACAATGCTTATAAATTCAGCTTAAGTACTGGGTCGGAAACTGCAGATTGGTGAAATGAAATACAAAGTATTTAAAAAGAGTGGTCATCGAAGTAAAGGGGACAGAGACAGAAGAGAAGAGGATTTACCAACAATTCCTGAGGAACCTTAAAAATTAGAGAAGGCAAATCAAGTTTAAGAGAATGTTTTGGAGATTAATCTGAGTAAGTTTTCTCCTGTGTGGTTTTGCTACTCACTATATACAAGCAAAAAGAGGGAAAAAAAATCAATCTACCTATATATTTCTTTTTCCTCCTGAGCACATGGACAACATATATACCTCAAGGACTAAAACTATTCTGTTTCTTTATATATTAGTTTGATCTTGGGACCTTCTGCTTGTTTCAACACACACCTATCAAAGGTCCTCAACCACAGCCCCAAACTTTCACTTGGTGTTAACGTCAGTCTTTTTTTTTTTAATGCTTATTTATGTATTTTTAAGAGCCAGAGCAAGAGCGAGAGCAAGAGCAAGAGCGAGGGAGAGAGAGAGAGAGAGAGAGAGAATCCGAAGCAGGCCCTGCACTGTCAACATAGAGCCCCATATGGGTCTCAATGTCATGAACTGTGAGATCATGACCTGAACCAAAATTAAGAGTCAGATGCTTAACTGACCGAGCCACCCAGGTGTCCCAGAACTGTAAACAGTCTTAAATTTTAATTTCCCTTTTCTTTTATTAAAGTGGTAAGGAATCAACTGTGTTGTGTGAAAAAAATAATTTTCTGGTTTTATTGGATTATGATAATCAAATATAGCCTTTATATTTATTTATTTTTTATTTGAGATGTTCTTTGTATCTTAATACATTTGATAAATATTGCACGACTCATTGCAACGGATATATTCTCCGAATCATAGAAGATTTTGTAGATTCTGTTAATGTCATCTTTAAAATTAAAAAAATACCCAATGACTTTAAAAATTTTTGTTTTGATTCCCACTATAGGCTGAAAGCATTTAGTTAGAATTTTCCTCTTTAATATTACTGTTGAATTTTTCTTTAATCTCACATAGACTTTATTTCATGTATTTTTCTATGCCCTTGTATTTGTAACATAAATATGTTATTTTTATATCCAATATATTCTTATTTTTTGTTTCTGTATTATCTGACTTTAGATGTATCTCTGTAAGTAACATCACACTAAATTTATACTTCAATTTGATAGACTGCTTTTAAACAAGTCAATTTTAGTCATATTAATGTTATTGTCAAGATCATTACCCTTGGTATAACTTTAATTTTGCAATTTTTGGGTTTCTTTAGGTTACTTATTTCTGTTTTGTCATGTGCCAAGCACACTTGCTCTATTTACACATATTAATAATTAGTATTTGTAGTTGCCAGATGTTTTTATGTAATATGAATAATGGCTTAAGTTTATCTAGCACTTTCTATGTGACAAATACTTTGTGAGGATTTTCTCTTTTAGGTTTCCTAACAACCTGTGAGGAAGGTGTTATCGTTATCTCTGACTTGCAGGTGAGAAGCCTAAGAGAAATTGGCAGGTCACCCAAGATCAGAACACATAAGGAACAGAGTTGAATTTAAACCCAGAGTGCTGGACTCCAGAGCTAGTGCTCTTAACTGCGGGTTTCCTCCCCACATATTAACTCAACTAACTTTCACGTTATCGTGTTTTACAGATGAAGGGCACAGTACCCAGAGTGCTTCAGTATGGTGCGCACAGGAGCGTGAGCAGTAAACCAGAGATTCCAAAAGCTGAGGTCTGACTGGGAAGATTACGGAACAATGTTCCCTTGGGAAATGTTTGGGAACTTGGATGTTTTAATTGTGTAGTAATTTTGTAAGAGACATCAAGTGCAGCAGATAAGAGTCCAGTACCGGGGCTAGACAAAGCCTGACATTGAATTCCAGCTGGGCCACTTTCTTGCTCTGTGTCCTTGGACAAATTGCCAAGCTCCGCTGAAGCCCAGGTTCTCCATCTGTAAAGTGAGAATAGTAGTACCTGACTGAGGTGCTGTGAGCATTGAACGAGATATTGCATTTGATACGCCCACTAATACAGTGCCTGCTGTAGAGTAAGTGCCATAAATTGCTCTAGAATAAATTTTATGGCTTAAAATTTTGAACCATTCAAGTAATAGGAAGAATGGATGCTATTTTGCAAAAGAAGGAGAAACTTTGGAAGCAAAAGGAAAATATTTTTCTATTTAAATGCCTGAAGAGATTTCATGTGGAAGAGGAAAAATAATTAATCAGGGATTTCCTGAAAAACAAAAACAGAACCTGTGGTCGGAAGTTATAGGGAGCCCGATTTCATTCCAATTTAAGACATTTTTTCACAATCAAAGCTATTCATAAATTTCTGCTTCTGAGGATGTTTGAGTAGAGACTGGTGACTGCTTTGTTGGGTGGGGTGGGTCTGACTCTAGATTTTTAGAACAGCAGTTTGCAAACTGCCGATGCAGGGCTTGTCAGCGCTCACTGGGAAGGAGAAAAGGAGACAGTTGAGGAGGATGAAAGAAGAAATACATATAAAGAGATCAGGACCATTATAGGGGACTATCTCTTAATCTTTCATGAGAAAACAGTGTGTTATTGTTGCAAATTAATCATTTATTAATTGAGTATTTTTTGAGAGTCTAATTTATAAATAATAATTTACAAATCCCTGCCCTCCTAGAGCTTACATTCTGGAGGAAGAAGGCAGATGATAAAAGAATTAATGGTGCAGAATGTTGAAAGATTGTAAATGGGATGGAAAAAAAAATAGAGCAAGTTAAAGGAGATCAGGAGAGCCAAGGTGAGGGTTGTAATTTTAAACTGGGTGATTAGAAGACCTTCATAAGAGGTGACATTGTGAAAGCAGGGAGGGACTGAGGCACACATATATTTGCAGGAAAAGCATTTCAAACTGAGGGAACATTCATTCAAAGGTACTGAGGTAACAACTGCCTCATGTGTTCTGGAAAGAACAAGAGGGCTAGCATGACTGGAGCAAAGGGAGCCATGGGAAGACTTGCAAGGGATAGTATCAGAGAAGTAACAAAGGGTTGAGCCATGTAAGGACTTGTATGCCATTGTAAGTACTTTGGCTTTTATTCAGATTGAAGGATTTAAGGGGTGACACCATCTAACTTTCCTTTTGATAGGCTCAGTTGATGTGTGAAGAATGTACTACATGGGTGAGAGTAGAAGCAGAGAGACCAGTTAGGAGGTTGTTGTGATCCAGGTGGGTCATGATGATGGTTTGGTCCATGGTGAAAGCAGTGGCAGTGGAGGGAGGTGGTCAGATGCTGAATGCATTTTGATGGTGGAGCTAGCAGCCTGCATGTGGGTATGAGACATATAGAAGAATCAGTGACGACCAAGATGAGGAAGACTGTAGGTTGGATGGGTATTGGGTTGGAGAGAGGTTCACGTTTGTAAATTTTAAGATTGTGGTGTTTATCAGGCATGGAGAAGCCTGAAAAGGAGTGACCAGCAAGATAGATGGAAAACCAAGCTATTTTAGTGTCCTGGAACCAAGAAAAATAAAAACAAAACATAGCAAAGAGAAAGGAATGAGAAACTGAGTCTGAAGACTGAGAATTGACAGTTCATTAGTGCCCTTAAAAACAGTTTCATTGGAATAGTGGTGGTGAAAGTCCAAGTGGAGTGGTTTTAAAAAATGTAGGGAGTAAAAAAATAAAAATAAAAAAAAATTAAAAATGTAGGGAGAGAAATTGGAGATGGTGAGTGTATAACTGAAATATAGTTTAAGGTAGTAAGAAATTAATTTGAAATTCACAGTCCCTGGAAAATCTAGTTTTCTTATGTTATTCTTTGGAATTTTCAATACTCTATGATGTTTTTACTCTTCTCTATCAACCCAACCCTAGAGAAAGATCTCTATATGACAAGAAAGAATAATTAACCCCCAAAGACTTATTTGCACACAACGTGACCAAACCAATAGGATATTAAGTCAAGCGTGCCTTAAACTCGTCTCTCTTAGCATACTCTATGGAATGATCTATTAGATAAGTTACACATTTTCAGATACTTATCATTATGGTATAGGCTTTTAATATTATGAGCAGTTACAATTAACAACTCAAATATAAACAAATAATTTTCCTATCCTGATGTTTGATTCTAAAGTTATTTTTTTGTCACAAAGCTTAACATGCTGATCATCCAGTCTGTTCTCTGGAAGAATATCCTTATTTGGGAGAGAGAAGAGTAAAAATTGAAAAGCAACCTTTTTTATTTTTGGTCTTAAAAACAGAAGCTCCTGGGACTTTAATGAGAAAGCTACGCCAGTGTCGGTGGGGATATTTTCATGAATGTCCCAGCAGAGAGTCAGGCTGCTCCTTCTCACTAACTAGTGTCTGTAAATAACACACATTTGACAGGTTCTGACTCTCAGAACATAAAGACCAAATTGTACAGTAAATTTTAGGTTATTGTGCTTTATATCAGAGATTCTTGTTCTATGTTTAGTGGATGATCAAGCATCCCTGAAGCACCACTTTGGTTTATGTTTTATGTACCTTTTTCTTCCTGAAATACCTTCTTTGACTTTACTTGTTCTGCCTTTCCTGATGACTTTCAATCGATCCAATGCCATGTATTTGTTGATGACCTTCCAGGCCTGCATCTTCTCTGTAGGATTGACAAAAAGCCAACAAAAGACAAAAAGCAAAACAACCCCCCCCCCCCCAAATAGATCTGGAGCAAATGGGTGGAGAGGGGAGTTAAAAGAAAATAAGTCTTGGACATGGAACCTATTGGAATAAACTATGTACACTCGATGACTTTCCATATCATAAGAGGTAAGAAAATATCAGTGAAATATGGTGCTGATATCTGATTACAGTAACAGGCATTTGTTTATGTTGCTGTGCTGGATAAACAGGGAAGAGATTAAATACATGAATACAGTGAAGTCACCACCTTTAAAAAATTTAGGAGTACCTTGTGGTATCTCTGAGAAAAAGAAACAGACATAAAATATCAAGTGGCTCCCGAGTAAAAGTAATCAGAGGGTAGATATTACCTGAGTTAAATAATCGTATGAACCAAATATTAGTTAAATTTGGGTCAATATTTTTCTTTATGAAATGCTTCCTTATTAAAGATTTTATTTTCTTTAGTATTTTAGGAATATTTCCCATCATTTCTCAGCCATATAATGGAGGGGAAAAAAGCTTCTCTGAATGGGTATTGCTTCAATAACCACCTCCCACTTCTGCCCCTGGGCCCAGGTGCTTCTAGCACTCTCCAGCCCCCATTTCCCTGGAGGAGAGGTAAAGGAACAAGGACAGCTGTAAAAACTGGAACGTTTCGCTTAGGGACCAATGGTAATAAGCACTTCCTGGAACTCAAATCTGGGTCAAGATATTTGCCTTCCTGAACTTACTATCAGAAGATAAAAATTGTGCTTCTTTCCTAGCTAATCGACATGTTCACTTGATCCTAATGTATGCTTTTCTCTACCCCATCTCTAAACACAGAGACTGTGTCTGAAACCTGGAAATTAACCTGGAAACTCATAACCAAGCAGACATAAGCAATATCAGACAAGCATAAGAGAGCATTAGTAAGTGCCAAAATCACAGTGAAATCCTATGCAACAGTTGGTCAGGGAGCATTTATTTACCATTTTTACAGACCATTGGATTTCCAAATATTTCTGCAGAATTACTTTTAATTAGAGCAAATTAATCACTTGGTAGAATTTAGCTTTGATTCTCAAATAACCTTGCGATTATGTTTTTTTCCTTTGCTGAGGATTAACTCATTCCCTAAACCCAGGTACATAGAAGAAATGTCTAAACAAACTTGCAAATGAGCATCATTTGTGTGGCATTTCCATTGTGAAGCTATGAAAAAATTTCATAGTTCCTTTCAAAGATATCTGTCCTAACAACACAGGGATCCCATTTAATTCCAGCAATTCATGAATTTCTGTTGTTGACTGTTCCTCAGGGTACATAGTGTGTTTTGCAGATTGGAGTTGATATTTAATAATATTTTAAAAAATTATCTTATTTCAGGGGCACCTGGGTGGCTCAGTTGGTAGAGCATCCGACTTCGGCTCAGGTCATGATCTCGCAGTTCGTGGGCCGACCGGGCTCTGTACTGATAGCCCAGAGCCTGGAGCCTGGTTCAGATTCCGTGTCTCCTTCCTTTCTGTTCCTCCCCTGCTCACGTTCTGTCTCTCTCTCTCTCTCAAAAATAAACATAAAAGGGGCGCCTGGTTGGCTCAGTCGGTTAAGTGGCCGACTTCGGCTCAGGTCATGATCTTGCGGTCCGTGAGTTCGAGCCCCACGTCGGGCTCTGTGCTGACAGCTCAGAGCCTGGAGCCTGTTTCAGATTCTGTGTCTCCCTCTCTCTGACCCTCCCCCGTTCATGCTCTGTCTCTCTCTGTCTCAAAAATAAATAAACATTAAAAGAAAAAATTAAAAAAAATAAATAAACATAAAAAAACATTTTTTTAAATTATTTTATTTCAACAAAGAGTAGGGAAAATGACATTTTGCAAAGTTGGAATTGTGATCACTTGAACCTAATTACAAAGCTGTTAGCTATTATTTTATAATTACAGGTGACGAGCTCATAGTAAGAATGAAGCATAATGAATGCTACGAGGCTGTCTGCTTTCCTTCTGTCATGAACGTGCACTACTGAATTCAGTGTAATTCAGTCATGGAATTACTGGTAGCTGCCATTCTTGTCTATCCCTCCTTTCCTGTAATTTTCTTCGTCTCTCATTTACTGGATTTTTTCAGATAGCTCTGACCTTGTTTTTGTTATTATTTCTGGATAACAGTGTGGGCAAGCATCTGCTTCTGCAGTTGGCCAAGGTTATTTGCCAAGAACAGAACACAGGTTTTTTTTTTTGTTTTGTTTTTTTTTTTTTTTTTTTTTAACATATTGCAAATAAAAAATTCTCTCTTTTTTAAAAAATATTTATTTTATTTCAGTCATCTCTACACCCAATATGGGGCTTGAACTTATGACCCCGAGATCAAGGGTCACATGCTCTACGGACTGAGCCACCCAGGCACTCCGTGAGATAAAAAATTCTTCTTTTTTAATAAAAAAAATTCTTTAAAAAATGATTTCATCAGAATGGGAATATTTTGCAGTTAAAAAACAATGGAGAATATGCTATTTTCGGAGAAGAAAAATGCTTATAAATTATACATTTGCTTGTTGGATGGGCACAAAATCTATCTCACCTTCCCTACTCAGAGGTGTCTGCATTTGATCTTGTAAAAATTTCAGAGTGATAGCCTCAACAATGATATTTCAATAGTGCTTTCTTGCTTAGGTTGGTATTCACAAATCTCTGTAGGAAGTAAATAGCACTTCATTTAGCCAACTTCTTCGTTTTAATGTACCTCTCAAGCACATGTGCCTTCAGGGTTACTCATACTTTGTACTGGTGTGTGTACTATTGAGAATAACGTGTTTCAGGGATAGAAATAAGGAGGTGGCCCCTGTCTGTAGGTGGAAAAAAAAAAAAAAAGACGTGTGCACAGCCAGTGCTTAGAACTCCACTTATCATCTTTAAGAGGCATCTACGGCTACTTCTTGGGTCTTTCACAAACTGTAAGAAGCTTGGGGCAAGGGAAAAGAATCCTGGCAGATTGTTAGGTTTTATGTATGACTTATTTGTCACTTCATGATATCTTTGACACTTATTTTTACCTAATTTCTCCTGTACAAATTGTTGTTAGGGGTGACACTGTGTTTGTTAGTATTCTCCTGGATTATCTTCTCTACTCATCCATCTCCAGAGAAGCTAAGTCCAACAATGTGCTGATATTTTACACTTTTAAATTCCAGGGGAGGCAATGAGCCATTTTCTTAGACACACTACCAGGAAAAAAAAAAAATGGAAATGAACTCAGATTAAATTTTATGGGTCATGGCCAAATTCTCATCTTTTGTAACCTTATTAAGAAATGTTATGAAAAACCTCTTGCCTATCTTTATGCATAACTTTTCTGTCCTTTTTATAAAATATTGCTCCAAAATTCATATAAGATAAGAAATCAAATAACCAGCTTTAATATGGTCATTAGGAATGGCTTTTGAATACTTTTAAAGTGAGTTATTCATAAGTCCACTAGTTGTTTCCAGAGAAGTTTCTCTTGTGTGGATATAGTGTTTCGTTGCTTCGTTTGTTTTCTTACTAAATATATTTTTGTAAACTTCCTTAAATCACTTCTCCATTTCTTATTGTTAAGGAATAAGTGAGTAGACTTTATTCCCTTTCCTCCACCTAAAATCATGTATTCTTTTAGATTTCCAGATACTGAACTTGACATGAATAATCTTGATATCAAAAAAGCCATTCCTGAAATTAAATGAATATCTATGTTCCCCACTTCCTTAACACAATAGTCAATCCATAGCAGTTAATTTTAGTAAGATCAAGTTTGGACAATATATTAAAGGAAATGTTTAATGCAAATTCAGCATTTGATATAAAACCAGTCCATATCTTATACAAATAAGTCAGCTCTGTTTTTCTTGAATTTTTGCAAAACATGGGTTTTTAATTCTTGGGATGTTTTAAAACAGAACTTTTAACTGTGAAGTGTTGGTTGAATCTGTGCCAAGCAGTGAGTCCCTGCATAGGCCCTGTGGGGTTTAGACTGTAGTA
Source organism: Panthera tigris (assembly GCF_018350195.1). NCBI lineage: Eukaryota > Metazoa > Chordata > Mammalia > Carnivora > Felidae > Panthera > Panthera tigris. Next base: position 69,438,736 of record NC_056663.1, read on the forward strand.
AAGCCTCATTTTGGGGTAAGAAGTATTTGTTTTGAGGGGAAGAGGCTTATTTATAGAAATTGGAAGATTCCATACAGAAAGAAACATTAACAGTAACTTAAAGTTTTCCACTGTAATCCATTTGCTCTAATGACTTTCATAAAATCATATTCTGTTTTAAACATAATAGAACTGAATTTAATTTTTTTTGGAAAATGGAAAAAAAGAAAAATAATCAGTTATAGTTGCACTACTTGTAGTGGCATTACATTTACACAAACATACCTTTGAGGCAAGCATTATTTATAATCTTTGTTTTATACACAGGAAAATTGAGGAAGGCTTAGAAAGGTCAATTCATTTGCCCAAGGTCATATGGCTAGTACTTTGTCATCTCTGGCCTTGAATCCAGGAAATCTAACTTCAGAGGTCTTGATTTGAATGTTATGCCACATTATGTCTCTGCAGAGTTATTTTTGTAGATTGAAATTAGTTGAATTTATGTAGATTGAAAATAAAATTATCTGGCTTTTTCCAGAAAGAACTCGACCATATTTCTCTGTTAAAGTTGTGAGTTATGGGCTCCAAACTACTTTATGTAGAATAATTATTGACAATATGATCATATTGTTCAAATTATTGGTCTATCAAATAATTATTTTGATATAATAAAATTATTTTGGTGTAATAAAAATAATAATTATAAAAATTATGTTTAACAATATCCTTAATGAATATTTGGCTTAGGAACTAAGTTAAAATACGTTTAACTGGATTTCTTCCCCTTTATTTTTGACTAAATTTTCCCTTCTCTAGCATAGTTCTCAATCCTTCCCTTTTCTTTGACTGTGGACACCTAGATTAATAAATGAACATATTTAGCGCTGAAAAAGATACTCACATACTGTGAAACGTTTCCTCTTTGATTTTAAAAAAGGGATCAAGACAAAATTAATCATGCTCCCTTTTAAAATTCATTCCTGCAACTATAAAGCCACAATAGTGCTCGAGATTCCTGATTGTACAGAAAATGAAAATTGGAGAAAGGATGAGGGAATTGCAGTGAAGAAGGTGTAACTTACAAAAAGTCAATCTGAATTTTTATTGTCCAGTTTGAAGGACATAAATCATTGTTTGATTAAGAATGTGACTGTTCCATGTGTAACTATCTTCTTTATATGCAGAACTAGACATTAGCAGCAGCCCAAGCAAACCTTTCAGTGCTTTCTTGGGAAAATTGAAATGCTGAGAACTAGAAGCCTGGCGTGCAGAAAACAGACTTTGAGAGAGGCAAGCAGCTGCATAGAATGTGAAAGAAGCTTTGGTTTTTCCCAGATGCTTATTTATTAGAGTACAGAATGACAATAACACACGTTTGCCATATTGGCATATTATAGTGTACTTCTAGGTCCTTGGAGTGAAATGTGGAGGGGAGGATTCCTTTCCCAGAGATAACTTGGGAGCCCTCTCCTCCACATTGGCCATAATCAGGAACGGAGAGGAAAAATTGAAATGCCACTACCCCACATATATTTTTGTGAGTTATACTGACATTACAGTGTAGTGATCAACTGAGCAAAAAAACAGACGGTTCGACACAATTGAGGGATATCTGACTCTGCTACTCACTAAAAGGTTAGCTTAAGAAACAACTGACCTTTGTGGGGGCTTAGTTTCCTTCTCTGAGCACAATGGGAAGACTGGATTGCTGGATCTTCTAGTGTCACCTTTAGAGCATTTTCAGTACCTCAGTTCTTAGTATGGTGTTAAGCACATAGGAAGCCATTAAATAGCTGCTAATTAAGTGACTGTTAAATAAGATGCAGGGGAACCTGGCAGTAACCAGATAACACAGACGGGAAAAGAATATAGGTTTTACATGATTGATAAATAATACGTAAATGAGATTGAGGAAAGAAGGATTACAAATTTATATTTTAATGGTCAGTGTCTGACTTGAACATTTTCCTTGATTTCTATCAGGGCTTTGATGCCTAAAGTGATAGTCTTCAGAGTGAAACCAAACCGCTAAATTCTATAAAGTGTTCAGATAATCAGGCCTCAGTGGAATCTTGGCTTAAGTGGTTCCTAACTTAACTTTTAAATTCTTCAATAGGTAGGGTAATGTTATGATTGTGTGTCTCTGCCCCCTCCAAAGATATGTTGGAATCCTCACTCCCAGTAGCTGTGAATTTGACCCTATTTTGAAATGCAGTCTTTGCAGGTTTCATCAGGTTAGGGTGAGATCATTCATCCAATGTGACTGATGTCTTTGCAAGAAGAGGGAGATTTGGACACAGATGCAGAAGATGGAAAAGGCCATGTGAAGATAGAAGCAGAGTTTGGAGTGATGCACCTGCAAGCTGAGGACCACCACGGACTGATGGTTGTGATCAGATGGTAGGACACAGGCGAGGAACAGATTCTCCTTCAGATCCCTGAAAAGAAGCCAACCCTGCCGATACCTTGATTGAGAACTTCTGGCCTCCAGAACTGTGAGAGAATCAATTTCTCTTGTTTTAATCTGCCCAGTTTATGACAATTTGTTACGGCAGCTCTAAGAAACTCGTATAGGTAGGCAACTTCTTCCAAGTCATTTTGTGTTGGATGATGGACCTAAAATACATGCAAGTAATAGAAATAAGCCCCGGAGGAAGAGTTGTGAGAAACCTGAGGATTGTAACCTTGAACTAAATGTTCTCACTGATGCCTCGAGAGGGGGTCCTTTGTTTCCTCCTGTGTTTAGAAGTTGTTCCCACCATGACCCACAATGTCAACAATTTGTAAATCTGCAAGACTCTCCTGCTTTCTTTTAGTAAAAATGATTTCAGACTTTAACTCTTTCAAGATTTAAAAATCATGCCTAGTATTCAAGATTCAAGTATTCAGGTATACATATATGTGCGTGCATGAAGGCAAATAACAACAAATCTCGATGAGCTATAAAGAGGCTTCCCAGTATGGCTGACTAGCTTTTGTAGCAGTAATATGACACCATTTTTCTATTTACCAGTATGTAATGGTAGGTATATGTTATGTTCCCTGTCACCTCTTCCAAATTCACCTCGCCTCAAACAAAATATTAAGGCAGAGTTCCTGCCTCCCAGGAACTTGAAATGGAGTGAAAACAGGACCAAGAGTGCAGACCCTGGAGTGAGACTGCCCTAGCTTTGACTGACTTCTACTCATACTCTCTCTAAGACATTGAGCAAATTACCCTTCCTCTGCTTCATTTGTTCACTCATAAAATGAGGTTAATGATAGTAGCTACTTATTTTATTTTATTTTACTTTATTTTATTTTATTATCTCTACACCCAAAGTGGGACTCAAACTTACAACCCCAAGATCAAGGGTCACATGCTCTACTGACGAAGCCATCCAGGCACCCTTGATGGTAGCTACTTTATATGCCAAAGGAGTTATTTGTGTTAAATCAAGTGCTTGGCTTAGAGCAAATGCTTAATAAATGTTGCCTATTGTTATGTCATTAATATCATTTATGAAATTGGTTTTAGAAACTATATTGACTATATAATCTTGAATCATATATCTATAATATATAAAAATTTTACATTTAGTATATAAAACCCCATATATATAGAATAATTAGAAAAGACTATTGGCAATAAATGCTAAGAAACATAATTGAACTCCGAAACAAATAGAATTCATTGCATGTTAGACTTAACTATTTTAATCTTGGTATAGAGAACCAGTATCATAGACGAAGAAAGGAGGGCTTGCAAGTGAGTTGTGTAAAGAAGAACTCTGACCAATTAATTTTTTCGCCAACTGCATTAATATTTTTATTAGGTTTTTCATCAACTCCAAGAAAAACTTGCACATTTCTTTTCTTAAAACTTTGTATTTGATTGAATGTTTTCCAAAAGATTTCTGTGATTGCCATGCTCATTGCTTAAAAATAAATTAAAAAGTAAAATTTAAGACACCAAATGCCAGCTGTGACAGGCAGAATAATCATCCCCTAAAGATATCCATATGCTAATCTTTGGATCCTGTGAATGTTTTACCTTATGTGGCAAAAGTAACTCTGCAGGGGTGATTAAGTTAAGAATCTACGCGGCTGACGGTATAGTGGATTATCTAAATGGACATAATATAATCACATGAGGTAGTCAGAGGAAGATATGACTACAGAAGAATAATCAGATGGATGCAAAGTTCCTGGTTTTGAAGATGGGACAAGAAAGCCATAGCAGGGAAATACGGGTGGTCTTTAGAAGCTAGAAAATGTAGGGAAATGGATTGTTTCTTAAAGCCCCCAGAAAGAAATTCAGCCCCGCTGACTCCTTGATTTTAGACCACTGAAACCTGTGTCAGGCTTTTGACCTAAAAAACTATAAGTAATAAATTTTTATTGTTTTAAGTCACGAAGTTTGTGCTAATTTGTAACAGCAGCAATGGAAAGCTAACCCATCAACTACTATACATAATCACACAAGCTAGGAAGAGGAATTCTTCCATGATCTCTCTTTATCTATTGTTTTTGCCTTTGTTCCTTTTTTTTTAACAAGAGGAAAAGTTCCCCTTCTGCACAAGGAAAAGTATCAGGTACCAAAAATTTCCTCTTGTTTATGAAACAAAACACACACACACACACACACACACACACACACACACACACAAATAAAACCAGTATATAAAAACTGTTGTTAAAACAGGGGATATCAGGCATCACAACATAGTGATCCCTAGAGGACAGTAAGCCCCCAGGTTGTAGCACAAGGTGGGCCCCCCAGGCAGAACCAAATGGACTCCTTGAGTTGAGAAGTTGGATATGAGAGAGTTGAAATCTGGAGACAACAAGGAGGCTAGATTCTTAGGACAGAGCATTGGAGATGAGAGAGCTGCACAGAATTAGATCCTTTGAGATGTTAAGATAGTCCCCATGAATATTCAACAAAGCACTAATCAGTGCATGCATGTGAAGAAGAAACTATCCAACACTGAGAAAACAACCAACCAAAAGGATTAAGTGAACAGTTTCTGGCACTCACACAGGCCTGGGAATGATTCCCATTTCTACTAGCCAGAATGGAAAAAGTCATAATTCAAGAAAGGTCTTGCCCAAGTACTAGGAAATTATTAGAATGAGCACCTCTCTTCTTCTGCCTAAAAAAAAAGAAAGGTAAGATCCAAAAAGCTTAAATTATTTCCAAGTACCTTAATTGCATCTCAGAATAAAACAACAAACAAGGCAAAATTCATCATGTTTGTTATTAAACAAGATTACTAGTAATGCAAAGAAGTAGGAAAACCTAATGCATAATGAAAAGAATATTCAGAAAATCAAAATTGACCCAGACCTGCCACAGTATTAGAATGAGCAAAAAAGGATGTTGAAACCATTGTAACTGTATTCCATATGTTCAATGTGTTCAGTAGGGATAGAAAAATATTTAATTCAAAATTTTAGAGGTGAAAGCTACAATGTATGACATGAAAAATGTATGGAATTAAGAATAGATTAAACATTGCAGAGGAAAACATTAGTGAACTTGAAGATATAATAAGAGAAACTATACAAAATGAAAAGCAGAGAGAAAAGAATTTTTAAATTGTAAAGCATCAGTGAGTTGTAGGGAAATTTCAAGCAGTCTCATGTACTTGTAATTCAAGTTCCTGATGAAGAGAAGTGGAAGGGCAGAAAAAAAAATATTTGAAGAAACAATGGCCACAATTTTTCCAAACTTGATGAAAACCTTATTCCACAGATAGGAATCAGTTCATCAAAAACATGTATGTCTCGAGTAACAGAACTTCAAAATACATGAAACTAAACAGGTATAATTGCAAGGAAAAATGGAAATATTCTCAGTGATAGAAACATCAATACTCTTCTCTCAGTAAATGATAGAAGTAGGGAGAAAATCAATACGCATATTATAGACTTAACACTATTAACCACCTTGACCTATTTGAAATTTATAGAATACCCAATGACAAAATACTATACTCTTTTTTCAATTGCATATGGAATATTTACCAAGGTAAATCATATTTCCAGCCAAAGGACAAATTCCATTCAAAATCCCAGCAGGTGTTTTGTAAAAATTGACAGACTGGTTCTAAAATTCTTTCAGAAGTATAAAAAATTTAGAATAGACAAAACAACGTGGAAAAAGAACAGTTTAAAGGACTAGTACTAACTGGTTTCAAGACCATCAATAAAACTACAGTAATCACATAGTGTGGTACTGCTATGAAGATAGACAGATAGATCAATGAAAAGAAAAAAGCATTCAGAAACAGGCCCACACATACTTGGAAATGGATTTTTAACAAAGATGAAAGAGTAGTTTCATGGAAAAGGGATAGTCTTTCCAACAACTTGTGCTGGAACAACTGAATGTGCAAAAATAATAAAATTAAAATACTTTGATCTATACTATCTCAGAGTATACAAAATTAACCCAAAATGTATTATAGACCTAAATGTCAAACCTAAAATGGTAATAATTCTAGATGTAAACATAGGGGAAAACCTTTGTGACCTTGTGTTAAGCAAAGATATCTTATATACATTTCCAAATGCATAATCCATAGAAGACTAAATTGATAAATTGGATTTCATCAAAATTTTAAAAATCTTCTCTTCAAAAGACACTCTTATGAAAATGGAAAGACAAGCCATATACTAGAAGAAAAATCAAGGACTTGTGACTGGAAAGTATAAAAAACTCTCAAAATGAAATAATTTTAAAAAAGAATCAACCCATAAAAAATCAGCAAAAGATCTGAAGAGATGGCTCACAAAAGATTTGTGGATGACAGATAAGCATACAAAAAGATGTTTATTCATTAGTTATTAGGCAAATGCCAATGAGAACCATAATGCAATGCCACTGTAGACAGTGTAAAAATGATTGAAATTAAGATTTAAAAATCCATGCCAGATGTGGGAAAGGGTATAGAGGAACTGGAACCCTCACTTCTTCATGGCAGGAATGTAAAATGATACAACCACTCGGAAAACCATTTGGCCATATCTTCAAAAGTTAAACATGCAATTGTCACATGATCTAGCCATGTCATTCCTAGGCTTTTACCCAAGAGAATCACCAAAACTCTTATATACAAATGTTCATAGCAGCTGGATTGGTAAGAACCACAAACTAGAAATAATCCAAATATGTATCAGCATGTGAATAAACAAGTGGTGCTGTATCCATACACTAGAGCACTACTAAGCAATAAAAGGTAGTGAACAATTATTTATATATGCATCAAGATAGATGAATTTGAAAATAACTATTCTGAGGGAAACGAGCCAGGCAGAAAAGGAGAATATATTTTATGATTCCATTTACATGTAAGTCTAGTTATATTTATAGTAACTAATGCTAATCTAAGTAATATAATCTATACTAGTCTACAGTAACATAAAACAGGTCAATGTTTACTTGACTGGGGCAAAGGGAAAAAGAAAGGACTAGTTTGGGGGTGATGGATGTATACATTATTTTGATTGTGGAAATGGGCTTCCCAATATGTACATAACATCACTCAGTATGAGCCGTGAGGATTAAATGCACTTATACAAGAAAAGCTCTAAAAAATGTAATAAGTAAATACTTGCAATTATTAAATATTTAATGAATAATCTGAATTAAGTGATTTCCTGTATCAGACCTTTATGATTTTCTACTCTATTTTTTTTTTAATTTTTTTTCAACATTTATTTATTTTTGGGACAGAGAGAGGCAGAGCATGAACGGGGGAGGGGCAGAGAGAGAGGGAGACACAGAATCAGAAACAGGCTCCAGGCTCTGAGCCATCAGCCTAGAGCCTGACGCGGGGCTTGAACTCAGGACCGCGAGATCGTGACCTGGCTGAAGTCAGACGCCCAACCGACTGTGCCACCCAGGCGCCCCTTTTCTACTCTATTTTTAATACTTAGAACTGTTCTTCACACCTTCAATGATTTTGTTTTTCATCCTTTTTTTTCTTTTTTCATGAGTTTTTTCATTTTACTTCTCCTTTTACTTTTATTCTAAAAATGTAGCCCTACTGTTGTGGAAGTCTACTTCTTGCTATCACTGGATTTCTTTGTCAGTGAAAATAATGGATAGTGTAATAGTCCCTGGATTTAAAAAATCAACCAATAGGGACACTTGGGTGGCTCAATTGGTTGAGCTTCTGATTTTGGCTCAGGTCATGATCTTGTGGTTCCTGAGTTCCAGCCTAGTGTCGGGCTCTGTGCTGACAGCTCAGAGCCTGGAGCCTGCTTCAGATTCTGTTCTCCCTCTCTTCTCTAGCCCTCCTCCGTTTGTGCTCTCTCTCTCTCAAAAATAAATAAACATTAAAAAAATCAACCCAATAAATACCTTTTGGATGAAGAAATTTGTCAAAAAACAGATTAAAAAAATCAACCCAATAAATACCTTTTGGATGAAGAAATTTGTCACAAAACAGATTAAAAAAATGTACCTGCTTTCTATAAACTCTTGTTAAAGATGTTTTACATGATTGATCAGCTTTTATATTAAGAAACCTAGCATTTTAAATGTACGAAGTAATAAAAGGACTGAACTCACTGTATTTTTAAATTATAAAAATAATTAGGGATAAAGAGTTTCCTGATTATGTTTTGCACTATAGAATAAGGACAGGGGGAAAGGTAAGCTATTTCCTAATTCAAGTTTTTGGTTTTTATTCACTCTGGGTTAAGGCAAGAAACAGTGAAATAAACTAGATCCTATCTGCTCATAGGTAGTGTAACTGGGATTCTTATGAGGAAATATAAAAAATTAGTTCTCTTAATTTATACAGGGGAATTAGGAGTAGGAAGGGGAATAAAGAGAATTGCACAATGTGTCAACTCAAATAATCCATTCTTTATGTTCTGCCTTTTTTTTTTTTTTTTGCAATATAGAAAGGGGATACAGACTGGAGGAATCAAAAGATGAAACAAAATAATTGTAGCAATTCTCCCATCTAGGAAGGACTATGTTGGTGAAATGAAATAGCCCAACAATTTTCTTTCCACTAAATGCAAGAGGAGGGTACTCTCAAGAGCGGTAGTGATTATTTTTTTTTACAAGTTAAGAGTGACTAGAGTCGAATAGCATTTCCTCAGTGCCCTGTAATAATACCTTAGATTCCTTGTGTATATAGCCAAACATGTAAATAAAAATGCCTTCATATACATTCAGTATCATAAACTATTTTGTGGGGAATGTGCACTGGATACATAAATACCATAGCAACAGTCTATGTTGGTCTTATTCAACCACAGAGGGTCATATTAAATATGTTGAAGGAAAGGAACAGACTCAACTATTTTATAGATACAGACTACACTTAAAGAAGCAAGGAAGTATTATTTTGTATAGAAAAAAATTCATGAATGTTTCAGTATTTGTGGGCAGATGCTTTAGAATATTGTGATTTATCATTTCTTTATTGTTAATATAATTGCTTTTCTATGGACTTACTTGTTGCCACTATATCTTGAGCTGTAGCCACAGTTCTAGACAATTTTGGCCATTATGTGGGTTAAGACCCTATACAATTTTTTTTCCATTTTGGACCTTCTGTATCATCGCAGGACCTATCCATGACTTAAATGTTTGTGAATAATCTGTGGTTGTTGAATGAAGCAAACTTTGATGAAATCAGTCACTTCGTGAAAATTTCAAAACTTTTTCCCGTAATTGCACAATTTAGTTTTGTTAGTTTTAGGTTTCTTTAGTTTAGCTATCTGTGCTTCTAATTTTTGTTTTGACTACTACACGTGCTTCTTGCAAATTCCTCTGCTTCATCTTTCAAAAAACATTCAATAAATATTAGCCATTATATTTATAAAAAAATAAAAATAAAAGGAAAACCAACTACAACAAGAATAGACAAAGGCAAGAACAGAACAAAAACTTCTTTCTCCTTTTTCTCTTCCTCTTCCTCCTCCTTTTTCTTCTTTTTAAATACTTACTTGTTGAATCTCTCCCTCTTGGGGAGAAATACAGTTACTCTAAAATGGCAATGAAAATGAAATCCATCAGATGTTGTAAACCAATTGTTTCCTACACACTCAAAACTCAAAGCTATACAGTTCTCCAAGTAATTGTGAATATTTTTCCTTATTAATTTTCCTCTAGTTTTTAAAAAATCATGAAAGTACGAAATAGGGACAAATGCGGGAAAACAGAAGGTGTTGAGTGAATATAGGGTAAAATAAAGTTATATGCAGGTATCCAGGGCCATCATGAAAACTCAAGACTTTCAGGAACTTCTGAAGGGGGACCAATAGCTTATAGATGCTGCTTAGTTAATTACATACTGTATTTCATTTGCTGTGAAGTACTACTATTGAATGTAAAATTATCTCTACCCTTACAAATGAAAATATCTTGTCTCTTGCAGATTAAAATATTTTAGCCCCCCCAACCCGCAAAAAAAAAAAATCAGTTATGTGGTGGTAGTGTGTGGATGTTGTGTCCTGTCTAGGAAGGACCATTCTCAATCTGACATTTTATTCAGTGCAGAGTTGCATATAGATGAACATGCTTTCAACATCACATTTGGCTTAGATATTCCCCTATCTCTTAAATAATTAAAAAAAAAATTTTAACGTTTATTTATTTTTGAGACAGAGAGAGAACATGGGGAGGGGCAGAGAGAGAGGGAGACACCGAATCTGAAACAGGCTCCAGGCTCTGAGCTGTCAGCACAGAGCCTGACGCAGGGCTCGAACTTACGGACCGTGAGATCATGACCTGAGCCGAAGTCGGACGCTTAACCGACTGAGCCACCCAGGCGCCCCTTAAATAATTTTTGAAATGAAATTAATTTTCTTTCCATTTTCTCTATAGCAAAATTTTGATGAAGCGAAGTCAGCATTCTTATTTATAAGGTCTAACCAAAGCATTTCAGTCAACTACTAAAAAAACATTAACTTCTCTAATTTACACTATCTATTTTTATTAAAATATTTTAGGGTATATCGTTACACACACAAACACACACACACATATATATATATATGTATATATATATTTTGAATTTAGGAGATATCATTATATATATACATATATATATGTATATATGTATATATTTGGAATTTTACCCAGGAATCTGAATGTATTCTAATATTTTTTGTAATAGTATGCTAATTGCAACACTTTAATACTGACATTAGAGAATAAGTACACTAACAATTTCATACTCAAATAAACATTAAAAAAACTATTCCTATAGAACTATAGTCATACTATACCAAATGTATGCCAAATCTGGCTTAGTTAAATTAATAACTATTTAATTATTCTGAGAAAAAATACAGATGAAAATTAATCGTATACAATCTCAACTTAGGAAATATTTGTTATTTAAGGATAAAATTACTTCATTTTTGGATTTTCAACAGAAAAAGCTTCTTTTCAATGAGTATGTTGGTTGTAAATGAATCTCAGACATTTTCAAGCAGCTCCAACATCACTTATATTTAGTAACTCTGTCCCACCTATTTTTTGAGATAACGTATGTACTGGGAAAAATGAAATTATAATTTTTGAGTGTTTTCTACAATTAAGATATTTTTGATAGGTTCATTGACATACAATTCACAAACCACAAAGTTCACCTATGTAAAGTGTGCAATGCAATGGCTTGTAGTATATTCACAATTGTGTAGCCATCACTATAATGATCTTGAAAATGTTTTAAGGTTTATTCATTTTTCAGAGACAGAGCGCGCGAGCAGGGAAGGGTCAGAGAGAGAGGCAGACAGAATCTGAAACAGGCTCCAGGTTCTGAGCTGTCAGCACTGAGCCTGAGGCAAGCCCGAACCCATGGACGGCGAGATCATGACCTGAGCTGAAGTCGACGCTTTACCGACTGAGCCACCCAGGCGCCCCACTATAATGATCTTTAGAGCTTTGTCATTTCCCCAAAATGCCCATTAGCAATCACTCACTATTTTACCCTACTCCAAGCTGCACAGTTAGGCTGTTACTGATTTCTATTTGTAAAGATATGCCTATTCTGGAACTTTCATACACAGTATATAATCTTTTTGACAGGCTTCTTTCATTTAGCATACCGTTTTCAAAGTTATCCATATTGTAGCATGTATAGAAACTTCACTCATTTTTATTGCTGAATAATATTCCATCATATGGTTGTACTTCACATATGTATCCATTTATCAATTGTTAGACATTTGAGTTATTGCCACTTTTGGTTCTTATGAAGAATTCTATCACTATAACAAAAAATTAACGCATTAAGAGGTTTATTTGGGTAAATGGCCTGCAGTGGATTTTGCCCCAGAATGGAGGAAGGAACAAGCAGGTAGCCCTTTTTCTTTCAACAAAAGCTCAAAGTCATAAAATTTTGTGCGATGTCACTATGAGCACCCCCAGCAGTATTAGTGCCATTGGAATAATAAATTTGATATAGTAGTGAAAAAAACCAGAAAATTCCTGTATAAGTTTTTGTGTCGACATGTTTTCATTTCTTGTGGGTATATCCTAGGAGTTGAACCGCTGGTCCCATGGTAACTCTAAGAAACTCCTAGACTGTTTTCCAAAGCCGTTGCACCATTTTACATCCCCCAAAGATATGTGAGAGTTCCAATTTCTCCACGTCCTTGCCAATCCTTCCTGTAGTCTGTATGTTGGATTATAGTCATCCTAGTAAAGGCTGTGGAATGGATTATCCCAGTTTTGATTTGTATTTCCCTTCTGGCTAATGAGGTGGACATCTTTTCATGTGTTTATTGATCATTGTGTATCTCCTTTGGAGAAATACCTATTCAGAAACGCCTATTTAATTGGGTTGTTAATTTATGGTTAGTTATTGACTTATTATTTTAATTAATGAGGGTAGACTCCCTAAAGCTGTTTTTTAATTGGTGAGCTTTAATTGACTGTATAAAGACAATAAGAATGACTTCCACCTTTAAGGTAGAGCCTGTTGTACTTAAGCCTAGTATATAACATTGGTTTTTATATGAAAGTATCAACACATTAAAATATCAATATAATTTTATACTTTATTTAAATATCAGTTATACCAAAACTATTTCATTAAGCAGTACTTTTAAAATAATTTTATCTTTCCTTCAAAGACAACATTTCTTGGGAAGAAACACATCAAGAACATTTAAGAAAGCAAGAACTACTTATTGGCTTATAAACAGTCGGGCTTGATATCATGAAAACATTTACAGTTCCAAGAGGACCTTGGCATCTAGACAATGACAATATTGTTTGAGTAGAAGTTATTTTTTTAATGACGCTAACTTTTCCCTATCCTGCTTTGGTAAGTTCTCCTGAATGTCTGTGTAGGAAGATTAACAATGTTGTCAACATGAGCTACATGTCTGAATCCTAAACGCTTGAAGGTGGCTGGATTTCATAGCAGCAAATAAAAATATTTTCTGCCGAACATCAACATTCTAGCATATTGATCCTGAAGATCCCTGGAAATACACCTTTGGTTTTTAACATGCAAGCTCTTTGTAGAGTGGCAAGGTTAATTAAAATAAATATGAAAATACTAGGGGCTCCTGGGTGGCTTAGTTGGTTAAGTGTCCGACTTTGGCACAGGTCATGATTTCAGGGTTTGTGAGTTTGAGCCCTGCATTGGGTTCTCTGCTGTCATCATGGAGCCCACCTTGGATCCTCTGTTGCCCTCTCCTCTGTCCCTTCCCTGCTCTCCTTCTCTCTTTCTCTCTCAAAAATAAATAAAATAAACATTAGAAAAAGAAAATATTAAAAAATGGTTTAGAAGAAAGCAACATTAAAATATTTCCTGAGACCATTCTCAAAGGGTCTCTAAGCATGAAGCATAATGACATTTATGTGTAATTTTTTAATTATATACTTGGCATACTCATCTGTCTTTCACAATAAAAACACTCAATAAAAAATTTAAACCACTACAGATTAATATATTTTTATCTTTTAAAGATTTATATTTGAAGGGCAAAATTTTTCTTAAGTTTTTTACCTATAAGTTTCTTGAGAACAGAGAACCTGGTCTTGTGGACCACAGAACCTGACATAAAGAAAGTAAGTGCTTAATGTATGTTTATTGGTGAGTGAATTAAAGCTTTTTTTTTTAATTTGTGAATTTTAACTGACTTAAAAAAAATGATTTCCACCATTAATGTAGATCCCGTTCAACTTTAGCCCCATATAAGATATTGATTTTATTTAGCATCAATATAATTTTATACTTAAAAAATATAGCTCCTCTCCCCCCGCCCCCCCTCTGCTGGGATGCCTGGGGGGTGGGAGGGGGGACTTGCTCTGCTTCAGCCCAAGAACATTCAGGAGGTTAAAAGCCATTTGCTGGGCACCTGGGTGGCTTAGTTGATTAAGCATCTGACTCTTGATTTCAGCTCAGGTCATGATCTCAGGGTTCATGAGATCCAGCCCCTGCATGAAGCTCTGTGCTGACAGTGGGGAGCCTAGGATTTTCTCTCTCCCTTTCTCTCTGCCCCTCCCCTATGCATGCTCTCTCTCCGTGTCTCTCTCTCTCTCTCTCTCTCTCTCTCAAAATACATAAATAAGCATTTAAAAACTTAAAAAATAAATAAATAAAAGTGGTTTGGAAAGACCAAAACCATCAGGGATTTCAGGAGGAGGAAAGTCCAGGGAGAGGAGGGATAGTTTGGCAACTGGGATGAAGGACTGCCTTCCTCAGTCTGGCATCCTCTCAGTCCCCCTGGCAGTCAGGTCAGCCTGCAACCTCTGTGGGCAGGTTGGGGCTGCCAGATGCTTCAGGCAGGTAGACTGGAAAGAGACCCACGAAGGCTTGCTCTGCAGGGAGCAGGGCCCTGTCCCCACAGCTTCTCTACCAGTGGTCCTTGACCTACGCCTCTGAATTTGCTCGATCCGTTTCTTCTTGATGGTATCCTTGCAGGTGGCCTAGATCACTTTGCTCTTAAGGGGTGCAGACTTGGGCCCAGAAGATAAACAGCAGGTCCTCCTTCTGACTCTCCTTATTAAATTTTTACACATTAATTTTTTTTTCTAAGGCAGACCCCCTATTATGGCAAAGGATGTCTGTAAGGGTTATTGTTGAAAAGAGGACTCAGATGCTTATCTATGCATTTTTCCAGCAGGTCTGCAGCTACTGGAGACGTGATCTGTAAGCCTTTGTCACCTAATCTCTCAGACCCTGAGAAGTCCATCTGGACCCACTGTCTGTTACAGGTCACAACCCCACTTCACACACAGCTTCTCAGTGGCATTTGTATTCATTTCTTTTCAGATTCTCCTTGGGAAAAAAGGAAGAGGAAATCCATTTGCCTTTTACAGTATTTAGCTGCTGCTGATTTCCAAAACAAATAAACATTGATTACCATTGGAAAGATTGTAGACAACTACAAAGCCATTTGTCCTGCACATCATTGCTTCATGATTTTGAATATTTTTAGCAAATGCCAAATTAGCACCGCAGCAAAGCTGTGGAACAGTGACTGTACAAGCCAGTGCTGAGAAATAACAGAAGTCGAAAGCATTTGACTGGCCACAAATCAATTATTTCAACAATTTTCTTTTACTTGTAAGAATGCAAGTGATCTTAGGCATGAGTTAGTATTTTTAGAGTCCTAGTTATCATCAGCTTCTTTCGATTCTAGGCTCAATTAAGAAATTAGAATTGCGTAGAAAGGACCAAGCATGACAACAAACCTTACTTCACCTCAATCATGAGCACAAATGCATTGGTTTTTCCTCCCTAGTGATATAGAGATACTATGGGTGAGATAATTAAATTTCTTCTGCATTAAAGAAAAACATGGAGGAAGTAAAACACAAAAGAGATTTTTTTTGAAGAGAGAGGACCTTAGAAATGTAATGTAGTGATTACTCAACTGTTCTTATTCTGCAGACAAGGACATTTAAGCCCAGAAATGCTCATTTCACAAGAACAAACTTGAGACACCAGGCAAATAAACCTCAAAATAGATTACAGTAACAATTAACTATCTGCAACACAGCTACCAAAGGAAAAATGTACAAAAATAGCTATTTGCTAAACATATGCCACAAACCCATGGTCAAAGATGAAGAACTTCAAATAAACCCTGCCAATCTTTTCTGCTACAGAATTATTAGCAAACTATCAGGGTTCCAAGTCCATTAGAGATTAGAAATAAATATTGGACTGGGGAAAAGTCTCCTACTTGGTCCTCAGCAGCAAAAAATGATAGATGTTATGTCAGGGGAAAAATGACTTATTCACCTTGACTGAGCAATTTTAACATCTTGCAAAATTGGCTTTACCATTCTCTCTCTCTGTCTTGTCCTTCTCTCACACATACACACAATTATTATTTATTTATTTTTCTGAACTATTTGAGAGTAGGCTGCACATTCAGATCCTTTAGCTGTTAATGTTACAGTCTGTATTTCCTAGAAACAAGAATATTTTCTTATAAGCACAGTGCAGTTAACAGATTTAGGAAATTTAACATTTCAATCTAATCTACATTTTCCTCTTGTATACAGCTAATTACATTAGCATGTAATTTATTCTTTATTTGATTGTTTTTGGGAAAAAAGCAGATTTGTATACATTTTCTCATTTACCTAAATAGAATTGTTTATATAATAAGTCCATTAAGCATAAACAAATAAACTACAAAGCCAATTTTGAAGTAAAATTATTTGTATAGATTTTGGAATATTTTTATTCCTTCCTATGTCTTCTGTCCTTGCTTCTTTCCTGCTTTCTTTCCCCCTTGTTTGGCACAAGCCAAAGCCAATTTTGCAACTAAATAAGGAATCAATGAGAGGTTCCAAACAAAGAATTAAAATGATCAAATCTAAGATGAAGCAATCCAATTGTGGCCATTGCATGAAAGAGATAGTAAAGTGGGGAGACAGTAGAGGTTGAAGAGGCTAAGTTAGGAGACTACTGAGATTTTCCAGGTAAGAGATGTTGAAAGTCTGAATTAGGGTCATGGCTGAGGGGGTAGAAAGTGGTGAGGATGACCATCCTCTGAATTTGGAGAATGAACAATATGAAGAAGGCAGAGATTCTACTGAGTTTTATAGCCTTGGAAGATAGTGCCAGCATTGTCTGAATTGGGAAACAGAGAGGGCCTAGAGTTTAAGTGGGAGAAAAGATGAATGGTTTGGTTGTGAACCTGATGAGTTTGAGGTATTAGTATTCCATCCACTTGGAGAGATCCAGGGCATGATGTGACAACATAAAACCACATAAGAAAAACATGGGTGCTATATAGACTGGGTATAAGAGAATGGTTTGCTGTATAGTTTCATTTTATTGTTTTCATGCAAAGCCATCTTGTTTCCTTTGAGCCTATCCAGGTGGGCCTTCAGTGAATAAGTGGTGATGCTGATAGGCTTCTTCATGGTTACACTGGAAAGCAAGGCTGAAGCATCATGGTCTTGCTTTTATTCCACATAGTTGCATGAACTGTTAGAATGCAGTCTTGATAAAGACAATGTTCTACCAAAGACATTTTGTAATAATGCAACTTGGTGTCTGTAAAGAGATCTGACTATTGAGTTCTTTTTCATATTCTCCTTGTAAGATCTGAGTGAGATCTGAGAATATTCTTGGAAGTGAGCACAATTCAATGTCCAATCCCACACCTGTTCATGGGAAAAACGCACACACGCATGGTTTTTTGGAAAGAAGTCAAACTTCTATTGTTGTTAAAATTCTTTCCATGGAGAATGGATGCTATTTTTCTCTACATATATTTTCCTGTTGTACATGGAGAGGAAATGTTTTCTCTTGTTTCTAGTAAACAGTCATGCATAGAAAATGGAAAATCTCGTTTGAAAGAGAAACAAGTCTCTATTTTATCCTCTCTAGAGCTGGGAGAGATAGCAGCTTTTCTAAGAATTCTCCATGCTCTGACTCTGCTCTCCCCTCTCTCCTCCACAAGTACAGTACCTGTCCTTTGTTAGGGCCTAAATAGGCCATGAATATATAAGAAGAATCCCAGCACAAGATGTGTCAGAGGGAAGAAGGATACTGCGGTAGGAATGGTAATGATAATCCCTCTTTTAGGTGTATTAATGAAGACAGGCACATTGCTGTGACAGTCCTGCTATGCTCCCGTTGGTCAACACTAGGAGTAAAGTTGCTAAGAATGCAGAGGTCCCAGGAGCCCTGTGCCCACTATGGAATTCTGACTCTCGTCCTGATCTTCTGTCTGCATGACCTCTTTGCCATTTTTAACTCCCGTCTTACAGCTTGACTTGAGCTCAGTTGATGACATAAGGTGTGAGGCCACAACACAGTTCATTATGATTATAATATTTGTTTTAATTCTTATACAATATGAAACTTCCACACTAGGCTGTACCTGTCAATTCTCTTTTTTGTTCTTGCCTAAGAAGGACTTGCTATTTTCTGGACTCTAATAGGAGAAACAGATGCTTCCTAAGTAGTAAGGCACAGCATCTTTTCTGTGGTACGGGAACTGTGATTATATTTGTTCATATAAATTTTGGTATTGTGTTTGTACAGTTTCATTACTTTATTTCCACCAGACATGCCCATTGTGTGTTCTTGAAAATGAGCATTTGGGCATTTCCTACCTCTTAGGTAGGTTTCATTTAGTGTCTTTATGCCACCTCATTTCTTCCCACATTTCCCTCTGGTTAATGCCCCAACTCTCTCCACCTACTTGTGTATTTCTTAACTTTCTAGATTTAACTTATATAAATTTTGTCTTAACCCCTTGTCCTCCTTTTTATTTATTATTATTTATATTTATTTTTATTATATTTATTATATTATATTTATATATATAATAATAAATATTATTTATTATTATTATTATTATTATTATTTTGTAAGTAGGCTTCATGCCCAGAGTGGAGTCCAATGTGGGCTTGAACTCATGACCCTGAGATAAAGACCTGAGCCAATATCAAGGGTCAGACGCTTAACTGACTGAACCACCCAGGCGCCACTCTCTTCATTTTTAAAATCACACAGTCATCTTTTCCTCTTAAATACAGAGAACAAACTGAGGGTTGCTGGTGAGATGTTGGGTTGGGGGATAGGCTAAATGGGCAATGGGCATTGGCAATGGGCATTAAGGACGGCACTTGTTGGGATGAACAATGGGTGTTATGTGTAAGTGATGAATCACTAAATTCTATTCCTGAAATCACTATTACACTATATATTAACTAACTTGAATTTAAATTTAAATAAGTAAATAATAAAATTTAAAAACATTAAAATAAATAAAATGAAACCACAATCATGTTTTCTTACTCAGAAATTGTATACTGCTTCCTGTGTGTGCTATTTATTTGACTACTGTACTCGTTTGCATGATTAGTTTCCTTTCTCTATGTCTAAATCTTGACTTTCTAAATAAATGCCATCAGTAGAATGAGGACCAAACCCTTGGGCTTTGGAGTCAACAGACTTGGGTTTGAATCCTTGCTCTTCTCCTTAATAGCTGGAAAACCTTGAAGGTTCTTAATCCCTATCAAGCTTTGGTTTTCTCATCTGTGAAATGAACATAATCTTAGTAACTCTAAGGTTGTCATGAGAATTAAATGAGATAATATATATATACGAAAGATTTAAAACAGTGATGAAGAATTGGACCAAAGGTTTGCTCAAAACTATTTGTTGACTGATCTTTTAAAAAAGTTGCTAAGTCCATAAATTAATCAATCAAATGGGACTATCATGTTGGTGAGGAATGACCCTACACTAGGGTGATACCTTGGTTGAGAAGCACTGGGGTGTATGCTGGATAAGACTATTTAAAATGGAAACCCTTTTCATGGAAGGCTGATAATGACATTAATAAACAACACACTCTCTTTTGGCACTATCCCAGCTCCCTTCTAATTGTTAGTAATAAATTTCTGCACAAAGGCAAACTTTCCTGCCTTTTCTTGAGACTAAACAAGTACAGCCTGCATAGCATGTACATATCAGTGTCATTGCTCCTTTGTCCAAGAGGCAGTATGAGCTGAAAATAAAGTTTGACTTTTCTGTCACTGGAAAACAGAAGCATAATATTTTTCAGAAAGAATAGGTAAGACAGCCTCACTGAAGGCCTCTGTGGAGAAGTCACAATGCTGTCTCAACTCACTCCAGGGTACATAGAAGCAGAGGAAACAGATCTCTTCTTGTCCCCAACCTACTGCTTGGCACCTGTCTCATTCTTGTCAGCCATTATTTTTAAAGACCATACCCTATTTCTTCTTTCCTTAAAAATGTTATTTGATAAATTGCCTTTAAAAGTTCTCCTTTGGCTATGTTTCTACCATTTCTGTTCCTGGTGTTTAAACTTGTGCCCCAATCCAGCTTTTCTGAATTGAGCCTCTTGCCCCATCCCTTGAAAGATACCTCAATTTTTTGTGTTTAGATCTACATTTACATTGTACATTATGGTGCGCACATCTCAAGACTATTAATTGCAGCAGAGTTTCATAGACTATACATCCAATAAGAAAGGAAGGACATTTGGGTTCTAATTTAGGTTCTATCATTAACTGATTTTCTCATTTTGTATGCATCATTTAGCCCCTGGGAGCCCACCTTTGTATCTGCAAATTAATTAATTAAGTAAGTAAGTAAGTAAATAAATAAATAACTCTTGAGAAAGGTGGGGGGGGGGAGAGAGAGAGAGAGAGAGATAGAGAGAGAGAGAGAGGGAGAAAGAGAGATAATCCCAAGCAGGCTATGCACTGTGAGTATAGACCCTGATGCAGGGTTCGAACCCACAAACCACGAGATCATGACCTGAGCCAAAGGTGGACGCTCAACCAACTAAATTACCCAGGAAGCTCTGCAAAATGAATATATTAGTACCTACTTTGACTGCTTCAGAGAATTTTAAAGAATAAAGCATGTTAATAATGGGAAAAGTATTTAGAAATATTGTGTAAATACGACTGAACTTTCTACTGTCAATCAGTTATTATGCAGCAGTCTGGAATACAGACTTAATACAATGTAAGTGGGCCATATAATTATTACTATATTTAAAATATCTTTTCTCACAAAATATTAATGTATATATGAATTTTCTATAATTCTCTCAATGTATCTCTTAACCATCTAGATATGTTCATTAGCCACTCTGGGCATAGAGAAAATTTGTGTAACTGCATAATTATAACACAGAGATTTGTTATAGGGACTGAAAGTATAGGGTGAAGAAATAGGAGGAGAAGAATAAAACTAGCATGCATTCGTGTCTGTTACATGTCACTCACAATCCTATTACTTAGACAGTTTCCATGTATTGCCCGTAAGCTTAAAAGAGAGAACAGAATTAAAAGGCATTAAGAAGAAAATTCAAAATACGGAATGCGGACAGTGATCTTTTGTTCATTTGTTTGACTTTTTTTGTGACTGGTTATTTTTCTTGGGCAATGAAAAATAAAATAGGGATAGATTTAAGGTTCTCTTCCACTCATGACATTTAATGACTATTTTTCCCTAAAAAACTGAAACAGGGAAGTTGTAAGAGAGGAAAACAAAAAAAAATGTGTTACATTGCCTACGGATATGATTAGTTCTTTTAATTTCAACATGCATGGCATCTTTAAGTACTCATTCATTTATTCACACAAACAGAGAGCAGCTAGGAATTTAATTTATTGAATTTTACTGAGTCAGATTCAATTCAGTGATTTATTTAACACATATCCCTTTAATCATGTTGAAAGTTCTACCCTTCCCTCAAATTTCCTTCAACTCTTTTATCATATATTTACTCCTCACATTATAGTATGCTGATAACAGAACTAGAACTCTATGAAATATTTGCTAAGACAATATAGTTTTCTTTGTGAAATATCCACAATAGGTCAAAACAAAATAAACTGTGAAATAAAAGAAATAAATTAATCCATAAATTCTACCAATGATAACCAATGTGTATCTGAGGGGAGGGGAAGTGTAATGTGTGGATTAAAATGATGTCAAATTGTATCAGATGAGTACATTTATGGATTCATGGCAGCTCAGTCACAAAAGGCACACAGTTAATGAGATGTGGGGCCTTGGATTATTATTTGCTCCTTACCATACCTTTATAAATCATTTATCTTTAACAAATAGGCTAGATGGAAGCAAACAATCATAAACTTGCTCAAATCTAGCGTGCCTTCTGTTTTCATAAATAAAATTTTACTGGAACACAACAATGCCGATTTACTTGCCGTTTATAGCTGCTTCACTACAATGGCAGAGTTGGGTACTTGTGACAGAGTCCTACAAAGCCTAAAGTACTTACTACCTGGCCTTTTACAGAAAAAGCCTGCTGATACCTGAAATAAATTACAGGTAAAAGTCAAACAATGCAACAACTCACGTTATCTCCCTTCTATGTTGAAGAAAAACCAATACTGATTCCTTTCTGTTTCTCTGTGTTTTAATTTTTATTGTTTTCATTAAGTGCAAAAGTTGAGAATAACATCGTGTTTCCAATTTATCTACGTAAATATATGGGAGTATTTCCTTGACAGTATTTCCTTTTGAAAACATTACCAAAGTTAATGGTAATGAATACCTCCCTAAATTTTGTAAATTCCATACAAATCATATTACTAGTTATTATCCACGTTGGCAATTGCTTTCTGAATCATTAAGTAAGGAAATGTTGGAATATCTTTACTAACATTTTTAGATCAATTAAACTTAATTTCCTTTAGCTGAATATTTAATCTTTCTAATAATTTTAATCCTCTGGTAGCCAGAATCTGAAGTATAAATCTGCAGTAGAATTGTTCTCAAGTTTTCTTTTCTTATTCTCTCCTATTCCTGTGCAGGAATAAACACAGTGGCCAAAATCATTGTTTTTGACAAGATCATGCTGTGATCAAAATAAGTCAATGCCCAATTCCTGAGTCAAGGTAGTCTTCTGCTCTAGAAATAATGACTGTACTGATGAAGTTTTGTAGGGTGGTTGAAAGATAGAATTGGCCCCTATCAGTTATGTGAGGTATATGGAGAGACTTAGAAAAGATATTGTCCCTACTTTAAGGAATCAGAGCTTTTTGAGTGCAGGTTGATGGACTTCTGAGAGTGTACCCGAGAGCATGATGAGTAAGCATGTCAAGGACAATTTAAGTGAATGGCTTTGAAATTGTGCTGAATATCTGAGTGAAAGTACTCCAGAAGAGACAGGAATTGGAATTAGTCCTCACGCTGGTAAGATACTTTCATAGGAAAGCTTTGCAGCACATTTGCAGATCAATACATTAGGCTTAGTCATGGATAATTCTTTAAGGCCCTTAGGATCTAGAGACCCTAGGCAGTTTAAAATAGAAAATGCTGGTGCATGTCCTAAAGGGATTATTACCATCCTACTAATTATTCAGAATTCTAAATGATATTCTGACTTATCAGAAGTATAGCTTTACCTGTAAGAAATGTGATATAGTAAATACTACAAAAGCAGAGAGTTGCAGGTATGGATTAAAACTGCTGTGTTTGGATATAAAATACATTTTAAATAAAGCTTGGGACCTTTAGACTTTCCGAGCTCACAGCAGTCCTGTTTCTGTATTCCCATTTGTTACCTTAATCAAAATCGCACAAATATTTAGGGGTGCCTGGGTGGTTCAGTAGGTTAAGCGTCCAATTCGGCTTAGATCATGATCTTGCAGGTTCCTGACTTCAAGCCCTGTGTGGGGCTCTGTGCTGACAGTTCAAAGCCTGGAGCCTGCTTCAGATTCTGTATCTCCGTCTCTCTCTGCCCCTTCCACAGCTCATGCTTTGTCTCCCTCCCTCTCTCTCTCTCAAAAATAAATAACTATTAAAACATTTTTTTAATCTCACAAATATTTAAATTTTTAGTTCTTGCCAGTAATTTAGCCTATGATCATCTCATTGCTAATTTCAAAGTAGACAATTATTTTACTGGTGTGTAAGTTTTTGAAGGAGAGCAGAAGGAGAGGAGACTCTAAAATATGACACTTTGGCATGAGGATTATTTTGAGCTAAAGGTAATCAAAACCCAGCAGATTCAGGAAGAGCTCTTTACCTCCCCTTGACCTGCCTAAATTTACATTGGAAAGGCAGCCTGCACCAGGAAGACAGTTGTTATCGGATATACGTTTTTAGCTAAGAAACTTGTCTCTGTAACAGGGCAGGCTTTGTTTTTCTTTTTTCTTTTCTAAATTATTTATTTATTTATTTATTTATTTATTTATTTATATTTCAGAGAGAGAGTGCGCTCAAGCAGGGCAGAGGGGCAAAGGGAGAGAGAGAGAGAGAGAGACAGAGACATAGAGAGAGAGAGAGAGAGGCAGATAGTCTCAAGTAGCGTCCGAGCTCAGCATGGAGCCGGACAGGGGGTTTGAGCCCTGGGATCATGACCTTAACCAAAATCAGGAGTTAGATGCTCCACTACCCAGTCACCTAGGGGCCCCCAGGCTTTGTTTTTCAAACATCTCCTCTCACCTTTCTAAGCAGCCTCCCTTTCCTTTGTATCTCCAGCTACAGCAAATGCTGTATCTCCAGACCCCCCCACCCCTTTCCACAGCTCAGGCCTAGGATTTTATATAAGCCTCAGTTCCTGAGTCCCTTTGGGTCTCATATTTTAATGGGGCTTCCATTCATGCAAAATTAAAGCATTTTTCTCCTGTTCATCTGTTTTATATCAATTTAATTATTAGAATAGCCAAAGAGGGGCTCCTGGGTGGCTCAGTCAGTTGGGCCTCTGACTTCGGCTCAGGTCATGATCTCACAGTCTATGAGTTCGAACCCTGTGTGGGGCTGTGTACTGACAGCTCAGAGCCTGGAGCCTGCTTCGGATTCTATGTCTCCCTCTCTCTCTGTCCCTCCCCTGCTCACACTCTGTCTCTCTCTCCCTCTCAAAAATAAATAAACATTAAAAAAAAAAAAAAGAACAGCCAAAGAACCTAGAAAGGAAGAAAGGAAAACTCTTCCCCCCCTACATTTTCTGTAACAATGCATTTCAAACAAATAATGTTTGAAGTGGTCATGCAAATAAGAGTACACAATTGAAAACAAATGATATGCTATAAAATGTAAATGTCTCTTCCCACTGTCATGTGTCAACTCTCTAGTTATCTTTCCTGGGAGCACTCACGGCTACCATTTTCTTCTGTGTCCTTCCAGAGTTAGTCTGTACATACGCAAGCATTTACTCATATGTATAATTTTTATGATGCAAATAGTACCATGTTCTTCATACAGGCCAGGGCTCTGTTATTTTACCTTGATATTATATGTTTGAGATGGTTTCCTATCAGCACTTCATTATTTTTAACAGCTTCAAAATATTCCATTGGATGAATGAAACATAATATTTTTGAGCAGCTCCCATAGCAGAGTTTTCTTCTAATTTTCTGGCTTTCTGTTTTCCTTTTTGTGTGTCTGTGCCTGTGTAAGTGTGTGTGTGGTGTGTGTGTGTATGAGTGTGTGTTGTAGGGCTCAGACTCAGAAGCTCTATTGCTTAGCTCACTCCTACTATCCTGTTGGACTCTGTAAGTCTCCTCTGTCGCTCCATTTTACCCTTGCCTTTGCCCTTGATCACCAAATGCATTTGTTCACTTCTCCTGTACCACAGCCGTTGCTCTAAGGTGTGGTATTTTCTCAGATATGAATATATTTTTGTAAGCTACAAACTACTGGCTAGTGTGTGTGTATTTTGTATTTAAAAATTACATTAATGGCATTGTGTTATTGATACTTCATGGTCACTACTTCCTAACTGTTGCATGATATTTTTTAATATGCCTGTTATTTTTTTTTTTTTAATTAATTTGCCAGCCATGGACACGTAGGGTGCTTCCATCTTTCATGTTCACAAATAATGCTGTAGCAAACATATGTATACATACCCCCATAGGGATCTATACATGAATGTTTCTATATCCAACATTGCTGGGCATCATAGCATTGCTAGGTCATACTCATGTTTGTTGGGTACTTTGCCAGATCATGCTTCCACCTAAGACATACGGGCTTCCTATGTTTTCACATCTTTCATCAGCATTCGGTAGCATATAACTTTCTAGATATTTTAATCGGTTGGATATAAAGTGATAAATAATTATCTAACTTTGCATTTTTCCGATGATTAGGGAGATTTGAAATATCTTCGCGTGTTTTTCAATCTATGAAGCTTCACTTCTTATTCTTATAGATTTCCCTTTGTTATAACAGGAGCATTAAGTGTTTTCCAATCTTGTAAGAGACTCTTCTATTCTAGATGACATTGTCTTGGTTGGTTTTTTTTGCAGTTTTCACCCCGATGTTCTCTCGAAACTTTGAAAAGCAAAGATCCTTAATTTTGATGTACTTATCAATATTTCACCTTCTGATTGGTGCTTTCTGATATCCTTTTTACCATTAACTTTAGAGGGCTACATTTCCCATTTTCATACTTAACACATCAAAATTTCATTTGTGTAGATTTATTTTTCTCCATAAATATCTGGCTCTCTTTCCACCATTTCTTAAATAATCACTCCTTTGCTCACTACTTTGTGGTTCCACATGCAACCATCTTGATCTATGTAGCTATGTCAGGTTTTGAGGGTCCCTTTTTTCTATTTCCCAATTTGACTGTTTTTCATATTGCAACTTTTGTGTTATGTCTATGTTGTATCTCACAATCCAGTTACACAATTTCCCTTTTCACTTTAATATCAGCAAAATCTGCATATTGTTTTTATGTGCCATTGTCTTTTTCTTCATCAGTCTTGCCAGAGGTTTATCAGCTGTATTATTTCCTTTTTTAAGAGAACAAGCTTTTCTTGTTTCTGGCTTCACTGATTTTATTTTTTTTGGTCTATTTTCAATGTAATTGATTTTTGTTCTGCTCTTTATTATTTTCTCCCTTCTGCTTGCTTTAATTTGCTTTTCTTTTTCTAGTTTCTTAAGGTAGAAGCTTAGATTAATGATTTGGGACATTCTTCAGTCCTGACATAAACATTTAATGCTAATGAAGCTATTCTTTTTCTTTTTTCTTTTTTTTTTTCTTTTCTTTTAAGAAAGAGCAAGCATGTGCAAGCAGGGGAGAGGGCATAGAGAGAGAGAGACAGAGACAGAGAGAGAGAAAATCTCAAGCAGACTCCACGCTCAGCACGGAGACCAACCTGGGGCTCCAACCCATGACCCCGGGATCATGACCTGAGCCTAAATCAAGAGTTGGACACTCAACCAACTGAGCCACCCAGGTGCCCTGAAGCTATTCTTCAGTGGATTCTTCAGGCAATCATTTGCGTGTCTGAAAAAGAATGTAACTTTCATTAAGAAATGTTTTCTCTAGATATAGATATGGGATGACAGATTTTCATATTTGCTTCCAAAATTTAATGACACTACTCGTTATCTTCTTGCTTGTGTGGTTTCTGATGAAATGGCTGCTGCAATTTTTGTCTTTGCTCCTCTGTATGTGATAGGCTTTTTTTCCCCCCCCCTTTGGCTGATTTCAAGCTTTCTTTTTTATATTTTTTAGCAGTTTGAATGCGATATATCTATGTGTACTTTTTTTAACTACTGCTTTCCGTTCTCTTAACCTCTTGAGTTTCAGTTTTGATGTCTTTCATTATTTTGGGAACCTGTATGGCCATTATCTTTTCAAATATTTCTTCTGTCTTGTGTTCTTTCTGTTCTCCTTCTGGGACTCCAGTTACAAATATTTAGATGATCTGATATTGTCACACAGCTCTTTGATGCTCTGTTCTGTTTGGTTCATTCTTTTTTTTTCCCCCTTGTGTTTAAGTGTTGGTGATTTCTACAGATGTATCTTCAAGTTCACTGATCCTTTCGTCTGCGAAGACAAGTCTACTGCTGAGCCTGCTGTAAGAATTCCTCAATGGATCTTTACTTATTCCCCAGGTTTGACACATGTCAGTTTTTCTACCTAAGGCATTTGCTTCTTAGGAGATAGGGGAGCAGGCTGGGAAATGTGATTTTTGCCTTTGCAGCAGTGGCAGTGAACCTCCTCCTCTATGTCTTTACCGGCAGGAGAAGTTCTCTTCAGTCTTTTACGCTGCTGCTGTCCCCAGTCTTTCACTTACTACCCACTGGAAGTTTTGTAAAAATAGTTTGTGAGTAAATGCAAATTCCTTTTGTGTCTGTTAGCAGGTGTGTACTATTAGGCTGTCCCATCCTCAGTCTTGAGGAATGTATTAAAATTTCAGATGATCCCTTTTTACCATCGTGTCTTATGATCCTGTCTTCATCTTATGTTCTATCATAGATGAGACAGTCCACACTTATGCTCTCTCTGATGGATGCTTGCCCCTTATTGGATTGGCAGGTTACTTGGTGTTGCTCTGTGACATCAGCTTTTTGAAAGGTTCAAGAAAATTGACGATTTTGCAGTTGATCTGGCTTTTTCTTGTTTTAGAGGGAGAAGCCTTCTTTTCAGCTCTCCACTGCCTAGGTTGAGAAAAACCCTCTTATTGATTTCTTTTTAGATTTTATTTTTTTAGAATAGTTTTAGATTTATAGTAAAGCTGAGGGGGGAAGACACAGAGATTTGCCATATACTTCTTACCCGTACACATGCATAGCCTTCCTCATTATCAACATCCCTTGCCAGAGTGCTGCATTTGTTATAATTATTGAACCTACATTGATAGGTTCATTGATACATCATTATAATTGATATAATTGATTCATCATTATAACCCAGAATTCATAGTTTACATTATGAATCGCTCTTTTTCTTTTACACTCTGGATTTGAACGAATGTATAGTAAAATGTATTCATCGTTGTAATATCATACAGATTATTTTTACTGCCCTAAAATCTCTGCTCCACTTATTCATCTATCCCTTTTGCCCCAATCCCTGGCCACCACTGACCTTTTTTGTTATCTCCACAGATTTGCCTTTCTAGAATAATATAATTGAAACCACACAGTATATTGCCTTTTCAGATTGGCTTTTTTCACTTAGGAGTATGTATGTAAGTGTTCCTCCATATCTTTTCATAGTTTGATAGCTCATTCCTTTTTGGCACTGAATAATATTCCATTATCCAATGTACCACAGTTTAATTATTCTTTCATCAATTAAGGGCAACTTGGTTGCTTCTAAGTTTTGGCCATGATGAATAAAGCTGCTATAAACATCCATGTGTATGTGTTTGTGGATCTAAGTTTTCAAATCCTTTGGGTAAATACCAAGGAGCATGATTGTTAGGTCTCATAGAAAAAATTATGTTTAGTTTTCTAAAACACACACACACACACACACACACACCAAAAGCTGCCAAAGTACCTTCCAAACTGGCAGTGTATTTTGCATTCCCACCAGCAATAAATGAAAATTCCTGTTGCTCCACATCCTTGCCAGAATTTGTTTTGTTCGTATTCTAGCTTTTGCACACTGTAACAGGTGTGTAGTGGCATCTCATTGTTTTCATTTGCATTTCCAAAGGATATGGGACATCTTTTCATATCCCTATTTGCTATCAGCATATCTTTTTTGGTGAGGTGTCTATTAAGGTCTTTGGCTCAATTGTTTTTAAATAAACATCATTAAAAGTTTATTTTGAGAGAGAGAGAGAGAGAGAGAGAGAGAGAGAGAGAGAAAGGGGCAATGGGAGAGGGAGAGAGAGAGAACTCCAAGCAGGTTTCTCACTGTAGGCACAAAGCCTGATGTGGGGTTCAAAATCACGAAGCGTGGGATCATGACCTGACTTCAACCGACTGAGCCACCTAGGGGCGCCTGGCTCAATTTTTAATGGGCTATTTGTTTTCTTATTGCTGTGTTCTTTGTTGTATATTTTAGATAACAGTCCTTTATCAGATGTATCTTTTGCAAACATTTTCTCCTATTTGTGGCTCATCATTCTTTTGACATTTCATTCACAGGGCAGAAGTTTTTAATTTTAATGGAGTTCAGCCTATCAAATATTTCTTCATGGATTATGCCTTTTGCATTATATTCTTATTCAATTTTATTATGAAATTTAAGGTCAGTGTGTTTAGTGCCAAAAATAAATCAACCTTGTGTTTTTTATTGTAATTAAAAAATTGTAAGTTAATTGAAGAGAACTACCATCTTATTATGTGAAGCCTTCCTGTTCAATAGTAAGTTGTGCCATACAATTTTTCAAGCCTCTTTTTGCATCCTCTGGTAGGATTTAAATTGCTCTTCCTGTACATTGTGTGCGCTTCTCAAATTTATTTCTAGATATTTTAGTTATTCTTGTGTTATTTTAAGTGGATTATGTCTTCCAACTGGCAGTTATTTGTTGATGTGAAGATCATTGGTTTCTACATATTTAATTTTCCACTCAACTTCAATAAATCTTCTTACTGCTTGTAATTTTTTTTCAGCTTATTCTTTTCCCCAGAAAACAAACATGTAATCTAAATATAATGATAATATAACTTTCCTTATTTTCAATTTTTATATTTTTTTCTGTGATCCAATTGCACAAATATATTCAGAACAATGTTAATTATCATGGTGCCAAAGAAGAAATTTTTTTTTATTCTTGATTTTAATTAAACTGTTCTTAATGTTTCCCAATTAAGCATTATTTAACTAAGTGAAATGCCTTCTATTACTGAGAATACTAATAATTATGTTAGCTTTTGGTTGTATGACTTTTCATTATGTATGGAAATTACTGTATGATTTTTCTTCATTGGTACCTTAATTAATATGTAAATTTATAGAAATAGATCTATTTATCTAACCATAACTAAGATTTAACAATCTTTTCATTTTTAGAATAAATAAACTTCTTAAACTGTATTATTTTAATGTGCTCTTGGATTCTGTTTGCTATTTTTTTTTGTTTTTGTTTTTACATTCATAATCATTCAATAAGGATGATTTTTACTTTGCTTTGCTTTTACGCTATTGTTTTTGGGTTCTAGCTCCACATTAGAATAACTTTCTAAAGAGTATTTGAGTTCTTTCCATTCTTTTCTTTGTGTTTTTGAGCAGTATAAATTGCATTGTAGTTATTTTTTCCTTACAAGTTCAGTGGAAATCCCTGTGAAACTAAACCTCTAATTTTTGGAAATAGCTTTATAGTGACATCCTCCAGAATAACTTGTTTGTTAATATTGTATACTGTTTGGGGATTTAATTTTAATTTATGTGTTCCCAGAAAATAATTTATTTCATATAAGTTCTCACTGTCATTGCACAGGATGATGAGCAAAACATTCTCTTATCATTCTTTTTGTTTCTTTTCTATTCATAATTATTTCCACAAAAAATTTCTATATTTTGTAGTTGTGCTTTTACTCATTTGTCCTTGATGTGATTATTAATGGTTTATATATTTTTTGTATTTTAAAGAAAACAATTCTTAGATTCATTTTTATTCTATTAATTTAATGATTTTTAATGTATTAAAGTCTGGTTGTATATTTAATCCCTTCTATTTACTTTTCATAGGTTTATTTGTTTTTATAACTTCTCAAGATAAATGTTTTAGTCATTCATTTTATTATTCTATTAATTTTATTATTTTATGAATTAATTTGATATTTGAAACTACAGGTTTTCCTCTGAACAATGTTTTAGTTCTGTTATGCATGTTTGTTCAAAGTTTGTTATTCCAGTGTGAACTTGCATGTCTTTCAGAAGTTATTTCCTTCTGCCAAATACACTTTTAATATTTGATTGTGCTGAGCCTAATGAACCTTAAAGTACTTTAGTTATTTTGGAGTGGCTCTGTATAATTACTAAATAAAAATATATCTAAATAAAATGATAAGGTATCAAGTACATACGTGGGAAATATGTTGTTTTTTTTTTTCCATCTGAAAGAATAAAGCATTTCTATTGTATGGGTTGGCAATCATAAAAAATGAATAAATGAAGGTTCTAAGGCTCAGTCATTAATGTTCTCTTTTGCTTAGCTGGTTTGCATATCCTAGACTGAGAATAAGGACTTCTATTCTAACCAACGCTTTAGAAATTTGAAAAATGCAACTGGCTTGCTCTTGTTCCAGTTTACTTGTAACCACAGGCTTGAGAATGACGTATCCTGCTGTGGTGTAACAAAGAGCTTTACAGTGCCCGAAGGCTGTGTATGTCTATGGATGGATTCACAAAGAGTAGTTGAGTTTTATGGGAATTCTTAGAATGAGCCCATTTTTCACGATACACAGTCACTTTATTTACCTTGGTGATGGCCTGAGGATCTGGAAATTAGATAGGATTTTAGATTTTCTATACCCCACAAAATTAGTTGGGTAACTTCTTCTGTGATTTGGTTATGTGTAGGCTTGACATTAGCACAGAAAGCCAGAGGGATACAAGGCTGAATGATAACTGTTTGAGTGAAAGTTATTGAATTGGCATTTCCACATTCAGTTCCATTGCGAGTCGGCAAGATTGTGTTGATTTATGTTTTTCCCGCCTCTTCCCACACTCCCTTTTTTTCTCCATGCCTGAACCCTATATGAGAAGTTACATAGTAATAATGATTAATAGTGATAGAGCTAATGTACTATTTGTTCTTTCCTGGTATTAAGTGTTTTATATTTATAGCTCACTTAATCTTTACAACAAACCCATGAAGTACATACTATTATTGTGGTAAGCATCCCAAAGTTGTTCAGTTCCTAATCTCCAGAATCTGTAGATATGTTATATTGCATATTATATTATGTGACAAGAGAAATGGCTTCAGATGGAACGAAGGATATTTCTCAGCTCTTCAAATGGAGAGATTATCCTGGAATATCCGGGTGAGCCCAATGTAATCATAAGCATTCTTTAAATGTGGAAGAGGGAGGCAGAAGGTCAGAGTCAGAGAGAGATTTAAAGATCTGGTGTATACTTTGAAGATAGAGGAAGGCAGGCAGCTTTCAGAAACTGTGAAGGGCAAGTAAACATATTCTCCCATTTTCTCCCCTTGAGCCTCAGGAAGGACATACCCTTCCTGACAGCTCAATTTAGCCCAGTGAAGTCCATGTTGGACTTCTGAACTCCAGAGCTGTCTGATAACACATTTGTGTTGTGATAAGCCACCAAGCTCCTGGTAATTTGTTCCAACAACAATGGGAAACTAATGCAATTATCATACTTATTGGCAATGATGGGATAAGAAACTGAGGTTAGCTAACTGTATTATTGTTTTTGTAAAGCCAGGTTTCTTATCAGTTGCCAATAGCAAAATTTACCCTTTTCTAGTGCACAATTTTATGAGTTTTGAGAAATACATATAGTCCTAAAACCAAAACAAAAACGAAGATATCAAATATGTCCATCATCTTAACAGGTTCTTGTACCTCAGTCGTTAGAACTTCTTTCCATCCTAAGTGCCTGGAAACCACTGACCTATGTTTTGTCTCTATGATTTCTGCCTTTTGCAGATTGGCATAACAATGAAATAATAGTTGTGTGAATAGCTTAGTAACTCATGTCCACAAAAAGTGTATAAAACTGGACAAAGTTGTCAAAAACAATCATGAAGTGCACTGAAAATTAACCAAAAGCAGATCACAATTTGAGAATTTTTAATTCCCAAAAACCTGTGAGAGCTTTGGGCTAGGATGGCAGGAATCTCTGGCCATTTCCCGGGGATTGCTCACATCCCTAGTCCCTGCTTGGAGACAAGAGCTAGATTCACAGGTTGTGGCTGGGTGAAAAAACATGTGGCTTTGTTGCCAAAGGGGACAGACTAACTCAATTCAGGGTAGGGGTCAAACCCCCCCACTTGGCTGATTAACAATGGTGATGGAGTCAATTGGGAATAGGCAGGAAAATCCTCTAGCCAGACATTTCATGGGGAAATGAGAGAGCCATAAAAGTGCTGAGATAAGCTTTCCATGTGCCTACTGGCTGACTGGGAACCTATGCATGTGCATGAGAAGTCTAACAAGGCCCAGGGGGGAAAAACAAGAAGAGTATGAAGAAAAAAGCCTAGGGAGACTTGAAAACAGGCTGCAACATTGTGTTTCTTAAACCACACACAGGTAAATTGGCAAGGGGTGGAAACTACATGGTCAAGGTATTTTAGCAAAACCTCTGTCTAAAGCATTAGTTAACCCTTTAGACAAATACAGGAGGTGATAACTAGGAAGCCAGGCTAAAATATCAATATGAGAATGAAAAACCTGAGCAGAGGCATCAGTGATTCTGGAGCAGACAGATTCTACAGTTTAAATCCAGACAAGGACCTTTTAAAAGTCCAATAGGCCTCAGAAAAATAAAAAAAAAAAAAAGAACCCAGAGTTGCTACAATAGATAATCTAAAATGAACACTTTCCAAAAAAGCAAAAAAAAAAAAAAAAAAAAAAAAGACAAACAAAGAAATAATAAAGTGTGACTCGTACTCAGTTACAGAAGCAGAAGCTGTCAATAAAGATTGACTCTGAATGGGGTCATCTGCCAGATGCAGCAGAGGTTTAAATACAGCCATTATAAATATATTCACAGAAGAAGTAAAGGAAACACTGTTCCAAGAATAAAAGTAAATCAGGATGCCCATGAGTTGGTAAATAAAGAATGTTAGTAAAGAAATGTAAACTACACAAAAGGAAATAAATTCTAAAGTTGCAAGTTACAATGACTGCAATGGGGGGGATCCACAATAGCTTTGAGGTGGTAGAAGAAAGAATCCCCATGAATGTGAGAAGCACCATGAATTCCATCTATCTCCTATCTTCAACTAGGAGAGAGAGGGAAAGGAATAGAAAAAAATATTTAAGAAATAATGGCTAAAAATTTGCCAAATTTGATGAAAACTATGATGCCCCGGATCCCAGAAACTCGCTGAATTGTAAGAAAGATAAATACAAAAACAACAACACCTATCCATATTGTCAAACTGTGAACGCCAAAGGCATAAAAGAAAATCTCGAAAGCAGCAAAACAAAAATGATTTACAACAATATGATTAATAACTGATTTCTTTTTAAATTTTTTTTAATGTTTATTTTTGACAGAGAGAAAGAGAGAGAGAGACAGACAGAGCATGAGTAGGGGAGGGGCAGAGAAAGAGGGAGACCCAGAATGTGAAGCAGGCTGCAGGCTCTGAGCTGTCAGCACAGAGCCCAACGTGGGGCCCGAACTCACGGACTGCAAGATCATTACCTAAGCCGAAGTTGGACCCTCAACCGACTGAGCCACCCAGGTGCCCCAATAACTGATTTCTTATTGGGAACAATGGAGACCAAAAGGCAGTGTGGAATGACACATGCCAAGTATTGGTGAGGAAAAATAAAATCAGTGAAGAATTAAATATCATATTTGTGTATATGTGTGTGTATATGCACTATATGTTATATGTAAAACTAAAAATCGACAGAGAAAGTAATACGGTAAACTAAAAATGTTATTCCAAAGGAAGGCAGTAAAAGAATGACAAAGATATGAGAAATAGGAAAAAAACCCCAGCAAAATGTAAATCCAACCCTAACAATAATTATGTTAATGTAAATAGACTAAACTCCAATCTAAGACAGTGTTTGCCAAATTGAATACAAAAGATCCAATCCTATGCTTTCTATGAGAGAAATATTTTATTTATATCCAAAGAAATATAGTTGAAGTAAAAAAAGGAAAAGAAAAAGATATGCCATTCAGACAGTAATTCTCAATAACCTGAAGTAGTTATATTAACATCAAAGTAGAGTTTAAGACAAGAAATATTACCAGAGGCAGAAATAGACTTTTCTAATTAATAAAGTGGCCAATACACTAAAAAGGTTTAGCAACTGAATGTGAATAAATGCACTTAAACAGAGTCCCTAAATAAATTAAGCAATTTCTTACATAATTATAACAGAAATAGACAACTCAATAATTATAGTTTATTTCAATACTCTTCTCGCAGTAACTTTCTTTTAGAAAAAAATAAAAAAGCAGTAAGATTGCAGAGGACTTGAGTAACACTATCACCAACTTGACCGGAAATATTGAGAACTTCTCACCCAACAACAGCAGAATGCACATACTCTTCAATGCACATGACCCATTGTCCAAGATAAACCCTACGCTAGGACATAAAATGAGTTTCAATAACTTCAAATGGATTGAAATCATGTCAAATATATTCTCCAACCACAACAGAATTAAACTGGAAATCGACAACAGAAAGAAGTCTGTGATTAGAGGACAATTTGTAACTTTAAGCACTTATGGTGGAAAGGAAGAAAGATTTAAAACCAATAATCTCAGCTTCCACCTTAAGAAGCTAGGAAAACAAGAGCAGCAAACCCAGTGCCAATAAGAGGAAGATGGAAATAATAAAATCAGAGTGGAAATCAATGTAAGAGAAAAGAGAAAACCATTAGAGGAAAATCAATGAAACTAAAAGTTCTTTGTAAAGATCAACACAGTCAATAGATATTCTGCTGGACTAATAAAAATAAAAGAGGGAGAGATAGAAGCTATTGCACAACAACAACATTAGATGTTGACCTTCATCTTACCTCTGCCAGATGTAGATTGCAGAGAGTGGAACTCCCAAGATAAATTTGGAAGATGGGAGGTCACTAGTATCTCACGTTTTATATGAAATACTAGGTAATGTTAGTCAAACAGATATTTCCTATGCCATAATGACATAGAAGCAGTAGAGAGAGAGGGTCTGACATAATCCCCAGCTTCCTGCAATGCCAAAGAATTTTAGAAGAGCATCCTAACGTTCTCCAGGCCACTAAGAAAGGTTTGGAACCTAGCTAAGGAACAGTTAGCAAGAGGATTCTCTAGGGGATGAGGGACACAAGAGGAATATTTTTCCTTTGAGAAAGACATTGCCCATATATTTTAATTATTAGATTCCAAGACAGGAATCATATCTTAAATGTTCAAGCCCCATTTATTATTTTTTTTATTTTCTAGGGAGTTTAAATCACATTTTCGTGATTTGTAGAGGGACTGTTAACATTCGATAAACAGATTCAAGCACAGGTTCTCAGGCCCTGGCAACAGGGATTTGGTACAGCCACCTAAACTTCTTGAGTTTCTTCATCTCTAAAATACTATTAATCACTATCTACTTACACTTAATTCTACAGAACAATAAGGTTGTTATGCTACTTAAATGATGCTCAGTATGGGAAAGGTGCTTTGAAAATGTCCATAAGCACCATAAAACATTATTTAGTTATTAATTGTTGTCCATTTAAATTTTTCTGCCGAATTTTCCTCTAGTTTGCAAATTTTTGAAAGCTTTTCAAACTGCTACAGAAATTTACTGTTTTATTGTTTTTTTTTTTAAAAAGAAAGGAAAAGAAAAAGAAAGAAGCAGAAGTCTCGTTCATATTAAGTCCTGTAAAATATTATCCTCTCATAAGTTTCTGCTTAGATGTAAGACGTGAGATTAAGCCCACATTTTTCTGAAATTTTTACCTTGGCCTTTCCACAGTTATCCTGATGGACTCTTCTTTTCTTTACCTCTTCAAAACCTGCATTCAGAGAATTCATACTAAAATTCAAATGTTTGCCAATAGCTTTAGGTGAGAGCTCCAGTAGAAGTGTGGATAGGATAGGGAGAGATCAAAGTTTCTTATGAGAAATCAAAGTTTCACACGTATTTTTTCCAATCCCCAATATTCTGATTCAGCAATTCTGGCGGGACATCTGTATTTTGAAATAGAGTATTTTAAAACACTGAAGGCAGACCTCCTTACAACTTCTGATCTGAGGGATAAAGCATTTTGAAATTTTTTTTAACGTTTCTTCATTTTTTAGAGACAGAGATAGAGCAAGAGCAGGGGAGGGGCATCGAGAGAAGGAGACACAGAATCTGAAGCAGGCTCCAGAAGCTGAGCTGTCAGCACAGAGCCCAACACAGGGCTCGAACTCATGAACCTTGAGATCATGACCTGAGTCGAAGTCGGAAGCCCAACCAACTGAACCACCCGTGTGCCTGGAGCATTCTGGAACGTCAGAAGTCAGTCAGCACATATGGAGGGTTAGGAAGGGCATGTTGGCCTGCCTGCCATGCGTCCATCACATCAGAGATAACTGCCTATTGTCTTAAAACCGGTCAGCACATAGAGCACTCTCTGACATCTGATGGGCTTTGACGGAACACATGGAGTCTTTGTCACCAGTGCTATCCTGAGACATAGAAGTGCAGTACCCCAACTATTTTATTGTATGTTCTTTGTCCCCCATCTATATAGTTATTTATCTTGGTGAAATGGTAAATGTTGATAAACAGTCAACTATTAACGAAATATAACTCAAGGTAAGCTATATTTTCATCCCTCATTGAATAATGCTTTAATTCATACTTCATGTTACTTCATCCTCAAGGGTTAGATTTCACAATTATATGAGCGAATTACTCAGGCATTCATGTTTATAATAGTCTTGGATCCTTCTGAGGCCCTTACATAAACATTTTGTTCCTGGAAAAATTATTAGAAATAGCAACATCTAATTTATTGTAATTACACTTAAGATGCAATAGTGTGATAGGCGAGCATTTATTTTTAAAAAGTTTAATATCCTATAGGATTTGAAGATGACTCTTAGAAAAGTATTATATACTTTTACCATATAGATTAGCAGCCAAATATGTCATACTTTAATATTCTTTTGTCAATGTAAAATTCATATGATATGAATTCTCAACAGATGGTTCTGAGCCATGTGGATAGTGGAATTGACTCTTCCTGAAGATGAGAGCAGAGGCCATTTGCTTTAAGCAAAACATGATACTATTTTTTAAGTCTCCAGATAATTCTGATGTACATCCAGGTTTGAGAAGCACAACGTTTTTAAAGTATATAAAATTTATTAAATAAGACTATTTGGTTTTACATATAAATGCAATAGTGTCAGTTATTTTTTATAAAATGCACATTTATTAACTGGCTTCTAAATGCCAGGCACAATTCCAGACATTTCCATATCCATGATTTCAAAACATTCTCTTTAGAGATGTAACTTACTAGGTTCAAAGAGCAAACAAACAATATTAGCCTCTTCTTTGGAAGGAATGCAACATGGCGTCATGATGCTTAAGTCAGAGGAAATATCTTCAACAGCTACTGTTTTAAAATGAAACAGGCCTTGTCACATTCCTTTTCTGAAATATCTCCAGCCTTATTTGTTGTTGGTCGAGCAGTAGTGAGGAAAGGAGGTGAAGAGAGGACAGAATTACTCTATTTTCTTATTATAGACCTTCTATTCTGTGCTATATGATGCCAACAGAAATAACTTAAAATATCCCAAGTCCCTTAGAAGGTTGGGAGGTACAGTTTTGCAATGTTGTGAGGAAATGAGGTCTCATTCCAAGTCTCAGATGCCTGGAATGCAAAAGTGTTGGGTTACGTTAAAGTTCTCCCCCTTCCCAATGCTCTTTACTGCAAGTATCCCGAGACCATGTCAGGGATGGGGCAAAGGGATTGGTATTCTTTTAAAATCCCTTATGAGGTCTCTGTGCTGCCTTTGGTGCCAGGGTAGTTGGGAAACATTTTCTCTCAACAGTTTTTTTTTTAAACTTATGAGAGAACAGGGACAAAATAATACATAATATGTCAAAACTCTTAAAATTCCTTTCTTCCTCAGAGCCAAAACCTCAGAGCATCAGTGTAAAACTTCCACTTGAATCCCAAGGCCCTTGGAGGAGTTGATTCATTGAACACTCACAATGAGGGAGGGAACTCTTTCCCAAGAGAAAGTGTGGGAGTCAGGACTGGGAAAGCTGGGACTCAACTCTATGTCTGTTCTTACTCACTCTTCTGAGATTTAAAAAAAAAAAAAAAAGACAACTGAGATATTAAAGGGGGAGAAAAAAATCCAAACTCCTCTGCTTCCTTGGGCACTATAAAATCAAAGATCTAATATGAAGAAGAAACTTATCATTTGGTCCAAACACCTACTTAGAGACTTTATATTATATTGTTTGGGTGTGTAATCTCTGATAATGTAACAGAGGTCCCAAGACATTAACTAAATTATTTTAAATTACATATCTGGCTGACTGCATTCTAACTCTTTAGAATCTAAAGGCTTATTATTATTGTTATTGTTTTTAATTTGACAACCGTGTAACAGCTTTGTAGCATGGATGACATCCATTTCCTCTGTCATTCTCAACCTTATGCTGAAACTGGGATTTTACATCCTTTTCTGAAACAGCAAGGTGCTAGAATCTCTGTTTTCCTTCTCTTGTTGTCCCTGGAATAAAAGACTCATGGTCTTTAGGCAGCAAACACCAAATTCCCTCTTTCATATTTTTGGTCTGGGCTAGATTATGTTAAAATTTAAGATGAGGTTCATATTAACATCTAGAGTGTCTTTCTTTCTCCCACAATGAATTGTTTTTGTGTATGAAAGAATATTTATGTGATTTAATACATTATTATTTTTAAAACATCAACTCATAGCGCCTTGTTTATGAACAGATTAGCCTATATGTCGCCCTAAAGCCGGTCTAATCAGACCTGAATAAAAATGTCTTAGAACACTGAGTGAAGAGAGCACTTATCTAGACACAAACAAAAGAGTTCAATAATGTCACTTATTTATTCAATTAACCCAGGGCATTCAGTGTTCATCATTAATCCAGGATTATTTAGTGATTAGATAAAAGTGGAAGTAAACACTAAAAAGTGTAATATGTTAACATTCTTAAATCGTAACTTACCTCTAAGGATATCTGTGAAGGTAAATTGGTCTTGATGCATTAAAATAAATGTTTAAAACAATTGTGGTAGTATACAGAGAAAGTAAAACTTGTCCTCAAGTTTGCATCTGTGATAATAGATATGTCTTCAACCAGGTTTAGTTAGTTTTTTGTCTTATTTTCCTCATTTTTTATTTATCTATGCATTAATAAGAAAAACCAGCTTCAAGAAAACAAAAACAGACCTAAACCGTTGATTTGAGTATCTTTGGAAACGTCGAGATCTTTATTAAAAGTCATTTTAGGTAGAAACAAATTTATTCTTTGTGTGTTTTATTAACTCTTAATAAGTCATTCTTTTAGGGTTTACATACATATTCAGAAAGTAAATAATTTTGGAAAAATAATGATTTTGAAAAAAAAAAGCTTAATTTAATCAGAGCTTGCACCAAACAAGATCTCAAATAAGACCACTTTTTCCATGGATGGAGATAAAAGTAACAAAACTTGTTTACTCATTTGATGCCATCAAGAAGAGGATCTTGTTTCTCTCATAAAAAAAAAAAAAAAAAAAAAAAAAAAAAAAAAAAAAAACAGACAGAGCAAAGGTAGATAGGGATAATTATAAATGGAGTCTTCCCAAATACTACTGGCTCAAATTCAATAGTTGGGCATTTCTATTGAAGTATCTTTGTGTTGAATTGCATAAATAATTGCCTACTTTGTGTTTAGGTTTAATCTTAAACCCTTCAATAAATAATAATTTTAAAGACAGTAATTTATTTGCTTGTCCCCACTGAATTTCAGATATATAATGGGCGATCATCTTTTGTTTTCAGAAGTATAACTGTCTCTCTAAATGAAAAAACACCAATTTTAAAATCTGAGATTATAAAATGAGAAGTTAATTTATTAGTAAATTATGTCCTGGCTTCCAGTTAGAGTGTCATGAACACAATTTATTAATGCAGAGCATTGCTTGAATTGCCATAATAGTCCATGGATATCAGCTGTCCAATGTTTGAAATGTAGGTATATGATCTGCATTTAAAAGGGTTCTTTTGATTCATTACCGATGGGACATCACAAGATAGTAAATAAAACTCAGCAATAGAAACTCAATGAAGAAGGGTTAACTATAGGAAACAAATAGTCTTGACTCAATAAAATTTAGAAAACAACTTTTTTTTTTAAATTTTTTTTTCAACGTTTTTTATTTATTTTTGGGACAGAGAGAGACAGAGCATGAATGGGGGAGGGGCAGAGAGAGAGGGAGACACAGAATCGGAAACAGGCTCCAGGCTCCGAGCCATCAGCCCAGAGCCTGACGTGGGGCTCGAACTCACGGACCGTGAGATCGTGACCTGGCTGAAGTCGGACGCTTAACCGACTGCGCCACCCAGGCGCCCCCCCCTTTTTTTTTTTTTAATTTTTTTTTCAACGTTTTTTATTTATTTTTGTGACAGAGAGAGACAGCATGAATGGGGGAGGGGCAGAGAGAGAGGGAGACACAGAATCGGAAACAAGAAAACAACTTTATTAAAGGACATTTTCTGACTCTTCTTACCATGTTTGTAGAATATTAAAAAGTCAAGGAAATACTCTGAGGACTCCTCAAATTTACTGTCTGATACATTGAAATAAGTTCCTATTTGTATCTAAGGAAGCTAAAGATAATGTTTGTTGCCAAATTTCACATGTATATGAACTAAGGTTGATTTCCTTAAACCAAGCAACTTTCTTACAAAGAGTTCAATTTCTATATGTACATAGGAATAGAAATTGGTTGAATGAATTTAT
This sequence comes from Panthera tigris, assembly GCF_018350195.1. Classification (NCBI taxonomy): domain Eukaryota; kingdom Metazoa; phylum Chordata; class Mammalia; order Carnivora; family Felidae; genus Panthera; species Panthera tigris. The sequence continues at coordinate 69,481,013 of NC_056663.1, forward strand.
ACATATGAATAGAAATTGGTTGACATAGGGCACTCTCAGAATTCAAATCTTAAATTGAGTATTAAATGTCCTTTGATGAGAAAGGATCAGACTCTATGGGTTGTCGCTGACACCAGAGATGCAATCTCTGGAAAATTAATTTCTTGAGCCTTTCATGTCACTTGAGGAAGGGACGGACATGTTTCAGAGGAGAAAAGAGCTCAAAGTGTATCAACTTTTAGAACTTTAGATCAATAGCACTTTTTCAATTACTTTATATGTATTTATGTCAGAAAGGAGAGTTCCATGAATGCTGTATAACAAGCAACCACAGTGTCTGAATAATTTAAAACCAAAGGTTTAGTTTTCTGCTCATTCCATATGTATTTCGAGGATTAGCTTTGGGCTATGTGTCACCTCATCCTCACTCAGGAATTCCAGGTGTCAGAGTGTCTACCCTTTAGGGGAAAGATCATAGTGTGCTGGTTTTTCAAGCTTTCTGCCTGCAAATGACACATTACTTTCACTCCTATATTATTGACCAATACAAGTCGCATGATTATGTCTAACTTCAAGGGACAGCAAAGCACAATTTTACCACAGACTGAAAGAGAGCAAGAAATGGTAATGAAAATACTAATGAACTATCCTAGTGATTATGATCACTTAGAATACTGGTCACCAATTTTGAGCTTATTAATCCACATACTACAACAAATACACTTTCTCCCTCTTGTGGGTAAATAAACGTCTCTGGATTTCTCAGTGTTCCTGTAAAAAGCCCTAGCCTTTTGAGAGAGAGAGAGAAATAGAACACAAAGTTAGGAAATGTTTGCTTTCACTTTTCCTGGAAGCATCTTACTCTTCACATATCATGAGAATTATTTCTGTGCCCATTTAGACTAGGTCCCTGGGTTAAGCTTCAAGATGCATGAGCAACTGGAGAACTCTCTTCCTAGGTATTTACGTTCCCAAGTCTATGAAGTTCAGAGGTTGGCGATATTTCTAGGTCACAAAAGCAGGAGACATCCAGTGTTTTATCTGGCCCTTGGAAAGATGTATTTACATTCCCAAAGATTAGGGTCAGAATCCGGGATCTTCTCCTTCCTTTCCCAAAGGAGCAAAAGTGTCTTTTTTGTTTTTGTTTTTCCTTCTTCTCCTCTTAAGAGGGGTGGGGGGCAGACAGCTGTCTCTTCACTGGATATAAACAAAGAAAATCCATTGTTCTCCATTCTTTTGGAGACACAGACGTTGAGGTTTGTGTGGGTAGAACATTTTATGTGACTTTCCTCGTATCACTCCTGAGGCAAGAATCAGGGTAAGAGGGACCACAATGTTATCATTTGCTTTTTAAGTAAATAATGATAATCTGGCTCATAGTCCACATCATTTGTGCATCCAGGAAAAGATGAACAAAGATCAATATTAAATATATAACACTTCTGTAAGGGAAACAATCCAAAAGCCAGATCTCGTCACAGCATCAAGACCAGGCCTCTAGTTTTACACAGCAGTCTCCACCTCAAGGGATAGTGCTGGGATCACTCCATGAAGTCCAGGTCTGGCATCCCCTGATCCAGAGATTTATGAATATAAAAAGATATTTGCCTTACATGTGCTCAATATACAATGACTGCTCAGCTTCAGGACGGTCATGATAAAGACATCTGTGGGAAGGGGAAAATGGGAGTCACGTAGCCAACTTGTCCCTACAGTGATAAAATTCTGCTGGGCAACATATCAAGGACTCTTCCACTCCTTCCACTCACATGTTTTGTGGTTTGAATGTTAACCGCTTGCCATACTTACTGCTGTGCTCCTTGGACAACATGTGCCATCTGTAGAATAAATGTCCACCCCCTCTGCACCTACAGCCTTCCCCATACGTGTCCACATGCATTTAGTAGGTAATTGAATATATGTGATTAAAGGTCAGCCAGGAACAACTTACTGAAGACAACCCTGTACAAAGCTACACGGTTGGGATGATGTACCCATGGAATTCCCCATCTTCTCAAAAATGTGTAGTTTTTTTAATTATTTGAGTATTTTACTCAAAATGCATTATACTTAGCCTGAAATTTACTTTCTCTATTGTGGGTAAAACTTTTTAGTATTAGTAAGAAAAATACAATCGTTCTTATTTCTACATACACACATACACAGTGCCAATCTATGGATTGTAGCACATTTCAAATACCTCTTAAAGCATCATAGGAAAAATGAGGCTAAAATACATTTCAAACGTGTTGCGAAGCGGAATGGAAATACAGTTCTTGGAAACTAATTTTAAAAATTTAAATCAAGTTTTATTATGATTGAAAAGGCAAAGTTAAGTAATAGTGCTACCCACCTCAAATTTTCTTTTAAATGAAACACTTAATATATTTGCATGCATAGTGCATATGTATATTTGCATGGTATCTCAATAATCACCCAGTATGTATTCATAAGAGGATGTATGATTTTGGTTTGAAACAGCATTACCTAAAGAAACTTACATTAAATGTTCACTGATACGATAGCAAATATTGTACTTAAATTAACTTCAAATAAAAATGGAAAGCGTGAAAGTCAAGTGGAATTTATCCCTCCCTCCTTCTTTGTCTCTTATCTCCTTACATTCTTCTGCTCTTTCCTTCCTTCCATTTGTTCGTATAGGAGACAAGTGTTATTCTTATGTATTCATTCTCTCAACAAATACTCATTGAGTACTTGCAATGCAGCCTTTCTATTATACAATATTCTGTACTTTGGGAAGATATTGTATACCTTTTTAATTAAAAATATTTATTTTGAGTGTTCAGTCCATTCATAAAGTTCAAAATCCAAGTGATATATACAAAGATATGTATTTAGACATTTAGTTACCACCCCTGCCTTGGTCACCCTGTATTGACTGAACTCTCTTAGGGAACTATGTTTTATTATGTCATTGTGTAATCTTCCAATGTTTCTCCGTGGAAATATAGGCACATGTAAATATATATTATTACTTTTCCAAACAAAAGATATGACACTGTTGTGTACCTTGAATTTTTTAAAATGTGTATTCACTTATTTTGAGAGAGAGTGAGAGAGATTGTGTGAGGGGCAGAGAGAGAGGGAGAGAGAATCCCAAGCAGGCTCAATGCTCAGCACAGAGCCCAATGCAGGGCTTGATCCCACCACCATAATATGACCTGAACTGAAATCAAGAGTCAGATGCTAAACCGACTGAGCCACCCGGTAGTCCCTTGAGTATTTTTTTAAAACTTAACTATATATCCTGGAAGTTTTCCATACAAGGATATAGAATCTTCTAAGGTCTTTCCCCGCCTCTTCCTCCAAATCTTCATGTAAGAAAAACTGCTGGATAAAAGATACATGTATTTTAAATTTTGTTAAATTTTGTCAAGTTGTTCTCCACGGGGGTTGTGGTATTTTGTACTCCTACCAAGAATGAATGAAAATGTTTTTTCCATATAACTTCCCAACAGAGTGTTTTGTCAAACATTTTGGATATTGACCTATATGATAGGTAAAAAAATGTTATCATACTTTAATGAAGATTTCAGTTGTAATGAATGAGGTTGCATAATTTTTATTTCTCAGGGGATATTTTTACTAAATTTCCAATAAATTGTTCATGTCTTCCCTTATTTTTCTACTGAGCTATTGGCTTCTTGCTTCTTGATTTCTAGGTATTCACATATCTGGGAGATAACACATTGCCTACAAAAAGGTTCTTTTTATTTTTAGGTAGGAAAAGTGTCTTTCTTTTTGCTTATGGTGTCTTTGTGATTCATTTCTCTTATAGTGGCATTTAAAAAATCTCACTTATGATTTTATCAATCTCACTTTAATGACTTCACTTTATGTCATGGTTAGAAAGATCTTCCTTCTCTATTCTTTCATCAAAAAATACAACCATGTTTCTTTAATACCTCATGGCTTTATGCTTTGTAGCTATATTGTTTTTGTTTCCTTTATAACTTACCTTGGATTTTCCACCTGTACAATTAAATCATCTGCAAAGAGTGTTGATTTAACTTCATTTCATTTTTAAACTTCTAATAAAAAATAAATTTTCTGCCATAATTGCAATGGCTAATACCTCTAGCAGCTTGTTCATTAGTCATTCTAACGGTGAGCATTTTCATCTTGTTCCTGACTCCAGTGTTCTTTCCCCATTTGGTGTGCTGGTTTCAGGGCTTGATACGTGTATGTGTGCATATGTGTACACCTAGGTGTTAGTGAAAATTTGACTGATTTTTATTTTCTGAAGTTTTTTGTTTTGTTTTGTTTTGTAAATAAAAAATCAGTAGAAAATTAAACAAATGCCATTTCAGTGACCAGGAAAATAATCATTTTTTTTAACCTTAGACCAAAAAAGAAAATTACATATAATAAAAGATTTTCTAACATTCACCCATTTTTTTTTATGCCTGCAATAAATCTCACTTGTTGTTTTAAAAAAAATTTTTTTTAACGTTTATTTATTTTTGAGACAGAGACAGACAGAACATGAATGGGGGAGGGTCAGAGAGAGAGGGAGACACAGAATCTGAAACAGGCTCCAGGCTCTGAGCTGCCATCACAGAGCCCAATGCGGGGCTCGAACTCATGAACTGTGAGATCATGACCTGAGCCGAAGTCGCAGGCTCAACCGACTGAGCCACCCAGGCGCCCCAAATTACACTTGTTCTTGATGCACTGTTATTTTAATACATTGCTAGATGGGCTTGCTACTATTTTATCTAAGATTTTCTTAAATATTGAAGATTGGTCAGTATATCTTTTTTGCTTATTTGTTTGTTTGCAATCTTTTTAAAAATGTTTTAATATCAATATAACTCACACTTTATTAGAGCAATTTGATATCTTATTTTTTAATGTAATTTAGAATTGTTTATTTGTTTTAAAGTTTAGAACAATGCTCTGTGAAACTGTCAAGGCCTAGTGTTTATTATTTTGGGGAATATCTCTTTTATGTGTAACTTTTAGTTTGATTTTTTTTTTAAGGATTTATGTAGAGTCCATGGTCAACTTTGGTAAGTTATATATTCCCAGAAAATACTTATTTCATCTGAGATTTAAATTTGTTATGTTTAGAGGTAGGAAAGTTTTTTAATATAATAAAATTATTCTATTTCTATGTTATTATGTTCTTGTGATCTTTCTGTGCACATAAGATTTTTGCTGCTTTTTTCCCCCTAGATTCTAATAGCTAAGATTTTGATCTATTTTTGATTTTTGTTACTTTTCTTGTCTTATTTGAATACATAAACTAATTTTTTATTAGTTCTAATCTGCTTTTTTCCCATCATTTTTTAAAAATTTTAACTCATTCATTTTTGCCTTTATTTCTGTATTTGTTCATTTCTTCTTCTTTTTTATGATTTATATCTGAAAAATATAGTATCTTCCATCATCATTACTTTCTGGATATTTTGAATTTTTGGTTTACAGTTCTTTGTCCTCAACATTTATAAACAAGATTTTAATTTTTAAAATTTAAACAAATAAAATGATTTCTAAATGGAAGGACTTTTGTTTCTTATTTTGTATTAATTACTGAATTCACTATATTATGGTCAGGGGATGCTTTTTGTATTAGTTCTATATTTTTAGATTTATGAAGTCTAGATTTATGACCTATTGTATGATCTTTTTTATGCATAAGGCATCCGCCCTTGTGCCTATTCTCAGGGAAATATTTGCATATAGGCATCAGACCTACTTTAAAAAATATATTGTTTAGGCCTTCATTATTTTTACGTATGCTTTTATCCATGCAATCTGTCTCTGATTGGCTGGTGAATTTTTTAAAATAGTGTCTCTTATAAGTACCTCATGCCATTTAACAAAATTAAAATAATTTTGATCAAATGATTTTCACATTTCAGTATCTTTCCTATTTTTTAGCATAGTTGCAATGCAATGCAGATGTTAACCGGGGGATTTGCAGATAGTGTTTTAACTTAACCACAAGTTGTTAAAAGTCAAAGGTCAAAAAGCTGTCTTGTCAAGAGGGCAGATTCTGGACATGAATTCCTCACACAATGTTGCACTTGCAGTTTCAATACCAGTTCTTACTTCATGAACATCCTCCTTCTTTCTGATGAAAGTTTATGAAAAATCTAGCAATTTTTTTATTATTCCTCTGAAGCGAACATAATAGTTTAAGTTGATGCAAGTTACTGCCACAGAGCACTATTTATATAAAATGTGACTCTGTCTCCTTAGGGTTAAATTCCTTACATTCCGAAGACATGTGTGGCACCCTTTCCCCACAGAAGAATGCTTTTCTACAATTTATCAAATTTCATTGTGCTTGTGTAAGTGGACACGTCTATTATGCACAATGAGGTCTCGAAAAGATGAAGGGGATGTCAGAGAAAAATGATGACTCCTGACCTCATACAAAATGTATGTATTCTACTCAAGTTAAAGATGCAAATACAAAAAATATGCCTAGAGGTCACAGTGAAAGAAGAAAGCAAGAAATGTTCTTTTGATGTATTCTTTCCTACGTCTAATCTTTTGCTTATTTAGAAATATAGGAGAGTTACTGACACTTAGTTGAAGTCTGAAGTTGAAGCAGACTCACTTGATTTTAGAAAGTGAACACAGAGCTTAAAAATACAAGTTTTTAAAAGCTGTGTTCCTACAAATAAATAATAATTAAAAAGTATTTAGTAACACAATATAAAAATATGGAAAGAACATGGGGATATGATTCAAAGAAAGAAAATATACCTGGCTTAGAATCATAGAAAAATCTAACATCACTTTGAAATGGTATCATGATCCTATATAATATTGTAGAAGTTCTTTAAAAGGCAATTTCAGTGATAGTAAGGGTGTGATGCAAAGGGCATTATGATGAACTGCTAATGGGATTGTAAATTGGTGCAATCTGTTTGTGAAGAAATGTGGATAAGTGTGCAATGGCAAACACTGAGACCTAGAAAAGTACTTCTTATATCAACGGAAATACCTAGAGGTGAGTACAAATCTTCATATGCCAGCATAGGATCATTGAAATATTGTTTATGACAAAGACATTCAACCCTCTCCTTGGACACAAACTTAATGTTCAATAATAGGGAAAAAAGTTAAATAAATTGTAGCATATTGATAATATGGGAGATTATATAGTTACATAAAATTAGTATTTTTGAAGAAAATTTAACAGCATGGAAAATTAGAGTGTAGCACTAAGTAAAATAAAAGCAGCAGCATACTTGCGTTTGCATATTTATTTTAATGTTTATTTGTTTTTGACAGAGAGAGAGAGACAGAGCATGAGCAGGAAGGGGTGGGGGGAGGGGCAAAGAGAGAGAGGGAGACACAGAATCTGATGCAGGGTCCAGGCTCTGAGCTGTCAGCACAGAGCCTGATGCGGGGCTCAAACCCACAGACGGTGAGATCATGACCTGAGCCGAAGTCGGATACTCAACCGACTGAGCCACCCAGGCGCCCCTAATATTTATCTTTATGTACAATCACAAAACATAAATTTTTAGGGGTAAATACACAACACACATAAAAAGAAAAATTATTAGAAGTAAAAGTCTAACATGTTAATAGTAGGTAAATGCTACTAGATGAGAGGATTATATTAATTTAATTAATTAATTATTTGTTTATTTATTTAAGAGAAAGAGAGAGAGTGCACAAGCAGTGGACCGGGGCAGAGGGAGAGAAAATCTTAAGCAGGCTCCATGCTCAGAGCAGAGCCTGATGTGGGGCTCGATCCCACAACCTCAGGATCATGACCTGAGCTGAAATCAAAAAAGAGTCAGCCACTCAACCGTCTGAGCCGCCCAGGCACCCCATTTTTTTCTTTAGTTTTTAAGTGTTTTTCCACAGTTTCTTTACTGACTGCAAATGAGAAAAGTTTTTATACTAAGGTTTTATATTGGGGGAGGCTATTAGACTACTTATTTATCTTTATTTTTAGCTTCTCACCAATCACTTTTGCAGGATTATCAGAAGAGCCAATGATCACTTTACTGAATTCAGTTTCATAATGCAGAGTTTCAGTGATCAGTTGCAGATTCATACTTCCAACTTTTCATCTCTTCCCTTCTTTCCCAGTGATTAGTTCCAAACTCCATTCTGAAGCATGTGCATTGCATGTGAAATTGGAAAGAAAAAACTCTGTCCCTTCATAAAACTTAAGTAACCATATTGCTTAGAAATGGAGAATTAAAAGAAAAAAAAGTATAAAAACAATAAGCAGCAATCACACACACACACAAATACTAGGTACATTTATAACAATGAAATATATACAGAAAAGGGTTTAATCTTCCAATGTAACTTTTACTAAAAATACAGATTGAAAATTAAATGGAGATCTGCATTATTGATGGAACAGTTTAACTCAAGTGTTAAGGTAGTGAGAATTTTCTCTTTGGGGTATTGAAAACAATCGCGGGCTGAAGATTTGTTAGATCCGGTACTTGCACCATCTTAAATTACGGCGTATCAGCACACCGCAGGGCTGCTTTCTTAGCAGCATGGATTGGACTCAATGATTGACCTCAAGATCGCAGAGGAGATCTGGTAGTCCCAAGTAGACACAGTTAACTCACCTGGGAACCATATGTGTGATGACATGGCAATGAGGGATCAGCAAAGTCAGACTCCTCTGCCTAAGTAATTTTTGATTTACCACAAAGGTTGGTGAGGTGGGGTATGTACCCGGTAGCTTTGCGGATATAGAACAGATATGCCTGATTTAATCCTCCTCTTGAAAATATTGAGGAATAGAGAAAATCATCTTGCTAGCTAGATCTAAGTACAGTTGTCCCTTGAACAACATGGGGGTTAGGGACGTGCTGGCATGTCCCCTGTCCGCCCATCCCCGTATAGTTGAAAATCCATGCATAACTTTTGACTCCCTCTAGTTTTTTAAAAACTTTTTTTTTTTTTTAAAGTTTGGTCTATTTTGAGAGAGAAAGAAAGAGAGAGCATGTGCAAGCCAAGGAAGGGCAGGTAGAGAGGGAGAGAGAAAATCCTAAGCAGGATCCATGCCATCAACACAGAGACTGACATGGGGCTTGATGTCACAGACCATGAGATCATGACCTGAGCCGAAATCAAGAGTCAGATGCTTAACTGACTGAGCCACCCAGACATCCCGACTCCCCCCAAATTTAACTAATAGCTTACTGTTGACTGGAATCCTTACCAATAACATAAATGGTCTATTAACGCATATTCTGGTATGTTATGCGTCTTATATACTGTACTTTTATAATAAAATAAGTGAGAAAAAGGAAAATGTTATTAAGAAAATCATAAGGAAAAGAAAATACATTTATAATACTATACTGTATTTATCAAAAAAAAAACATGCACACATAAGTGGATCCATGCAGTTAAAACCTGTGCTGTTCAAGGGTCCACTGTTCACTATTTTGTAATATTGTCAATTTTGACTCTAATCTCCTTCAGTTGTAGGACTTCAAACAGTTATAGGTTAACATTTATTTTGCTATAATATTTAAAGTTAGAGCTTTTTTAAAGCTAAAAATATGTATACTCTGACAAAAATAGTAAGCATGCATGTTTATTCACTTGCCTCTATGTCATACTGGTAAGTGCTATTTCTGACATATCTGTGTGATTGATTTTTTTCTCAGAAGTCAGTATATGGACAGACTAGTAGGTACTTTTTAACATAGGGCTTTTAGCCAAAGAGATTCCATTTATAAGACAGAGGTATATTTTCTTATGTACATGGACTATTATGCAAAAATGAGCAGTGATCCAAAAACATTACTATCAAGTAGGTATTGAAACGGAAATATCCCCTTAAAAACTGACATCCGAGAACTTTCAAACTTAAAAGATATCTTTGAATCAAATGCGCTTCTTGACTTAATTTAGATTGGTTTTACTCGAATGAAACCCAGTTCACCTTTATTTATTCTTCCAACTCATTGTGGATTTATCTGATTTGGAACTTATATAGTGGTAAAATATTCATCTGATTTAGTTATTATTTAACTCACATAACACAAATATTGTATCAGATGCTGTACAAAACCAATTATAATATTCCTCTAAAATTCTTCATCCGAGACCACCTTTGTTTAATCTAGCAATTGAGATAAATGTTTCTAAAGGTGTCTTATATGCCATGCAAGGGTATAGTCATAGACCGTCAAGATAATAGTCAGCCTTACATAAATTCATCATTTCAGCATTTACATTCTGCAAAAATAAGATTTTCCTCCTAAGTATAACTTCTGCTACTTCAAGATTCAGTATACTAGATTATAATAAAGAATCTGACTCCATTATTGATGTTTGTTTGACTGTTGAAAGCTTTCAAGCCCCATCATGCCCTTTCCCCTTTTGCCCTACATCTGGGCAAGTTTTGGGAAAATCCAGTGTATTTCCTTCTTAGACACTAGCAGGAAGTTTGAACAACACAAGCCTTGGTCTGCCTGTGGGACTCCTCACCCAAGCCCAATTGCTTCATAACAGTAAAAATTAAATCTCTCAAGCCATTTTCAGACCTGCACTGCTCTCCTCAGAAAATCTCATTATGTGATCAATGAACCTTTCCATGCACTCTTAGTGTGTGTGTAATCATGCGCCATCTCAACATCTGAACCAAAACTGGAGTGGGGATCCACCCTGCCTCATAGACGGATCACAGCACAGATTCAGTGGATTATGCCCAGTTACAAAAATATGATAGCTCAGAAATAATTTGAATTCTTTTATACAACAAATATTTAAGTATTTGAAATTTGTGATTGATTGCTTCTCTGATTCTTTGTTCTTCAATCTGCTTATGTTCAGTTTATTTTGTCATTTTCAGGGTCTGATATATAATCCACCCCTGGGCATTTGACCTAGGCCTCCAATTTTCCTTGTTCAGATAATAACTCAGATAAAACATCTTCATCTTTTTGAAACTTTCCCCTCCAAGTGTTAGCTCATTCTAAATGTTAGCCTTGACATAGCTGGAAACTCATTTTCTGTGCTGATCTATTTGTGTGGTGATGCATTCCTATTGATGGCTTATCCTTTGTATACCGTTCTTTGATTGCTGGATTGGTGTCCTCCCAGCTGATTCTCTGCACCTCCACCTACTATATCTCTGAAGAGGTGATTTAATGCCAAGTCCAAAGCCTTCTTAGCTTGCCCCACAGAACTAGTAAATTGGGCCATGTGCTGAACCATTACATCATGCTGAGCTCCATATGGATCTGGATAGGTCTCAGCTTATGATATAAATATAGAACTACAAATTCCTAGTCCAAGAGAGAGGACTAATAGGCTAGTTGGAATGAAGGGGGAAATGCCCTTCTTTTTACCTAGCTCTTACACTAGGGAATTAAGCATTGTTTGTTACGTGACTCCTGGAAAAAAAACCTAGTGGTGACAAGGTGCTTCGTTGCTGTGCATGGAAATGAGACCTTGAAACTTCTTCTCCTATTTTGAAGTCCAGCATTGTCAAGTCCTGATTGCTCTCTGGAATAGCAATCTATCTACATTTTATCAGCTGCCATCTTTCAATCCTCATCACTTAGTCACAAACTGTATCTCTTCTTCAGCATGATCTGTGGACCACAGGTACCAAATGAAATTCCTTCTGTGAGGATTCATATTTCTTATACACTCCCACCTTTGACGTTACACATGAAACCTTGGTTTAGTTATTCTTGGTTCCACTCTACTCTTTTCCTATCTAAGAAGGATCTGGGTAAACTTAAGGAACACTTAGAATCATAAATAAGATTCATTTATATGATCTAGAAATACAAAGCCATTCTTCTTTCAGACACAGAATTGTTGAGCCACCTGGCTGGGTCTTTTGGGGGAAACTTCAATGCCTGTTTCCTTAGGTCTTTCTCCTCTAAGGATGCTCAGAGTATCTAGAGAAGCATGAGTTCAAGGTCTGTGAACTGAAGTTTCCTAGAGAGTGAAGCATAGGTTTCTAGTGTTATAAAAACTTCGTTGGAGAAACAATAAGGTCTCAGAATTTATCACTTCATTTTCACATGTTCACTTAATCCCCTATTTTTGGTATGTGCTCATCCCCTCTAACTGATTATTCCAAATTTGCAGACCCTCTGTTCTTCCTTGTCTATTTAGCAAACGTTTAGTCTTCTTGGGTTTGGGGACCAATTGTCTTCTGGTAGGGTGGAATGGAAAGAAGATCTAATGTCTAACCACATTTTTTAAACATTTGTTTATTTTTGAGAGAGAGAGAGAGAAAGAGAGAGAGAGAGAGAGAGAGAGAGAGAGAGAGAATGCAAGCAGGGGAGGGGCAGAGAGACAGACACAGAATCCGAAGCAGGCTCCAGGCTCTGGGCTGTCAGCACAGAACCTGATGCAGGGCTCGAACTCACGGACCACAAGATCATGACCTGAGCCAAAGTTGGACGCTTAACCAACTTGAGACACCCAGGTGCCCTGATGTCTAACCACATGTTCAGCAGCTTTTAATGCCATCTCTTTATTTTGGTACTCCCAAGCTACAAAACATTATCCCAAGCTACAAAAACATTTGGTCCTTTTACTACCCTTGCCATATGAAGATTTTGAAGTAAGGATTCGATTGGTTTCCTGGGATGTACTAAATAAAAATCTATGATCCGTGTCTTTCAGCTTCTGAAAAAGGTATGATTTTTTTAAAAACTGTTTATTTCTGTTAATGGTATAAGAAAGTGGTCTGGTTTCATTCTTTTATCTGTCCAGTTTTCGCAGTATCATTGATTGAAAAGACTGTCTTTTCCCCATTGTACATTATATTTTAAAAATGTATTTAGTTATTTATTTTGAGAGAAAGACAGAGTGGGGCAGAGAGAAAGAAAGGAGAGAATCCCAAGGAGGCTCTGCTCTGTTAGCACAGACCTCTAAGTGGGGCTCGAACCCACAGAACTGTGAAATCATGACCTGAGCCAAAATCAAGAGTCAGATGCTTAACCGACTGAGCCATCCAAGCACCCCATGCCCATTGTATATTCTTGTCACCTTTGTCATAGGTTAACTATTGACCATGTAACTGTGGGTTTATTTCCAGGGCCTTTATTTTTGCTTCATTGATCTATGTAACTACTGGTGTGTGCATTTTTTTTAAAACAGCCTTTTAATTGTAGCTTTGGTGTAATCTCAGGAAGGGCTCAAATTAGATCTTTTTTTAAAAAAGTTTTTTTTTTAATGTTTATTTATATTTGAGAGAGAGAGAGTACGTGCAATAGCGTGCACAAGTCAGGGAGGGGCAGAGAGAGAAGGAGACAGAATCTGAAGCAGGCTCCAGGCTCTGAGCTGTCAGCACAGAACCCGACGCGGGGCTTCAACTCACAAGCCATGAGATCATGATCTGAGCCAAAGTTGGACGCTTAACCGAGTTACCCAGCTGTCCCAGGAAAAGCTCAAATTAAATATGTATGTTCAATCCACTGTCTTTTCCTAGTCATCTACCTCTTTGGCTGCTGTTCTCCAAAATGTCCTAAGTTGGGATCAACAAGAATACTCAAGACTAATAAAGATTCATCATGACCCAAGATTGTGAAAATCCCAGAGACTTATTATGATGAAGAATGTAGATGGCTACCACAAACCTAACATTAGCTTTGGAAAAACGAAATTATAATTTATGGCTCTTATCACACTCAGAGCTCATGAGGAAGTTCATAATTCTGAACTGAACTGTGATCTTGAAATCAGTTGTTAGTTTTTGGTAATTTTGGAACCAACTGCAGGGTAGCTATTATTGAAAGTTTGAAACCTCTTCAAATTCGTACGTCAAAACTCTTAACTCCCAATGTTATCGTAGGTGGAAGAGGTGCAGCTTTTGGGAAGTAATTAGGGCTAGATTATATCATTAGTGTTGGATTCTCACGATGGGATTAGTGGCCTTTTAAGAAGAAAAAAGAGAAATTATTCACTCTCTTTGTATGTACATACTGAGGACAGAGTGTCTGTAAGCTAAGAAGAGAGCTCTCAGCTGAGACCAAATCTGCTAGCCCCTTGATTTTGGACTGTCCAGCCTCCAGCATTGTGAGAAATAAATTTCTGTTCTTTCTTTTAAAAAAAAAATTTTAATGTTTATTTTTGAGGGTGAGAGATACAGAGCATGAGCAGAGGAGGGTCAGAGAGAGAGGGAGACACAGAATCCAAAGCAGGCTCCAGGCTCTGAGCTATCAGCACAGAGCCCAATGCAAGGCTCAAATTCATGACCTGCGAGATCATGACCTGAGCCGGAGTCAGATGCTTAATTGACTGAGCCACCCAGGCACTCCTAAATTTCTGTTCTTTAATCCACTCATTCTATGTATTTTGTTATGGCAGCTGAGCAGACTAAGAAAGTGGCCAGCCCTGCTGGGAGGACATTAATGATAAAATATGTTGTTACAGCCTTTCTTAGTATTCCTAACTTTTTGGCTGAGCTTGCCATGCTGGACTTCAAGGGATAAGCACTTAATCATGAGAAGCATCTGGATATTAATTATAAGTAACACATGTGCTCTGAAAGCCATGTAGGCTTGAGAGAGTAGAGAAGTGAAAACATTTTTGTCTTGGCTCTTCTAGCTGGCATTTTACTAGAGTCATGAGGCTACTTTTTTCTTTATTAAAGTATAATTGACAAATAGAATTGTAAGATATTTAAAATGTTGAAGATGATGATTTGATGCATATATACATTGTGAAAGGATTCCTCCCATTGAGTTAATTAGCACACCATCACCTCAAATATTTACCTCTTTCTTTCCTTTTCCTTCTTCCTTCCTCCCTTCTTTCCTTCCTTCCTGCCTTCCTTCTTCTTTTTGTGAGGATATTTAAGTTGTACTCTGTTAGCAAAGTTCAATTATACAATACAGTGTTATCAACTATAATCAAAATATTATACATTCGATCCCCAGACCTCATTCATCTTTACCTGAAAGTTTGTGCCCTTTGGCCTACTTTTGCTTATTTCTCCCACATCTCAGTCCGTGGTAACCACTTTTCTATTTTCTTTTTCTATGAGTTCTATTTTTTTTTTAATCCCAATATAAATAATACGATGAGGCATTTGTTTTTCTTTGTCCGGCTTATTACACTTAAGAAAATACCCTCCAGGTTCATTCATCCATGAAGCCCATTGGCAGACTATGGTTGTTGTCATACCTTAACTATTGTAAGTAATGCTCTATGAACATAAGATTATAGATACCTTTTTGAGATAATGATTTAATGATTTTGTTTCACTTGGGTGTATACCCCAAAATGGACAAAAACAATCCTAAAATTTATATGGAACTACAAAAAATCCTAAATAGCCAAAAATATCTTGAGGAAGAAGAACAAAGCAGAAGACATCATACTTCATGATTTCAAACTATATTAGAAAGCTATATTAACTAAAACAGTATGGCACTGGTTTAAAAAACAGACAAATATAGATCAATGGAACAAAATACAGAGACCAGATATAACTCATGCATATATGTGTTCAATTAATTTTTGAGAAGGGAGCCAAGAAACTAAATAGGGTAATGATAGTCTCTTTAATAAATGGTGTTGGGAAAACTGGACAGCTACATGCAAAAGAATGAAACTGGACCACTACCTTAAACCATAAACAAGAATTAACTCAAAATGGATTAAAAACTTGAATGTGAGATGTGAAAGTATAAAACTCAAAAAAAAAAAAAAAAGTAGGGGCAAGCTCCCTGACATTGGTCTTAGCCATGATTTTTTTTTTTTTATTTTACAACAAAAGCAAAGACAACAAAAACAAAAATAAACAAGTGGGACTATATTAAACTAAAAAGCTTCTACACCAAGGAAACCATCAATGAAATGAAAGGTAACCAATGAAATGGGAGAAAATGTTTACAAACCACATATCTGATTAGGGGTTAATATCCAAAATATATAAGGAATCTCTACAACTCAACAGCAACAAAACAAAACAACCCAAAAAAAGTAACTGAAAAATGAGCAAAAACCCAAATAGACATTTTTTTCAAAGAAAACATACAAATAACCAACAGCTGTACTCAACATCATCAATCATTGCAGAAATGCATATTAAAACCAAAATGACATATCACCTCACACCTGTTAGGAAGACTATCATCAAAATGACAAGGTGTAACAAACGCTGGCAAGGATGTGAAGAAAAAGGAATCCTTGTAAACTATTGGGAATGTAAACTGTTGAAGCCGCTATGGAAAACAGTATTGAGGCTGGTCAATAAATTAAAAATAGAACTACTGTATTATCCAGCACTTCCTATTCTAGGTATATACACAAAGTAAAGGGAATAAATGATTTTAGTGACGAACTGATGACATTTGAGTAAAATCTTTATCCCTGGCAAATACAGCCCCTGGGATAAATGGTATGAGAAGGATATTTAAAAGGATGCATATGCAACTATCATATCTCTAGTCATAAAGGTGTATTAAAGAGTTGTGTTATTTGAAAAAAATAGGTTGAAGGAAGTGAGTGGTTGAAACCAGACCAAAATGAGTCATAGAATGAGTAGCAGACAATAAAGTGAATCCATGACGTGTAAACCATTGTGATAGGCAGTTTAGACCTGCAAGGGAACCTGGAAAAGGAAGCAGCATAAATGAGGCAGGAAGAAACTAGGGCAGGATTATTTTTTCCAGAATAAGGAATGTGAACTTGTTTTTAAAAGGAAGAAAAATTCTCATAAAGAAGGGAGGTAGAAGGTAAAATAAATGGACATAATTAAAACAAAATTCTCAGAACAGACAGGAAGGGAGGGGATCCAAAGTGCAGGGGAAGGGATTCGTTTTGAGTAGAAGTAGGAATTGAGTGAAAAGAGATATGTGGTTCAAGATAAACTTGATGTAGAGGTGAGGGAATTTGAGGGAATTCATGCCAGACAGTATTTTCTTTTGGAGTCTTGGTTGTCTTTTAGGAGTGGGAAAACTGACCCTTGGGTTAAATAACATTAAAATAAAATCATAACAACTGATGTGGAAGAGGAAGGTGATATGAACAAAATTAAGTAGTGTTTTGTAGAACAGTGCTGATGGACCAGTCAAAAGTCTGAGTTTTGCAGACCTGGCAAGCCCTTTGTGGGGCTAACCTGAACATTTTCCCATCATTTTTGGTGGGTCTCCTGCTGAGCTTCCACTTAAAAGTGTTTTTGAGAAGTAACCTTTATAATAATTAAGAATTCAGTGATAAACTGATTTTATCAGGGTGACTAGTTATGTTAGCAATTTGAGGTCTGATTTTTTTTAATTTTATTTTTTATTTTTTAAAATTTACATCCAAATTAGTTAGCATATAGTGCAACAATGATTTCAGGAGTAGATTCTTTAGTGCCCCTTACCCATTTCTCCCATCCCCCCTCCCACAACCCCTCCAGTAACCCTCAGTTTGTTCTCCATATTTATGAGTCTCTTCTGTTTTATCCCCCCTCCCTGTTCTTATTTATTTTTGTTTCTCTTCTCTTATGTTCATCTGTTTTGTCTCTTAAAGTCCTCATATGAGTGAAGTCATAGGATTTTTGTCTTTCTCTGACTGATTAATTTCACTTAGCATAATACCCTCCAGCTCCATCCACATAGTTGCAAATGGCAAGATTTCATTCTATTTGATTGCCAAGTAATACTCCACCGTATATATACACCACATCTTTTTTATCCATTCATTCATCGAAGGACATTTGGGCTCTTTACATAGTTCGGCTATTGTTGATAGTGCTGCTATGAACATGGAGGTTCATGTGTCCCTTCAAAACAGCACACCTGTATCCCATGGATAATGGCTAATAGTGCAATTGCTGGGTCGTAGGGTAGTTTTATTTTTAGTTCTTTGAGGAACCTTCATACTGTTTTCCAGAGTGGCTGCACCAGCTTGCATTGCCACCAACAATGCAAAAGAGATTGAGGTGTGATTTTGAACATGCTAAGTAGACTTTGTGAAGCTCCATTATTGAAACTATAAATGGGAGTAGTTATAGGATTAAATAAGATACTTTGCTATTTTATTATATCATTGTCTTTATTATTGCTAGCATCTAGTAAAAAATAAGTTAGCATGGGACATAAATCCAACCTCTCAATGAAAGAAATATGAAAGACATGTTGTCAGAAGGTCATGTGGCATGGGAAATACTGCCGTGACAGATCGTACTTTCCAAAGATGGCCCCCATGGTATTTCCCATCCTGCATGAATTTCTGGCAATATGTCTTTCATACTCCTTCATACTCTTTCATACTCCATAGAGAGATTAGATTTATATCCCATGAATTTGAAACATAGAAGACTTCTGAGGCTGTTTTGCCTAAAAAGTTTGACAGAAGTGTTGTTAGATGACTTGAAAGGCAAGATCAAAAAAGGACATTCAGTTTCCATCTTGCTCACTGAAACACTCTCTTTGGAGTTCTGAACTTAATGTGAGTAATCCCACTGCCTTCAGGTAAGGGAAGTCCAAACTATCCCATCTGAAGAGATCACATGGAAAAGCTATGAGACCATACAAAGAGAGAGATGGTTGGCCAGCCACCAGCTGCTTCACTTTGACCTACAATCTGACTGGAGCTTCATGAGAGATTCTGAAACACATCCGCCCAGCAAAGCTCTTATGGATTCCCAACAAATAAGAATCATAAGAAATAATAGCATTGTTATTGTTTTATGCCACTAAGTTTTTGGGAAATTTGTTTCACAGCACAAGGAACTGATATGATGATTGTTTCAGCCTTTCTCAAATTTATTTTTTAAAATATTTTCTCAGTGAATGGGAAGGTTTCATTTATTGTCATATTGCACTTATTTTCTTAAGAATGGTATATTTAGTGTCTAGAGTTGACATTGTTTTCCTCCTTAGGTTTATTGCTAGAAATTCATTTTTTAAAATCTGTGAGGGTTACAATTCTCACTTCTCTTTCTCTTCCTTATTTCCATCTCTCTTGGGAGACATGAGTCTAAGTTTCATAAATGAGAGTGACAGCAAGAGTATTATGCCTGTGTCAGTACAGCTGTGAGAATCAGCGGTATCTTCCTTAAGCATAAAGTTATTGAAGTTACCTTTATACTATGCATAATGTGTCTTCATATTACTTCAATATTTCTATCATTTGGAGATCATCATGGTTTTCTATTTATTCTTTTCTTCTTAAAACTTTCTCTTTTTTTAAACTGTTTATTTATTTTTGAGAGACAGAGTGTGAGTGGGGGAGGCACAGAGAGAGGGAGACAGAAGACCTAAAAGTGGACTCTACACTGACAGCAGAGAGTCTGATGTGGGGCTGGAACTCATGAACCATGAGATCATGACCTAGGCTGAAGTCGGACACTCAATAGACTGAGCCACCCAGGTGCCCCTAAACCTTATTTCTTTAATCTAATTTTCATACATGATTGAATCTTCATATATTTTGTGGCGTGGTTTCTCTGCACTTCAAAATGATCAGTTCAGTGGCTTTTTAAATTTATGCCAATATAGTTCTTGTTTGCAATCAATCTTAGGTCATTTGGCCAAACTTCATGAATCACCTAATCTCTCTGGTGATTTATTGAGCCAAGTTATGATGATGAGCATGACGATGATGGTGATGATGGTGTGCATACTTCTTTTCCTCTTTTTTTTTTCTTCTTTGTTCTTTTTAAAGGATTTCAATACACTTGTTTTCATACGTAGTTCAGTGCTAAAGGAGTTATCTACAATTAAAACATCTTTACCCTCTTTGTGCACTGTAAAAATCATAGTCTTTAAAAAATTTTTTTTTAATGTTTACTTATTTTCGAGAGAGAGAGAAACAGAGCATGACCCGGGAGGAGCAGAGAGAGAGAGAGGGAGACACAGAATTTGAAGGAGGGTTCAGGCTCTGAGCTGTCAGCACAGAGCCTGAAAAGGGACTCCAACTCACGAACTGTGAGATCATGACCTGAGCCCAAGTCGGATGCTTAACCGACTGAGCCACCCAGGCACCCCTAAAAATCACAGTCTTAATTAGCCCTAGGAAATGTGCATTCTCAAGGAACAAAAGAAAATAAATTTTTTCTAGTTTCCTTTCTCAGATGTCTCCTGGTTTCTTATTTAAGCGATTCCAAGATAAATGTGAATTAGTTGACGTTTGCCTTCTGCATCCCCAGACTTTGCACACTTTGTCTTTCTTCCATCAGGATATCAGCTCCTCTTCCCACCCTTTTCAGGCCTTAGGGCCTACATGTTCTCTTTCCTAAAACCATAGAAAATCTTACCCTGAAATTATTAATTCACAGTGAGCTCTAAATCACTAAGAATGGCATATAACCCCTTCATAAATACATTTTAAAGGAAATGAAGACCGCATTGTAGATTTACCAGTGGACGGTGAAAGTTTTTGAAGACAGCATTAACTCTTTTTAATGGCCCTGAAATAACACTTGCAGGTGATCAGAAATTAGTTTGTTTTAAACTCACATCTATTAATTTTCTGACATTTACTTATATAAGACCATTTTAATTCAGATTTGGGTCTGAATTGGTTTGTTCATCTCAGGACAAAAGGGAAAATGAATTTAATATCTTCAAACTGTGGCTTTTCAACCTATAAGTTTCTCTTAAACGCAGGAAATACTCTTCATATAAAAAGTGGCGTAAAATGTAGTTTAAGTCTTCAGTGGTCCTCTTATGCCTTTCCTTTGTGAAGGTGAAAAGTCACCATCAGTATGTAGGATGAGAACTGTGTTTCTTATACTGCATATAAGTGAAGGGATTTTAATCATAGCTGCCTTGCCCCTGGGAATATCCCTGCAGAAGGTATGCCTTAAACAGTACTCCATTTCTAGAGGGTTAAAGAGAATGTGAATTACACACTGGAATCTGTTCTCAGTTCCTAAGAGTTCTGTTCCTTCAGCATTGTTTAATGTGGATGCTGAATATGTATGAATAGCATGATTATAGTTTGGTTCAATTTTACTAGAATCACAGTGGCTGTGATTCTACTTCTCTGACCTCTTGGAAGCCAGACGTTAGTCGGTGGAAATAGAAATTTGGTCATCTTTAGTTAGCTTTATCTATTAATTCAGTTAGTATAAACAGTTTGTCCGGGATGCTATTGGGGGCTGTGTTATTTTTTTTCATGTTTCATTCCAGCCTGGGGGGTTAGGCAGTTGTTCATAATCAGGTGTTTATTGATAGAATGCATCTCCTTGTTTATTGCATTAAGTATTTGGAGACTCCAAGTATTCTGACACTATCCTTGGTATATTATATTAACTCAAAAATAGTTGTTAAGTAAGTATCATTGCATAATTAAATACCTGGATTTGGATCCCCATTTCACCATTCCTAGTTGTATGACCTGTCTCTTTTTCAGTTTCTTCATCTGTAAAATGGTGGTGATAATAATAGTTTCTACCCATTTGGGTGGATTAAGTGGTACTACAAGGAAAGCACTTAGGAGAGTGCACCCTATATTGATAGTAAACTCTGCTTTTAGCCCCCCATGCCTTACCAACACGCCCATACCAGCAGAATAGAGCTAGAGTAGTCATTCTTAACCTTGGCTTTACACAGGAAATTTTGGAAGACTATTAAAAAAACCTGATGCCTGGGCTCCCACTGCTAGTATGTTTGATTTAATTGGCTTGGGGTTTGACCTAGGTACAAGGATTTATAAGGGCTTCCCAACTAATCCTGAAGTGCAATGAAAGCTGAAGAAATACAGGACTAGATGTGTAAATAAAGGCTTGTCTGCCACTAAATCTCATGGCTTTTCTTCAGAATATCTGAAAATCAGCACTGAGATACCAAAATCACTCTGCTTAGATTCACAACTTGCTTCATGCTAGACAAAATTCAGATAATATCTTTATAATCTTAACATTGTTTAGGCCTGGATTAATGCCTTTTTGGCCCAGGGGGTATGGGGTTGTTAAATGTGTTGTAGTGCTATCTTGGGGAGCTATGAGCATCCTGAGTAATAATGAATTTCACACATGTATATATTTTTAAAGTGACGATTTCACATTTTCAAACATTCTTTGTAGGAACTATTTCTTTGATTTGATACCAGGGAATAGGATGGCTAATACTCTAAATAGGCATTTGTTTTGCTGTAAGAATTCTTTAAGCATGATGTCGGCAACTGACAAGATGAAAAATGGTTCTGTGATTCGTTTCCAGTCTCAGGCTTATAGAACCGCTTGAGTGTTTTGAAATGCCCTCCCACATCCTGTGATTGTACTAAATCAGAACTGAAAAGATCTCAACAATCTGAGCTTGATCCAGGGGTTAAAATACCATGCTCTTTCTTTTTCAAAATACACTTAATACTCTGAAAATAAAGTTGACTAAGACATATTAAATTTGATTAACAGATAAATTTGAGAGTCAAACTTATTATCATCCTGAGTTATAAATTATCTCTGCAAGTAAAAAGAAATGATATGTATCCCTGACATGCCCCTAAACATCAAGCACATGGAATAAAACAACAGAACCATGGATTTGGGGAAGCATTTGCAATTCCAGACCATTTGGGTCAGTCATTAAAATATGTTGTGCTTTTAATGCCTTGTAAAGTTATTCTCAAGCAATGTTCTAACTATGACTCATGGTCAGAGGACCTGGCCAGTGGGACTTCTCAGTATGGAGTGTTTCCTGTGGCATAGAGAGACTTCTACTGTCCTTCAGCATATGCACGTTGAAACCAACACAGAGAAAAGTCAGATGGGAAACACATGTCAATTTCGTTCAGAAAACATAACTCTTTCCTTAGATTCAACATAAGCTTTACATCATGAAAGAATGTGAAGTCATTAAATGACAACATAATCTCACTTGAAATGTATAAACAATAGTGGAAGAGCCCACAAAAATAGTTCAGCTGAAACATTTTCTAATTGTTTTTAGTAAGAAAAGAGGCAGCCTTGAAATTAGATACCTTTCAGATAACAGCCTACATTCAAATATCAGATTTAATTTTAGACAGAGATTTAGGACTATAATATCTATGATGAATTTCTTCATTCAAGAAATATTTATAGAATACCTACCAGGTGTCAAACATGGTAGGCGTTGGGACTAAGTAGTGAACAAGACTAACAAATTCCATGCCATCATGGAACTTACTACAAGTATTAGAGAGTCACCAAGAGGAAATGATTATTTATATAGTTTTAATGCCAATACAGATAGGTCCACCAAAATCTGGAAAGAATACAAATACTCACATAGCACTTGCTATGTAGGAGACACTGTCTTAAATGTTTACACAGAACAGAGCATTTCATCTTATAATAATCGGTGAGGTGGATTCTGTTAATATCTCTCTATATTGTGTGAGGAAGATAAAACACACTGAGGCTAAGTCACTTGCCTAGGGTCAATCCAGTCAGCAAGTGTTAAATCTGCAGTTCTCTTCATCCCAGTTTATCTGGCTTCTATTTTATATTATATGTTAGTGTTGCAATTATTAGTTATTAATTTCTTTAAGAGAAAGCATATTAATTAAGTAATTTCAGTAAAATAAGACTTTGGTGTTGATTATCTGGGGCAATAGTACAAGTTAAAGAGAAAAAAACAGTAAAAAAACAAAACAGTAAGAAATTAACCAAGAAGTGGTAGGAATGTGTTATGTGTTAACATTTTATGTGCTATGTTTTAATATTTAAAATATTTTTAGAAACATTAGTTTTATTTTCTCAAATACACAAATAGTTACAACTCACCCTAGAAAATTTGGAAATATAGAAAAGTAAAAAGAAAAAAAAGGCATCAATAATCAACCTCATTATCCCAAAAGAACATTTTATTTCTTTTTATTCTTTTTTGTGTATGTATGATTTACATAAATAATGAAGACAATGGTGCAGTGATTACAAATCAAGCTTGTGTCCTAGTTATTGCATCTATTACTATAACATGAATGTATCTCATGGCGTAGAAAGTTATTTCTAAAACTTATTTTCGAAAGCAGCCCCCATCCCATCTTTTGAGGAGAAGAAAATTCTCTTCCACATGATCTCTTGATGCCAGTGTTACCTAGAACATGATATTTAACTGAGTCACCCTGGTGGTTTGAGAGTTAATGTACGTGTGTGTGTGTGTGTGTGTGTGTGTGTGTGTGTTATCTTTAACATGTTCAAAAGAATTGTCTGGAAAATAAAGTTATTTATGTATGTATGTATGTATGTATGTTTATTTTGAGGGAGACAGGGAGTGACAATGAGCTGGGAAGGGGCACAGAGAGAGGGAGAGAGAGAAAATGCCAAGCAGGCTCCCCACTCAGTGCTCAGCCCTACGCAGGGCTTGATCTCACAACTGTGAGATCATGACCTGAGCTGAAATCAAGAGTCAGACGCCAAACCAACAGAACCACCCAGGAGCCCCAACCTAAGTTATTTCTTAACAACTGTATAAACTACTTGCATCAAGAGAGCAGTCCAAATCTCTCTAAATAAGAGAACATCCTCCTAATGAGGAAATCTTCTCAATGGAAGGGAGTACATCCTTATCTTTTGTAATGTTATGATGCTACTCTCCATTTTCTGAACCCAGTATCATCTCCTGAACAAGTGAGATAGATGTGTCACATTGTAAGTACTTCTGATTCCTAAGGCATGCCACCCTAAAGCCTCATGCTCATGTAGCTCGCCGGCATTTTACCATAGCATATGATTTATCTGGTATGATTCCAATGTATTGTTGGAGAAAATAAATAATGCTGCACTGTATATAATTATCTGGGAGACTAGGCCTTTGACAGGGGAATTACCCGTTTAAAGATGGATGGCAAATGCTGCCAGTCACCAGAGAATGTCTGGAAGTATTGGCTTGTGTCTAAACGATTCTTTAAAGAAAACTTCAGTTGAACAAATAGTTATAGAGGTCATATAATTTAAATCCCAAATTCTGCTAGCAAAGCAAGACTCTTGTATACTAGTGGGCACTTTTATTTCTTAGCTCAAGGACAGAGTAAAGTAAAAAGACAGTGAGAAAAGAAACTGTAAATGTTCCAAAGCCCGCCACTACCACCACCATCACCACCACCGACAAAAATAAAATCCCAAATCCAGTTATAATAGAAAAGCAGATGAAATTGAAAGGAGAGAGCAAGGCAGGAGAAAAGGAAGCAAAATGCAGGAAGTACATGGTGCGATGCATGTGGCGATTCTCCTCAGTGGTAGATAATTGGATAAATTATCCAGCCTGGTCTGCTAGGCTCTGTGGTTCAGAGAACTGAACATTGCATTTTAGGTGTTTCATTAGAGATTGTGCAACTTGGAAATATGGCGTATCTTTATTTTCCTGTCTTGGAACATGAGAACAGAATGAAAACTTCATTTTCCTATTAAGGTCTTTATTAAGATGGAATGCATATTGGACAACATTATGAGGATTATTTAAAAATAATAAGGAGGCCCTTTACTAGTTTTATGAAGAATATATATTTTTGTGATATTCTCTAATCTAATTTATGCCCTTTATCTGGCTTTATGATTAGTATATTTATCATGACTTTAAAAGAACTCCAGCTATTTACCAGTATCAAATGGAAAATCCTGTAATGATGAACAGTTACTGAGTGATTACAGTGTTTCCAATGCGAATCTAAAAGACTCATGTGAATTTTTTCATTTAGTTCTCATGAAAATTCTCTGAGTTAGGTGGTGTTATTATGCCATTTTTCAGCTGGGCAAACTGAGCGAAAAAGAGGTGGCTTAGTAGAAGTACAGAGTCTGATTCCAAAAGCTATCCTCTTTACAACTATGTTAAGTAGGAGAAAAACAAGCCAGGAAAAAATTAGATTTCTTGAAGTATACTTTATGATTTTACTAATATTTCCAACATTAATTCAACTAATATTTATCAAATGCCTTCTAGGTTCAAGGTCCCACGCTCCACTGGTTATCATGGTGAATAATACACAAATACAAGCTGTTGATCTGTGAGCAGGTCACACATGAACTAAAAAGTGGACCAAAGGCAAGTGTGTAATATGGTTCCGGAAGGAGAGTTTCCTAAGACAAAGAGTTTTTCCTAGCATGCCAGTAGACTATCGTATTGTTTTCATGTTGAAAATGAGAGTCTTCATTGAGGTTGTGTTCACATGAAATGTGTGGTCTAGAGAAATCATTAAAAGTAAAGCGTTTGTTAATTCTCCAAGCATTGCAAACACAGGTTTGGGTGCCCTAGGTCCACCTCATGTTTACAACATAAGCATTTCCACAAGGAGACATACCTGAAAATATATACATTGGATTTGTGAGGCTTTTCTTCTAACCTTAGCTTTGCTAAAAATGTTGACTGTGTTATTAGGCAAGTTGCAACTACTTTTCACAGCAAGTATCTCATCTACAAAATGATGATTAACACCTACCACAGATTCAGAAGAAAGTGATGACCTACGTTTTCGGTAGAATTCTCAGCTCTGTGGTAGGGCAAGGAAGACAAACACAAAGTGCCGTTGTCCACTCTGAATAATTATTACATAGGAGAGTCTAAGCAGTGATCTCAAGTTACTAAGGGGGAGCTACCTGAATGGGTCTAATTTGAAGGGTTACAGTTTTAAGCAGATGTAGATTAGGAATAGCAGGCTGTGAAATAAAATTTTACTCTAGTAGTGCTTGTTTTCCTAAGGATGTTGAAATAATGGGATGAAACCATGGAGACTGAGTGATGCATTGGGTAAGCTGTTTACACACTGTGCCAGAGGTGAAAATGGAGGTGAAAAGTGAGGCTACTTGAGCTGTGAGCAGGTCATACATAAACTTAAAAATGGACTGAGAGAGAGAAGTGCATAATATGGCTCTGGAAGGAGAGTTTCCTAAGCCAAAGAGTTATTCTTGGCATACCAGTAGAATATCTTATTGTTTCTATGTTGAAAACGGGACTTTGCAGTTTCGTTGTGCTCACATGCTTGTGATTTTCTGAAGCTCATAATGAGCATGCTAGGAATGGCTTCATTGTTGTCGTTTACATCAGAAAGTAATTAACATCATCATGGTGGTCAGTAGAGATCCTCCAAGATCCATAAAATATATCTTTTTTCACTTTACTTGCATTACTTTTTTTCTTTTTGCTATGCTTTCTTGGGGATAACTTGCAGATGATAAATCGTGCCCTAAAGTCATAGCTTTAATTCTTCATCTCTTTCCCACATCTCTTTCCATAAAACTATCCCCTGATGGAACAAGACTTTCCTCTTTTGAAATATCCACGTTAAAAACCAAATTTGAAAATGTCTGCAACTTTCAGAACTAAAATTGGTGGCAGTAGGGAATGTATTCATGCATCATATTGTAAACAGATGGCAGTTACTTTTTGTTTCTTTATCACTAAAAAATAATGACTTCATTAAAAAAAGAACAAACCTTGGGGCGCCTGGGTGGCTCGTCGGTTAAGCGTCCGACTTCAGCTCAGGTCATGATCTCACGGTGTGTGAGTTCGAGCCCCGCATCGGGCTCTGTGCTGACAGCTCAGAGCCTGGAGCCTGTTTCAGATTCTGTGTCTCCCTCTCTCTGTGCTCCTCCCCTGTTCATGCTCTGTCTCTCTCTGTCTCAAAAATAAATAAACGTTAAAAAAAATTAAAAAAAAAAAAAAAAAAAAAAGAACAAACCTTTTTGTTCTGGATATGGGCAAAGTAGTGGTGATGTATATTCAGGTGTGAGTCATGGGCAGGCAACATCACCATTGCCTATTAACTGGCTCAAAATACAAATTCACAGGCCTTATTCTAGATCAACTAAATTAGAAATTCTATAGGTGGAGCCCAGAAATATATGCTTTAGCCAGCTCTTCAGGTGATTTTAATGCAAACTAAAGTTTGAGAAGGACTAGTTAATACCATTTCTACTCACATTCTTTCTTGGCCAGAACAAGCCATATGATCCGCCCCCTGGATGGAAAGTGGTGAGGGCAGTCAGTTCCTGGACTAGCCATCTCTAGCTAGCACTAATATTTTAGAAGAAAAGTTATATTACTAGAAAATAAGTTTAAAAAGATATTAGAATTATAGGCCTTGCCCAGCAATCAACTCCATTTCCTTCATGTTCATTGCTTTAAATCTAGAAACTTGTGACCATTTTATTTTACATTATGCAGACTGGGAATTTTTTTAACCAAAAGCCTTGATAGAGAAAAAAAAAAAAAAGGTTTCAATAAAGAAGATCCATTCTGAAAGTAGGAGACCTGAATTTTTATTTCATTACTGTCAATTCCTGAGTGGCTTAGGAAAAGCTTCAACTTCTTTTAAGAAATTCAAATGAAAATAAAGGCTTGAACACTGAGATTACTTTAAGGCTTGATAGTTTAATGCGTTTAATGTTAATATTTTGGAATTAAATTAAATTTGATAATTAAATGAATATATATTAGGTTGTTTATTTTATGCTTTGCAAAGGTAATTCCTAGGAATTAAAAAAAAGTTAGTCTAGTGGTAGGGAAATTAATCACATAAACAACTGAAAACAATACATATATGATATTACTGTCTTATTATAAATTTTGTATGTTTTAACTTAAAAAAGTTTAACCTGTCAAAACAAATAATTCACAATTTAGGACTATCTGTAGGAGTATTATGAGGTAGATCATAAAGTATTTATTAATTACACTTTTTAAGTTTTCCTCATTACTGAGGATACAGTAACAAATAGGAAAAATGAAGTTATTCCAGGTGCTGAAGATATAGGAATACACAGTTACTGTTTATTACTCAGTGTTCTGGAAGCAAAGTACCTGGAACTATACACAGCAGAGTTGCATAAAATGAATATTTGTTAAGTGAATGAAACACAGTGTTAAAAATGTTCAGACCAGGGGACCCCTGGCTGGGTGGGGTGAGAGGCTGTAGGTTAAGCCTGAGACTCTTTTTTTTTTAAACCTGAGACTCTCGATCTCAGCTCAGGTCTTGATCTCAATCAAGGTCCTGAGTCCACGCCCTGTGTCGGGCTCCAAGCCAGCCATGGAGCCTACTTAAAAAAAAAAAAAAGAAAAGAAAAACAAACAAACAAACAAATTAAGGCCAGTAGGTTGGATTATGACTCAAAGAGTATCTCCTTAATAATTCCCTAAAGTGTTGTGGCCAACAAATTTTCACAACTTATATAACTATTAAAAATGTCATCTAGGGCAACCACTAGGGTTACTAAAGTACAATAGTAAGAGCTTAGAGTGGTTAAAGTGAGTCAAGTAGGCAGTGATTGTGTGTGAAATTTTAAAACCTTCTCCACGTATTAAATGAAAAACTAAATAAGCCCAATTTGCAGAAGAAAAAATAACAAAAGCAGAAGAATCCTGTTTGTTTTTATGAAAAGGCAAGTTAAGTAAAATATATTTGACAGAAAAAATATAGCTTCAATTAAAATATGTTTTAAAATGTAGCTTCAACTAAACAATACAATGAAAATATGTGAGTGAGCAAATTTGAATGAGGAATTTGAATGGAAAATTTAATTTCTTACAAAAGCAAAATCAAACCATTTTTTTTTCTTGTTGATCACTATTCACTGAGAACATTATGTTTCTTTTCGTATCTTTTTCTTAACTTTAGGATTAAATATCCTTACAATTTGGTTTCCCCGTTTTCAGAGTAGATGCCATAGGGCCTTTAATTTCTTCTCTCTGCTTATATTTCATGTGTTCTTTATTCTTATACTCCTGCTGCTTCAAATACTCTTAAATAGCAGAAAATGAGCTATTGAGAACATTAAAATGAAATTCATCAGCATATTTTTCAGGATACTATATGTATTCTTAATAATTGTTTCATTTTTTTCCCAGAAAACTTTTACTCTAATATAATATAAACTTCTGGATTAATTCGAACTAAATTCTAAAGGTTATATATTCTACAGGTGCCTGGATGGCTCAGTCTGTTAAGGGTCCGACTTCAGCTCAGGTCATGATCTCACAGCTTATGGGTTTGAGTCCCGCATGGGGCTCTACGCTGACATCTTAGAGCCTGGAGCCTGCTTTGGATTCTTTGTCTCCTTCTCTGTCTGCCCTTCCCCTACTCGCACTCTGTCTCTCTCATTCTCTCTCAAAAATAAATATTCAAAAAAAACCTGTAAAGGTTATATATTCTTTCATGCTAATATTAACCCAGAAAATTTCCAGCAGGGGGAAAAAAAAACATTTTCCTACTGCCTACTAAAAGCAAAAAATCTTACTTGAACATTGCCAAGCTCAGCATGACAATCTAGCCTGCTGTGCCACTTTGATTTGTCAAAAAAAAAAAAAAAAAAGTCCTTCAACTTTTAAAAATTGTTTCTGATTGCTTGGTTTTAGGATGAAAAATTTCCGGTACTATATTAGACAAAAGAGACAAATTATGAAGCTACAACAGTAATTACTAATGACAAGAAAGCAAATGACATAGGGAAAAATATTTCTCCTGAAGTATCTTAAAAATCATCTATTAAAGATCACTTCAATTCAAGATTCAATTCAATTTAATTCAAGATTATTTCTCAAGGATTACACAAGAAAATCACACTACATTCATATTTTCATGTATGTATATATGTTTGGACAGTTTAAATTCTACCTTTATATCTAATAAACTGTAATACCTGAAAAGATTTCTCATCTTCAACATATTCTAACTAATTAAACATATTCTGATATAATTTAGTAGAATATATTTGGTTCACAGTATGCACGAAAGCTTTCCAGTTTTTTAGCTTTTTGAAGAAATTGAGAAATATCATAAATCTGTAAAGAGAGTCCCCTGTAAATAACCACATTAAGCCCTCTGTAATGATTAAAAACAATATTCTTAAAATACATGAAAGTGAATTTAAGAATTCATTTAAAAATTAAAAAGTAAAAATGAAATTTGAAAGTAAAATTTAAATTTTCTACAAAATTGCCTTAGATACAGAAATATATCATATAATGCCAGTTAAGTCCACTTCACCAAAGATAAATGGTTATAGAGGATAAAAATTGACAATTACCAGGCTACTATTTCTTTGTATTTCTCCTTTAAATGTTGGTATATGTTAAGATCTTAGTGTTCTCAAAAGGAATAAACACATTTTTCATTATAAAGTACCTTGTAAAATTTGACAGTTTATTAATGTTATTGGAGATTATCAAAACCAAACCTCCAAATTTTAAAAGAACAATGTTTGAACCACAGGTTATGGTGACTAGGCAGGCTTTAATCACAGTGAGTGAATATTTTAAATTCTACTATCTGGTGACAGCTATGACCAATGGTTATAAATTCTAAATTTGTTACTTTTCTTGAAATGAATGATGCGATTTCCTGTGCTTAGTTTTTACAAAGATTGCATGGCTTGTAATGGAGGAATGCTCACTGGCATTCGTTCTCTAAGAGCTTCGCAATGGTTACAGACCATCTCCACGCTGTCATTTGTTCACATATCCATGGCAACAGCTTGGCTTGCAGCTGAACCATATTCAGCTAGAGCCACTGAGGTGCTGCGATATGAATGGATCTCAGCAGTGTTTTTGGGGGTTGTCAAGATAGCTTACAGGTTTCAGGCGTTTTCTACTCTATGATGTTTCGTTTACAGATTTCCAATGCGGCACAATTTAAGACTCCCATATTCACTGTTCTCCCTCAAAATAGTCATTAGCCATCATCTTCCTTAAGAAAACTGGAACTTACCACCAAACAAAATGCCACGCCCTCATTTATACTCTCCATGTGCCCTGTAAAATCTTCTTTCAAAGCATCTATTGTGATTGATTGACTCAATCTATCATGCTTATTGTTCATTTTTAGTGCGATATAATTAACATCTATCACTGCAGAAGTTTAAAATGCTATCTTGCTTATTAACTTACCATATCTATTTTTCTCATGTAGACTCATGTGAACCATGACCAGACCTTTGTCTATTCAGCTCCTTGCCCCAAACGTGATACATCTGGTCATTTATTTAACAACTAGGTGTTAAATGCCTACTCAGAGGTAGATTAGATTAGTGGTTAAGAACTCATTGCTTGTGTGATTATGGGCACTTGTTTTACCAATCTTTGCCTTCTCACCTGCATTTGTAAAATGAGTGTCATATAGCATTTATCTTGCAAGATTGTTATGAGGGTTAAATTGCCAATGAACGTGAAGTACATAAAGCAAGTTGTGCACAAAATACATAAATGTAAGGTACTGTTGTTACTATTACTGGTCTGGAACTATTCTGGGCTCTGGTGATACAGCAGTAAACAAAAACAGCAAGAGTGGAGGGAGACGTATTGAAATAAGTAGCATATAATTCAGATACATTTTGATTGTAATTGAGGTTGCAAGCACAATAAAACAGGGCAATGTTATAGAGAATTTGGGGGGAGCAAAAATAGACTGGGTAATCAAGCAAGGCCATTCTGAGGAGGGGAAATCTGAGTTCATACCTGAATTATGAAAAGAAACCAGCTACAGAAAATCTGAACTGGAAACATTCTTTGCATACACAAAAAATAGAAAGAAGTTCAGCATGGGTGTGGCTTAATAAATGTTTATTTGAATGAATTATCGGGAGACTGAATACATTATCATATTTTAACATATTCAAATGCAAATCCAAAAGAGATTTCTGCATTTACCCAAATATTTGGTTTACATTTTCTACAATCAATGCTGTTGTCCATTAAAATTTAAAAATATTATTTTTAAAAAGTAATAGCAATTTCCTAGATATTTTTAAAGTAATATTGTCTAACAAGCATTAAAGGTTTTGCAAAAATGTTCTAAGTTCATACCAATAAAGTCAATTCTCAAAACAAACACCTGAGTATAACTATCCTATATCATGAGGCACAAAGAAGTTAAATAACTAAGGGCCTAAGTTCTAGGGCATGGGCCAAATTTACCAATCTGTTCTTAACAGCAGTAGAAACCTATCAGACAAAATCTACCCTCCATAATTTATAAATTAGATTGGTCACTTATTTAATTTGGTGTTATGTATCCTTACATGCATGGACACACGTGTTTTATAATTTCCCTTGAGACAAGGTCATTGGCATATATTTAAAATCACATTGTGAAACACATGAAGATTGATGCCTGAAGTACCAAGGATTCTCTGATAACTTTCTGAATCCTCAACAAGGATGGAGGGATCTGTGTACAAGCTCTTGTGGTGAGGTGAATGAACTTGCCCTCTGGATCGTAGAGTGGAAGGGCTGAAGCCGATAAACTGAGCCACTGTTCTGTTTTTCTCCTATGTCAAGTTCAAAACTGATGAACCAAGAATGGGGCTCATCAATTTCCAAAGAAAAGGGTTCTCTGCTTTTCTTTCTTTTTTTCTTTTTTCTTTCTTTCTTTCTTTCTTTCTTTCTTTCTTTCTTTCTTTCTTTCTTTCTTTCTTTCTTTTTGTGTCCAAGGATAAATATTTCTTGTGGCACCTCTGACATGGTTATAGCCCTTGTAGGTCAGCAGCAAATAGATGGGGCTGATGGATTAAAATGGCAAACTGACGGGCAGACCTCCCCCAGAGCCCACAGAGGCATGCCCTGAGAGAACCAATGAGTCTCAGTGTAATCTTTGGTTAACGGTCAGTCTGAAGCTTTTTCTGCCAAAACAAATAAATATATGTCTAGAAAAACTAATATGGATTTTCATCTGGGAGACATATTAGGCAGGAGCAGCTGCATGAGATTTGAAAGAAATAAAGGAGAGGAATAGTGAAGATCAAGAGATGGTGTGAACCTTGCAGGATACAGAGCCGGATGAGGATACATATATCCCCAGTATTTTGAGAGTTTGCATTATACCACTTCGCTTGTAAAAAGACCTACTATCAGTACCTGTTTTCACTAAGCCAAAAGAAACCTGAAGAGGATTTTCACTTTCACCAAAGAAAGGCAAAAAACGAAAATAGCATTCAGACTTTGTTTGGCTGCTGGCCTTTATAGAGGCACCAAATGTGGCTCCACCAAGCTCCTTCCCTGGGAACTACTACACTCAGCATCAAGCTCCATAGTTTTGAATTGTGTGTGTGACCGTCTGTGCTTTATCTGGATTTATTTTGCGCATCCATTATCAAGATGTGTCCTAGGGTATCAGAAAACCTAACAGGTTATTTTTGGGGGTCTGGGAGGGCTCAAAAATTGTTCCATATAAATTAATGGTAATTGTTTCTTAGGCTTATGCTATTTTGGTTTATGAAAGGCCTCATAGGAATGCTTTTCTTCTGGGTAGTGGGGGAATCCTATACTAAGACAACTGCTTATGAGCTGGAGAGTTTGTTTTTGAGGGGAAAGGAGAGAACGTGTGTGGTCTTCTTCTTAAGTTTTTTTTTTCTTTCCAGAATATCAGTGACATTTTCTCCTAAACTAAGAATTTAATTTAGTGCAGTACATTATTTCTAAACTTAGGGCAATGATAGCAAAATAACAAACCAGCAGTAATGACAACAGGCAATAGTTATCTATTAGACTTTACCTGATAGCTAAAAATAGATAACATTTCTAAAGGTGTCCGACCCTAAGTAAATACTCATGGTTGATACTGTTAGTTGAATAAATACTGCTGTTGTTGATATTGTTAGCTGAGGGTCTATTATGAATGAATGCCTACCCTACTGTTTGTTGAGTCTCATCAGGCATTTTTTTTTTTTTACAATGTACTTTTCTTTTTTTTTTTCAAACTTTTATTTAAATTCTAGATAGTTAATGTATACGGTAAAATTGGTTTCAAGTATAGAATTTAGTGATTCATCACTTACATACAATACCCAGTGCTCATCCCAATAAGTGCCCTTCTTAATGCCCATCACCCATTTAGCCCATCCGCCACCTACCTTCCCTCCAGCAACTCTCTTTGTTCTATATCCTTAAGTATCTCTTCTGGTTTGGTTCCTTCTCTCTCTTTTATTCCCTCCCCACAATGTACTTTCTATTTATTTTATCTAATACAGTCAGACTTGTAAACAAAGTAAATATCTTATCTTTTTGCAAATGGATTTAAGGTTTAGAAAAATTAAATTAGTTGAACTAAGTTACAGAGGCAGGAGGTCAGACTAAGATGATCTGTGTCCAGTTTTACCTTTAGGACATGAGTGATTTGAATTGTCCCCATAAATTATAGGGAACTTTAAACTTTAAAAATGATCTCTTATGTTATCTTTCACAATAAAAAATTATGGTGATATATTCAACAAATGAGAAGCCACTGAAAAAGGAAACAGGCTTACAAGTTATTAGGACCTAACTCACAGGGTTTGAATCACAATAATTATCCTGTAAGAAAACTGAGACTTATAGACTCAGTTTCCGCAATATCCACTGTTTGCTATTTAAATTGGATATTCTTGAGTTCTGTTACAAACAAAACACTTCCAGCAATTGTCAAGATATAAAAAGGTTCACGGGTTCGTGATATGTTATTCATGGTATGGGTTTTCCAGAATTAATGAGGAAGTGTAAACTTCTTAATTTGTTGTTCTGATACAGCTGAGGGAAAATGCTGCAGTACAATGAACGGGCCCTCAGCCAGCAGGCCATTTCCTAATAAAAACAGTTAGCATTGTGCCATAAACATATGAAAAATAGCTTATAAAACCCCATGCTAGAACTTACTGAACCAAAGGAAACAGAGGATATGATATTTTTTGTAACATCCCCACCTAAAATTAATACCGTCTGTTTTGGGCACCAAGATAATACCAAAAATAGTTTTGATAATCACAGTCCCTATTTAGGCCAGCTTTCCCCTTAAGCATCAGATAGGATAGCCACATAACATAAGGCATTTAAAACATAATCTTAAAAATAGTGTGTCATCAGCCTTAAAATACTCCAGTTTATGGGCCTTTGGGAAATTATTACTTTTCAGTCGACGTAAGTACTTATTTAAATGGGAGTAAATAATAAGAAAAGAAAAACATCCTGGAGGGGCTCGACACAGAAAAGCACACAACATTTAAAGGTAATTAGAAGTCAACATTCATTGAGTCTCTACTTGATGCAAAAATATTACAAACAAGTGTAACGTTATTTAAGGAGTATACCTTTCCTACTCAAAGAAGTCATACACTTCTTTAAAAAAATGATTTTATGAAAGGAATACACTTTTTGGAAATGACAATTATCTGCAACTGCCAGTATCTTGTTACAAATTATTTTAAATCCTATGTACGGGTTTTCCCTGTGATATCTGAAAGTAGAATGTTCCTAAGAAACCTTTCTTAAGCCAAAATGGCATAAGGCGAAGGAGAAATTATCACCAATTTATTTGGAAAAACTTTTGATGATTATCAGAGTTAAAAAATAAACTCTCAGAGGCTTTTCTGATACCGCAGGACACATCTTGCTGATGGATGTACAGAATAAATCAAGATAAAGCACAGATGCTCATAGATAGGGTTCAAAGCTATGGAGCTTGGTGCTGAGATGTGGAGTGTAGTTCCCAGGGAATAAGGGTGGCAGGGCCACACTTGCTGCTTGGGGTATGTGTGGCCTCTATAAAAGCTGGCAGCAAAACAAATGCTGAATGCTATTTTTGCTTTTCATCTTTTTTCTTGAAAGCCCAAATCCTCTTTGGATTTCTTTTAGTTAGCCAAAACAGGTACTAAGTGTAGCTCTTTTGTAAAAGTGAAGTAGCATAGTGTGAACTTTTGAAAACAGGAGAAGGGGTACCTGTGGTAATTTTCTGTAGAAAGCCAAAGCAACTAATAGGGTATTACAAAAACAAAAACAAAAAAACAAAAAACAAAAAAACAAAAAACAAAAAAACCCCAGAAACCCACCCATTAATTAACAAAATCTTTTTATTATCTCTGAATGACGCACACAACAGATACACCAGTCATTTTAGTTACCAACTTAGAAATGGTAATGGCTTTGGAAGCACATTAACTGATTCAGAAGTTTTGGAAGGCTTTTGCAAAGGAGGCAACGTGTATGTGAGCCTTAGTGTGTACCTATTAAGAAAGCAGGAGAAGAAAATGGACATTCCAGATAAAAGCCTTCTAAGAGCCAAGTCTTCAAAATGTGAGATGTGGTTATGTTTTGGGTGACTTTGGCATAGAATTGTGGATTGGGGAGGGATGGGTGAATTGAAAAAGTTAGTTGGGATTTATTTTTCTGTTATAAGTGAAAGCAAATTCAATCTCAAGTACCTTTAACTGAAAAGACAATTAGCTTACGTTACTGACAAATCTAGAGTTAGATATGTGTAAGCATTCAGTCTCTTCTCAACTCAGGGCCTTTCTCAATTAGCAAGATTTGGTTTCTTTCTCTGCATTGCTCAGCTCTGCTTCTTGTCTGTTGGGTTGAGATTTTGCCAGACATTCTCCTTATAATGGTGTGGGCTTTCTGGCTTACGTTCCTTCCCAATTCAAATCTGGAGGAAAGAGAGCAAACCTCTTTTTGATCACTCCCAAGCTTGACCTGTAATTCATTCTGATTGGATCCATTAGGTCAGATTCCCACTTCTGATTCAACACTGCAGTGTACCATTGGCCAAGTGTGTGGTGACACCCCAGTCCTGGAGATAAGGATAGAGACCTACGTCAATAACAGAGGTCATGGGTCATGGCAGTTGAAAAACAACAAAGATCCCCTAGAGACTGCCCCTTTGGCTATTTCACATACAAACACAATCTTATGCTTAAATTCCTTGCTCCCAGTTATGGTATTCAGCTCCAGGTCTATGCCTCTGGTTAATTTCAATTCTTGTTCATTAGGTCTGGATGTAGTTCCTCATGGTTCAGCAAACTAACAGAAAATTTGCCTCTATACAATAACTTATCATTTGCAAAACACAATGACAGAGAAAATAAATATTTGCAATAAAACTTTCGTTGGATGAGGCAAATGGGAAAGAAAACACAATGGCCAAGAGTCCATACGATATTTAATATCTGGCTCAAAAAAATTGCAAACATTCTTTGTTCTTTCTCTGGTGCTAGAAGGAGTTGTTTTAAAACAGTTGGCCTGATGCTTCTTTTCTGAGTGGTTTTCTTTATTTTTTTTGGTTTTTGGTTTTCCTTATTTTTTGTCTTCAGTAGTCAAATGGGAGATGTACCTGTGGGGTATGCCCCACCCCCTTCCATTTTGACGGGATAAGGAATTTGGGATATGTCTTAGGATTTTAATTGTAGCCTATAGCTTTCCAGTGACGATGGGACAACTCTCTTAATATGTTAGTGGGCTTTCGGGGTGCCTGGGTGGCTCAGTTGGTTAAGTGTCTAACTTTGGCTTAGGTCATGATCTTGTGGTTCGTGAGTTCAAGCCCTGCATTGGGCTCTGTGCTGACAGCTTGGAGCCTGGAGCCTGCTTCAGATTCTGTAATTCCCTCTCTCTCTGTTCCTTCCCTGCTCTCTCTCTCTCTCTCTCTCTCTCTCTCAAAAATAAAGATTTTAAAATAAAATAAAATAAAGTAAAATAAAATAATAAAATAAAATAAAATAAAATAAAATAAAATAAAATAAAATAAAATAGAAATGTTAGTGGGCTTTCAATCTATGTGTTCCAGACAATTACATGGGCTACAATCAAATGCCAGAAATGTCTTCAAGCCAGTTGTTGTATTTGAACCGGGCCCCATATTTTTTCTCTTACTAGTTTCTAGCCACATTACTCTGTCCATCCCCTTCATCTAATTATCTAAACCTTGCTTCTGCCTTAGGACAATTTACCACATTGACTGGGTTGGGAGATGGAACTGATCTGACTCTTGTTCCCAAGTACATGTTATGTGGCATCTTTGAGGTGGGGTAAGCATCCTCTTTCCTAAGTTTAAATTAAGAGTTTGTTTGGAGGAGCCTGATGAAAATGGCTTTTCACAGGTTTTAATATTATTTCCTCCTATTGTTTCTACTTCCCTGCTTTTGCTGGCAGTAACTTTAGTTTGGAAGAGGGAATTCAGCTTTCTAAGCTTTAAGTTTCTCAGTGACCTTGAATAGGTCTCAGGCAAGAAAGGTATTTCATAGTAAAGTCATTTTTGTTTTTCCTGTCTGCACTCAAGTGAACCAATTTCAACATAAGCTTGTCTTTTTTTTTATAGGACTTATGAAGAACTGTAGGAACAAGAACCACGTTCTGAAATCCTACATTTTTCATATCAAGACCAGGAGTGCTGTTGCTTCAGTAAGGATAAGTTTGAACACCAAGCTAAAATGGTGTTTTATTTCTATTTCTAGCCTCTGTAACCAAATTACAAATACTAGCATCTCCCCCCAACAGAGGTGTGAGAGTTCTCCCCTCTCCTTGATTCTGTCCGTTATGAATTCGGTGTCCTTCACTTGCAAGGCTCCATTCTTACTTCCAGCTTTTGTATCTTTTGATGGCGAGTGAGAGAAAATATAATCCAAAGTACTCTATCACAAAGAAAGTGTATTAACTCATAACTGAACAGTCCAGGGCTTGCTTGATCTTGGGGCATGTCAAGAGGACCAAGTTTTCTTTTGTTCATGTTTTAGATTCACATTTTCTGTGTTGATTCCTTTTTTAGATAGCATTATAGTTTTGTGCCATTTTTTGCTAAACTGGAACCACAGTTCTTTTTTCTCTGTGATTCTGGATTAGGGTTTGTCACAAGTGAAATGCAGCAAGATTTGGAAAGTGGAAGTGAAGCTGTAGGCATTAAACTTTGAAAGTCCGTGTAAGATGCCAAGTGATGTTGTTGACTGCACATGTGGAGTTTTTGTTTTAGCTTGTTGATATGGGACAGCCATGTGGCCTGTAACTCTTTTACCACCTGACGCATTGGAGGAGGTGAGAGATAGGCTCAGGTTCCAGTGTGCCCTTGTGTTCCACTTATTTTTGTGGTTTCCAACAAGAGTTCATGGCTCCCAATTTTCTCTCATTCTCTCCCCCACATTTCATGCCAAGTTTTACTTCTTGGATGTCCATTTCAGGCCTATCACCAGACTTAGAGGCAGTGTCCTTCCCATGGGTTTCTTCAGCACCCCCTCTCAGTCATGTAATGTCTTATCTTAGCAATAAATACCTTATTCTAGATTGCTTATAGTTGTTCCATTCCCTGGTCAAACCCTAATATTACAGATAGACTGTCTTCTTGCACTCATGATATGACAAAAGAAACTTCAACTGATGTTTTCCCAGGTTCAAGTCCAGTGGAAAAGGCTTGTGTCTCTTTTATGTCTTATTGGGTCATCTTGGTCATCATTAATCTTCTTATCAATGTTTGTGACAAGATGCTTATTGGCTAAGCCTGGTCCATATTTCCACCCTTAAGTTTATCACTGTGGTCTAGGGAATTCAGTGTGTTGATTGGCTAATTTTGAGTCACATGCACCTTTTCTAAAAAAGTGCATTCATTGAGTGACCAGAGGTTTATTTCCAAGAGTTCAAGATGTTGCTGTCAGAGAGAGAGAGAGAGAGAGAGAGGGAGAGAGAGAGAGAGAGAGAAGGAGGGAGAGGAGACACAAAACATTCATTACAGAGTGGACTATAATCTGTAGAGGTCTTGAAAGTCTGGACCTATTTTATAGTAATGGAGAGTCACTGAGAATTTCTAAAAAGTGGGACCTTACATAATCCAATAGACTTCTAATTCCTCAATGTCGAGAACAATATTTCATTTGGTTTTTTCTCTACTCTAGCATTGTGCCTACAACATGTTGCTCAAAAAATCATTGGACTGTTGAATAATATGACCTATGTTTTTTGAAAGGTGTTCAGATACTGTGTGGAGTCTAGACAAGTGGGAAGTAATTGAGCTAGCATTATGGACTTGCCTAGGTAATAGATACGGACGGAAAGAGAAGGACACTAGGCTGGAATTCTGGGATATACCAATGTTTCAGGGAAAAAAAAACAGTGGTGATAAAGGAGAATGAGAAATAGTAAAAACGTATAAAGAAAACTGGAGTAAGTCTTTTTTGCAACTTCATTAAACTAGTACATGGACTGGCACTCAGGAAAATTGAATGTCTATATGCTTAAGCAATGTTTGAATGTTTGAATGCATTCATGGTAGTGCATGGCTCTGAATAAATAAATGAGAAATGGATTTTTTTATAAGAAGGAAATGTTTGAATTAATAACCAAACATAACAGGACAGTACTTTATTTAAAAATAAAAACATCTCAAAAAATTAAAAAAAAAAACAACTCTAAAGACAAGAAATGAATAAAACATGTCCTTTCTTGGGGAAAAAATTATATGAAGATTTGATACTCTATCCAAGTTTATCCATTAAGATATATGTAGGAGTCTAATTTTCACTAAGTCTGTTAACATTCTGGGACACTCCAATTTTGCTATTTATCAGTAATACATTAAAATGTCTCCTAACGGGACGCCTGGGTGGTTCAGTTGGTGAAGCCTCCGACTTCGGCTCAGGTCATGATCTCACAATTCGTGAGTTCGAGCCCCGCGACAGGCTCTGTGCTGACAGCTCAGAGCCTGGAGCCTGCTTTGGATTCTGTGCCTCCCTCTCTCTCTGTCTGTCAAAAATAAATAAACATTAAAAAAAATTTTTTTAAAAAGTAAATAAAATAAAATGTCTCCTAACAAGAAACTCACATATCATACATAAATCTGCTGTTCTTTCATAGTTACTTCTGACTTTTAGAATTCATCTTTTTAAATTAGTTCCGAAGTATGCATTTAACCAGGGCCACCACCTAAACAGAGAACCTCAGGGAAATTTAGGGTTTGTGGTTTGTATTGCAG
The DNA here is from genome assembly GCF_018350195.1 of Panthera tigris. Lineage (NCBI taxonomy): Eukaryota > Metazoa > Chordata > Mammalia > Carnivora > Felidae > Panthera > Panthera tigris. Next base: position 69,522,542 of record NC_056663.1, read on the forward strand.
CTTCTCAGGAAGATAGCATGAAGATGTGTAATATCTTTGTGTTGTCTTATGGATTTATTACTTATGGATATAGTGATCTATTTTCTCATGGCTTGACTCTATAATTACAGACATTTAAAAACAAATCATGTCATGATTGGTCCAGGAATTTCAACCATAAAATTGTCAAGTATCAATTATACAATTCAAAGCATTATATAGATATTAGAGTATTGTTTTGTTCTCAGAACATCAGCAATTATGCACAACAATTATTGCCATGCCACATATTTTTTAAATCCCTTTAGTAAGATAATGCCTGCCTTTACTGATAATAGTATTTTATCTATCCTTTGTTCTTTCTGCCCAAGGTATTAAGTTACCAGTTCTCAGAGTGGTTTTTTTCCCCCTGTGATTAAGTTTTGTTAAAAAAAAAAAAAAAGTTGACATGCAAAAAAACCCCCAAAAAACCAGAAACAAACAATAAAACCCACAATCGTCTGCCATGATAAAGCAGAAGTCAAAACAAAAAAACAAAAAAGGGGCTAGTGACAAACTATAAACTGCTAGTTAGAGACTATCCACGAAGTAGGATAATGTTAGTGACATGTTTCAGTGCCAAGAACATCAAAAGAATTACAGTGACTCTCAGGCTCTTCTTCACATATGATTTCTAGGTCAGTTCTTTTAATACACATATTAAAAAAAACTCTGATACTATGTAAGACAAAATTCAAAAAGTGTAATTTGTAAAGCAAAAGCAGCTACCAAAAATATCAAATTCTTATCAATCTGATATTTGAGATAAAAAAAAACATTTAAAATTATCATTGTGGATGATTATAAGCCATTGGAAAAATAACAAAGATGAGAACCCTATGTTCTAAAATTGATAGAGTTGTTTCAAAGGCAAACTGATATAATTGGTTCCAAGCCCTACGTGATTCCATGATTAAACAATAACACAAAAATGAACTAAGACTTTAACATAGAATTATATAGTTCTATATATAATTATATAGAAAAAATTATAAAGTCACATTTAAAAAATTATAAAGTCACATTTAAAAAAAACAGAAGGAGGAAGAAAAGAAAAAAAGGAAAGAAGGAATTAAAATAAATGAATTTAAAAAACAAGAAAATATAGTGGAACTGCAAAGGAAACATGAGTTAATTCTTTGGGAAAAATGGAATGTTAAATTTCTGGAAACTATAATCATGAAATACAGATTTTTATGAGACAGAAGGAAATACAAAACATGTAAGTAGGATATTAAAATTATAAGATAATACTGTATACTCCCCAATGCTAATACATCTGAAAATTTCTATGGAATAAATGATCTGGTGGGCAATATAAACTTCTAAAATACGCCAGGAAATAGGAAATAAAATGAAAAAATACATGTTGAAAAATTATTTCCACATAAAACTCTAAATAAAAACAGATGATTTATTACAAATTTACAAGGAACAGATTTAACATTTCTATGCCAAATCATGTGGTTGAGAGCATAGAAAAGGATAGAAGATTATCCAATTCAGCCTTTGAAGGTAATATGGTTCTGAAAGGATAATTATTTTTATGATTGCAAATGTGAAAATTCAAAATAAAATCCTAGAACATTGTGTAAAAAAGTAAACCCTATTTTCAAGTAATTGTATTTCACAAGAAGATGGTTAACAATTAGAAACATAAGACAGATATATCTCTATATAGGTATATACATAGATCTCTCTCTATATATATATTCAATAAGAAAAAAAGAGATCATTTCGACAGAGGCTAAAAATGTATTTGATAACATTCAATACCTACTACTTTTTAAATCTCCTAGAAAATGAGGAACAGGAAAATCCTTTGTTTCCAGTCTTTCCCCCTGACCACCCACTCTTGTGCTTCTACTCTGTTGTCTATTGTTACTAAGATCTCTATGTCAAACATCTAGCTCTAGCCTGACTTTTTAGCCTTCTGGTTCCATTCTCTACCAATACCCAGGACAGCTATTTGCATTAATTCAGGTTTTCAATCCACGTATCCTACAACTACATCCTTTGGGCCTCCTCACTCCCCATCTTCACTTACTTTTAGCCTAGTTTAGATTGCAAGGTGAATGAATCATCATACTCCCTTGTAAACAGATTAATCTCCATTATTATCCTCTTATCCCTTGGAATAACTGTCATTTCATTTTGAGTTCACCACAATCCTGAGACACTCTCAACTCCTGTGATAGTTCTACTCAGTTTCCCATAACCGGAGACGATCTTACCCCAAAATTCTCCCACCACCTCCAGCAAGACTCACAGTCAGAAGATTTAGTTTCTAACTCATGGACTGATTAGATGCAGACTATCGGGACTTCTTCTACTCACCTAAAAATATAAAAGCTTAGGGGCACCTGGGTGGCTCAGTCGGTTAAGCTTCTGACATTAGCTCAGGTCATGACCTTGTGGTTTGGTTCATGAGTTCAAGCCCTGTGTAGGGCTCTGTGCTGATGGCTCAGAGCCTGGAGCCTGCTTCGGATTCTGTGTCTCCCTCTCTCTCTGCTGCTTCCCCGTTCACAAATTGTCTCTCTCTCTCTTTCTCTCTTTCTCAAATATAAATAAACATTAAAATTTTTAAATATATATATAAAAGCTTACCTGTTTTTGTATACCTAATTCTTCATTCCACCTGTTAAAATGGGAGATGTATCCTTTTTCCAACCAGGCCAACATCTCCATCAGAGTTTTGTCCCCTTTGAAACACAAATCTAACTTTCTTCATTCTACTTGTTAAAACGGAATTACCCCTGCTCTGACCACAGGCAGACTCCTCTGTTCAATTGAATTGAATCCTTTGGGCCTTCTCAGGGGCTTGTCTCCTGCCGCTGTGCAAAGCACCCTTTCTTTCCATCCAATTGGTTCATTCTGATGGAAATACAATAGGTCCTTTAAAAACTAGGTGTTTTTTAAATTATTATTATTTTAATGTTTATTTTTGACAGAGAGAGACAGAGCATGAGCAGGAGAGGAGCAGAGAGAGAGGGAGACACAGAATCCGAAGCAGGCTCCAGGCTCCAAGCTGTCAGCACAGAGCCGGACGTGGGGCTCGAGCTCACAGACCATGAGATCATGACTTGAGCCCAAGTCGGACGCTCAACAGACTGAGCCACCCAGGCGCCCCCAAAACTATGTGTTTTTAAAAAGCAACCAAGATCACAGCAAAAATAAAAAGTTGACCCATGTAAATCTAGTTTCTCTATATCCTTCTCAACACTTGTTGCCATCAAATCGCTACTTCTTGGGGGGCCTGGGTAGCTCAGTCGGTTGAACATCTGGCTTCGGTTCAGGTCATGATCTCACAGTTTGTGGCGTCGGGCTCTGTGCTGACAGCTTAGAGCCTGGAGCTTGCTTCTGATTCTGTGTCTCCCTCTCTCTCTCCTCCTCCCACGCTCCATGCTCTGTCTCTCTGTCTCCTTCAAAAATAAATAAAAACCTTTAAAAACAAAATCGCTACTTCTCATTAATTTTTTTGTCCTCCTTGAAAATGTTTTTACTCTAATTTTTTTGAGAAAGCAACACATGACAATGGCACAAAATTCAAGTTGTACTCAATGTTAAACAGTACAAAGTAAGAAATTTTTCTATTATTATCTCCAATACTCAGGTTTCTCTTTCTTGAAATGATTTTGATTTTGTTGTTTTGCACAAAGTGAAGCACCCTTTACTTTTCCACTTGATAATTTATCAAGGAGGGGCATCAGGGTGGCTCAGTCAGTTAAGTGACCAACTTCGGCTCAGGTCATGATCTTGTGGTTCATGGGTTCGTGCCCCGTGTCGTGCTCTGTGCTGACAGCTCAGAGCCTGGAGCCTGTTGCAGATTCTGTGTCTCCCTCTCTCTCTGCTCCTCCCCTGCTCGCTCTTTGTCTCTCTCTGTTCAAAAATAAATTAGCATTAAAAAAATTGTTTTTAAACATAAAAAAAAATTATCAAGGAAGTCTTTCATGGAAGTACATAGGTAAGTCTCATTCCTTTTAAAAACTTCATGGTTTGCTATCCCATAAATGCCACTCTGAAAGTCTTTGTATTTTTATGGTGTATGTTTATAGAACAAACTCTTAAAAGTGGATTATAAAATAAAATATATGTTTATTTACAGTTTTGATAGATGTGAAACTGCCTTCCTGGGAGTTGTACCAATGCATGTTCATACGAATGCTGAGAGACTGTTGCCCCATGCCTTTCCTAATTCAGTGTATTAGGGAATTTTGCTTTTTGCCAAGAGCGTTAAATGAAAACTTGATAGTCAAATGGAAGTTTTTAAGACAATTTTATTTAAGTATAACTGATATACAAAGAACCGCTCATGTGTATAATTTGGTGAGTTTGGACACATGCAAACACATGGGGTCCATCATCACAATCAATGTCCTAGACATAACCAACATATCCCAAAGTTTCGTTGTATCGATCCCCCTCTCTTCTGTGGTATTAACACTTAGCATCAGACCTTCCCTCTTAATAAATCTTGAAGTGCACAATCCTGTACTTTTAACTATAGGCACCACGTTGTCAAGCAGATGGGAGTTGATCAATGGACATAAAGTTTCAGTTATGCAGTCTCTAATTCACTTTTTTATGATTGAAGTTGATATCTTCAATGTTTTACTTCTTTTTTTTTCTGTGAATTCATGTGTATGCATTTTTTAAAAATGGGTTGCTGATAATTTTCCAGCTGATTTGTATGGACAGTACACACATTTAAGAGAATTAACTTATTAGCATATGTGTTACTAAAAACTCTAAGTTACTAAGTTTGTAATATTTTTTTTCTTGCTATGGAGAACTGTTTAATTTTGATGAACTCAAACTTATAAATATTTTCTTTAATAGATTCTGCACTACGCATAGAAAGGTTTTGCTCTATGCTTAGAAAGATATTTTAAAATCAAGAATAAAAGAGAATTTTTCAGTGTTTTTCTTGTGTATTTTATGGTTTAAATTTTGGACTTGAATTTTTTAAATTTTATATTTAATTTTGAGAGGGAGAGAGAGAGATAGAGAGAGAGAAAGGATCTGAAGCAGGCTTCAGGCTCTGAGCTATCAGCATAGACCCTGACATAGGGCTTGAAATCACAAACCGTGATATCATGACCTGAGTCGAAATCGGATGTTCAACCAACTGAGCCACCCAAGTGCCCCTAAATGTTTTACTTATTAAAAAATTGGTTTTTCTGAAATTTATTTACTGTAAAGATTGGAAGAAGGAAGCTAGCTCATTTATTTTCTCCAGATTCTATCTAATTATTCAGTACCATTTAATCAAATCAGTATGGCTTCTCTGTTATATCAATTATTTGTGGGGAGTATCAATATTTCCTGTTGTTTTATAATGTGTTTAATATCTTATATGATCTTCATTCTTCTGTTATGCCTCAGATTTTCCTGGATATTGTTGCAGTTTAAATTTTTCTATATAGACATTACAATCAACTTGAAAAACTTCTTGACAAATTGTGGAATAAATTATTAGGACCCAGTTACATGAACGCATTATCTTAGGGAAAATGATATATTTATGATGAGTCATTTCATCAAAGAACAAGCAGAGTAGAAATTTCAGCGTGTTTAATTTCTCTTTTATAATTTGGGTCATTTTACTTAACATTTCATTAATATAGATTTTGTGGAGCTTTGGTTAGACTCATTCATAAGTTGATGCTACCTGGAATTTTTAAGAGTTATACTTTCCAGCTAATTATTATTCCCATCACTATTTCACTCAAGTAGTTTTTGTCCCTCCCAGTCACTGAGATGTGTCTTGTCAAGCTAACCCTGGCCTCTCTTTTGCGCAACCCAGGAGTCATTTTCTCTTTCTTTATTTGATTTCCAGCAGCATTTGACCATGTAACCAATCTCTCCTCCTTGAAAATCTTCCCTTTCATGGCCTCTTTGACCTCATATTCTGCAGAGTTTTAAAAAGCTAACTTACCAGGAACCTTTTCTTGGCCTACTTTGCTCTTCTTTTCTCTTTACCTGACTTTCAAATGTTGTAGTGCCCTTGGGTCCTTTTCTCTTGTCTAGCTACATTCTCCCCTGAGTGATTTCATTGGGCCTTCCACATGCTCTCTTATCTGTTGTATTCAGAATCATTGTTAGAGACTTCTAGATATTGAAGACTATCATCCCTCTGATGGATTGTTTCCCTGAAAAAAAAAATGCCCATAAACCTCTGAAAGAAGGTACATACATGCTTAAAAAAAAAAATTCTCAAAAGGGATAACTGACTCCTTCAGACACATTATGTGAGCTGCAATGTTCACATCTGAGATGAAAAAACTGGCAAAATGGTGTGCAATTTGATTTTGTAGCAAGAACCGAGTAATATAACTTCTGCTCTGAAAGCTCTCCAAATTAGTCTAAATTCATTAGCAAGCAACAATTTGTATCATCTTCACTTTTCTCTTAATTAACCAAGATTTATACTTCACGAAAAACTCTTCTGCATCTCTATACAAGAAAAACACATGAACCCATGACTAAGCTAAGAAAAAAATAAGTTACCTCACTTTTTAAAACAAACACAGGTGGCCCTATTCCCTGAGTTTTATAATCTAGAACCCTGACCTCAGGATTTCTGTCAAGGATTGATGATTATTTTGTATCTGATAATTGCTTATGCTGCAGGTGGCAGGTGTATTCTGACCTGAGTTTCAAACGCAACTACGGAGGAAATGTCACATAAGAGTGTCCAACTCATCCTGCAAGGAAAAGAGCAGGTGGGGTGGCTGGGTGATTCAGTCAATTATGTATCTGACTTTGTTTCAGGTCATGATCTAAAGGCTCAGTTCCTGAGTTTGAACCTCAATCTGGCTCTCTGCTGTCAGCGTAGAGCCTGCTTCGGAACCTCTCTCTCTGCCCTGCGCTGGTGTACATGCAAGTGGTCTCTCTGTCTCTCTCTCTCTCAAAAAACAAATAATAAACGTAAAAAGAAAATAGCAGGGGATTGAATCTAGTCCAAATACGACTACAGACTAAGTTTTCCAGGGAAAAAAGAACCCTGATCAGAAAAACCTCAGTTAGCCGAAAGGGAAAACTCAGAAAGAGAGAGCAACTCCTCACTTCTGGGACTGGTCTGGTACTATCAGTTAGGCTGGGCTGGTGCCCTGAGCTGGTTTGATCCTTGCAATGAGGCCTGTGTTTATCCTTTGATCATAAACAATTTCATAGAACATCTCCATCAGACAAAACCCCTCTGTGACCGGGATAAATCAAGACAAAAGCAAGATCACTAGTAATAATATCCGAGCATTGAAAAAACATAAACAAAAGAGCAAACCATTCCCTTGCCCTGGCTAAGACGAGTATCTGCTGCTGCTTCTCCACTTATAGACTCAGGTTCAGTCTAGTGCTCCCTGCTTCCAGATAAGATGTGTAAGATAAACAATCATATCTCAAAAACAGAAAAAAAAAAGATAAATAATCATAGATTTACTCCTGCTTCCTGTTAGCATCTAATCCGTAGCAAAGACCACGTTTTCAAACCCTCCCCCAAATCATCTAACATGGGCTCAAATTCATTAATTGTGAGTTTTAGGAATAAAAATTTAAAATTAATAAGCTAGGGAACCATAAGGAGATAAGAATTCTTAATAAAAATTATGAAACTGTAAGGAGTTTATAACTATGTACCTACTTATTAAGAATAGTGAGTGCATCATCTCATGTTCAATAGAAGGGAAGGAAAATGAAAGCATTTTCAATTGAAAAAACCATAATCAAGTGCTAGGATCATTGTATTGAACGAATACACTAAGTATACAGTAAAGACCAAATTGGTGCATGGCATGGGTCTCAAGATTTCAGTAATAATTTTCAATAGGAACAGAATTTCTATCACTTAATGTTCTACTGCTTTATGACATTTTATATTGGTGTTTGTAGTGTTATTTGATTTTTCACACGTTCATTTTTTCATACTAATTATATTTACATTATTGAAGTCTAGTGCCTCAACAAGTATTTTCCTTATCATGTTTTATACCTAGCACAAGGATTTTTTACATTGATTCATTTCAATATTATTTACTGATTCACTTTAGTATCTTTTAGAATTATGTTATTTTTTTTTTTCAAAATTAGTACTCTTTTGCATGTGTTATGGGTCAAATCGACACATGTGATACCAAATGATCAAACGCAGAAAGAACTAACCTTGTTCAGTTAAATATTTAAATGTATAAAATAACAGAAAGGAAATGTTCTTTGCGGCTGCACCAACTAAAGGCCATTCTGTTGTTAAGAATATTCTTTCGTGCAAAGTGAAAATCCACCAAGGCTGAAAATAAATATATTTAGAAGTCCCTAATCCACTGAAAGACAAGTGCCTTTATCATTTTTAAGATCTAATGCAGATTGGCTTATCTGGCGTTGTCTCTTTCCTGGCTAACACTTTACTTGCTCCTCCACACTCATGCTGTTTTAATTAATCTTACCAGTTGCAATAGCTTGATTTTCTGGAAAAAGAAATGAGCTGTTTTGTTCTGTAAACACTTTCTGTGGGTGCTTGGACACATGAGGAGATGAATAAACAAGCGATAGATCTTTTCTAACTCATACTACTTGTTTACCAAGCGCAAACAGAAGATGAAAGTGGCTTTGTTTTAATTCCTATCTTTTCTTCAGAGGAAATGTCCAACCATGACTGTTCATTGTTTATAAAAGTCGCAAGGAATTAGTTTTTTTCAGAGCTGATGATTGTGTTTTGAAAAGGAAATGTGAGAAAAAAGGAATGTAGCTAAGAGACAGAAATACCATTTTGGGGCTGTATTGTTGTATTTAATTCCACAAATCTCCAGTACAGTTCCCTTCTTTATATTGTTTCTGGTAAAAACTTGGACAATATTTTTCTCATCAGTTTTTGTCATAACCACTGTCTACTCTTTTTTTTTAATTTTTTATTTATTTTTTTTTACTCTTTTTTTTTTAAATAAGTTTACCTGTGATGCTAAGAAATCTATTAAGCTGACATATTTTTAATTTTCTGATTTTAAATTATTTGATATAATTTTTTGTTATATTTTGTTATAATTCTGGTTTTGTATCATCACTGTCTAAGCATAGGAATACTGGGCATTGAGTTCATTTTGGTCAATAAATGGGAATACACTTTAAATGCAAAGATAATGAAAATCTTATATGTTGTATTAAGCCATTTGGACTGCATTCTGGAGATGAATGAAGATTTACTACAGATATTTAGGTAGTGGAGTAAAATCATGGTGTCTGTGTTAGCATTCTGATAACAATACAGTGTTTTCAAGAGGACTGCTAGGAAGTCACTACAAGGTGACCATAGTTACCATAGGTGACATATTCAGGACTCTTTGAAGTGAGGAAAGATTCAAGAAATGTTTATTAAATAAAAGTAGCGGGGCTTAGTGATCAGTTATTTGGGAACATGAGGGGGGAAAAACAATCTCTGTGTCCTAGTTTATGTCTATTTTAAGAAACCCTCAAACCAATATTACTTTTTTCTTCTCATGCAGATAAATGTAAAACCTGTAAGGATATCAGAGGTTTTTATTTTACATTTTTGTGTGTTTCTCAATTTCCAAATGGACCAGCCAGTTCTAAGCCTCAAACACATCTACTTACATGGTAAGTCCCCTTGTTTCCCCTTTAATTTCTAAATTCCAAGGAAACAAGCTACCGCATGGCCAGGGGGATTCCATAGGCACTAAGCAGAGTCAGTATTGCACAGCCATAGTCAATATTAGAAGGGTGACATTATAAAGCAAACACTATTTTACTTATTTAATTGACCATTTTAGCATTTGGTTACTCTTTGTGTTTTATTTTCAAAGAAACACCTGCGAAACTTTATGTTTTCTGGGATCTTAAAGCCCCCTAGAATAAATACTGATACAATACTAAAGAATCAGGACTGCCACTGCATTTGAACATGAATTTCAATGTGTAGAGTGAGAGTAGGCATGTCACTCACAAGCAAAATTTGTTATCTTTTCAGAATCTTATTTTGATGTTGAAAGAGTTGGATATTCATTTAATGAATTTGTGAGTATGTATATACAGCAAATTGAAAATCAAAAAAATGCAGGTTATTAGATTTTCCTATTAATATATTAAAAAGATAAAAATACTTTAAAATATTTTCTATTAGTAGCAGTAGACACTAAAATTTTAAGTTATTTTTTGCCTTTATAAACATTTGTGTTTCTTAATGACCCAGAAAATAATTACATATTTAAAGAGATATAAATCTGTTTTGTTTTTACCGCCCTAGATGGGGAAACAAAAATTATTGGGAAACATCTGGTATCTCTGAAGAAGCAGAAATCCCACAGAAATTCTCCATTGACCTATTGCATAATTACTTCTTTAAAAAATTGGAACTACCATATTTTTGGGGAAAATACCCATAAAAGTATAGAATTTCATTTCTTGAGAATGCCTGAGTAAGTTCATTGTCCACTCAAAGCCAAATCAGTCAACTTTCCAAAAGATAACAGGGTAGTGCGTCTTTTTATTCCAAGATGATGCAAAACCAAGGCTTTAAGATTCACAGAAACATTTTGGGGAAAGCTCTGGTCCTTTGCTATCTCTAGAACTTTCAGTCTTCTTTTATCCTGGATTAGAAATCAGCATTTGAATTCATGTCTTTTCTCTGATCTTTGCTGCCCTCTACTGACTCATATTGCATGCCTTTTTCTATTTAAATCCACTTAATCTATATCTAATTAACTCAATTATTGTGCTGAATTAAGTATTTATGGAAAACCAACGTTTAAAGATTTCCAATATACAGAAAAAACATCTCCCTTGCCTTAAAGTTAACCCTACTGGTCTAAGGAATAAACTGGATGGGTTACTCACCATAAATGACAAAATGGTTGAAAAGAGAAATAGTATTGCAATTTATTAAAATAGCAAAAGCATAATTTGACCTACTATCTTAAGAGACGGGGCAATACAAAAATACTTAATGGAGTCATACAAATTTTTCACATCTTACACCAAATAATGCCATGTTGGATACAATTATTACCTAAGAAAATAATAAAAAATATAAAAAAGACCAAGTATTTTTACTAGGATGATAATGACTTTGATATAAAAAACACACAAAATTAAAAATTAAAGATGTATACTATGGATGAAATTGAGAAGTCCTTATAAGTGTGTGTGTGTGTGTGTGTGTGTGTGTATTTGTATAGATATTTATATGTATACATATACGTATAAAATTGTGTGTCATGTTGCCATTAAAAATTTAAAATATACAGATTTTATATGGTAATAATCACATGGTATTTTCAGTTATATAAAATATAGAATTTAAAGTATAAAACAAAGTAGCATGTAAAAATGAATAAAATAAAATTCAGAAAGGAGTTACCACTTGTACATGAAACGTGAATTTATATTTTTGTGTAACTGATTTGTTTTTACTGTATGGATGAATAATTATGCATGAAAAATAAATTAAAGAAAGTGGCATGTGCCTGCATGATAGGGCTTGGTGAAATATTATCAAGTATTATTTCCATTTAACCTTGCTTGGGTCACAGCTGAGGCTTATGGATTTAGAGTGCTGGGCTGAATAGCCACCTGGCTATTATGAAAAATTCATAGTCTCAGGCAAGATTTCAATCACTGCTGCATCTCTAAAGGTGATAAATAAGAAGCCTACCTTTATTCACACAGATGCCCAAGATGGCAACATCTATAATGTGATGCCTAAAATGATTTAATGAAAAAGAGAAACAAAACTTATCTTTGGTGAATTCTAAAGCTTTTATTTAATTTGGTCTACTATTAAAATTGTCCTACCAGTTTAAGTTCGGAGGTCATTATTCAATTCATAACACCACCAAGCTCTTCATACGATTTTAAAACCAAATGGGTGAATAGTTGAAATTATCCTTCTGTTCTATTTTTTTTGAAACTTATACCTCCACAATTCTAGTTTTTCCTCTTAGAAATATTCATCTATGATGCTTCCTTTTGTTGCTTCCTTTTCTTTCTCCCTTACAGTGGCCATTTCTTAAAGTTTTCTCCTCCATCTTTCCATTTCTATCTCTATGTTCTTATTCTCCTCAAGCCTTAAGAATGATCTCCCTGACTGCTTTTCTCACCCCCATTCTGCATTTCTAGTGGTCTCCCACACGCAGATACTTGTTTCACTCTCACTTCCAACATGTGTAAAATTAAGTCCCCCTCAAATAAATTGGAAGGATGGTACCTATCACTGAGTTCAACGCCCTCCTTTTCTGGATACAAAACTGAGGCTACAAAAGCAAATTTACTTGACCAAGCTCACACATCAATTGGGAGTGCAATGAGAAATAGAAATCATATTGTCTAACTGCCAATCAGTCTGGGATTCTTCCTTCCACACCAAACTCCTAATTCCCTGGCTAATTTCAGATTTCCTCTCCTACATGATTCTTTCTAAAATTATCTTCAGTCATCCAGGTATGAAATAGTGGTTTAAAACAAATTATCCTTCTTTGTTCCAAAATCTGGTCGTTCTCCATTCCATCGATCCCTTCATTCTTTTTTTACAATAACATCTGTACCTCTCAAAAATTTTTCAGTCAAATCAATTAATATCAAGAATTCTACAGGGCCTAAAACAAAACATGATGGGCCATATCTACATTTCTTTCCCATCCTTTATTTCTGTTCTAAAAGGCAGATGGTCTTGAATCTTCTACATATTTTTTTCCAGATTCACTTCCATGTATCTTAAAAAATGAGTATATGCTATTATTTTTCAATTTTCTATTTAGTTAGGTAATAACTCTTTTCTTCTTTCTCTGAAAGATAAAAAATTATTTCTCTAAAATATTAAAAATCTTCCATTCTCATCCTTTTCTGAACATAGTAATGTAATTATTTCAGTTTTTGATTAAATTAACATTTAGCATTTTCATTACTGGATCTAAATAAATGTTATTCACATTTGAGTCACATAAGTGTTTTGTGATTATGTCTTTTTTTTCTGTGTAACTTTTGGTTTTCTCAGAAATATCTAATTGTTTTATTTTCATTTGTTAGATTTTCTCTGTACCAATTACTATGTTTCATCTATAAACACCTGGAGAGAAAAGTAACTCCTTCCTCCACACATGAAACCTATCAGATGAGTAATCTTTTTGTTTTGCTTTGTTTTGTTTTATTCTTAGAACCTTCCTCCCTGGAATCCTTCTGTAACAACTTATGTAGGCACATTGTTCTCTAGAATTGCTGAAGAGCTGTTCTCCTGGCCTTCCCTTCACAGTGGCTGTGGGAGTTTCTCATACTTCTCTCCTCTTCTAAACCTGCTGCTAGAATTCCAAGTTTCCTGCTTTTTGGTTATTTCATTTAATGAAGTCAATCTTGCTGTAGTTTCCTGAGAAGTGTATGGGAGATAAATTTTTTTAGAGCTCGCCCATATGAAAAGCTCTTATTCTACCTTCTCATTTGATTGATCCTTTGTCTGGATTCAAAATCTAGATCGAAAATCATTTTTCACGGAACATTGAAGGCATGATTCTGTTTTCTTTTTGGCTTTAAAGTTGCTGTTGAGAAGTCTGAGACCATTCAGATTGCCTGTTTTTTCTCTACATCTCACTTTCCTGAAATTCTGCAATACTGTGCTTTGCTGTGAAAATCTTTTAACTCATTGAGGTGGATGCTAATCAATTTACTTTGATTTTTAAAGCCAGACAGTTCAGTCCTCGGTGTTTTCTTATTTCTTTCTATGTGATTTTTTTCTTTCAAAATTTCTTTTGTCTTTTTATTTGACTGAACTTTAAGATTAAATCTCTAAAATTTTATGTCTTACCTATCTTCCATTTTGCCTTTTGGTTACACTTTCTGGAGATTTCCTCATTTTTGTATTGCAACCTTTTTATTTAGTTTTGTTTCTGCTACTGTATTTTTAATTTTTAATAGTTTGTGTTGTTTGAAATCTTTCCTTCTATTTTAAATAATCTCAATATTCTTATTTTATGGATTATATTATATACTTATATAGATTATATATATGTTTAAGGCTATTGATTATAGGGTTTCTTTGCTGCCTCCTATTTCTTGTATTGCTTTTTCTCTTCTGCATTGTTTACTCTCTTCGTGCTCTTTATTTCTAGTAAGTGGCATGGCTTTTCTAATCCTTAGCTGATATTGGATGGTTAAGAGTAGACTCCTAAAAATAGGTTAGAAGCTTTGCGTATAGTTCCAAGGCTTACTGACCAGTGATCTTTCCTTTAGGGTAATTACACAGGTACCCGGTTTTTGTTTTTGTTTTTTTTAAATCAAGGATGTTCCCTCTCCCTGTCAATTGTTTTTCCTTGAGCCATTGAGATTCCAAAGAGATGAACCCTCTAGCCCTTCACCTGTGAGGGATGCCTGGTACATAAAATTGTGGAAAGTGAGGAAAGTATTATATGGGCTCCATTGTTCAGTATATGGGCCTTCATGGAATTCTCTTGATTTCACTATGGCCTCCTACCCTTAACTTTGGTGTCTCTGAGTTCCAAGTCTCTTTAGAGATTTATCCTGCTTTCTGGTGGGTGGGGACAATTTCAGGATCTTATTTATTCTTATATAGAGTTTGAGGGCATCAAAAGGTTTAAAGTCTTCTTATAGAGACTTTCAACCACTCTTCATGTTGTCTTCCTATTCCACACGTCATCCGTCATAGGAACTTGATGCCTCTAACTTGTGGATCTTACCTGGATTCTAGAGCATGAATTCACTAGTATTTTGACTTCCCATTCTTGCACCTGGCAGACACAATCACTTTTCCACTCTTCTTCCTCTTGTTTTCATTACTGCTCTATATCTTTCAATTTTATTTATTTATTTATTTATTTATTTATTTATTTATTGCATCTCAACTTTGTTATCCCATTTCTGGTTTTTCTTTTGTGATTTTATGCACTAAAAAATATCTCTGTACTGGATTTTTGAGGCATTGTAAGAAGTGATTCTACATGATTTACCAGAATTAAGTAATCCCCCCCCCTTTTTTTTTCCATTGCTATTGCTTTAGATCACACCTTACACTTGATACGGGGTAATTAGATTGGTTCCTAACTAGAATGTCTAAAAAAGTAAATTTCCAACTCATCCATAAAATAGCTAAATTTCTTCTTACCTCCACCTTGTTTCAATATGAATACTTTCCTCATATAAATAACTTTACTCATTGTCTTCAGAAAATGTGCATCCATCTTCCCATGTTTTAGGAAAAATCTATCCTTCCTCTTCATTTAATGCTACTTATTCTTCTCATTTCTTCCAAGAAGTATTCTTTGATACTTCCACAGAAAAAAAAATATCTTTACGCCAGTCTACATTCTATTCCTTTCATTATAGCATCTGTAGTGCTTAGTTTTGTTTTGTCTTTTTAATTTTCATCTGTCTCTACTACACTCTAAGTTGCACTGAAGGCATATTAATTTTGACATATTTATTGTTGTATATCCATTTTCAATATTTTTTGATGTTTATTTATTTGAGAGAGAGAGAGAGAGAGAGAGACAGAAAGTGGTACAGACAGAATCCCAAGGAGGCTCCACCCTGCCAGTGCAGAGCCCGACATGGGGCTCGACCTCACCAACTGCGAGATCATGACCTGAGCTGAAACCAAGAGTTGGACACTTAATCTAATAAGCCACCCAGGTACCCCTCTCTTCAGTAACTACATGATGCCTACTGTGTGCCAAGTCCTGTGCTAAAAGTCCTTCAGGCTTTCCTTGGGTAAAGACAAAGGCAGGGAGCCAGTTTTCCAGAAATAGTGAAAGCTGAGAATGGGATTCCAGTGTTCAGCAGGAGTTCAAAAAGCAGGTTCCGGTTTCTGAGAGAATGGAAAAAAGCAAGCCTCTTCTCTAGCCTTACAGGAAATGAAAATAAGGCAAAGACCCATTTCTATGGTTGGTATCCACAAATGGGTGGAGAATAAAGGCGTTGTCTCCTTGTTAGTCAAGGGACAAAAGGTCAGCCCAGAACTAAGAGCAAGACCACTTGGTATAGAATTCCACGAGTTACTTAATGGAGTCTTCACATCCCTTTATCTCAGACAGGGTTGGTCCCAAGGCTTAAAGAGTTATTGAGCCTGCATGCCAAGTGGTCCAGCATTCGCACAAAGTGGCTATTGTAAGTTAATAAAACACTTGGAGCTGGTGAAGACAAGGTTTCTCTAAACTTCACAGGAAGTGTTTTGACTCCAAGATGTGAATGTCACTCTCATCCCAGGAAGAATTTTATACTCTTCTCTTCATGATTTTCGAGGACAGATTCCACATGCTAAGGAAGGTTATTTTGCTATTTGTTAGCTTTTAAGTTAAATTTATATGGTAAAGAAGTCCTTCTATATGTCTAATCACAATAGTCTTGGTTTATTTACTCTAATTATGAAGATTTTTAGATCTTTATATTATTCAACCTCATATTGACTATGATTTTGCAAAATCATGCATCTATGAATAACAAACTCCACCCATCTATAAATCGGGAGTGTAGGTACCATGGTTACTCATCTGTGATACCCCATCATATTAGTGTCTTGGAAACGCTAAGCTGAAGTATATATGGTGGGAAGGACAGTACTTTTAGCATCAGAATGCACAAGTTTGTCTATCAACAATTCTATGTATAATTGTGTGACTTTAGTCAATTCCCTAAACTCCTGGGGTCACACTTTTCCCATTTGTTAATGCAAGATAGTTTCCACCTCCCCATATTAGATGATCATGAGGATTAAACAAGAAGTATGTAAAAATGCTTTGTGATCACTAATGCACTTTAATCACAGAGCTTTCAGGTGATAACTGAAATGAACAAATGAATGAATGCCTTCTGATTGACTCCTATGAGCTATATTTTCTCCTGCAGCTATATAGAAGATACATTCTTGCTTTAGATAATGTCATATGAAGTAATCATTATAAGAGGGTTGAAAGATGATCCTTCACCCCAAATTTTCCAATCATCTCCCTGACAATATGCCTAAAATACTCTTATTTTCAATTTTTTTGTACTAGGTATTTGAGTCTTTAGGAGACACCTGTTACCATTAAAAAAAAAAAAAGCAGCATAGGAGGTGACTTAATAACGCATGACATTTACATATTTGTAAGATGACACATCAGCAGAGAGTAGCACTTAAAGAAAAAATTCCTAAGAAAGATCTGAGTAAAAAGACCTACATTACCAGGGAGTAAAAACGTACTATGACTCTGGGGATAAGCAGAAAATGATATTGTGAGTACATGGATTGCTCTTTCTCATTATTTTGCCTCATTTCCTTCCCACCTTCAATTTTAAGGGGTAACTAGGCAATCTGTCTCCCTCCCTCTCTCTCTCTATCTCTGTCTGTCTGTCTGTCTGTTTCTCTCCATATTTTTGTTAAACTGACTACTGGAGATCTGTACAACAGTTAAGGTTCTTTTGAAAACATAGTAAGAAAGTTATTTACTGCCTACAAATCTTTGGCCAGCCCTCACAAGAAAACATTTGCAGGGGGCCCCTGGGTGGCTCAGTAAATTAAGTCTGACTATTTTGGCTCAGGTCACAACCTCACGTTTTAGAAGTTCGATCCCATGTGGGGCTCCGCAGTCAGTGAGGGATTCTCTCTCTCCCTCTCTCTCTCTGCCCCTCTCCAACTCATGTGATCTCTCTCTCTCAAAGTCAATAAATAAACTTAAAAAAAGAAGAAGAACATATTTACCATAGGTATTTTCCTAGTTTTGCCACATAATCATGTGCAATAATTATTAAACTGCCTCATAAGGAATTAAACAGAAAAGTTTACCAAAATAGACAAAATCTAGATAGATGTGAATACAATTCATAATTCTATGTAGTTTATTATTTATGCTAGATGTTTTATTATTTTTGAAAGATATATAAAATTCCCACAACTTTCAATACTTTCTGAGAAGTAGAGATCTAAGGAATAAAATTGTAGTCATTCTTGGATTCTGATCTGCTCCCCTGCTTATACTGTCAGCGTGAACTCAGTTAAGGAAGTACATAATATATATCCCGCAGTATGTTGTTACTTTTTTTTTTTTTAAATTTTTTTTTTTTAACGTTTATTTATTTTTGAGACAGAGAGAGACAGAGCATGAACGGGGGAGGGGCAGAGAGAGGGAGACACAGAATCTGAAACAGGGTCCAGGCTCTGAGCCGTCAGGACAGAGCCCGACGCGGGGCTGGAACTCACAGACCGCGAGATCATGACCTGAGCCGAAGTCGGTGGCTCAACCGACTGAGCCACCCAGGCGCCCTGTTGTTACTTTTAGTATACAAGTCAACTATCATTCATGATGCACCTATTAAATGCAAAATACTCTTCTAGAATCATTTGTGTAACTGTATGTATCTGCATGGGAGGCAGGTAGGAGTAAGGGAATGAATAGATCTTTTTCAAATATTTTTTTGAGTGTACCCATGTGCTTGACCTTCTACTGGGTACCCGGGCCACCATTTATTTAGTTTTATTTTTTTAATATTAATACCTTTATTTCTGATACAATTTATTTATTGCAAGTTTAAAAAAAAATTAGTTAAGTTTATTTATTTATTTTTTAAATTTACTTCCAAGTTAGTTAGCATGTAGTGCAACAACGATTTCAGGAGTAGATTCCTTAATGCCCCTTACCCATTTAGCCCATCCCCTCTCCCAAAACCCCTCCAGCAACCCTCTGTTTGTTCTCCAGATTTAAGAGGCTCTTATGTTTTGTCCCCCTCCCTGGTTTTATATTATTTTTGCTTCCCTTCCCCTCTGTTCATCTGTTTTGTATCTTAAAAGTCTTCATATGAGTGAAGTCATATATTTGTCTTTCTCTGAGTGGCTAATTTCGCTTAGCATAACACCCTCTTGTTCCATCCACCTAGTTGCAAATGCCCAGGCCACCATTTAATATAATCTCTGCTCTGATGCAGCTCACGTTATAGTGGAGAGACCAACAATACAAGAACAGTAAGTACAGCAAGCTAAATGGTGGAGTGCTATGAACACAAATAAAGCAGAAAAGGAGATAGGCAGTCCAGTCAATTCCAAATAAACAAGAAAGGTTTCTTTAAGAAGGTGACATAGGATTGAAAACCTAGGAGGTAAACGAGTTAGCTATGAAAATATCTGAAGGAAGATCATTTCAGGCAGAATAGATAGCAAGTTCAAAGGTCCTGAAGCTAGAAAATGTCCAGATTCAGGGTCCAGAAAAGTGGCCAAGGCAACTGAAGCAGAGTTAGAGAGAAGGAGAGTAACAGGATGATATCAAAGAGAAAAGGGGAAAGTAGATCGTATAAACCACCAAAAGAACTTACACTTCTATTCTGGATGATATGGAAAATCATTGAAAATTTTAGGCAGTGGAGTGACGTAATATGGCTCATTTCTTTTTTTTTTTATGGCTAATTTCTAATAAGAAAAATGAAGTAGGAGTTTGTGGATGTTTTCTTCTAATTGAGTCACCTAAAATTTTTAAAAAAGACAAAGAAGAAGAAAATTTAGGAGCAGGAGGTGATTATGCAGCTGTCCATAGTTCAGTCAAGAGTTCATATTGATTTTTGGTAGGGGTGAAGATGGTAAGGTATGATCAGAATTTGTAATAGATGAGGATACATCTTATAAAATTTTCTGCTGAAATAGTGTGGCCTGTGAAAGAGGGAATTTAAAAATAAGTATAGGCTTTAGAGCCAGAGCAACTATAAGAATGATTTTGCCATTAACATTAATGAAGACGGAATGGGTATATCACGCTTTAGGAAAGATTAGAAAGTTGATTTTGAACATGTTGAGATGATGAGGCTTCCAAATGGAATGTAGCATAGGGAGTTGGATATATGAACCCAGAACTGAGGAGAGAGGTCTGACCTAGAGTTATGCTGGAAATACAATATTTGGGAATTGCCTATTTATATAATAGTTAAGACTGCATGATATCACCAAAGGAAGGAGTGTTCTTAGAAGAGAAAAAGCTCAAGGGTTTGGGGAGGTAGAGAAAATAGCAAAGGAGACTGAGATGGAGAAGTCAGTGTGGGAGGAGGAAAAGCAGCGTGACATCCTGGAGGAGTTTCTATGATGGGGAGTCATCAACTCTGCCAAATGCTTTTGACAGATTGTGTAAGATGCAGACTGAGTATCGACCTCTGCATTTCATAATGGGAAGATCTTTGGTAACATTTTCAAGAACAATTTTGACGGAAAGGATAAGAGTCTCATTGGCATGGATTCAAGAAAGAATAAGAAAGGAGGCATTTAGGAGGAAGCAAACGCATGTTTTTATGCTGATAAAAATGATCCAGCAGAAGGAGAAAATATGCTAAAGCAGGGGAGAGGAGAATTGCTGACGTCACATCCTTCAGTCGGTGAGAGGTGGCAGCATCTCTAGCTCAACGCAGGATTTAGTATGCACAAGGGGCATATACAATTCTTCCCTCAAAATAGGTGACACGGACGGCTAGACATGCCTCGTTGAAAATCCAGGAAAAGATCGGGCGGTGGGAGCTTGTGGAAACTCTTTTCTGCCTGCTTCTATTTTCTCAGTAAAATAAGAAGCATGGTAGCAGGCTTATGCTCTTAAGGAGTTTAAAATATAGGGAAAAAGGCAGAAGAACATACTCAATCAAGGCTGAATGTGATCAGGGCTAAAAAAGATGTATCTGGTGTGTTGAACAGACAGGAGTCATGGCATGTTATCATGAAACTATTTTTGTCTTCCTTTACATTTATTCCAGGGGGCCTAACTTTCCACTGGATGAAAAGGAAGTCAGGTCACCATTTCCCCCCAGTAGTTTACACTAAAAAGAATCTCTCAATAAGCAATTAATATGCCCATTATTATCAATTAGTAATCATATCTTTGAACTTTGTTTAACGATAGAATGACACCGCTTTACCGGTTCAGGCCTATTATAGGTTGGCTTCCTGTAGTGAGAAAGAGGCCATATTGGGCTCCTTTTCTTTTCTATTTTCAATCCTTCCCCCACAGCCCCCCAGACCCTCAGTGCCATTTCTAACCCTTCTGGTATTTGACATTGGGTAGGGATAGTATGGAGACAGAAGAAAGAGCAGAAAAGTTCTTACTTAGTTACCACTATCAGGAGCTGGCATTGTGTAGTATGGGTCTGTGAGATGTTTGAAGCCCACTTTGCTTCTCTTAGGGGAACTTAGCTCACTGTTGTGTGTGATGCCTTCTGTCTGGCTGACTACTGGCATCTTATAGGGAAAGTGGAAGTCAATTGTCTTTTCTTCAGCTGAAGCTGAGACTAAATTAATTCCATTACAGTATTCTATTGCATAAATGGCAAATAAAATGTTATTGTGTTTAAAGGAGAAAGAGAGGAAGGTGATTTTTACTTAGGAACATAAGGGCAAAAGGGAGAGTCTTTGAGTTGGGTGATAGGATTTGCCTGTACTGATATTCATAGCAATTGGCACTCAATGTCTTATATCTCTGAGTAAATAGCAGCTAATGGTTTCCTGTGGGTTACCATGTGCTCTATCATCTAACTTTACTACCTTGAGTACACATGACTGAACCAGAGATTGGTCTTGAAATAAAGGCCACTACTGATGAGGTTGATGTCTGCAAGTCCTCTGTCCAAAACAGGTTCTTTATATGGGATTCTATCACCAAACAAAGAATTAAAATAAGGACTTTCAGAATGAGTCAACAAACAGTATGGGGCAAAGAAGAAATGAGACAAAAAGGGACTGAGGAGAAGCCATGGAACAAAATAAACCCTGAGCAAACAGGTATCAAAAAACAGATCAGAGAGATGATGAAGTAAGCGCATTGAAAGGAATGTAACAACAGAAGACGCAGAGTTGCTGAATCATCAAAATCATGAAACAGAAGACTCTAGAACTCTATTTCCAAGGCAAGCATGGGTCTATAGCTGCACAAACACCTTATTGATGGCTAATAGAAGCTCAAGTTAACACGCTGCAGCTCAAGATAACCACATCGCCTCATTCCCATCCTACACTGGACTCCTCCATCATTCTGCCCACCCCAGGTAAAGGCACTACAAACCACCAGTTCCCTAAACCTAAACTTAGGGACTCACTCTTTGTTCCTCTTTCTCCTATCCCATCCAATCCACCAGAGCTCACTCCACACAGATCTCAAATAAAGCTCCTTCTCTTCTTCTCCACTACTACCGTGTTTTAAACCACACCTGTAGCATTACAGTAGAACCTCTGCTTCTATTCTCTCCACCCCTTACCTCTCAATTCAGTCTCCGTTCAGCAGCCAGGGGATCCTTATGCATATGTAAATTAGATTATTCTGTTTGTTTTACAAAACCTTCTCAGGTCTTCCCATCATACTTAAATTAAATTCATGCTTCTTGCCCACACCACAAAGCCTTGGCCCATTGTACTCTATGACCTTAATGGCAACCGCACTGGCCTACTTCTTGTCTCTTTAACTTGCCAAAAATATTTCTGCCACCAGGTCTTTGTGTGCCCATTCCCTTTATCTGGGTTGTTTTCTCTTTTAGTTTTAGCGTGGCTGGATCTTTCTTGACATTTAGTTTTCCACTTAAATGTTACCTCTTAAAGATTCCTTCACTCACATCCAATCTTAAGTCACTATCCATTCACTCTCCGGCACATTTTCTACCACACACTAGGGGTCCGTTTACAATTATTCAGAGAGTGAAGAGGTCTAGATCTATTTATGCCGGGTGGATAACATTGAAGTATATTGTGGAAGGTAGAGTGGGTAACCAACCTCTAAGAAAGCAACAGTGTGCTGAAAGAGGTGGAGATTTGAAATCACTGAAAGAATGTGTTACGGTATTATATGCCAGTCCGCCAACTTCCACCCACCTCACAAATAATACAAACAAAACAAAAAATCAAAATGGTGCCTCTTATCTAATAGACAAAATGGATTCTTGGCCATTGATCACTGATAAAACTATTAATCTAAACCAAATTAATTCCAATGCTACTATTTTTAGTGGTTTTTTTTTTTGCACCTAAAATTAATAGGATTTGTGTTTTATATTACTGGTTATTTACATAGTATATAAAGTGGCTCAGAACTCCTAGGCACCATGGTTTATATCTTATCTTCTCTCACTCTCCTGGCCCTTGAAGGCTTTGAGGGGCTTCTGTGGCCAAACGCATGAAGGACTCCTTTCTTTTTCCAACATTGACCTTTAGATCTGAGAACTAAATTACTTTTGCATTCTCTTCTAGAGCTAGAAGAGACCCTGCCCACCTCTTGCTCCTTTTGCTCTATTTTGTCCTTTCCCTGTGGAAGATGTGAGGGCTGGTCAGCCCAAAGCCTGGGTCTCTACTGACATACTTCTCTGATGTCAAACCACTCTGGCTCCTCTAGGCTTTGGATCACAGCCTATACCTGGATGGATTTCCAGTTCTTATGCTAATATCAGCTAGTTGGGAAATTCTATTTCATCTTGCTTAATTACCCTGAGGCTGGGTATTATTCAGGAACGGACTTGGCTGCAAGTCACTGGAAAGTCTCCTCACAGCGGATTAAATAGAAATCATTTTAATTTTTTCCCCAAATAACATAAATCCTGGAGATAGGCAGGGCCTGATTCTGCTTCAGGACTCAGTGTGTCAGAGCCAGTATTTCTGGGCCTTTCCATCAGAGTTGCAAAATGGTTGCCTCAGTTCTACAGGTATCAAAAGCAAGAAGAACGATTTTGGTGTTTGCAATAATTATTGCTTTACTTGGTTGCCACCTGTTGTCTGTATTACTTTATAGTTTGAAAGGCTAATTATATACAAAACGTTTAAATACAAGTGGACAGTTGTACATTAAATCAAAGTTTATTAGATAGCTGCTTGCATATAAATGTATTATTTCTTTAACATAATGCTATAAAATGTGTTCTCATTTACAGGTTTATTTGTATAAATTTGATTTATACAAATCATGTTGTTTTCATTTAGTCTCTGAGCCTGTATTTTCAGACCAGCAGAAAGTTGATCTTAAAACCTCTTTGCAAGGGGTAAGAGTATAATTAGCCTAGGAACAGTTTGTTCTGATGACAAACTGACATCAGATGAGATATAAAACTTAAGAGACACCTTAAATTTATGTCCCTTTTGGTTAAAAAAAATCTGTTCTGACACATACTCAATATTGGCACACTCACTGTTCTTTCCATTAATTAATTTATTGTATTTATAAAGAGGTTTCTCCTCTACAAACTCAATTTAATTTCATTCAGCTTTGTGGCTGTCATAGTTCATGTTTGTCTATTGAAAGGCATCAAAGTTGCTCAGGTTTGGTTTGCTTAAGAACATAATTCCCTATTTTCCCCACTCAGACAAATACCAGTAACTAAAAGGTAATGAAGAGTTAATGTACCTCCAAGCCATTCTGAATTCCTATTCAAACACTTTTACATTACATGATTAATCGTTCCGAACAGCAAGGTCTCTGAGCGGATTTGGATTGTAAACTTATAGCATTTGGGCTTCTGATTTGCATTTTCTTCTTTTTATTTTCTATTAAATCTGCTTAAAGTAGCAAATGTCATTGCTCCACATACATGCTGACAAAAATCTACAAGGCAAAATGCTAGATTTACTAATTGGTGGTTTACTTTCTCTTCATAGTTGAAAAAAAATGTATGCTTTATATTCTCTGAAGGGAGAGGATGCTATTTGATTTTGTGGCCTAAGTAGATGAACCTGAGGCAGCCCATGCCTAGTTCTTCACAGCTTAAGTGAATGGAGCAGGGACTCCAGAAGTTTCCAGTTAATAATAGAAGAATGGAATGTGCTGAGAGAGTGAATGAAGAGGCCTGAGTGGGAATGAGGCATGGTAATGTATGTGGACTTTATGATTAGAAGCAAATAGCTGGAACCATGGGCTCTAACAGTAGGTGCCACCTGGTCAATATCAAGAAACCAGAAAGGACCCACACCTTCTGGTTTAGATCACATAGGCCACTCTGCAGCAGAGACAAGATAGGATTCTGTTGAAAATCATGGGTTTCTGGCTTCCAGTGAAGATGGCTTCTTAGTAAACTCTTCAGAATTTATAGAAAATGTGGCCTTCTCATCAGTGGAGTAACCATAGTGGTGGTTGAGAACGTCACAAGTGATAAGAAGCAAAAGATTTAGTTTCTGTTTTTCAAATGGTGCTCTGAACTCTTAGTTATTGGGGGACACTCAATTTCTGGGAACAAGTGACACAGTACTGAGAGCTGGTTCTGCTCACTCAGGTAAATGTAAATTCAGGTCAACTGAATTTAGAAAGATCAGTGCAAGGGCGCCTGGGTGGCTCAGTTGGTTAAGACTCTGAGTTTTGATTTTGGCTCAGGTCATAATCTATGGTTGGTGAGTTCAAGCCCCACATCAGGCTCTGCGCTGACAGTGTGGAGCCTACTTGGGGTTTTCTCTCTCTCTCTTTCTCTCTGCCCTTCCCCCACTTGCTCTCTCTCTCTCTCTCTCTCTCTCTCTCAAAAATAAATAAATAAACTTAAAAAAATATTATTAGAAAGGTCAGTGCAATCACAGAAACATGAACAGCATATAAAGTCATTGTGCTTGCCCCTGTCTATTTCTGCAACACTCACCTTTTCAGACATGCCTGCTACAAATAAGGACATGGGAGATGAACATCTGTATTGCTTATAATAGAACACTGATTTATACAGACAAAAGTTTATATTGCTTATAATAGGTTAATGATTTATGTGACATATTGTTAAAGTGTCAATGCCAGGGTCCTTTATCCTAGTGTAGAGAAATGTTTTGGAAACCAACACTTAAATCTAGAACAATGAAACATAAATTAAATGACCATGGTTGGTGACAGTTTGCTAATTTGTTTTTCTATTTGTCTTAGTATTTCTGCTCATCATTAGTGCCCAGGGGGTAAAAAAAGGGAAAGCACTATGTTTGCCCTTAGGGAATTTAAGCAGTAAGTTTTGAGATTTGATAATTAGGCTGATCATATAATTTTTTATACAAATCAATTCACTTTAAAAACAAAAGAAAGTGTTATTAAAAATCTCACCATACAAGAGGTTTAAATTAGTTTCTCTTTGGTAAATGAGGTATAATTTTACTCTTTGGTCTTGTGGTTACTTTTATGGAAATAATCAAAACACAAATAAGAGTTTCTTATAGAGGGGAGACTCACGGTCTTTAAAATTTTACTCAGGGCACTGCATTCTCAGACTTTGTCCAACCTAATGTTTAGATGTAATATGCCGATTGCAATTTTTGTGAGGAAGAATTTTAAATTACTACAAGCAATTTTATAACTAATTATGATTTTAATTACCCACAGTTCACAAGTCTTCCTTCTCTAAATAAAATTATGTTGACAGAGAGGGATAGGGAGAGAGAAAAGAAGGAAGAAAAATGGAAAGTAGTTAAGAATAAAGCATGTAATAAAAGAATAGAAATACTTTTAAATGATTCAGACAAAAAGCACACAAAATTTGGCTAAATACAGAAATCATGTTTTCTTATGGTGAGACAAAATCACTGTGATAACTCAGCAGGAATATTCCTTGTCTCTTAGTGAAGCATAAAATGGTGTCTTGCTTTCCAGATGGTGGGAGCCTCCAAATATTTGCTTCTGAACCACTAGAGGGCAGTGGAGTACTGGGTAGAAAACAGTTAACAAAGAACATTCTCTCATCCACCCCCTCCCACCCAAATAAGTCACACACCATTAAAACAAGGAAGGAAAGAGGAAGGCATAGAGGGAATCAGATAGAAGAAAATGTGTTGTAATGCAAAGACATTTTATTTAAGTATTGAAGGAAGGGAAAAAAGGAAAGATTATTTCAACATATTCTGAAAAGAATTGAAACCGGCATTCTCACATTGTTATAGAATGAATTACAGGGACTGTAACAATTTATTTAAGTTGAGAATTAGAAGGGTCTCTTGTCATTGTTCGAGCAAAGCTCAACTATACAAAGTGGATTTTTGAAAGTCTAAGAAAATGCTGGAAAAATATACTGAAATGGGTTAAAATAGTGCATTTGCAACCACATAGCTCCTGTATTTTGAACTCTTTCCTCTGGTGCTTTTTGTTAATAATAAAAGTCCAGGTACAGATCTTACATAGATGAAACATTAAATTTTTTTTTTTTTTGCCTTTATCCTAATGAATAGTTCAAGGACCTAATTATTTTACTCTAGATGGAACCGACAGTAACTGTCTACTGTTTTAAGTGATTTGAATTTACCACATAAAATGAGACTATATATCTTAACAAAAATGGTTAATTTCCCTTTTTTTCTGTTTTCAAGATACAAGTCATTTTTGTGACGGATATGTTCTACTGTATCATCCTTAAGATTCAGAAATATCTCAGTTTCTAAATGTATTTTTAGTATCCAGGCATCTGTTTTTTTGGTACGGCATATGTTTGAGAGAATTATAAAGATGGCATTTTGTTAGGGTTTAGAAAGGAATCTGGTGAAAAGACTTGCACTGTTAGGGAGAAATAGCAGTTCCCATATTTAGGATTTAAACTGTTTACATGTTTGCACTTTTTATTCAGCCATTACTTAAAAATTAAGATGCTGCTGGGCACTCTTAAAAAAAAGGTGTCAATAGATTTTTCAGAGTCAGTTTTACATTCAGGAAGACAAGAATAGAAAGGAATTTAACTCTATGTATTCTTTGTTTTAAGGAGTAGCTATCTCCTTCAGACTATGGCTGTCCATTGATTTTGTAAATGGAATCATATATTTTATTGACTCATATAAAGATTTCAGAGATGCCTTATTTTTATTTTTTTGCCAGTGATTTGTTTTAAACTTCTAAAAGAGCAACTTTTCCTGAAAAAAAGGACGGATTTCAAGTGTCTTAGACAAAACAGGAGTGTTTGATGTCTAATTTGCTGAGGTTGTCTTTCCAAAGAATTTGGAATGTGTAAACACCTGATATGACAAATTAATTGGAATACACAAAAGAAATTTAAGAGTTAAGTCACATATATTTAGATAAAATTGTCTCAAATATACAGCTTCAAGATTTTCAAATGTCAATTTAATATTTTGTTTTTTGAAAAATGAAACTGCAATTTTATGAATTTAAAATTCCAGCATTGTAGCTCATGTATACGATATTCAGAACAAAGCTGTCAGGCATTGAATGAAGTCATTGTAGTATTGAAGCTGAACCAATTATAATTCAGAAGCCTTCTCACTCCCTTTACAGAGGTGGCCTCGAGGATGATATGGATACATGTATATCCGTGTGTGTGTGTGTGTGTGTGTGTGTGTGTGTATTGGAGGTGGGATTCCCTACAAAATTAACTCAAAGAAAAGTAAGTGGTAATGTATTTATCCATGTGATAAATCATTAGTTAGGTATTTTACCACTATGCTAATGTTATTTCTGCAAGTAAAAATCACACCAGCACATAAGCTACGATCTTGTATTTATACAATTCAAGGAGTTTTAATTATGCTTCTTTGTGCTGAGGGGGTAAAGACATTTAAAAATGTATGTATGCAGTGTTTCAGTTTTGTTGGGAACATGCAATACAGACAAGCTAAGAGAAAAGGCAAGTCAATAGAAATAATCATTACATCTATTGAGCTTTATGTGTTAACTTCTTTAACATCTGTATTAGGTACTGATATTATCCTCAATGTAGGAATAAGAGAACTGAGGAACAGAGAGATTGACTGAATTATCCAAGATAGCACAGCTAATTGAGTCAGAGGTCAAAACTAGATCTTATGGCCCCAAGAGCTTATGCTCTTTATTGCAATACCTTACTGCCCCTTTTTGTATTATGCGAGGCCAGAAAGTGTGATACTGACATGCCAGTAAGTCCATGGGCTTGGTTCAAAGTAGTAGTAGTAACAATATTCATCACCAGAATGGTTAACGACTCCGTTAGTATTTGGTGAAGAATTCATATTGCTTTCCTTTTATACTAACCCCCTGCCCATATTTTAATTGGTATTAAATTAAATTAATTGTTCAGTGTTTACGTTCTTTTTTCATTGAATCTAATTAAAAAATTCTGAAGTTTCTCACATCTATCTATTTTGCGAAGGACCCGATACTGTCTGGCATTTTAATTAGATAGATTACAAACATAATTTTTATTATAGTTATAAAAATGAAAGAAAGCTTTTTAGCTTTTACTGACTGGAAAATCTTGAAGAAAAATGTCTTTATTTCTGTGCAGGCATTTCAAAAAAAAAGGTAAGGCTAGGCCTCTTTTGATTATTTAAGTCACTGACTGTCTTATGATAACATGATAGTGAACTTTTTTATTGGTTAATTGAATTTTTATGGATCTCGGGGGTCAACATGAGGAGATCACTCGTTCAAAAACTTCTATGAATGATACAAAGTATTGTTTATAGAGTTATTTGGTATAGTTATATAAAAGGGAAGTTTGGCATAGTTGTTTGTTAGCATACATTGTTTTTATATAAGTCAAATCTGTGCAGTAATTGTCAGTTTACTTTGGTTTTATGTTGATTAATTGGATAAAAATAGGAATAATAGAAGCAGTTGTAGGTTAATAAATAAAGCTGTGGATAAATTTACTTTCTTTTTCATTCCGTGCCATGAATATTTTACATAAAATTAAGAATTTGAAAGGAGTTTTTCTCTTATAAATTATTTTTATTTTTTGAAAGTCTAGGTTGTTTCTTTGTTTCTTTGTTTCTTTTGCTGTTAGGAAGTTTAGAGACATATGTGCATTGCAACCATAGGGGCCATAGGGCATTGCAAATTACTTTCACTCCTGCTCTCTGTCCTGACCTTCTGTATCTTAGTTAACATGTCTGTTGATCGTTTTTCATTCCTTTTTTTTTCTTTTTCCTGACAGGTATATCTTCCATGCTTCACAAGATGGACATATAGTCAGAGAACCAACAGTGATAAGTACAATACTTACCTTCCTCACTGATTTTTTGAATGCTCTGACTTAAAGCTCTAATTTAAGCTCTCTTATTGGGGCTTAACGATTAGGGAAGACATGACCTTGAGGTGACACAAAAACATAGTTTGTGTATTTTCTTTATCCCTTAGTGCCTCTTGATTTCTTAGGCCATAACAAAGTCACAGTTAAGAAATCTGATTCCTTCCTATTTTCATCATCAAGTCAGTTATGAAATCTGATTATTTCCTAAGATATTTTAATATTTGCAGTGGAAAGAGTAGGAACAAATGAGTCTCACAGTGTCTATTTGGAAATTTAAAATCTTAACTCCCATGTTGTGACTCACCTTCCCCTACTAACCTTGGAGACTCTAGGTGTGATTTTATGAAGGTTTTTCATTGTCACTCACTCACTTCCATTGAATCTGAGTCCCAGGCAACATGTGATGCCTCAGTGGTGATGTGTGGTGTTTGCTGTTCGCGAGCTCTGCAATGACGTCTCTAGAAGCACGTACAACACCATTATGTCCTGTTTAACTGACTTTTATCCAGGTGCTGAGACCAACGTTTTGGAAAAGCTTGATTCAGTGGAATCCCCACCAATGGGATGGGCTGCCATGGGCCATCATCATGGCACTGACATTTACTTAAGTAATAGTCTTCTCTTCTCCCATTTCCCCATAATTTAATAATTTAGTAACCTATTTATTAAGCTTCTATTATTATTATATGCCAGCCACTCTGCCATATTTCATGAATTATCATGTTCCATTAGAATTTTTAACGGTAGGCACACACACACACACACACACAGAATCCACGTCCTTATGGAGCTTATGTTGAAGGCAGAAAATAGAAAATTAAACAAACAAGTAATAATTTTAGTTTTAAAAAGTTATAGGAAAAAAACTTATAAGTTTAATTCTTACAGAGAATAACTGGAGGATTGAGACTGGATAAGTAACCTGGGGAGATCTCTATGAGGTGTTGTGAGTATACCCAACCTGAAGACCTGTCCAATGTATATATTTCTCTCTTATTATTATTGGTTGCATAATAGCATTCCAAGGAATTAAATGCTTTTATGAAAGTAGCAGGACGTAAATAATAAGTAGCAGAAATTGCTAGTTACAAAACTAGTAATATAGATGTAAAAGGGTATAAAGTTTGAGACTATAAAAAGAAACGTAATTTGTAAATTTGTTTCTACTTCAGTGTAGATAATCCCAATTATACGACCAGCAGGTGCCTGGTATTAAAATCCAACAAATCCTATATCTAGAGTATTTACTCACAGTAAATCTTCCAGGGTTTCACTGATCTATATAAAGAAAAAGCAATTGAAGTAAACTATGAAATGGAGCAAAGGGGATTTGTGCAAGTTCAATCCAAATACCAATAAATATGCCTGGAACAATGTTAAGATTTCAGGTGCAGAACGTATATTGAATGTGCTTTAGGATCATTAGGCAGAAAAAACCAGTGGATCACTGTTGCTATAGTACAGTGACTTACCAGCCTTCTTCATGCTCAATTAGAAGTTTCTAGAGCACAGAAGTTATCAAATCTCCCACAGAGGCTGAAAAGGAGAGCAAAGAACACAGAGTCAAACTTCTACCATGTTTGGCTAAGTCATTAATTTTAACTGCATTGCAATCTGAGGTCTGTTATAAAAAGACTGAAGAAGTCAGAGAGAAGCAGCAAAATAGTATGAACTAGTTAGAAAGTAGGATTTCTGTGATACACAGTGGGCAAACTATAGTGAATATAGTATAATAAATCTTGGCTGTTTCTGGGAAAAAAAACAGAAACATATTTTGGCAGTATATTATATATGATGAATAATATTGGATAATAAAATAACTAACCTTCTAAGGATGTAACTAGATGCATACTTGAATTATGTTGCAGTGTAAAAAAGAAATAACTTCAAATCCTGGAATTAGGACTCAAAGCCTTTATTAATCATCAAGAAAATATTATTTATGTAGGGCAGTATCTTCATTCAAAAAAAAAACTTTCTGATTTGCTTTATAGAAAACCTGTAAAAGTAGAGGGAAAAAAGCAGACCATCAATCCATTTCATATTCATTTACATTTTGTCCTTAAGTTCTCTGATGGCTAAGTAATAGCTTTTATCTCCTTTTCACCCAGGTGTTCAAAGGTCCTACTATCCGGAAATTAACCTATGTACAAACATGATTTTTTAAATGGCAATCCACTAAAATACAATCTCACAAATGGCTAAAAAAAGAAGCAATAATCTTACTATTAGTTACATAAAAATGGGTAAAATAATAACTTATAATAAATACCCATCTGATTGAGAGAAAAAAAACAAAGACAAAGGTAAGTTATTCATTTGGTAGTCAGCTGAGCACATTGTCTAATGCATTAACATAACCCCAAAGTGAGATTGGTTCTGGGTAAAATTATAAAATAAACTACATGAGTGTTTCTCTTTATTAGTTATCTATTGCAGCATACCAAATTACCAGAAACGTACTGGTTAAAAGCAACACGTCTTTATTATCTCACAGTTTCTGTGGGTTAGGAATCTAGGCGTGGGTTAACTGGGTCTTCTGCTTCAGGGTGTCTCAGGATCAAGGTGTTGCCCAGTATTGAGATTTCATCTGAAGAATTGACTGAGTAAGGAAGGGCTGGTGAGTTTATTTTTATGGTTGTTAATAGGTTTTAGTTTCTGGACGATAGTGAAGCTGAGGGCCTGAATTCCTGATGACTGTTAGCTAAAGACAGCTTTTAGTTCCTTGCTAAGTGGGTCTCTCCAACATGGCAATTTATAAGTAACCAATAAGAGACAGAGTCTGCTAGCAAGGCAGAAGTCATTATCTTATGTAACTTAATCAGAGACATGATATCTTGCCATCTTTGTCATATTCTATTGGTATTAGGTCCCACTAACACTCAAATGGAAGATATCACACAAGGTCATAAATGGCAGGAAGTGAAGGGCATCATTGGAGGCCCTCTTGGACGCTATATTCTCCAAGTGCCTTTCCTGCATTCACAACTCTTCTGCTTCCTGATTTATTTCCATGCTGGATCCTTATGAGAAAAAAAACCCCAAAACCCCAAAACCAAAACCAAAACAAATAAAAAAAGCCCTGCATACAACTGGCCCCATAATTTCTATTAAGAAATGAATAATTCTATTTTGTCTCCTTTTTAAAAATGTATAATACCTCATTCCACAGAAAATAGGAGGCAACTGATAGTACATGCAGTGAAAAACACTACAGAAAACATAGTAGAATAGATTGTCAAGATGACATGGAAGAAAAATGAAATGCATTTTTATTCAATACATAAAGTTTCATGCAGGTGTTATTGCTGCCCTGAGAATTTGGCTTTGATTATCTAGGAAGTTTTAAAGCAGTAAGAAAAAAATGACTGTTTACATAGTTCTCCATGTCCTTGAATAAAATGTGTATCATTTTTCAAGGGAAACAAAATCTTTCCTAGTACTTATTCTAAAATAATGTGTTTTCATTTGGTTTAGTTTTTAATGGAATTATGTGAAGTAAACCTAAAGAAGTCACCTAAATGTTTTCAACAAATGAAGATACCGGTCTGATAAGGTATTTTTGGTATTTTTTCCCTATAAATCTAGAACCTACTTTAAACACATACCTTACTGGGGAGTAATTCCATAGAGGCCAATATAAAAGGGTCCAGTTAAGCGAGTCTCTCCTGGCTCTTTTTTGATACAGGAAAATATTTGTTGTCTATGTAGATTCTAATTCTTCTAAAAAAGTCCAATGCATATTATTTTTGTAGTTGGCTTTTGATAACATTTCAGCAGTGGACAATCAGATGTTTTACTCTTTAACTTAGGCTTGGTGTGCAGGTCTCCAGTGTGACAGTTAAGGGTGAATTCATTTATTTTAGGGATCACATGAAGTGGCAAAGTTGACCTTTTTTGAGAAAATAGAAGAAATGACAGTATGCCCTAATTTGTTTTTCCTAATAGGGGTTGCCTGGAAAAGGCAATGGATAAGCTAAATCAATTAATCCACAGTGGTAACATTTTAGGTATGATAACACTTGACTGGGATCTGTTATTTTGCAACTGTATATGGAGGAAATGAGTAATCAGGTGCCTTTCAAGCCGTGAAGCCTTGTCTACTCACAATTTTTTTTTTTTTTTTTTTTTTTTTTTTGCTTGAGGACGATTTGACAGAATCAACTACTTTCTAATCTATTCTAATTGTGGCTTTAGGGGAAACAGAGGGAGAAGAAAAAAAAATAAAGCAGTATTTGTCTCTTAGACATTAAAAACATTGATAGTGTCAGTTTAGGAGAAAGATTATATAGTAGCTCATATGTGAGTCTGCATTCCAAAAGTGAAATAAATTTCAATATAATTAATAAGTATTTTTGTCTTTGATTTAGATTCTTTTGGTTAGTATTTACTCAAGGCAGAAAGGTCAAAATAATGTGGTCTTTTAAAAGACCTGTAGATAGAGTGACATTATGTGTCTTCTTTTACTATTAATTAAAGGGAAAATAAAATTAGTAACTGGATTTTCAAGGAGGCTGAAATGTGCAAGTGGTATTTTTTCTTTTAATTTAAATTTAAGTTAGAAAATGCATGGACTATACTAGTTTATTTATTTGTGGAATTAGTATAATTCTTTTTGTTTTTGAACATATTATCTGCATCAAGAATTTTACCAACAAATGTTTGCTGAGTATCTCCTATGTGAAGATAACTAATATAAATCTCAGAATCTATTATTAGTTCAACAAACAGAATCTAGCTAGCAAATCAGGCTATTCATATACATTATATATTTATTAGATATTATATTTAATATACAAGCATAATATACATTAGTAAGTAATAAATGTCAAATGAGTTATGATATGGTAAGTGCTGTTGAATGCGATGATGAGAATTGAACAGAAGTAAATTCACTGTAGACTGAAGTGGCCAGGGTCTCATTAGTTCTCTTGAAAGCTATCTAGACACCATGCGTATCATAAATAGGCCATTAAAATACACAGATTCTGTAAGTCCTGTTTTCCTACCTGTTCTTTAGAGCCCAAAGTTTTGGAATATCATTGGAGTGAGAGCTTCAGTTATCTGAATGGCATAATAAGATGTGGTTTAAAAATGGTCTTCTCATGGGGTGCGTGGGTGGCTCAGTCCGTTTAGCCTCTGACTCTTGGTTTCAACGGAGGTCACGATCTCACTGTTCATGAGATTAAGCCCTGCATTGGGCTCAGTGCTAACAGCACCAAGCCTGCTTGGCATTCTCTCTCTCCCTCTCCATCTGCCCCTCCCCTGCTTGTATCCTCTCTCTCTCTCTTCAAAAAAAATAAACATTAAAAAAAGAAAATTATATAAAAAAAAAGGTCTTCTTATTACTAAGAGCTGCTTATAATACGAAAAGTGTCTTTTTGTAAGGAGAACCATGGCACTGCTGTAGAAACATCATGCATTTTCTTTTGCTATGAATCAAGACTGCACAAATTAAAACCCTTAGTGTATCAGGGCTGAAGAAGGGGAACATGATTTATAGCTTAGTTATATTTTTGCTACATTGTTTAGATTTTGGAATCAAGATATATATTAAAGAAATCCGTTGTGCAGCAGCTTTTCATGGCAGAATGTGAATTGATTCCCTGCCTACTCTTCAGTCAAATGATATAGGGGTTAATATTTCTCCATTTTGAGAAATTTTTACATGGCCTGGGAACCCAAATACAAAACAGAGGAAACAATATAAACACACTTACAGGGAGAGTCAAGTGGGAATATTTCTAGCTGGTTTTAACAAATATCACTAGGGCATGGTTGATTTTTTTAAAACAAGGAACAGGAAGACTTTCAGGAAAGCATCCAAACTGGGCCCTTGGCTTCCAAATCATTTAAAAATCTATCAAATGCTTACTGTGTTCATTGTGTTGGCAAAAAAAGCTTCTATTATCATATTCCTAAGAGCATTAATTTAGTATTTGCATAGTACTTTAACATTTTATCTTACTTGATTCTCACAAGAATCCTCTGAGCAGGTGTGCTTTCCTGGATCATCATTATCAATTTAAAAATGAAATAAATAAGTAATGAAAGCAAAAGTTGAATGAGATATTTGCAAATGTTTTTCTTCTTTTAGAAAAGTTATATGTTCTGCTTCATCCTTACTTTTGGGAGGAAATCAGCTTACTTTGGTTATTTCAGGGTGGTTGTGCTGGTGAGAAATTATTGTTTGCTTATTGTTCCCCAAGGTATACTTCTTTCACCCACCCAACTCTTGGCTCATCAGGGCATGTCAGGTTGATTCTACTTGACTGAAAGGTGTTGATGAGCAAAACTTCATCGTCTCATTTAGTTTCCAGTGAAATTGGTTTGCTTGGGAGGTAAGTAGCCACTGTCAGCCCCCTGTCAGAATGAGAGTAAAGCATTAGAGCTGTTTACCTACTAACATTCTGGACCCAACAGGAAGAATAAAAATAAATGTTCTCATTTTAAATTGCCTCAGGAAAAAGCCCAGAGTGTTATTAACCTGGTATTATATTTTCATGCAGCCATTACTATTAAAACCTTAGGTCCCTGCAAAACATGATTCAGTATCTCATGTTAGTTTCTCCCTGAAATAGTGTCAAAGTATAAAACTTCAGGATGGTCTCAATATTCTTTAATAAATTGAACACTGCTATTGATGTTATAAAGAGATGAAAGTGACTAATCCATGAGAAAGTAGCAAAAAAAAAATCCATAATGTAAAACCTGGTTAAGCAACAATTAAAAGCAAAATATGTTATTCAACTTTTATAGGCTTTTGCATCACTTTACTTTGGAGATAAAGAGAGAAATGATATATATTTGCAATTATTGTAAAGAGAGATTTGTATGGCAATGGGAAGAAAATAAAGAAATGGAAGACTGAGGCATGTCAGGTTCATGCTGGAATATTTTGAATGCTCACTAAATAATTCAATAGATTCATAAAATTATGGGTAGCATGTATGACTTTAAGGAGAATAAAAATTTGATGTGGGGTGAAGTAAAATATCCACAGCAGTAAGTTCTACGTCTCTCTAACAAATCTCACCCTTCTTGATCCCAATTGTTTTATTAGTGCAGGTGAAACTGTATACTTGATTTCAGGAATTCTGAATACCTTTTCTATCTCGTTCTTTCTGTTTTATGGGAGGATTTTCCTCTTCCCTCTCAATTTATGTTTTGTTTTTCGAGTAGGTAAAACTCCTCCATGTTACCAATTAACTTTTGAGATTGTCATGGATACAGTTTTCAATCATTCAAGAAAATACTTTAGTTGCTTATTAAGTAATAAAATGGTTAGAACCCATTTGCTTTCTAAATCGGATCGCATGTTGTTCATCTGCGCTTACTGGATCCGTGGTGTTTCCTTTTGCTTTTGGCTTTCTTTGGATATACTTCGGAGGTAGAATTTAATAATTTTAAATCCAAATGGCAGATTCTGATGTTTCACTCATGTTATGATGGGAAAATAATGAGGGGAAAACAGCCACTCTGGCTCTAGTTCCCACAGCAGAAGGTAAAGGGGAGAGGAAAGTACCTGTACATACACAGTTCCACCTTATTTCTGCCTAGATGTTATTAAATATTCATGCTATTTGTTGCTGAATATGGACACCGTATAGAATTCACTAGCAAGATTTAATTAAATGACACTGTATACCGATCGGGGTGCCTAGTTGGCTCAGTTGGTTAAGTGTCTGACTCTTGATTTTGGCTCAGATCATGATGTCATGGGTTCATGAGTTCCAGCCCACACAGTCCCACTGTCAGTGCAGAGCCTGCTTGGGTTTCTCTCTCCCTCCCTCTGTCTCTGCCCCTCTTCCGCTCATGCATGTGTTCACTCTCTTTAAAAATAAATAAATAAACTTAAAAAAAAAAAGAATATACATTAAAAAAAATAACACTATACCGATCAAAAGGATTAATCCAGACTTAGGGGTGAATAGTTAGAAATTACATGTAATATGAATGAGTGTTTTCCCCAGAACTTTAAAAATTGCATTGAAAGTCAGTGGTAAAGTTATGGTACATGTCAGGAAAAGAGAGAACTTGGACAATTATTTTTGATAATTGTCCCAAAGGTGATAGACTTTGGCCTATGGGGCTCAGTTTTAAAGTAATTGATTTAGTAACTGCTCTGCTGCAGTTGTGTGCTCATTAGGCCTTAACGTTGACGATGCATCTATGAGTGACTTCCAAGGTTCTAACCCTCAAGACATCTACACTTAAAATCCCCCTTTCCGTGCTCCCCGCAATGCTGTTCTCTGGAAGGGTAGTGTTTGCCAGTGGAAGACATCTGGCAGATGGAATAATGGAGTGTGGTTTCAAAACTTGTAAGCTGCCAAATCTGTGCCCTGAATGAAGGCCAAGTTTTCCATAGATGAAAGGAAAGTCAGTTTGGCTCCCAGCCTACTTCCCCTCAGGCAAGAATTGCCAATAGAGTTGTTTTGGTTTGAAAGGGATGTCAAACTAATTTTATCTTTTTTCTTCTTCTCCTCCTCCTCCTCCTCCTTCCCTTCTTCCTCCTCCTCCTTCTTCTTCTTTTTTTAGTTGTGCTACTTCTTTGTCCAGCTCAGCAATCTCATGTTCCTATTTCTGCATAAGACTGCAGTTTCAAGTGAAAAAATGATGGTCTTATCAAAAGGGCAAAACATTCACTTGGAAATATGGGAAAAGTCCCTCCAATCTAGTTGTCCTCCAGTAGCTCTTGCTCACTTCCATAGAAATAAAAATTTCAGCAGAGCATTTGGCTTTCAAGAATAAAGACTATATCTTCCATCCTGTCTTGCCCCTTAGGTGAGGACTGGGTTCTAGTCAAGGGGGTTATAATGGAAATGATCTGCGGCAGCTTCGAGGAGCAGCCCCTTTTTTTTGCCCCTTGTCTCTTCTTTTTCTATCCTGTGATTTGGAAAGTGGGGTTTCTGGGCAAAGGACCCCCCAAAATGCCACTTTGGCATGTGGATTATTTTAAGCTGAAGACAATTGGGGCGTAGTAGAGTAAGGGAGAACTTTTTATCTCCCCTTTAACTGCCTAAAATAATTTAGACAGGGGGCCTATACCCTGGAAGAGATCTAATAACAAAGATAACTTTTTATATCAAAAAGACTGATCTGCATGGCCTGTCAAACATTTATTTAGCAGACATTTCCTCTTCTCATCTTCCTGTGAA
Source organism: Panthera tigris (assembly GCF_018350195.1). Lineage (NCBI taxonomy): Eukaryota > Metazoa > Chordata > Mammalia > Carnivora > Felidae > Panthera > Panthera tigris. The sequence continues at coordinate 69,561,601 of NC_056663.1, forward strand.
TTGTCTTCCTCCTCTTTGAAGTCACAGAGCCCCTACCCCAATTTTCCTTAACTCAAAATGACATATAAGCCTCAATTGCCTAAGTGCCTGGGAGTCTCATGCCTTCGTGGGGGCTCCTGTACATACATAACGATTTTTTCCTCTTGTAAATATGTATTATGTCTATTTAATTATTAGGTCAGCCAAAGAAACTAGAAGGGAAGAAAGGAAAATACTTTCTGCCCAACAAGAACATGGATATGATGGCTGGACCTCTATCTTGGACAATGACTATGAAGGCCACACCTAGAAATGAGGGAAGAGAAAGGTTTAAGGAGTCTGAACGTCTGAGGTCTTTGTGGAACTTCTCTGTTGGCTTTGCATGACTACAATGGACTTTGTAGATAACCTTGCCTGTCCTGAAATTGTGAAAATCCAGACTTACACACGAAGGGAAATTAAATTTCTGGCTTGTTAAAGCTATTGTGTTTTGAACTTTCTGCTATTCACGATTGAAATGAATCTTAATACTTAAACATGGTTTTGTTTTGTTTAGAAAATTGTTTTGCTTAAAAAGTTTTGTTTTAAAATAATTTAGAAAATTAAAAGTTTGTTTTAATTGTGCATTCTAATTTGTCAGGCATGATTAAATTAAGCGTGTCATAGACACACATAGACTTTTTAAAATTACTGTTTGAAAGCCTAATATAAAGACATTATGGAACTTTAAAGAGTGTTCTTGAAATGCATGTATTTCCAAAGGCAGAACTAGAAGTGTTCAAATATGACCCAAATCTAGTTTATGTGTAGTAGCTTAAGGCCATTATATATGCCTGACAATGGTCTCTCCAAAATCGTTAGCAGTAAGAATGTAAGTAATACTAATTAATTCAATTAAACATTTTACTGAAGGTAAAGATATTTCTTTGGAAGCCTAACGTATCTCTGCTGTGCATAGCAACATTTGTGCTAGTAGTGGCCAAATAAAAGTTGTAAAAGGCCTGCATGAAATGTAAACAGGAAAACATTTTATTTTAGTATGCTGGTTTCACTAATTTAATTTTAATCAATAAGCACCACTCTCAGCGAACATAGGTGGGTGTATGAACGGAATATTTGTGTCCCTCTGGAATTCTAATCCCCAGTATGATGGTATTTTGAGACGGGTCCTTTGGGAGGCATTTAGAGTTAGAGTAGGTGTGAGGATGAGGTCTGCGTGATGTGATCAGAGGCCTCATAAGAAGAGGAAGACAGATCTCCCTGTTTTCATATGCATGCACACAAGGAAAGGCCATGTGAAGACATAGCAAGAAGGGGAACATCTGCCCACCAGAGGAGAGTTCTCACCAGAAGCTGACCATGCTGGCACCCTGATCTCAGACTCCCATCTTCCTACTGATGCCTAAGGCATCAGTTTATGGTATATTGTTTGGGAGCCTGAGCTGATTGAGATAGTGGGTTATTTGATAGTAACCCACGTACCCATTACATGTTAATGTAGATGATGAATCATCTCACCGGGATGCTTGTCTTTGATCTGCCATTACTTGTTGGCACACTGCAGTCTACACTACTTTCTGAATCATTCTCTTTCCACAGCCAGGGGTTTTGCAGGCAATAATTGGGCCATGTGCAGTAAAGTACCCTTGTTTACAAGACCTTCTCAGATCTTGACTTTTCTGTGATAACTGAATTGCTGTGTCCTGTAACTCATTTCTCTAAAAATTCTTCTAAGTTCTTTTCCCCATAACTTTAGGTGTGTCTGCCTTAGCCACCGAAATGACTGTAATTCTTCAGTCAGTCTCTCCAGCCTCCCCATGGTATGTCTGTTATTATCTTCTTTCTCCCTCCAACTCTTCCCTTAACTTTGGAGTACCTTCTAGAATTCAATAAAAAAAAACGTAGTTCCCACCTCCTTCAAAATATTCTTCATTTAAAACTGTAAAAATGCATGAGAATGCTTTGAGTTTTTAATAAGCTTTTATGGCTGTGCTCTAAAAATTCCGATGAAATGTCAACTAGGAAAAAAAGGTGAAGATATCATAAGGGATCATGTTCCTAATATTGCTTAATTATGATGTTTTATTCATTGGATTTTACCTGGAATATACGTAGACCTTAATATGTAGTTAATATTTAAAAATAAGCTGATTATACCAATCTTAGTTTTTGGAATTAAAGACCATTGTTACAATTTGGTGACATTGACATTTTGCAGACTTGTTTTCCAAATGGTAACAAACCACCAGAGGGTCATGGTATATGAGTGGATTATGACAAAGAGAATTCAGTCAGTGTCTCATGAGTATTCTTATTTTTGGCCACTATATCAAGATGTTGTTAATGAGATGTACTATTCAAACTTGCACATGCTTCACTGACTATATTGCTTTAGGCATGAATTCAATTTTTAAAAGGTAGCATAATACAGGAGTCATGTTACCCTACTGTGATTTTTGACAACTCTTAAGTCAGCTGAACAAACCAACCAAAAATGATTGTGTTGCATTTTACATGAATTTCAGAGTATATTTAGAGCAGGCAAGTTAAAATGTCAGTTCCCTTGTCTACTTTCCTTTTGATAAAATGTTTTTTGACAAACTATCACATACCCTCCTAAGTAGGACTTTTACAATTTTCAGCAGCTCTTGGACCTGGCTCTCTAAATGTGAAAATGGCCTGATATGTGTATTTATGAGTCTTGAAAGCAAATGTAACTAGATTAACACTTTCTGAATATCTTAAAAGGAAACTTGCAGATTCAAGTTAATCATCTTTTACATTAAAATATTCTCATGTTATGGGGCTCCTGGGTGGCTCAGTTGGTTAAGCGTCCGACTTCGGTTCAGGTCATGATCTCACGATTTGTGAGTTTGAGCCCCGTGTCGGGCTCTGTGCTGACAGCTTGGAGCCTGGAGCCTGCTTCAGATTCTGTGTCTCCCTCTCTCTCTGCCCCTCTCCCACTTGTGCTCTGTCTCTCTCTATCAAAAATACATAAATGTAAAAATTTTTTTTTAATATTTTCATGTTGAATGAATTGTGTTTAAATGAAGTAAGTTTCTATGAATGTCTGAATTTCGTATTATTTCTAAAAATTCTGGTTATTTGATTTCACATGGACATACTTTCTAATAATTTTTAAATATACAGCTTTTGTATTATGGGGGAAGTTTTACATTGTTTGTGATTAGCTAATCTTACAGTTTGTTAAAAAAGATAAATAGAAGGAAACAGAAAAATTGGGAGTTTTTTCTGAAGATGATTTTCTGCTCTTGAAACAAAACCCAGTTTATATGTACAGTCAAGGTCCAGATAATTAGTCTGTTTTTACTTTTAGTCATGACATACCATGAGTCGAATGATAACTTTGCACTGGTCAACATGACACAGCCAGGTCATTAAGCTCGTTTTCTGCAGTAGAAGTAAAGTTGAATAAAAGTAATTATATATAACCCCTTGCTGTACCACCACACACACTCATATCCCACACATACCTCCCCTGCTTGGTTCTAAGGTGACTGTAAGTGAAGGAAAGATAAGCTTGCAGCCTAGAAAGTACTACCATAGAGGAAGAGGGACCAGGAAGGGAGACGTTGGCTTTACTCTGAACAGGAGATCCATTTTAATAAAAGATCTGAGCCCTAAAGTCAGATTGGGGTGGGTCTTCTTGGCATGTTATACACATCCTGTTAGGATATGCCTGAAGCCCCAACACTGTTCCTCTGTTCATCTTACAATAGGACAGATGACTTGGGTAGCAGCGTGATATCTGGGAGGAACTGAAACACTGTCTTTTTAGTCGCATCTGTCTTAATGGGAAGAATGCTTAGACACGAAAATTTTGTATCCTGGTTGACTCAGTGTTTTTTCAGTTTTATGTTTTCCTTTTTATCTATACATCAAGCAAGTGAGTCACTCCATTTTTTAGACCCATATGCTAAGTACTGCATGATCCTATTGAACCCCACAAATGACTGAAGTTTGATCCAGACTCAATGAACGTCAAAATCCACATAAAAATCTATCCAAAGCCCCTTTGTGGTTATTTCTGTTAGCAGAGTAGGAAGCATTTTTGTAAAATATCCTTGATGATCTTTCTCAGGTGAACAAGTTTGATACGAAAAGGGGCAGTGTGTTGAGACAGCCTGGATTATTTTTCCTATCGCTCCACCATTTTGTGTGAACTGTGACATCCTCATTTAGTTTGAATCTTTGCAAAGGTGACCATACTTTTTGCAGCTCGTTATACACCTTTATGGTAGTACATAGTTGAAACTGTTTCTAGTCCTTAAAAATCCTATTAACAATCCCTTTTAATAGGTCAGTTCTATTCATATCAATATAAAACCTTCTCATTTTCTGAGAAAATATTATGAATTAGACTACTCTGTTGTCATAAAGTACAATTTACTATAATCTAATAAACTAGATTCAGAGAAAGGTAAAAAGGGGTATTTGCCAGTGTTTATTTTTATACTTTGGAAAAAAAGTCAAACAAATTGCCCATAAATATTTCAGATTATACTTACTTTACATTTCTCAGGCTCAAATCTATGTGTAAGTCACTGAAAGAAACATTGGTTTTTGTTGTGGTTGATTGCTGGTTATTTAAATGGCCAATGTGAGTTAGTAAATAGTTTGTTCAATATGCTGTAACATCATCCATGACACAAGTTTCTAAATACATTTTGCCATAGTTAAGTTAGTTGGACCCACTGACAATAATGTTAATTGAAAATCTGGCAGATAACCAGGAAAATATCATGGTTAACTAGACTGAAAAGAAAAATGCACATGAAATATTGCAAAGTATGATCCTTTCTTCATACATAAACATATTTTTCTAAATGTAGGAACAAATATGTTTCTAAGCATAGGTATATTTAAACCCCACATCATAAAAAATATTATTGAATCATATTTTTACCAAAAAACCCTGATGTGCCATAGTCTTTATTTAACTCAGGGATCAACAGACTCTTCTTGGTGAGGACCAGACAGCAAATAATTTTGACCTCGTGGACTACATAGTCTCTGTCACAGCTATGCAACAATGTCCTTACAGCTTAGAAGCAGCCATAGACAATACAGAAATGAATTAGTGTTGCTATGTTAAAATAAAACTTAATTTTTTTTAAATTTTTTTTAACATTTATTTATTTTTGAGACAGGGAGAGACAGCATGAATGGGGGAGGGTCAGAGAGAGAGGGAGACACAGAATCTGAAACAGGCTCCAGGCTCTGAGCTGTCAGCACAGAGCCTGACGCGGGGCTCGAACCCACGGACCGTGAGATCATGACCTGAGCTGAAGTCGGATGCTTAACCGACTGAGCCACCCAGGCGCCCCTAAAAATTAATTTTGAATACTGGAACTTGTTTTGTATAATTTTCACATATCACAAAATAGCATTATTTAGATTTTTTTTCAAGTACTTAAAAATGCAAAACCCATTTTTAGCTCATGAGCCACATAAAAACAGGGATTTGACCCATGAGCCATAGTTTACTGACTGCTATGTAAACTATATTCTAGTTTTTATCATTTTTTCTTACAGTAGTAATCTCTGTAGAAATTTGTTATTTTTCTTTTAGCTTTTTCCAAAGCCACATGATTGATTTCATATCATATTCGAAAACAGACTTACATCATATACTACAAAAGCCATTTAATATAAAAGTTTTACAAAGTATCTTATCAGATTTCCCAATATAAAAGGATTATACACATTTCTAATGGTATTCTTTTTTCATAGCACTATTTTTGAAATTAGGTGAGGTCCTGGCTGATTTGGCACCATTTTGATGTATGGAAGTTTTACTTTTGAAGAGACTAATTAGACACACGAATCAGGGAGTAGACATTAAAAGGTCAGCATTACACAACAATTTAAGAAAAAAAGAATGTTGGGGCACCTGGGTGGCTCAGTAGGTTAAATGTCTGACTTCCGCTCAGGTCATGATCTCGCGGTTTGTTGAGTTGAAGCCCCGCGTCAGGCTCTGTGCTGATGCCTTGGAGCCTGGAGCCTGCTTCGGATTCCGTGTCTCCCTCTCTCTCTGCCCCTCCCCTGCTCATGCTTTGTCTCTCTCTGTCTCTAAAAAATAAATAAATGTTTAAAAAAATTAAAAAAAAAAAAAGAAAAAAAGAATGTTGGTTTACCCTCGTAATGAAACCAACAAATTACAATTGAATTATTTGAAAGTTAATTTTCTATGTTTTGAAACGTTTAAAATAAGAAGTGATACCAAGAGTTTCTAATGATGAAATTTGTATCTCAACACGTGGTTAAAATGAAAGAGGAAGCAAATCTAGCTACTGGAAATAAAAATTAAAACTGCCAAGTGCTACTGCACAAAATAGTTCACCAGTATTGTTGGGAAATTTGATGTCCCAAATAGAAGTTACTGAGGGTAAAATACTAGTATTTACTTAGCTTACAGTAGTTTTTTTCTTATTCATGGAGGATATGTTTCAAGACCCCCAGTGGATGCCTGACACCATAAATAATATTGAACTTTACACTCTACACTCTGTCTTTTCCTATAAATATCTCCGATAAAGTTTAATTTTTAAATTAAGCACCATAAGAAATTAGCAACAACTAATATTAGAACAATTTTCACAATACACTGTAATAGATTATATGAGAATGTGGTTTTCATTCTATTTTCAAAATATCCTGTTGTACTATCCTCACCTTTCTTCTTGTGATGATGTGAGATGATAATATACCTATGAGATGAGATGAGGCGAGGTGAATGACATAGGCACTGTGACATATGGGTAGGCTCCTACTGACATTCTGAGGATACATCAGAAGGAGGGTCATAAGCTTCTAGACCATGGGGACCGCAGGTAACTGAAACTGCAGAGAGGAAAAGCTGGATGAGGCAGGCTACTACTATATTTCTTCTTTTTTGTCCACCCACATAACTCAGGGTGGGAGGAGAGCCCTCCGGGCAAGATGAATATAATTCAGATAGAATGTAATCTTGAAAAGGTTACAAACCTGGGGCCTCTAGCAGTTTCTATAGATTTTCACCCAGTGAAAAATCTATTCAGGCATTTATTCTTGCACAAAGCCGTAAATTGTAAACAATTTATGCTGCACATTACTTTAGATTATTTTAGTATAATTTTAGAAATTAGAATCTCATAATTCTTAGTACTAAATGACTCAAACAGATAAAATATTTGTGTCGCTGGCTGAAAGTAGGCAGCAATATATTCTTTAATTTAGTGAACAGATTGTTGACCCAGATTATCATCTATCATTAAGGACTCTTTAGACAAAAGCACACACTCACACACATGAGAGCTTATGTCCAGAGAACAAATGAATGAAACCACACCAGGTTCAGCTCGATCATCCGTTACGGACTGCATTGTTCCTCTTTCAAATTTATGTGTAGAAACTTTAATTCCCAGTGTTACGGTATTTGGAGATGTGGCCTTTGAGAGGTAATTAGATTTTAAGTTTATTTATTTATTTTGAGAGAGAGACAGCACTAGCAGGGTAGGGGCAGAGAGAGGCAAGAGAGAGAGAATCCCAAGCAGTCTCCACACTGTCAGTGCAGAACCTGATGCGATGCGGGGCTCGAACTCACGAACTATGAGGTCATGACCTGAGCTGAAATCAAGAGTTGGATGCTTAATGGACTGAGCAACCCAGGGGCCCCTGGGAGGTACTTAGCTTTTAGATGATGTCACGAGGGGGAGACCCTCATGGCGGAATTAGTGTTCTATAAAGAGAGACGTCAGAGAGATTGTTGTCTCTCTCTCTCTCTCTCTCTCTCTCTCTCTCTCTCTCTGCCATGTGAGGACACAGCAAGAAGGTGGTCATCTGCAAGCCGGCTCTCACTAGCGACCGACTCTACTGGTAGCTCTGGTCTTGGCCTCCCAGCCTTTAGAACTGTAAAGAAAATACATTTCTGTGCTTAAGCCATCCCGTCTGTGATATCTTGTTATGGTAGCCTGAGCAGACTAACACATCATCTCTTTCAGATTTTACAGGTAAGAAATAGCTTTAATTCCAAATTTCAATATCACTCAGGAAAAGGAATTGCAGGACTCTGAGAGTTCTTGTTTATTCCCATCTCAGGTCTGTCTGTAGTTTAGGCTGATAAGATTGACTAACTCAAAACAAGTCCTTCTATACAGTTCAATTAACTCACCTAGATACAGGGTATACATAAGGCCACCAAACAATTCTACATTCAAAACTTCTTTCACTGTGTCATAGTTTTACCAACAGTCAAAACTTTAAATATACTTTGTTCCTGTTAAAAAAATATAGTATTTATTTCTAACTATGCCAATGCTAAAAAGCAAGAGGACTTAAATAGATATGAGTTTCCTTTTATTCCAAGAGAATGTATGATGCTTTTCAGGTCTTTTGAACACCTTACATATTAAAAAATGATTTTAGCCACGCTACCCTTTTATACTTCTAGGTTTAGGTCAGCATTACTTTTGACAAGTATCTACTGTTTAGTGTCACAATACAAGTATGATTACCTGGAAAACTGGTTTTTCTCATTCCACTTAGACAATGGTAAGGGAGAAAACTACGTAATTGTGAATTAAACTCTTTGTCAACAACAGAAAAGTTTTTTTTTTTCCTTAATTGATAATAAAGCACAGAAGCTTTTATCCTTCCACATCAAACAGCGGTAAAAATGAAAAGATTGGGTCTGCAACACTAGAAGGTAAAATTCAAATGAAGGTAGTCTGTTTACATGGACATGTGAATATTGATTTCAAGATGTAATTGGGGAAATGTATGCCAGAGTAGGAACATAAGAATATTGGGTAGCTCTGAAGAAAGTTTCCTAATTTGGGGTTCTCTTCTGTCTAGCAAAAACACTAACCATTTGGTGAACCTTGGAAACAGAGGCTTAAGATCAGCCCATTTCACTTTTCAGCTGAAGTTTCCACTCTTTTCATCTCCACCTCCTCTCTCTTTATTTCCCCTCCATCCTGCCTTTTCCAGGGTCAATAGGTGGTAACTAATCCCTTCCCATAATCCTTCTCTTTTACAAAACTGCTCAAATATAACGAAGGATAGCCATATAGGTAAAGGCTGCTTCTTGCCTGCAGAGACTGTCATGTTGAAAAATAATACATGGATTGTCTAGTGTTTTGCTAAGATATTTCAAGGATCCTGGTGGTCTGAAAGGCATGTGCTAATTTAGGGGAAAGAAATGAGACTGTCTTGTGAGATAACTTTAAACTTTTAAGCCTAACCCTTATTTTTTTTTTTTATGTTATTCATTTATTTTGAGAGAGAGAGAGAGAGAGAGAGAGAACAGGTGGGGAGGGGCTGAGAGAGAGAGAGAGAGAGAAAGAGGGAGAGAGAGAGAGAATCCCCAGCAGATTCCACACTGCCAGCATGGAGCCGATGTGGGGCTCGAACTCACAAACCGTGTGATCTCACCTGAGCTGAAACCGAGAGTCAGATGCTTAACCACCTGAGCCATCTAGGAGACCCTAAATCTAACCCTTCTAAATGTGATGATCCATTTTATAAGATGTCAACATACAACTAAGTTGAAGCCAGACCCTCCCAAATATCAATGTGAATCTGAGTAAAACAAACAAACAAAGAAAAAATTAATTTTTGTTTGTTTTTTAGAAAATTCGGTTTGGAAGGAAAGAAATGATCAAAAATCTGTCCTGGTCTTCTCCGAGTGAAAATATTGGAAAGTTAAGTTATTTATTTTAATGGATTATTTTAGATAATCCAAGCCAAAGTTAACTGATGATATAGTGTTTCAAAGCTTAATGCTAGTATCATGAGAAAATTATATTGTTAAATGAACATGGTGCAAAAGGATATGCAGTTATTTTTATATTCAGGTTCTAGACTGAATATATATTACTGTCGTGTCCAGCAATCATATCAATAAAAATTACTATATATGGATAATCCAGGAAATCCTCAAGTCATAGACAAGACGTGTGGGAGCTGGAGTACAATTTCCCATTGAAATAATATTCACGATGTCCTCTTTTGAGGACTACCATAAAATCCTGCATAACCTGTAATTTATATATTATTCATTTTCTAGACCAGTGCTGTTGAAAATAACTTTTTGCAATGATGGAAATGTCCTTACATCTGTGTTGTCCAATGAATTCTGGCTATTGCAACTGAGGAATTAACTTTTTAATTTTAATTAATTGAAATCAAATTTTAAATATAAGAACTTCAGTAGTACAAAATGGTTTTCCATTAAGCAAAATTTTGTTTTGGTGGGACTGCATTTCACCTTTACGTTTGCATTGTCTGAGGTACAATTCCATTGTAGTGTGCATCTGTTAGGGGTGTGCATTGTTTCTACTATTACACATAAACGCATCTCCAATCTGGTTGTAGTCAACGGAGCAAATTTGTTCAAATGACTTTTTCTGTTATTAATGTAATCAATCATGATTTTGATTATGATGTGATTAAATTATACTGCTAGATAAAATGAATAAGCATGGGTAAAATTTTAAATTAGGAATGCAGGGGGCACCTGGGTGGCTCAGTCGGTTAAGCATCCGACTTTGGCTCAGGTCGTGATCTCACAGTCTGTGAGTTCGAGCCCCGCGTCTGGCTCTGTGCTGACAGCTCGGAGCCTGGAGCCTGCTTCAGATTGTGTCTCCCTCTCTCTGCCCCTCCCCTGCTCATGCTCTGTCTCTCTCTGTCTCAAAAATAAATAAATATTTAAAAAATTTATTAAAAAAATGCGTGTACCTTAATTGGTGTAGAATTGAGTAGAAATACAGAAGCTAGTACTACTGCCAGATAGTATAGAAAGAAAGAAACTAAATAAGTTATGTTGCAGATTTTACAGTGAATAGCATTTGCAATTTGTGGGGGCAGAGCAAAGATGTTTGTTGTGTAAAGAAATTAATAGAATAAAGTGTACAATACATTTCAGTAAATACATAATGAGTTTGGTATCAATCAAAAAGAATCAACAAAGTTAGCCACTTGAAATCAGAATTACATGTCTAACAAAACATTTAAAAATTGTTATTATTATCGAAAAGAGCCAAACTATATATTTTAAGCTATCAAATGGTTTGCTCGCATTTAAAAAAGAAACCCACTTTTAGATAAAAAGATGATAAAGAAATTATTTTTTTTCAGTTATAGACAGACATTCTGGTATAACATTAAGAAGAAATGCCTACAAAGAATTTTACAAAAAATTAAAGATCTTTAAGCCACCAAGCATTTGCCTTTAGAATACAAAATTTTTCTATTAACATAAAATATCAATTTTTTCAGTACTTAGCAAATTTTTAAGTATTTTTCTTCACTTTTAGATAATTTGTGGGACATGAGACGTTGGCTGATTAATACTTTGGACTCATTTTGTTTCAAAAGACTTCCAAATTTACAAAGAAATGCTATCAATGTGTGGCCTAAAACATTAAACTGTGGCACAGGTATTTAAGAATCCTATATATTTGTCAAAGAAAAATTTTCTGCTAGAATGAAAAGCTTAATTTCATTCACGGTAGATGGGACTGTAGCCATGTTAGGTAAAAAATCAAATTTTAAACAATTGATTTTCCTTGTAGTGTTTGGTTCATGGTATGATACAAATTGAAAATTTTTGTGAAAAAATTGTTCTGGTCTCCTGAACTGGATTCTATAAACAATGTCATGGGTATGATTGTTAGAATCATTCATTACATACAAAATGTTGAAAGAAATAGAAGACAATGGATATAATGATCTTTGTGTTCTTGCAAATGTTTGTTGGTTTGATTATGAAAGAGTTTTCCAAAGATGTACTATATCGTCATTCCAGTTCAGGATTTTCCTAAGCAGAAGGAATGTTTGCCAAATGTTTAGTAATCAAGGACAAATTGAGAGTGTGATTTTCATTTTTTCATCAATATACACTGCATTTGAATGAGATCAGTTTGAAACCCTAAAGGGAGAGAAAAGCTTATTTGGGATTTTGCTTGACAGGTATGAAACTTCAGTTGAAATCAAAACTTTCCCTAATACAAATCAGTACTAATTATATTACACATTTTTTCTAACATGAGTGCAAAATTTTTTCATTGTAATTAATAGTATTATATAAATTTCTGAACTCTGCAAGAAACATTAGAAGAAATTTGATAGTAACAAATTTAGAGTTGCTTCTCAATTTATATAATTTCCATTTGGGTTTTATGTTAATAATACTGGCTTGACGCAAGAATTATTTAATACACTTGGACAGACTGATTTGAGAGCTAAAGTGCTTTCACTTCAGTTAAATCAATTCTAAAAAAAAGCAAACCAATTTTGCCAATATGGAGGACAATAGTAAATGAAAATGTGTTGTATTCAATTCAGTGTTAGAAACACATTAAAACTATGAAAAATACCACAACTATTAGAAAAATTGTGAAAATACTATGTTACTTTTACATATGTTTGGAATGTATTGGGTATCTACATCTATTTTCCAATAGTGAATGTTAGAAAATCTAAATGCACGTCAGATAGTTTCAGTAAAAATTTAGCACCTGAATTGAGATGTGCTGTAAATGTAAAATGCGTATCAGACTTTGAAGTCTTAGTATGAATTGTAGGATGTAAAATATCTCGTTAATAATTTTTATATTGATTAAATATTGAAATGATAATATTCTAGATAAATTGGGTTAAATGAAATGTATTATTAAAAGTCATTTCTCCTTTTTACCCCTTTCTAAAATGTGGCTATCAGAAAATGTATAATTACTTCCGTGGCTTACATAGATTTCTATTGGACACAACTGTTCTAGACCCCTAACTCCTAAAATGTGCTATGGGAAAATTTATCTAGGATTTCAGATTCCTGTGGTAAGAACTTTTCTTTTCCTTTCTGTGTTCAGTAGAAAATTCTTCAAGGGCAAGATCTATGTGTTCATTTCTGCACTTTCAGTTTCTAGTAAAGTATCTAATATATGACATATAAGCAATAAATTTTTTTAAGTGAATGAATAAATGCATGAATGAACAGTCACGCAAAAACATGATTTTTGTAGTTGCAGTCTAAATGACTAAATCTTTCTGTCTGGTGCTGTAGATTGGGAACTTGTTCTCCTTCAACTCTTCCTTTTTCCACCTGTCAGTGTAAGTTCCCAAGGACAAGTGTTCTGACTAGGTTGACCATATGTCCCAGTTTGCTTAGGAGATTTCTACTATACATATGTTTTTCTCTTTTCATTATAAAATAGCTCCTATTGAACTATTGGTGAGAGGATTATTCTTACCTTGTGCCCATGGGGAGGGCCAAATACATGACACCTGACATTGAACAGACAAGATTGACAGCAATTTGTTGGTCACATACGCTCACAGACCAGGATGAGGGAGTATTACATGCAGCACAAGGCCATATAGGATTGAACTTGGAAGCAGAGTAAACAACCGGGGACTGTGGGAAGCAGTCTTTGCAGTATCTAGAGTGGTTCCAGTGGAAGGATGTGATTGACTGAATAATTCTGTAGACTTGCAGGAAGCTGACTCCTGCTATTCAGACATAGGCAGACTGCACCTTTTCCCCCAAGAAGGAGAGTTGTTTGGCTAGGGAACCTCATCCACAGGAGCAGAGTGGGAAAAAAAAAAAAAAACAGAGTTAGGCAACTCAAGGCCCTCTGATTTTACCAAATGTCAAGGCAGCATGTAATTTGGAGCCTTAATGTTAGAGCTTATACCACATCCCCCCATCTCCCATCAAAAATGTCCTGCTTTGGATTAAAAATTATATGGTTATCCTAGTTATTTATGACTGAAATTCATAAATTTCATTGATCTCTTGGCCCAAGATGGGACAAAATGAAATCCCCGTATGTCTAAACTTCTCTAATTTCTAAAGCAAGTACATAAGAATATGTAGGCTTTGGAATATTTACTCTTTTACAATTAATAAAAATAAATAATTAATCAAACGTTTCTGTCCTCCATTCTTGCCTTTTGATGTTTATCCTTTTTCTTCCTAATACATACCATTTCTTTTCCTCTTAAGCATTAGCAAAAAGGCAAAGATGCACTAATTTGATAGTAATATTCTTTATAGACAGAAGTATCTATAATAAGACTAATTTGTACTTTAATAGCAAACTTTGGGGGCGCCTGGGTGGCTCAGTTGGTTGAGAGACTGACTTCAGCTCAGGTCATGATCTCATGGTTTGTGAGTTCGAGCCCCACGTCGGGCTCTGTGCTGACTGCTCAGAGCCTGGAGCCTGCTTCTGATTCTGTGTCTCTCTCTCTCTCTCTGCCTCTCCCCCACTCACGCTTGGTCTCTCTCTGGCTCTCAAAAATAAATAAAGAAAAAAGAAAAAAAGAAAAAAGAATTTTGTTTCTGTGTTACTAAAAAAGTCTATGTGTAGTCTTAGAATATTTTCATACGAAGTTACACAGAACTTGATATTAAAATATCTTTTTGTAGGCTTTTGTATTTTACTGTTTTCTATAAAATTATACCTGAATTTTAGTGTATTTGGGGGGAAAAAAAACTAGTCATAGCAGTCTGCTAAATATTTTTAGTAGCATCTTAACCATAGAGAGCAACCAAGACTTCCTCTACCACTGACAAACTCACTTGACAAATTCCCGTTTGAAGTCCAATTCTTTTTTTTAAATTTTTAAAATTTTTATTTATTTTTGAGAGAGACAGAGCATGAGCAGAGAGAAAGAGAGAGGGAGAGAGAGACAGAGAGAGAGAGAGAGAGAGACAGAATCTGAAGCAGGCTCCAGGCTCTGAGCTGACAGCTCAGAATCGTGAATCGAACTTGTGAATCGTGAAATCATGACCTAATCTGAAGTCGGACACTCAACCAACTGAGCCACCGAGGTGCCCCTGGAAAGCCCAGTTCTTTAGTAAGGCCATGCTTGTGCTTGCCAGCCACATACATATGGTAGATGGTATTTTATGTGAAAACCACAAGATATAACAGCTTATTACGGTTGCAAAGAAGTAAGAAGAGTTAAAATGTGTCTTTTCAATTTAGGAATAACTTGAATGTTTCCAGCTCAGGTGGTTTGAAAGATAAAAGATATCTTTGAAAAACGAAGGGAGAAGGAGCTGAAATAAGTGTGAAAAAGAAAATTAAGATTGATTTCAAACCATTTATTTAATTCATGCTAGATATCAAATACCATGATACACACTATATTTGTTAACTCATTTAAATCCTATAGAGTAAGTACCATTGTTATCCTTCTTTACAGTTGATGAACTGCAGTGAAGATTAGGTTGGAGAACAGAGTTCCAATAGGGTGGGTGTTCGTGTGATTAGAGAGAATGGCTGGCTCAATATAGGCTCTAGAAAATTAATTTTGTTTTAGATTTCAACTATAAGCATATTTAAAAATTACTTTTAATTCAGATAATAGACTGTTTCCTGTTACTTAGTGTTCTTTTGAAATGTATGGACCAATTTTTATTATGAAATACTAACTAATGTGCAGAAAATGTTAACAATGTTACAGAGATACTAATGCAAAGTGCTCTTTTCCACTTGCCTTGAGACATCTGCAGTTTTTTCATCCAAATCATGAATTTTTCCAGGAGCAATTTAAAAACATCAAGCCAATGTTAATTTAGTATAGCAAGCTGAAAGGAGAGTTAACAAATAACATTTTCAAATTTATGTGAGTAGAGAACATTTTCTAGACTTAAGTGAATACCTAGCATTAAAGAGTTTGACTTGAAATATTTTAATAAAGTTACTTACTTATTTTGTTTTTGGTCTACTCAGCTCATATAGAAAACTGAGGATATCTTAATACATTAAATTATCTCATTTTCTGATTTTGTGAACTCCTCTCATAGCCCTTTTTAGAATGTGCATTGGACTATATATTTCTCAATTAAGAAAGGACATGCTATTAAATGGCATATATGACTTTCGCTGCATAATTTTATTAGTGTTCATGCAAATCTATAGAAATATTTGGAACAAAATATTATGTATTATGTAGACCGACCATGTACCCTAGTGTTTGTTGTTTGAATTGCCATTTATATCAATTATATTTAAAGGAAATTAGTTGACTAGTTTATTGCACAGCTTGATATGGAGACAGCTTTACCGGCAAAGCTAAGGATTTATAGCACCCATGGCAACCAGATTAGATGGAGGGAGGAAGGAAAGAGAAAGCTGCTTAGGAAGTAAGAAAAGAGGAGCAAACACCTGGCAGGAAAACACGAGAGCCCGGGCTGCCTCAGTGCTAGCTGGGGAGGGAATGTGTTTCACTAAAATTGCATGCAGGGGAGGCATTTACAGTAATTCAATCTGGCCCCAAACAGTTTATCTTCAGGAAGAGTGTAGAGGAACATGAGATGATGTGATAAAGAAAAGGTTGAGTCAGGATTTCTTTTTCCCCCAACATATTTAAAATCTGTGGAAATTCCCTCCAAATCCAATTGTGTGTCATCAAGACCAGAAATTAAAGCAGGTTTGATTTATTATCTAATCTCCAAATACACCGTACCTTCCAGATGAAAAGAAAGATCTATTAATCAGTTTCAGAAGGCGAGCTCATCTTTTTTGATAATAGGACTTAGTGTGAAATTTTTGTGTTATTAGGTCTGTGCAATTACATGAATGGTTTAGAGACACTATGTAATTTTCTTCTGAATTGTCAAATATTAACAAAGTGAAATCTCTTAAGATTGTTTGCAAAATTCTTTACCCTCTGCAAATGCCAATCAATTCGTATTTGTGCAGGTAGGGCAATAAATCAACTTGATTCAGGTAACATGAATGAAAGTAAATTCAGTTGGTATGCTTTGATATTCTCGAAATAATTTATCATTCTTTGCTATCTTTGATATAGAGAATGTATAGAGCATGAAATAGAAATTAGATATTTTTTTAAATCTCATATTCAAATCTATACATATTTAAAATATGTAGTACAATTTTCACATTTCCACATTAGCAATTCATTATAAGTATGTTCTTCTCTTATTTTTTTATATTTTAAAATTTTTGTGTTTTTAGTTTTTTTATTTTTTAAAAAAATTTTAATGTTTATTTATTTTTCTTTATCTATGCTTTATGTAGATGGAAGTTGGAGATACATGCAAGTGTAGATGTATAGAAGTGTATACAATACACTAAAAGTGGAGGTATATGTCAGGTGATACAATTATATTATGTTTTGCTTTATTTGAGATACTCTATGGTTATTGTTAGGCATATGGTGGTTAATATTAAAATGAATTTTTCTCATTCCAATTATTAATTTATCACATCAGTTTTTAAATTTGATGTACATTTTCAGGGTTATTATATGTATATGTTTTATTTTTAATTTTATTCTTTATTTTTTAAAATTTACACCCAAATTAGTTAGTATATAGTGAAACAATGATTTCAGGTGTACATTCCTTAATGCTCCTTACCCATTTAGCCCATTCCCCCTCCCACAACCCCTCCAGTAATCCTCAGTTTGTACTCCATATTTATGAGTCTCTTCTGTTTTGTCCCTCTTCCTGTTTTTATATTATTTGTTTCCCTTCCCTTATGTTCATCTGTTTTGTCTCTTAAAGTCCTCATATGAGTGAAATCATATCATTTTTCTCTTTCTCTGACTGACTAATTTCACTTAGCATAATAGCCTCCAGTTCCATCCCTGTAGTTGCAACTGGCAAGATTTCATTCTTTTTGATTGTCGAGTAATACTCTATTGTATCTTCTTTATCCATTCATCCATCGATGGACATTTGGGCCCTTTCCATACTTTGGCTATTGTTGATAGTGCTGCTATAAACATGGGGTGCATGTGTCCCTTTTAAACAGCACACCTGTATCCCGTGGATAAATGCCTAGTTGTGCAATTGCTGGGTCGTAGGGTAGTTCTATTTTTAGTTTTTTGAGGAACCTCCATACTTTTTTGCAGAGTGGCTGCACCAGCTTGAATTCCAATATATTTAAAAATTTTTAAAGAATTATTTACTTTATTTACTTATTCATTTTTTAAGCCTGATGCAGGGCTTGAACTCATGAACTGTGAGATCATGACCTAAGCTGAAGTTGGACACTTAACTGACTGAGCCATCCAGGCACTCATGTTCTTCTTTTATTGATTGATTACTAAGTCATTCCTCTAACATTCTCCCAGCCAAACTTACATGGAGAGAGGACACATTTTAGATATCCTTGTAACTAACTCATTTGTATTCAAAACAAAACAAAAAATCCCTGACTACCTTAATTTAGTTCATTTCATCATCAGATTGCATCATATTTTCTTGATAATATATATAGTGCACCAATTTTTCTCTTCCAATCTTGGCCAATGCCTGTAGGGATTAGTACAGCTATTTCCTGATCAATATAACCTCACCTGGGAAAATTCTGACTGATGTTAAGATCTAAGGGTTGGGTCCTGGAAAAAGCAAGCTTTGTCTCTTATAGGCTTTCTTGAATACTTCATTTTTTTTAGTTCATTCAATTCATCCCTTTTTCATTTTCTCAGAACTACAGTGTAATTTGAGGGTATTTAAAATAGAAATTTGGATAAGATAAGCTTCAAACCCAAAAGAGATATAAATAACATTTATCAACTATCATTTATTTAACTTGGATTGTTTTCCATGCAGTAAATAAATTATAATGATTTAGAACATGTAGTATAAGCAAAAAAAAAATTCTATCCTTGGTGACTTAGTTGTCCTCATGTCTGTAGATCTTGGACTGGTCCCACACTGTGATGATAGTAATTGGCATAATTTTCCTCCCTTTCAAAGACTTCTTTAATTAAAATCGTTGTACATGGCAACTACTATTCTGACTGCTACCTAGACTTGAGCTTGGTGCTCAGGGAGACCCACATCTTCTATATTCTCTCTTCATCCGGATGGTCACCTTGACCCACTGCCTTTTGTCTTTCCCATTGTTTGATTTGTTTCATTTGACCCCAGCATATAAACCTACCTCTTGAACCCACAACTGCATAGCTATCCATGCTGTAATCACTCAGTCACATAAGGTTTTGTCAGCTAGGCTGTGTATCTGAGCTGAGTAATTTTTTTTCCCAAAACAATCACATGGCCTTTCCATCTTCATGTAGATAAGAAAATAAAAACTTCAATTTTTACTTCTAACATATGTGTTTTGGTTGTACAGGTATTTATTTAGTTCTTGTTTCACATTAGAATGCTTTGTTAGAGTAAATGGAAAAGAAACTTCCAAATTGTAAATTTAAAATGAAATCTCAACAATGAGAGAATGAAAATGTCATTGCCTTAGAAATAGTGAATACAACGTGCAATAGCCAAGTTAATTAAAATCCAAGCAAAATAAAGAAACACTCCAAGGACACATACAGTGGTTGCCCAGTAGGATGTAGGGAAGATAACCAGTAAGAAAGGGAAAAAGATGGAAAAGGGTTTTTTTTTTTCCATGTACCCGATTATGTTTTCTGGATTTGAAACCATATAAATGTACTAGCCATTCAAAACATTTTAAAGAAATACAGCAAAGCCACACTGTCTGACAAGACATGACCTTTTCTTTTCTCACACCACTGTTATGTCTATTGGCAAGGTCATTATTGTGAAGACACTGGGTTCTTGGTTTCTTCGTGTTGATCAATGGTGGAATGGGACCATTCAAAGTCATAGGATGAGCTATATGAGAAATGTGTCAATATTCCCTACAACAGGAAGAGATGTGGGCTGTTCAGAGGCAGCAGCCTCAGGTCAGGGCAGTAAAAATAAAAAGTCAAGAGAGTGATGAAACAGTCTCTGATGACTTTGAGTTCTAGAAAGAGAAGACAGAACTAAAACAATTTTGCCTAATGATGTATACAGAAACTTCTATAACTTGGATCTTAAGTGTTGGATCCACTCCTGCAACCAGCCCCAACTAGGCACTTATTCTCCCACACTTACTTCTAGTGCTTTAAAATGAGTCTGTGGTTAATGAGCCTAATCTGGCTTGCTACCTGTTTTTTATTTATTTATTTTTATTTATTTATTTTGAGAGAGACAGAGACAGCAGGAATGGGGGAGGGACAGAGAGAGAAGAGAAAGAGAAAGAGAGAGAGAGAATCCCAAACAGGCCCCTTGCTGCCAGCTCAGAGCCCCATGTGGGGCTCAAACCCACAAACAATGTAAGATCATGACCTGAGTCAAAACCAAGAGTTGGACATTCAACCGACTGAGCCACCCAGGTACCTCTGGCCTGCTACCTGTTTTTATAGACAGATCTTTATTGTAACACAACCAGGCTTATTTGTTTTCATATCATCTATGGCTACTTTTGCACTAAAATGGCAGAATTGAACGATTGAAATAGAAACCATGTGGTACACAAAACTTAAAATACCACTACCTGGGCTTTTACCGAAAAAAGTTTGCCCAGTTCTGCTCTGCAAGAATGAAATTTTTCTCCACAGAGTGACATCATCAAGTGATTGATGTCATTAGTTGCTAGACACAGACTAAACCTTTCCCAATAGGCTTTCACCCCTCAGTGTCTAGAGATCCCGTCCCACACACAAAAGGAAGAAAGAAAGGAAAGAAGCGAGCGAGGGAGAAATGGAGGGATGGAGGAAAAGAGAACAGAAGGGCATTGTATTGGTCCGGGTTACCCAAGAAGCAGACTGTGATGATTTGGTTGCCGGGAGTTCACTGAGGAGTGCTGCCAGCACAGTGGTGAGGGAATGAGGGGGGCAAGAGTGAGTTCACCTTCTACCTCCATTGGTTGAACTCAGTGCACAGCCTCCATTCCTATCACCATGATATACCCCTTGGGCCCACACCCGAGCTGCCGTCATATAAGCAGGGTGATGTTAACTGGCTTAGTCATTCTATTTACTTGGCAGTTTACGCCTCTTCAGTCATGGATGCTCTCTGGTCAGTGATACAAGATCTTTACATTCTGTGCCCATATACATAGGTCCATCCTCATGCATTTTCCACAACTTCCAGGCCTCAATATTCTAATCTTCTACCAGGCCTCTTTCCCACTAGCCAGGCCATTAAGAACCACCTTTGAATCAAAATATGTTTCTCCTTCAGGCTACTTTTCTTTCTACAAAGGCGGTGACCAGGTGAAATGTTAAAAGCCCCTCCTACTGGGAGGATTTCTTTTTCACTGTTGCCTTTCAGGGTCACCCTGGAGGAAGGAGGCCATAGGGCAGCCACAGTCCATGTTTGATTTGTACTCACATGCCAAACCAACTCATTCCTTAATCCAGCTCAGGCTGGTAGGTCCTCATTGTTTTTTAAGGACATCCCATATGGCCATAAGTGTGACCTGAGGGGGTGACACTGCCTTTTCACTGGTGCAACGAATGGTGGTTAGAAAGGATTTGGGCTACTCGCTCATGCCGCTTTCTTGTGCTTTATGTCTTGTGCCTGATCCCATGTATACAACCCCTATCTCGTGATGAACTGCTGCTGGTTCTGCCTGACCTTACGACCTTATAGGTTTGGCAGAACCTGGTTTCCAGGGGCAGTTCCGGCTACACGTCTTCTTAATGTATCAGCTTCAGGAGTCTCATTCCTACCAAGATCCAGAAGCAGGTCAAGAGTTGATTCTTCGAATGCCGTAATTCTCTACTGTAAACTACCTGGTCTTTCTAGAAAATCTGAGGCATCTACCTTGTGATTCTCCAATCGGGGCTTGCTGTAACCTCCATATGACATTGTTTTCCATCACAGATGCCTAACAACATATTTTCTGCTGGCTCCTCTGGCGAAGCAGCGGGACAGCTTGGACCACAGCCTGTCCCGCCTCCAAGGGGCCCTTTCCTCTCTGAGCTCACTAAATGATAACCGTCTTCCCTATGAGAGTAAATGGGCCAGAAGCTAAGGAAAATCATCAGGCATTGTGCTTTCTTTCTCGAGGTAGAAGGGAGATATGCAATAATCTGTTTTGTTTGGTTTTGCTTTTTAATTTGTAATGAATGTCTGAGTATGTCCCAGACCACTGGGGCCCCTAAAACTACACCGAGGTGGTGAGTTCTTACATTACCATACATTTTATCTCCCAGCGTCTGGAGCACATACATCTCTTTTCAAGGCACATTATTAATGCTTAGCTACTTCTGGCTCATACAATCTGATTAACCTGATGTCATTAATACAGTGGACCAGTCTAATGTTCTGAAGAATGCCCAGATATATGGCAGAATGTGTTTCCATTGTGTTTTTTTCACCCAAGTAATATGTATTTCTTAATTTGTAAAGTAGGTAAAAAATTATAAAAAATGACAGTTGTCTTAATGTTAAATTTTCTGTAGTTTAGTTGAATCTCATTCATATATATATATATATATATTTTTTTTTTTTTTTTTTTTTTTTGCATAGAGCCTTTTGGATCCAATAGGAACTGTAGTTAAACACTACCAACCTTAGACTCTGTAAAATGGCCCCCTCCCTGAGCCCCACATTTTGGAGGTTCACTGATTACAAACTACTCGAAGCTGAGGAGTCTGTGTGACTGTGGGGAATATCCACAGATATCACCTTTCCCTGTCTTCTGGACATCCACTCCAGGTTCTACGATCTTGGAATTTCCTACCCAAACAACCCGGAGCCCATTCCCCCGACACTTTGTGGGTCCCTGCCCTGGGTCTGTCTGCCTAGTTCTCAATCTTCTTTGTCCTTTGAGAAGATTAAAGATCAGGTATTTTGCTCAAAATAGAATTGTTCAAAACAAAACAACAAAACACTCAGTTGAAGGGAGAGAGAATCTGTGTATATGAAACTGTAGCGGAAGAGCCGATTTCAATTTTTCAGTTTCAGAAGACCAATCCCCTCCCCTTGCTTAGAAATAGAATGACTTTCAGGGCTTGACCGCACATCTGGGTTCCAGATGTCCTTGCATACTCAACTGTTTCCCAGAGAAAGGAAACACCTATCCTGACCCTGCTCTTACGAAATAGAGACAGAAACATATCAGGGCCAATGTGTGTTGATTGATATTATCGTCATATAAATAATACATAACATGCATTATGTAAATATGCTAAATAATTTATATAAATTGTGGTCATTCTCATTGTTTAAAAATTTAATATTAAGGTTTTTTTAATGTTTATTTATTTTTGAGACAGAGAGAGAGACAGAGCGTGAGCAGAGGAGGGGCAGAGAGAAAGGGAGACACAGAATCCGAAGCAGGCTCCAGACTCAGCTGACATGGGGCTCGAACTCACAAATGGTGAGATCATGACCTGAGTGGAAGTCAGACACTCAACCAACTGAGCCACCCAGGCGCCTCCAAAACTGTTTTATAATTATATAATAATTTTTAAATACTGAGAGATCTTATTTGGGTTGCTTTAAATAGTTTCTCTCACAGAAGCATGTACAAGAACGTTAATAAATAAACTTCAATGTTGATAATGATAACGCTGATTGAGGAAGATATGCCTCAGTATTTTTTGCAACACTCGTCTGGAAGGTGTAATTATAGCAGACAAAGAGCTCTATTTGAAAGAATGTGATGTGTTCCTTGTAACTTGCAACAAAACTCTGTAATTATTCTCACAGTTATTTAAATTTAAGGATTTGTTCCTTTGAAGCCTGAAAACCCATCTGTGTCTGAGTCTCATTTCCCTGATGTTAAATGCCATAGCACTCAATATTGGCATCTTTTAAACTGCAGAAGCCATATTCAAATTATAGCAGTTTGCATTAGCTGCAAACTTAAAGCCATCATTTATATTCCTGGAGTTTTTCTTAGCTTGTTTCCCGAATCTCACATGTACATCCAGCACACTCACTTTTGTCTCTTTTGTGAAACTGTCTCTCTGATTCCCTGATTAGTTTCATTCCCTGAGATCTAGCTCCTAAAAATAACTGGAGACCAATTGGTGTGAGTTGTAAGCAGAAGGTAAACAACATCAAGACATGATGTGACAGCCATACTTTATTCATTTTCTTCATGTCAGAACAATTTGTAAAATTGCGGCCCAAACCAAAACAAACCAAACAAAAACTCCAAAGCCAAAAAAGACTAGCCTCATGATAAGGCACTTCAGAACAGATGTTTTTCATAAAAGAAAATCAAGCCCTACATTCCTCCTTTATTTTAAAGTTTCTTTATCAGTAAGTTAGAGCTAAAGCTACTGATAACAATATATGGCTAGATGGGGATCCAAGTGAGGTAACAGGGGAAAAATTAGAATGACCATCCACGTGTGCTGTTTTTAATTTCCTTCCTTTTCCTTCTTCTTTATATCCAAGATATATGTTTCTACTATTACTTAGAAAGAGAATAGCAGGTACTCCATTAGAATATTTGTATTTTCTCAAGATGTCCCATTCTTGCTTACTTGTTCCCAATTCTATACGATCAGATTTTTAGAATATGTTCACTTCTTATATCTCCTACCCTCCCTGCTCTTTCTCCCAAGGAGAACTTTACAAAGTTACTATATCTGCCCCCATAAACCCCAGGCCTTTATTCCCTTAAATGGTTCCATACTGTCAGTTTTAGAATGTATAATTTTTACTCTATTATATTTCACCTGTTGTAAGGATTTTATTTAAATTTGTGTTGTCCATTCCAAAATAGTCATTTTCTGTCTTTTTCAGATTAATTATTTGTAGTTATTACTTATAAGTAAAAATTGTGAAAGACTTTGAAATGTAGAAAGTATCCTGAGAAGCATTTTCCACCTGGATAATCTCTGTCTTTGTCTTTGAGTAGGCTGTTCTGTAACTCTACAGAGATACATGTTAATTTATAGAAAACTGGAAGTAATGCAAAAAAAAAAAATTCTATCCACAGAAATGCAAATTGTGTCTGATGGAATGCAATTAATTATCACCCTGAGAATATTGACTAGTTTGCCAGTTTCTCATTTCTTTGTTAACTTCATTTCAGTATTCCTTATGACTATAAATTTGTGCTGCTTTGAGTTCTATTTTTAACCACATGACATTTTTCTGTTTTTCTTATTAACTAAAAAGTAATAATGATTAATTAAATATAACTTTTAAGACAGGCTTATGTTAAATGGATATGAGATTCACGATTTTGCCTTTTTTGGAGAATTACTTTTTATACTTTTCTGAGCCTTCAGACTGGTTCTGTAGAGTTTTACCCGTCCCATCAGGAAAAACTACTCCAGCCCACTCTAATGCAATCCACCAGAGGCCATGCCTTTTCTTGCACTCAGCTGCTCATACATCCCCTTTGCAGCTAGCTGTAACCAGGAATAAGCGACAGCTTGCAGTTGGGGGTCAGGAGAAGGAAGCTATCTTCAACGTGCCTGTATCTCAGAACCCTCACTTCTTTTACTAGTTTTCGTAAGCGTTCCTGGGTCCTCAATTACTTGTGTTTCAAAGGCAGATGATTAATAATCTCACAAGGAAAGTGTATCTCTAATAACTTTAATAGTTGTTGACTCATCCTTATATTAAAGGAAAATGGAATCAATTGTGGACTGGGGAAATTGCACATAGAACGTGGAGCTAAAGACATCTTGAGAGATTATAGAGTCAGGTTTCATGACTAGATATATTTACGTGTCTTGAGAAAAAATCAGTAAATCATCAGTTGGTGGACATTTGGGCACTTTCCATAATTTGGCTATTGTTGAAAGCACTGCTATAAACATTGGGGTACATATGCCCCTATGAATCAGCACTCCTGTGTCCTTTGGATAAATTCTTAGTAGTGCTATTGCTGGATTGTAGGGTAGTTCTTTTTTTTTTATTTTTTGAGAAACCTCCACACTGTTTTCCAGAGCAACTGCACCAGTTTGCATTCCCTCCAATAGTGCAAGAGGATTCTCTTTTCTCCACATTCTCACCAGTATCTGCTGTTTCCTGAGTTGTTAATTTTAGCCACTCTGACTGGTGTGAACTGATGAATGGATAAAGAAGATGTGATTTATATATACAATGGGATACTACTTGGCAATGAGAAAGAATGAAATCCCACCATTTGCAACAACCTGGATAGAGCTGGAGGGTATTATGTTGAGTTTAATAAGTCAGTCAGAGAGAGACATATATCATATGTTTTCACTCCTATGTTGAACCTGAGAAACTTAACAGAAGACCATGGAGGAAGGGAAGGAGAAAGATAGTTTAAAACAGACAGGTAGGCAAACCATAAGAGATTCTTAAATACAGAGAACAAACTGAGGGTTGATGGGGGAGGAGGCGGAGGAGAGGGGAAAATAGATGATGGGCATTGAGGAGGGCACTTGTTGAGATGAGCACTGGGTGTCTTATGTAAGCGATGAATCACGGGAATCTATCCCCAAAACCAAGAGCACACTGTATACATTGTATGTTAGCCAACTTGACAATAAATTATATTTAAAAAAAGAATATAAAAAATCAGTTAAGTCATTATTTAAACATGTCTTGTTCAGTTTCAGTTTTTAACTTTCATTGGCGGACCTTTTTTTCTTCTTTATGTTTTCTTTTTTAGATCTATATTTTTCCTTATACTTCTTAAACGGTTGGTCATGCAGATTTGATGACTGAGGAAAATCACAAAGTTACTTATTTTCAGAAACAATCTGCCTTTAGAAACATTTTCAAGGGTGCCTGGGCGACTCAGTTGGTTGAAGCATCTGACTCTTGATTTTGGTCAGTTTGTGAGAGGTGAGTTGCCCCGGGAAGGGAGGCTGCTTGTGAATCTCAGTCTCTCTCTCTCTCTCTCTCTCTCTCTCTCTCAATCTCTCTCTGTCTCTCATCCCCTGCCCTCCCCACCTCTCTCTCTCTCTGAAAAAAATCCACATATTTTCAGAAATAGTATTTATTATTTCCATATAAGTTATCTAAAAAAGGCCCTATATCAGCTGTTTATTTATCTTACTTTATTTTTTATTCACTTATATTTCAAAAAAAATTCAAAAGCTATTTAATATTTCCATCAAATCACACTCTCTCTCAGATTCCTTTTCATAACCTTGAAATAAAAAAGCAGTCAAAGACTCAAGATTTCTGAAACTAAACTTGTAAGTGCTTTCAAAGCAAACTTTACATAGAATTAGGTTTTCTGCCATGTATCACTTTCTTTGGCTTCACTATGTCTTATCACCTCTCCCAGGCCGCAAATTTAGTGGAGGCAGATTCTATCATATTTTGTAATTTTTTAGAATCATACAGAGGAACAGGGTTTTATATCTGCCTTTATGGCATAAGAACTGTATCTTCTGCCCTGTGAACAAGGGCAAGGAACACAACCTTTTGAAGTATACGACATGGATAAGAAATAGTGAATTGTACAACTGTTGTGAAAATTAAAAAAAAAAAGTACAATGTTTGGCATTAATGTTGGCTATTAGTACTATAGCGAATCACATGGTAAGTGTTAAGTCAAAGATGGAATGATTAAATACTGGACTGGCATCTCAAATGCTGAGAATTAATATTTGAGACTACTTTGTTCCTTGTCTTCAATTCTCATTAGAGTAACTCAGAGGCACATCAACTTGAAATCATTTCAAGTACGCAGTACTTGTGACTACCCATCTGAGCCAATATAAATGAGACACTGTTGCTTATGAGTAGTTTAGACTTTTATGACACTACACTGATTGAGCTCCACAATTTCAAAGCCATATTTATGATTAAATAATCCACAACATTGTATCTCAGTGTCATTACAAAACTGAGAAAATGTACAATTTCTAGGTTATTGGTTGGAATAATCTTTCTTATGCAATTTTAAATATACTGTGCGAACTTTCTCTTGAAAACAATAAGACTTCATTTAGTTTGTATCTTCTGCATGACTAGTTCTATAGTCAATAGCCTTTGCCCCTACTTTTTTATAGAAACCAGATTTTATTCAGTGTAGTAATATACAGAGTTTAAAAAGGTAAGAAAACCACTTCCACTGAGTATCGGTAATCTGTTGCTAAAACAAAATGTTCTGCATAAAGTTGACTACATTTTAAAACCCAACCAGTATCTTAACTGTAATCGAGACACCATAAAATGTGTATACATACATACACGCGTATAAGCACATGAAAAAACTACCATTTTAGGATGTAAAATGTTTGGAACATCACATCTTATTTAAAAAAGTGCTGTTAAGAAACAGCTTTAAGAAAATGCATTAACGTGGGATCTTTGGGTCAATAATATATGAGATACATCTTTTGAATTATGGATTTCACTTATTAATTTTCATTGTGCTCGTTAAAATGTCTACAGATGATTTCTATAGTTCCCAAGTTGTGTTTGGATTCTAACTCAAAATTATCCCCACATTTACACACTACCACATATAATTTTTGGTATATACATTTAAATATATATATACTGTAGCTTAAAAAATATAATGGGAGCTGCATATATCCAATAGAGTTTACATATTAAAGTCCTTCTTTTTAAGAGCTTTGTAATGGAAGTGATACATGTGAAAATGTTAACAAAGCTCATATTCTCTAGGATGTCTCTGTAGTTGCTTTGTTAGTCTCTTTTGAAGCTAAGAGTAGTCACGTGACTCAGTCGTAGCTAATGTGATATAAACAGAAGTTTACCAGGTAAGTTTCCAGAAAAGTTATTATTGTCATCATAATAATAAAAACATAAAATCAGTTGGGGACATGTCTTTTGGCTCTCATCATTCTTCTTCCTTTTTCTTTGGAATACCCTGATATCTATCTGTGGGGCAATCACATGGCAATCACAAGACAAAGCTGGAAAGCAAGTGGAGAGAAAGTTCTCTGGCCTTTGATGACTTCCTTGAGAAGCTATGCTATTTCGACATACCTCTGAATGTCCTTATACATAAGATCATAATAACTGTTTATGGCATGATTTTTAGGCTATTGCATATAAGTCAATGAAATGCCAGGTAACAGGACTACCTTCTCTCATTCCATACCATTATTTCATGTGATTTGTAGCCTTGGAAGCTCTAACAGAGGATCTTCATTCTTCCTATATTTCTCACCAATGAAATGTTTTCCCTTATGAGGAAACATCTTCAACACCCGGGTAGCAGGTGACTTATTTCTATTTAGTGATTTATAGAGATGCTTCTTTCATCTTATAGTTTCACTTTTCCATACATCTTTGATGTCATTTGCCTCCAGAGCCAAAAGAAAGAAAGAAAGAAAGAAAGAAAGAAAGAAAGAAAGAGAGAAAGAAGAAAGAGGAAAAGAAAGGGAAGGAAAAAGAAAAATAAAACAAAGAGAACATGAAGAAAGAATATTTGTTTCTTTCCAATTTGGGAAATCACCCCCAATCACATTATATTGGCAACAATAAGTCATGTGTGAGAGAAAGCACATAGAAGTAAGGGTGCTAGGAAGTTCCTAGTTTGAGGGCTAATTTTCAAGCAAAACTTCTGTACCACCAAAGGGAAGTGTAAGTGGTGGTAGTAGACGGCTAGAAGACTATAATACAGTAAAAATTAACTATGGTCAGCAATATTAGACCAAAATTTCCTTTACACTGGCCCTTTAAATTATGGTCATCCAATTTTCAGGTAAAAATAATGCCAACAATAAGAATGGGTCCATGTATATAACTTTCTACTGTAAGTTCATAATAAATTACTGATCTATGGACTAATCATTTTCATTTGTCAGTTCATGATTTTTTCCTCCTAACTTTCATGTAGCAAAAACACACTTTCTTTCAGTCATGTATTTACCTGGTTGACTGTGAACGAAAGTTGACCCATTTCCTAATTAACTTTAAGCAATTAAGCAATTAAGTTATAAGCAACTCTGGTTTTATTTTATGGGTAGCTGAGTATATGGATCTAAAAAAAGACTCAAATTTCAAATTCATTCCATAAAAATAAACTTTTTAAACAGATTTCAAGGAGATCCGAAAGGTGTCAGTATTCAATGTTTGTCAGTTTCTACTGATGGTGATTTTCATGGGCAAATAATGTACTATGATTCTCACAGTTTCAACAAATTTCACAATATTGCATAAGGAGCACCATGAGTTAATTTTTGGCAATTTTTGTGTGAATAAAGTTTTGATTTTCTTCTTTAAGGAATAGCTCTTTCCAGGCCCACAGAGGGCATGTCTTCTTAACATGTCAACACTTCTGGCCTCGATGGAATTTTAAAATGCTGAGAAAATTGAAAAATTGTATTTGGAACAAGTGCATCCATTTTAAAATTCTAAAACACAGATAAGAACACACTTCTTTTTTTTCCCTTAATGCCCCTATGATCCTTAAATCCATTATTTAATTCTAATTCTATTTTGTGTTCTTATAAAATTTGTGATAATATGCTGTCTTTAGATGCTCAGCTTCTTATCTTGCTATGTGGCACTCAATTGATTGCAAGAACCTAAAAGAGAGGGGCTCCTGGGTGGCTCAGTCTGTTAAAGCGACGACTGCAGCTCAGGTCATGATCTCACAGTTCGTGGGTTTGAGCCCCACATCTCAGAGCCTGGAGCCTGCTTCAGATTCTACGTCTCCCTCCCTCTCTGCCCCTCCCCCGCCTGTGCTCTGTCTCTCAAAAATTAGTAAATGTTAAAAAAAATTTAAAAAAAAATCTAAAAGGGAAATGCATTATTTGTTTATGAGAAATGAAAAGGAATTTTGATTTTTTAACAGAGTTTTAAATCTCTCTTATTAATATGCTCATCTTCCTGTCCATCTCTAATAATAGAATAATTTTTGTCCAACAGAGATATTGTGTTGTTCTAGTAAAGGACATGCATATTGTGATTATTGAACTTGTGTCAAACGGTAAACTGAAAAATATATGCAACTGAGATATTAAAACAGTTGGGAATTTGTAGCACGCTACCCTTTGAACATTACTGAATTTGAGGACCTTAAATTTATTTATACATAAAGAGAGATGACAACAGAATAATCCTCAAAATATTTTGTACTCAGTGAAATCTGTATGTGAGGACGTAAAAAACAATAACATGAAGGTTATGTGAATGCTTGATGCCCTTGACATTTTGCCAAATACCAAGAGGATCAAGAACATTAGAAAAAATGTTGTTCTTGTTTTTGGAGTTTAACAATATAATTGAAGCAGTACTGTGACTCTGAAGTTGGGACTAAAGACAAATTTGTTTTTTTTTCCAAGTAAACTCTTCATTAACAGGATCTACCGGATAAGCCCATTATTTTTGTGAGAGGTTCCCTTCCACCTGAAGTCACCAAACACTACCTTAGGCCTCTTAAAACCTACAAAATAGTATATGCCCTTAAATTAAAGTACTGTTTTTTTTTTCTAGTCAAATACAGGAAAGGAAATATATTGAGAAAGTGTATGAAACATCAGTTTCACTGTGTGCTCTGTGAAAATATAACAGGCTTTTGTAAAATTGCATATCATTTGAAATATGCATAGAATATCAACCCAGATTTTTCTTCATGTGAGGGTACTTGGCCTTTTAGAACCCTGTGTGGTATCAGTTTAAAAAAGCTATGAAAGTATAGGTACACTTTTTTGTTTTTACATT
Source organism: Panthera tigris (assembly GCF_018350195.1). Classification (NCBI taxonomy): domain Eukaryota; kingdom Metazoa; phylum Chordata; class Mammalia; order Carnivora; family Felidae; genus Panthera; species Panthera tigris. The sequence continues at coordinate 69,592,961 of NC_056663.1, forward strand.
TATTTTCTAAATGAGAAAGCCTACATTAGCTTCTGTTTTTAAAATGAGAGAATTAAGGCATAGAAGGTTTTGGTAAATTGTGAAAAGACAATGAGTTAGTAGTAGGTGACAGATCTTTAGATATGAGACTACACGAACCCCAGGTCCTATCTGTGTCTTTGAGGTGAAGCTATATGCTTTATTGCCTGGAAGATTAATTCAGGGTGCATAGGAACTGATCAGCACTTTCTTTTCCACCTATGGTGCCAATTAAAAATTTCTCTTAATTTTATGTTTTTCATTTTAATTTTTTTAATGTTTATTTATTTTGAGAGAGATAGAGAGCACAAGCAGGGGAATGGCAGAGTGAGAGGGAAGGAAAGAGAATCCCAAGCAGGCAGAACTCACCACCTGTGAGATCATGACCTGAGCTGAAATCAAGAGTCAGATGCTCAACTGACTGAGTCACCCAGGAGCCCCTGAATTTCTTTTAATTTTAAAAATGCAAATCATCTACTCAGTTTATATTGGTGCTTCAATTGGATATTGGTGCTTCAAGTGTGAATGACTTGAATCTATAGTTGTAAAATCTTAGAGATTAATCCTCATCTGGTACCTTTTATTTAGTATAACAGCACCCTCTATAGCTTCCTTGATTATTGTGTTGTGTTTTTTTTTAGAAACTTCCAGAAATGTTGACCGTTTCTAGGAGTCTTTTCCGGCCTCATTTTAGAAAGTAATTTCTTTACCTGGAGCCAATTCTGCTTTCTCATAAAATTTCCCTGTTCTTTTTAGGTAAATCAATTAAATGAGTGATTTCAAGAACAAAACTTGCGGGTCAGATGGCCATGGACTCCCCTCCTAACTCGCAAACTACTTGCAGAAAATCAAAATTAATATTTGTGGAGACACACTGTCCAAATGGTCCTCCTTCAGGGAATCCAAACTGAGGAGAATTATTAATCGTCTTTCCCACATGGCACATCCAGAGCCACTCTGAGGGTCTCCATTCTTCCTGTCAGCCAGAAGTTGAGAAAATCATGGTCATAAAAGAGCATGTATGGGACATTTTTACTGACCATGCCCAGAAGTAGGGTGTGAAACTTTCAGTGAAAGTTCATTGGCTAGAACTTTGTCATATGGCTACGTCTAATAACAGAAGAAGCTGGGAAATAGAATCTAAATGCTTGAACAGAAAAGAAAGTAAGAATACAGAGTTTGGTAGTCTGCTGGCAGTAGCTACCATAAATAAATATTATTTATTTATTTTTAGTCATACATTTAACAAAAAATGTAGTCTCCTCATGAATAATCAAAGCATTGCAGTTAAATGTCGAAGTTCTCTTTGATCATTACCACAATTTCTCTAGTCCTCCCCCAGGCATAGCTGCAGTATGAGGTTTATTATCAATTTTTGCAGATTCAATTCTCTTTAATATGAGAGACACAATCATTCTGGGAACTAGGTCAAAGGATACATGGAGTAGATTGTGTAATAAAAGCAATTACATAGTGCTTATTACATGCAGCCACTCTTCTAAGAGCTGGGCACATATTGACTCATTTAATCATAGCAATGAATCTATGAAGTAGGCACCATTATTACCATCCTTATTTTACGGGTGAGCAAATTGAGGCACAGAAAGCCTAATAAATTATTTAAGCTCACATAATTCATACCTTGTAGATCTGATATTGGACTGTGTGCCACTTTCTTCCAGAGCCCATGTGCTTTACAAGTATACCCCACTGCCTCGGAGGTGAAACGATTCAGGATGAGCTCCAGTCATGAGGGAGTAATAAAGGCTGGAATGGTCCTCACATTGTCAACAAATAGAAAACTGCAGAAATGTGGAATAATGGTTTTCAGACATGGGGCAATAGGCAGTGCATCCTGACAACCCCAGGAGAAGGGAAACAATTGAATTATTAAGTCTTATAACTTCCTTAGCTTACTGGCTGGAGGAAAGCTTTGTACTGTGACACACCGAAAGGAACCCAGATAAAGCCCACATTTGGCATGAATTGTATGAGACATCGATCAGAGTTCAAGAAAACTGAAACAGAATTTGTGAGGACAGAATACTGAGAAGGGAAGTCTTTCAACAGAAAGAGTTCCAAAAACCTCATAGAAATTTCTGTTGCGTCTTTGAATGCCATTCTACATGTATATAGAGTGCAGCTTTAAAAAATAGTCCTAGAGGCACCTGGGTGGCCCAGTTGGTTAAGCATTCAACTCCTGATTTTGGCTCAGGTCATGATCTCATGGTTGGTGGGATGGAGCCCCATGTAGGGCTCTGCACTGACAGTGCTGAGACTGCTTGGGATTCCCTCTCTCCTCTCTCTCTCTCTCTCTCTCTCAGCCCCTCCCCCCACTTGCACTCTTGTATACTCTCTCTCAAAATAAAATAAGCATTAGAAAAAATAGTTCCAGGATGGGAAAAAAAAAAAAACAATTCCAAGGACCACTAAAGAGAAAATTATTCAGAGCTCTCACCAGAACAAGAACCATTCCTGTTTTCACCATCCAGAGTGAGAAGCACTGTTGACAACAAAGGGCTTTCAGCACAGAACTCCAAAAGCCCCTGCCTTCATGGGGCTTACCAAGCAAAACAAATACTGAAGGTGTGCCTTTTAAAAACCCTAAAAGAATTGGTTCAAAGGGAAAGCAAAGAGTAACATATTGAATATATGCCCAATGATAGCAGATCTTACATTAAATTTGAATAAATACTCCAATAAAAAGAAAAAAACAAATGACGAAAAAGCAAACCTCTAAAAGATAAAAACAAATCTGCAAGCCACTCTATTGCCTGTCAGAGCAAAATCCAAAACTCTTTAAAAGAATAAACAAGATCTAACACTCAGCAGCAGAAAATTTACAAGGTCAAGCATGCAATCTAAAAATTACTAGACATGTAAAGAAGAAAAATGCGACCCATAATTGTAAGAAAATATTCAATTGTAGAAACACACAGAAATGACAGAGATGACGTATTTGTAAGTAAGAACATTAAAACAGATGTTTTAGATATACTTAATGTGCTCAAAGAAAAAACAAACACTAAGAATAAGAATGAAAATTTAACAAGAAACAAATAGGATTTTTGATTTAAAAATCAGTATCTGAAATAAAAATTTGACTGGATGAAATTAACAGCTATTGGAATCCTACAGGAGAGATGATTCTGAACTTGAAATCATAGCAATAGAAATGATCCAAAATGAAGAGATCATGGTAAAATAAAGACTGATAGTAAATTAATAGAGTCTTAGTACTTTCTGAGAAAGACTTAAAAATGTAACATAAATATAAAGTGAATTCCAGAAGGAAGGGGTACGAAAAATTACTTAAAGAAATAGTAAACAAATGATTCCCAAATGTTATGAAAATTATAAACTTACAGATACAAAAGCTTAGTGAATAATGAACAGGGTAAATACAAATAAAACAATACCAAAGAATACCAAAATCAATTTTCTAAATACAAGTGATAAAGACAAATCTTCAAGTAGCCAGAGGAAAAAACATGTTATATTACTATAGAAGAGTAATATAAACATAACAGAATTCCTACCAGGAACTGTGCAACCCAGAAAACAAGGAAGATGGGCTTTTAAAGTACTCAAACTCCCACCTGTCAATTTAGATATATACAGCAAAAATATCTTTCAAAAATTCAAGAGGAATTAAGATGTTTTCAAAGAAGTTTTTCACAGAAATAAAAGCTAAAAGTATTCTTTATTAGCACATCCTCATTACAAGAAATGCCAAGGCAAGTTATTCTGTCATAAAGAATATGATACCAGATAGAAATTTGGGTCTACACAAAGAAATGTAGAACTCCAAAAATAGTTAAAATACAGGTGAACATAAAATGCATTTTTTATTATTTTTATATGGTTATAAAGATAGTTGAATGTCAAAAGCAAAAATAGTAACCATGAATTTTGAAGTTATAGTATACATAAAAGTACAATTTATAACTGAAATAACATAAAATGTAAGTTAAAACCATGTTGTTATATAATTTCATACTCACTGGAATAGCTAAATTCAAAAATACCGACTTGAGAATATATCAGAGATGTGGGATGTATAGGATTACCTCAACAGGATCATGTGACTATTTTATATAAGTCTGTAGAGCCAAAGACCAGTTGAAGGCATGCCTGGACTCCTGACTTGCAGACAAAAAGAAAGTAAATGTGTGCTGTTTTAAGGTGCTAGATTTGTAGTCTTACTGTTCCACAGCAATAGATAATTAATACAAACCTGGGACCAAGAAGCAAGTGACAGATAATGCCCCACTCAACTAGAGCCATCATAAATTTTTCGTGAGGCTATAAAATGATACAACTTGGAAAAAATTCTACTCTTAGTCATTTTCTTAAGCATAATGAAAGAAAAATATCCACACAAAGTCTTAATTTTTTTTAATGTTTTTCATTTTTTTAATTTTCGAGAGCAGAGAGAGGCAGAGCATGAGGGACAGAGAGAGATAGGGAGACAAAGAATCCAAAGAAGGCTCCAGGTTCTGAGCTGTCAGCACAGAGCCTGAAGCAGGGCTTGAACCCACAAACCTTGAGACCATGACCTGGGTCAAAGTCAGACACTTAACTGAGCCACCCAGAAGCCCCTCCACACAAAGTTTTGTATATATATCCAAATGCCCATTAACAGTTGCATGATGGGTAAACAAACTATGGCATATCCTGTGAAATACTGCTCAGCAATAAAATGGAATAATCTACCAATACATGTATAAAAGCATTATAATGAATGAAAGAAGCCAGTCACAAAAGAGCACATAGTGAATGATTCCACTGACATAAAGCTCTAGAAGAAATTAATCTTTTATACCAGAAAATAGTTCAGTGGCTGCCTAAAGCCTGAAGGGGAGAGTGTAGTCTAGAAAGGAACAACAAAAATCTGAGGTAATAAAATATTCTATAATCTTGATGGCCCTGGTGGCTAAACCATATAACCATTTATCAAAATTGATCAAACTACACTCTAAAAATAGCTTTATTTCATATGTGTAAATAACAGTAGTCGCCCCTTCTTTGTGGTTTTGCTTCATGTGGTTTCACGTTACCCAAGGTCAACCACGAGTTCATCTGAAAGAAGATAGCCCTCCTTGTGATGAATGGTCAGAAGGCCAATGTAGCCTAACTTATGTCACAATGCTTACGTCATTCATCTCGCTTTATCTCATCACATAGGCATTTTCTCATCTCACATCATCGCAAGACAAAGAGTGACTATTGTACAGTAAGATGTTTTGAGAGAGAGCAGCCACATTTACCCAACTTTTATTAGAGTGTATTGTTATAATTGTTCTACTTTATTATTAAATATTGTTAATCTTTTACTGTGCCTAGTATATAAATTAAACTTCATCATATGTATGTATAGGAAAAAGTACAGTATATATAGGGTTTTGTACTATCTGCGGTTTTAGGCATCCCCTGGGGTCCTGGAACATATTCCCTGGCATAAGGGAGGATGACTGTATACATAAAGTTTATATTAAAAAGAAAGAAAAAAACAGGTTCTTGGCTGATTCAGTTGGTTGAACATCTGACTCTTGATTTTGGCTCAGGTCAGGATCTTAGGGTCATGGGATCGAGCCCTGTGTCAGACTCAGCGCTGAGCGTGGAGCCTGCTTGAGATTCTTTCTCCCTCTGCCCCTGTCTACCACTCCCATTCTCTCTAAAAAATAAAATAAAATAAAATAAAATAAAATAAACAAATAATAAAAAGAAAGAAAAACTAGATGAGGATTTAGAAGGCTTCTGTGATAGTTTTTGTGATGCCATTTACACTAAGGATAACCTTAGGAAATTTCTTTAAATTTATTTATTTATTTATTTATTTTGAGAGAGAGAGAGAGAGAGAGAGGAGGGGCAAAGAGTTGGAGACAGAGAATCCCAAGCAGGCTCCACTCTCAGGACAGAGCCCAAAACAGGGCTTGATTTCACAACTGTGAGATCATGACTTGAGCTGAAATCAAGAATCATATGCTTAATGGACTGAGCCATCCAGGTGCCCCTTACCTGGGGAAATTTCTTGACCACTAAATCTCAGGTTCCTTGTCAATAGAATGAGGGTAATAAGAACCTTCTTGACCAGCACATAAAATTAATTAATATGCATTATCTGAGTAATTTAAATTATAAATATCTTGAAAATATTTTTTTAAAATCATTTGTCTCCCATTTTCCTGGACCCAAACCTATTCTTATAACTCCTGAACTAAGTAAAGAATGCATGCTATTAGAGAAAAAACAAATTTGGTTTCTCTATATTTATTGGTGACCTCCCAAAACAATTTTGCTATACAGACAAATTCAAGAAATTTGAGATTTATAAAAATCAGATTTATGTTTTGAGAATCAGAAACAGGAACTTTAAGGTCAGTTGAGTTATTCAACTTTTGAACTCTAACATTTATATGCTGCAGTGATTTACAATGGATTTAGCAAAAAGAGAATGTTTAACATTATACCTGAGTATTTCTTTTCTCTTTTATTACATAATGCAAGTTAAGAATTGTTAATCACTTTTTTCAAAAAGATATAAGTATGTTCAGAGGTGCTAAAGTAAAAAAAAAAAAAAGTGAAGATTAAGCTATAGCTAACAAAATAGAAAATACAATCAGAGGCAAATGTGAAACCATTTCTACTGTTTTGTTTTGTTTTAAACTTGTTCAAGTGGTATGCAATGTGCTTTTCATTATCTGAAGCTCCAGGGAGGAAGCAACAGCCAGATATTGTACATCTCTACAGAAATAAGCTAGGTTCCTTTGCAACAATCCGAATATTTTATTGCCAAAGATCAGCCTCATATATCATTTAGAAAGGGTCATCACAGCCTTTTTATAGTTAAAAAAGGTAACATTTGGTTAAAGACCTCTGGAACTTCTATTAAGTTTCCAGATGTCTTGGCAATAGCTTTCAAATAACCACAATGTTTGCTAACCCTGACCTAATTTTATTAGTCTAGACGTTGAGATAAAATAGTCTTCATAGACTTTTCTAAACTGGTTCCTCTGTTCTATCAGGTGTGAATACACTATCTCTTCTTTGCCAGTTTTTGCCTGTGATGGTTTCCAGGAACTACTTACTCCCTAAGAGTGAGATCATGCCTGAAACAGCAACTGCCAGAGGAAGGTGAGAGACATATGGTGGCCTGACAGTTATTCTTTCCAATTATACATTAGGAAATTACATAGAAAATGTCTGCTTTTCTAAATATATGTCTAGTAAAATGAAGTTCATGAACCTCTTTTATTCTTTCAAATGACCCATAATTAGAGTTTTGTCAGGGTATCAATAAATCTAAAAATAAACATAGACCTCTTAACTAATTGCTTTTATTCAATGTTACAAGAAAATTATTATAGCAAAGAAATTGTGGATTTAGAGACAAGAGAAGTAGAATTTATATAATGGGATTCAAAATAATAGATATTTCACAGCATTTCCTGTGACCAACAGACCGAACTTAAAGAGTTCATGCAGTCTAGGGGGCTGAACATCTTTAATCTCTGTTCTTCTTGCACTTTATCCACTTATTCTCTTAATGTTGCACACATTAAGTCTTCTCAATGAAAAAAGTCATGAGAGGACAATTATAAATTCTATTATAGAGGAAGCAAATGAGAAAAATGTGTGAAATGAATTACCTTGAAAGTTAGAGGAAGCAAAAAAATCCTATGGTAGAGGGGAAAACATCTGGTTTCTAATTTTAAGTGTATACCAACTAGCTCATTGACATTTGGTTTGTGTTGACTTCTACCCCCAAAAGATAAGAATGATACAGCTTTGAAGCCTGTGACATAAAGGTTTGTAAATGACAAATCCCACCTCTTTAAATCTATCTTGAGAGATAGGAGGTACATATAATTGATATCAGAGAAATCTCAAGCATTTCTAAAAGTAAATATTTTTCAAACCGTTGTCAAATCAATGCCTATGCTTTGATTGCCTCTTTTGGTGAATGACTCCACCATCACATCCATCTAGTAATCTAAGCCAAAAATACTAGAATCCTACTCAATTCCTTACCCACTTTTTAAATCCATATTAATAGTATTTTGACAGGGCCACATTGTCTGATAGGCCAGCATGTGAAGTTAGGTAGCACTGCCTATTTTTACAGATTCTCAAGCTACTCTGGACCAATGAGTTTTTAAAATTTTGTAGCTTATTAGGTGACATGCCATGAAAAGCAAAAGAAACTGAGTCAATTCATTAATGTACTTGGGACTCAGAGCCTGATGAAAAATAATTTGAACATGGTATCCTTTGGATACATAGGGTCCTAATGGAAGCTGAATTGAAGGGAGAAACAAGATCTCTGGGAAAAAAAAGTGAATAAGCTAAAACCTTGGTAATGTGTATTATAGTAAGAGGCACAGCTAGAATATTGCAAGGAAAGGTAGTTCCAGATATATATGAAATATGCTTAATATAGTTTCTGCTCGTTCAAACTTCTCAGTCCTTCCAGGAGGCAGAATGTAGACTGCATAGAACTACAGTGTTTAATAACGCAGAAGGACGTGACAACAAAAGACAGAAGATTTGGTTTCACTGAGATGCTGTTATCTTTAAGTCTCAACAGGAAAAGTGGCTTCCATCTGAGATTCTAAAATTAACAGGTTACATGTAATTTGCATATTTAATCGCCATATGCACTCTTGATAAACCTTTGGATTTGAGCAGAGTCTATTGGGGAACACTACTTCGGGTGAGCCAAAAGAATCCCACACATTGGTGCTTACTGGCTAACGAGAACTAGGTTATAGCAATTGCATTTAAGTATCTCTCCATGACTTGCTCTCATTTTTTTTATCTCTCCTGGGATTGCTGTAGTTTGGACACTTATCTCAAATGGATTTTTTTTCAAGACTCCTAACTGATAGAATGTCCTTCAGGCTTGTCCATTCCAAGCCATTCTCCACTCTGCTGCCAGAGTAATCTTTATAACTTGAAAATCTGATCAGGTTGCATTAGTGTTTGAATTGCTTCAATGGTGCCCCAGACTTACAAAATTTAAAAAATGAGATTTCTTTCCAAAATCCATAAAAACGTGTCTCTCTGGGACTTTTGCAGTTCTCTTTCATAAATTGAGCATGTATGTATAACATATACATGTGGGGTGTATATAGTGTATATATACGCCTACATATATACTTACAGTATTTTCCAAACACTTTCTGAGTATCTATTGCTTGCATTTTCCATTAAAGGAGTTTACATTTCCATAAGCAGAGATGAATATTAAACAGATCCTCCTGTAAAAAGCAAATTCTAAAACAATATAGTGATATGTTCTGAGAAAAATAAAAGAAAGGTATGAAATGGAGTAACTAACATGGGGAAAGAGAATGGGGGCTATTTCAGATAGGATCGTGAAGGGAGAGCCACCAGAGGAAGTGATGCTTGAGCTAAGACTTGAAGTAATCTATTTATACAAATAGCTGGAGTAAGAGCAGTTCCAGAAGAACGAAGAACATGTGTCAAGACCCTCAAGACCGCAAAGGCCAGAGTTGCTGGAATATAGCTGAAAGGGGATGGAGATGATTGGTTCAAGGTTAAATTGAAAAAATCAGCAGGTCCAAATTGTGTATAATAATTATTCAATAAAAAAGAAGAGTGATGACAATAATAAAAATACCATATAACATATACAATATGGCGAATATTATTTCAAAGAAACATTAACTCATTTAATCCTAACAATACCTCTAGGACAAAGGTAGTGTTATTAATCACTGTTTTACAAATGAAGAAACTGAACAAAGAGTAAACAAATGGCTTGCCCCAGATAACATAGAAAAAGTCACGACTAGTTAAGTAGTGGAATTGTTAATAACATAAGCAGTCAAGCTTTAAAATCCAATCAGCATTCTATAGTATATGTAAGAATTTGTCAGACCAAATAAGTATTTTAATTGCTTCTAAGTGAAAGGAGAAACTAATGAAAAGTATTAAGCACGGAAGGTAAGAGTTGCCCTTTAAAAAGATTCCTCTGGCCACGTGTGTTTGTTTGAGAGGGGATACTTGCGAAAATGGAAGCAAAAAGGATCAGTTAAAGAACAAATGCAGTCAGTCATTTGTCTAGATAACCATGATTTGGGCTAAGTGGTAGCAAGAGAGCTTATGAGAATTCATCAAATTCCAAAGTATCTTGAAGGTGGAGATAAAAGATTTACTGATCAATAAAAATTGATTATGAAATAAGGTGATCAAGGAAGACTCTTAATTTTGGCTTATTAAATATATAGATGGTAAGCCCATTAACATCAGAGGGAAGGGAAGCAAGTTGGAAAGAATGGGAAATAGAGGATTTCTGCTTCGAAAATGTTAAGCTTGGCATGCCTATTGGATATCCAAGTGGAGACTTTAAGTAGAGGGTTGTAAATAAGTATTTGGTGCTCTGGGGAAGGTTGGAACTGAAGATATAAATTTGGGCATCATCAGTATATGGCTAATATGTAAAGCTAAGGGGCCAAGTGAGTTCATGACCTTGAAAGAAAAAAACCATAGACAATATTCTGATTTATTTGATATATCCCAAACTTTCCATGATCTTTCATGCCTTTGGATCTTTGCAGGCTGTTAGGCAATTATTTTCTCTGAAAAATACGTTTAATCTAACGTATCTCAAGACTTCCCTCTTCCATAACACTTTTCCTGATTACTTATGAAGAATTAAGGATTGAGGAAAATATTTATTTTATCTATCCATCCATCCACCACCCAACAGGCTTATGCTGCATTATGTTAGCTAACGTATGCTGGAGAGTTTGCTAAGCATTTGGGGATGCCACACTAACACAAAGTACTAAGCCCCATCTTTTGGATTTCTTTGTCTGAATACATTGTCCAGAGCCATATTCTTTTTTTAAACTTTGAGTTATAACATAATATACCATTAAAAAATTTAATACGTCTTGGTCAGCATGAAAAATCAGAAATAGAAAAAATAAAATAGAAACTATCAGAGTGTATCATCATAACAATAAGTATTGTTTGTGACTCACCCCCCTAATCCTTACATATGTATCTACTGGACTGAAACATAATGAAGACATTAATATATTTATCTTATTATGGATAATAGTTTTAAAAGTTTGAAAGACATTGTGTTAGACTACTCATCACCTTGCTTACATTTCTTTTCCTCATTTGACTGAACTCTGTCAGGAACCATAGCATTTTATAAAACTTTTTATATTTGAATCCTCAGAATATAGCCTCTCTTGTAGATCAGGTAAGCCAATAAATGGTGGGGAAAGATGATTAGAGGGAGAAAAGTCAAAGAAAATGGGGGCATTTGAAGGAGGCAGCGCAAAATCATCAGTGAAAGTCAGCCTCCGCAGTCCTAATTGGTTAGCCAAACACTAACTCCAGAAACGGATATATCCTAATAACTGATTGCACCACAGAATAAAAGAACACCAGGGTATCAAATAAAAAGAAAGCCTTTTAATGTCCTGTCCTGCATTATATAAAAGACTGAATTTTTGTCTTATAATACCAATTCCATTTCTGTTCTGAAAAATAAATAAATATTAAATGGTTGTTACTTGCTTAGTACCTAAATAATTGATGTGAAATGCTACCCTCTCGGCCAATGTACATCTATGATTTGTAGATAACTTCTACATGCTTAGTAATAATTAACATTCTTAGCAGGAAGAAGACTACCTTTAAGTAGAACGCTTGAATGAGAAAATAGAAAAGAATTCAAACTATGGTTACTTTATGACAAGGACATTTCATTGCCAGGAAGCATGGTAACAGCTTTTATCTTGATTTAGTCCTTGTTTTCAATTCTTTCATTAAGTCCAAATTTCAAGTAATAGGCCATAAATATGCATTTTTAAAATTTAATCTTTTTCTACATAAAATATTTATTTCCTATGTCTTTTGAACTAGAACACTATTTGTTCATGCGCGTTTATATTTAAACACCATCTTGACCACAATCTGAAGTTATAGAAAAATATTTGTAGGCCACTTGGTTTTGCCTAGAAACTATTTTCCTGAGAGCTTTGGTAAGAAAATGTACTTATTACTTTCACAGTATTCCTAGAAAAGAAAACTAGTGTAAAAAAAAATCAGCTCTGAATATATGAGGGGCTTGATAATGGGAAGAAGGAAAAAAGGGGAGGGAGAGACAGAGGATGAGACAAAAAAGAAACCAAAGAAGTAGGAGGGGGTGGGGAGCAGTGAAAAGCATATTTAACATCTACATCTTGCCACTTCTTCCAACTTATTCCAAAACAACAACCATAGTAATAAAGTTTTACCTAGAAACAGAAATAGGAAACACCCTAAAATGGTTAAAATGCTTTAACACACTCCATTCCTAAGAAGGCATTCATATGAAATTGCAACATATTAGAGCTTTTCTAATTATAGAACAAAATAATTATTCTTTGAAAATTGGATTATAGGTATCAGCAAGCATAGTGGTGACAATGAGGCATATACATACAATGGGGGTATGGATGTGCTGGAGAAAGAATACTGTGTTCCTGTGTATTCCTTCCCAGAAGAAAATGATTTTCCTTTGGTTAAGAGACCGTAGGGCTGGGGAAGAGACTAAGTGAACTACATAACCTGAGATGAAGCAGGGGTGGGAAGTTTCAGGTATACAAAAGTTAAAGTGACTGTCCCCTTCCCTACTCCCCCTACCCACATGTATTTGTTTAAATAGTTACATAACATATTTGGCACATTGATTGGTATATAGGTAGCACTCAATGAATGTTAGATAGTTTCTTGCATGGATTAAAATTGAAGAACTTGGTGCAACTCCCTAGAAGGTGGAGAGAGGTCCAAGAATGAAGTAGATAGAATAATGGTCTCCCAAAGATGTCTGCATCTTAACCCTCAGGACCTGAGATGTGTTTTGGTATCTGACAAAGGGGAATTAGGTTGCACATGGAGTTATGGTTGCTAATTTTTGTTTTTAAAAATAGAGATTATTCTGGATTAATTGGTGGGCCCAAGGTAATCACAAGGATCTTTAGAGTGGAAGAAAAAGGCAGGAGAGTCAGAGTAATGTGATTAGAGACAGACTCAGTGCACCTTTACTTGTTTTGCAGATGCATGAAGGGGAGAGGATTCAAGGGATATGGGTAGCTTCTAGAAGCTGGAAAAGCAAGCAGATGGATTCTCCCTCAGAGACTCCAGGAAGTAACACAGCTCCGTTGATGCCTTGATTTTAGCCCAGTGAGACTTTGTGGCAGGATTTTGACTGGCAGAACCATAAGATAAGACATTTTGTGTGGGATTAAGCCACTAAATCTGTGCTAAATTATTACAGAAGTAGTAGAAAACTAACACAATGAGTAAGTAAACTTATAGAAATCTACAGAAGTGATTTTGCTAGTAATGTTCAGGCAAAGTGTAAACAGATCTCAGAGGGGATGATAGGCGTCTATTTAAAGTTTTATATCTTTTTTTAAAAAAGTGATTACACTAGAGTTAACATATAGTGTTTTATTAGTTTCAGGTGTACAAAATAGTGATTCAACAATTCTTTACATTACTCAGTGCTCATCTGTGATAAGTGTATTCTTAATCTCCCCTGGTAATCATCAAACTGTTCTCTCTAGGTAAGAGTCTGTTTTGGGTTTCTTTTTTTTTTCTTCATTCATTTGTTTTGTTTCTTAAATTTCACATATGAGTGAAATCATACAGTATTAACCTTTCTTTGGCAATGTATTTCACTTAGCATTATACTCTCCAGATCCATCCATGTTGTTGCAAATGGCAAGATTTCATTCTTTTTTTTGTGTGAGTAAAATGTCGTTGTATATATAGCCTTTATTATGTTGAGGTATGTTCTCTCTAAACCTACTTTGTTGAGGGTTTTTATCATGACCGGATGTTGTACTTTACAAATACTTTTTCGTGTGTGTGTGTGTGTGTGTGTGTGTGAGTGTGTGTGTATACATTTCTTTATTCATTTATCTATCGATGAACACTTGGCCTGCTTCCATGACTTGAATATTTGTAAATAATTCCAAAATAAACATAGGGGTGCATATATCTTTTTGAGTTAATTTTTTTGAATTCTTTGGGCAAATACCCAATGGTGGGATTACTGGATCATGGGTAATTTTATTTTTAATTTTTTGAAGAGCCTCCATACCGTTTTCACAGTAGCTGTATCAGTTTGCATTCCCACCAACAGTGCATGAGGGTTCCTTTTTCTCCACATCTTTGCCAATACTTGTTTCTTATGGTTTTCATTTTAGCCATTCTGACAGGTGTAAACTGATATCTCATTGTGGTTTTGATTTGCATTTCCCTGATGATGAGTGATGTTGAGCATCCTTTAATGTGTGTGTTGGCCGTTTGGATCTCTTCTTTGGAGACATGTCTGTTCATGTCTTCTGCCTATTTTTAAATTGGATTATTTATTCTTGTGTGTATGTTGAATTGTATAAGTTTTTATGTATTTTGGATTCTAACACTTTATCAAATATGTCATTTGAAAGTCTCTTCTCCAAGTCAGTAGGTTGTCTTTAATTTTGTTGATTGTTTCCTTTGCTGTAAAGAAGTTTTTTTATTTTGGGGCGCCTGGGTGGCTCAGTCGGTTAAGCGTCCGACTTCAGCTCAGGTTACGATCTCGCGGTCCGTGAGTTCGAGCCCTGTGTCGGGCTCTGGGCTGATGGCTCAGAGCCTGGAGCCTGCTTCCGATTCTGTGTCTCCCTCTCTCTGCCCCTCCCCCGTTCATGCTGTGTCTCTCTCTGTCCCAAAAATAAATAAATGTTAAAAAAAAAATTAAAAAAAAAAAAGAAGTTTTTTTATTTTAATGTAGTCCCAATAGTTTATTGTTGCTTTTGTTTCCTTCGGCCTAGGAGACATGTTTAGAAAAATGTTGTTATGACCAATGTCAGAAAAATTACTGCTCTCTTCTAGGATTTTTACAGTTTCAGGCATCACATTTAGGTCTTTAATCCACTTTGAGTTAATTTTTGTAATCTTAATTTTTGTTGAGATAGTGGTTCAGTTTCATTCTTTTGCATGTAGCTGTCCAATTTTCCCAATACCCTTTGTTGAAGAGACTTTTTCCCATTGCATATTCCACCCTCCTTTTTGAAGATTAATTCACCATGTAACTGTGGGTTTATATCTGGACTCTCCATTTTGTTACATTGATCAATGTGTCTAATTTGTGCCAGTACCATATTGTTTTGATTACTACAGCTTTGCAGTATATCTTGAAATCTGGAATTGTGGTACCTCCAGTTTTGTTCTACTATATCAAGATTGCTCAGGCTATTCAGAGTCTTTTATGGTTCCATACAAAATTTAAGACTAGTTGTTTTAGTTCTGTGAAAAATGCTGTTGGTATCTTGATACAGATTGCATTAAATCAGTAGATTGCTTTGGGTGGTTTAGACATTTTAACAATATTTGTTCCTTCAATCCATGAAATTGGAATGTCTTTCCATTTCTTTGTGTCATCTTCAATTTCTTTTATCATGTGTTTCATAGTTTTCAGAGTACAATTCTTTCACCTGTTCAGTTAAGTTTATTTTCAAGTATTTTATTATTTTTGATGCAATGTCAAATGGGATTTTTTTTCTTAATTTCTGTTTCTGCTACTTCATTATTAGTGTAGAGAAATGCAATGGATTTCTGTATAGTTATTTTGTATATTTCTGTATATTTATTTTGTGACCTTAATGAATTCATTTATCAGTTCTAACAGCTTTTTGGTGGAGTCTTTTGGAGATTTTCTATATGTAGTATCATGCCATCTACAAATAGTGAAAATGTTACTTATTCCTTAGCAATTTGGATGCCTTGCATTCCTTTTCCTTGTCTGATTACTATGGCTAGGACTTCCAGTACTATGTTGAATAAAGGTTGTGAGAGTGGACATCCGTGTCTTGTTCCTGATCTTAGAGGGAAAGCTCTGTTTTTCACCATTGAGTATGATGTTAGCTGTGGGTTTTTTATATACGGTCTTTATTGTGTTGAGGTATGTTCCCTCTAAACCTACTTTGTTGAGGGTTTTTATCATGAACGTATGTTGTACTTTGTCAAATACTTTTTCCTGTGACTAGTAAAATGATCATATGGCTTTTATCCTTTCTCTTATTGATGTGATGTATTACATTGATTGATTTGTGAACATTGAACCCTTGCACCCCTTGCACCGTGAGAATAAATCCCACTTGACCGTGGTGCATGATTTTTTTTAAAGGTATTGTTGGATTTAGTTTGTAATATTTTGTTGAGGGTTTTTGCATCCTGCAGAGATATTGTCCCGTAGTTCTCTTTTTGTAGGATCTTTATCTGGGTTTGGTATCAGGGTAATGCTGGCCTCATAGAATGCATTTAGAAGTTTTCCTTCCTCTTTTATTTTTTTGGAATATTTTGAGAAGAATAAGTATTAATTCTTATGTAAATGATTGGTTGAATTCACTTGTGAAGATGTCTGGCCCTAGGCTTTTGTTTGTTGGGAGTTGTTTGATTACTGATTCAATTACATTGCTAGTGATCAGTCTGCTCAAATCTCCTATTTCATCATGATTCAGTTTTGGGTGGTTATATGTCTCTAGGAATTTATCCATTTTTTGTATGTTGTCCAATTTGTTTGACATATATTTTTTCATAATACTTTCTTGCAATGCTTTATATTTCTATGGTGTTGGTTTTCATTTCTCCTCGTTTATTTCTGATTTTGTTTATTTGAGTCCTCTCATTTCTCTCTCCTTATGTCTCTTCTCTCTCTGTTTCTCTCTCTCTCTCTTTTGGATGAGTCTAGCTCTTTATGTCTCTCTCTTCTCTCTCTGTCTCTCTCTCTCTCTTTTGGGTGAGTCTAGCTAAAGGTTTATCGATCTTGTTGATCTTTATAAAGAACCATCTCTTGGTTTCATTGATCCGTTCTATTGTTTTTTGTTTTTTGTTTTTTGTTTTTGTTTCTAATTTGTTTATTTCTGCTCTAATCTTTATTGTATCCTTCCTTCTATTGGTTTTATGTTTCTTCTTTTTTTTAGCTCTTTTGGTATAAAGTTAAATGTTTTTACTTCTTGAAGTAGGCCTATATATATTGCTATAAACTTCCCCCTCAGAACAGCTTTTGCTGCATCCCAAAGATTTTGGAACATAGTGTTTTCATTTTCATTTGTTTCTATGTATTTTTCAATTTCCTCTTTGACTTCTTGGTTGACTCATTCATTGTTTTGTAGCATGTTATTTAAACCCCATGTATGTGTTCTTTCTAGATTTTTTTCTTGTATTGATTTCTAGTTTCATAGCACTGTGGTTGGGAAAGATGCATGACATGACTTAGATTTTTTGAATTTGTTGAGACTTGATTTGTGGCCTAAAATGTGATCTGTTCTGGAGAATATTCCATTGCACTTGAAAAGAAAGTGTATTCTGCTGTTTAAGGATGGAATGTTCTGAATATATCTGTTAGATCCATCTGATCCAATGTATAATTCAATGACACTGTTACCTTTTTTTCTGTTTAGATGATCTATCTATTGATGTAAGGGGGGGTGTTAAAGTCCCCTACTATTATTGTTTTACTATTGATTACTCCTTTCTTGCTTGTTATATAACTGCTTTATGTATTTGAGTTCCTCCATGTTGGATGCATTATTATTTATAATTGTTATATCTTTTTATTGGTTTGTTCCCTTTATGAATACATGTTGCCCTTTTTTGTCTTTTGTTACAGTCTTTGTTTTAAAATCTATTTTGCCTGATATGAGTATTGCTACCCTGTTTTCTTTTCACTTCCATTTGCATGATAAATGCTTTTTCATCCCTTTACTTTCTACCTGCATGTGTCTTTAGGTCTGAAATGAGTCTCTTGTAAGCAGCATATAGATGGGTCCTGCTTTTCTTATCCATTTTGTCATCCTATATTTCTTGATTGGAGTGTTTAGTCATTTTCCATTCAAACTAATTATTGATAGTTGTGTACTTATTGCCAATTTGTTACTTTATTGTTGTTTTTGTAGTTGTTCTCTGTTCCTTTCTTATCTTGCTCTTTTGTCTCACAGTTTGCTGACTTTCTTTAGTGATATACTTACATTCCTTTTTTCTTTATTATTTTTATTTTTTTGCATATGTATTATTGGTTTTTGATTTGTGGTTACCATTAGGTTTGTATATAACATCTTATGCATATCACAATCTATATTAAGTTAATGGTTGCTTAATTTTGAACCTATTCTTTACTCTTTTTCCACCCCACACTCCTACATTTGAGGTATATGGTCTCATACTTTCCATTCTTTTATTTTGTGAATCCCTTGACTGATTTTTATAGAGATACTTAGTTTTACTGATTTTGAGCTTCTTACTCTTCTTATTTCTACTTATGGTCTTTACTTTCCACTTGAAGGGTCCCTTTTAACATTTCCCGTAGGACTGTTAAAAAAATGTTTTTAATGTTTATTTACTTTTTGAGAGAGACAGGGAGTGAGTGGGGGAAGGGCAGAGAGAGAGGGAGACAAAGAATGTGAAGTAGGCTCCAGTCTCTGAGCTGTCAGCACAAAGCCCAACATGGGGCTTGAACTCACAAACTACGAGATCATGACCTGAGCTTAAGTCAGTCACGTAACTGACTGAGCCACCCAAGCACTCCCTGTAGGACTGTTTTAGTAGTCATAAATTCCTTTCACGGTTGTTTGTCTAGGAAATGCTTTTTTCTCTCCTTCTCTTCTGAATTATAGCCTTGCTGGAGAAAGTATTCTTGGCTGCAGGTTTTCTCTTTCAGCACTTTGAATATATCATGCCACTCCCTTCTGGCCTACTGTGTTTCTGTTGAAAAATTAGCTGATAGCCTTATGGGTTTTTCCTTGTATGTAACTGTTTTCTATTCTCTTGTTGCTTTTAAAATTCCAAATTTATCACTACTTTTTGCCACGTTAATTACTATGTGTCTTGGTATGGATCTCCTTGGATTGAATTTTGGGGGGCTCTCTGTGCCTCCTGGACCTGAATTTCTGTTTCCTTCCCCACAATCAGGAAGTTTTCAGCTATTATTTTTTCAAATAAATTTTCTACCTCCTTTTCTCTTTCTTCTGGGATCCCTATAATGCAAATGTTACTTTGCTTGTTAGTGTCCCTGAGTTCCCTAAGTCTATTTTCATTTATTTATTTTTTTAATTAATTTATTACTTAATTTCTCTCTTATGTTCAGTTTGATTGATTTCTATTACTCTGTTCTCCAGGGTGCTGAACCATTTTTCTGCTTCTTCTAGTCTACTATTTCTTCCATCTAATATATTTTTAATTTCAGTTATTGAATTCTTCATCTCTGATTTTTTTAAAAAATATTTTCTATCTCTTTTTTCAGGGTCTCACTGAGGTCCTCCACTCTTTTCTAAAGTCCAATGAGTATCTTTATGACCATTACTTAAATTCTCTGTCAGAGATCTTACTTATCTTCATTTCATTTAGTTTTCTTGCTGTTATTTTGTCCTGTTCTTTTATATGGGACATATTCCTCTATCTCCTCATTTCTTCCAGCTCTGTGTATCTGTTTCTATGTGTTAGGAAAGTCAGTTATGACTCCTGCTCTTGAAAGTAGTGGCCTTATGAATAAAGTTTTATATTTGTAAAGATATGGTATAACTTAAAAATTTTTAAGTTATAAATTTTCTTTTGTGTTCTATCTGTTGTAAGGGCTAAAAATTGTATTTAAACTTGCAGCAATCTGTCATCAGCTCCTACTCTGTCCCCTCCTTCACTATTTCTGCCCTCAGACCAGTATCACTGCTATGAATGCATATGCATATGCATATGCATACACATTCATCACACACACTTTAATTCTTTTTTTTTTAATATTTGATGACACTGGTGTCACATTATAACATTAACAAATCCTTTATTTCTTGAAATTCTTTTTTCTTTTGCATCAAAAATACTATGCTTTCTTTTTTTTTCTTTTCCTCTCTCACCACTCCTCATTTTTTAGTTTATCTTCCTTAACATTTTCATTGTTCCAAGGAACAGAGACTCACTCACAGTAATTAAAATACTATGAGCAGAATATTCTTTAAATATACAGAAGGCAATGAGAGAGATAGGAAATCATAGAAATACTAGAATGGAAAGTGTAGGAATTTCAGGTCTAATGGACACTGAAACTAAACAATCTAGAATCTTGGAAGTAGAAATTTGTGAATCTTTAAAGTTCCTCCATTTACAAAGCAGGTACTCCCAGTCCCTAATATATATATGTATATCTTCTAACTTCTCTTATGATCAGCTTTTTTTTTTTAATTTTTTAACGTTTATTTATTTTTTTGAGACAGAGAGAGACAGAGCATGAATGGGGGAGGGTCAGAGAGAGAGGGAGACACAGAATCCGAAACAGGCTCCAGGCTCCGAGCTGTTGGCACAGAGCCCGATATGGGGCTCGAACTCACAGACCATGAGATCATCACCTGAGCCGGAGTTGGAGGCTCAACTGACTGAGCCACCCAGGCGCCCCTTATGATCAGCTTTTTAAATAGACTTTTTTTTTTACTTTAATTATTTTTACTTATTTATTTATTTATTTATTTATTTATTTATTTTTGGAGAGAGAAGAGAGTGAGCATGAGCAGCAGAGGGAGAGAGAATCTTAAGCAGACTCAATCCAATGACCCCGAAATCATGGCCTGAGCTGAAATCAAGAGTTGGATACTCAACTGACTGAGCCACCCAGGTGCCCCAAATAGACTTTTTTTTTTAGAGCAGTTTTAGGCCATAGCAAGATAAAGCTGAAGATACAGATTTACCATGTACTTCCTGCCTGCACATATGCATAGCCTCCTCCATTATCAATAGTCCCCACCATGGCAGTACATTTGTTACAACTGATGAACCCACATGGTTACATTATTATTATTTAGAGACTACTATTACTACTTAGACAGTAAGTAGTTGATGAGGTTCACTGTTGATGTTCTACATTCTATAAGTCTGGACAAATGCATAATAACATGTGTCTACCATTATAATATAATAGCGTGTCTTTTGTAGAGTAGAAAATTTTTGTTTTCATAAAGGCCAGCTTATGAATTCTTTGTTTCATGGATTGTGCCTTTGCTATTATGTCTAAAAAGTCATCCCAAACCTAAGGTCATCTAGGTTTTCCCCTCTGTTAACTTCTAGTTTTATAGTTTTGAATTTTACATTTAGATCTGTAATCCATTTTGAGTTAACTTTTGTGAATGGCGTATGGTCTGTGTCCAGATTCTGTTTTGTTTTTTCTTTTCTTTTCTTTTCTTTTCTTTTCTTTTCTTTTCTTTTCTTTTCTTTTCTTTTCTTTTTTCTTTTCTTTTCTTTTTTTTTCTTTTCCTTTCCTTTCCTCTCCCTTTCTTTCTTTCTTTCTTTCTTTCTTTCTTTCTTTCTTTCTTCTTTCTTTCTTTCTTTCTTTCCCCTTTACTTCCCTTCTCTCCCTCTCTCTCTTTTTCTTTCTTTTCCTTTTTTTGCATATGTCTAATTGTTTAAGCACCATTTGTTGAAAATACTCTCATTGTGGGGCACCTGGGTGGCTCAGTTGGTTGAGCGTCCGACTTCGGCTCAGGTCATGATCTCACTTTTCGTGGGTTCAAGCTCTGCGTGGGGCTCTGTGCTGACAGCTCAGAGTCTGGAGCCTGCTTTGGATTCTGTATCTCCCTCTCTCTCTGCCCCTCCCCTGCTCATGCTCTGTCTGTCTCTCTCAACAATAAATAAATATTAAAAAAAGAAAAAAGAAAAGACTATCATGTCTACATTGTATTGCCTTTACTCCTTTGTCAAATATTAGTTGACTTTATTTATATAGGTCTATTTCTGGGCTCTGTTCTGCTCTGTTCTGTTCTGTTCTGTTCATTATTGGTCTATTCTTCCAACAGTACTCTACTGTCCTTCTTATTGTAGCTTTGTAGTAAATCATAAAGTGCAGTAATGTTAGTCCTCCAAATTTGCTCTTCTCCAGTATTATTGTCTCTTCTAAAACTACCTCTCCATATAAATTTTAAAATCAGTTTACCAATATCTACAAAATAACTTGCTGGAATTTTGATTGGGATTACCGTTAATCCATAGATCAATTTAGGAAGAACTGGTATCTTAACAGTATTGAGTCTTCCTGTCTAAGAACATGGAATATCTCTTCATGTATTTTGTTCTTTTGTTTGTTTTGTTCATCAGACTTTTGTAGTTTTCCTCATATAGATCTTGTACATATTTTGTTAGGTTTATGCCTAGTTATCTCATTTGGAAGGGTGTAAATAATAATGTTTTTTAATTTCGATATCCATATGTTGTTGCCAATATATAAGAAAGTAGTTGACTTTTGTATATTGACATTGAATCCTGCAATCGTGCTATAACTTATTCATTCCAGAAAATTTTTTGTCTCTTCTTTTCAATTCTCTGCATAGATAATCATGCCGTTTGCCAAAACAGTTTTATTTCTTCCTCCACAATCTATGTGCCTTTTGTTTCCTTTTCTTGCTTTCCTGTATTAGCTAGGAGTACCAGCACTGCTTTCACTGCATTACATTAATTTTGATAGGTTGTGTTTTCATTTTCATTTAGTAAAAACATTTAAAAATTTCTCTTGCGTTCTTTTTTCACCCATGTGTTGCTTAGAAACATACTGATCAGTCTCCAACTATTTGGGGGTTCTTCAGCTATTATTCTGTTATTTATTTCTACTTTAAGTCCATTGTGGATGGACAGTGGACATTATATGATCTATCTTTTTAAGTTATTATATGGCCCAGAATGTGGTCTACCTTGGTGAATGTTCCATGTGAGCTTGAGAAAAATGTGTATTCTGCTATTGTTGGATGAGGTTGTCTATATTTGTCCATTATATCCAGTTGATTGATTGTGTTACTGAGTTCAGCTGTATCCTTACTGATTTTCTGCTTGCGGGCTGTGTCCACTTCTGATAGAGAAGTGTTGAAGTTTCCAACTATAATAGTGGATTTATTGATTTCAACTTGCAGTTCTATCAGTTTTGTCTCACATATTTTTATCCTCTGTTGTTAAGAAAATACATGTTAAAGATTATTATGTCTTCTTAGAGAATTGAACACTTTATCATTACGCAATGCCACTCTTTATTCCCAATAACTTTCCTTGGTCTGAAGTCAGCTATGTCTGAAATTAATATAGCTACTCCTGCTTTCTTTTCATTGGCATTATCATGGTTTATCTTTCTACATCCATTGACTTCAATATTTATATGTCTTTATATCTAATGGATTTCTTGCAGACAACAGATAGTTGAGTCTTGTTTTTTGATTCATTCTGACAATCTCTTTTAATTGGTGTATTTAGACTATTGAGTTCACAGTGATTATTCATATATTGAATTGATGTCTGCCAAATTTGCTACTCTTTTCTACTTTCTGTCCTTGTGTTTTGATTCTATTTTTGCTTTCCACTCATCTTCTTTTTTACAGAAGTTTTAATTGAACGTTGTATATAATTCCATTTTCTCTTTCTTAGCATATCAGTTATGCATTTTTTAAAAAAAAGTTTTTAGTAGCTGCCTTAGAGTTTGCAATATACATTTACAATTAATCCAAGTCCACTTTCAAATAACACCATACCATTTAGCAGGTTATGTATTTTATAATAACAAAATAAGGCTTATTCCTCCCTCCCATCCCTTGTATTATTGCTGTCATTCATTTTGCTTATATAAAAGTATATATATATATATATATATAATATATATATGATTGAATATATAATGTATATTGTTTGTATATAATGTACATATGTAATATATATCATATATGATTGTAATATATGTAATATATCATATATATGATTGAATATATTATGTATATTATACATATGCATATAATGTGCATACATATGTAATACATGTCATATATATATGATTGAATATATAACGTATTGTTGTTATCATTATTTTGAACAAATTGTTATCTATTACATCAACTAAGAATAAAAAAATAAAAGTTTTTATTTACCTTCACTTATTCTTTCTCAGATGCTCTTTCTTCTTTTTGTAGATGTGAGTTTTTGACCTATGTCAAAACTTTCTCTAAAGACCTTCTTTTAACATTGCTTATAAGGCAGGTCCACTGGCAACAAATTTTCAATTTTTGTTTCTTTGAAAACGCCTTTATTTCTCCTTCAGTTTTAAAAGATAATTACATCAGATCCACAGTTCTGTGTGAGTGGTTTTTTTTCTTTCATCAACACTTTAAATATTTCGTTCCGGTCTTGTCTTGCTTGCATGGTTCCTGATAAAAAGTTGGATGTAATTGTTATCTTTGCTCCTCCACAAGTAAGGTGTCCTCCCTGCCCCTGGCATCTTTTAGTATTTGTCTTTGATTTCTGTAGTTGAAAATAATTTTTTTTTCAATATATGAAATTTATTGTCAAATTGGTTTCTTTTTTTTTTTTTTTTTAGTTTTGAGTTTTTTTTTTTTTAATATATGAAATTTATTGTGTCAGATTGGTTTCCATACAACACCCAGTGCTCATCCCAAAACGTGCCCTCCTCAATACCCATCACCCACGCTCCCCTCCCTCCCACCCCCCGTCAACCCTCAGTTTGTTCTCAGTTTTTAACAGTCTCTTATGCTTTGGTGCTCTCCCACTCTAACTTCTTTTTTTTTTTTTTTCCTTCCCCTCCCCCATGGGTTTCTGTTAAGTTTCTCAGGATCCACATAAGAGTGAAAACATATGGTATCTATCTTTCTCTGTATGGCTTATTTCACTTAGCATCACACTCTCCAGTTCCATCCACGTTGCTACAAAGGGCCATATTTCATTCTTTCTCATTGCCACGTAGTACTCCATTGTGTATATAAACCACAATTTCTTTATCCATTCATCAGTTGATGGACATTTAGGCTCTTTCCATAATTTGGCTATTGTTGAGAGTGCTGCTATAAACATTGGGGTACGAGTGCCCCTATGCATCAGTACTCCTGTATCCCTTGGGTAAATTCCTAGCAGTGCTATTGCTGGGTCATAGGGTAGGTCTATTTTTAATTTTCTGAGGAACCTCCACACTGTTTTCCAGAGTGGCTGCACCAATTTGCATTCCCACCAACAGTGCAAGAGGGTTCCCATTTCTCCACATCCTCTCCAGCATCTATAGTCTCCTGATTTGTTCATTTTGGCCACTCTGACTGGATGGCCAACAGGCACATGAAAAGATGCTCAACGTAGCTCCTCATCAGGGAAATACAAATCAAAATCACACTCAGATATCACCTCACGCCAATCAGAAAATAATATTTTTTTTACTATTTTCCTGCTTGTTATTCTCTGTGCTTTCTAGATCTGTGGTTTGGTGTCTGACTGTATTTTGGAGAAATTCTCAGTCATTACTGTGTCAAATGTTTGTTCTCTTTTTCTCTCTTCCTTCTTTTGGAAATCCCAATATGCGTAAATTAACACCTTTTGTAGTTGTCCCACCAGTCTTGGATATTTGGATATTTCAGCATTTTGTTTTGCTTTGTTTTCAGTCATTTTCCTCTTTGTTTATTAGTTTTGTCAGTTTCTACTGAGATACCCTCAAGCTCAGATATTATTTTCTCAGTTGTTCCTAGCATCCTAATGAGCTCATTAAAGGCATTCTTCATTCTTGTTACAGTGGTTCTGATCTCTCACATTTGTTTCCGGTTCTTCTTAGGATTTCCATCTCTCTTACATTGTCCATCTGTTTTTGCATGTTGTCTGCTTTATGCATCTTAAAAATAGTTGCTTTAATTCCTGGTCTCATAATTCCAACCTCCCTGCCATATCTGAGTCTGGTTCTGATGGTTACTTTGTCTTTTCAAACTGTGTTTTTTGCCTTTTACTATGTCTTGTAATTTTTCTTTGATTGCCAGACTTGATATACTGGGTAAGAGGAACTTACGTAAACAGGTTATTAGTAATGTGGTGGTAAGATGTGCAGGAGGAAATGTGCTCTATAGACCTACGATTAGGTCTCAGTCTTTTAGCGGGTCTGTACCTTTGGACTGTGAACTTCCCTGCTCCCCCTTAGATCAGAGAGGATGGTTAAAGCCAGCTTGAATTGGGCATTTTTCTTCTCCCAGATCAGTTAGGCTCTGATAAAAACCCTACCTAGCAGGTTAGGATCTGGTTAATTAGTTTCTCCTGAGGGCTGATTTTAAGGGGAACAGAGTGGTCTGGCATACTTCAAAATGGTTCCTTTTCTCCTCCACCTGAAGGAAGCCCAATGATATTTTCCCTAATATATACTGTGAGAATCTGGTTGAGCTCCTGGAGGTAAAATTCACTAATGTATGCCTCCCGCCCCCACACATTGACTGGGTACCCCTGGAACTTTTATCTCTCAGACTTGTCCACATTGAGGCCTTGATTATTTTATCAGTTACAATTCAAGTTTCCCTACTTTAGCAGTGGTTTCCATGGAGATTTTTGCTCAAGGGTTTCTGCGCTGGAGTGTTGCAATGCTCCCTATTCTCTTGTTGATACCTCCAATTTTAGAGGGAGCAAATTGCCTATGAAGTCACTTCTTTGACAAATCTAAAAAGAGTTGTTGACTTTTCAGTTTGTATACCTTTTTAATTGTTAGGACAGCAAAGTGACTTCTTCCAGTAGTGATGGATGAGAAACTGGAAATCCTCATGACTACTTTTTCTACTCTGCTTTCTCTATTGTCTAGCACCTGATTACTTCTAAGTTTGACACATTCTAGTCAAAAGATCAGTCAAGTCCTCTCATTAATTTGAGAGTTATTTATTTACCATCTACTTTGTGTCAGGCATAGGAACTGAGGAAAAATGATTATTAACAAGATGGAAAACATATCAAGCTTCTTAGAACTTAGTTTTCTTTTAAAGAATAATTCCAAAATAAAAACTAGCTACACATATTTAATGGCAATGATTTTGATGATGTTGCCATTTACTGAGCTAGTGGAGATTATTGCAGCAAGAAGTTTGAGGAGCTGAAGAGTTTCATTTTTGACACATTATTTCTGAAATACCAATTTGACATGCAAGGGGCCAGGTCAAATAGACATTTGGATACGTGGATACCAGCTGCCTTACCTACTCCATGTTTCTCAATTCAAATATCCAAGCAGAAGATTTTTTTTCCTTAAAACTTTTTAACAGTCCCCTTATCTGTGTATATTCTAGCTTCCTTTGAGTCATTTCCACAGCCATGACTAACATTGTCCCCACAGTTCTCGATTTCCCTACACAAGGAATAATATTACCTTTGTAGGCACACATATATGGGTTCCAGTACTGATGTCAAGAATTTAAAAATATTTTTGATCTCTAAGCTCAGTTTTATTATATTCCAAGACATCTAATAATACCCACTAGATTTTGTGAACGTTAAATGTGGTAAGTATATGGAACTACCTGACCCATAAAATAGAATTTTGTTCATATTAAAAGATTAATTCAATCATACACATTATAATTTTGATTTGTTTAGTCTTTGTATCTATAACAAGAATCTCTTGTTCTGGCTGTAAGATTTTTGATTACCTAGTATGTAAATGAACTTGGAGAGTTAAATGGGTTCTGAAATCCTAATAGAACTGCATTTCTAATACAGAAGAAACAGTGCACCAACATGATTTTAAGATTGTAATATATAATATAATACAGCCTGTGGTTAGGCCACTGTTCTTTTGGGAAACCCAATGGACTAGTAGAAGTAGTCGTAGTGACTGATCTTTCCTTTTGTCCTTTCTAAGTAGCATTCAAATTTCATTTTATAGATTTTCTTTTTCCCCTTTGGACCTATTTAGATGGCACTGTAATCCAAAGTCACATCCCTTAAGCTAGGAAATGAGACTTTCCCTTTATGGGATATTAATCTTGAACAAGGTAATATATAGACTGAAAAACATTGGTGTTCAAATCGAAGGTTACATGTTCAATAGATTGCTCTTGGTAAAGCTTGAGTTTACTCTATTGTGCCGTGGGCTCGCCATATGCTTCCCACAAATTTCCTTTGGTATAAGCTAGCCAGAATAGTATCCTATGCTCACAGAGAGTAGTAACTGATAAAAATATTGTTGTGCATATCTTAAAAGTGTGAGTCCTTTAGATACATGAGTTTTGACAAAATGCAGATAGAGTTTCTTGGTGCTAAAAGATGGGAGCAGAAATTTCTTATTTGAGGAGTGCCAGAATTCAAAGTGTTGAGAGACTAAGATCTATGCAGGAAAGGCAGGGAAATGCAAGAAAGAAGTTCAGAAAGTCATCAAATTAAATTGGACCGCAGCAAGATGTCAACGCCAGAAGTATGGTGATGGGAATTTGTGTCCAAGAAGAGTCAGGGCTAATAGAGTAGGCATGAACGACAGGGAAAGATAAAACATAAATCCAAGAACATAGAAATTTTTCTCAGGTTGCCTCTGAAGGTTTGTGAATTTATAGGGAAGGGAGCCAGGATAGCTTTATTTATCTTAAAGTGCTTGGGGAAACTATCTGTTAAATGAAACAAGATCTTTCTTTCATCCAGGTTAATCTATAGATGTATTTTCTCCCCCATGCCTTTACCCTTGGAGATTCTTTGCTTAAAGACAACTTGAGTTTACTTCTTCCTTTTGACAACCATTCCTTCCCTCTGCCTCAAGGTATGTATTTTGAGTTTTCATTCATTTTTTCATGAAATGAAAAAATTTCATTCATTTTTTCATTCATGAATTTCACTTCATTTTAATTGGTGTTGTAATGCTTTTTATACCATAACCCCAGTTATCAATGCTACTTTTCTGCTACAACTTTATTTCTATATCAAGCTATAATGTTTTTGACTAAAAAAGCATTTCCTTTAATACTAAAAAAATTCCTTTACCACATTTATAAGGTACACAGGGTATAACAGAGTGCCATGACATAATGTGTGCTTAGTTTCAAAGAAACTTTCAATTAAATTTAAGGAGTTACTATTTAGGTTCCACCCCCAACCGAAGGTGTATTTTTTTTTTTTTTTATTAGACTAGGGGAATGGTAGAACTTCTCCATCATGTAGGTGGTATAAAAATTCACTGTAAAGTTTAAGGTTATTTTTCTTCTGGGACATTTGAAAATAAATATGGGTTTTTCTGAGAACTTCTAGACAGTTTGATATTAACAGCATATTTTATAATATTTTGTACTGTACAATGTAGGACTTTAAAACTTAACAAATGGCACCATGATCCATTTCCTTCATACTTAGCAAGGAGATTTTTGCAAGTTTCTCCTCACTGGCAGAAAAAAACAGAATGTTAGTTACAATCATGTATTTTGACACCATAAGTCTACGTGCAATTTAACTACAAATGCATATATTTGGCATAAAATACCTTCTTTTGACTATAACAGAAAACTCCAGCACTTATAGTTATTATGCATTGGGTTTTTTGAATGCTATTCTTTCAAATAAGAATTATATAAATAAACACTGATGCAGGGATCTTTAAAAAATCTATGTTCGCTGCTACAATTCCATGCAGAGCTTTCTAAAGCCTTCCTGGCACTTCTTTTTTGGTAATACATGAGTAAATTTAAGCTATTTGGAGCTTATAGAGATTATATCAGAAGTCATCTGCAGAGTGTCAGCAGTTTTGAAAGAGGTAGGATATGAATTGTATTTAGAAAGGAAAGCTTGATAGAGATCTTTTGCACTGCTGTATAGAATTGTTTCAGGAAAATATTATCTCTTGTTTGCTATTAGGTTTTGTCAGACCTGAATCCAAAAAGCATATTGATTTGTTGTCAGTAAGTTGCATATGCTAGATGGATCTGTTTATCCCCCTATTGTATGAAGCTTATTTCATTCCACTTGCTTGGGGGCAGATAGTACTAGAAAGGAAGTTCAAATATACCTCCACCCCACCTCTACCAAGCAATTCCTTCATCCATTTTAAATTTGGTTCATAAATAAAGGACAGAAGAAATCATCTCATAAATCTGGGCACTGGCTTGCACAATTCTGTTGTGATAAATCTTGGAAATTACTTTTTTCTTCACTTTCGCTATTAATGCTAAGCTGATAGTGTATATCATTGGTCTGTCTTAGGAGATGAGATATTAATTATGTTTAAATTCATAAGCTGTTAATTTTACTTATTTTACTCCATATTTGATTACCTAAAGAACCCAGAATGGAAGCTGACATATGGTATCTCTGCAGTACTGATTGAACATCTGCAACTCAAGCAATAATTCAAATTTATCAAGTAAATTGCTTACATAAGTTAGATAGTGGTTTCTCTCTATTCCATTACGTTGAGTCGAATATTTATTCTTTTATATTATAAGATGCACAGTTTGTTCTGTTGTGTGGGAAACAAGAACCAGTTAGGAAAAAAAAAGTTTTCTTGAGTTTTGAGCTCAGATGGAAATACAGGGAAATGATGCTGCTGACTACAGAGGAAAAGAAGTATTACAGTAGAGAGAGAGAGAATGAGGAGGAAGAGATTCAGTGTTGTGATCCTGGGTTTACTAGCAGAGCAGCAACAGAGTTCTCTTCTTTTCTCTCCCTGTCTCTCTCCCTATCTTCCTCCTCCTTCCACTCTCCCCCACACATCTCCTTACCCTACCTCCTCTCTCATCCTCTTCCAGGGAATACAGAGGTTTTCTCTAACCGTTTTTGCTTGGGTGACTAATCATATGTGCACAAATATGTCTATTTAATTCAGTAATTGCATTTAAGTAAGGACAGCAAGAAAAGCTTACTTGGAATTGTACAACTTTCCTTTAGATCCATCATTGTAAATTTCTCTAGGGATTTGGGCCCTTTATTTAGGCCCTTATTTATTTGGGCCCTTTCTTCTTTTCATTGACAATCTGAAATTCTTTATGTTGTGTACATTTCTAATGTTTTCCTCATCAGAGTTTTCCTATGGCTGCCCTTACAGATACAATGTGTTATGATAAGTAGTACACTTAAATAAAATTTTAGAGTATTGTGTTCACACCAAGAATTTGGGGGCTTCAAAATATCCATTAAAAAAAATAATGGCACCATTATCCTGGTTCTTCTGAGTTATTCAGAAACATTTCTTATTCTACTCATTAGCTTACCCCCTTGCAAATAATAAATACTGAAGAATTTATTTTTGACAACAGATGTTTGCTGTTTTTGCTTTTGATTTAAAAACTTCTTTCAGATTTACATTTTATTAATAAAGTCCCTATGTTCCAGACACTGTTCTAGGGCCTGCAATATAGAAGGGGACAAAACCTTCACTCTTTAAGCTTACGTATGTGTGTATGCAGGGGAAGAGCAGATAGGACTAAGTCAACGAATCAAACAAGATAGTTTCCAGTATAATAGATGTTAAGAAGGAAATGTGAGCCATTTTCCTGAGTGTGAGTCAGTTGGAGGGAGGCTCATTGAATTGGATATTCAGAAAAGGCCTGTTTGAAGAGGTATCTGAGCTAAGACCTGACTGATCTGAAAGAGCTGAGTATGTGAAAACTTGTGGGTGGAGCTTTCATCTAGAATGAAGGGTGAGTGCTAGAACCTTGTGGAGGGAACACATCCTTTATGTCTGAGGACTATAAAGAAAGCCAGCCAGCCTGGTTGGTATATAGAAAACAAAAGGCAGCATGGCAAAAAGTAGGTTATGGGTAGAATCACATAGATCAGGTAGGCCCAATATGATTTCATTTGAGGAGTTTTCACTGATTTTAAGTGACATGAAAGTCCATTTGTTGACAGAAGTGAGGGAATGACGAGATCAGATTTAATACAGACATTTGGGTTCCTCTGTGAAGAATGGATACAAATTATAGAGCTTTATTCAATGAGTCTCTGGTTGCAAGCAAAAAAGTACATACATAAACAAAAATAAAAACAAAACAGCTTTGGCTGGTTTAAACAGAAAGTGATTTTTTAGTCAGCATGCTGGTTAGCCTGAGAATCACCCAGAAGGTTGAAGAAATAGGCAGAAACACAACCAGAATCCCATCATGTATCTGGTTAATAGGGCTTCAGTGGAGGCTTCTCACTCAGCTGTGAACACCTGGAGGCCCTGTAGTATCCAGACTTGGGGTGTAGACTCCTCGGCACATGTTGTATGCTCCACTTCTGGGGGTCACTGGCTTCAGACTCAAGATCTTGGGTGGTTGTCTCTAGTTCGCTAAAGTTCTGCAAGAAGAAATTCTGGGGAAATGTATGTCCTGTGATTTCAGCTTCTACAGCAGGAAGAAAGTTTTGCATGAAACATTCTTTAAATGTAAGAAAAGATTCTCATGCTTGACAGCTAATAAAGTGACAAATATTCACCGTAGACGCTAGTGCAGTGATGTAGGTGAATGACCACTGTGGCTTGGACTAGTGTGGTAGCAATAAAGAAAGATGTCTTGAGTTTCTGAATTATTTGAAATCGGAGTCGACAGGAGTTTCTTTTGGCATGGAAATGGAGGGTGGAGTAGAAAAGAAGAATCAGGTGTAATTCCCAGGTTTGAGGACCTAGATGGATGGTGGTAACATTTTTATATTTAAGATAGCCGTGATACATTTAAACGTTGATGCTAAATTTAATTAATTCTAAAGCTTAGAGGTAAAGTCAAAGGTGGAGATATAAACATAGCTTCATAGGCTTTTAGCCTCTTTTTCTGATAAGGTATAATGTTTATTGCAGCCATTCAAGACTTTAAAAAATTTACTTTAATAGTGCCAATTATCTCTTTACTTAATAACTTAAAATAGCTCTGCAAAATTGCATGCAATATAAAGTGAAAATTCACCTGCTGAGTTTTCATGGCACCCTATAGTATGACAGTGCTTGGCACTTGCATACTCAACCTTATTCTCCACTGCTTCCCAGCTCACAGATAACCTCTCTTATGATTAGGCCAACTGTATCACTGGATATCCCATAAGCATTATGAATTTCTGATTCTTACTTTTTTTATTGTTGTCATTTTCCCAAATTGGAAACATTTATAGCAGAATGTTTAAGAGAACTTTTGAGTGTGATAGGCGAGAAGTGACCCTGGACTACACCAGTTATTAACTGTATGATCTAGGGATTCATTAAACTTCTCCACTTCTCATCTGTAAAATGAAGACCTATTCCGTGGGGATGAGATGATTACACTTCTTCCATGGGGATGTGGTCAGAACTAAATGAGAGAATTTTTATAAATACTTGACACACATTGCAAGTATTCAATTGATGATAACTTTAATTATTATTGCTAGTCCTTTCTTTCCTTTTCCAAATGCAAAAAAATCATACTTAAAAAAATTGTCCTTCAAGTCCAAGCTTCTGAAGCTCCTGCAGTGCTCCTCAGCCTAGTCAAGGCTATAATTGAAAGCAACAGCAACCCTTACAAAGATTTATTGGAAAAAAAAAGTGTCATGACTGTATGACTGTCCCAGGACAAAACACAAAGAACAGTCAGCTCTGCGAGGCTGAGGCTGGAGGCAGGGTCCAAGTGTATTCCTTTATAGCTCCATAGGCTCAAGTCGTGAAGGCTTATCAATGCTTCTTTCCGAATATCTCTGCCACCTGTCTAACTTCTGTATGCTTGCTCAGTTTCTGTGCTCATAAAGGACTTCTCTGCTCCCCAGAACCTATGATTGCATTTGCTTCTGGCTCGTTTTGATTTATTCCCGCCCTAGTTCTACATGAGTTTATAGGTCACATGAATTGTGACCCTTAATTTGTATTTCTTGACCTTTATTTAAGTTTTCTAAAGACAGAGTATTTGGCGTAACCCCCATGATTTCTCTTGGGTCAGATGTCTAGCTATACCCTGGGGGAAATTACACTGCATAGTATTAGGCTTACACCTTTCTAGAAGCTGTAGGTGGAATGAAGGGTTTTGGGGGTACAGCAAGGAAAGTAGTTTGTTGTCAGGGGTAATTTGTTGATAAGGAGAAGACCATGCAAACTAACTCAGATAATAAGGGATTTAACTAGAAGGATATGAAGGAACCATAAAAGTGTAGGTTATAAAGTACAGCTGGGTTAAGTAGGAACTGAAAAATTGTCAAGCAAATTATATCTCTCCATCTCAACTTGATTTTGTTTATCTCTATTTTACTCTCTGCAGTCTGGTTTTATTTGCTTATTCAATAATATTAATTGCTCATTCAACCTAGGCAAATAGCTCAATGCACTCACTGTTCTAGGTTTTTTTTCTGTTTATTCATGGGACCAAACATCCATAATTTTGTCTTACATTGATTCTATCTCCATTGATTTAGTGATAGTTACATTGAATTTCTCAGGCACAGTCCCGCATCTCTTCTTTGCTGTCTACACTCATTCTCTTAGTGATCCCATCCGGTCTCATAGCTATAAATCCATTGTATATTCTGACAACTTCAGATTTATGTCTTTGAACTCCAGACCCATATACTCAGCCACCCACTTACATCTTGACTTGGATTTATAATTGGCAACTCAAGCTTAACATGTCCACAGTTTTGTTCCTTATTTCACCTCACTTTCCAAACCCGTTCTGATAAAGGTCTGTCTCATCTTAATTGATAGCAACTCTAATATTCTCAGTGGCTCAGTCCCCAACCCTTGGTGCTATCTTTGACTACTTAGTTTCATTCCTCACATGAAGTCAGGAGTCCTTTTGGCTCTACCTTTTAAATGTATGCATGATCCAACTATTCCTCATTACCTCCATCACCAACGAGCCACACTCATTTCTCACCTGAATTATTGCAGTAAACTGCTAACTAGTTTTCCTGCTTCACCTCTGCATCCCTCTGTAGTCTGTTCTAATAGATTTCCCAGGGTGATCCTTCTTAATAACAGACTCAGATTATTGACTCCTCTGCTCAGAACCCTCCTTTGTCTTCCCTTCTCATGTAGAATGGAAGCCAATGTTTTTACAATCCTCTCTAAGGCCCATGGGAGCTATCCCTCTCTTCCTTACTTTTGATTTTATGTCTTACTATTCACCCTTGTTTATTCTTGTTCTTCTCTTGTTTCACAGACCTCTTGCTGTCCTTTAATGAACTAGACAAGACCATGCCCCAGGACATTTGCATTTACTTTTCTTTCTGCCTTAAAATTCTTTTCCCAAGCTATTTTCTGTCCTTCAAACTTTTACTTAAATGTTTCCCTCTGTGCAAGACTTTTGCTCACTGCGTTATTTAAAATTGCAACCTTTTCACCTTACACTCCCTATCCCTGCTTCCTGCTGTATTTCACTCCAAAGCACTCAGCAGGGTTTGACATACTATGTATCTTGCTGATTGTCTTGTTCTCTCCCCGTCCAGTGGAAGGTAAACTCCACAAAGGCAGATTTCAGATTCATCCATTCACTGCTGTGTCCTCAAAATCTAGAAGAATGTCTGGCACTCAGTAATGTATGCTGAATCAATGAGTGAATTTATGAATAAGTGAGGAAATGGCCATTTGTCATATTTTGGTCTGCTGCTATATAGAGTACTTATGGAGGAGAGATTATCTTTCTTATACATCCAGAATATGCAAAGCATTTTGAATTTTCTGATTATTTTATATAATCTATTCAATGTGGTACATGATATTCTTCCCATTTTACAAATGAGGACACTGAAATTTAGGGAGTGAAAGCCACATGCCCAAAGTAGAGTTGTGATGTGATAGCCTTGTTATCTACCT
This sequence comes from Panthera tigris, assembly GCF_018350195.1. Taxonomy (NCBI): domain Eukaryota; kingdom Metazoa; phylum Chordata; class Mammalia; order Carnivora; family Felidae; genus Panthera; species Panthera tigris. The sequence continues at coordinate 69,628,530 of NC_056663.1, forward strand.
CTCTGTAAGCTGTGCTCCTTCTGTTAATATATGGTGCTAGAACTATGGTTTCTACCTTCACCCTGATACATAGCATTTCTGTGTCTCAAGTGATTATTAGTACTACCCTTTTCTTTTCCTTGCAAAAATAACATCAGAAAAATATCTATAGATTTTACAGACTTTTGGGGTCAACAAGTGGAAGACCCATATTCTCACAAAAGATACTAGACTTTGGAGTGGAGATTCCTTTTCTGACAGTCATTAGTGGCCCTTCACCCTTTATCCAGATTTTTATCATAAAACCCTGCCCATTTCCCTTCTCCACAGTCTGCTTCTTTTCCCAGCTGAGCTATTTCCTGCTTAAAATCTCAGTCTATTCTTAGGTTCTGCTGTCATGAAAACAATATTTTTCTCTAATGTTTCTGAGAATATTAATTGTAGGGTTTCTGAAAATTTCATCTGTTCCCTACCCCACATTGTGTCCCTTTCCTTTGAGATTGTCGTTTTTTCCTTTTCTCTTAAAAAATTTTTTTTTCCTATTTGATTTCTATCTTTAATGTTATAAAAGGTTTCTGAGTTCCTCATTGGTTGTACATTTATATTAAAGAGTAAATGGAAGCTTTGGGTGCACAAGTGGGGCTTAACCATTACGGCATACTGGAGGGCAATCCACCACCACCTATGATTATGTGTCTCTCTTTCTTGATCTTTCCATTTTCTTCATCTGGTCTTTTGCCTGGTTGTCACATTCTGCAAGCTAGTGTGTGAAGAAGGCTAAGAATCACATCATCCCGTTTGTAGACTTTCCTTAATTCCCAGTGTGTGATAAAGCACATCAACTCTCCCTGAACTGTGCTTCTAGGTTTCAGAGTGATTGCTTCCTATACAGAGAGGCAGTGGTCTTAACCAATCCTCCAGCTCTCAGCTCCTCCCTGCCTCTTAGAGACTCCTCTCCCTACCCCTTTCAAAAATGCATTCAAAAATACATGTCTTCAACTTCTGGGTCTTTCTGAGATTTTGTGCCTCAAACCAAATTAACTTTTCCTATTTTCTTCCCAGGCAGCCACGTAGGTTGGAACGTTCTATATTCTATGTCATTTACTACTCTGAGCAATACAGCAAATAGCATTTAGGTGTCCGGGCTCTGGAGATAAACTGCCTTGCTTCAAGCCCTAACTCTGCCACTTATTAAGTGTAAGATCTAAGTAAATTCTTTCACCTTTCAGGGCCTTCCTCACCTGTAAATTGTGGAAAATAACAGTACTTAACCCATAGTGCTACTACAATAATGAAAGCACGTATAAATGTGCCTGCACACATAACAGATGCTAGAGAAATGTATGGATTTATTATGCACTTTCAATCTCTCTAAAATCTGCTGATTTATATTAGCTACTGTGTTTTATACTCCCATTCTTTTGCCCTTATAGATTAAGTCATCCTATTCCCTTATTATCAATTTAATAATGTTTTTGGAGTAAGCTGATATAAATACCTTAATACTTTATAATTAACTCTATCTCAGTAATGGAAGTCTCCCAAATCTATTCCCCTCTGTATGTATCGGCATAAGTCAATACCTGTGTTTTTTAAAAAATTTTTTAATGTTTGTTTATTTTTGAGAGAAAGAGAGAGAGAGAGCAGGAGCAGGGGAGGGGTGGAGAGAGAGAGGGCTCAAATCCATAAACCATGAATATCAAGACCTGAGCCAAAGTTGGACACTTACCTGACTGAGCCACCCAGGCACCCTCAGTCAATACTTGTTTTGATAATCTGCCTGGTACTTGTATGCCTCTAAGAAATGGGTTGCTTTCCAGTCTCCTTCATAGGGACCAGAGGCCTATTACTGAATCCCAACCAGCTTACCAGTGGGCAAGCATCTCTGATTGCAATCACTTGCTTACTTAGATTTTCCCAAATTCCCTGTGTATGGAATCACCATCACCATGCCCAACCTAAGGAGACACTTCTAGTTTATGTTTTGAAATTTTCATCGCTTGTGATCTATTTTAGATCTACTAATTACTGTTTCTTTTGTGGGCTTGGATCAAACTCCTTGTTTCTGAACCTTTTAGAGCCTCTCCAATTTTTAACTGGCCCATGCCTAGGTGTGTGCCAAAATATGACACAATTTCCTTCCTTTCTATTTTTAAATTCTCACTTTCTCATTTTTCTCTTTTTTTTCCCTCCTATTCTTTTCCTTTTCTGAAGTTTGAAAGGACACTTTTAATAACTTTCAAGGTAGGACTTTTCAGCCATAGGATGACAGATACATAATATCTGCTAGAAATGTGTTTGAAGAGCTGTATACACAGGAAATAGCCATGCATTGTTGTTTAGGGAGATGCAGTTGTCTTTCTCACTACTATAATAAGGGGCATTTTTATTTTTTATTGTACATTAGCAAAACATTCCAATTTCACTCTAGCTGCACATTAGGCTTCATATTCCAAAATGAGAAACAGTAATAGGTTTTTATTCATGGTTTACTACAGTGAAATGATTTTCTGAAAATGACATTTTCATAATCACTCTCCCCCACCACTACTGTCATTACTATCAAATTAAGGAATATACAAATATTTATTCAGAGATCTTTGTAAACATAAAGGGTTTAAAATTGTATTATATTTTTACTCTTCCCTCCTATGGGCTTTTGGGAGACCTGGCCATTTTGAAATGGGCAAAAATGACCTCAAATTTATAAAATGCATCTAAAATAGTAATTGAAGCTACTAACTGCTAGAGAGGGACAGAAATTTGAGTGTGTCCTGATGCTAACAAGTCAGAAATACTAACAGGGAAACGAGGCACGAGGTCTGGAGTGGGAAATGCCACCTGTTACATTGTCATATACTAATTAGAGTGTAGCCGCATCTTTATTTAGTTGTTCGCTCCTGCTTCCAGTATATACCATTGTGCCATTGTCTATACCAGCGTGTATTCTGTTCTGTCCGTGAGGGTCCTGGTGTCTTATTCAGTGTGCAGAGATCAGCAGGCTCTCCTTTGCAGAGCTCTGATGAAGTGGAAACCAACTTCCAGGAACACATCTCACTGAAGGAAGGAGGGAGGAAAGAGAGGAAGGAGGGAGAGAAGGAAACTTGCCAGATTAGTTCTCATTCCAAAGTCCCCTACCTCAAACATTGATTCACTGTTGATTATAGTCAGTCAGTTTGCTAATGTCACGTATGCTCACTTAGCCTACAGCGTTAAAAAGATTGTCATCTAAATATGGGAACCATGTAGAAAGTCAGATAGTCAAGTATTGCTTCTAGTTTGAGTTTATGCTCATTGTTGGCTCTGTAAGCCATCGGTCAGCATTGTAGGTAACAGTTTATATAAGTTTAGCATTTTATAATAATTTAAATATAAAAATAGATATATGAAAATAAAGGTAGGGATCTACCAGGTTTTAGTTTTACTATATGTCTCATACTGGAGCGACATGTATCTATCATGTCTTACCCAGTTATCTTTCTAAATTCACATATTATGCTCCATTCAACTATAGCAACTCAACAACTCTGTAATTTTACTGTTATAATAATCATTTCTTGAGAAAATTAAGAGCTCAGAAGTAGAGAATACACACATTCTTATTTTTTTCTCCTGTATATTTTTGTTTGCTTGTGCAGGAACTCTTCTTTTTCAGTGCTAGGGAAACACAAAACTTCTTTAATAAATAATTCCCTGAAAACAATTTGATAGGAAACCTTTTGAGTTAGTGAACCCTGTAAAATTATGGGTTTATACCTGGTTTTCATTCTGTTAATAAACTTCAAGGCTGGTTGAAAAATGACACGTTTCAGAATTAAATAAAGACACCTTACGTCAAAATATTATATTGGCCTTTCGCTTTCAAACACGCCAGGCATGGGAATTCTATAGCTCCAAGGTAAAGATGTCCTCTCTCTGAGCCTTGTTGGTCGACTGAGCCAGTTACAAATTATACTGGAGTGAGTTAGTTCCTGCATTTTGTCAAAACAACTAGAGCTTCCCTGCAAATTTGTAAAGTGGGGTCGATGGAAGAAGACACCTTCAATTTGTTTTTATCTCCAAGACTCAGAAGAGACAAGTCAAAGAGCCATAAATGTTTTTCCTATTTTGAAGATTGATTTGAATGCTGTAAAATATGTAGAGTTGAGAGTCGTGTAGAGCATGGTGACTTTGGAGGCAAACAAGGCTGTTGAGTCCCATCCTTACGTGAGTTTTAAAGTTCCATTCTTAGCAACTGTGTGCCCAACTGCATCTCTAATTGAAACTCAGCTTGCTAATTTGTGGCAAGATCAAAATTTCAGATGTGTCTCCTCAGGACCTCATTTCCAAATGTTTATTATTGTTAACACACAACAGAAATATCTCAATTTCTAATTTCTCTTTAAAAAGCAGATCTGCAGTGCCTGGCTGGCTCATTCAGCAAAGCATCCAACACTTGATCCTGGGGTTGTTGAGTTCGAGCCCCACGTTTGGTATAGAGATTACTTAAAAAACAAGCAGAAGCATTGTCTGGGGTCATATGCATATATGTGCCTCCCGGAGACCAACTGGCTGCATTAAAATTTTTTTTTAATGTTTTTATTTATTATTTTCGAGAGAAAGAGAGCACAATTGGGGGAGGAACAGAGAAAGGGGGGGACAGAAGTTCTGAAGCAGGCTCTGTGCTGAGAGCAGCAAGATCAATGTGGAGCTCGAACTCACAAATTGCAAGATCATGGGGCACCTGGGTGGCTCAGTCAGTTGAGCGTCCGACTTCAGCTCAGGTCATGATCTCACACTCCATGAGTTAGAGCCCCGTGTCGGGCTCTGTGCTGACAGCTCAGAGCCTGGAGCCTGCTTCAGATTCGGTGTCTCCCTCCCTCTCTACCCCTCCCCTGCTCATGCTCTGTTTCTCTCTGTCTCAAAAATAAACAAAAAACATTTTAAAAAATTACAAAAAAAAAACAAATTGCAAGATCATGACCTAAGCCAAAGTCAGACACTCAACCGACTGAACCACCCAGGCACCCCTCAGCCCATGCATTTTGTTTCTGTTCCTATTCACCTGCCTGGAACCGTAACCATTACAGGTTGCAAACACTGCTTTAGATTTTGGGCAGCTGCTAACCTACTGGCAACCATTTGATTTGGAAAAGGTGACTCTTGCTGACCCACACAGAACATAAACCGGATTTCAGTCGCCTCTCGCTCCCTCGCCTGAGTGACCTTATGTAGTAGACAAGCTACCCAAGCTTATACAGAATATACAACCAGAGCCAATTGTACCTGTAAAAAATGGGGCTTCTTCATTAATCTGGAGTTTGAATGAGAGAATATACCTGCACCACAAGTCAATCATCATTGCTTGGAAGAAAACGCAAAAAACAAAAACTGGAAGTCTAATGCTTCGTTTAAACAGGACGGCAACATTACTGGGCCATACAAGGCACATCTCATTCATGTGGTGCAAGTAAAGCTTTCATAAAGATTATCCTCAATGTTACCTTTCTAAAAAGTTCAAATCCGGTTCCTTATGTTATAAATGTGAGTTTTTTCACGAATGACTAATCCTCCTGAGTACTGTGGAGTGACTCATGCTGATAGATCCTTGCTTCACTTTTAAGCAAGCACTCTGTGGAGACATTTGAAAACCAAATTAATAAAACAAAGTTTATTTTGTCATGTGTGGGTATTGATAAATATCAGCTGGGAAAAGAGACAAGAGGAATTACCTTTTTTCAATCGTTAGGCATTGCTTAGGAGGTATCGTGAGGAAGCTGAGCCAAGACCTTCACAGCTCTGTGGCGAGGCTGTTTAATAAGGAGGTTTGAGACAGGCTTGAGGAGACTGCTTTTGCCTGGGCTCTGCTTACCGATGGTTCTCCACAAAAGCCTGATATTGATCTGGCATCCGAAGGGGCATCTGTAAATGCTTGAGGTGATGTTCTGTGAGGGATAAATTGGCCAAGTTATGTAGGAAGAAAATAATTAAGTTCAGTCTTCTATGGTATTTCTATCCGTAAATGCTTTGGGAGGGAAAAGCTTAGTATTCAGGTACCCGCAGAGGGACTGGGCAAAGTTCCTCGTGTACTAGAGGCAGGGGATCCAGACCAGGTATTTACAAGATCCTTTAGCTCGTCAGCTGCACAGCATGAGAAATATTTGCAAGCCAGGGCTATTCCTGCAGCAAACATTCAAGACTGCTGAGAAGAAGCAGTCTGTGTTTTGTTGAGTGTGTATTATTCTGGGTGACCCCAGATTAGGTTTGCCGAAGATCATACACGAGAAGGGAAGAAATTGAGGCAGAAAAAAAATCCATCCGATCTATATCAACCCTAGGGTCAGAGAATCAGATATATGAATGTTTTTCAAATTTTTAAGTTATTTGTTTTTGCTAGCTTTGTTACTTTAGACTACTGAGAAATAAACCCAACAACTTGTCAGCCCTGCTACCTGGGTTAGCCTTCCAATGAGCCATGCAGTGGCTCTCTGAGCCTTTAAGGTGTAGGATGAAGCCTCGGGAAGGTGTACTTCGTAATTTTCCATTCGAACACACCTCCCACACGCCTGACTCAATATTTCATAGATTGGGGTTGACAAGCAAAGTTGTCTGAAGAATGTAGCCTGATAGTCACATATTATCTGTCAAGGTAATAACTCCCTTAGGGTTTTTGGAAAAAGAATCCTTCCAACCTGACATTTAAAAACACTGCAGGTTTCAGCCTGTCTACTACCCCCTGTTGCAGAGACTGGTAACCAAATGCTATACCATATGCTAATGTCCCACAAATACAAGATAGAATGGAGAGAATCTGACACTGTGTGAGCCCCCTTTCTTCAAACAGCCCTGGATGTCACAAGCAGGAAAAAAGAGAACTCATTTTCTGTTAAATCGAGCATCCTCATTGACCCAGCTTGACTCACATTGCAGCAACGTGTCAGTAGTGATAGAATTTTCTGCAACAGTTAGAAGGGAAAAATCGCTGCTTATTGTTTATCATTTTAAATATTTCCTGAGTTTGATGAACTATATTTGAATGGTATTTTATAGTTAGAATATACCTTTTAAAAACATTTTTCCGCAAGTGAAAAGAATGGTTATCCAAATATAAGCGATTACAACATTCCTATAGAGGGAGATGCTATGAATTAAATTCATTTTTTTTTCCATGTACCCTTAGTGAGTCTCCTCTTCAGGATGGATCACAGTCTTTTTCTGTGTCCACATCATCTCAAAATGAAAATTCTGAAAATCAGCTGATATCAATAAAATACATGGAAGTCTCGGGGTCTCCATCTACATCCTCTTCTTTTGCTTGATCATGCAATTATAACACCATCCTTGCTTGGATTTCCCAAATCCATTTTTGCCTATTGGACAGCAAAGTCTTCATTTTCCAATAATACCTTCTATAACTTTTCTGGCACGCTTTTTTCATACACTTTTTTTTATATCATTTAGCTCATGATTGGGTTATTATGCTGTTTTAGATGCATTCCTCCCTTTCAGGATTTATATCTTTGATACTGTGTTTTTACCACAGCCTATGGTACACAGTCACTGTAGTGATTCAAGGCAACATAGCACTTGGCCATCAGGCACTTGTTGATCAGAGAAGATATAATTACCCATATTCAGATCACAAGTCTTTTTAGCTTACTGTTTTGCTTTCATACTACAATTGTTTACTTTTGTATTGGTTGCTGTGACCTCCTCTCCAGGTAAGATAATGTTTCTATTTCTTTGATGTGCCACTTCTGCTGACACTCTGCTCAAGTTTTCTCCTGTGCCACACAAAGCCTACGAACTGTTATTGTTCTTCCATTTTTCTTACATTCCTTTCCTCCTTTTCTCCTTGCCTTTCTTTCGCCCCAGCTCTCTCAATGAATATTTAATGGTACTGCTTTACAGAGAGAACGTTAAGGACAAGCTTGCAGTAGGTGAATGAAGAAAGGTAAGGAGAAGTTTATAAACCAAAATACTTTCAGGCTATCTCCTGTTACAAATAGCATGTGATCCTGCCCTCCTTCCGCCGCCCACCCTGCCATCTGCCACTGTTGCAGTCCCAGTTTGCTAATTTGGGATTTGACTCTTGTAGCTGCTGTTAAGAATCAATGACCAGAACAATGTTTTCATTTCAAAATCATGCTTTTACTACAGTGAATGATGTATTTGAAGGAGATGGTACATCCCTAACACATTTTAGTTTATTTATTTATTTATTTAATATTTATTTATTTGGAGAGAGAGAGAGACAGAGCATGAGCAGGGGAGGGAGAGAGAGAGAGAGAGAGAGACAGAGAGAGAGAGAATCCAAAGCAGGCTCTAGGCTCTGAGCTGTCAGCACAGAGCCCTACGCGGGGCTGGAACTCAAACCATGAGATCATGACCTCAGCCGAAGTCAGACGCTTAATGCTGAACCACCCGGGCGCCCCAACACATTTTAGTTTAAAGGGGATTAAAGGAGGATCATACTTTAGGGCATAAGTTGAAAGATTGGTATTTCATAGACCTTCCCTGGGTCGGTGAAGAGAGACAGAAGCAGTGGCTGCTCCAGCGATGGGAGTAACTTCTGGCTGGAATGCACATGCGTATTTGGAGGTGGAGTTAAAGTTCAGCTGATGTTCAGAGTGGTTACCCCACCACGGTTGTGAAAAACAGATGTCCCATTGGAGGCATTTGCAAAGGATGCATGAAAACCCCAGGAAAGAACACCCCCCTCAAAGGGAGTGGGGAGGGCTTTATAGGAGTGGCTTGTGTTGGGCTTACAGGATGAGTGGAGAGTGACTCGCAGGGGTGGTGGGCATTGCAGGCAAGGGATGATGTGTAGTGAAGCAAAGTGGCAGGAACAAGCACGGGGTATTGATTGATTCCCTGATTTTTACAAAAAAAAAATTTTTTTAACGTTTGTTTATTCTTCAGGGAGAGAGACAGGATATGAGTGAGGGAGGGGCAGAGAGAGAGGGAGGCACAGAATCCAAAGCAGGCTCCAGGTTCTGAGCTGTCAGCACAGAGCCGGACATGGGACTCAAATACACAAACGGAGAGATCATGACCTGAGCTGAAGTCAGACGCTCAACCGTCGGAGTCACCCAGGTGCCCCTGATTGACCGATTTTTAAAAGTTTATTTGAGAGAGAGAGAGAGAGAGAGAGAGAGAGAGAGAGAGAGAGAGAGAGAACCAGCAGGGTAGGGGCAGAGAGAGGGAGAGAGAGAGAATCCCAAGCAGACTCCATGCTGGCAGCACAGATTCTGATGCGGGGCTGTAGCTCACCAATGGTGAGATCATGACCTGAGCCGAAACCAAGAGTCGTGCACTTAACCAACTGAGCCACCCAGTTGCCCGAGTTTGGGACATTTAGGGAACTGCAAGCTGTAGGATGTGAGACCCTCAGGATTTTAAGGACAAAAGTCACTTGTTCAGATTAGAGTTTTAGGAAAACTCTAATGTGGCAGCAAAATAGACTGTATTAATGAGTCTCCATCTATATGAATGTTGGTGCAAACTGCTCACATCAAGTAACAGTGGTTTAATTAGCAGCAAGATGGGCAGTTTCCTCAACTGTTAAGATTTTCTCCTGTATTTTCATTAAAAAATCTTTTATTTGCCTACAAGTACCACTGATATCAAAAGCTAATAAAATAAGTGGTATCGATTTGACAAAAATTAATATAATAACTGAAACAGCCATCTACGCTTTGTTTTAACTTTTGCTTTTGCAAGCGTCCTGTCTGGGGTTATGGTTGTCTACGTTATGGTATGAAATATTGTATTTTCTGTTATGAAAAATCCCCCAGTTTATGTCCTGAAATAAATCTCTAAATGTTTCATGATATCCGCAGAATAAAAATAGCACTCACAGTCCCTCTGCCCAGTTGGACTCCTGCTCTGTCTCACACCCTCTCGGCTTCACTTCGGCCTTCAGCTCGGGTCACGGCATGTGGTTCTGTGAAGGGTTCAAGTCACAGTGTCTCAAGCTCAAAATTCACATGCCTTTTGTTTTCTGTTGTGTGGGGGTGCTAACATTCCTGAGGGTATTCTCAAGAATCTTGAGGAGTGTGTGGATCCCACTGATCATGAGGAGGTGGATTCTGAGCGTTGCATAGGCTCTGAGGTAGTTCCAGACAGATCCAGCTCCCTGTGGTCAGTGACCCTTTTGACGATGACTCTGCATTAGTCTTTTCCTCCTTCCCTCATCCCTGCCCTCTGGGGATTTCCTCGCAAAGAAACAACCTGAACACGAATTTTGTCTCAAGCTCCACTTCTGAGGGTACACCTTTCTCCCTTAATGATTCTTTCTCTCTTTCTCACTGAGTTTGAGGACCACTAAGAGACAGAAATAGTTCCAGAGGGGCGAAAAGACTTTTGTGGAGGCCGTTGCGATAATCAGGGCAAACATAATCAAGGTACTGGTCCTACTTGATGCCAGTTATTACAATAAAGATGCCTTACATTTGTATAGTGCTTCATCATATTAAAAAAATGTTTATAAGCATTTCAGTTTTTTAATTTTTGTCCAAGTCCCTTCTTTTTAATTTTTTAAATTTAAATCTCTCGCTCTTTCTCTCTTTCTCTATTATTCCACTTATATAAAGTCCAAAACATGTCAAACTGAGTTCTAATGTTGGTAGTCTGGTTAATGGTGACCTTCAGAAAGCAGGAAGTAGTATAATGATTGGGAAGGGGCACACTTCAAACTTCATGTTAATATCTCCACTGTTCATGGGAAGTATGTAGGGGAGGGGTTATTTTCATCCTAGAAATGAGTAAACTACATTATGCAAAGTATAAGTGGATTTCTTAAGGTCAGATAGCAAGTGAGGGGCAGGCCTGACCATCAAAGATGTTATTTTAGATCCTAATTAAGAAATAAGTATTTTTCTCCATGAAACTAAGCTGCTCCCTTACTGTTTTGCTGAACTATATGTGGTGGCAGACTTTGAAAGAGGTCAATAAATTATACCACCTTCCTCGATCAAGTTCTGACTCAAATGAGAAATAAGGTAAAGAATTGGCAAATGTAGACAAAAATATGTTCTTTACTTCGGATAAAGATGAACTTCGTGAATAGGGGCTTATTTGTTTATCTATTTAGTAGCCCTAGCTATAACCACAGCTGGTTGCTATGGGAAAGGAATACAGAAGGGACTGGCCATCCCATGCCAGGTTTGACCTTCAAAACTCCTTAATAAGACTGAAGACACTCTTCTTTCAGAGAGGAAAGGGCAAAAGAGGGGAGAGACACCATGGGTCTTATGCTAAATGGGAGAACATGGGGAATGGAGACTAAAGAATCCCCCTAAATAATGTGATGGGTCATGAATTCATTCACTGACAACACGTACAGAGTAAGCACTATGTTTCAGGAACATAGTGATATAGTGATGAGCAAGACAGAATGTTCCCTGCCTCCTGCTGCTGGTTAAAATCTGAAAAAGTAATCTCCAGTATAAAGTCAAGAATGTACTAGTTTTTGATAAATCATAATAAATGATGGTAAAGTGTGAATTATCTAATATAAATGAGTTTAAAACTTCAAACTATGAGTTGCATGAAGATGTATATGTACTGCTTTTTATTGCATTATGCTATTAGAAGAGATAATATGATAACTGCCTGCAATATCAGATAATCTCATATCTGATAATTCAATATCTGAGTGACTCTCTTGTGTTTTCAGAAATATTTACCACGACCTTAAACCTCTGCAGCCATACCATTCCTACTTTGAGGTGGAATGGACATCTGTCTCACTGCAACCTGAATCTCATTCTTTCACAGTAGTAGAAGCATTATTGATCAACCCACCCCTCTCCTTCTTTTGATAAAGAGAGACATTTAGTTTTTTCTCATCTAAAATAAATAAGCAGGGCACCTGGGTGGCTCAGTCAGATAAGCATCTGACTATTGATTTTTGGCTCAGGTTATGATCTCCTGGTTGTGAGATCAAGCCCTGCATCAGGTTCTGCACTGGGCATGGAGCCTGCTTAAGATTCTCTCTCTCCCTCTCCCGCTGCACCTCTCCCACTTGTGCTCTCTCTAAAAAAACATAAATTTAATTTAATTTAAAAACTAAAATAAATAAGCAATACACACACACACAATTATTGACTTAACATGCCCATCTAATCATCCTGTTTCTTGTTCTCTTTGCAGAAAACTTCTAAAAGAGAGGTCAGTCTAAAATCACACATTCCTACTTCATCTGGCTTGTTCCACTACCCAACAGGTAAATAATTTACTTCCTAATCTAGGTCCTGCTTCTTTTCTTTATTGTCTCTTATCATAGCTTCACAGCTATCTTGAGTAATGGCTGACTTCCCAAATGTTCCATGCTGACATGCCTCTGTACTTTTATGCCTACCATTCACTCCATGAAAAGTCCCCATCCTCTTCTCTATATTGTGAAGTCCTTATCTTTTTAAAAATGACTCAGCCTAGGAGGTGCCTGGCTGGTTCAGTCAGTAAAGCATGCAACTCTTGATCTTGGGATTATGAGTTCAGGACCCACATTGGGAGTACAGCTTGCTAAAACAAAAATTAATAACGAAATAAATCTAAAAAAATGGTTCAGTCTAAACTTCATCTCCAGGTTTATGTTCCTTTCTCAACTGAGTAACTGACTTATATTTGTGTTCCTTTAGAATTCTCTGGATGTCTCTGTGATTTGTATTCTTTTAATTTTAACAAATTAATAGGTGTGTGTTATGGCCCAGAATATGGTCTATCTTGGTGAATATTGCACGTGAGCTTTAGTAGAGTAGGTATTCTGCTGTGTACATGCCGCTTATTTTCAGTTAATTGATGTCGTTGATGTAATAGTTGAATTCAACTATGTCCTTCCGATTTTCTCCCTGCTGGATCTATCCCTTTCTGAGAGAGAAATGTTGAAGACTTTAGTAATGACAGTATTTTCGTGTATTTCAACTTGCAATTCAATCAGTTCTTGCCTCATGTAGTTTGATGCTCCGTCGTGAGGTGCATACATGTTAAGGATTGTTATGTCTTCTTGGAAAATTGACGTCTTTATCATTATATAATGCTCATCTTTCTACCTAATAACTTCCCTTGCTCTGAAGTCTCCTCTGTCTGAAATTTATATAGCTACTCCAGCTTTTTTTTTTTTTTTTGATTCATGTTAGCATGGCACATTTTCCTCCATCCACTTACTTTTAGTCTATATGTCTCTTTATATTTAAAATTGTGTTCTTATAGTAAACAGAGTTGGCTCTTGCTTTTTGATCCACTGAGATACTCCTTGTCTTTTAATTGGTGTGTTTAGAACATTGATATCAAATTAGTTATTGATATAGTTGGATTAATGTCTACCCTATTTGCTACTGTTTTCTATTTGTTGTCTTTGTTCTTAGATTCTATTTTTTCTTCCACACTTTTCCTGCTTTTCTTGTGGTTTAACTGAGAATTTTGTAGGATTCAGTTTTCTTTCCCTTCTTAGCATATCACTTACTGTTCTTTTTTAGTGGTTGCTTTGTAAGTAATCTCTGTCCACTTCCTAATAACACTATATTAAATGTTACTGTAAATAACACTATTCTAAGTGTGATTACCTGATAACAAAATAATGTTGATTCCTTCTTCCCATTCTTGTATCATTGCTGCCATTTATTTTCACTTCTGCATAAGCATACATATATCTGGAAATATACATCATTGAATATATTGTTGCTATTGCTATTTTGAACAAACTGTTGTCTGTTAGATCAGTTAAGAGTAAAAAAAAAGTTTTTATTTGATCTTCACTTATTCATTCTCAGATGCTCTTCTTTTTCTTACATAGATGTGGATTTCTGACCTATGTCATTTTCCATCTCTCTAGAGAATTTAACACTGATTGTAATGAGACCTACTGGCAAAAAATTCTCTCAATTTTTGTTTGTCTGGGAAAGTCTTTATTTCCCCTACATTTTAAAAGGGTAATTGCACTGGATACAGAATTCTGAGTTGGTGGGTTTTTTTTTTTCTCTCAATGCTTTAAATATTTCACTCTAGTGTCTTGCTTGCATGGTCCACAAGGAAAATCTGGCTGTAATTGTTATCTTTGCTTCTCCATAAGTGAGGTGTTTTTTTTAATCTGTGTCTTCTTTCAGTAATGTTTTTACCTTTAATTTTCTGCAGTTTGAAAGTGATATATGTAGGTAGTTTTGACATTTGTCTTACTTGGTATTCTCTGATCTTCCTGGATCTGTGGTTTGGTGTCTGACTTTATTTTGGAGAAATTCTGTCATTAATTTTCCAATATTTCTTCTGTTCCTTTATCTTTCTCTTCTGGAATTCCCATCATCCTTATGTTGCACCTTTTGTATTTGTCTCACAGTTTTGATTATCTTGGTCTTTTCCCTAAACTTTTATCACCTTCCTTTTCAATTTCAGCAGTTTCTATTGAGATATCCTCAGACTCAACTGAGTTTAGTGTCCTAATGAACCCATCAAAGGCACTCTTCATGTTTATTACAGTGTTTTTGATCTCTAGCATTTCTTTTAGTTCTTTCTTAGGATGTCCATCTCTCTGCTTATGTTGACCATACTTTCTTCCACATTGCCTACTTTATCCATTAGAGCATTCAGCATATTAATATTATTTTAAGTTCCTATTCTGATATTTAATATCTCTGCTACATCTGAATCTGGCACTGATGCTTTCTCTGCCTTTCTAAATTGTGATTTTTGCTTTTTAGTATGCTTGCAATTTCTTCTTGATGTACTTAATAAAAGAATTGCTATAAATAGGCTTCAAGTAATGTGATGGTGCAGTGTGGGAGGAAGAAAAGTATCTTATGGTCCTATGGTTAGTTCTCAGTATTTTAGTGAGTCTGTGTCTCTGGACCATGGACTTCACAAGGTTCTCTTGGACTTTTTTCTGCCTGTGTATGGTGGGACAGGATGACTAGCATTGGTTGAAGTTTGACATTTGCTTTCTACTAGGTAAGTTATACTCTGATAATGCCCTAATAAGTGAGGCTCTGGTTAACTAACTTCTTCTGAGGGTTGACTTTATTAAGAAGTATTTAAAAATGGTTTCCTTTCCTCTTCCCCTTCCAGAAGCACCAGGAGATTTTTCTTTGATATTTATTATGAAACTTGGCCAAGCTCCTAGAAGTAAAATTC
Organism: Panthera tigris; assembly: GCF_018350195.1. Classification (NCBI taxonomy): domain Eukaryota; kingdom Metazoa; phylum Chordata; class Mammalia; order Carnivora; family Felidae; genus Panthera; species Panthera tigris. The sequence continues at coordinate 69,643,614 of NC_056663.1, forward strand.
ACAAAATTATTGGTACTCTCTATGATTGAGTCCTCCTAGAGGTTTTAATTCTCTGTCTTATCCATACTGAGCCTCCAGCAGTTTATTGTCAGGTTGGGTTTTCTACCCTGACATTGGTTTCAGTGGCTGTTTCTACTCTAGAGTCTCTGGTCTAGTATGGCACAACTCCCTGTATTCTCCCATCTGTCTCTTTAATCTTGGAGGCTTTGGTTTGCCCTGTGTCCCCCCGCCCCCTCCTCCCATTATATATTCTAGAAGAGTTGTTGATTTTTTTAAGTCTATTTAGCTTTTTTACTTGTTGTTATGATGGAGTAGTGACTTCCAAGCTCCTTACATGCAAAATCAGAAAACAGAAGTCTTGGTGATCTCTATATTGGCACTTATACTCCACTATAAGTACTAGTTATTTATCTCTTTATCTTGACATGATGTGAGCTCCTTTACAGAACAGACTGGTGTCACTGCCTCTAATACCCAAGCCCTAGCTCAAGGCCTTTCTCATAATAGGGTCAAGTAAATGTTTGTGGAATGAATGAAGGAATGACTGCAAAAAATATATTATAAGATAGTTGTATATGATTTATTTATCAAATATAATCTACAGATATGGTTGTTATAAAACAAATATATTTGATTTAAAAACATGATCTATCTGTTAACCTGGACACAAGAGGGATCACAGCTTTTAGATGAATTAAAAAGATTCTGAATCAGACAAAATAAACTGTATCTAAAGCACAGTGTATTCTGCCCATTTTCAATGCTCACAAGTGATATGAAGCAAGTAACTAGATATAGATAGATAAATATAGATAGATAGATAGATGTTAGATAGATCTAACATTGTCTGATGAGAGATAAAAAAAAGGATAAAAACAAAGATGGAGACAGAGCAAATGTGCTCCATGTTAAATAAAGCTGTTGTTTCCTGGAGAAATAACATTAGAAAAAGCTAGGAAGATTTGATGTACATAAAGAAATATGACCTAAGAGATGAAGAAGATTATGAAGCAAGTAGAGAAAGCTGTAGGATTTATTGAAACTGATGAAACTATAGAATATAATGACTGTCTTGTGGGAAATGATGAAAAATTAAAGCACAGCTTCTAAAATAATAATCAGTTTGGTAGGCAAAACATTCTTTGCACAAGATTCTAAAATATTTTAAAGCTTTTTGAGACATATTGTGCTATAGAGAAATGAACAAGTCTTTTTGATGAAACCTGTATTCGTATCTCAGCTCCATTACTTACTAATTGATTAATTGTATCATTTTGGAAGGTTATTAACTTTCCTCCCTAGACGTCAGTTATTATCTGTTCCAAGAAGATAGTTCCAATCTTGAAAGCTGATTTCTAGATGTAGCAGTATATGTGCTGATAATCAATACATTGCAGTTACTATTAGTATGATATTAGAACTTTTTACATAATGTTACTATAGCATTCACACACACACACACACACACACACACACACACACACATTTGTGAATGATTCTTATCTATTTATGTCTCCAACTTTGTCTTCTCTCTGAGGTCCACATTACCAACTACCTAATAATTACACAGTCATCAGGAAATGAGCATGCCTAGAAGTAAACTCCCGTTTTCCTCTGCAGTTTGAAGCATCAAGGTCATAGCTAGATACATTTTATCAGCGCCTCAGATCTGAGCACATGTGAGCGCGAGATCAAAAATTAGGGTGAAAGTAAAGAATGAGCATTGTGTGAACGATCAATAATCGAGGTGCAAGCTGAGCTGGGGAATGGAGGTGTAAGATTTGAGCTTTGGAAGAGGTGGGAGTGTCTGGAGAGCACACAACATGTACATTGGCAAGTTAACCCGAGCACAGGCGCGGGGAAAGCCATTAGCTAAAGCAATGGCTTTTGCTAACCCACATTGCTATTTAAGCAAATTACTGTTTGCAGTGCTCTTTATTTAAGAACATCTTAATATCAAGTATTAAGTGTTTTGAGTGTTCATATAAAAGGAACATCTGATAACCCTCTGCTAACCACTCTTGCTTGTGTTACTTGGCTGGCTCAGGTCTCAGTGCAATGCTGATAGGGGTGATAATAGTGGCATTCTTGTCCTACTTCTGATTCAAAGGGGAATACTTTTAATATCACCACATTTAGAAGATATTTATTGCAGTGATTTTTTTACGTGTCTATAACCTTTATCAGGTCAACCGTTATCTTTTTAGAAACCACTTATTTATCAAAACTTCACCTGTCTACACTGAAACAAGGTAGCAGGGAAAGTAGGTTTTGTTTGTTTGTTTTTTTAACACTGCAAGTGTTTTCAATAACACAAAGTGGAATGAACATTTTCTGTTATTGAAATACTTACATAATCATTGCCTAAGAGACTAAAATGAGATGAATTCATGATTCATCTGCAACATATAAACTGGTGGGAAAAATGGCTTTGGTTTAAAAAGGCTGCACATTTTTGATGAAGAAAGGCATAAGCCCCTGAAATGAAATATTTTGCAATTCCAATTAGAGACCTATCACAGTGAATCCTTTAGTTGCCATTTTCATATTTGCATATATATTTCAGACTTACAAATGTATTCACAATAATCCCTCAAGAAACCCTTCTATTTTCACTCTGAATAAGACTTTCACATTTACAACCCTAAATGGCTTAAATATTAATTAATTCTAAGATTAAATACACTAACATCAAAGGGTCACTTTTGAGTTGAGCCATTATATGTTTACTTGGTTCAGTTAAATTCAAGTTTATATTGTCAGTTCCTATCTGAAGTTTATACTCATTCTTGGAAAAACTTTAGATACTAAACATAATTTAGTATTTATTTAAATAAAATTTAAAGTACTTTAAAGTATTTTAAATTTGAATTGAGATTTAATATTAATATAAAAAAATAAAAACTAATATGTGAAGCAAGTAAGCAATGCTAGCATAAGGAAGAAGTTAAGAACATGGACTTCATGGGTGAGGTTCTTGGCTCTTGTACTTGATATGTGACCTCGGATAAATTAATTAACCTCTTTGTGCTATGGATTTTTTTCCTATACAATGGAGGTCTTAGTAACACCTCACTCAAAGAGAAGTATTATGAGAATTTTAATGTGTTAATATAACCATCTTGGAGTATTCCATATTTGGAAGACATTCTATAAATTTTGACTATTGTTATCATCATCATTGCCATAATGTCGTGAAATAGGTGACAAATTATGATTTGTCTAGTATCTTAAGTGTAGTTCCTATTAATGTTTTCATGAGACATTATATATGGTTGCTATAGAAATGACATTGTGAATTTGTTGCCTTTAGTGGACAAAATTTCAAGGATAATATGACATTATTATTATTTGTTCCAGTTAAAAATAAAACAAGGTAGGGACATGGAATAAGAGATTTTATTTTCATAACAAGGCTAAAATAGTATCTACTATCTTTACCAGCTCTGATTTCTATAAGCTAAGTACATTTGTGTTTCTATATGCTTCATAACCGGCAACCCTATTATCTATCCTGTGTTAGTTTTCTTTTGGGAAAAATGTTCAAGTTCCCATTGCCATAACAACAGACTACTCTCCCTAAAACAAGATACGCTCTGAGTCAAAGTAAAATTGTTTCCATGGCAACTGCTACACATTTAACTACAGCAGCCTGGTTTTTAATCAGTAAAATTGTCCTTTGTCCAAAAGCAATCACATAGTGCTACTAATATGATTACGTATATTTTGGGGGGTATGGTAAATAAATAAAGTAAAATAGAGTCTCACAAAAATAAAAACAAAATTGGTTTACCCTTTTTAATAGTTACAGTTTCTTGTTCGTGTAATAAAAATCTCCATCATGTATACATGTGCCAATCCAGAACACATCTCTGTACTGAATATAAAATGTTTCTATTTCTTATGTTTGGACCACATTTAAATAAAATCCTCATCGCTGAAAATGAAAATGTCCTATGGTCCAAATCTGTTCCGTAGCTCCTCCCTTCATTCCCATTTACTTGCTTTGCTGATGGTTCTTTCTAATGTGGAGGTGAAAAGGGTGTAACTATGGCTGATGTTCTGGGAATTGAAATTGGAAGTGGTTGGTTTGCTTACATTGTCTGTCAAGTAGAAAAATGTGGAGGGCAGTTTCATTTAAGTGATGTTCTAGTGAGCCCTAATTTCCCATTTACCACTGTGGCAAGGGCCACGGTCTTTGTATTTAGGTAGAACTATGTTTGACCCCTGCTCTGTGGTTTTGCTAGCCATGTGACTTTGGGCTCAATTTTGTTCATTTGCAAAGTGGAGTTAATATGCCTACACCACAGATTATTGAGAGAATTAGATGAGATAATGCATGTAGAAGGCTTAATACACGTATTCTCTCACCTCACAATGCTTAGTACATAAAATGCACTCAATTGATAATAGCAGCTATCATTATTCCCATTATCATGAATCCAACTTGAATCCTAACAGAAAAGTAATGTAAAAATTACTGGTATTGCATATATACACAGTTCTTCAACAATAAATTTTGCTTTATTTTTTCGTCTTATGTTTATAGTATAAAGATCTATATAAAATATAAGTGGATAATATGGATTACATGGTAATATAATAAAATAGTTTTTCAGTACTCTGAGGTCAAAATTAAAATACTTGATGAAATTTAAGGTTATTTTAATCACCTTTTTTTTTTTAAAGATGAATGAATCCATATTTTATTTTTCTCTTACAATTCCAATTGCACCCAGCAGATCAGATAACTCTAGGCTGAAATATATCTCAGATTTTCTAGGACAGTCTTGAATTTAAATATCCTCTTTCATTGTTCCCATAGGTATAGCTGTACCTGTCGGGCACTGTGTCCTGATTTTGGGGTAAAAAATACTGTCACTGTAAATGCGAGACTTGTACTGTCCCTGACTTTGGCACCGGCAGGTAATTGTAGTCAGGATTCCAGGTGTCAGGGTGCAGATGGCACCTCAGCAGGGTCATTGTCCTGCCACAAAACACACTGGCAAAGTCTCACGATACCAGCCTACCTGACAAGAAGCTTCAGAGGACAGCAGGTGACTCTCGTTCATCTTTTTTTTATTTGTTTCCATGAAAAGGGCACAATGGGCAGGTTGTCAACAACCTAAATAATTGACAGCCAAATCTCTGTCATATAGTTCAGTGCTAACACTATTAGTAGGTCTGGTGCTGTGGATTATTTCACTGATAGTGGTCTAACACTGAGGGTGGCCCTCTCTCTTTGATACGCTGCCTGTTCTGAAGGGAGAATAAAGAATTAGAACAATCTCTTGTGAGAGATCATCTAGATGAAATTCAAATCCCTCTTTTGACTGCCCATAGTAAGAGATAGGTCAAACAAGGTTGAGACCACATTTGTTATTCTCCTGGGATACTGAGCCCCTAACTTTAAAGGAGTCTTTGGATCCTCACCTTGCTTTCAACTCTTCTGATTATGGGAAATTATTTGGATTTCATGAAAAAATGATCTATGCATTGATATTTTCAAAAGGCTTGAGGCAAAGAGGAGAAAAGATAAAAGGTGCTGGAAATTCTATCACAGGGAAAAAAAAAAGGATTTGGACTTGGAATAGAACAGAGAAAGCCTATGAAATAGAAGGAAAGTTACGGTTCTTGGATAGGCATAAATAAAGAGCAGGATAGATTAAAGAAGGACATACGGAAGAAGTCTGTCAGTAGGTAAAGCTGTGTATTCGTTTCCTAGGGCTGCAGTAACAAATTCCTACAAATTCCAAGGCTTAAAACAATAGAAATTTATTGTCTCACAGTTCTGGAGGCTAGAAGTGTGAAATTGAGGTGTCAGCAAGGCCATGTTCTCTCTGAAGCTTCTATGGGATGATCTTTCCTTGCCTTTTCCTAGCTTCTGGTGATGGATGTCAATCCTGGGTTTTCCTTGGCTTGTAGGGACATCACTCCAATCTCTGCCTCTATCTTCATCTTTGTGTCTGTCTCTGTGTTTCTTTTCTTATAAAGACACCAGTCATATTGGATTAGAGCCCCCCCCCCCAATCCAGTCTGACCTCATCTTAACTAGATGTAACTAGTTACATCTCCAATAACCATATTTCCAAATGATCACATTCTGGGGTTCTGGAAGGGTCATGGATTTTGAAGGGAGATTATCCAATCCAGTATTCTCTGGTTCTTTTCTCTACTCCACATGGTAAAATTTTGGGAAGAGCTGGAGATATATGCAGAGTACAAATCAAAGGCCAAGACTCAGGATTGCGTCAAAAAGTTCCCTGGAGGGAGAAGGATGCCATGAAAATATGTAACTACAGTTTTATTTTGTAATTGTGGACTGGCTGGCAGACTTGGAAGATAAACAGCAATAAATAGTTAACTCCAATAAGCTTGATGCTATTTCACAAGACACATGATGAGTGGAAGCAACACATGGTTAAAGGAGAGAGATTTAATTTAGTATTCTGGTTAACGAGTTGCCTTTCTAAGAATTTTCATGAATGAATAGGGTTAAAATTTGCCTCACTTCATTACTGAGAATGTCAAGTGAGATAACATTATGTGTGGCATCTAGCCACACGATTCCCATATTCTTTTCCCCTTCTTTTTATATGGGTCTATTGATGCATTGGTGTGGTCCAATACCATGGGTCTCTGCCTTTCATGGTAGATGTTTATTGTATTTAACCCAGGTCAGAAATAAGACCTACCTCTTCTGGCCATGCAGTAAAATTGAAGGAGAACCTCCTATGAGTTTTCATTCTCTTTTTCTTCATAGAAATGTCTCTTCATTTAGGAAAGAAATATTTATAAACTATTTTTTAGATTAATTTGACTAAAATGTTTGATAAAGCCTATCATATATATGAACATGAATATATGAATATGAATATGAATATATAAATATGAATATATGTGTATATATATGTATATATATACATATATATGTATATATATGTATATATATATATGTATAAATTGAATAGCTCACTGCCTTATGAGGATATAAATAGCTCATACGCCAGTTTAAGCATATAGTTTCCTTGGATCTGCTTGTATCTTAGCAGGTGTTTATAACTGGGGGTCTGCCCTAAGCCTTAGAATTCAGCTGCATTAAAATGCAGCTTCTTCGTATATTCTTTGTATCCTATTACTCCCACTGAATTCTAGAACCAAGGATCTGTGCTGCATGGAACTGCTCTGCTATTATCAAACTGCTGAGTGGGAGGCTAGAGCAGTGCATGTAAGTAAATCTGGTAAACAGTGTTTAAAATTAGTACGTGACAAGTACAATTTTTTTTTCTTTTTCATGGCTTCCCTTGGGCATTAATTAAATACAGCATTTTCAAGCATTTTCTCTTGCAGAATCATTTCCTCCTATGTATTAAAATATTCAGACTGTGAATGCAACAGACAGCAATATTAAATTCTAATGACTATTTCTGAAATAGCAGTGAGTTGGGTCATACCCAGTCTGTAATAGACACTGGTAAAATTGAAATATTTTTCCATTAACATGCAGATGAGTCAAGTTGGAGAATTATTTCATTTGTGGAAGAGTTTCTTTTTTTTCCTAATGGGGAGTTAAAATTAGGGCATGTTGCTACTACCCCTGGAAAAATTTTTTCTCTCTGTCTCCTTCCTGCCTCCCTCCTTCTTTCTTTCCCCATCCTTCCTTCCTTTCTTCCTTCCTTCCTGCCTTCCTTCCTTCCCTTTTCCTTGTCTCCCTCCTCCTCCTCTTTGCTTCTCTCTTTCTTGAATATGGATAGTTGAATTCTGCAGCTATATTGATCATTGTAACTTATCTTTCTATCATGTATGAGAATGAATAGAAATAACTAAAAATAGCCTTAAAAATGCATATTAGAATTGAAAAGAAAAACCTACCTCATTTTTATTAGTATAAAAAAGCATTTTGTTTTATAAAAAAGATATTGCTATTAATAGTAACTTAACTATTTCTATGTATTTACTTTAAATCTTTTGGGGGACATGTTATTTAATTAATATTTATTTCACAAATAACATATTTTCATGCAAGTAAATTTTGTGGCAATCAGTCCTCGACCTAAAATCATGTTGTTGTTGTTGTTATTATTTTTCAAAAATAGTATTTTGAAATTTCATGCTTAAAATCACATACACACACAAGATTCATTTTTAATGAGAGTGCCTAAAATCTTTTGGAAACACTCTTACATCTACAAATAAATACAAAATGGCTGGTTTTATCTATTCATCCACTTATTCTGTCTATCTGAAAAATGTACTATCTACCATGTGTGAAACACTGACACATTGCTTTGTGCTTTGTGTTGTAGAGGGCTGCAAAGATGCAATTCCTTGTTTTCATGGATTTTAAAACCTGCTAGTAGATATAATATACTAGCCTATATTATATATAATTCAAGTATGAAAGTGTCCATGATCAGAAGATGTAAACACATACACAGACCAGATGCAGACCAGAGGAGGTTTCTAGCACATGACTATTTGCACAAATATGAGGAAAGAGAGAATTTGGGGGAAAAAATCTTAGGAGGCAAATGATAGATCTGTAGCAAACAAACAAACAAAAAGGCCATAAATCTGCATGAACTACAGAAGAAAATGAGAAGACAGATTCAATTAATGGCTGACTGAGTGTGTTTTGATGAGTGCTTGCCATGATCTCTGCATTGTTCTGGAGAATGGAAACAGGTGCTAGGTTATTGAGGTATGTTCTTTTACACTGATTACAAATATGCTCTTTGAATAGCAGTGAAGTGAGGTAAAACTGAAATAATGCTTATTTTGTCATAGTAGTTTAGTCTGCCAATTTTTAAAAAAAGACCTATTCACAGGGTAATACATTCCTCTCAAGAATACATTTAACTCAAAAAGTAACAGACTTTTTTCTGGTATCATTCCTGTGTCTGTAGAAAATTGGTTCTGATGACAAGAGATATCTGGTATAGAAAGTGTTCCAAAAACAAACAAACCAAAAATACTGTGATTGTCTTGGGATCCATACTGGAGTACAATTCTGATGAGTCTAGGTGGACAGACACATTTTCTGATAAACACACTAATAAGAATAGACTATGTTCAATGCGAAGACAATCAGATGAAAAAAATATTTATAATATATTTGTCCCTTTCCTATTACCATCCTCACATGCTCACTTCTCAAACCATATTGTCCACCATGGATGAAACAATCACTTATGCACATGTTTCATACGTTGCCTATAATAAAAACAATTTAGAATTGTTAGAATAAATCCATGGTTTAGGCATAAGTGGACCTATGTTATCAGTAGTTACTACCCATAAGTAATGATATAGGGTGATGATAGTGGCAATTTAAGTTTCAAGAGTGGATTGCTATTTACAGATACTTTCCAGTTGGATTCTCTCAGCCCTGAGATGTAGGTGAGGCAGAAGGTTTTATATAACATACCTGTAAGGACATGAAAACAATATTGGCAATTTGCTGCCCATGCTCAATCATCAAATCATTAATAGACCGGTTTTAAAGCAAGGTCTTACCTCTCCAAATACTGGACTCTATCTGCGACATCATACTGTTATGTATACTTTTCTTCTAACTCATAGCATATTCTAATTAGTGTAGATATTATTTGTAAATATTTTTAAGTGTTATGAGTCAAAATGAAGAATTAGGCCAATGTAGATAAATAACTAGTAACCTACAGCTAAAATGATCTCATTGGAAAAATTGTCATTGCTCTTTTGGTTATGAAATAGTGATATTTCTGTTACTGATAAAAATAATATGGTTGTTTTCTTTTGCATAGTCTCAGAGTTTATTTCCAACCATAAAGGACAGCCTTAACACCTGCTTATTCTGCACAACATATCATTAATCAAGATTTACCATTTTCCAGTGATGTTCTAATAATGAAACTTGGGGAATTAACTAGTACCATGTGACTAGTCTAAGGTCATTGTGTAGACAAAGTGAGATTTAGAAAAAATCCCAGAATCATAATATTTCCCTGCTGCTACATTACTTAACTAGGCAAAGAGTTATGTGTTTTGAATGGAGGATTATTCTGTTTTGTGATGCTCAGCATTTGTAATTAATGCATCTATCATTGCCAGTATATTTTTCAATAAAGATTATTTTAATTGGACCAATGAAACAATTAAACCTTGATTTTACTAAATGCAGTGTATGCATTGGCTATTTGAAAATTAATGTAAAAAGAATCACCAGTACTTGACTTTCCAATTTTCCACATGTGTGGTTATAACATTTTGATCTAAGAGACTTGGCAAAATATTTCATTGGAAACATTTCTTCTACTTAATGAAGATAGGAAGGCAGATTATGTTCTTAATGAGAAACAGTTAGGTTGGTGTGTTTGGAGGCATTTACTAAACTAGGCTATTTAGACAATCTTACCTTACATGATCTACTTAAAAATTAGAAAAAAATTAAGTTGTTACAGGACTCAAAATAATAAAAAAGTTCAAGATTCCTGTTACTTGAAGTGTACTGTGAATGTGTTGAAATCATTAAATATATATATTTTTTGCTTTTGAATGTATTTCAATTAAAAAACATCTCTATTTAATTCCTTTTTTTGTTTTAAGGAAAAAAAAACATTGGGAAAGGGGTTCATTTCAGGAATACAGCTATTTTTAATATGTTCTGTATGAAAAGAAAATGGATGCATTTTTTTTTTCATCTGCCATGTGAAAACTATGTTTGATCAATCCTTTCTTTTCTTTAAATTTTTTTAATGTTTATTTTGAGAGAGAGAGAGAGAGAGAGAGAGAGAGAGAGCAGGGGAGGGGCACAGAGAGAGGGAGACAAAGAATCCAAAGCAGGCTCCAGGCTCTGAGCTGTCATCACAGAGCCGGAGGTGAGGTTTGAACTCATTCTGTGAGATCATGACCTGAGCTGAAGTCAGACGCTTAACCAACTGAGCCACCCAGGTACCCCAATCCTTTCTTTTCTAAATATTAGTAAATAGTTCGCATATATCCAGGAGATATTTAATTCGCATGATCCCACTCTTAATGAATAACCAACAAATAAGAAGAATATTTTAAATGAAATGGCATAAGGGAAAAAGCTTATACTTTGAAAATCTAAGCCTTTGAATCTTAATTGAGGGAACACTGAAAATCTTGTTGGCCCTTACTACTTTTTGTCTTAGAATCAGGGCACAGTCTTAGAGAAGCAAACTGAGGGTAAAGTCAAGGTGTTGCAAAGTGTTAAGTCAGACTTAAAGTGCAAAGGGGGAAATTCATGGTAAAATCCCTCTAGATGAGTAGTAAACTAATAAAGATTATGAATCAAGATCTCTTTTAAATATTATTTGGTTTTTTTCTTTTTCTTCTTTTAACCCCTATAACTGCCCTATACATACTAACATGGAAATATTGACCAAGTCTTGGTTCCTGCAAAATTCCCAGCATGATATTAATACATAATGAGAAACATGTGTAGAGAGTAATGCCTGTAATAATGTCAGATATATATTTAGTATATTAATATTATAATAAGTTAACATATCCTACTATATATTATTGTTATATTGTATATTATTTGTATTATATATAATACGTAATAAAAACCTTAAATGTGCATGTTAACTAGAATGGTTGTATATTATTTCTTTAATTGACATTTTAAAATATGAAATTAACAGTAATATAATATTTTATATACCAGATCTTCATGATTTCAATCCCTAGCCCCCTACAGTTGAGAGCAATGGTTTAATCATAAATATTTACTTTAAGTAATGTTTTCTAATATCCTTCAAGCTATCCAGTCAGAATTTCTAAATTTTTGAAAGTGTAACTGAAAAACTTAACAAGCCAAATAAATACATAGTGATATGGTGGGCAAGGAAGAAATAAATCCAAGTCACTTTCACCCATCCAATCACCCACTGGAAGATGAATTATTGGTACAAAAGCAAAAGAAATATGTGTTGCAGCACTCGGTGATAAAAAAGAAATATGAAGGTAACAGAATAACTGCTCATAAGGCTATTTTATAATGGCCACTTTTTCCTTACCCATTTTCCCCCTTTGTTCTCCCTGTCAATTCTGCTGGGCAACTACATCACAGTCGCAAATAAATATGTAACCAAAGGCCATCTAGAATTGTAGGTTAAAATAAGGAGTAACCCATTATCTAAGTTCCTGAACGTCATTATTCTCTCTATTATCTCGGTGGCAAATTATTTTCGTTTAGAATAATTATAAGTTAGCAGTTCCTGATTGTGCCCACTGTTTGCTGTGAACACTAACTGCAGAGCACTGAGCTGAACCTTGTCTCCATGGAACAGGAGAGGTATCGGAATGTAAATGAGGCAAAAAGAGGGCACCTTGGGGATGTAAAGGCCATGGGGATTAGCACGGAACACAAATCATAGCTCCTCAGGAAATAAGCTCAATGGTTTTAATTTAGCATACTTATCACTTGGGGAGCCCCAAACACTGAAGTGATAGTATTTAGAAATGATACGATTAAAAACAGTGGCTTGAATCTATGTTTTGCATTTATTCCATGCTTTTTTTGTTTTTGTTTTTTTCTGAAAAGATAATTCCCTAAGGAATCTTCAGGTGTAGACCCTATAAATTCTTTTTTATTTTTAGTTGTTATTTTAAAATAAAAGTGAGTTACATGTGAGTGGATAAAGTACATTGGAAAGCAGAATTATTTTTTTTTCCACTAAAGTGGGGTGACAGGTCTGGGACAAGTTACTAAATGTGAGACAAAGAAATTGTATTATTTATAAGTGCATTGGAAAAGTGCATAGGCCTGGCTGTTACAAGTAAAGGTATTATGCTTATCGTCCACAGTAAACACATAAATAGCTGCAGATCAGAGGAGTAAGCAGTTGTAAAATGTGATCAAATATATGAGGCAACTCCTTTCAGGCATTAGAAAATATACTGACGTGACCCTTGAGAGAAGACATAATAAGAGGCGAGCTCCATGGTTTCCTCAGTTTTTTTTGCCCAGGACACTTTTCAAACCTTGCCCGGGGAAGGGGAACCAAAGGAGAGAGCAGCATAATTTCAAGAAGAGGAAGCTGAGACCAGATGTCAGGGTTGCTGAGGTGTCTGGATTTGTGGGGCAAGGTATCAAGGATGAGTTAGCTCTGCAAGACAAAAAGCCCATGAATCTGAAAAGGTGTTTCTTTGAGTCTTTGGCCAAATACTAAGCTGTATATACTCAGGGTAAGATTCTTTGAGGCCCAGCAGAAAACAAACTGTTCCTGAGGGCTCTGAGCTGAATGAAGTCAAACAGTGCTGGAAAACACCAGTCAGAATGGAGAGATCTTGAATAACATTTCAAACATTCGAAGAAGCACCTAGAAGAAAGAGCTACTTTAGCCCTGAGGTAAAGGCTACTACTCTAGACTTGTCCTTACAAAATTTAAAACTTAAGCCTGTTTTTTTCTCATCTATATAGTTTATTTTCTCACATAAAAAATTATAAATAGTATAATTGAGTGAGTACATTTCTTACTCATAAAGCATAATTCACTTTATGGTTTATTAACTTATATACAAATGTATAGTCCCTTCTTATATAATTTATTATTTTTTTTAATTTTTAAAAAAAATGTTTATTTACTTTGAGAAAGAGAGAGAGCATGAGTATGCACACGCATGTGAGTAGGAGTGGGGCAGAAAGAGAGGGAGAGAGAACTCTAAGCAGGCTCCATGCTGTCAGGGCAGAGTCTGACACAGGCCTCAATCTCATGAACTTTGAGATCATGACCTGAGTCAAAATCAAGAGTCAGATGCTTAACCCACTAAACCACCAGGTGCCCCTGATTTCTTTTTTAAAAAAGCAAAACAAATATCTCATTTTTAATAGATTAAAAAACAATTTACATACGCTCATCAAGACAATAATTTTAGTAAAAATGGAAATCAATCACTATACTTTTCCTTGAGTTGTTCAAAGAATTACCTTTCAATTCTTATTTGTCTACATGATTGAGTAATACATGTGCATTTTTTAGATTTGATGTAAACATCAATAAGAAATCATCAGTAAAAGCATTCACTGCTAAAACAAAACTCGACATTCTCTAACAGAAAAAAAATGATTCTAAACAGAGTAGCATCAGGTACGGTATAGGGAATCTAGTTGATGGTATTATAATAGCATTGTATAGTAACATATGGTAACTAGACTTGTAGTGAGCATAGCATAACTTATAGACTTGTCAAATCATTATGTTGTACACATGAAACTAATGTAATATTGTGTATTAACTATGCTGCAATTAAAATAAATACACTGGTATTCACACGTCCATCATACAATAAGAAATAACAGACATGCAAAGAAGGAAGAAAATGTGATCTGTAACTAGGAAAAAAATGCAATTAATGGAAACAAACCTAGAGATTACAAAAATGTTAAAATCGCTGTTATAAGAGTTTCAATACTTTAAAGGAAAAGATGGACATCATGGACAAAGAAATAGGAGATGTCATTAGAAAAATAGACACAATAAAAAAATACAAATAAAAAAAATCAACAGATCAGTTTAACAGAGGTTTGGACACTGCAGAAGAAAAGATCAGGTGATTTGAAGACTGACTGATCAATAGAAATTATTGAAACTGCAACACTGAGAGAAAACAAAAGGAGGAATCTCAGTAATGTGTGGAACAATATTAAGTGGTTTACTATTAAGTAATTGGAGCCCCAGAAGAAAATGAAAGAGAAGCTAAGTACAAAAATTATGTGAGGATATGATTGTCAGAATGTTTCCAAATTTGATGGAAAATTTTCTCAGTATCCCCCAGAGAAGATTAAAAAGGACAAACAAACAAAAAACACTCAGTTACATTATAGCCAAATTGTTGGATATCAAAAATGAAGAGGAGCACCCAGGTGGCTCAGTCAGTTAAACACTTGACTCTTGATTTTGGATCAGATCATGATCTCATTGTTTGTGGGTTCAAGCCCCACATAGGGCTCTACACTGACAGCGCAGAACCTGCTTGGTATTCTCTCTCTCCCTCTCACTCTGTCTCTCCCCTGCTTATACTGTCTCTCTCTCTCTCTCTCTCAAAATGAATAAATAAACTTTAAAAAAAAAGAAAATCTAATTGCACCAAAAAGAATAAAATGCCTAGGAATAAATTTAACCAAGGAAGTGAAAGACTTGTACCTGAAAGCTATAAAACATTGATGAAATAAATTGAAGAAAACACAAATAAGATTAATTCTTCCAGTTAATATTATTAACACTAATTCTTCCAATTAATATTATTAACATAATTAATATTATTTAAATGTTCATATTACTGAAAGTAATCTACAGATTCAATGCAATCCCTATCAAAATACCAATGACATTTTTCACAGAAATAGAACAAGCAATCCTAAAATTCATATGGAATCACAAAGGACACAAAAAGCTAAATTAATCATGAGCAAAAAGAACAAAGCTGGAGGCTTCTTGCTTTCTGATTTCAAATTAAATTATAAAGCTATGGTAATCAAAACTGTATGGTATTGGAATAGAAACAGATACAGAGATCAATGGAACACAATAGCGAGCTCAGAAACAAACTCATGCATATACGGTCAATTTATTTATGAGAAAGGAGCTAAGAATATACAATAGAGTAAGGATAAGAATATACAATGGTGTAAGGATAGTCTCTTCAATAAATAGTGTTGGGCAAACTGGACAGTCACATGTAAAAGAATGAAACTAGATCACCATACACAGAAATCAACTCAAAATGGATTAAAGACTTAGAATAACACCTGAAACCATAAAACTCCTGGAAAAAAAGCTCCTTGGTATCAGTCTTAGTGACAATATTTTGGATGTGATATTGAAAGCAACAAAAGTGGGACTACATTAATGTAAAAGGCTTTGCACAGCAAAAGAAATCAATACTATGAAAAGGCAACCTATCAGATGGGAGACAATATTTACAAAACATATATATGATGAGGTATTAATAACCAAAATAAAGAACTCCTACAATTCAATAGCAAAACACATAATAATAACTCAACTAAGAAATGAGTAATGGATCTGAAGAGACATTTTTCCCAAAGACATAAAAATGGCCAATAGGTACATGAAAAGGGCTCAACACCACTAATCATCATGTAAATACAGATCAAAATCACAATGTGTTATTACCTCATATGTGTTATGATGGTTTTTATTCTAAAGTCAATAGATAACAAGTGTTGGCAAAGTTGTGGAGAAAAAGCAGCCCTACACTGTTGGTGTTAATTGGTAAATTGGTACACCCATTTTGAAAACCAGTATGGAGATTTCTCAAAAAAATAAAATGGAACTTCCATATGGTTTAGCAATCTCACTTTCAGATACATTTCCAAAGAAAACAAAATCAGAATCTCAGAGGGAACTATATGCACTCCCAAGTTTATTGCAGCAATACTTACAGTAGATAAGATATGAACACAATCTCTTTTTTCATGAGTGGATAAAAAAATGTGGTAAATGTATAGAATGGAATACTATTCAGCCACAAAAATAAGGAAATCTTGCCACTATGACAACATGAATGAATCTGGAGGACATTGTGCTGAGGGAAATAAGTCAGACACAGAAAGCAAATACTTCATGATCTTGCTTACATGTGGAATCTAAAAGACTTGAACTCATAATAAAAGGAAATAGAATGGTCTTTTCAGGGGCTAGGGCATGGGGGAATGGTGGGGGGGATGTTGACTTAAGAGTACAGACTTTCAGTTATAAGATGAACAAAGTTTTGGAGACCTAATATACAATGTGATGACTATGATTAATAATAATTTACTGTTTAGTTGAAATTTGCTAAATGAATACATTTCTTGTGTTCTCATGACACACACACACCCATCTTCAAAGTAAACTATATGATGTGATGGATATGTTAATTGGTTGATTGTCATTTTGGATTCACTGTATATGTATATCAAAAGATCATGTGGTACATGTTAAATATTTACAATTTTTATTTGTCAGTCATACCTCAATAAAACTGGAAAAGAATATGTATATATAAAGGCACTCATAGATTAAAAATGAAAGGGTAGAAAATATATATACCATGAACCTTAATGAGGTAGGTATATTAATATCAGATTAAATAGATCTCAAGATAAGAGCTTTACCAGATAGAAAGTGACATTTTATAGTGGTGTAATTTCATCATGAAGACATAAGTGCTTTGAAGAAATGCTAAGAATTACTTTTAGTAATACAAGAGAAAAAAACAGGATATTTAATTTCTTTTGTTATTTTGGTACCCAGAACTGTTTCTCAGAGTACCTATACCTATAATTGTATGTAAGTTGTAGTAATTGCCATGGCTTTCTCTTATGATTTTTATGATTATGGCAGATGTCTTGGTCTGCATGATAGTCATTTCCCCACTCTTCCTTGCTCTCAGAACCTTAATTATGTTTGGATGGTGATATGGCCCATCCTGGAAAATAAATCATGGTTAGTCTATCATTCAGAACAATCCATTTCCATGTTTTTAAATGATGGAAATAGATATGGGCCTTTGATTATCTTCTGGAAAATAGAATATAAGAGATAATCTACTTCTGTGGAAGTTTGTCATTATATATAAGGGAGTCCTATATACAGAAAACATTTTTGTCTTATGCCTTTCATTCGTACTTGGAACACTTGTGCAATTTTTAGATTGCAGCAGACATCATGAGGCATTGGTGAAGGCATTGCCAAATCTTTGAGTGGAACAACAACAACAAAAAATCTTCAGTGAATGAACTAAACTATAAGTGACATAACTTCAGACATTTTGTGATATGAGATTAGATGACTTCCTTGTTTAAATAACTAATTCTTGGGAATTCTGTTACTTTCAGCAAATAACTTGAAGATATTTGAGTTATTATTTAAGAATAACATCATCAGGGCTCTACAAGATATCCAGTTAGATTTTGGGCTTATATGGTCAATATGAAGAGTCTAGGGAAATAATAGATCTAGAAATTTCATACGCCATCCAAAATTGAAAAGGCTGTTAAATAAAAATAAGTTTCTTTTTTAACTTTAATAATATACTTCATGTATAATATCTACTCCACAAAACATTCTTACTAATATTTTTTCAAATGATTCCATATATTCATTGTAATAGCTACAAGAACTTTGCTAGTATTCACACATTTTATAATATACTATTTTCAGGATAATTTTGGCTTTCTATATTGGTTGCTTTCATATTATGCTGTATTACATTATGTTATGTTATATTATGTTAGGATTTTTATAACAGACTAAATAAAACAGGTTATTTAAATCATCTAGACTAAGATGTGAATTGTTAGAGACTGATGATGTAATGTGGTTTATGATATCCCTCTCTTTTTAACTGATCCTCAAATGGTGGATCTCTGATTATATGCTCAACTTCCTTTCCTCAGGACCTTTTCCCTGTTCTCTTAAATAAATACTTAATATTTCAACTACCATCTGGATTATTTTGTACCATTGTGAACTCCATGCTCATTTATTTTCAAAAAACTAAAATGAACTATTTTCATATTTCTTTCTTTCTTAAATTTTATCACTATATATCTTTTTGATATAAATTATTTTGATATATTATTTTATATCTCTTTATATTGATAAAAATATACCATAAATAAAGAAGTCCCAAAGTCCATATTCATTCATTCTTTCTTTTATGTGTTCATTGATTTTTTGTTAATTTTACTTGACAAATATTTATCGAGTGCCTACTATATTTAATGTTCAGTGAAAACGTTATAGGAACCAAGATGATTTCATATATATCATAGTTTATTTTTATGAAGTAAACACAGAAAATGAATTAAAACAAGTATAATTTATAAGTTAGTAAGCTAAATGAGTTATTTATTAAGGTAGTTAAGTTAGTAATTTAAACGCTGTAAAAGCAGTGTGCATGGGATTATGGTAACATTAAGGAGAGACATCTGATTTAGTATTTCTGAGACTAAGAGCAAGAAAGATACAAAATATTGTTTCCAGTGACATTTCACCTTTATTTTGTAGAGAATTAGTGATAAAATGGCCAAAGATTGCATTAGATCATTGCTATCCCATAGAATGGGGTCTGCAATGATGAAAATGTTCTATATTTGCACCATCTAATAAAGCATACACAAGCCACATGTGGCTAATAAGCCCTTTAATCGCAGCTAGTATGACTGAGGAACTGAATTTTAAGCTTTAACTTAAATTTATATAGCTACTTGTGGCTAGTAACTATCATGCTGGATTGTGAAACTCTAGAAGAAGAAAATGCTTAGAAAGGTGAATATAAGTTTGAGTTCTACTGATTTAAGTATGATGTGATAAGATGCTTTGGAAAAAAAGAGTTATTCTTCAAGTTATAGAGAATCATAAAACTATGCAACAGAGTTTGAAATTTTAAATCCTAAAGGCAATGGGCCCATTAAAGTCTTTTAAGAAGGGGATGGTAAAAACCAATTTACATTTCAAAACACAATTATGACAGCTGTGGAGGGAAGGATTGAAGTCCAAACACTGGAGACAGGCCACCACTTAGAAAATTAATCCTCATGATATATTATGAGGGTAGAAACTAAGACGAGGCAGTAAAATAGAGGAGGGGGGAGGAAAGGAGGAAGGCACTGAATATATTCGATTGATATCTTGGAGATAAAATTGATAAGACCAAGGAATATATTAAATGTAAACTGTCAGGGAGAGGACATTATTAAGCGTGACCCAGGTTTGGGTCAGAGGAAGATGTGTTTAATTTTACATAGATTGGGGTTGAAATGGATCTGAACTTCAGAATAGGGCGGACATATCTGTCTTCTTGGCTGGCTCTGATAAATGATGGAGTGCCCCAAGACTCAGTACTACTCTTCTTCCCATGCTTTTCAATCAGTGATCTTATCTGTTACACGGCTTTATAAGCTGATAACTCTTAAATATGTACTGACACCTTGATAACTCTACTGTCCTCCAAACTCACATGCCTGCTGTCTCCTTGATACTAAACTTGGATGTCTAATATGAACTTCATATTTAACATGGGCAAAATGAAATTCTTGATGACCACTACCCCAATGTATTTCTCCAGGCAACATCATGTCACCAGGTGCTCACATCAAGAACCCATCATTGATTCCTTACATTTCCTAACCTACTATATCCAAGCTCTTAGTAGGACATTTCAGCTCTGTTCAAAAACAGATTTGGCATCTGCCCACTTTTCTATACCTTCACTGGTACTTCCCAATTCCAAGCAAACATTGGTTCTTAACTGAATTATGTCCTCCTACCTGAACCTCTAGTACTTTCTCTCACCTTTATACATTCTATTCTTCAGCAAGCAGGCAAGTGTAATGTCAAAACAAATTTAATTATTAACATTTACATGAACTAAACCTTCCTTCAGCTTCCCATTTTACACTCAGGATGAACTCCAGTCTCTACATATTTTGTCTACCAATCTCCCTCTTTATCTACTTGCTCCAGTTTCTTTAGGTTTCTTTCTATTTTTCCACATACCAAGTTCATTGTTTCATTAAGGCCTTTACGCTTGCTGAGTCTTTTACTTGGAATGCTTTGTCTGTCAGTATTTTCTGACCAGTGACTACTTATGAAAATATCAGCTCAGTTTTGTCTTTTCTGATAGAGTGACTAGTGCTCTAGCCACTGGGACCTAATAATGTGTTGCTTTATCTATGTCACAGCACTTAAAACAAAATTCTGATATTCATTTATTTGTTTACTTATTTATTTTCTCTTTCCTCCTCCCAGCATGCAATAACTGTGAGAATAAGAACCTTGTTTCCCTTGCTTACCATTATTTTCAGCAGACAACAGTTCCTGGTACCTGATGAATACATAATAAATGCTCAGTGGATGAAATAATGAACTGCTGTATAAAAAAAAAGTGTAAGAGAAGATGCATTCAAATATTTCATCACAGAATAGATAATTCTAGTAACTAGTATAGTTATATATCACGATTCTGCTTCTCTTTTCATGGTCATGACCAAAAATGGCAATTTGCACTTCTCCGAACTGAGTTTCTGTATATTCTCCAGCTTCCATTCTTCATACTTCTTTTAAATATCATTAAATTAGTCAGTGGTTAACATTCAAGTATCTAATTTCCTTTTCCAGGAAAGGACAAGTCTTGTCCCAATATAAACTGATGCAATTATTGTAACCTTCAGAGGGCAGTCTTACTTCCCTGTTTTAAAGTCTTAAGGGATGCTTTATTATCCACCCTATGAACTATAAATATCAATCTAGAGAGCAATTGAATATATAGATTTGGAGTTCAGGAGAGAAAAGTAATGAAAACAAGACTTTGGGAATTACTGATATACGTGTCAATTGTTCCTAAACCTGTGTCATTACCAGAATCATCTGAGTATCTTTTAAAATAGAGACTCCAGGGGTGCCTGGGTGGCTCAGTAGGTTAGGCGACCAACTTTAGCGGTTCGCGAGTTTGAACCCCGCGTCCGGCTCTGTGCTGACAACTCAGAGCCTGGAGCCCATTTCGGATTCCGTGTCTCCCTCTCTCTCTGCCCCTCCCCTGCTCTCTTTCCTTCAAAATAAATAAACATTAAAAAGTTAGAAAATAAAATAAAATAAAATATAGATTCCAGGAGTTTGTCATCAGACATTGTAATTCAGTGGACTGGGCCAGGAACTGAGAATTTATATTTTTATATAATCAACAGGTGTTTCTAGTAAAAATATATATATATACATAGGTATGGAAATCACTTTTAGAGATGGTATTGAAACTCATGCATGTGTACTGAGTGACAATAGGTTTGAAGACAGAACTCTGTGGAATCACAATAGTTGTCAGGAAATGACAACTTGTTCAAATGTGTACACTTGGCTATGAAGGCAGAGATGGAAAATGGGCAGTAGAAAAAATAATAAGCAAGATCAAAGGATGACTGGCTATTATTTAAGATTGTAAGGAGTCATATTTATATACTAAGGATATTTGAAGCTTCTTATGAGAGAGAGTTTCACTGTAGAAGAGAAACAATGATTTGTTAAAAAAAAAGGTTAAGAGGTGGTTGGAGAGGGGCGGTTAACTGAGGGCTGATTTTCATGTAGTGACAACCATGTGTCAGCAACAGTAGATGTTAACTATTTATCTCTACATAAACTTTATAAAGTGAGTGTTATTATTCCCATTAACTAATAAGAAAACAGATGTTCAATATACCTAAGTAAATTGCCCTTGTTCGTTTTTTTTTTAATTTTTTTTTAACGTTTATTTATTTTTGAGACAGAGAGAGACAGAGCATGAACGGGGGAGGGGCAGAGAGAGAGGGAGACACAGAATCCGAAGCAGGCTCCAGGCTCTGAGCCATCAGCCCAGAGCCCGACGCCGGGCTTGAACTCACCGACCGCGAGATTGTGACCTGAGTTGAAGTTGGAAGCCTAACCGACTGAGCCAACCAGGCGCCCCAAATTGCCCTTGTTCAAGCAACAAATACATAGAATAGATAGGAATTAGATGTTTATTTGTTTGCCTTTTGTTTTCCCTGCTCTTTCCCTTCTGAACAGTGTTTAGAATTGAGGAGAATGAGGGAAGGGAATGCATATTTGGGAAGAGAAAAACTTTTTCAGAAACTCATGGGAAAGGAGAAGAATGCATGTGAATGAGGATAAATGAATAGGTTGGGAAGGCAGTGTCAGGATTTAAGGGAAACAGCACAACTTAAAATAGCCATTGAGGAGAATTAGGCAAAAGACTTGACCATGTATAAGTAAACGTATAATTTGTTAAACCACATCTCTAGGGGAAAAAAGTCTAAGTTTTGGATGGTATTTCAAGTACTTCTGGAGTTAAATATGAACACACTTTCCAAAATGCTATTAGTCACAAATTTTCCATTGTTCAAGCATATGAACTTGAACAATACGCCCACCAAAATATACATCATTTAAAAAAGTAGGTTCTTGCCTTAAAATGGAATAAATTAAATTTAAATAAGCCCAATTATACTTTTCATTCATTGGAGATGCTGATTATGTAGGAATATTTTATTGAGCATCATTTTGTAAAGCAAAAAATTGTATAATCTAAATAATCATATAATCAAAATAATCACCATTTAATACATTTCATAAATATGGATTTTCTATAGTGAGCATGTATTATTTAAGTAGGTCATACCTGCCATGAAAAATGTTAACTAAAATAACCTATAGTTTTTTGTGTGTGTTTACATAACAATTTATCATTCACATTTCTAGTATGTAGCAGCACAGAAAAGCATATAAAATTATATATATATGTATATATTTGATCTTGTCTAAAATATCATGAAAAATAGCATTTTTGATAGAAAAGTTATAGCACATATTTTTAGATATAATTTGCATTCAACCCACATGAAAGCTGTAGAAATCCATTCTGTTTGAAAATTAATTATTCCTGTCCTCAATATTGCCTTTGACAAGGTAAGAAACAGTTGGATTCATTCTAATTTGCTTCAAGTAGTGGTAATTAGAGAGGGTGTGAAGAACAGCTCTCCACTCAATTCTCTCTAATTATTATGAAACACATAATAAACCTCTTAGAAAAGCAAATGCTTTGAACCCACTACCCCCACCTCTCTAGAAATATAAAGTTACATGTTCTTTCCCTCTTTTGGTTTCATTTAAAGAGAAATATGTTGAGGATCCATTGCACATTTTCATGGGAAACCATTTTTGAAGGTTTTTACAGTTAAAACATGGAGCACACTAAAATCCCTTGAAAATTTTCACAAGTCTTGCTATCACATCATATCCTCTCTATCTTGTGTTATTAGAGTAACCTTGTGTTCATTCCTCATGAATTTAATTTGGTTTCTGTTCAGTAGCCCAGCCTATTGAGATATGCTTGAATCTGGATTGTGCTCATTATTTACATGCCCTATTTTTGGTCATTTGCAGATATGAGGAGCATATCTCAAACAACTTCATTCTTTTCACTGCAATAGCACAGAAAAAATCCAAGCTGTATGACAATTTACTAGACTAACCTTTATGTTGACTAGGTGTCAATGGCCAATTTTTACTGCGATCGGTTGTGCAATATGTTTCAGTTTTGCCTAATCCTGGTATGATTGTTCCCTATTTTATTGAAACTTAATGTTTTAGGGGAGTCACAACACGTTTCCATAATTTTCTAGTGACTAATCTCTAGAATTGGCAAAGCCCACAAGCAAGAACTGAGAAAGCAGAGAATAAAGATGGGACAAGGAGAGGCCTGGAACCAGACTTTAGATCCCAATACATGCGATCTTAACCTACAGTGGAATTTTAGAAGGACTAGCACATTTCCTTCTAGAATTAGGTAAATGTGGTAAGCCAAATAGAGGTCCTCTAAAGATGATGGTGTAATAATCACTGTTGCCTGTGAGTATGTTAACTTACATAGCAAAAGGAGCTTTGACGATATAATTGGGGTTGTATACCCTAAAGTAGGGAAATTTTCCTGGATCCTTGGTGGGGGATCAATCTAGTCACATGAGCCCATAGAAGCAGAGAACAACCTGTAGCTGGAAGAAGGCAAAACAGAGATACATCAGAGGGCGTACCAAAGAGAATCTGAGCATAAAAAGGATTTGACATGCCATTTCAGGCTCTAAGATGTAGGGGCTCACTTGCAAGAATGGGGGAGAGGCTTCTTTTGGGAACTAAGGGGGAGTCCCTAACTGACAGCTAATAGAGAAATGGGGGCCTCAGTCAAACAACCGAAAGGAATCAGATTTTCCTAACAACCTGAATGACTTAGGAAACAGATTCTTCTACGGAGTCTCTCTCTCTCTCTCTGTCTCTCTCTCTCTCTCCCTCTCTCTTTTTATGTTTATTTAATTTTGAGAGAGAGAGCGTGAGCATGTGAGCAGGGGAGGGGCAGAGAGCAAGGGAGACAGAGGATCAAAAGTGGGTTCTGCGCTGAGAGTGGAGGCAAAGAGCCTGATGCAGGGCTGAAACCCTTCAGCCCTGAGAGATTATGACCTGAGCCAATATCCATGCTTAACCGACTGAGCCATCCAGATGCCCCTGAAGCCTCTTGATGAGAACCCAGCAGGGCAACATTCTGATAGCGGCCTCAGAATCCAATCCAAAGCAGAGGCACCAATTGAGCCAACACAGACTATGGATGTACAGAGTTGTGAAAAAATAAATGTGTTGTTTCAAATCGCTAAACTTGTGTAATCTATGCAGCAACCATAAAAAATTAATATAGCAATTAATATATTTAACAATTTTGATGTGAAGTTCAGTTGATTTTTTAAGATAAACAAAATGACAATAGTGATTTCTTGAAGTAAAGCTTTTACTTAATCACATCAAAAGGTATTGATTGTGGTTTTCATGTTACATGTTTACTAACCTAAACTAAGTTTTTACTTGTGATCAACCTTAAATATGGGCAATATTTGCTAGTCTTCAGTTTTATGGGAAAATGTTTTCACTTATCAAATTGCTATAGAAATTGAGGAATGAGAATGGAATACTTTGCTTTTATCATGATCAGAACAGTTTTCATAAATAAATAACCAGTTACAGTTAAAAGTGTTCTTCATTTAATGTCAGGACATCTGGGTTCTTTGACGAGGTTGACTCACATCAACTAGCGTCCTTGAGCAACTCCCTATCTCTGAGGATGCCAGCTGCATTGTCTGTAACACACGGGAGTTTGTAAAAATGATCTGCAGGACCTTTGCCAGCACTGAGAGCCTTTGGTTCTGGGAACAGTGCAGTCAGGGACAGGTGGGGATTGACAAGAAGAAATGGAAAAGGGAAAACTGTTCCTACTTTATCTTTCTCACAGAGTGGTCATGAGGATAAAAATAATAGCAAGAAAAAGATTTTCCCTTTCTACCTTCAGGTGTTTTCCATCTGGGATTAGATTGCCATTCATTTGGACTAGCCAGGTGCTCACTTACTATCCTATTGTCTTTCCTGGGCTTCAAGTCCCTCCATATGTTGTTTACTCCACCTTTCTGATTTGAAAAATGTTTAACCTTTGTTTAAAGGAACCAAAGCAAACACAATTTTTGATATTTTCCTTCTGTCGGTCATCCATTAACATTTACCCTATTCCCAAATCAGTGAAATCTCCCCTTTCATTCTTCTATCCCCACATTGTTTTAAAAATCTTTTAAAAACATTTAACTACATTTCTAGAAATGTCTTTGTTTTATTCTGGTGATAACCTACCTGGACCAGGCACAACAGTCAATAATAATTTTTAGATAGATATTTACTGCCTGGCTTTAAAATATGCCCAGTTGCACCTTACCTACAAACGGGGCAGGCATCATATTTATGCAATGAAAAAAATGACCAATACGTTAAGTTAAACAAATGTAAATAAAATAAATGATGTCAAATGCCTAAATCACTTTAAATTTTGAAAACTGAACTATTATAGAATGCTATCAATTACATTAATGTATTTTGCACAATATAATAGATTGCCTACAGGGGTCCGAGAAATATTGTTAGACTTGTTTTATTACATAGCTGCTTAAGGTTGAGATATTGTGTTGCATGAAGTGTGTGGAGTAGCATAAATACAGACCTAAGGGATTGGATTTTTTTTTTCTACATCTGGATTATAGTGGCCATGCTTGTAACTTGCTATTTTTTCCTCGGGATATTGTTTCTTGTAAGTGCGTGCATGTGAAATTTGGCCAAAGTTTTAGTGTATTCCTCCTAGTGCCTGCTTATTGTTGTGCTGAATGTATTAGGGAGGGTCTTTCCCGTGTTTTAGAAGGAGCAGACTAGAGTACTCCAGGCTACAGCGAGTTTCCCATGGCTGCATACACCTCAGCCTTGTTCATTCTTAGCAGTTGACTTGGCCTTTTATTTGGCATAAATCTTCTTAACCTTTCTGCTAGCAAACCTTACGTGAACTCTAAAAACTCTTATGTGTTTGTGGAAAATACATCCTTACTACACATAGCTCCCCCCACCCCCGCAAACAACGTATGCTTAGGAATCTCCCTTCTCACCTCTCACTGCTAATTACCTATCCTTTCTCTAGGTTTTCCTTTTGTACCTATCATTTGGATTTTTTTCTCAGACTTTTAAACAGGTTTAAGTTTCTCACATCTTAAGAAATCCTTTTGGGAACCTGGGTTGCTCAGTTGATTGAGTGCTGGATTCTTGATTTCAGCTCAGGTCATGATCTCATGGTTCGTGTGACTGAGCCCCATGTGGGGCTGCATGCTGACAGTGCAGAAAACCTGCTTGGGATTATCTCTCTCCCTCTCTCTGCCCCTCCCCCCCAAAATTAATTAACTAATTAATTTAAAAACTCCTTTCACTTCAGTTAATTCTTATCTCTCTCCTTATATCCCCAATTCCCCAATTGGTGTGTAGTTTCTATTTTTTGATTTTCCACTTCCTCCTTAGTCCACTGCATTGTGACTTCTAATAGCACCAGTCATTTTTAAGAGGTTAAGTGCATTGGAAAATTTTCCAGAACTCATTTTATTTAACCTCCCAGTGGCGTGGGACACTATTGGTAACTCATTCCTTACTGAAAATCTCTTGCCGGCTTGCCTGGGTGGCTCAGTAGGTTTAGCGTCCAACTTCAGCTCAGGTCATAATCTTGCAGTTGTGAGTTTGAGCCCTGCATCAGGCTCTGTGCTGATAGCTCAGAGCCTGGAGCCTGCTTTGGATTCTGTGTCTCCCTCTCTCTTTGCCCCACCCCAACTCATGCTTTGTCTCTCTCTGTCTCTCAAAAATAAACATAAAAAAAAAAAGAAAATCTCTTCCCTTTTTCCCCCACTATATACTATATCCCCTGGTATTCTCCCTTCTAACTGGCTGTTTTGTCTCCTTTGAAGGCTAATGTTTTCTGGTAATCAGATATTGAAACTTTTTTACTCTTACATTGGGTCCTTGACTGTGGTTTTCTATCTTGGACAATCACAACACAAGCCATCCATGTAGGCAAGCCAGAGGTAGGAATTATTTGTCTCCCATCCTCATACCTGCCCTGCGTCAAATCCATTACCAAATCCTGTGTGTTTTTTCCCTCCTGATTATTTTTTTGTATCTTCTACTTTCTATATTTCCACCAACTGACCCCTAGTCCAAGCCCCCATCTTCTGTCTCCTGAAGAACTACTTTCGCCTCCTGACAGGTAGCCCTGCATCCATCCTGCCCACTTTCCTGTTCTTTTACATATTTCAGGCAGGGTACACTTTCAAAATACACATTTTTGCTCCCTTCGACCACAAAACTCTTTATTTATTCTACATAGTAGGATAAAACCCCCATAATTTTAAATATAATTAAAACAGAATGTATCTTTATGGTTTAGTCCTTGCTTACTGTATAGGTCTTCTCTCATATTCTACCTACTCATTTTTTCTACACCAGGTACATTATCCATCTTTTCACTTCTGGAATGTTATAACACTTTTTCCTACAGCCCCAGTAACATTACTAAATACATTGTTTCTCTGACTGTTGGCTTTTTCTCCTTCTCACCCCCATAGGTAACTCCTACTTGCCCTTCATCTCTGATGTCAAAATATCTTTCTCACTGTGCTTTCATAGAACCATATTTTTTTGTGCTTTTATGAATCTTTCTCCTCGTTTGGTGTGGCAGTTAATCTTACCTTGTACTTATACATTGATGAATGTGACACTGGAATAATTCCCCCATCCCACTAGATTGTCAAGCCTATGAAAGTTGAAAATATATCAATTTTTGCTTACAACTGAATATACTGTTTCTAGGTACTCAATAAGTTTTTATGTTGATTGAATGATTCTTGTCATCCTTGAACGATAACAAAAATTCAAGCTTCTCCACACTTCTGCAATGCCCTCGATTACATTTATTAAGTTTATTTATTTATTTTGAGAGACAGCATGTGCGTGAACAAGTGCAAGTTGAGGAGGGACAGAGAGAGAATCCCAAGCAAGTTCAATGAGACCCTGACGTGGGGCTCAAACTCACGAACCAAACTGTGAGATCAGGACCTGAGCTGAAACCAAGAGTCTGACACTTAACCAACTGAGCCACCCAGCTTCCCCCCTTAATTACAATTCTAAGATTTCCTATCCACAATTCTCATGACACTAACTCTTCATTCTTTCCTCATTAAATTTACATTTTCAATAAATATTCCTATAGTCTTTACCTCTTCAAAAATTTCTTCTACCTTTTGCCTTATTGGTACTTCTCATGCATTGAGAGGCTGGAATCTGCTGTGCATAATTTTAATGGAATTAAGACAGTCAGGTCCAAAACACTGATTTTGTAGGTCTCTGTAAGATTCTCTGCCCTTTTGGTTAAAGATAGCCAGCTACACTGAGAACTTCCCTGATCTGGGGAAGGAAAACGGCATTGAAATCCAAGAGGCACAGAGAACTCCCTTGAGACGTAACTTGAATCGATCTTTTGCATGACATATCATAGTCAAACTGGCAAATACAAGGATAAAGAGAAAATTCTGAAAGCAGCTACGGATAAACGTGCTCTAACATATAAAGGGAGACCGATAAGACTCGTGACAAATCTCTCTGGTGAAATTGGCAGGCCAGAAAGGAATGGCAGGAAATCTTCAATGTGATGAACAGAAAAAAATACGCAGCCAAGAATCCTTTATCCAGCAAGTCTGTCATTTAGAAAAGAAGGAGAGATAAAGGTCTTCCCAAACAAACAAAAACTGAAGGAATTCGTCACCACTAAAACAGCCCTACAAGAGATCCTAAGGGGGATCCTGTGAGACAAAGTACCTGAGACATCGCTACAAGCATGAAACCTACAGACATCACAATGACTCTAAACCCATATCTTTCTATAATAACACTGAATGTAAATGGACTAAATGCACCAACCAAAAGACATAGGGTATCAGAATGGATAAAAAAACAAGACCCATCTATTTGCTGTCTATAAGAGACTCATTTTAGACCGGAGGACACCTTCAGATTGAAAGTGAGGGGATGGAGAACTATCTATCATGCTACTGGAAGTCAAAAGAAAGCTGGAGTGGCCATATTTATATCAGACGAACTAGACTTTAAATTAAAGGCTGTAACAAGAGATGAAAAAGGGCATTATATAATCATTACAGGGTCTATCCATCAGGAAGAGCTAACAATTATAAATGTCTGTGCACCGAATATGGGAGCCTCCAGATATATAAAATAATTACTCACAAACATAAGCAACCTTATTGATAAGAATGTGGTAATTGCAGGGGACTTTAATATTCCACTTACAACAATGGACAGATCATCTAGACACAGGATCAATAAAGAAACAAGGGCCCTGAATGATAACATTAGATCAGATGGACTTGACATATATTTAGAACTCTGCATCCCAAAGCAACAGAATATATTTTCTTCTCAAGTGCACATGGAACATTCTCCAAGATAGATCACATACTGGGTCACAAAACAGCCCTTCATAAGTATACAAGAATTGAGATCATATCATGCATACTTTCAGACCACAATGCGATGAAGCTTGAAATCAACCACAGGAAAAGGTCTAGAAAACCTCCAAAAGCATGGAGGTTAAAGAACACCCTACTAAAGAATGAATGGGTCAACCAGGCAATTAGAGAAGAAATTTAAAAATATATGGAAATTAACTAAAATGAAAATACAACAATCCAAATGCTTTGGGATGCAGCGAAGGCAGTCCTGAGAGGAAAATACATTGCAATCCAGGCCTATCTCAAGAAACAAGAAAAATCCCAAATACAAAATCTAACAGCACACCTAAAGGAAATAGAAGCATAACAGCAAAGACAGACTAAACCCAGCAGAAGAAGAGAAATAATAAAGATGAGAGCAGAAATAAACAATATAGAATCTAAAAACTCTATAGAGCAGATCAATGAAACCAAGAGTTGGTTTTTTGAAAAAATAAACAAAATTGATAAACCTCTAGCCAGGCTTCTCAAAAAGAAAAGGGAGATGACCCAAATAGATAAAATCATGAATAAAAATGGAATTATTACAACCAACCCCTCAGAGATACAAGCGGTTATCAGGGAATACTATGAAAAATTATATGCCAACAAATTGGACAACCTGAAAGAAATGGACAAATTCCTAAACACCCACACGCTTCCAAAACTCAATCAGGAGGAAATAGAAAGCTTGAACAGACCCATAACCAGCGAAGAAATTGAATCGGTTATCAAAAATCTCCCAACAAATAAGAGTCCAGGACCAGATGGCTTCCCAGGGGAGTTCTACCAGACGTTTAAAGCAGAGATAATACCTATCCTTCTCAAGCTATTCCAAAAAATAGAAAGGGACGGAAAACTTCCAGACTCATCTATGAAGCCAGTATTACTTTGATTCCTAAACCAGACAGAGACCCAGTAAAAAAAGAGAACTACAGGCCAATATCCCTGATGAATATGGATGCAAAAATTCTCAATAAGATACTAGCAAATCGAATTCAACAGCATATAAAAAGAATTATTCACCATGAACAAGTGGGATTCATTCCTGGGCTGCAGGGCTGGTTCAACATTCACAAATCAATCAACATGATACATCACGTTAATAAAAGAAAAGAGAAGAACCATATGATCCTGTCAATCGATGCAGAAAAGGCCTTTGACAAAATTCAGCATCCTTTCTTAATAAAAACCTTCGAGAAAGTCGGGATAGAAGGAACATACTTAAACATCATAAAAGCCATTTATGAAAAGCCCACAGCTAACATCATCCTCAATGGGGAAAAACTGAGAGCTTTCCCCCTGAGATCAGTTCCCCCTGAGAGCTTTCCCCCTGAGATCAAGTTCTAGCATCAGCAATCAGACAACAAAAAGAAATCAAAGGCATCAAAATTGGCAAAGATGAAGTTAAGCTTTCACTTTTTGCAGATGACATGATATTATACATGGAAAATCCGATAGACTCCACCAAAAGTCTGCTAGAACAGATACATGAATTCAGCAAAGTTGCAGGATACAAAATCAATGTACAGAAATCAGTTGCATTCTTACACACTAATAATGAAGCAACAGAAAGACAAATAAACTGATCCCATTCACAATTGCACCAAGAAGCATAAAATACCTAGGGATAAATCTAACCAAAGATGTACAAGATCTGTATGCTGAAAACTATCGAAAGCTTATGAAAGAAATTGAAGAAGATATACAGAAATGGAAAAACATTCCATGCTCATGGATTGGAGGAATAAATATTGTCAAAATGCCAATACTACCCAAAGCTATCTACACATTCAATGCAATCCCAATCAAAATTGCACCAGCAGTCTTCTTGAAGCTAGAACAAGCAATCCTAAAATTCATATGGAACCACAAAAGGTCCCGAATAGCCAAAGTAATTTTGAAGAAGACCAAAGCAGGAGGCATCACAATCCCAGACTTTAGCCTCTACTACAAAGCTGTCATCATCAAGACAGCATGGTATTGGCACAAAAACAGACACATAGACCAATGGAATAGAATAGAAACCCCAGAACTAGATCCACAAACGTATGGCCAACTCATCTTTGACAAAGCAGTAAAGAACATCCAACGGAAAAAAGACAGTCTCTTTAACAAATGGTGCTGGGAGAACTGGACAGCAACATGCAGAAGGTTGAAACTAGACCACTTCCTCACACCATTCACAAAAATAAACTCAAAATGGATAAAGGACTTGAATGTGAGACAGGAAATCATTAAAACCCTAGAGGAGAAAGCAGGAAAAGACCTCTCTGACCTCAGCCGCAGCAATTTCTTACTTGACACATCCCCAAAGGTAAGGGAATTAAAAGCAAAAATGAACTACTGGGACCTCATGAAGATAGAAAACTTCTGCACGGCAAAGGAAATAATCAACAAAACTAAAAGTCAACCAACGGAATAGGAAAGATATTTGCAAATGACATATCGGAAAAAGGGCTAGTATCCAAAATCTATAAAGAGCTCACCAAACTCCACACCCAAAAAATAAATAATCCAGTGAAGAAATGGGCAGAAAACATGAATAGACACTTCTCTAAAGAAGACATCCGGATGGCCAACAGGCACATGAAAAGATGCTCAACGTCGCTCCTCATCAGGGAAATACAAATCAAAACCACACTCAGATATCACCTCACGCCAGTCAGAGTGGCCAAAATGAACAAATCAGGAGACTATAGATGCTGGAGAGGATGTGGGAAACGGGAACCTTCTTGCACTGTTGTTGGGAATGCAAACTGGTGCAGCCACTCTGGAAAACAGTGTGGAGGTTCCTCAAAAAATTAAAAATAGACCTACCCTATGACCCAGCAGTAGCACTGCTAGGAATTTACCCAAGGGATACAGGAGTACTGATGCATAGGGGCACTTGTACCCCAATGTTTATAGCAGCACTCTCAACAATAGCCAAATTATGGAAAGAGCCTAAATGTCCATCCACTGATGAATGGATAAAGAAATTGTGGTTTATATACACAATGGAGTACTACGTGGCAATGAGAAAGAACGAAATATGGCCCTTTGTAGCAACATGGATGGAACTGGAGAGTGTGATGCTAAGTGAAATAAGCCATACAGAGAAAGACAGATACCATATGGTTTCACTCTTATGTGGATCCTGAGAAACTTATCAGAAACCCATGGGAGAGGGGAAGGAAAAAAAAAAGAGGTTAGAGTGTAAGAGAGCCAAAGCATAAGACACTCTTAAAAGCTGAGAATAAACTGAGGGTTGATGGGGGGTGGGAGGGAGGGGAGGGTGGGTGATGGGTATTGAGGAGGGCACCTTTTGGGATGAGCACTGGCTGTTGTATGGAAACCAATTTGACAATAAATTTCATATATTGGAAAAAAAAAGATAGCCAGCTACATCACCTTCTAGTTTTTCTCATTGTTGTCATCTGTTGCCCTCTAGCTCATTCCCCATTTCCCAAAGATTTTGAATTGCACTAATTTATAAATTCATGTAAAATACCTGATGAGTTATTAGCATGCTCTGGACTCAGATCAAAATGTTAAACAACACATAAAAGGCCCAGCTGTTAAATGGCACCGAAGAGTGGGAGAGAGAACATATGGTCAACAAACAAGAAAATTGATTAATGGATTATTTTCAGATAGTCAAGAAACTAAGAGGGAAAATAATGAAAGGTGGTTTGGAAATGACTGAGGGAGGTATGTAGTTTAGATTATTTGGATGGTTTGGGAAAGCCTGTGAGGAGGTGCATGGAAACCTAATATCCTTAAGGATAACAACTTTCATAGTTGTATTGTGAAGGTGGTAAAGTTTAAAAGCCTGAGCCCCAGTGTATGAAGTCTCCAGATGACTTTAAGGAGTGGGGATAGGGCTATGACGGTGCACTTCTGAGCATAGAGCTTCTGTTATTACAAGTTTTCCGTGTATTTCCTATTTGTCTTCTTTCCTGCTCCTCAACCACTATACACACAGGCACACACAAACCAAATGATTTCACCCTTCCCTATGTTTTTGCCTCTTTGAAATGAGCTAACCCATGGAGAAAGGAGAAGAGCCAGAAGGAAAGCTAAGATATGGTTCAGTCTAAGCCCCTTGACTCAGGACAATGATCTGACTGGAGCAATGTGGCATTCTAGAAACCTTTCCCTTTTTATTCTCTTTCCAAAGTATGCCTACCTTTTGTCTGCTCCCAGCACTCCTTCCTTGTCCCATACACAAAAGGAATACCAGCACCTTCTGGCTCCACAAGACAATTTTCTATAATTTCATGTGTGTGTGTGTGCGTGTATGTGTGTGTTGGGTATATGGCTGGGAGAGTGTCCTATGCTTCATTAGTTCCTTTTGTTTCTCTGACATCTCTAGGGTTGAATCAGAGTGGAAACCACCAGCTTGTATTGAGTTCACTCTCTAGTTAAAAAAAAAAAAAGTTTACCAGTTACCTAATTGCATATGAAAAAAACAAAAAACAAACCCTTCTTAGTTCTATTTTTACTTGACCTTGACCTTGACCTCTCTGTAAAATTTTATTCTGTTGATCACTCTACTACTTCTTAGAACTCCCCATTTTTAAAGATTCCACTACACCATTCTCCTCTGATTAATGGTCCATCCTACGTATTTCTAGATAAAATTCAGTGTCTTAAATACGGCACATGAGACTCTTTTAGTCCTCTCCATCATGGCAGACATGTTCACCACCATACTGGTACCCATGGCACAGCCCTGCTTGCGTCATTAGTCACCATTATGTGTCCTGTGTCAGTCCCTTTCTTGTTTGTCTTGTTTATCACATACTTGCTTGAATTCCCTCTGCTTGAATTATCCCTCGGCCCAACCCCTCTCTCTTTCCAATCTCCTTAGCAAACTCTCCTCTTCTTGGAATAAAGAAAAGACAAAAAAGGAAACAAAACAGCATTTGTATTTACTGGCATTATCTAGCATGCCAGAACTCTTTCCATTTCCTTTTTTTGACTTCATCATTTTTTTTTTCATATTGCTCTAGTGGTTAGTGTATATCTCATCTTGTGACTCTATGATTAATCTGTGAGCTCCTGTATGGCATAGGTTTTGTTCCTTCAAGAATTTGTGGTATATACTAGTTAGCTAATAAATATTTGTTACATTAATAATTTGAGGAATAATAAATATTTGCCATGGGCAAGGTTCTTATAAAAATAGCCAGTTAGTATATTGATAAAGTAATTATCATAGAAAAATTAATGTGGTTTCTTTTTGTTTTTTTTTTGTTGTTAAACTTCCACATTGTAGACAGTAATATTTCCAACTTTCTAATAAAGTAGAGCAAACATTTTTGGATTCTCCAGAAGCATAGATATTGTTCAAATGAAAAAATATTACATATCATTGTGGGGCATTTATTGATATTTATGAAAAATGTTTTCCTTACACATGAATTTTATATTGGTTTATCGTGGGTACTATTTAAGTACAAATGTTCCTTGACTTACAGTGGGGTAGGTCCTGATAAACTCATTGTAAATTGCAAATATCATAAGACAAGAGTGCATTTAATACACTTAAACTACCAAATATCATAATTTAGCCTAGCCGCCCTTAAATGCGCTCAGAACACTTGCATAAGTCCCCAAATGTAGGTTTTATTTGGGAAAAATCATCTAACATAAACTATTTATTAAATAGGGTTAAAGTGTTGAATATCTTATGTAATTGATTGAATACTCTACTGAAGGTTGTGGGGAAAATAGGTTCAAGAATCCCTTATACTTACATAAATGGGCTTAGGGTGGAAAACCGCCACCATGGGGTGAAAGTGCCGAAGGTTATTTAGGCAGATATTTTAATGGTATCACGAGTAACTTGTTATATCACCTGCAGGAAATTACTTTCCATCTGGCGCCAAAATACTTTTGTGCTTTGATCACAAACTCCACTTGCCCACCCTACCCCCCCCCCCCCCCCGACCCTTTGCTTCTTACACACACAGGTTAATGATTGCTATCTGATTGTTTTCTTCACATTCACCATGTGTGTAAGATCTTGAGCACTCAATCAACACAGAGAGGGAACCCGCGTTCCAGTGCTTGTCTCCTCCCGGACATTAGCCTCTTTCCTATTCAATTCTGCCTCTGCTCCCTAGCTATTCAAGAGAGAACTTCCAGACTCAGTCTGTGACAGAAGGTAAGAAACAGAATGGTTGTAGGGGTACAGGATGGTTGTAAGCGTATCGATTGTATACCCTCACGATCACACGGCTGGTTGGGAGCTGCCATTGCCCAGCATCCCGAGACAGTACTGTACCACATATCGCTAGCCTGGGAGGATGTCAAAATTCAAAGTACAGTTTCTAATGAATATGTGTTGCCTTTGTAGCATCACAAAAACAAAAACGTGCAAGTTGAACACCAGTAAGTCGGAAACTGTACTTTATGTTAGATGAAGTTTGAACATATTTGTGTAATTGGACAAAACAAGAATCAACATAAAAATAAACGTATCTGACTTTCAGCTACCTCTTCCCCTCTTACAAATCTCAAAAGCAATTACAGGAAGATAATTGAGGTACCGGATAATACCACAAAGGAGGTCATTCATTTCTACGCAATTAAACTATTTTTCAAGCGCCTTTGTGTTTGAAAAATAAAGTTGATGAAAAGAACGTCTTTCCTGGAGGTAAACTAGCCAGAACATTCTGTTTCTCTCTACCAAGGTGGATGACCTACTACTGCTACAGGGGACCGTTAAGGAGACTTAAGTACAAAACAAGCAAAAAAATCACTGACAACTACTTTAAATCCTTTCTCTCTCTCTACTTGGCATAATATTTTTTGTTACTTTCTTAAGATTAATGAGATATTAATCCTTACCAGTACCATTCTAAGAGACTCTGCACACGTTATTTTTTTTTCAAATAAGAGGCAATTTCCCTTTCATTAATGCCCAAAAGAATGATCTACATTTAATTGATTCAGAATTAATCATATTTTCTATGAGACATTTATTTTGATTAAAAGGTAAAAAAAAAAATATATTAACCTGGAATGATTTCCCCCTTCACCTGATATGCACTTTCATCATGTTAGTGAGCTTAGCTATTTTGAATCCATAAAGCGACTCTCACTTCAGTTTGTATTACTTTTCTGCATATTTCACAATTAATTCTTCTCTTACTGCTACCTACTACTGCACTAATTTTCTTGCAGATTATGTTTGTCAGTCTCATTCTATTTTTGTCCCACTGGAGAATGAGTTATTGGTCTTTCATTTCACAAGCTTCGTGATCCTCAGCGCAGTCCCAATGTGGCTTATGTGAAGACAGACTCAAAAAAGAGAGCTCATTTTCTATCTCTGTCCTGTTGCAAAGCTATGGTTATTTCTAGATTTTTAAGGGTTTATTTTCAAACTCTTGCCCCAGATGGATATCAAGTCTGTGTTGTTATGCTGATTTTGAAGGGCTGAGCATATTCCTAAGTGATGTTGTAGTTTCTGCATTAGAAATGAAGTCTCATAAATCCTATTTGTCTAATTTATCTGTGCTGCTTTTCTGCTCAGCTTCAGTTAATATCATTAAATTCTTATCTAATTATAATGCAAGCTGTCTGACTGCCAGAACCGAGACTGTGTCAGCGTTTTCTTTGCAAACTTCCAATCTCAAAGGCTTGGTATAAACCAACCCCAAAAAAATGATATTGGCTGATACACCTTAGAATGCTAATTCCCACAGCCAAAGTAAGTTGTATGCTTATTTAGAAACATAAATCAGCCTTTACTGTGGTTGTTTTAAATATCTCAAGATAAGCTCATGTATGAGAAATATAATTACTTTATGGCAAATATTTCTCATGAGAGGCTTTTTTCTATGTTAAATCTGAAAGATATCATCAGTTTCTATAATCATAATACATAATCTCCTTCCTAGTACTCCCTGTGTTTCAATCCTCTCATGTCTTTTCAATAGATGTCCTTCTCAAATTTCTGGGAAGCATTTTTTTTTATTTTTATTTTTTAAAATCTATTTATTCTGAGAGAGAGACAGAGACAGAGACAGAAACAGAGATAGTGCAAGTAGGGGGAGCAGAGAGAGGGAGAGAGAGAATCCCAAGCAGTCTCTGCACTGATAATTTGGAGCCTGATGTGGGGCTCAAACTCACTAAACCATGAGATCCTGACCTAAGCAGAAACCGAGTCAGATGCTTAACTGACTGAGCCACCCAGGCGTCCCTCTGAGAGGCATTTCTAAATACAATGTGTGATAAAACTAGAAGCAAAATTGCTGTAATCCAAAAGTGCAGTTTTGTTTTGTTCATTTCTCTAATGTCATCCATGAAAGTTTTGAACATATTGTGAACTATGTAAATTGTGCCATTTAAACTTCATATGAGATATTTAAAATTCTGATTATTTTTGTTAAGATATGCTTTTGTTGAGATATATTTAACAAAACTGTGTACAAATCTTAACTGGTCAGTATGAGGAGTTTGACAATAGCATATGCCCTATAACCACCACTTACAACAAGATTGAGAACTTTTTATCTCTTCAGACAGTCCCTCAATGGCCTTAGCAGACAATTTTCTGATGTTCCTTCAATTATTATCTTTTATTTTTTAATTTTTAATTTTTTTAAGATTTTATTTTTTTAATGTTTATTTATTTATTTTGAGAGTGAAAGAGCAAGCAGGGGAGGGGCAGAGAGGGAGAGAGAGAATCCAAAGCAAGCTCCAAGCTCAGTGTGGAGCCCCATGCAGGGCTTGATCTCAGGACCATGAGGTTATGACCTGAGCCAAAGTCAAGAGTCAGATGCTTAACTGAATGAGCCACCCAGGCTCGCTTAAAGGTTTTATTTGTAAGTAATCTCGGAGCCCAATGTGGGCTTGAACTCAGGACCCCAAGATCAAGAATTGCACACTCAGGCCACCTGGGTGGCTCAGTCGGTTAAGTATCCGACTTTGACACAGTTCATGAGTTCAAGTTCCATGTGGGGCTCTGTGCTGACAGCTCAGAGCCTGGAGCCTGCTTTGGATTCTGTGTCTCCCTCTCTCTCTCTCTGCCCCTTCCCACTCATGCTCTGTCTCTCTTTCTCAAAAAATGAATAAACATTAAAAAAAAAAAGAGTTGCACACTCTTCTGAGTCAGCCAGACGCCCCCAATTTCTGTCACTTTAGAATAATTTGTGTTATAAATTTTATATAAATAAAATCATATAGTAAGTACTCTTGTGTCTAGCATTTTTTTGTGCCTAGCAAGTCATTGTACTTACTCTTTTTGTCACTGATTTTTGTATTTGTGTTTAGTATTGGAATAATGAGTACAAATAAAATTACTTCTCTTTTCTCTCTTTAAAGAGAATTGATATTATTTCTCAGATTGTAGAATTCACTGATACAGTCATTAATGTCTGTAGTGTTCTTTGTTGGAAAGCATTTTAGTTTTTATTCAAAAATTATAATAAATGCAGAGTTATTTCAGTTTTTAAAAATTCTGGATGCTTTTATGGGGCGCCTGGGTGGCTCAGTCGGTTGAGCGTCCGACTTCAGCTCAGGTTACAATCTCACGGTTCGTGAGTTCGAGCCCCTCGTCAGGCTCTGGGCTGATGGCTCAGAGCCTGGAGCCTGCTTCGGATTCTGTGTCTCCCTCTCTCTCTGCCCCTCCCCCATTCATGCTCTGTCTCTCTCTGTCTCAAAAATAAATAAACATTAAAAAAATTTTTTTAAAAATTCTGGATGCTTTTAAATTTCATGTTTTTCAAGAAAATTTTCCATCTTATTAAGTCACTAATTTTATCAGCATAACATTGCTCAAAATATCTCCTTATTAACTTTTTAATGTCTGTCTCACTCTTACTATTGACTAGACTTGCTAAGAGTTTAACAGTGTTCTTTTAGATCTTTTCAAAGAACTAGCTTATGTCTTTGTTAGTTTTCCCTATTTTTGTCTATTTCTATTTCATTCATTTCACATTTATTTTTATTTTATTTATTCTGCGTTATCTTCTTAAGATGACACTTTAAATAATTGATTTTACTATTTTAAAATACATTTTCTGGGATGGGCAATATAAAGCTGTAAATTTAACTGCAAAAATAGCATTGGTTGGGGTGCCTGGGTGGCTCAGTCGGTTGGGCGTCTGACTTCCGCTCAGGTCATGATCTCACAGTTGGTGGGTTCCAGCTCCACGTGAGGCTCTGTGCTGACAGCTCAGAGCCTGGCTCCTGCTTCAAATTCTGTGTCTCCTCTTCTCTCTGCCCCTCCCATGGTCATGCTCTGTCTTGCTGTGTCTCTCAATAATGAATAAACATTTTAAAAAAAGCATATTCTGCAATATTATATTGTCGTTCCTTCACTATCATTCGGTTCAAAATATTTTCAAATTTTACTTGTAATTTATTTTCTTTTTTAACCTATGGATTTAAATATTTTTATGTTTATGTATTTTTGAGAGACAGACAGGGGGAGAGAGAGAGAGAGAGAAACAGGGAGAGGGAGAGAGAGAGAGACAAGCAGAGAGAGAGAGAGAGAGAGAGAGGGAGAGAGGGAGAGAGCCTGAGCAGGGGAGGGGCAGAGAGATAGAGAGGGAGAGAGAGGGAGAGAGGGAGAGAGCCTGAGCAGGGGAGGGGCAGAGAGAGAGAGAGGGAGATGGAGGATCCAGAGTGGGCTCTGTGCTGACAGCAGAGAACCTAATGCAGGGCTCCAACTCACTATGGATCTAAAGTGTGTTGTTAATTTCTAATTTTGGAAGAGTTTATTTTAGATATCCTCTTCCTATTCTGATTTAATTGTGTTGTGGACAGAGAACATAATCTGTGTGAATTCAGTCATTTTAACTTTATTGAGATATATTTTATGGACCACGGTCTGATTTATATGGGTAAATGTTCTATGTAAACTTGAAGAAAAATATTTATTCATCAGACTTTCAGTCTAATATTCTATAGATGTAAATTAGGTCAACTTGGTTACTAATATTCAGTTTTTTTTTTAATCTTTACTGCATTTTGTCTGATTTTGCTATTGAGTTCTGAGGAAGAAATCTGAAAATGTTCTAGTATCATTGTGGGTTGTTTTGAATTTCCCCCAGAAGTTTTCTCAATTTTTGCTTCATGCGACTTGAAACTCTATTAGTTGACATGAACATAGTTAATATTGTTATGTATTCTTGATGAATTGGTTTATTTACCATTATAATATGCTTTCCTCTACTTCTTTGTCTTGAAGTCCATTTTGCCTTTTATTAGTACCACGTGCATCTTCCTAAACTCAGAATTTGCACTGTATATCTTTTCCTATATGTTTAGTTTCAGTATGTACATGTCTTTTTAATTATTTTTAATTTTTTAACGTTTATTCATTTTTGAGAGACAGAGACAGAGGGTGAACAGAGGAAGGGCAGAGAGCAAGAGGGAGACACAGAATCTGAAGCAGGCTCGAGGCTCTGAGCTGTCAGCACAGAGCCTGATGTGGTGCTTGAACCCACAAACTGTGAGATCATGACCTGAGCTGAAGTTGGACACTCAACTGACTGAGCCACCTAGACGCCCCTTTGTCTTCTTAATTAAAAAAAAAAAAAGATTCTTGCAAATAGTATGTACTGGAATCTTGCTTTTTCTAAAATCCAATTTGACAATCTTTTGCTTTTAGATGGAGTGCCAGTCCACTTATCTTTTGTATAATTTTTGATATGATGGAGTTTAAGTATCCCATCGTGATAGGTGTTTTATAATTAACCCTTCAGTTATTTTTCTTATGTTCCTCAGTTTCTGCTTTATTTCAGTAAGTTTTTCGAAATTAAAAATATTCTATTTTATCTTCATTGGTGTTTTGACTATGTATTCTTTGTATCTGTTTTTATTGATCTAGAATACAATGTGAAAAACTTATACAATTATATTCACTGCTCAGCCACAATCCTTGTTTTTGTTGGCATATATTTTACTACACTATATGCTAAAATCCCACAATACATTGTTTTCATTTTTTCTAGAATGCTTAATAGTCTCAGTTGTTTTCAAAAACAGCTAAGAAAAATGTCACTATATATAATATGCTATATATGTATATGTAACATTATATATATTTATATGTATATATAAAACCTTTCTGCTTCTGATTATTGTTGACAGTAATTTGGTTATACTGTTTAACAACCTTAATAAACTTTAAATACTTTAACTATTAAAATAATAAACATAGTTTCATTCAAAAGCTTTTACAAAAGTGGTATTCAACCCTAAACTGCCTATTGTACAAGGTTAAAAATGACAATATCTCCATTTATAAATCTATTTCTCAGTATTCCCATTGTCATTTTTATTGTGTAATCATTTGTGACTCCATGTGAGTTTCTGCCTGTTCTTTCCTTGGGAGGCCATTGTTGTTGGTTGGGTTTTTCAATATGCATTCCAAATCCCTTCTATCTATGTTTCCAACCCATTTCTTACAGAGACCAGAAAGTTTAAAACTACATTTCTTAGGCCTTCTTGTAGGCATAGGTCTTTCTGAGACTTAGATTCTACTACTCTGATGTACACTCAGTAGACTTGTATTTGGAACTGAGTCATATGAGGAGAGACATAGAATGAACTGGAAGATGTTATGCTAAGTGAAATAAGTCAGTCAGAGAAAGACAGATATCATATGTTTTCACTCATATATGGAACTTGAGAAACTTAACAGAAGACCATGGGTAAAGAGAAGGGGGAAAAATTATTTCCAACAGAGAGGGAGGCAAACCCATAAGAGACTCTTAAATACAGAGAACAAACTGAGGGTTGATGAGGGGCGGGAGAGAGGGGAAAATGGGTGATGAACATTGAGAAGGGCACTTTTTGGGATGAACACTGGGTGTTGTATGGAAGCAATGAATCATGAGAATTTACCCCTGAAACCAAGAGCACACCGTATATAAGGTATGTTAGCTAACTTGACAATAAAGCTTATTATAAATAAATAAATGAATGAATAAACAAACAAACAAACTTAAAAAAAAATACTGAGGTCTATTTTGCTGCTGTGAAACACAGTGGAAATATCATTGTCCTGGAGTATGGCAGGTATACAGCCAACTTCCCAATTTAGCAAACAGCTTTCCCATCTAGTGGCCTTTGGATCAGGGCAGGAGCAGTGTAGTTCTAAAGCCCACAGCTTCTTAATTCAATAGCTGTCACAAGTAGCTGCTTACCTGGAAGCAACGTTTCACACTGCAAGGTATTCTTGATAACTCATTTTAGAGTTTCTATCTGCAGCCCTTCTAAAGAATCTATAACCATTTACTATTTGCTTAACATAGCTAGAATGAATTTTACCCTACTTAGCAAAATCCTGACCATTAGATGCAAATGGAAATTTCTTCTATATATATCCAGCTAGTAGTTAAATAATACTAACAAAACCATACTAGACCTGAATACTTTAAAGACATTTCTAAAATGCCATGAGAGGCATAAACCAGAAAAGGGAAATGGGGAACTTTAAATTTGGTGGAAATGGTATGAATTAGGCACACATTGCTTTATATATCAATAGATTTATATAGCATTCAACATCAAAGATAGTAAAAGTAAGCAAAATTAGGGAAGTTGAAATACTTTCATCTGTTTTAATTGATGAAATAT
Organism: Panthera tigris; assembly: GCF_018350195.1. Classification (NCBI taxonomy): domain Eukaryota; kingdom Metazoa; phylum Chordata; class Mammalia; order Carnivora; family Felidae; genus Panthera; species Panthera tigris. The sequence goes on from NC_056663.1 coordinate 69,687,640, forward strand.
TTTCCTTTAATTGGGTATAACAATAGCTATTGTGAGCCTGAGAGATTGAGTAAAATATTTTACCTGCCAAGTTAATAAGGAATAAAAAAAGAAAGGGAGGTATTAGATGTTAAAGCACTCAAGTGCAGTTAAGGCCAGACAACCTTGAAGTCTGGACCTGCTAAGTGATTCTCCTGGGGTACTGACATTCTCTTTATGCCATATCACAATAAATAACAGAAGTGTGCTATTTTTTTTTTTACTAGTTATTTGCTCAGTAGGATTCAGATCACTAAGGGATATGTAGGTTGTTAGAAATTTGTGGAGACTTGGGAATCCATTTCTCTTTCTGTTTTCTCTTGCTTTATTTAAACTCTTTATAAATTGTCATATCATTTGCCATGAACTGTATACATTGGTCTCTTTTTACCATTCATATTACTGACTGATTGCATCAGCCCAGCAGATGAATATATTTCAAATGGGGAAACTATTAAAATTGTTTTCTGGTTGTAAGAGAACAGATTTAGATTTAATATTTCTTAAAGTTTGTTTTCTATATGTATTGCCATATTTTCTATAATATTAATTTCTATTGAATATCAGCATTCTGTTTGTATTGTCTGCTTTCTTCATTGAATACATTTGTATTCAACCTAAATCATATTTCATTGGGATCATTAGCATTAACGATTATCTTTAATGTTCTATATTTCTTCAGTTATGATGACCATTGTATTATGCATTAGAGATTGTTTTACCTTTATTTTTATATTCAGTTGTATATATTTCTACTTTTATCTAGTCATAGGTCTAATACTTTAAGAACCGCATGCTTGTATTCATATTGATTTTTATTATGTGCGGTTCTTTAAAATTGTCTATAGGTCTATTTCTCTTCTTTCTGGTTTTGGATAGCATTGAAGATGGATAAACAACTTTCGACTTTACGTGGAGAATTGCACCAGCCACATCTGGACTTTAATTATCTGTCTCCCCCTATGCTAAATGACTGAATGTATCCCCTGGAAATTCATATATTGAAATCTAATGTTCAATGTGATGGTGTTAGGAGGTGGGACCTTTGGGAGCTGGATAGGTCACAATGGTGGAGCCCTCATGAATGGGATTAGTGCCCTTCATAGATAAAGCCCTACAGAATTCCTTGTCCTCTTTTCCCATGTGAGGTTACAGTGAAAAAACGGCCATCTAGGAAGTGAGTCCTCATCAGACACCAGATCTGTGGGTTCCATGATCTTGGACTTTTCAATCTCCAGAATTAAATGAGTGAGAATTAAATGTCTGTTGTTTATATGCTCTTCAGTTTGTACTATTTTGTTACAGCTTGAATGGACTGACACCAGACATCCTAAAGTCTTTGAGGTATATGGTGAAGATTGTGTCAAACTAATCCCTGAGATATACCTCTTTAGGTATACTACAATATATAAAAATGTTTATGTTGATGAATGTGGATGTTGTTCATATGAGTTAATGGTTATATGTTATTCCATTTAATATTTAATAATATATTTTCCTATTCAGTATTTCTGTTTAAAATTTCTTATTTTTACAAAACTTCAAAAAACTTTTTGTACATGTCTTATAGAAAAAACAAGCATGATTTTTTGTCTACAGTGTACACATTGAAGTAGAATTGCCACATTGTAAAGTATGTGCATCTTCAACATTGCTAGGTTGTAACAATTTCTCCTTAAAATGCTTATACCTCTTTATACTCTCACAAGCAATGAGTGTGTTTCTATTTCCTTCTCATTCCCACCAGTACTTGGTATCAGAGTTCAAAATTTTAAGGTTTTTTTTTCAATCACCTTTAATTTGTATTTTCCCAATACAATTAATGCAATTAATAATCTTATTATGTTTATTGACCACATTTTTTCCATAAAACGTTTTCTCAAGTCTTTTTCTTTTTTTTCTATTGTTCCTTTCTTTAGATTAATTTGAAGTAATTCCTTATATTCAGCCTATTATTCCTTTGTTAGTTTTTTTTCTATTGCAAATATCTCCTCCAAATCTATAGCTTAACTTTACACTTTGTGTTAATTATGTTTTTTTTATTTAAAAAATTTTTAATGTTTAGTTTTGAAAGATAGAGAGAGACAGAGTGTAGTTGGGGAGGGGCAGAGAGAGGGAGACACAGAATCGGAAGCAGGCTCCAGGCTCGGAGCTGTCAGCACAGAGACCGACGTGGGGCTCGAACTCATGAACCACAAGGTCATGACCTGAACTAAGTCGGACACTTAACTGACTGAGCCACCCAGGCACCCCTAAATATGTTCTGTAATACAGACATTTTTATTGCAAAATAATGTAGTTTATAATTTGTGAGTTATGTGTCTTAATAAGGAAATACTTTTCTGTCCTAAATTCACACAGACATGTTTTTTGTTCTAAGCATTTTAAAGTTTAGCTTTCTGAACTTTAATCTACATGGCAGTTATTATTTTTGTACATGGTAATGAAAAACTGATCTGGTTTCATCTGTTTTAAAGACAGAAAACCATCTGTCTCTGGACACTTATTGCAAAATACCTGTTTCATCCACTGATTTTAGTGCCATTTTGTTATATTCCAAATGTGGATATTCTCTATATGTTTGGATCTTTCCCTTTTCATTTTTTTTTTACTTTATTTAAGATATTTGCATTTAAGTTCATAAATAGGATTGGCATGTAATTTTCTTTACTAAAACTGTTTTGTTTGTTTTGTTTTGTTTGTCCAGACATGATGTTAGATCACAGAGATAAGGACTAAACCTCAGAAATGGCAGAGAAGTGATGTGGCCCCTAGCTACTCCACAGCCCTGAACTGCTTGAACTTTTACATGAGATAGTAGTATAGTTAGATTTTGCTTGAGCCTTAATTGGGCGATCAGTTTTATTTTTGACTGAAAAATCCATTCTTTTTTTTTTTTTTTTTTTTTTTTTTGAGAGAGAGAGAGAGAGAGAGAGCACGCCAGCCTCTACAAGCAAAGGAGGGGCAGAGAGAGAGGGAGGGACAGAATCCTAAGCAGGAAGTCCAATGCAGGGCTCGATCTCACAACCATGAGATCATGACCTGAGCTGAAATCAAAAGTTGGATGCTTAACCTACTAAGTCACCCAGTAAAAATCTAATCTTAAGCAATCTTACATATATTCTACATTTTCCCGAGCTGGCCTTTATATTTTTGTGTAAAACTTATATTCATTTTTAAAGTTTCCAATTCATTGCAATAAGGTTTTTCATAATAATTTCTTATGATCTATAAAATGCTCTATGGTTACATATTTTGTATACCTTATGTTCTTTGTGAATTTGTCTTTTTTTTTTCTTAATCAGATTTGGTTTTGAATTAACCTTTTTAATAAACTTTATTGATTTTTATTATTATTGATTCCTTGTGACATACGGAATCATTACTAATTTCTATTCTCAGTAATAGATTCTATAGCATAGGGAACTTTATTATTATAGGTATAAAAATATATAACACAGAAATCTTTTAAGGATGTGAGTCATTAAAAACTTGCTCTATTTCTTATGTAGCTCTTAGACTAGTTTTCCACAGCTTTGGTTTGGGTAATTGATTTCTTTTTTAAAAAAAGCATCAAGAATTTAAGGGCGCCTGGGTGGCTCAGTTGGTTGAGCGTCTGACTTTGGCTCAGGTCATGATACCTGTCTTGGATCCTGTGTTTGAGCCCTGTGTTGAACTATGTGCTGACAGCTCAGGGCCTGGAGCCTGCTTCAGGTTCTGCATCTCCCTCTCTCTCTCTCTGCCCTTCCCCACCTGTGCTCTCTCTCTCTCTCTCTCTCTCACACACTCAAAAATAAATATACATTTAAAAAATTTTTAAAGTATGGAATTTCATATTTATTAACTATAAATATTCTCTTATCATAAAAATCTTCTATGTTACAGTCCCATTTTCATTTCCAAATTTGTTTTCATTTTTATATTTTTTACTGTATGTCCTAGAGATTGATCTGTTTTTCTGGTTTTTGAAAATTAGTTCTAGCTTTTATTTACGTAGTATATTATTTGTTTAATACCACCTAATTATTTTTGAATATAAAATATTTTATTTATATATTGTCCTCTTTGTTAGCATTATTATTGTTATTATGTTTTATATCACAATCCCTCCAAGGATTGTTTGAAACATATTCCTAAGTGTTTAGATTATCAGAGGTGTGTAGGTCTTAGCAGAGGGAAGGGACTACTTTTAATGGAGTTTCCTAAAAAGTTTTCATCATTTCCTTATTTAGTAACTATTTAAATGGCTTTTGCAGATCTTGGGTCCTATTTCTGTGAAAACTCTTCCCCTGTATATCTCTGATGAGATGAAAATCACATGATTTCCCTAAGAGATCTGCCTGGGGACAGACTGCAGTAATATTCAAGTCCTGTTGAATGCATTAGGTGTATTGGGTCTCTGAGGCCTTGAGAGATAATAATGAATAAGAATCTTGCAGTGGTACCCCAAATCTTTATTTTAGTACATTTCCTCAGGTTATTCCAATACCTGGGAATATCAGCCAGTATATCCTTCCCACTGTCTTGAAACAGTAAAGTGTTTTACTGTAATACATAGACATTTGTGTGGCACGAATGGAGTTTAACTATTTCCTAACCATATGCAAAATGGAACTTACAAAAAAAGGTTTATTTTATAATCTAAGGCATTAAATGAAGTCCTAATGGATCCAGAGTTTTGCTTCACTGTGTTATCTATCTGGTCACAAGTATCTCTCAAGCCCTTGTCTAGCCACAGAAAGAAAAGATGGTTTCTGAACACCAGTTAATTTGCAAATAGAATACATTTTAAATTTACAAAGAGAAGAAACCTGTTTTGCTACATTTGGTGAATTTGAAATGTCTCCATTTTCCAGTTTGTTTATAAAAATGATTTTGGTTTTGTTAGCAGTGTGGCAGTATAACTCTAGGAGTGTAAGATTTGAATGACATTTGTAAGAATCACCCATTTTCTGCCAAACTCTTCATAACTCATGCTCATTTTCAGTGGTCAATTATCTCCACCTGGGAGTCCTGCAGAAGTGATGTACTTATTCTCAAGGGATAGGTGTCACTTCCATTTGATCACACTAATGGGATTCCACAGTGGCAGGCAACCCTGTTCATGTGGGCAGGGATAGCCCTGCTGATGAAATGGCCTTCAGAGGCACTCCATAAATTAAGCCGCACATCAGCGCTACTGGGCCTCGCATCTCTTGTTCTCTCACGCTCATTCAACGATGCTGGGGAGCTCAGACCTAGTTCATACTTCTCAATTTCTTTATTTCCATGATGCAGAATTTGGAGGACAGGAAAATCACATAAAACACACTTGGAATTATACTAACATTTAACGATCCAAGCTTTTCTCTGTGATTTGGTGAGCATTTATGCTTATTTGATGGACTGGCATCTTTTGTGCACTCTTCCAATGTGGCATAATCAGTCCCTTGTTCTCAAGTTTGAAGCTAGAGCATCTTCTCTCAGTCCTCCTATTGTCTGCATGGTTCTGTCACTCAGAAGTTAGATTTGGAAGTAAGCAATAGGGGGCAGTGGGCACAGTGCAGAATCTATCTTTTGGTGGAGACGGTGATAGATTTGGGGACCCCATGCAATCTCAAAGCGTGAGCTGTAATTCTTGTGCTCAGTGACAGGGGCAGCGATAATCTCACTGAAGCAACACCCACGTTGTGGTTGCTGGCTCAAGCTGCTGGGACTGGCTCTCCAACCTTCTTAGACATCCTCTCAGTTTCCTAATATCCTTTAATAATGTATTAAGTGTTACTTAGAACGGGTTCTTAACTCTGCAACCAGGAACTCTGAGCTCGCACATTCTCTTGCACGTGCTAGTCACATTCTGGACATTTTGATTTTCTTTGTCTTTCCCAAAACACCATCTGTCCCCACCTCGAGGCTCTTCAGTTGATGTTCTTTCTGCCCCAAACACAGATATACTCAGAGTTGGCATTTTTCATCTTTAGACTTCTGCTCTAACACTGCCCTTTCCAAGAAGCCATCCTGGCAATTCTTCTGCTACTTAGTGATCTCTACCATGTTCCTTGTTTAGTTGGTTTGTTTGTGTATCTTCATGTCTTCCTTACGATATGAGGGCAGAACCTTTTTTTGTTTTGTTTTGTTTATGAACGTATTCTCAGAATCTGAAATAAAGCCTGGCAAATGGTTAGCATTCATTTTTTATGAACGAGTGGATGAATGAATGAATGAATGCATGGATTAATGAATAAATATGCCTAATATATTGTTTCACTTTAAAGAGCTTTTTAAGGACAGTATTAAGAAACATATGTTTGTATTTTGGCCTAGTAAGAGAAAGAACTGAGAAACTCAAAGGAGAATTGAGATAGAAGTGGAGAGAATATGGAGAAAAGTGAGGGTTTTTCAAAGGGAAAAATGGTGAAGCCAAGTATAAAACCAAAGTGTAGTAATCTGGGGAGGTTATCACATGTACATTGATAGCAGCCTTGTACTCAGAAACTCATGAGAAACTGCGATGGATAAAAGAAAATCTAAGAAGTCCCTGCCACTTTAGTGCTATGGAATAGTTAGTGGAAAAGAAGGAAGGTTTATGGAAAAGGAAAGGGAAAGAGGGAAACATGTGAGTGATGCAGTCCGAATATTGTTGGAAATAAATTTCCTCAAGAGTTTACATTACTCTGAGTGAAAAATCTGAAACCATTATTTGGGGATAAGTTATTCAGACACAAAAATGATTGTTTGGGATTTGTGTTCTAAAGTTCATTCCTACAAAACAGATGATGAAGCACTAATAATTTTTGAGAGAAAATTAATCTCTAAACTTTAATATGTAATAGTGGAATAATAGCTAAATTCTAATACTGGCAAACTTGCAAATTATACCTCATCAATTACTTTTCTAATTAGTAGGTAGATATCTTGAGGCACTATGATCATTTAGATTTTAATTGTCAGACAGACAGTGTCATCTATAGCTACTCCTTATGTCCCAATCAAAAAAAAAATTATGTCAAGATAGCAACTATAGTTTTGATGATTATAGATCATGGTTAATTGGGTAATGGGCATGATTCAGTTCTATTGCTTATTCAGTCAGAACATAATTATGATCATATTATCCACTATCCCATGAGCATATGTATGTTTTCCCCTCCAAAATATCTTAGTGTATAATGTAAATAAGTACATAAAGTTTCTCTCTCAAGAGGAATTACAGATTACAGTTGAATTCACTTAAAAGATATTCAGAAATCATTACAACATGCTAAGTGGATGCATACATACATAATAAAATTTATATAGCGTGCCAATAATAACAGGGGCATCTAATGAACTTATATTAGGTACAGGGAGTTATTACCAGGGATTTATGTGCATTAACATGTTTAATCCCCATTGCTCTCTTATGAGATAGGTTCCTTATTATTCCCATGTTATACATGAGAAACATAGTTTTTAGGAAGATCAAATGACCTCATTCATTAAACAATGAATGAGTAGCAGGGTCAGGATTTTCATCCAGGATTCCTGCCACCAAGTCTGTGTCCTTAACCATAGAGCAACACTGCCTTGGTGGTGGGAATGATAGGAGTTTGGAGTTAGCCCGGATCAAATTCCAGTGCTGACTGTGACTTGAAAGCTATTCTTCATCCTCTCTCAAATTTAAAAATCTTCATTTGTAATAGATAAGCAAATGATAAGTAAACAAATAAAAATCATGAAATCAATCTATGAAAATATTTATTGCAAAGGTCTGAAAGTAATGTATTGTTTGAAAGTAAGGTAATGCATAGGGGCTCCTGGGTGGCTCAGTCTATTAAGTGGCTAACTTCGGCTCATGTCATGATCTCACAGATCATGAGTTCGAGGCCCACCTCAGGCTCTGTGCTGACAGCTCAGAGCCTGGAGCCTGCTTTGGATTCCTTGTCTCCTTCTCTCTCCACCCCTCCCTGCTCACAGTCTGTCTTTCTCTGTCTCTCAAAAAATGAGTAAATGTTAAAAAAAATTAGAAAGTAAGGTAGTGCATAAAAGTACCTCGCATGCTGATCAGGATACGCTATGTCCTTGGGTAGCAATACAACTTTTCTAACAATGTTAGAAAATTACCAAAATAAACCAGAAATTCTATTGCTATTTTCTTCATTTTGCTATTTGAATGTGAGGGGGCTGCTGTTGGGAGATCACCCCAACTCCTGGCCCCAACACACACCAAAATGGATTGTCAGACTAGTGCATGCAGTGCAAACCTGAACGGTATCCCTTCCAGAGTTGTGATTTGCTTCTGTCATTGTGTTTACTTCTTGGCTAATTTTTAAATGTAATATTTAAGAAGAAGAACCCCTCCTGCCTGGTGTACCTGCTTCTTAACATTGTTGCTGTTGTATATAATTATCTGTCACTGAAAAGCTAACAAATTGAGTTCCTCTTTCTTTTCTTCATTTTCCCCTTTGGGTACAATTTTCTTTTAATTTATTGATTTCAGGTTTCTGGATGATAGCAATAAGTTTGCAAATATAAAAGCAGACTTCTTATAGAACTATCATTTTACAGTTTTTAGAAATGCACAAAAAACCTCCAGTTGGGGATTCCTTTAGTTTAACAAATAAGATTGTGTTAAACCTCCCAGTGGTGATGTCTTCTCTCTTTGATTCATATTATTGGAAGTAATATGCAGAACTGAAAATATTTCTCCAAATCAAAATTTATAATACTTCTGGAAAAAGACTGATGCATTAGATTTGAGAACCCTGTAGTCTTGGATTATCATTCTTCCTTGTTATTATACATTAGCATGGCTTACTCCTGTTTTTAATATTCAAATGTAGATCATATAATCAAAAATACCATTAACTGACCACACCACATTACTGAAGAGACTTGAAACTGAGGTCATTTACATAAATCTAACATTAAAAAAGACTGGCCTTATATGAGTTCTAGTCTGAAATAAAGTAATGTATCTCATATCATTTCCAGTGAGATGTCTGATACTTGAATTGTCAAGAAATAGCAGCTTTTTTATACACAGGTATGGAGTCAGGGTTTCCTATATAGTGTGGAGTAAGGAGAGCCACGAGACACTTTTTGACCCTTTTCTCGTGTAAACCTGTATTATTGTGATGCTCACTTCACTTTAGCACATTTCGTTAACCAACCAAGAGAAGTGTATTTGTATCAGTAAATAAGTTATTGATCTATAAATAGGATTAAATATTGTACCAGTCAACTATGGCATAGTATGTTGTCTTGTTGAGAAAACAGGATTTATTAATGCATGGTTGACAACATATACTCTCATGAAAAAGAGGAGAGTTAGAAGCAAGCGGAAATTTGTGAGTGATTTTTGATATTGTGAGAGGAGATCATAGAAACAGAAGAACAGGGAGAACACTAGGTATTGAAGAGACAATGGGGCCAAAGGCAGCAGAAGACTTGGGTTAAAAGGGAAATTCACTACATATATATCTCAGTTTCTTCCTGGACTATCTGTTCTGTTTCATACATTTAGTGTTTTATCCTTTTGCCAATATCACACTTTGAGAATACTCTAGGGTCAAATAAGTCCTGAAATTAGGTAATACAAGTCCTCTAGTGGGTATCTGTGTTGTCAATTATCTAATCATATGTTTTGTGCCCCTTTCACTGGCCTTTTGTCTTTTTACTGTTGATTTGTATTACTTCTCTATTTTTTCTGGACAGAAATTCTTGTTGGTTATACAAATTGAAAATGTCTTGGGGCACCTGGGTGGCTCAGTCAGTTAAGCATCTGACTCTGGCTTAGGTCATGCATGATCTCACAGTTCGTGGGCTTGAGCCCCACATTGGGCTCTGTGTTGACAGCTCAGAGCCTAGAGCCTGCTTCAGATTTTGTCTCTCTGTCTCTCTCTGCCCCTCCCCTGCCTGAACTCTATATCTCTCTCTCAAAAATAAATAAACATTAAAAATAAAAAGTAAAATATCTTATTCCTACTCCTTGGCTTGCCTATTCATTTTTTTTAAATAACATTTTCATGTACAGCGGATATTTTCTTTAGATAAAGTCCAATTTATCTATTTTGTTCTTTTCTGGTTGGTGCTTTATGCATCTATCTAAGAAATCTTTGCTTCCCTGAATGGCTTGAAGATATCCACCTATCATTTCTTTTAGATTATTTATAGTTTTAGCTTTGCATTTAAGCCTACTATCCATCTTGAATCAGGTATTTACTGAAAAAAAATGATAACATATGTCAACATAAAATCTTTGACAAGAATATGCACAGCAACGTTGTCATAATAACCCTACAGCAGAAACCCAATTACTATGAGGAAAAAATGGATAAGCAATCCTATTGTATTCACACAATGGGATACTACTGAGCAATAAAAAGTAAGAAATTACTGATACACTCACAACTGGGATGAATCTCACTAATGCTATATTCCACCAAAGGAACCAGACACAAAAGAATACAATTCTATGATTCCATGTATATGAAGTCCAAGAAAAAACAAAATTATTTTAAGGTAAAGAAAATCAGAAAACGGTTCACTTTGGTACCAAAGTAGTGATAGGGCAGGTTCTTACTGTCTGAGAGTGAGAATGAAGAACTTTCTGGGATAATGGAAAACTTCTGTATCTTGTTTTGAATGGTAGTTACATGGTGTATACAATTGTCAGAACCTATCAAAATAATGCCTGAAATTTGTAAATTTTATTGTATCTACCTTATATATCAATATTTAAAAAAAATAGAGGGGGCACCTGGGTGGCTTAGTCAGTTAAGTGTCTGACTTTGGCTCAAATCATGATCTCATGATTCATGGGTTCGAGTCCCGTGTGAGCTCTGTGCTGAGAGAGCTGTGGGCCTAGCCTGCTCTTAATTCTGTGTCTCCCTCTCTTTCCCCTTCCCCTCCTCACGCATTGTCTCTGTCTCTCAAAAATAAATAAACATTAAGAAAATTTAAAAATTAAAAAAAATAATAAAAATAGAGTTAGAAGGACATTAAAAGGGATAATGGAATTTTTTCAGAGACAGATATGATGTGAACAGTCATTTCATAAATAATATGCCTCTTGGAGTTGAACTGTCTACAAACTGTGGCTGTGTCCAGTGGTCATAGCAACCTATATATAATAATGGGAGCAGCATTACCCTGACTTGAAGTAATATACAAGCAGCCATTTAACAACAGCCATTATTTTTTGCTTACTTACTTTGTTTTAAGCACTTCACAGATATTACTTCAATTAATTGATCATTAGAGGCCACAGTAATTTTTATTATCAACTGAGTATGCAGTTTTTCTTTGCCCCTTGCTAATGAGGTCAATATTGTGAGCCTGTGACTTTAAAATGGAGAAAATTCATCAAAGGCCAATGTGTGTATGAAGAGATGGTAAAGAAGAAAAATATCTCTAAACTAAGAAAGTGTTAATGTCAATTGTTTTAATGCCCAGGGCTAGCTCTAGGCAAATGTTTTAATAGGGAAGTTTATCTTCAGTATCTCAGGAGCCTTTCTTCAAATAAAATCACATCACTTTCACTGCTGTCTCAAACACTCCATTTCAACTCATGGGGCTTACCTACAACTTCTTTTTGTGTCCAATACATATTTGGTATGTTTCTATGCACATTGCTTGTACTGAATCATGTATGCCTCACAGTAAGCTTGTTTGGTAAGTACATTTATACTATTTACCTCCAAAACATATGGATTTAAATTGCATCTTATTACACTCTCATTTCTTCAAAAGTGCACTCTGCGTCACCTCACAGAAATACAAGGTGATACTCAGACATTGACCACCTAGTAGAGGAGGTGATTTTATCCATCAAATCCATTTAGTACAAATTATTCATAGGCAGCCATTTTCTCTAACTATTGATTCAACAAGTACTTACTAAGCACTGACTCTCTACTGGGAACACTTATTGACCCTGAGCGTTTAGATACTATAGAAGGGCACTTGTGGAAGATAGTCTCAAATTCTCAAATTTCAGACATTTCGGGAGGGGTAATATTCTCTAATGCTGGGATCGCTGCCCTCCTGGAAATAACTCAGTGTTGTCACCTTAAAAATTTATGCTGCCAATCCTATGTTGCACTAATTAGAGTTCCAAGCCATGAAGACTGCAAAACAGAGACATGTAGGGCTTAGAACTGGGTGTGAAGTACAGATATCAAAGCACTTTCTACAGGCTATGACGGCCACCACTGTAGCATCTACCTCAGTAAGATGGAGGTAGTGCTGTCCGTTCAGACCTGAAAAATGTCTGAAAATTCCAGTGACAGTGATTTATCTTATGGTTGGACTGTCATCCATCATGAGGGGTCTGATGTAGAGATGGTGAATTCTGAACATGGTACAACCAGTGACAGCTGTGAACTCGCTCCAGAATGTACATCTTTAGAGCAAGAGAAGCTACAAATATTGCAATCAGAGGAGGGAAAGAGTAGCTAAAATGGCACAGTGTTAATGGAAGAAGAAACTGCTGATCCAGCTTTGGAGGAAACAAAGTCAGCACTTGAGAGAGAAGAAGAAAAGTCATCTGAAGACAATGTCTCTTTTGGAGCTGTCCGTGATGATTCTGATATTGTTAACCGTAAGCCACCTAAGTTAGAAGAAATTGGAAATTAAGAAGCTATAATTGTTGGAGAGGCACAGAGTCCAGAAGACTTTAACATGGGCTCTTTTTCTAGCAGCCAGGATACATCCTGTAATCCAGAAACTTTGTTTTCATCACAGGCTAGTGATGACGAATCAAATAGTATTGAAATCAGTCATCAGTCTAGTCCTGACTTTAGATGATGGCATGATAGGAAGAAGAGTCTTCTTAGTTCAGAATCTGAGGAGCAGCTACTTGCCAAACAAGAAACCAAACCCTCTAAGGAATTGTGTAAATGGCAGTTCAACAGTGGTCTCAATAAGTGTGTTATACTTGATTCGTGATTGCAATCGGCATGGGATTTGGATATTTCTATGGCATACTTCAGCTTCAGAAACATCAACAGTCAGAAAGATACATGAAGATGAACTGAATGATATGAAGGATTATATTTCCCAATAGGAAACAGGAACAAGAATCTTTTATAGATTATAAGTCAATGAAGGAAAACCTTGCAAGATGTTGGGCCCTTACTGAAGGAAGGATGTCTTTTGACACTCAGAAAAAGAACCCTGATACATAAAATCAACATTTAAGAATATCTCTGTAGAAGGAAGAAAAAGCCTTATCTTCCTTAAAGGAAGAGTTAAGGAAACTAAGAGAACAGATTAGTATATTGGAAGATAAAGGGACAGGGACTGAATTGGTTACGGAAAATCAGAAACTTAAGCAGAATCTGGGAAAAAGAACTAAACACACACAGCTTTCTTAACCAAAGGGAGACTCTTTTCACAGAAGCAAAGATGCTAAGGAGGGAAATGGAGAGAGAACAACTAATAACCATGGCTTTAAAGGCGGAACATCAGCAGTGAAACTCTAGTGAGTCATATAGCAACTCAGACTCTCCCAATGTATTGAGTGAAAAAAAGGAAATAGAAATCTTGTGGGAAGGACTCACCAAATTGGAGCAGAAGCTAAACTTTGAACAACAACATTCTGATTTGTGGGAAAGACTCTATATTGAGGCAAAAGATTGAAATGTAAAACAAGAAACTGATGGAAAAAAGAAAGAGGGCAGAGGAAACAACAGGGCTAAAAATAAGTCAAAGGAAACATTTTGGGTTTGGTGAAGGAAAAATTTGATGCTATGAAGAATTCTACCAAGGATTTTGTGAGGCATCATAAAGAAGAAATTGAACAGGCTAAGGCAGCTGTGAAAGAAAATCTGAAAAAAATCTCAGGTTCAGTTAAATCCACTTTTAGGCATTTCAAAGATACCACCAAGAATATCCTTGATGAAAAGGACAATAAAAGATTTGGTGCCACAAAAGCAGCAGCTAAAAAGCCAACAAAGGTCTTTTTTTTAAATAATTTTTAAAAATTTTTATTCATTTTTGAATGAAGAGGGGGAGAAAGAGTGAGAGTGAAGAGAGAGAGAGAGAGAGAATGAGCAGGAGAGGGGCAGAGAGAGAGGAAGACACAGAAACCAAAGCAGGCTCCAGGCTCTGAATTATCAGCACAGAGCTCGACGTGGGATTCAAACCCAGGAACCATGAGATCATGATCTGAGCCCAAGTCGATGCTTAATCAACTGAGCCACCCAGGTACGCCCAACAACAGTCTTTAGTGAATGTTTACACTCACAGTATAGGCACGTACATAAAACAAGAATAATAGAGGTAAAGAGAGTGAAGGAAAGAAAAGCCAATTCACTCTGAAGAATTTAGAAAAAAAATACAAATTCACAGAAATGCAGTGCTGAGCATGACTAATGAAAATTATGATTTTTTTCAGAAGCCTTGTTCCGGTGTATTGAATGTGTTCAACAGGAATCCATTAATTTTTTAATATGAAAGTATTGAATCCTGTAAGGATAGATGAACTTATTTAATTAAAAAATATTTAGTAGAAAAACTGGATGGTTTTCATCATTAGGAAGAATGATCCATTTATCAATAAGTTTTCCTAAATGGTATCTTTATATATGATCAGAGGCTCTTCACTGACTTTGCTAATGATGTTAAAGATTATCTTAAAGACATGAAGTGATATCAGATAATGGTGGAGTGTTGGAAAAGTGGATGGGCATATATATATATATATATATATATATATAGACACTTCTTTGGTCACACTCTTTCCCCTACTCTTTTCCGCAGTCAACCAGATAAAAAACAATGAATGGTAAATATTGAAAACTCCAGGCATTGAAAACAAAAGCAGAAGCACCCTTAGCCACAATCTTCTAAAAGAGAATGTAAATGACATAAATATGGTTGTGGTAATGGAAGACACATGGCAGATCTTGAAATAGAATTGGGGCAGTTACCTCTTGACCCTAAATATTGATCATCATGGTTAACTTAAATTAGAAAATAGTAACAGAAACATGGATGCTGTCCACAATGTTTGGCGTTGAAACTAAAATGAAATTATCAAGATAATGTCTATCATTCCTAAGTATCAGTTTGATGACTCTACATTATTACTCAGAAGCATCAAGCAAAAGCTTACTAACTTGCATTTTCCTGTAGTTGAGCTTTGCTGATTTTTTTTTTTTTTGCACTGTAAATGTTCAACTGTAGTTTTAAGGAAGTCAGGCATGCAACAGATTTTGTACACGCAGTGAATCTTCCTTTTAGTGTATGAGCTTAAAGTGAGCTCAAATCATATGACAAAGTGTAATTAACACTGATATTTGTGTCACATTTTCAGGAGAGCTTGAAAAGAGTACATTGTGATGGAATTTCATTTTTAACATTTTATAATCTTACACTTGCTTCTTGTCTTTTTTTTTTTTTTTTTTTTTTGCCTTCAAGAGCCCCACTGACTTGTGATGAATTTGCTGCCTTCTTATGAGTTTGCTGACTTGTTCTCTTGTGAAATTTCTTGGACATCTGAATATTGTAGAAGAAACAATAAAACTCACCATGAGGAAATCTAAAGGTCTTTATTTAAAATCTGGCATTTGTATTAAAATATGATTTTATATTAAAATATGATTTTATACTTTGTGATATGTTTTATACATTTCCTCAGTAGTGATATTTGGTAAAGCAGTTCACTGTTTTGTTTTGTTTTGGGTTTTTTTTTTGTTTGTTTTGTTTTTTTGCTAGTTCCATGAATCTTGCCCAATGTTTACAGGCTTATTTATGCAGCATCTGAATATTTCTACCCGGCAATGTCTATTTCTAGGAAAGATTTAAACACAGTTCAGAATTTCATCTTCTGGAACATCTGAGTTTCCCTTTTAATTTCTATTCATAGACATATATGTGACTTCCAGTTTGACCTTCTGGCAAATGAGTGTGGAAGAACAGAGAAGTTCTCTCATAGCTGCTTGAAATTAGGAAAGCTCTTATTTCCTAGAAGTAAATAAATGTTTGAGTAAATAAAGGCTACATTTTTCTGGAGGGGGGAGTACTTTCTACATCATTCTTATGTCTATTTCTTATGGCTGCTGTAACAAACTACGACAAATTTGTTTGCTTAAAACGGAAACAAATTTACTATCTTACAGTTCTGGAGTGCCAAAGTGTGAAATGGGTTTCCCTAGGTTAGAATCAAGGTGTTGCCAGAGCTGTATTATTTCTGAAGGTTCTAGGAAATAATCTATTCCCTTGAATTGTCTAGCTTCTAGAGGGGGCCTGCACTCATGGCTGGTGGCCTCTTCTGCATTCAAAAGCCAGCTGAATCGCTATGTTGTACACTTGAAACTAATATAACACCATATGTTAACTACACTAGAATTAAAATAAAAAATAATCAAACAGACAAAAAACCAAAAGTCAACAGTGCTTAGCATCTTTACATTTCCCTCTGTACCTTCTGCTTTCCTTTTAACTCGTAAGGACCCACCCCTGAGATTTCTTTGGGCCCTTCTAGATAATCTCGGATTATCTCTCCTTCTCATGATTCTTAATTTCATCACATTTGCAAAGTCCTTTTTGCCACATAAAGTAACATATTCATAAGTTCTAGGGATTAGGACATGGCATATTGGAGCAGGGGACATTTTCTGCCTACCACATTATAGTTATTTATTCCATCAAAAGTATCTACATTGGAAATGTAGCTAATCCATAAATCATGTACTTAATAGTCAGGATATATATTATACCTAAAGTAAATTACTTTTTAGACTCCCCCAAAAGTGTTTCAGAAGAAAAAGAAACATTCTGTAAACATTCTTATTTGGCACAAAAATCACTCCACTGAATATCTAGATAATAGACATATTTTTAATATCCTCTTCTCTCTCCTTCCTCCCTCCTTCTCCCTTTTCCCACCTTTGTCCCCCCCACTCTTCCTCTTCCTCCCTCCTCCCCTTTTCTCTCCCTCTCTGGCTCTCCCTTTCACTTTCCTCCAATTCTGTCTCTCCTTCAAACACACATGCAAGCACACACACATCTAGATCATCTAAATCAAAGGCAAAAACACAATGATAAAACATCTAGTTCAGAAGTATATTTTGCTTGGTCTTAAATAATAAGCACTCATATAAGGAGAAAAATATTTAAAACATCAGGGGGGTTGCTTGAGGGGTATGAAACATCCTTCCCAGGAGAAATAATCTCATAGTTTAAACTAAATTTATGGCAGGAATTTGATGGGTTGGCTCCGTTGTCTGGTGCCTTTGGGGCAAGATGCAATGTGCTGGACTTGGCAGATGAGTCAGAAGGCAAGATTTCATACAGAATTTGCTTCTGAGAATGAAAAAAAAAATCTCTTGAATGAGTGCTTTGGAAAGGCTCCTTGAGCTATAACCTTGGTAGATGTTGGATTCAGGATCATTAACCACCCAAGATAAACACAGTCCATGGGAGTGTTCTCTCCATATGTGGGTTTCAAATGGACTAGTTGTTTACAATAGCTTCAGTACAATGAGAACAAAGTTAAATAGTGATGAGTCAACTATGTAAGCCTCTCCCTCCAAAACTGCAAGGACAAAAAAAAAAAAAATAACATCAATTTCCAAATTTGAGAATTACTCAAAAATATACAATTTATTCAGTTCAAACAAATTGCCTGTGAATTATTTAGAATGATTAGCACAGTGCTCGCTTCAACAGCACAAATTTGTGGATGATTAGCAGAAAGATGACAGGATTAGATTTCCAAATCTACTCCTTAGTAGTTGAGTGGCTTTGCTTAATAAATTACTTAACCTCAATGTGTTTCAGGTCGTCATTGTTGTTGTTGTTTTACTTTTAAAATGACGGGGAAAATACACTTGCCTAGCCTACACTGCAGTGTTGTGATGAGGATTGTAATGACCTGAAAGAATACTTGGGAGATCACTCGGTGTCCTCCCAAGCAATGAAACTCTATACCAGCTTTATTAAATATTCCTATCTGTAAAGAATTTATAAAAATGCCTGACACGTGAGTTTATTAATTATTACCAAGTATTAATTCAAGATATGAAATAGGTAGTAACAAACGAAGGTGCAGAGTTTTAGTCTCTTTCTGTCAAATTTAGAATAATCAGTATCCATTCACAGTGAGCAATCCAAGGAGTTGACAGACGAATACACTTGTAAAACTACTCTCCTGATCAAGATACATAACAATACCATCACCCTTAAAAGTTCCCTCATGCCCCTTAGTGGTATCAACATACATTATTATGAACTTTTTAGAATTTCACATAAATGGAATCATGAAGTATGTACTCTGTTATGTCTAGCCCTTTCCCTCAGCATAACATTTCTGACTTCCTTCCATACAGTGTTGTTGTATGTTTCCTTGGTTCCTTTTTGGAGCTGGGTAGTATTCCATTGTGCTGCATATTATAACATCCATTTCCCCGCTAATCAACAATTGAGTTGTCGGCTTTTAACTATTATAAATAAAGTTGCTGTGAGCATTTTCATATGTCTTTGTGAAGATGTAAGTTTTCATTCCTCTTGGATAAATCCCAAGGAGTGAAATTACTGAGTCATATGTAAATGTACCTTTGCCTTTATGAGATACTGCCCACCTGTTTTTGTAAAATGGTTGTGTCATTATATTTCCCCACCAGCAATGTAGTTTTCCCCGTAATTGACAACACTTAATCCCACCATTTTTCATGGTAGCTATTTGTATGTGTATAGTTGCATCTCATTGAGGTTTTACTTTGCCAACTAATGATGTGTATTGGTATTTCATGTATCTTAAGAATTATTCTTGAAACTATTATCACAGTGTATGTTAACTAATTGGAATTAAAGTGAAAACTTAAAAAAAGAATTACTCTTCAATTTTTAATAAATTTTAAAATTGTATTACTCATTCAGTTGTAAATGTTCTTTATACATTCTACATACAATTGCTTTGTCATATGTGTGTGTGTATATATATACACATATATATATACACACACACATATATATATATACACACACACATATATATATATACACACACATGTATATACATATATATATATATATATATATACACGTATATATATATGTCAGAGAGACCATATACACACACACATATACATATACATATCCTCTCTTAATTTGTGGTTTGTATTTTTACTTCATTTAAGCATAAATTATTATTTCATTTAAGCATTTAAGTCATCTGACCTTAGAAGGATAATTTTTTATTTCGATAGAGTTCAGTTTATTATTATTATTTTTCTTTTTTTGTTTCATGCTTCCGATATCCCATCTAAGAAAATTTGGGTTATCTATCACTTTAAAAATGTTCTCACATTTTTTCCTTGAAATTATATAATTTTAACTTTTACCTTTGGTTCAATGGTTTATTTCAAGGTAATTTTGGGGTATGATGTGAGTGAATAGGAGGTTTATTTTTTATGGCACAGATGTCCTGTTGTTGAAGCCTCACTTCTTTTCTCTTTTCTTTTCTTCTCTTCTTTTCTTTTCTTCACTTTTTTATTTCTTAGAAAAATATATATCTAGGGGTTCCTGTGTAGCTCAGTTGGTTAAATGTCTGACTCTTGATTTCTGCTCAGGTCGTAATCTCATAGTGAGTTCAAGCCCCGTATTGAGATCTGTGCTGACAGCGTGGGGCCTGCTTGGGATTCTCTGTCTCTGTCTCTCTCTGCCTCACTCTTTCCCTCTATCTCTCTAAAAAATAAACATTTAAAAAAAGAAAAATACATTTATTTTTAAATTTTATTTCATTTTTCTTTGTTTTTTTTTAAGTTTTTATTTTAATCCAGTTAGTTCAAATACAGTGTTATATTAGTTTCAGGTGTACAATATAGTGATTCAACACTTCCATACATCATTCGGTGCTCATCACAGCAAGTGCACTTTTTAATCCCCATCATCTATTTCACCTATTGCCCTCCCCACCTCCTCTCTGGTAACCATCAGTTTGTTCTCTAGTTAAGAGGCTGTTTCTTGATTTCTCTCTCTCTCTCTCTCTCGCTTTTTTTCTCTTTTGCTCATTTGTTTCTTAAATGCCATATATGAATGAAATCATATGGTATTTGTCTTTCTCTGACTGACTTATTTCACTTAGCATTATACTCTTTAGCGCCATCCATGTCATTGCAAATGCAAGATTTCATTTTTTATGGGTGGATAATATTCCATTGTGTATATAAACCACCTCTTCTTTATCCGGTTATTAGTCAGTGGACACTTGGGCTGCTTCCATAATTTGGCTATTGTAAATAATGCTGCTATAAAAATAAGGGTGCATGTATCCCTTTGATTTAGTGGTCTTGTATTCTTTGAGTGAATACTCGGTAGTGCAGTTACTGGATCATAGAGTAGTTCTATTTTTACCTTTTTGAGGATCCTCCATACTGTTTTCCAGAGTGGTTGCACCAGTTTGCCTTTCCACCAACAGTGCCAGAGGGTTTCCTTTTCTTCACATCCTCACCAACACCTGTTTTTTCTTGTGTTCCTGATTTTAACCATTCCAATAGGTGTGAGGTGACAGCTCATCATGGTTTCGATTTGCATTTCCTGTGATGAATGATGTTGAGCATCTTTTCATGTGTCTGTTGCATCTGTATGTGTTCTTTGGGAGCAATGTCTGTTCATATCTTCTGCCCATTTTTAATTGTATTATTTGTTTTGGGGGTGTTGAGTTTGATATGTATTTTATATATTTTAGATATTAACCCTTTGTAAGATATGCCATTTGCAAATATCTTCTCCCATTCTACCTTTTAGTTTTGTTGATTATTTCTTTCACTATGCAGAAGCTTTTTATTTTGATGTAATCCCAACAGTTTATTTTTGCTTTTGTTTCCCTTGCCCTAGGAGACATATTTAGAAATGTTGCTATGATTGATGTTAAAGAAGTTACTGCCTCTGTTTTAGGATTTTTATGGATTCAGGTCTTACATTTGGGTCTTAAACCTTTTTAAGTTTATTTTTGTGTATGGTGTAAGAAAATGGTCCAGTTTTTTTCTTTTGTATGTAGCTGTCCAGTTTTCCCAACATCATTTGTCAGAGAGACCATCTTTTTCCCATTGGATATTCTTTCCTGCTCTGTCAAAGATTAGTTAACTATATAATTTTGGGTTTATTTCTGGGTTTTCTATTCTGTTTTACTGATCTTTGTGTCTGTTTTTGTTTCAGTACCATACTGTTTGATTACTACAGCTTTATAATATAACTTGAAGTCCGGAATTGTGATGCCTTCAGCTTTGCCCTTTTTTTGTTCAAGATTACTTTGGCTATTCAGCGTCTTTTGTGGTTCTGTAGAAATTTTGGGATTATCTGTTCTAGTTCTGTGAAAAATGCTGTTGGTATTTTGATAATGATTGTATCAAATCCGTAGATTGCTTTGGATAGCATAGACATTTCAACAATTGTTTTTCTAATCCATGAGCATGGAATGTCTTTCCATTTCTTTGTGTTGCCTTCAATTTCTTTCATCAGTGTTTTATAGTTTTCAAAGTATAGGTCTTTCATCCTCTTTGGTTAGGTTTATTCTTAGGTATCTTATCATTTTAGGTTCAACTGTAAATGGTATTGTTTTCTTTATTTCTATTTCTACTGCTTCATTATTGATGTATAGAATTGCAAGAGATTTCTGTAAAATGATTTTGTATCCTGTGACTTTACTGAATTTTTTGATCAGTTCTAGCAGAGTTTTGGTGGAGTCTTTCGAGTTTGCTACAGAATATCATGTCATCTGTAAGTAGTGAAAGTTTGACTTCTTCCTTGCTGACTTGGATGCCTTTTATTTCTTTCTGTTGTCTGATTGCTGTGGCTAGGACCCACATGTACTATGTTGAAAAATGGTGAGAGTGCACATCCTTGTTTTCTTCCTAACCTTAGAAAAAGCTGTTTTTCCCCATCAAGGATGATGTTAGCTCTGAGTTTTTCATATATGGACTTTATCCTGTTGAGATATGTTCCTTCTACACTTACTTTCCTGAAGGTTTTTATCATGAATGGATGTTGTACTTTGTCAAATGCTTTTCTGCATCTATTGAAATGATCATATGGTTCTTAACCATTCTCTTATTCATGTGATGTATCACTTTGATTAGTGAATATTGAATCACCTTTGCAACCTAGTAGTAAATCCCACTTGATTGTAGTGAATGTGTGTGTGTGTGAATGTATTGTTGGATTAGGTTTGATAGTATTTTATTGATGATTTTTGCATCTGTATTCATCAGAGATATTGGCTTGTAGTTCTCTTTTTTAGTGGTGTCTTTATCTGGTTTTGGTATAAGCTAGCTCATAAAATGAATTTAGAAGTTTTCTTTCCTTTTCTATTTTTTGGAATAGTTTCAGAATAGGTATTAACTCTTCTTTAAATGTTTGTTAGAAATAACTTGTGAAGCCATCTGTCCTAGACTTTTGCTTGTTGGGAGTTTTTTGATTACTGATTTAATGTGTTTGCTGGTTATTGGTCTGTTCAAATTTTCTATTTCTTCATGTTTCAGTTTTGGTAGTTTATATGTTTCTAGGAATTTATCCATTTCTTGTAGGTTGTCCAATTTTTTGGCATATATTTTTTCATAATATTATCTTCTAATTGTTTCCATTTCTGTGGTGTTATTTCTTCTCTCTTATTTGTGATTTTGAGTCCTCTCTTTTTTTCTTGATAAATTTGGATAGAGGCTTATAAATTTTATTATTTGTTTTCACAAAATCAGCTCCTTGTTTCACTGATCTGTTATATTATTTGTTTAGTTTCTATATCATTTATTCCTATTTATTCCTGTGTAAGATATTTTCTTTATCACTTTTTTTTTTTCAAATTTGATTACAATATGTCTTGGTGTGGATTTGCCATTGCTGGTTTTGATGGGAGTTCTCAGCCTCCTGGATCTGAATATCTGTTTCCGTCACTAGATTAGGGAAGTTTTCAGCTATTATCTCTTCAAATAAATTTTCTGTTCCCATTTCTCTTCTTTTTTTCAGGACTCCTATAATATGAATGTTATTATGTTTGATAGAGTCACTGAGTTTCTCAAGTCTATTCTCATTTCGCATAATTCATTTTTTCTCTCTTTTGTTCAGCTTGATTACTTTCCATTACTCTGTCTTCTAGGTTATTAATTTGTTCCACTGCTTCTTCCAGCCTGCTGTACATTCCATTAAATTTGTTTCTCATTTTGTTTATTGAGCCCTTTATCTTTGCTGTTATTCTTCATCTCTGTGTTAAGGGTCTCACTCATGTCTTCTACTCTTTTCTCAAGTCCATTGAGTATCCTTATGATCATTACTTTAAATTTCCTATCAGGAATGTTACTTATATCTGTTTTGCTTAGATCTCTGGCTATAACTTTATCCTGTTCTTTCATTTGGGGATACATTTCTCTGTCTTCTCATTTTGACTAAGTCTCGGTGCCTATTCCTGTGTTTTAGGAAAGTCTCTTGTTCTTGAGGGTGATGGCCTTATGAAGAAGAGTTCCTGTAGTGTCCTGCCATGTAGTGTCCCCTGTTCCCAGTGTCTTAAACATCTGGGAGTGTCTTCGATGTGTGTCACATATGCTCTGCTGTTTTGTTCTGTCTGCTTTATCCTTCAGGCCAGTCATCTGCAGAGGCTTTCTTTGCCTGTTGTGGGCAGTGTTTGGTCCCTGGCCTGAATGCAGCATGTTTAACTAGGTATGCTCTGGTCTGTTTGTGAAATGAGATCTGTTGCCACCACTGCTGGAACCAAGGCTCTGCAAAACTCCTGCGTCAGAAGACATGGTGTGAGCAGGGGTTTGGGCTGCTTTTTTCGAGGAGGCCACTGCACTGGAACTAAGACAAGGGTGACTGGGAGAGACAATTCCACCAGAGTGCAAGGAGGGAAGGAGCAGGGCTTGGTGTGGGTAGTCAGTGTCGAGTGTGCTCACTGGTTCCTGTAGATGGCGCTGTGCTTATGCTGAGGGGTGGGGGAGGGAAATGGTGCTAGCCAGTTCCTTTGTTCCTGAAGGGGTCTCTCTGTGAATGCCACCTCCTGGGATATGCTGATATCAGCAAATGACCTCTTCACTGCATGCACCAGGCACCATTTAGATCACTGTGTCCACGTTATATATCTGCGGGTTGTTTGCCTTCTTTCCCAGAGCAGCACAGTACCCTACAGGCTCTATCCCAGCCAAGCCCACTAATCTTTAAAACTCCAGGTTTTAAAGATTTCTCACCTTTTCTCTGAGATTATGGCTCCCTCCCCACTGAAGTAGGCACCATCTTGTTTCTCTCCCAAGCTGTACCTCTGCACTTCCTACTTTCTTCAATGTGGCCTCTTTTCTACTGTTAGTTGTGGCATTTGTTCTACCAGTCTTCAGGTCAATTTCTGGGGCATTTAGGATGATTTGATAGTTACCTAGTTGTATTTGTGGGATGAGGTGAGTCCAGGGTCCTTCTACTCTGCCGCCATCTTCCAACCTTCTTTGGAAGCCTCATTTCTTGAAAGGATTCTTTTCATATTTGAATTACCTTGAACCATTCCTCAGAACTCAATTGGCCCTATGTGTGTATGTTTACTTCTGGACTTTCAGTTCTCTTCTATATATTGTTCATATATTGAGCTATATGTCTGTCTCTTTGTCAAATTTATACTATCTTGATTATTATAACTTTACAGTAAGATTTGAAATAAGGTAATGCAATTTTTCCATCTTTGTTTTGCTTTTTCATGATTGCCTTGGTCACTCTAGGTCATTTGCATTTCCATGTGAGTTCTATAATCAGATTCTCAAAATTTGCAAAATATTTGTTATACGGGAGTTTTGTTACATCTGTAGATTCAACCTGGGATAAATTGGTATCTTAAACAATATTGAGATTTTTTATTCATGATCATGGTTTATACCACCATTTATGTCAGATGCTCTTTCATTTCTTTCAGTATAATTTTGTAGTTTTGTACTTATCTGGTTAAAATATCCTTAAGCATTTCATATTTTTTGGTTACTATTTTTAAACTTTTCAATTTTTTAATGTTTTATTTCTTTTTGAAAGACAGAGAGATAGAGTGAGAGTTGGGAAGGGGCAGAGAGAGGGTGACACAGAATCAAAAGCAGGCTCCAGGCTCTGAGCCATCAGCACAGAGCCCGACACGAGGCTTAAACTCACTTTTTTCTTTTTAACTTTTTAATTTTTGGTTGCTATTTTTAATTGAATTGGATTTTTTCTTTTGTTTAGAACGTTTGTTGCTCTCATATAAAAATGTCTGTATATTGATTTTTTACCCTACGGTTTTGCTGAATACATTCTTTATTTTTAGTACTTTTTCATAGAGGGTGTAGGATTTTATATATAATGCAATCATGTATTTATGAAAAAAAGACTGTTTTGCTTTTTCTTTCCAATCTGGAGAATTTTTAAAGTTTTTTTGCTTGTCTTACTGCACTGGCTAGGACTGCCAGTATATGATTAACATTGGCCTAGTCCAATGTTGGGACTTAGCCTAGTCCCAAGTCTTAAGGTAAAAGCATTCAGTCTTCTATCATTGTGTATGATGTTAGCTGTAATTTTCCTCATTAATCATGTTAGGGAAATTCTTTTCTGTCTAGTTTGTTCTGGGTTTTTATCAGAGTAATGACTTCTTTAAAACAATTTTTTACATTTATTTACATTATCATGTGTTTTTCCCCTTCTCTCTTTGGTTATTAGAGTAAATGACATTGATTAATTTTTCTGAAAGTGTTAAATTTACCTAGCATATCTGAGGTAAATCTGGCATTTTCACTATATATTGTCCTTTTTATATGATTATATTTATTTGTGAATACTTTTTTAATGTTTATTTATCATTTTTGAGAGAGAGAGAGAGAGCACAAGCCAAAGGAGGGCCAAGAAAGAGAGGGAGAGAGAGAGAATCTGAAGCAGGCTCTGCACTATCAGTGCAGAGCCTGACAGGGAGCTCAAACTCACAAACCATGAGATCATGATCTGAGCCGTTATCAAGAGTTGGACACTTACCCAAATGAGTCACCTGGGTTCTCCTATTTATGAGCAGTTTTTAAAGAATCTTTATGTTATACTCAAGAAATATATTGGCCTGTATTTTTTGTTTTTTGTCTTTTTTTGTAATATTACATTGATATTTATGTTTTTTTTATCATCAAACAGAGCAAGAAAGAAGGAATATTCATAGAAATAGAAAGGATCCAGGATCATGCAATATATTATCATAAAATTTTCACAATACAGGAAACTTTTATGTCTTTCTCACTAGATTTAATCAACTATAAGAATAAAATTATTTTACTCATTGCATAGTTCAGTTGAAAGTTTTGGTACTAATTTGGTAGGTTTGATTTTTGTTTGGTAAATATAAACTTTTACCTCTTCTATGTAAAGGATGTCTTCCTGCCTATTGGTATTGAACTTGGTCATGTCTGAAAAAATAATGGTTGTAAAGTTCCCTAATTTAATAAAAAGATATAAATATTTACATTGAAGAATTTTAACAAATTGCAAGTATGGTTATAGCAATCAAAATACATTATTTAAAATTATTGAAAGTCAAAGATAAAGAGGAAATTTTCACAATAACCACAGAAAATTATAAATTACACTCAGAGGAACAGTATTTGAAATGACTTTGACTTTTCATCAGACAATGGAGGCCAGAAAATGCTATGAAAAGCTTTAAAATACTAAAACAAAAGAACTGTTTACTCATAATTCTACATCCAGCAAAAATAAGAATGAAGGTATAACAATACTTTCTGATAAAAGAAAACTAAATTAGTCAGCAGCAGAACTATAAGAAAGAAATGCAGAAGAAAATACTTTAGACTGAAGGATAATTACAAGGGATGAAAACTTGAATATTATAACAAGAATGATGAACATTGGAAATGATTATTTGAACGGATTATATAGAACAACAACAACAAAAAAAACAATGAATAACCAATTAAAAGAGGCCAGTTGATTATTTAACCTTGGCTATAATGATGGATAATACACTCTGAAATGGGAAAGTATGAAGATAGAAGAAAAAAAAAAACATGTAAAAGTAAAAACAGAATGACACATCTTATTCTAAAGTAAAAATATAGCTATAAAGACAGATATGGTCAACAATCATTATTTGTGGCAATTATGCTCTGGAAGTTAACCTCAAAACACTGACTTGGGAAATGCTCCTAGGAGAAATGCAGTGTTAGGTTTATGCAAGCCTCTGATCACAACATTTTCATCAACCAGTATGTAACCTGGTTTTATGATAGTTTTGCTTTAAAGACACCTCATTTCTCATCAACAATTTACTACATGGTTTTTGAATGATTTAAAGCCAGGGACGACAGAGAGCATTGCATTAAATAGATTCATTTGCCAATGTCCTTGTAAAATAAGCCAGTCTCCAGTTCCATCAGAATCGAAAACTTATCTTCCACATAACCCTTTTATACTTAGCAAGCAAGTTAAAACTTTTTCCTAGAGGCTTCTGACCTGCAGAATTCTCCTATGATACATGTGAGTCAGACAACAGTAGCCAAGAAGGGTTTAACATTTTGTTGAGCATGGGTCAGCATTTGTGCCTCACCACAATGCTCTTATTACTGTACTTAAAAAATAACCCTGTTTTCATTTCATGAATCCTTATCCATAGCTTTATCGCACCCTATATAAATGTTACTTTAACACTTTTCTGAGTGGCCTCATGTACAGGTTGGCAGATTTCCTCTTTCCTTTTCTGGTTGTAGCAAACTGTTGATTCATTAACACTGAACTTGCAGTCAACAGCACTGTAACTCATGCCTGAGTGAAGCTTATCTAACACATGTACTTTCTCCATAAAGCACATCGTAGACTTTTTGTACTCAGGAACACTACTACGCAGTGCCTCAACACTATGCTTGGGCACCGTTTTAAACAGCTCAATCACAAACAAAAAGCATAAAAATGACAAAAACATGGCAATAAGAGACCATGAAAAGAACACTTGCTTACGGTGTGAGAGCAGAAATAAGAAGGCAGAGCATTGCCTGCTAGATCTCAGTAGAAAATGCCAGAGACTCAAAATTTTTGCCACTCAGCACATGTCCAGAAATGACTGTGAAAGCACCATTGTGTATTGATATGGGGGTTACAAACAAATTTTAGCAATTAGGCGATTCACAATTATGGAATCCCAGAATAATGAGGAAGATTGACTGTTCTTTGCTTCTCAGAAACTTCTCTCCCTGTTGACAAATTTATATTATAAAATAATTTTTAATCCAAACCAATGAGGAAAAACAAGGTGAATTATTTAGATGAATTCATGGTTATAGTATAGCTATTAGATTCTGGGACATTTTTTATAATCACAGAGTTTGAAATGAAAAAAAGGAAAATATTCATAGTTAATTCTTATCGAGTATATACCATTTGTGAAACATTGTTCTAAACGCTTGACCCTTAAATTGCACAAGGACTCCAGGAAATAGTTACTATCATTATACTTATTTTATAGACCAGAAAACTGAAGCACAGGAAGTTTTAGTATGTTATATTTTTAAAAAAATTGTGTCGAGTTATTTTTTTCCAGGTCAGGATAGAGTTAGTTCCTAAGATGTGTTGTTCCACTTCTTCATTTTAAAATTAACTCTTGCCTTTTTGAATATATGATTATTATCCCCAAATAAGAAAAAAGAAAAACCATATACACACATACATATGTAATATTCACTCGTGCAATTAAACAGGGCTTTTAAAATTCCTGGTGCTCTATTGTGATATCTTCTCTTTTCCAGAAGTTTTAACTAAATCTGCTTTTGTAAAGACTGTCTGGGGGCAATCAAGGAAGCCAGGATCTGCTGCAATTCTGATTTGTGTGAAGAGAGATGATGTCTGAGTAGAACTGAGTATTCAACAGGGAGGGGACCTTACTTATGGTAAGAGAAAAACTTAACAAATAAAGTCTTTGGAATCTTGTGATTAAATGGGTTTCTGGTCAAGGAATTGACTGATTTTCATTAATAAATATCATTTCATAATAGGCATACTTTTTTTTAAAAAAGTGTGTCTTCAACTCAGTGATGTTTTCCTGAACACACAAACATAATCCTTTTGTCACATTTTTATAAGTTTTATCAGTGTAAAAAATGACTTTCTTTCAGTGCACAATTAGTTGGCTACTTGTAGGCGGAGGTTTTTTTGTTTGTTTTTAATTTAAACATGTTTTTCAGCCATTTATGGAAAAAACCCTAAACAAGTCAGCTCTATACACAAATAAAACTAAAATGTTAAGATCAGAGGAAATATTAGATAATTTCTCAAATATAAGACTAATCATATATAGTTTTTATACTTTTGATTCAGTTAGGAACAAAAATAAACATATCTATGAGTAAGTAAAATAAGGATTCTCAGTCTACGCCAACTGTTCTCAAATCAGAACGCACATACAACCACCTGGAGGGCTTTTAATAAATATAGGCTCCAGGTTCCCATGTTTAGAAAATCTAGTGTGTGACCTGGTAATTTATATTAAAACTCTGTCAGGTACTTTTAATGTTCCATGAAAGTTGAGAACTTCTATTCCAGACCATAACTAGAGCCAACATATACAAGTTTTATTCATCAACATCATTTAGAACAATCTTCTTAGTCTTTAGTCTACAATTTTTTAAGTTTGGTGGCAAGTCTATCACTTTTATTGTAATTACTTAGCACATTAAATTACATCTTTGGTTGACATTTGAGACAGATTACTTCTACTATTCAAGAGGAAGAAGCATCCTTAGAAACACAAACATTTGACTGAATTTCATAGCTGGGCTTTCTTAAGAGAGGGTATACCTTCTTAAACTATTATGGAATAACAGGGTAATAAACTGAGTTGACTATTTCTAGTAATGCTCACTGCAAAGGCTCAGAGAAAGGAGGTAATATGGACTTCTAAACTCCCTCTGAATCAATGCTTAACAGTTGCTTTCTTTCTTCTTTCTTTTTTTTTTTTAATTTTATTTATTTATTTTAGGGAAGGAAAGAGAGAAAGCAGGGGAGGGCAGAGAGAGAGAGAGAGAGAGAGAGAGAGAGAGAGTGAGAGAGAGAGAGAATCTCAAGCTGGCTCTGCACTGTCAGCACGGAGACTTTCATGGGGCTTTCGAAACTAGGAACCATGAGATCATGACCTGAACTGAAACCAAGAGTCGATCGCTTAACCTACTGAGTCATCCAGGCGATCCTGTCTTTTTATATACAGTGAGCACATAGAAAGTAACTTTTATCTCTTTAAATGTAGTCTATTACTTCATTCCATATCTTAGTATAAATTATATATATACATATTTAATTTCAGGACTTTTGATTACACTTACATCTTCGAAATGAATAATTGTCAAGTGGCTGCTTGAATAATTTCCTAACTTTAAGACCAGGTCTTAGAATATATGAAAAGTGGAGCACGGTAGTTTTCAATCCATTGGTGTAACTTCTCAAGGGAAAATACTGCAGTATAAATGGCTGTTATATTTCTGTTTCTTAATCTGTTACTTGCCTTCAGTACTGTCACCTAGATTCTAATTAGGTCTTTTTGCAGGGTTCCGAGCACTGGAGACAGATTGTTTTATTTTTCTCTGGCCTGTTAAGTGTCACTAAGCAGGGATGAAGGTTGCTTCTGTCCTCCTCTCAGACCTACTTTCCTTTTGCATCTTTAGAAAATAATATTTTTGCTTTTGTCATTTATAATCTACTGGTACTGCTGGTAGTTATGTACCTTGGGATGTTTGTATTATTAATGGGTGTGGTTCACTCTGGTTTTCACTATATCCTGTTAATGTTACAAATTATTCCTTTAAATAGGGGAGAACAATGTCTCCTGGTATGTGGTTTTCTAAGTGTGTTTGGTATGAGTTTATAGTATGGAAAAATAAAAATATACATTAACATAATAGTTTGTGAGTCTGTTTGATAAAATGAACTGTACATTGAGACAGTCTCATACAAACATAAACTGTATTCTCAGATGATGTGATATGTGAATATAGCAATGTTGACATTGATATTCAAGAGTAACTAAAGAGCTATTTATATAGCTTTATGCAACTATATTAAATATAACAATATCTAAGTTGGTGAGTAATACTAAGATAGTTCACTTTTCATACTCAAAGTATTCTTTTTTTAAATTTTTTTTAATGTTTATTTATTTTTGAGACAGAGAGAAACAGAGCATGAACAGGGGAGGGTCAGAGAGAGAGGGAGATGCAGAATCTGAAACAGGCTCCGGGCTCCGAGCTGTCAGCACAGAGCCCGATGCGGGGCTCGAACCCACAGACCGCGAGATCATGACCCGGGCCGAAGTCGGACGCTCAACCGACTGAGCCACCCAGGCGCCCCAATACTCAAAGTATTCTAAGTCATCAAGAAGACAACTTAAAAATTTGTGTCATAATAAAAATATTTCACTTGGTGAATTTTATCTGGACCAGTAAGTATGAAATTGGTGAATTTTATCTGGACCTTGTTTAGTATGAAAAAGCTAGATTTATATCATCCATCTACTTTCCCTTACCACCAGGTCCACTATTACCAAACTGGAAAACAAGGAACTGGTATTACATTCCAAATTTTTATGACATTTTTTGTATCATAAAAGGTAAGGCATTCATTCAAGTTGGGAAATTGCAATGAGAGAGACCTACAGACTTTCTTTAATATTAATATTTACCAACACTCATTTTTAGCAATTATGTATGTTCTTTAATAAAGAATCATTTCAAAGGGTTTCTGAGGTTATTGCTTGCTTTGCTTGATTTAGACCACACTTCCCTGCCTAGAATCCCTTTACATTAAGCAACATGGAATTAGTAGCCATAATTAAAATTTATTCTGTGTGTATCCTCATGTGGAGGGCCAGAGGAGTGGCTACTTCAGTCACCTGTTCTATTTCTTCCGCCTCTAGAACTTACAGTTCTTAATGTTTGTCATGTTAGTACACAATGTTGTTTTTCAAAGACAAGGCCAAGGAAAAACATTTTTGCTTACACTTTATTTTTTTCTAGTTTACCATTCTGCATTGAGAGCCCCTTTGCAAACTATTTTTATAACCTTCCATCTTTCAAACCTGTGCTGTTGAGATTTTGAAAACCTGGAGTGATAATTTCTACAGTCTTCAGAAAGCACCAGAAAATTCCCTGAGAAATATGTCACTTGCTCAATCCTGAAACAAAACTCACCTTAGAATAAGCACTGTGTTATAGGATTTTGAAAATAAAAAGGATATATTCCTCTCAAATACTGTCTTTTCTATCCCACTATAATTCCTCAAAAATATTAAAATCTTAAAAATATATAAAAAGTGAAGCTTCTGTATAAATAAGACTTAGTAAAATGAATGAAGCTTATGTATCAGTCATTATAATGAATTTCCTTAATAGGAATTTGAGTAATTTTTAAAACATTAACTGGTTTATGTCTTTTCCTACTACACACACACACACACACACACACACACACACACACACACAAATCAATTTATTGAATGCTGCTTCATTTTAATGAGCCAGAATCCTATGACTCATAGGTATTTCAGTCTCTCCATCCAAAATGTTAAATATATCATTATTCTATACTGGAAAGAAATGCTTCCAGTATATTCATTTCTATGATTTGAGTGAAAGCAGGGAACATTTCTGCTAAGGTGACTGCCAGTTTGCTCCCACATACTTCAAAAATTCCGCAACTAGCATTCAATTACAGAAAAGTTACAGTGAAAAGCAAAGTGCATACACTGTATCTTCTGGGCTAAAAAAATACCCTTGGTCCTTGATGTTTTCTTTAAAATTTAGACTTAAAATAACACTCTCTTGCACAGAAAAGACTAAAAATTTTAAAATTCTCTAAATGGCAAAAAAGGAAAAAAAGGAACAAGCGTTCAATTTCATACAAAACAGAAATGATATCTTGTTGATTGATTTTCATACAGCACCTAACCCTAAAAAAGGTGTAAGTTGCTGACTCTTAATGTTGGCAATGGTATTCTAACAATTAACCTCTTTTCATTAGCTCAAAGTATTTGCATTATATATTTTTTAAGAAAATGCTATTGTATCCTGACAGTAATAAAAACAGTGGAACACTGGTTATTATTCGACATAGCTATGTTCCCATTTAGCTATAAAATTTTAGTTCAAGGACTTAAGAAATAAAAGAGTGATCCTGACAAACCAATAAACATGGGCAGTCTGTAACTTGGTCAGTCTCTGAGATTCTACTCCTTTAGAAGGACATTTCCCAAGACTGGGACATTTCAAGGGCACCAGAAAGCTAGGTAATTCTCAAACATGAAGCAGAAAATCACTAGTATTGAAACACTAATATTGTAGTATTCCAAATCCAATATTACTGCTGGAGTATATTGGCATGAGCAAACCATATTGTGTACTTCTATACCCACATCTCTCCATTTTTCTTGAAGAATAAATGGATTGTGATCCCAGAGACTTGAGATATTTTTCCCTGACTCTACCATTAGGGAATAATAATAATAACTGATCATGGTAATTACTATCTAGAAAGTACCAGCAACTGTGCTAAGTTTTAATATATATTGTCAACCTAATCCAGAAAACCTAATCCAACCTAATCCAGAAAACGATCCTGATGTATTGAACCTAGTACAGTGCCTGCTTAGTAGCAGGAACTCAATAAATAAATAGTAATAAATGTGAAAGTCTGTGATGGAGGTATTATAACCCTTATTTTACAGATGAGGACACTGAGGTTAAGAAAATGGAGCAAATCACTCCATTTTATACCACCAGCAAGAAGCAGAGGAAGAATTTGAAGATAGATCTATCTAATTGACTCCAAAGTTTATGCTTTGATTCTCCATACAACAAAGCTTCATGTAATTCTCTGAGTCAAGTTTGTATTAATAAATAAAAGTGTTTATCACGTGATTTCTAAGGCCCTTTCCAAATTAAATACAAGTATATTTAAGAAATCCGTGACTAACTTTTAACATTAACAACAAATTAACATCAAACACACACTTGAGAAGTGGACATGGAAACTGAGAGCTGATCTGTTTTTTCAACCTTGGAAAAGTTGACAGTTTTGCTGGATTTGAACCTGAGTGTAAAAAGTGAGCCTTGGTGTTGCTGGAGGGAAGATGGGTGAGGAGCATGGGCTAAATGGGTGATGGGCATTAAGAAGGGTACTTGTGGGGATGAGCACTGGGTGTTATATGTAAGTGATGAATCACTGGGTTCTGCTCCTAAAACCAATACTTTGCATTGTGTTAACTAACATGAATTTAAATAAATTAATTTAAAAAAAGAAAAATTTAAATAAATGAGCCTCAGGTCTTTCCTTCTACAGATCTATATACTCTCTTATCTGAAGTTCTAATATCCAAACAACTCTGAAAACCAAAACTTCTTAAACTTAGTTGGCTGCAACATCTGGCCTGACTTGAACTTACTTGGCTGCGTATACTAACCTGAATGGTGAAACCATTTCCAGTCTTTATTTATCACACTTGTGAATATTCATTTGCCTTCCTGCCAAAATATTAGTGTATTTGGCCATGAGGTGCTACAGTCACTCCTTGGGGTAATAGGGGCTAGAATGTTAACACATTATACAATTTATACAACGTTACCTGCCTATAAATCTAAAATAACCTGAATTATAAAGCATGTCTGCTCAAGACATTTTGAATTAAGGGATCCTGGATTTGCTCATGCTCTAATGATTAAATCTGCAGTCATTGGAGGAAGAGAGAATTAGGACAAACTTTAGGTTCTAAGAGTTCTGATTTCAAGATGTTAATGCATTTACTCTAGAATTGGGTTTTCTTATTTCTGAAAAGGTGGCCCAGAGATTACAAAATAATTCAGACAGAAATACTACTAACAAGGATGGTGTGCCTTTCATGATAGAGTCTTGCATTTTCGAAGGCAGAAATACAAGATAGAGTCCTAGCAGTGACACGTTCATTTTAGCAACTGTTAAAACAGTAAAACTAAAGTAACCACAAACCATTCAATACATACCCAGCTAGGCTTTGACATATCTACATTCTGTTTCTAACTTTTACTTGTATTTTACCCATCCTTGTCCTACTCTGAGAGCAATCAGAGCCTTTCAAGGTAGCATAAGAAGAGAGACAAACAAACAAACAAACAAACAGTTTGCACCTATATACTATCTCCTGGTTTTAAATTGTGTTTTTACTGACATTATCTTGTTCAGTATACACATAAGACAAGTGCAGAAGGATGCAAAGGGGTTACTATGGTTCCATTTAACAGATGGAAAAATTTACGGTCTAGAGATTAAATAACTGATCATTGCCACACAGCTCGTTAGTGACAACTGAGGGACTAGACTCTAGAATCTAGATTCTTAGCTGAGTGAATTTTCCACTATATGACAGTGACTCTGCAAAGTAACTGTCATCATTTGACTAGGGCTACCCCTAGGATATTTTCTTTTTAAATAGGTGTTATATAAAAACCAGGCCCAGTATTCCACAAATATCATGTCAACAAGTAAGAAAAAAATTATATAAAATGATAGTGCAGTATGACTCACAAGATTTCTTGATTGCTTTCCAAAATGTTTTTCCTTGTCTATTCAAGACACAGGACAAAGTTCCTAAAATGGCACTGTTAAAACTCCTCTATATCTTCTTTGAGAATCTGGAGACTGGCCAAGCATTCATTTTGATACTGCTGGAACTAATGCTGTACTTTATAAAGTGGGTCACAGCATGCTCCTGAGATGCCTTAAAGATGTT
Organism: Panthera tigris; assembly: GCF_018350195.1. Taxonomy (NCBI): domain Eukaryota; kingdom Metazoa; phylum Chordata; class Mammalia; order Carnivora; family Felidae; genus Panthera; species Panthera tigris. The sequence continues at coordinate 69,723,347 of NC_056663.1, forward strand.
GTGGGCTTTGACTCGAGGGAGTAGAACTGGTTTTTGTACACTGGCTGACTTCAGTGGTCCCTTGCCAAACTTTACATGGGGATTCACAAGACAGTAAGCATGCTAAGTAATTGTGTATCTATGCTTCAGGGTCCCTAATATTTAACTCCTTTTTAATTTTCCCTTATAAATGATAAGTATCCTTTCTTCCTTTTTACTGACAATACAGAAATGCAGGAATGTTGGTATATTTTTGACTAGACAAAGCTTTGACTGAATTACATCCTCTCCAAATTTATATGTTGAAGCCACAATCCCTGATCTGATGGTATTTGAAGATAAGATGTTTAGGTGGTGAATTAGGTTTCAATGGACTAGTGAGGATGGGGCCTTTGTGATGGGATTAGTGTTCTTATAAAAAGAGACACCAGGGAGTTTGCTATTCCTCTCTCTCGGCACCATGTGGGACATAGCAAAAAGGTAGTCTTCTGTGTAGTCCAGGAAGAGGGTTGTTTACCAGATATTGATGATACTAGTACCCTAAATTTGGACTTCCCAGCCTCCAGAACCATGAGAAAATAAATTTCTGTTGTTTAAGTCATACACTTTATGCTATTGTGTTATGTCAGCTGGAGCTGACTAAGACAGGATAGTTTTGACACTATAACTGCCATCTCACTGGACGCATTGACAATAATGCCTCTATACTCTTTGAAATTGGAAATATGTTAGAATAAAGCATTTGTTAAGTACTTCTCTCTTTAGTAGTATGTATTTCCGGGACATGATAAGAAAATAACATGTGGTGGGTTGAAAATGAACGTGTTGCTAACTTGGATATACAAGAGATTTAACTGAGAATTGTCTTCTTAGTATTGAGCTAGGGCAGAACTATTTAAAGTTTTCTACAGAAAAATATTTTGGATTCTTCCCAATTGTGTGGTCACTTTTTGGATAAATATTCAGTCAGTTAAAAATCAAGCTCCCTCTCCAGTTGTTTCCCTTCTCCAGTACTTTCTAAGATGACATCTGGATTAGGGTAACTCATTGCATCCTCACTGGTATTGAGTAGGGATCCTTAAATCTACTTTTAAGCAGGCAGATGCCTTTCATTTTGTCTTATCATTAAGCAGGTGGATGCCCTTCATTTTGTCTTATCATTAAGCAGGCAGATGCCTTTCATTTTGTCTTATCATTAGGCAGGTGGATGCCCTTCATTTTGTCTTATCACTAGGCATCTCCTGTACATTGGCTGTCAATGCCATGGTTGGTGGACTTGTGCATCCACTTTCAATATGGTCAGGTCAGTTGGAGACTCCTTGCCAACTTGGTCTCAATTCAGTTTTTCCTGAGACTACCACACCCATCCGTGGTCCATGCACCACCTTCACACAACAATTCCATTGCACACATCTGGCTCTCAGTCTCACAGAGGCCTCCTGGAGGGAACAAAATCAAACCTGCTTTCATTCTGTTCAATGTGACAGGGTACTGATTGAACCCTTGAAAAAATGTAATGAGGAAGAGATGATTTGAAATGGTCTGGCTATGGAATATTTAAACAATAGTTTGGTGGTAACCTCAAACAGTTTTCATGGGGTGAAACACATGATGGGAATGTTAATGCAATGCAGTGTTCAATGAACACGTAAAATTTAGGATCTTCTGTATGGATGCATATTTGCTAGACATTGATGCCTATTTTTCCTTCTACCAAATGAATGTTGGGTAAAATAAATACCAAAAATAAAATATCATCAGAAACATGTTTTGGTACCCTCTTGTCCACTGTGTTTAATAAGCCCTAAGTAATTCTGAAGAAGCTAAAGTAATCCTTGCCTTTATGACATCATAAATTGAAATCTTTCATTTTTGAGTCACATTGTTCCACTGGATCTGCTTTACTCTTACATCATGAATAAAACTTGTCTAAAGTCTTATGGTAATCCTAGATACGTTTTCTCTAAATATGAAAATAACAATAATGACTGCAGTGATGTGTAGATTTGTTAATATGAGGCCAGTGTCTCTAGCTGTGCTCATGTTCTGATTTTCTTCATTTCCTTTCCTTGTTTTCCAGGAAACAATATGCTGCCTATATAGACACTTAACTTCAAGTTCCCTAACTCAATAATATGTTGAGAGTGATCTTCATTTTCTTTTTGTTTGATTTTCATCAATGTTATACCTGTTATACTATCCATTTGCAAAAACTGCAACAAAAAAAAAAGCTTTGTCTGAACAAGATACTACTGGAGCTGGAACAAATCCTGAGTTTGTTCAGTTGATCTTTGGAGACGAGGAAACTAAAACTCTGAGATATTAAACGAATGATTCATCTAGAAGCAACAGGATAAGAACTAGGTTTCTTAACTCATGTTCCAATTACTGTTGCTTTATAATCTTAAAATCACTTTTAAATGTAAACTTACAGATAATAATAAATACTTTTTATAATGATATTCTCATGGTTTTAGATTTGAAAATTACATTTTTAAAGGCACCTGGGTGGCTCAGACGGTTAAGCGTCTGACTTTGGCTCGGATCATGATCTCACGGTTCATCAGTTCAAGTTCCAAGTCAGGTTCTGCACTGACAGTGCAGAGCCTGCTTGGGATTCTCCCTCTCCTTCTCCCTCTGCCCCTCCCCCACTCATTCTCACTCTCTCTCTCTCTCTCTCTCTCAAAATAAATAAATGTACTTTAAAAATTACTTTTGTTATAATTCATTCATTCATTATGTATTAAATGTTATATGTCAGATGCTGTGCTGAGTTCTTGTAGATTAACTCGTTTACTTCTCAGAACAACCCAATAATAGTTTCATTGTTATTATTTCTACCTGATAGGGAATCAGAAGCACAGACAGATAAAGGGACATGTCTAAAGTTACAACACTGAGGAATGACCAAGCAGAATTCGAACTCAGACTACTGTTTCCAAAGCATGTTGATGTTCATAGTAGAGGTTCATTTGTTTGTTTTGCTCCTGGGAACTCCGTAATTTACCCTGTTCCTTTCCTACCCTGCTTATTAAATAAACTTAGAACCATAATTGTGATTCACCTTTACCAAATTAAACTATTTTCTGGATTTATTTTTTCATACTGACTCCAAAATGTTGTCCTGCTTGTGTCTCCAATTGTCCCGTTATCACCATTCTCTTGTTTTACTATATTTTATCTTGTATATATCTTTTCAAGTCACTTTATAAAATTTTTATGTAACAGAACAGGGTACAGATAAATAAAAAAAAATTCAAGAAACAAACTAGTCAAACTCAAGTTATTATACCAGAAAACTAGAATATTATAGGCTAATTATTCATGAATGTGGGGCTAACTGTGAGCACTCCAGTTGCAAATGTAGAAAAAGCCCGGTAAACCCAATCACAAAGTTCTAGATGGGAAGTATAAATGAAGCTATTGCAAAGAGGAACAGAGCAGTCCAAGGTCATTCGTAGAGGTTGACTCTAGCAGGTATGAACTCTCTTACAACAACATGAATTAGATACTGCTTTTTGATGGCTTCTCTAGGTTTTGTTTGTTTTGTTTTGTTTTGTTTTGTTTGATACAAGAACTCTATATCAGAAACCCGAATGAAAAACAATGGTTAACTCAGGTAAAAATAATAATTGAAATTTCTCATTTTGTACAGAACGAATATGTCAAATAAACATTGTAGCTTCCTGTCATTTGATATCTCTTGTGGATACTGTCTCAATTTTTGCTCTTAATAGTTCGAGGCCACTGGCAAATATCTATCTATCTATCTATATCTATATCTATATCTATATCTATATCTATATCTATCTATATCTGGAATAGCAGATTAAATTATTTCATGGGTATCACCAAACCAGTACAATAGTACTGTTTTATTATAAAGAGATCTGTTTTATTATAAAGAAATAGCTCATATTTAATGCCACCTGTAGATGTTTAAGGAGGAACTAACTTTCTAATATTTTATTTATCAAAATACTAAAAATGAATTTTTATAAACTGCATTCTGTTGCATTTTTTTCTTGCTAAGAATCTGTCTAAAATAAGATGAATAAGAAAGTCCTCATAGTGAAATTAGCCTCTTTAGATTCATTCCCATTACGAGATTTCCAAAGGTAATTTTAATCTTCATTTGAGCAATTAATATATTTTTAGAACTTCTGGGTGAATCTGGAAATTCAGCAGTACTCATTACACCAAAATATTTGGTTGGTGTTTGCTTTTTAAATTGTCTAAACCTAAAAGCAAATTTATCCCTTACAATCCCAGGTTTTTGTGTAGAAACGGAAATTGTTTTAGCCCAAATTTGATGAACAATTACTTATAAGGGAAGATCTAACTCTATCTTTGAAAACAAGTACTGTTCAGTTTGAATAATGTTATGTTAATTGAATTAAAATTGATTGAGTCTGACAACATTATATATTTGCTAGTACTTCAATTTTAGCCAGGAGAAGAACGAATATCCCTTAGTATTCAAATGCCACCTTCATGTTTAAATTCATTGCTGTGCTGTGGAAAGAGAAACAACAGAAGCAGCTGTCTGCTCCATCCTCATTTAGCCAGGATTTCAGCAACTCCCAGAATAGGCAGGATTAGATACAGTCAAACACAGTTGCCCAATTCTGTGCTGCAGATTTGTTTTTAATATTCCGCTTTAGAATAGTAAAATGTTGAAATATGTAAGATATGCAAACATTTCCATTTGCAAGTCACAATGAAAATACAGAAGATAAACAGGTTCTACTTAGTGTTGTAGATTTCCTAGCTGAACACAACTCGTTTACTAAAGATATTATCTTTATTAATAACTGAATCAGAATTTATTAACCAAAACAAGTTTCCAAGCATAGTACTTAGAGTACTCACTTTTAATCAGTGAAAAAATTGTGCTAACCTTTTTACCTTTACTAATTGGACATTGTGCCTTCTTTTTTAGAGTAAGCCAACAGACCACAGTTGTCTTCCAGGCATTGAGTCCAAATCAATTATGCAGTTAAACTATTAGCATTGCTAGCCATTGAGTATGCTTAAAAGTATTACATTAGAAATATTCTGACAGTCATAACTTCAGGGCAATTTGGGAACTATTTTCAGCTCAGATCCAAGCTGAAAATTAGCTTTCTTACCAAAATGTTAAATTTTAGAAAACTCTTCTGACCATCAGAAAGGGAAAGACAGCACAAAGGGAAAACAGACAGCAGAAAGACATAGAAGGAAAGACAGAAAAGAGCCATATAAAAAAAAAAAAAAGAGGTTGCGTTGGCCTCAAATACTATTGCCCAACAGAAATATTATTCACAAATGTTATGACACAGAGAGCATATTTTTTTCTTGACATTTGCCACCATTTTTTATTTACTCATTTTAAAAGGGACACAAAACAATATTAAAAGCACCTTAAAATATCTAATCTGGAATCATAACAGTAGAAATATGTAAACTATGTCTTAAGAGGTCTTACTGAGTGCAGCTTGGAGGGTCTGAATAACCTATGTACTTTTTAAAACTTTTTGCACAGGCTTAGCCTGATTATAGTAAGGGGATGAGGGAGGGTATATGCAATTTTTCTTTTTCTATCAGTTTATTGAGTAATTATTCCCCCTGCATACACAGACAGGCTAAATTTGTCTTTACATCAAAACTGCATCTAGGAGAAACATGGTCTCTGCAATGAGCAGTGTAGAAATTAGAGTAACTAGATAATCCTTTGCAATGGCTACTCATTTCCAGAAACAGCCTCAGGTGGGAGCAACGGGTAAGAGGGCTATGAATATTCTCCTGGACTCAAAGGCAAGGAACACATACATGCAAAGGAAATTTTTCTCTTTTGCTAATTAGTTTCAAATCTCTAGGGCATTACAGGTAGCCATGTGACAAATGAATGACAGTAAACGGAAAATGTTGGGGAGTTTAGTAGAGTACAGCGTCAGCTATTATTAATCTGATGAACTTTTCACTTGTAACCTTTGAAAGTGTATTACCATAAAGTGAAGCATGGAAAAAAATTTCCTGTAGGAGACATTTTTAGGATTTTCAAGTGTACAAAGATGGGCAAAATTAATAATTTGAAACTCTATTAAATGTTAAGAGTTGGTTAAGAGTTAATTTATGGTTAAGACTTTTTAGTGAATTATATTACAGTTAGATTGACGTTCATCATCACTTTTAAAAAGAGATGAGTGCTCCTGAAAGGTTTTTTAAATTATATTTAAAAAAATATGTTGTTATATTAAGGAACTTTATAGAAATTACTTTTGTAGGGTATTTGTAACTCCTGTTAATTTAGTTTCTTTTCAACTTCTAAGACTTACATTAGATTTGCTTATGTAAGGCTAACATTTGTAAAGAAAAAAATATATTTTAACTATACTATACACGATATCTGTGGAAGAATAAAACTAGTTCAAAAATTCCTGGGAGATTTCTGCTTCTGGACACGATGAAGTAATTGGGACATGATGCCATTCTCCCATGAACATCTACAAAACCAAGCATAATAGATGGCGCATCCATGACCAAATATGAGACAAAAGGGAGCAAGAACTACGGCTCCTAAGATATGGGAAACAAACGTGATGAGTCCTATAATTGTCCCAGCTTTCTGACTGGAGGCACTCTCTAGACCATAGTGCAGAAAGGAAAACCAAAACCAACTATAACAGTAGTACTGAGTAAGGGACTGAGGGCAGATCTTGGGGAGGCTGAGGTGGCTGTAATTTAGAGAATATAGTATCAGATAAAAGAGAGCCATGCCTAAACAGAGTTTCCAAAATCTGCAAAAGTGTCCCCTTGAGCCTGTTGTTACACACTAAGCAAAACTTGTGTTAGGATTAACTCATGAGGTCAGGCAGTGCTCAGGAACCTGTAAACTAAACAATTCCCAGAGGAATTGAACTGAATTCAACACCTGAATTCAACACCAGAGGTATTGAAGTGTGACCACCCAGACTTCAGTCTTCATTGAACATTGGGAACATTCTGGATATAGTAACAAGTTACACCTTAGCAGCCGGGATGTATTAGAATTCTAAGATACTCCCATGATCCACACTTCCTGGGATTCATGATCTTTTCCTCTTAAGTGTGAACAGCACATAGTGGGTTATCTACAGTTAATAGAATACAGCAAAAAAACAAAAATGATGATATTTTACTTCTGAGATTAAATTAGAAAATAATAGTGGCTTAAATCTTACTTGCCTTCTCTCTTGCTTTCATTTTGGTTTACTCTAATGGAAGCTGGCTGCCACTGTGAACTGTGTCATGGATAGGACCATGTGGCAAGGAACTAAGGGAGAGCTCCAGCCAACAAGTCATGAGCAACTAAATCTTGTGAACACCCACTTGAGTGAGCTGGGAAAAGGATTCTCCCACAGCCAAACTTTGAGATGACTGCAGCCTTGGTTGACACCTTAATTATAGCCTTATGAGAGACAGTGAGCCAGAGGAACTTGTGCTGCGATCCCTGTCCAACTGACACTGTAAGGAAATGAAGGTGTATTTCTTAAAGCTTTAATGCTTTGGGACAATTCGTTATGTAACAGTAGATAACTACCTGGAAGTGAGAAGCTACCATGATAAATACCTAAATGTAGATAATTAATACAAGGGATAAATGAGCCTTAGAGGAAAAGCTACTATAGCCCTCTGAGCAGAGCTTAGAACAAAACCTTTAAAGGATCAAACTGATTAGCAATAACTTAAACATCAGCAAATTAAAGTCCAACTTTCCTTAAAGGAAGGCAAAAAAACAAAACAAAACTGGCATTCAGCCATGTAAAATTCACAATATCCAACTTCCAATCAGGAATTGCTAACTATGTGAAAACACAGGAAAATGTGATCCATAAAAGGGAGAAATATCAGTGAACACACCCTAAACTGACATCAATCATAGAATTAATAGAGAGGACTTAAAACAACTAAGAAAAACATATTCAAGTATTTAAAGGAAAATATGAACATCATGATGACAGAAATTAGGGACATATATGAACGGACCAAATGTAATATCTAGAGCTTTGTATCTCTCATACACTACATGAGAATAGAAATTAGATAGTTTCAACAGCAGGCATGGAACTGCAGAAGAAAAGATTTGCGAACTTGAAGACATGGAAATAAAACTTCTCTAACATGATGCCCCCACATACCCAGGGAAAAATATAAAAAGACTAAAAACATATAAATAGTGCCTTTGGGACCTGTTATACTAAATCATGATCTCATATGTCAGTGATACAAAATGGTCTAATAAATGTGAAATTAGAGTTCCAGGAAGAGTATTGGGAGGCAGATAAAAAATTAAAGAAGTAATGGCCAAAATGTTACCAAATTTGGTAAATACTAGATATATTCACTTCCTAGAAGTTCCGCAAGTCCTGATTAGGCTAACTATCAAGAAAAAAATACCTAGGCACATCATAATCAAATTGTTAAATACCCACAATAAATTAATATCTCTACACAAGTCAGAGCAAAAGTCAAATTATTTAGAGAGGAACAAAGATCACAGAAATAATGTGCTAACATCTTCAAAGTGCTAAGAGAAAAATATGCAGAATTCTATACCCAACAAAAATGTACTTCAGAAAGTAAAGCAAAATGAACCTTTTTAAAAAAAAAATTTAATGATTTATTTATTTTTGAGAGAGAGAGAGAGAGAGAACAAGTGGGGGAGGGGCAGAGAGGGAGGGAGACAGGGAGACACAGAATCTGAAGCAGGCTCCAGGCTCTGAGCTGTCAGCACAGAGTCTGACACAAGGCTCAAACTCATGAGCTATGAGATCATGACCTGAGCCAAATTTGGATGCTTAACAGACTGAGCCACACAGGCACTCCCAAAATGAAGATTTTTTAAATAAACAAAAACAGAGAATTTATCACCAGCAGTACAGAAAATATTTAAGAGAATTCTTCAGGTGAAAGGACAATGATGTAAAATGGAAACTTGGATTTACTGAAAATAATAATGTTAGAAATAGTAAACATATGAATAAATACAAAATACTTTTCTTATTTTAAATATCTATTTTAAAACAAAAGCAATAAAAAACGTGTTGTGGAGTTTGTCATATGTATATAGCATATGTTATAAATCACATGTATGAAAACTAAAGTAGAAGGAATGAGAAGAGATAATTATAATTTTTGTAACGTTTTATGTGAAGTACTATAACATTATCTGAAGGCAAAATGCAATCAGTTAAAGACACATGTGAAAATCCTACAAAATCAGCTAAAAATAAAACAAAAAGCCATTGCTATAAAGCAATAGAAAAAAATAAAAGGAATATAAAAAAAATGAGATGAGAAGAGGAAAAATAGCAGAGGTACAAATACAAAACAAATAACACAGTCATAGCTTTTAACTGAATGAGATCTATAATTAGTTTAAGGAAAGTAATATAAAGGCTCCATGTAAAAGGGAGAGGATATCAGACGATAAAATAACAAGACCTAATCATATAGTTCCTATAAAAAGTGCATTTCAAATGTCAAGACACTGTTAAGTTTTATAATAAATACACAATAAATATAAATATGTATCTTTACATCATATTCCCCTAATAATAAGAAAGGTGACATACCTATATTGATACTAGAGAAAGTAAACTTTAGGATAGGGAATTATACATGGAAGAAAGAATATTTCAAGTGATAAAGTGGAAATTAAAGTATTACAACCCTAAACATGTATACTTCCAAAAAGAGAATTTCAAAATGCACAAAGCAGAAACTGACTGAACTGAAGAAGAAAATTTTAAAAACCTACAATTTTACGTGGAAGCTACAATTTTTCTTCAGTAATTGATAAAGAAGACTTAATCATCAGTATTAATCAATGTAAGTTAATTGATATTGTGGAATTTTCCATTCAGAAACAGAACAAACATTCTTCTCAATAGCATATGAACCATTCACCAAGATGGATACTATGCTGGGGTATAAGACATGTCTTAATAAAACAAAGAACTATAATTATAAAAATTATATCTGCATGTAATAGAATCAAAGTCTTAATTGACTGCAAAAATCTATCTACAAAATGTCCTCAAACATGGACATTAATCAATACACTTGTAAGTAACCTTGAGTCAAGGGAGAGTCGCAAAGGTATTAGAAATACCCCAATTTGAATAAAAATAAAAACATAACGTCAAAATTTGTGAGATAGGGCTAAAATAATGCTTGGAGGGAAATATAAGACTTTAAATCTTTATATCAGAAAAAAAAGAAAGATCTAAAATAATCTATATTAACACCTAAAGAATTGAGGAAAAGAAATAAATTAAATTCAAAGTTAATAGAAGGAAGAAAATAAAAATGATAATAAAAATAAGTGTGGAAATCAATGAACTAGAAGACACATAATTAATAGAGAAAAATAATAAAACCAAAGAATTTTTTCAAAGGTCAAAAAATGATAAATTTCTGGCTGGACTATGAGAAAGCAACAAAGTAAAGACACTAATTATCAATATCAAGAATGAAGGAGGGAGCTCTAGATTTTACAGATATTAGTAAGACAGTAAGGTAATGTTATGAGCAACTCTGTGCCAATAAATATGACAAGTATATAAAATATTTAAATTATTAGAAAGGTGTAAATTACCCAAATGGGTCAATCTCTAAATGATTTATCAATATAATAATATTCTGTATTCTGTTCCATCATGGAAAAATAATGAAAAGTTAAAATACTTTTTGGCATTAATATCTATGGTTAATTTCCATACCCCTGTGTTAATATTCTTAGATTGTATTTACTAACTTTCTAGAAAGAATAATGTCTATGCTATTATATATATAATAGCATATATGTCTATGCTATATATAGCATAATATAATATGTCTATGCTATAATGATTAATGCTCAACATCATCATTTATTAGGAATATAAAATACAACCATTATAGGATACCAGTACATAGTCAGTAAAGAAAAACACTGACAATACCATTTGTTGGAGAGAACATGAAGCAACTTCTTCAACTCTCATGCAACGCTGGTGGAAGAGAACATGGTAAAACTACCGTGGAAAACAATTTGGCAACATACGTGTAGCATACAACCTAACCATTGCACTCTTAGGTCTATATTCAAGTGAAATTATAGCATATGTTTACATATATGTTCCAGCCCAGAACTGGATGGCAACAGGTGAATATTTAATGAATATTTAACTATTTTATTCATATTAACCTCCAAAATAAAAACAAGCCAAATATCCATCAATAAATGAATGGGTAAACAAATTCAATGGATAAACAAAATTGTGATGCATGAAATGAAATACTACTCATAAATAAAAAAATAACTACTGATAAACACAACATGCATAATTTTTAAAAATGTTATGTGGAGAGAAATGAAGTTGACATGAAAGAGTATACGTAGTGTATAAGTACATTTATATGAAATTCTTTTTTTTTTAATTTTATTTATTCTGAAAGCAGGGGAGGGCCAGAGAGACAGGGAGAGAGAGAATCCCAGGAAAGTTCCATGCTGTCAGTGGAGTCTCATGTGGGGCTTGATCCCACGAACCATGAGATCATGACTTGCGCTAGGTCAAGAGTCAGACGTTTAACTGAGCTACCCAGGCGCCCTCATTTATATGAAATTCTATAACATGGAAAATTAATCTCTAGTGACAGAAAGAAGGTCATGCTAACCTTGAGTCAGGGTCATAGGGTGGGTATATTTACCACCAAAGAGTATAAGGGAGGGAAGTGTTCTGCATCTTGATTGTGGTGTATCCAGTGTCAAAACCCATCAGTCTGTAGACTTAAAATGAATATGTTTTATTCTGTATAAAGTAGTCCTCAACAGAATTAAGTGACAAAAATATAAAAGGAAAAAGAAACAAATCACTGGAAGTTTTTCTCAGTATTCAAATGTTCTAATATATATGAAAAAACAAGATATCAAGTTTAAGATTAATGAGTATGAAATCTACATTCTAAAGACAAGATCATTAAAACCTAAATCTATTTGAGTTTACACTATAACTTATGTAAGGATCAGTGTATATTTCCTTGACCTTAGTCAAACACCATATAATAAAATTTTAGTAAACATGACTTTGTCTTCTGTCCCAAATGAAGTCAGGGACAAAGGAAATAAAGGGGAAAGAGGTGAAATGAGTGAAATGAAGAAATATATAAAGCTGTGTTATACAATTATAGTGTTACCATAGATTATATACTGCTCAAAAACCCCTGAATCCTGTGGAGATAAGAAAAGAGATCATTGCTTGGGTCAGTGGCCTAAAGTAAAATATTGATTTTCAAATTATTCTATGTTACCTGGGACCCATACTTGAAAATGCCTATATTTGTCTCATATATGCCTTTGGGGTAGAGTCTCCAAAGACAGAACAGTTTACTCAGAGGAAGAAGTCACATGTAGACGCTTAGCCTTATGGAGCTATTTGGGGTACCCATGTGGGATACACACATGGTAGGGATACGGAAGTGATATGCTGAGATTTGAAAATAAATATCAAAACTTTATATCTACTTGATCTAAAATTTTCAAGTAAGATTTTTAATAATTAATATGTGGATGGAAAATTTTATTTTCCAAATATGAATGGTTTTAGGTAGGTCACTACAGTAATCACTACTTCCTGGATTATATCTTCCCGCTTCTCGTATTTTCTTTATCTGTCTAGGCCCTTCGAGTATTTGACTTTCACTGTGAGGACACAGGCAATGATTCTGCCATTGTATTCTGAGGGAAACTTGAATTTTTCTAGCCTTACAAAGAAGGAAAGGATTTTTTTTCCCACAAACAAAGATTTCTCTTAATAGAGCACTCACTCAAAAACCAAACATAGCAGTTCGAGCCAGGACTGGTAAGTGGAGGGAGCTGAGTGCACACAAACTCATGGGGGTAATTTGTTTAGTGGAAGCATCTCCTATGTGATTTTTAAGGTCAATAAAGGAGATTCTTACCATTGGGCTTTAACTCTCTTAAGTAGCTTCTGTAGCTTCCCAGAGAGGAAGTCTAGCTTTCTGCTCCTGCTGACAAGGAATGCCTGGCACATGAACTACTGCACAAGTTCAGAAGAACAAAATCATTCTCTAGAAATATAATTTTTTTTCAGAAAGTGGGGCAAATCCAGAAGATATATTTTTAAATGACAGTGAATTATTAGATTATAATATATACAAATATGTCAAAATTCCATTTGCTACTTCAGTTTATTTTGAATTGCAATCAATATTCTTAAGTGTATCAGCACCCTGACTTTGGAGTTTCTAGAAAGAAATGATTTAGTAGAATCAGAAAGCACATTTCTGTGTTCAATAGCTGTTTACTTAAATGCACACTGCAGTTTTCAGAAGTGGTTTTCCCTCATTGCCTGTATTTGCATAATGTTTACTGCCAGGAAGGTTATTTAAGAGCAGTGAAATTCCAAGTTTGAAGTGTGCTCTTTAATCAAAACACTGGTTACTGCATCTGGAATCATTTGATTATTTAGAGAAGTCTAATATGGTGCATGATCTCTGTAACTTTTCACCAATGTTGTTTCTAAAAAATGAAGAAAACAGGTTTTAGAATAATGCTACTTTTAATTTGTAGTGTATATGCATTCTCAGACCATCGCTTATCTGATTCAAAGATGGTTATATAATTGGAATCTGTTTTTCTGCAGAAGGATGTTGTCATCTTGTCAAGCAGAGGAAGTAAGAGATTTGGAGCCGTGAATAAGAGACATTTTATTCTTGGCTCTACATTCACTCTTTGGAAAATCTTAGGCAAATATATCATTTCCTTTTCCATCTATAATCTAAAATGCAAATAGAGCAATAATATTGTTCATCAGACACGAAAGAGATTTATCTCGCATTAGTTTATTTCTCTGAAAATGAAAACACCATGCAGGGTTTTAAATAGACCCCTGTGATTTTTAATCTGTCTATTCTTACACATACAGAGAATTCAACTATTGTCTCCTTTTTAAATATTTTCATTCATTTTTATTTGTAAAAATACAGAATCTTACATTATATTGTGTTGACAATAAAATTCTAAAATTAGAATTATGTACATTTCCTTAAAGATACATCATCAAGTTTGTTTCCTGAATCTGGGGAATGGAGAAATCCACTTAACAATTCTCACAATTGTTCATCAAACTCTCTTCTCTCTGGAAGGGAATGGAGCCTCTATTTGTAATGCAGAATTCCAACTGGCACCAACGACTGCAGAGTCTGTCAAAAAGGAAGCTGATTGACCATATTTTAAGAAGAATTTTTCCTTTTTACAAATGATGAAAAGATTAGTGATTATAATTAACAATTTTAACCTTTGTTTTTATTTTCAGAATCCTCAGGTCTATACCTGGTAAATTTCCTTTAATATTCCTGTTGAGTGGCCTTCATAAAATGTTTCAGGAGATACCACAGTTATGTTCTATGTGACTTTTGTTCTGTATCTGTTTACTTTGTTCCTAATGGACCCAGAAGATAAAAATTTATCATCTATATGATTTCTTACTTCCAAAGCTAAGAACTCTTTTTGAATTCAAAATCCGTAAACATACGCCCACCCACACAAACACACACATACGCATACATAGTATCTCTCATAAGGGAATTATATTCCTGGGCTACCAAGGCACCCCAAATTTCAACTTGCCCAATAACGTCCTTATTTTTCATCTAAATCAATCAGTGAATATTTATTCTATGCACATACATATTCAAGATTTTAAGTTAGGTTTATATTTTCTATAAGATATAATCTCAAAGTCATAAGTAAATAGTCTGGAGTGGAAGAATTTTCAGAGATATCTATGCAAATTATAATAAATCGCTTTTTTTAAAGACACCATCAGAAATTCTACTTTGTAATGAATACAAATACAGTATAAATATAACCTTTACTTATATTTTATAATAAGTAAAGTACTTACATATTATGATAAGTAGTAAGTAGATATTTTCCAACTTCTCTTTGCTTTACAAATAAAAGATAATTGCTACATTTGTTCCTGCAGTCACTATTAACAATTTTTTGACTCAAATATTACCATTAACTATATTTAGAATTGACACCTCTATTTTCAATTAAAGTTTTAACTAACGTTTTATTAACAAATATGAGATTTTTTTAAAATTTCCAAGCTTGTCCTCGAAGGATAGAAAGGCTTTTGATAAGCAGGAAGGGAGAAAAGATTCTGACTTAAAAAACAAACAAACAAATAAAAGCTCTATTTTCATTTTAAGCTCTATTACTTTCTCTAAAATTGGCCTCTTTGTAACTATATATACACATATACACACAGCAGCAGTTACTGACAAGTACAGCTATTATTCAAATACCTGACACATACATATGCATATCCTTTCTTCCCTTCTGCCAAAGCCCAGTTGTGAAGTCCAGTTCTTTGGTCCAAACTCTGTTTCATTCTTAAGAGTGATTTCTCTAACTTTTTTTTTTCTTCCCCTCCCCCATGATCTTCTGTTAAGTTTCTCAGGATCCACATAAGAGTGAAAACATATATCTGTCTTTCTATGTATGGCTTATTTCACTTAGCATCACACTCTCCAGTTCCATCCACATTGCTACAAGAGGCCATATTTCATTCTTTCTCATTGCCACGTAGTATTCTATTGTGCATATAAACCACAATTTCTTTATCCATTCATCAGTTGATGGACATTTAGGCTGTTTCCATAATTTGGCTATTGTTGAAAGTGCTGCTATAAACATTGGGGTACAAGTGCCCCTAGGCATCAGCACTCCTGTATCCCTTGGGTAAATTCCTAGCAGTGCTATTGCTGGGTCATAGGGTAGATCTATTTTTAATTTTTTGAGGAACCTCCACACTGTTTAGAGAGAGGGAGCCAAACCATAAAAGACTCTTAAAAACTGAGAACAATCTGAGGGTTGATGGGGGGTGGGAGGGAGGGGAGGGTGGGTGATGGGTATTGAGGAGGGCACCTGTTGGGATGAGCACCGGGTGTTGTATGGAACCCAGTTTGACAATAAATTTTATATTAAAAAAAAAGAGTGATTTCTCTCTTATGACACATATCTTATGCCATGAAAATTTGATTCTGTCACATAGGACTTCCTAATCTCTCAGCTATTATCTATGGATATGTGAAACCACGATGAGAATAGAATTCACTGATTTTTGTCTTTGATTGTCTTTTTCTTGATTGTTTTAAAAATTAGTAAAAGTTTATCTTTCTGTTTTTATTAGTGATAAGGTGTTTTCATCAGTCCAGCTACAGTCTTCTTTGGCATATTTTAATGTTATAAATTAGAGTCAAGATTAATTTGACTCTGAAATATATTTTAACTTTGACTTATTACCATAATTTACTAAACAAATAATCTTTTCCAACACTTACTGGTCAGTAGTATTAGCTGAGAACATTTTAAAACTACTGATGCCTTGGCCCCCATTTTTCCTGGAGTTGGCATAGACATTTTTTAAGTTTGCCAGGTGCCCCCAATATAAAGCCATAATGAAGGACCAGTGAAGTAATAAGCTCTATTGGTCAATATATGGTGGACAAGATACGAACCACTGAAATGCATTCATCTCCATTAATGTAATCATTTAATTTCAGTAAGTCCATAGAACATTTATTGGTCATCTCTCAAATTGGAATTACTGTGCTCTGTTCTAAAGAGACAAAGATAAACAAGGCATGGCTTCTAGCAACAAAGAATATTCTCCATGTTTCTGAAGAAATAATGTTTTCTGTTCCATTTCCATCCAAATACATACTCACATCCAACTTCATTTTTTGTATTTACTTCTGAATGAATTCCTTTTTTTAATATAATTATTGTCAAGTTTGCTAACATACAGTGTATAGAGTGTGCTCCTGGCTTCAGGAGTAGTTTCCTATGATGCATCGCTTACATACAATACCCAGTGCTCATTCCAACAAGTGCCCTCCTCAATGCCCATCAACCATTCTCCGTGTCCCTCAGCCCCGCCCCCATCAACCCTCATTTTGTTGTCTGTATTTAAGTGCCTTTTATGGCTTGCCTCCCTATTTGAAACTACTTTTCAAATATTTTTTTAACATTTATGTAATTTTGAGAGACAGAGTGTGAGTGGGGGAGGGGCAGAGAGAGAGAGGGAGACACAGAATCTGAAGCAGGCTTCAGGCTCTGAGTTGTCTGGAACTCATGGACTGCAAGATCATGACCTGAGCCAAAGTCAGATGCTTAACCAACTGAGCCACCCAGGCTCCCCAAAACTATTTTTTCCCATTCCCTTCCCCTATGGTCTTCCGTTAAGTTTCTCAAATTCCACATATGAGTGAAAACATATGATAATCTGTCTTTCTCTGACTGATTTATTTCATTTAGCATAATACTCTCCAGTTCCATCTACATTGTTGTAAATGGCAGGATTTAATTCTTTCTCATTGTCAAGTAGTATTCCATTGTATATATAAACCTCATCTTCTTTATCCATTCATCAGTTGATGGACATTTGAGCTCTTTCCATAATTTGGCTATTCTTGATAGTGTTGCTATAAACATTGAGATACATGTGTCCCTATGAATCAGCACTCCTTTACCCTTTGGATAAATTCTTTGTAGTGTTATTTCTGGGTAGTAGGGTAATTCTATTTTTTATTTTTTGAGGAACTTCCACGGTGTTTTCCAGAGTGGCTGCCCCAGTTTGCATTCCCACCAACAGTACAAGAGGGCTTCCTATTCTCCACATCCTCACCAACATCTGTTCTTTCCTGAATTGTTAATTTTAGACATTCTGACCAGTGAGGTGGTATCTCAATTTGGTTTTGATTTGTATTTCCCTGATGATGAGCGATGCTGAGCATTCTTTCATATGTCTGTTGGCCATCTGGATGTCTTCTTTGGAAAAGTGTCTATTCATGTCTTCTGCCCATTTCTTCACTGGATTATTTGTTTTTTGGGTGTTGAATTTGGCAAGTTCTTTATAGATTTTGGATACTAACTCTTTATCTGATATGTCATTTGCAAATATCTTCTCCCATTTCATCAGTTGCCTTTTAGTTTTGTTGATTGTTTCCTTTGCAGTGCAGAAGACTTTTATTTTGATGAGGTCCCAATAGTTCATTTTTGCTTTTATGTCCCTTGCCTCTGGAGACGTGTTGAGTAAGAAGTTATGGGGGCTAAAGTCAAAGAGGTTGTTGCCTGTTTTCTCCTCTAGGGTTTTGACGGTTTCCTGTCTCACATTTAGGTCTTTCATCCATTTTGAGTGTATTTTTGTGTATGGTGTAACAAAGTGGTCCAGTTTCATTCTTCTGTATGTTGCTGTCCAATTCTCCAAGCACCATTTGCTAAAGAAACTGTCATTTTTCCATTGGATACTCTTTCTTGCTTTGTCAAAGATTAGTTGGCCATATATTTCTGGGTCCAATTCTGGGTTCTTTATTCTATTCCATTGGTCTATGTGTCTGTTTTCGTGCCAATACCATACTGTCTTGATGATTACAGCTTTGTAGTAGAGGCTGAAGTCTGAGATTGTGATGCCTCTAGCTTGGGCTGTCATTTTCAACATTACTTTGGCTATTTGGGGTCTTTTGTGATTCCATACAAATTTTAGGATTATTTGTTTTAGCTCTTAGAACGCCAGACTTCTGCATGAATTCTAAGGGCAAGCAACATTATTTTAGATGATATGTAGAATTCTTAGATATGTTTATCATTCACCCCTTTTTTAAAATTTTAAACACAGAGAGAGAGTGTGTGAGTGTGGGAGAGTGCCAGAGGGAGGGAGAGACAGAATTTCAAGCAGGCTCCATCAGTACAGAGCTCTGTGAGGGGCTCAACCCCACAACCCTGGGATAATGATGTGAGCTGAAATCAAGAGTTGGATGCTCAACCAACTTGCCATCCAGGAGCTCCATCATTCACCATTTTAACAATACTATTTGCCTATTTAAACTATTTTATCGTTGATAAATACAGTTATACAGTTTGCAAGAATAAAACCCAGAAACTTTTGGACTCTGGCTTCATCTGTAGTGATTAGATGGAGCAAGCAACTATAATTGACAAAGATAATGTCAGAAATCATCTCTCCAACAGGTGAGTAACAATAGAGAGAGCTTAGGTTAGATTCTTTGCAAACTGCTTTCAACATTAACGTTCTGTGATTCTAAGAATGTAAATTATGTATGGTCTAGGCCTGTCTGTACAATGTGGTAATCACTAGCCCCATATAAATGTTTAAGTCAAGTAAAATTAAATATAATTTAAAAATCAGTTTCTCAGTTGTACTTGTAGATTTCAAGTGCTTATTAGGCACTGTAGCTAGTGACTGTATGATACTGGATTGTGCAGATTATAGAACATTTCAATCATTGCAAAAAGCTCTATTACACTGCACTGCTCTAGATATTTCTTTTAAAGCAGTAAGCAAAATGAATAGCAAAGCAAGAGAAAAGCTTATATGGAAGTCTCAATAATCTGCTATACATGATACCAAAAACAAGAAGGAGAATATGATCAAGACCAAGTCTTGACCCCCTTTTTAATTGCTATACTTTGTAATCCTTCTGATGGAATTTCCTAGAACACATTTACTATTTTATTACCTTTAACCATGAAGTAATCATTGAGAAATGTCAAAAGCTGCTAACATGAGGGAGGCACATATCTTTGTCAATTTACCTGCGTTATCTAGACCTTTCTGTTGATGATTTCAATTTTATTAAGAACATCCACCAAAAAATTGTTATTGGGGCCAAAAACGATGGCTGAGGAGGTGATAAAGTGTCTTGCTAGGTCTGACCCATCAAGAAGAGGCTACAGTAATCATTTAAAATCTATTTATATTGTGCCTGAAGTTTCCATTTAGCCTGTTGCAAGCATTTGATATATGGCTGCTGTAACCACAGAAGCAGTGCTCTTGTCTACAGAGCTGCTCACAGCCCGACAGTCAGGTCAGTGCCTGGGCGGTGGTAAATAACACTGATGAAGAATAGGCTGATGAAGAGTGAGCAATGACTGTTCAATTGGAAGATCAATAAGTCACTTCCCATATACATAAATGGTTGCAAATGAGAAATTCATGGTTGTTTATCATGTTTTTTAACAGATTGCAGCCAAAACAAAATCAATGGATACATGCTGAGCCAAAAGAGGCTGAATTTAAAAGAAGATGATGGTGACATCTTTCAAGAAGTCTTTCTAAATAAAGCACACATGCCCACCCTCAGGTCTATGGGTGGTTGATAATCTGTAGCAGAGGGTTTTGGCTTACCTATCCTTTATATTCAACCTCACTGTTGGGAAGCTGCTGACTATGGGTATAAAAATGTAAATGCAAAAGCAATTGATCATTTTTATCCCTAATTCCTGTGATTCTACCATCCCACTAAAAAGGCCAAAAGATTAAAAACTAGATGAATCACTCTTTAGTCTTTCCTCTACAATAAAAGCATCCAGGCGGCAGTGGGTGTAAGTACCATTTTAAAGGAAGGAGTGTGAGTGGGAGAGCAATATAATTTCACTGAAGATGAAAGAGTCTTTGGAACTGCACCTGTCAACAGAATCTGTTTTAAATGTGCTTGCAGACAAAGTTTAAATGGTTTAGCCAGTACCAAGAGAGGTGTTATTAACAGTAGATAATGGAAATAATCTCTGAAAAGTATTTGCTCTTCTACTTGATATGCACTTTGTGCAACATCCAACCAGAGCAGGCATTTTATATTTCTTATGCCCTCATAATTTAATTATGTTGTATGTTTACATAGTTTACGAAAGGACTTTATGATGTATTCAGAATGTTTTGCAGGGAAGGAGATTTTCATTTGTTCCAGTTTATTTGCAGTAAAGAAAAAAATTTACATTACAAATAAATTTCTCTACATAGAACAAGAAAATAGAGGCACAGACTGAATAATGTATTAGTCAAGCTAGGCTCAGTTCTGCTATAACAAAAACTGACCTGTAGGTCTCATTGACACAGGACAGTGATGCTCAGTTTCATATTTATCACTGTCCAGCACCTTGTTCAGAGTCACCATCACCTGAGACCTAGACTGTAGGATCAGTGCAACTGGGGACACTGCCAAGCTCAAGGGAAACGGGAAATAACAAGGTGGAAAACCATGTGATGGTTTGTAAATCTTCTGTTTGGAAATGGCACATGTCAATTTCCATCATCCCTTTGCCAAAGCCAGTGAGTCTCATGAACAAGCCAGTGAAGCTGATTTAGGGATGGGGTTATGTACCAATAAACCCATTGTAAGGCAGAAGTATCGTAAATCAAAATGCATTTAATACATATAACTTACCAAACATTATAGCTTAGCCTAGCCTACCTTAAATATGTTCAGAACATTACATGAGCCTACAGTTGGGTAAAATCATCTAACAAGGCTTATTTTATAATAAAGTGTTGAATATCTCATGTAATTTAATGAATGTTATACTGAAAGTGACAGGATGGCTATAGGAGAGTGCCTAGGTGGCTCCGTTGGTTAAGTGTCTCACTCTTGATTTCAGCTCAGGTCATGATCTCACAGTTCGTGGGTCTGAGCCCCGCATGGGGTTCTGTGCTGACAGTGTGAAGCCTGTTTGGCATTCTCTCTCTCTCTCTGCCCCTCCCCACTCCCTCTTTCTTTACCTCTCTCTCAAAATGAATAAATAACCTTTAACAAAAAAAAGGAATGGTTGTATGGATATGGAGTGTTTGTAGTTATACTAGTTCCTTGCTCTTCTGATTGTGCGGCTGACTGGGAACTAGGTTCACTGTCCCCACCCAACATCATAATAGAATATCCTACTGCTTAACGGAGCCTGGAAAAGATCAAAATTCGAAGTATGCTTTCTACTGAATGTGTATTGCTTTTGCCTCATTGTAAGTTAGAAAAATTGTAAGTCAAATCATCATAAGTTGGGGACCATATGTATAGTCCTCCATAGAAAGGGGACCCAGAAAAGGAACAGCAGACATTTTGAACAGGCAATACCATCCGCCACACTATTTAAAAACTTAGTTGCTGGAGTCAGACAAGTTTCAATTCAAATCTCATATCAGGAACACTGGGTGGCTCAGCTGGTTGAGCATATGACTCTTGATTTTGGCTTAGGTCATGATCCCAGGATTGTGAGATCAAGCCTTGTGCATTGGACTCATGTTGAGCATACAGCCTGCTTAAGATTCTCTCTCTCCCTCTGTCCCTTTCCCCTGCTCACAATGTTTCAAACAAAAATAAATAAAAATTTAAAAAATTCCAGATCAGCACTTAACTGTGTGACAGGTTCATGGAACTCTCTAAGTCTCAATGTTTATTCTATCCTATGGCACTTATTTCATAGAGTAATTATAATATTTAAACAGGATAAGATATGTTAAAACACTTACAAACACACAGTGACAGTTTTATTATAATCAAGCTCTGTTTAAAGGTTTTATTTTGATGCTTTCAGTTTATCATAAATTGCTTTAATATATTGGAAAACCAACAGAACTTCTAAATATTCCCTGGTGGCTAATGGAGACTGATACAAGCTATTAGTTTTAAATACCTAGTAGTGATTAACATAATATTCCTTTACTCTTCATATTTTAGCTGGGACAGGGAAAGAGATTTGGAAAAGGCAGCATGCAGTATCATTTTTATAGTGAAAGTAAAAAGAAAAATTCTGAATAATTAATTATAATAAATTATAATTCTAAAGTAGCTTTTGGCTACCCGCCTTGATTTCCTACTTTGTGATTAAGGTTCTTGTTCTATTCTACATCTACTAACTTAATATTTCTTTTTCTTTTTTTTTCTTTTCTTTCTTCTTTTTTGGTATTTGCTTCTAATCTAAATTCATTATGTATATAGCACCATATTAATAAAACAATATTTTTAAAAATTCCAAAAGAGAACATTGATAAAATAATCCAGAGAGTATACCTGGAAATTTTGTTAAATGTCATAGAATTAGTTCTAGAAATTACTTTAGTATTGGCAAATGGAAAAATTTTAATGATCAATATTCATAAGTTCCCTCTGTATAAATTTTACTAATTCAAACAATTGAAAAGTCTTTGTCTGAAACATTAAAGGTTATAGCAGTAATAAAGGTGAAAGAGAATAGAATGTTTTTAAAAATGAAAGGACATTATTCTCATTTAAAATTCATAAGCAAAATTTTCATAAAACCTGATATTTCTTTCTGCTGACATTTGAGTTGGAGTTTAGCCTCATTTCAAGGTCACTTGCTAAATGTTTAATGTGAAAAACTTTTATAAATCAAAATAAGGGAAATACAATACTAATGAATAAAAGCATCTTCCTTAAAACAAGCTTTTGGTGTCCCTTGAAACCTTTCGCAAACAAAGCAACAATCAAACAAAAAAAAAAGAAAGTTTTAGTTTAGCTTTTAGAAAAGCAGATATTTAAAAGCATAGTATTTTGGGGTACCTGAGTGGCTCAGTTGGTTAAGCGTCTAACTTCAGCTCAGGTCATGATCTCACGGTTTGTGGGTTTGAACCCCACGTCGGACTCTGCTGACAGCTCAGAGCCTGGAGCCTGCTTCAGGTTCTGTGTCTCCCTCTCCCTGTGCCCCTCCCCTGCTTGCTGTCTCTTTCTCAAAAATAAATAAACATTAAAAAAATTTTAGAAGGAGGAGCCAATATGGTGGAACAGCATGGAAGTTTTTTGTGTGTCTCGAGTCCATGAAATACAGCCAGACAAACACTAAACCATCCTACACACCCAGAGAACTGATTGGAAGATTAACACAACAATCGGCACAACCTGAACCACAGAATTCAGCAGGTACAAGGCGCATAGAGGTGAATTTGGGGAGCGAGAAGTAACAGGAAGGGAGGTGCTTTTGCGAGCAGAGAGAGGACGGAGACTGGGAAGGGGGAGAATACGGGAAAAGCACCTCTCCCCAAAAGCAGCTGGAGAGAAAGTGGAAAATTGGAAACAACCGCAGGGACTAAACAGGGACAAAGGAGAAAGGAGAGGGTTTAAATTCCATTAAGACTGTAAACAAGGGGAGCGCAAACACTGCAACTCCGCAGCTTGATACCTGGCAGTGCTCTGGTGGGAAGGGTGAATCCCCAGGAACAGAGTGGGGTCCGGGAGGTTTTCGGGCCACACGAGGAAAAGCGGTTCCACTGCTGGAAGGACACTTGGTAGAGACTGTTGAAGTCACCTGGTCCTAGCACACCCCGGAAGGCAGCCACATTCGCTGGTGCTGGGGACAAGGTTGTTGAAGGTGAAGCCTGGTGCCAGATGTGTGTTGCGATTTTCCATAATCCCTGAAATGCGGCTGCCACACTGTCTCGCGAACTTTTTCTGGGGCAGGCTGGCACCTGGCTGCAGTCTCGGGGGAGCACCGGCAACAACAGGGTCCAGCGGGCGTTCCTGGGTGTAGCTGGTATTCAGCCATTGCTCGGGGAAACCCTCCTGCAGAGGGGTGGAGTGGGTCAAAGCCACAGTCCTTCGGAAGTAAAGGGCCGGGGAAAACAGCCGCATCTGAGACAAAATTCAGTAGAGAGGTACTGCCTGGGGCCTGGTCACAGAGAGTGAAAAACTGGAGAGTGGACAAGAGCTGACAATGGAGGATGGGTGCACAATTGCTGATCCAGAAGAACAGACTGGGTATCTGGGCGGCGCCATTTTCAGCACTCCCGCGCATGCGCATACACACCTACGAGCTCCTCAACAATCCAACCCAGTAGGTTAGCAGCGCCATCTAGTGGAGAGCGGAGCCATTACAGTGAGCCCCGCCCAACAGGGCCAACTTTGCTCTTCAAGAATACAAGTCTCACCAGCAGCTTAGTTTATGGTCTATAAAGTGCTACATAGACTGACCTCTAGGGGAAAATGAAGCAATTTCAGTCCTACTTCAATCTGTTAGCAGGTTCATCTATTCCAATTTTTTTCTTTTTTTTTTTTTTCTTTTTCTCTTTTACACTTTTCTTTTTCATTAATATAGAAAGAGAAAAAATTCATTTTTATTTTCAATTTTTATTAAAAATATCTTTCTTTAATTTTTATTACTACATTTTTAAATTTTGTGTAAATTTTTTCAAATTCTATTTTACTTCCATCATTTTATTTTAGTCTACTACAGTGTATTCACCTTTTAAAATTTTCAAACATTTTCCTTTTTTTCTTTCTTTTTCTTTTTTCTCTTTTTCGTTTCTTTTTCTTTAATGCAGAAAGAGAAAAACTTCATTTTTTCAATTTCTATTAAAATATTTTTATTTAATATTTTGCTATATTTTTTGCTTTTATGTAATTTTTTTCAAATTCTATTTTACTTCCATCATTTTATTTTAGTCTACTACAGTGTATTCACTTTTTCAAATTTTCAAACGATTTCTTTTTTCTTTCTTTATCTTTTTTCTCTTTTTCATTTCTTTTCTTTTTTCTTAAATACAGAAAAAGAAAAAATCATATTATTTTTAATTTTTATTAAAAATATTTTTCTTTAATTTTTTTCTACTATATTCGGTACCTTTGTGTATATTTTTTCAAATTCTATTTTACCCCCATCATCTCATTTTACTCTACTTCAGTGTATTCATTTTTTCAAATTCTCAAATGATTTCCTTTTTTCTTCCCCCCACCTTTTTTTTCTCTGATCTGTCAAACCACTTTCAACACCCAGACCAAAACACACCTAGGATATGCATCATCTATTCGATTTTTGTGTGTGGGTGTGTTTTGAATTTTGAATTTTAATATTTTTGAATTTTAATTTTTTTAATTTCAATTTTTCTACCTCATTAATTCCTTTTCTCCCCTCAAAATGACTAAATGAAGGAATTCTCCCCAAAAGAAAAAGCACCAAGAAACGACAGCCAGGTATTTAACCAACACAGATACAAGCAAGATGTCTGAACCAGAATTTAGAATCTCGATAATAAGAATACTAGCTGGAGTCGAAAATAGATTAGAATCCTTTTCTGCAGAGATAAAAGAAGTAAAAAATAGCCAGAATGAAATTAAAAATGCTATAACTGAGCTGCAATCACAGATGGATGCAGCGGTGGCAAGGATGGATGAGTCAGAACAGAGAATCAGCGATAAAGAGGACAAATGTATAGAGAATAATAAAGCAGAAAAAAAAAGAGGGAGATGAAGGCAAAAAAGCACAATTTAAGAATTAGAGAAATCAGTGACTCATTAAAAAGGAACAACATCAGAATCATAGGGGTCTCAGAAGAGGAAGAGAGAGAAATAGGGGTAGAAGGGTTATGTGAGCAAATCATAGCAGAAAACTTGCCTAACCTAGGGAAAGACACAGACATCAAAATCCAGGAAGCACAGAGGACCCCCATTAGATTCAACAAAAACTGACCATCAACAAGGCACATCATAGTCAAATTCACAAAATATTCAGGCAAGGAGAGAATCATGAAAGCAGCAAGGGAAAAAAAAAAGTCCCTAACATACAAGGGAAGACAGACCAGGTTTGCAGCAGTCCTATCCACAGAAACTTGGCAGACCAGAAAGGAGTGGCAGGATATATTCAGTGTGCTGAATCAGAAAAGTATGCAGCCAAGAATTCTTTATCCAGCAAGGCTGTCATTCAAAATAGAAGGAGAGATAAAAAGTTTCCCAGACAAACAAAAATTAAAGGAGTTTGTGACCACTAAACCAGCCCTGCAAGAAATTTTAAGGGGGACTTTCTGAGGGGAGAAAGGATGAAAAAAATATATATATAAATAAATACCAAAAGCAACAAAGGTTTGAAAGGATCAGAGAACACCACCAGAAACTCCAACTCTACAAGCATCATAATGGCAATAAATTCATATCTTTCAGTACTCACTCTAAATGTCAATGGACTCAATGCTCCAATCAAAAGACATAGGGTAACAGAATGGATAGGAAAACAAGATCCATCTATATGCTGTTTACAAGAGACCCACTTTAGACCTAAAGACACCTTCAGATTGAAAATAAGGGGGTGGAGAACCATTTATCATGCTAATGGTCAACAAAAGAAAACTGGATCAGCCATACTTATATCAGACATCTAGACTTTAAAATAAAGACTGTATCAAGAGATGCAGAAGGGCATGATATCATAATCAAGGGGTCTATCCACCAAGAAGACATAACAATTGTAAACATTTATGCGCCAAATGTACGAGCACCTAAATATATAAATCAATTAATCACAAACATAAAGAAACTCATCGATAGTAATACCATAATAGTAGGAGACTTCAAAACCCCACTCACAGCAATGGACAGATCATCTAATCAAAAAAACAACAAGGAAACAATGGCTTTGAATGACACACTGGACCAGATGGACTTAACAGGTATATTCTGAACATTTCATCCTGAAGCAGCAGAATATACATTCTTCTCCAATGTACATGGAACATTCTACAGAATAGACCATATATTGGGACACAAATCAGCCTTCAAGAAGTACTAAAAGATTGAGATCATACCATGCATATTTTCAGACCACAATGCTATGAAATTTAAAATCAACAACAAGAAAAAATTTGAAAAGGTAACAAATACTTGGAGACTGAAGAACATCCTACTAAAGAATGAATGGGCTAACCAAGCAGTTAAAGAGGAAATTAAAAAGTATATGGAAGTCAATGAAAATGATAACACCACAACCCAAAACTTCTGGGACGCAGCAAAGGTGGTCATAAGAGGAAAGTGTATAGCAATCCAGTAATTACTAAAGAAGGAAGAAAGATCTCAGATACACAACCTAACCTTATGCCTTAAGGAGCTGGAAAAAGAACAGCAAATAAAACCCAAAACCAGCAGAAGACAGGAAATAATAAAGATTAGAGCAGAAATTAATGCTATCAAAACCAAAAAACAAACAAACAAACAAACAAAACAGATCAATGAAACCAGAAGCTGATTCTTTGAAAGAATTAACAAAATTGATAAACCACTAGCCAGTTTGATCAAAAAGAAAGAGGAAAGGACCCAAATAAATAAAATCAAGAATGAAAGAGGAGAGATCACAACCAACACAACAGAAATAAAAACAGTAATAAGAGAATATTATGAGCAATTATATGCCAATAAAATGGGAAATCTGGAAGAAATGGAAAAATTCCTAGAAACATATATACTACCAAAATTGAAACAGGAAGAAACAGAAAATTTGAACAGACCCATAACCAGTAAGGAAATCGAATTAGAAATCAAAAATATTCCAAAAAACCAGAGTCCAGGGCCAGATGGCTTTCCAGGGGAATTCTACCAAACATTTAAGGAAGAGTTAACACTTATTCTCTTGAAGCTGTCCAAAAAATAGAAATGGAAGGAAAACTTCCAAACTCTTTCTATGAAGCCAGCATTACCTTGATTCCAAAACCAGAGACCACACTAAAAAGGAAAACGATAGACCAATTTCCCTGATGAACATGGATGCAAAAATCCTCAACAAGATATTAGCCAACTGGCTTCAACAATACATTAAAAAAATTATTCACCATGACCAAGTGGGATTTATACCTGGGATGCAGGGCTGGTTCAATATCCTCAAAACAATTAACATGATTCATCACATCAATAAAGAAAGGATAAGAACCATATGATCCTCTCAATAGATGCAGAGAAAGCATTTGACAAAATACAGCATCCTTTCTTGATGAAAACGCTCAAGAAAATAGGGATAGAAGGAGCATACCTCGAGATCATAAAAGCCATATATGAACAACCCAAAGTTAATATCATCCTCAATGTGGAAAAAACTGAGAGCTCTCCCCCTAAGGTCAGGAACAAGACAGGGATGTGCACTCTCGCCACTGTTATTCAATATAGTATTGGAAGTCTTAGCATCTACAATCAGACAACACAAAGAAATAAAAGGCATCCAAATCAGCCAGGAGGAGGTCAAACTTTCACTCTTTGCAGATGACATGATACTCTATATGGAAAACCCAAAAGACTCCACCAAAAAACTGCTAGAATTGATTCATGAATTCAGCAAAGTTGCAGGATATAAAATCAATGCACAGAAATCGGTTGCATTCCTATACACAAACAATGAAGCGACATAAGGAGAAATCAAGGAATCGATCCCATTTACACTTATACAAAAAAACATAAAATACCTAGGAATAAATGTAACCAAAGAGGTGAAAAATCTATACACTGAAAACTATAGAAAGCTTATGAAAGAAATTGAAGAAGACACAACAAAATGGAAAAATATTCCATGCTCCTGGATAGGAAGAACAAATATTGTTAAAATGTCAATACTACCCAAGGCAATCTACATATTCAATGCAATCCCTATCAAAGCAACACCAGCATTCTTCAAAGAGCTAGAACAAATAATCCTAAAATTTGTATGGAACGAGAAAACGCCCCAAATAGCCAAAGCAATCTTGAAAAATAAAACCAAAGCATTAGGCATCACAATCCCAGACTTCAAGCTATTCTACAAAGCTGTAATCATCCAGATAGTATGGTAATGGCACAAGAACAGACACTCATATCAATGGAACAGAATAGAGAACCCAGAAATGGACCCACAAACGTATAGCCAACTAATCTTTGACAAAGCAGGAAAGAACATCCAATGGAATAAAGACAGTCTCTTCAGTAAGTGGTGCTGGGAAAACTGGACAGCAACATGCAGAAGAATGAACCTAGACCACTTTCTTATACCATACACAAAATTAAACTCAAATGGATAAAAGACCTCAATGTAAGACAGGAAGCTGTCAAAATCCTCAAGGAGAAAGCAGGCAAAAACCTCTTTGATGTTGGCTGCAGCAACTTCTTACTCAACATGTCTCCGGAGGCAAGGGAAACAAAAGCAAAAATGAACTACTGGGACCTCATCAAAATAAAAAGCTTCTGCACAGCGAAGGAAACAATTAGCAAAACTAAAAGGCAACCAACAGACTGGGAGAAGATATTTGCAAATGATATATCAGAGAAAGGGTTAGTATCCAA
Source organism: Panthera tigris (assembly GCF_018350195.1). Lineage (NCBI taxonomy): Eukaryota > Metazoa > Chordata > Mammalia > Carnivora > Felidae > Panthera > Panthera tigris. The sequence goes on from NC_056663.1 coordinate 69,753,230, forward strand.
AATCTATAAAGAACTTCTCAAACTCAACACCCAAAAAGCAAATAATCCAGTGAAGAAATGGGCAAAAGACATGAATAGACATTTCTCCAAAGAAGACATCCAGATGACCAACCGACACATGAAAAAATTCTGCACATCACTCATCATCAGGGAAATACAAATCAAAACCACAATGAGATACCACCACACATCTGTCAGGATGGCTAAAATGAACAACTCAGGCAACAACAGATGTTGGCGAGGATGCAGAGAAAGAGGATCTCTTTTGCATTGCTGGTGGGAATGCAAGCTGGTGCAGCCACTCTGGAAAACAATATGGAGGTTCCTCAAAAAACTAAAAATAGAACTACCCTACAATCCAGCAACTGCACTACTAGGCATTTATCCACGGGATACAGGTGTGTTGTTTCAAAGTGACACATGCACCCCCATGTTTATACTATCAACAATAGTATCAACAATAGCCAAAGTATGGAAAGAGCCCAAATATCCATCGATGGATGAATGGATAAAGAAGAAGTAGTATATATATACAATGGAGTATTACTCAGCAATCAAAAAGAATGAAATCTTGCCTTTTGCAACTATGTGGATGGAACTGGAGGGTATTATGCTAAGTGAAATTAGTCAGAAAAAGACAAAAATCATATGACTTCACTCATATGAGGACTTGAAGAGACAAAACAGATGAACATAAGGGAAAGGAAGCAAAAGTAATATAAAAACAGGGAGGGGGACAAAACAGAAGAGATTCATAAATATGGAGAAAAAACTGAGGGTTGTGGAGGGGTTGTGGGAGGGGGGATGGGCTAAATGGGTAAGGGGCATTAGGGAATCCACTCCTGAAATCATTGTTGCACTATATGCTAACTAATTTGGATGTACATTTTTAAAAATAAAAAATAAATTAAAAAAAAATTAAAGCATAGTATTTTAAAACAGAGCTAATTAGAAAAATAAACAGAAAAGAAACCTAAACCCACCAATGGTGACAGTTTTATTTAAACCATCATCCTTCAGCTTCTCAAACTTTGAGAAACATACACTAAAATTAACACCTCTTATAGTATGTACCACGTTGTGAAACCTGTAATGTGTGAATTCATTTGTTCTACTCTATAGTATACCTCTTCCTTATGGCACACTTCTCTTCCATTCTTTCCCTGGCATTTCAGTTTGAATGTGATCACTTTCCAGAGCTTACTTCTTACTGATTTCCCTTGCAGCAGAGTAGTTGTAGGATGCAAATGTCCCGCAGACCTAGAATTTCCTGCTCCTTCCTCTGCCCTGGACTCCCCTCCCTCATCTATCTTTTCTTACTTCATCCTTGTTCTGCTTTTCCCTTTTATTCCTATCTGCATGTCTCTTTTCTATGTATCTTCGGATCTAAGAACTGAAGTCAGAAAAGTCCAACGACATAGAAATAGTGAGATGGGGGAATTGTCAATAACAGTCATAGGAACACAAGGGAAGAAAGAACAGAAAGGATCTCTTCAATTGGTGGAGTGTGTAATTAGCACAGCCCCATGAACTTGACTTCACTCAGTTTTCCTATACTGCAGAGTGGTGAGGAGCTTTCAACATTTACTTTTTAATGCCTGCTTTCTCTTCCAAATGCAAAAATAAATGAGAAAATGAATAAATAAAATCACAAAAGAGAGATCAAACAACAATACATCTTGCTTATTTTTAAAAAATTTTTAATGTTTATTTTTGACAGAGAGATACAGAGTGAGAGTGGGAGAGGGGCAGATAGAAGGGGAGACACAGAATCTGAAGCAGGCTTCAAGCTTTCAGCTGTCAGCACAGACCCCAATGTGGGCTCCAACTCACAAAAAACGAGATCATGACCTGGGCTGAAATTAAGAGTCGAGTGTTTAGCGGACTGAACTACTCAGGGGCCCCTATATCTTGCTTATTGACTATCAATTCTACACTGGGATCGGGCCACAGAAATGTGAATAAAGCATGTTTTTAATTCAGAGACTTCTTACTGCAGAAAGAAAGATAAATAAGAACACCACTACTATCATGAATGTGCTGAACAGTATAAGAGAGGCATGAACAAGATCATAGGAACATACAAAAGGGATGACTCATTCATTTTTATGATTTTCAGGTAACATTTTGTAAATAATACATGTGAGGCTTAATGTGTCCTTCCTTGAAAGACTGTGAACCTATCCTGTGATCCATCACTAGGTGTAAAAAGTTTTCTATTCAGAAATAAAATAATAGATCCTATGTTTCAGCGGGAGAACACAGATGGAAAAAAAGGCAAGGATTTAGATATACAGTGTATTGGGTGGTGCTGAGTGCAATGGAGAAAAATAAAAACAAGTTGGCTAAAGAACGCATATGTGTTGACATGGAGGATTACATTCTAGGTGGATGAGATATCAAGCACTGAGGCTCTGAGGCAGGAGCAAGCAAGCCACACATGGACCAGGAAGGGAAAGGCCAGTATGCCTGGAGCAGACGAAGTAACTGAAAGCAGGAGATGAAATCAGAGTTAACGGGCAGCTAGGTCAGAAAATGCTTTATAAGCCATGGTAAAAAATTTGGCTCACTTCGAGCCGGCGAGAGGTAGAGATGAAGATAATAAGAAGTACTGTTCTGAAGGTGGACATTTTGAAGAGTTTAGAGTACCTTGTAATCCTAAGAGAATGGACCAGGAATCAGCGGTGGAACTTCCGCAAGAGAAAGGTGGTGCTCTGAAGCATCTGGCTAAAGAAATGTCAGTGCTTTTTATTAAGTATGGGAGTGGTTTGTGTGACTTTGTTCTAATTGCTGGAATTTCCAAGAAGCAGGATTTGAAGACTTATGTAATTTTTACTGTTGGTCCTCTGGGAGTGGAGAAGTCCTGTTCTGTTGCTGAGAAGTGTGCCTCTAGTGGTTGGAGTGTATATTACAAGCCTAGAGGTGAAGGTTGGGATTAATGGGCTGGATGTTGCTCCTACTGATGATTTTTAAGGGTGCATTTCGAATGATGAGATGTTACATATTAGGGATAGATACCCTCAAAAATTCCCATAAAGGTTGATTTTGTGGAGTTTAACAGAAGCTCAGGAAAATAGTGGGGGAAGAAAACACTGAGAGATTTTGGCCAAGGATTTAACATAATCTGAGAGTTATCAACAGGATCATTCCAGCTGTTCTGAGGAGGATGGGCTAAAGGATGGGCAAGAGAGAGGCAAGTAGAGAGTGAGAGGTCACTGCAATAATTCTGATGAGATATGATGATGGCTTGGATCATGGCAGAAACAGTGCGATTGGTGCGCAGATCTTGCATTTTGGATATTTAATGAAGTTATTAATTTTCAATCAAATTAGCATTTTGATGCTATACTTTTCTGGCACATAAATGTACTGTCGATCTAATTAAGTCAATAAACACTGTCAATCTTGGCAGTTATGTATTTAAATATTTTTAATGACCAAAGTGGGCTGATAATGTATGAATCAACCCAATGTTCTGTATTTTTTAAAATTTTTTTAACGTGTATTTATTATTGAGAGATAGAGAGACACAGAACGTGAGCAGGGGAGGGGCAGAGCGAGGGGGAGACACAGAATCTGAAGCAGGCTCCATGCTCTGTGCTGTCAGTACAGAGCCCAACGTGGGACTCGAACTTACAAACTTACAAACTCGAACTTACGACCTGAGCCGGAGTCAGTGGCTTAACCAACTGAGCCACCCAGGTGCCCCCAATGTTCCGTATTTCATGTGTCCTATGTATTAATAGGAAGACTCTCTAATATTCTGACTTCAGAGAGCAGGCATGGGTAGCCAGTGGGAAGGTGGGTGTATCTGGTGAGAATCAAAATCATTTATGTTTAAAACAGATTACTAGCTACAGTAATATAACTTTATTATTTGATTGTATTTTCATATAGCATGCCTTCTCTTGCACTATTTTTATCAACATGACTGCTGTTCCAGGAAATAATTGCCCAGGAAAATAAATATTGCACAGACAGCATCATGAGAGTCTTGCCTCGAAATCTTCATCTATCCGTGTCTACCAATCCTTCACTAGTATACCGTGATCCTTACCATTTTAATTAAACTCCCACATTGAGAAATCTATTTTATAACTTAAAGCCTCAAAAGTAACCCAATTTTTCTCGCTTTTCTGAAATGCTACCAATCCTCTCAACCCAAGGTTCTCCCTCACTAGAGGATGCAATAGTCTCAGTTCTGCTTTATCAACAGGTTATTTTGGTGGTGCTTTCAGGAGGCCAGCATTTAATAATATTTTATCTGGGAACTGGGTCTCCAGTGTGGCTCAGTCGGTTATTCATCCAACTTGGGGTCAGGTCATGATCTCACAGTTTACGGGTTTGAGCTCCACATCAGGCTCTGTGCTGACAGCTCAGATCCTGGAGCCTTTTTCGGATTCTGTGTCTCCCTCCCTGTCTGCAACTCCCCTGCTTGCACTTGTCTATCTCTCTCAAAAATAAATAGACATTAAGAAATATTTTATCTGGGAATAATGTTAGTGATACAAAGAAAATCTTTTAGTTTTCTGGTTTTCCCAGATGTTTGCAGTTAAAACCCATTGTACAATTATAAAGTATTGTAAAGTCACTGAGAAATTTTGGCCATGGATAAAACATAATTTAACAGTTGTCAGCAGGATCACTTTGCTGCTGTTTGGAGAATAGACTTAAGAAGGGACTGGGAAAGAAAGACTAAAAATTTTGTTCTGATCACATACAAGAGTGAAGTCACTGAGATGTGGAAGATTGTAAGAGCATCAGGTTTGGGGAAATTAATAGGAGCTCAGTTTTAGATGTGTAAAGTTTAAGATACTGACTTGACACCCAAATAGAGAAGTTGACTAAGCAGTTGGATACCAGAGTCTGAGGAGAAATATTGGGACTGGAGACAAGCTTTGATGTTTTAAACATATTCCCTTCACCTCCTTCTCCTCCTCCTTCCTTTTTCTTCATCTTTATCTTCTTCCATCTCCTCCTTCTTTCCTTACTCCTTCCCTCCTTCTCCTTCTTGTCCTCTTTTTCCTCCTCCTTCAACTCCTTCTCTTTCAACTTCCTTCTTCAGTATTTAGAGGATTTTGCTTTCTGAACATATTTCTCTAATTTTATACTTATTACATTGTGAATTGTATTTCTACAATAAAAAAGGCTATTTTTATTTTTAAAAAAGACTTGAAATACTGCAAAAATTATAAACAGTGATTATTATGGTGGTAGGATTACAAAAGTTGTTTTACATATATATACATATTACATACGTATACATATGTATACATATATATACATATTACATATGTATACATATATATATGTGTATATATATATATATATGATAGACTAAAGGGTAGACAAGGTATATATATATATATATATATATATATATATATATATATATATTTAATGGATGGCAACACCAAGCTACTACATAAATGTAGAAAATAGAAAATAGAAGAGAGAACCCTAAGGGACTCCAATCCTAAGGGACTCCAATGTTTAAAAGCCAGGTCAACAATGACAAATAAAGGAGAAAAAGAAAAGCCAATCAGGAGGAAGGAGGAAAACCAGAGTGTATCTTTGGGATAGTACAAAAAGCGTTTCACGAGGCTAGAGTAATCAACTCTGACAAAATTGTTTATACATCAAGGAAAATGAGGTCTGGAGAACTGAACATTGATTTTGGCAATTGAATGATCATCGAAGATGCTGATAACAGTTTTGTAGTAGAGTAGAGGTAAAAGCCTGACTGAGTGTGTTCAAAGGGAATTGATTCAGCAAATATAGAAAATATTTTTTATACATGTAGACAAATATCAGATTTCTGTTGAAATCTGAAGAAAAAAAAAGCTGGAATTGGAAGGCAAAGTGGACTCACTTTTTTTTAAAGTTTATTTAATTTATTTATTCTGAGAGAGAGGGAGAGTGAAAGAGAGACCATTCCACATACGTGAGCAGGGGAGAGGCAGAGAGAGAGGAGACAGAATCCCAAGCAGGCTCCCCACTGTGCTGACGATTAACTGATGAAAATGACTGAGCCACCCAGGTGCCCCTGGACTCACTTTTTTTTTTTTTATGAAATTTATTGTCAAATTGGTTTCCATACAACACCCAGTGCTCATCCCAACAGGTGCCCTCCTCAATGCCCATCACCCACCCCTCCACTCCCTCCCACCCCCTATCATCCCTCAGTTTATTATCAGTTTTTAAGAGTCTCTTATGGTTTGGCTCCCTCCCTCTCTAACTTTTTTTTTTTCCTTCCCCTCCCCCATGGTCTTCTGTTAAGTTTCTCAGGATCCACATAAAACTGAAAACATATGGTATCTGACTCACTTTTTAAGGTGAGAGAAATAAACCATGGTTTGTATGCTAACAAAGAGATAAAGCTGAGAGGAAAATGGTGACAATGGAGGAAAGACAAGGGATCATTATGAGAGCTAAGTCTGAGCAGATGAGACGATGTGATCTAGCTTAGGTAAAGAGCTGACCTAGGTTATAGAAGCAAAGGAGGTCATAGATGCAGGAACATGAGTTGGTGCATTTATTATAATTCTTTCTTTCTCGGAGTTTTCTTTTTTTTAATTTATTTAAAAAAAATTTTAATGTTTATTTATTTTTGAGAGAGAGAGAGAGCACATGAATGAAGGAGGGGCAGAGAGAGGGAGACACAGGATTCCAAGCAGGCTCCAGGCTCTGAGCTGTCAGCACAGAGCCTGATGCAGGGCTCAAACACAAACCGTGAGATCATGACCTGAGCTGACATCGGACGCTTAACCAACTGAGCCACCCAAATGCTCTTGGAGTTTTCTTCTGATTGCTTCAGTAGATAGAAGGTGAGATGATCTGCAGTGAATAAGAATAAACAAAGAGATTTTGGAAGCTTGGAGAAACAGAAGACACAAAATAGTCATGAGGAAACATAGGAGTGGATCAAGTGAAAATGAGCACAGAAGAGAAGACCAAAAGGTAGATATACACAACCACAAAACACAATGATTGCTTCTGAAGAACTAGCAAAAATACAGTTGACCCTTGAACAGTATGGGTTTGAACTGTGTGGGTCTACTTATGTGTGGATTTTTTTAAATATAAATATAATGTAGTCCTATAAATATATTTTCCCTACCTGATGATTTTCTTAATAACATTTTCTTTTCTCTATTTTACTTTTTTGTAAGAATGTAGTATGTAATACATATAACATACAAAATATGTGTTAATCTACCATTTATGTTATTGGTAAGGTTTCCAGTCACAAATAAACTATAGTTAAGTTTTGGGGGAGTCAAAAGTTACACATCTATTTTCAACTGCATGGGATCAGCATCCCTAATCCCCATTGTTCAGGGTCAACTATAATAGAATTGACAACATATATGTTTACAAAAATAAAAAAAAATATGAAAATTCATAAATATTAAATTAAAGACCTTAAGAGTAATTACACAAGCTTTGAGAGGAATTCAGTGAAAAGAGAATCCCTGGTTTCGAAAGCTTTTCTTATAGAGGACAAACTTGATTTGGATCTGATCCCCCAAAGTATTTTTCTCCCTTACTTGAGAAATCTATAAATTATTTGTTCATTTACAAGTTTAACTTATTACAGCTATAATTATAGGAAGACCTTGCTTTCAGGTCTATTTCTATTTTTCAATAGGAAATTTCAAAAATACCTCAAAGGAGAGAAAATATAAAAAATAAAATGCCAAGTACAGATACAAAAATGACCAAGTTGGGGCAACTTCTGTTTGTCTTTAATTCCCCACCTTTAAAGCTGACATGTCTAAAAAATTTGATCCCATTTTCCTAATAGTTAAAAAAATGAACACCTGCAACTATAGACAAGTATATATGTATAATTTATTTACATAATAATGAGCACAGATTTATAGAATATAACTATATGTAAGCTGTAAATACATTACCATACTTATTACATAAATATGCTATAGAATACTATATAATATACAATTTTCATAAAATAAGTTATGTTATATAATTTATTTATAAATCAGATACATGTATTACTATAGCAGTATGTTTATATATATTATAGTATATACGTGAGAAAAATTAGGATAAGATAAAAATAAATAAATGACATTTTAAATTATTACATTAATTTTTATTAGTTATACCCAAAATTCTTTGATTTTAATAAATACTATTGAAAATGCTTCAGCATATTGAAAAGTGAATTTTAACGCTTTGATTTTGAATAATATTTTGAAGTTTTGGTTCTAAATTAAGTATATTATAATATTGATTTTGTTTTTTAAATTTTTTTAATACTTAGTAAGTTTTGAGAGAAAGAGAGAGACAGAGTGAGAGAGGGGGAGGAACAGAGAGAGAGGGAGACACAGAATCTGAAACAGGCTCCAGGCTCTGAGCTGTCAGCACAGGGCCTGACAAGGGGCTCAAATCTACAACCCACGAGATCATGACCTCAGCCAGAGTTGGACACCTAACTGAACCACCCAGGAGCCCCAATATAATACTGATTTTAAAAAGATGGCTGTGTAGGCTGAGAAATGTATGTAGATTTCACTGGAGAGTTTAATAATTGGAAATATTTGGTAATTATGATACACATTTTTCTATTCTAATTTTGAAAAGTGTTTAACTGAAATTTAGTTCTTAATTTTATATTCTAACTGATCTTGATAGATTATTCCTGAATTGTTTAGAATATGCTTCACTTTTATATTTTAAACAAATAGTTCAAAGCTTAATAATACTGTCTATTTGGAGAATGTGAAACTGGTTCAAAATTTCTATTTCTATGTTTTAACGCACAGATGATAAAGTCTATGTAAATGACATATTTTTACAACAAAATAAAAATCTCACATTGAGAGAAACTCTAACAAATACCCAAATTCAAAGGAGTTTCTTTCAAAATGGAGTTACTGTCATTTTTTATTAAAATATTATTTTTATCTTAAGGATACAGTGAAGGTTGAATTTAAAAAAATATATCTGCTAGATAGCACACTACAGATAGCAATTTTTTATCACCAAAAATTCAATATATTGGAACACTTATCTTTTTAAAAGAAAAATGCTTTATTTATCTTTAAGCTTGACAGCTCTTTAAAGTACTTTGCCATGACATAAACAGTGAACCCCTGAATGTTACAGAAATAAATCAGAATCACTTCCCTTCTCACGTCATTGTTTTGTAAAAACTCAGCATTTAAGCCAATCTAATAGGGCACACATAAACTATTATAATTTAACTTTCGCTAAAAGTAAATAAAGAAAAGATAATACCATTGTCAACCTATCCACTTTGTAAAACCCCCACTCTTCCCTTTCCATCCCTGTATGTATAGGACACCTCATCTGTTGACTTACAGGCTGAGTGAGGGCACCAATGTTAATCTGCACATTAAATATTAATATAAGTTGACTTTTAAATCATTTAAAGTTGTTTTGATAGAAAACAGATATTCTAGTATTTTTTTTCTCACACTATTTAGCCATCTCTGGTGCTCACAACTTTGGAGACCATTGCTTTAAATATATGGAGTGAGGCATGCTGTCATTCCAAAAGAAAGAAATGTTGAGACTTAGTGTGTTAGTGATGGTTGCTTTACAGTTAAAGAAATCAAATTGAGCTGGCAGAGAAAAATTTATTAGAGAAGACATTCTAGTGTCTCACTGAAATCAAGGAAGAGTTTTTCAAAGAAACTTCAAGGATTGGGCCCAGGATGGATGATTATGGGCCTTCCTTTATCACAGACCCATTACTGTTATTCCATTATCCAAAGAATCTAGTCCCAATAATTTTGTTCAGAAATCCATGTTCCTGAGAACAGGACTGTGAATGCCTGACTTAGATCTTGTATGTATGCATGGCCAAATTTTCTATGGATAGAGAGGAGAGTCATATAGCAGAAATATACCTGCTAATAGCATAACATGGAACATGGAGAGCAGATCTCAGAGAAAAAGAGGCTGACCTGCCAAGCCAGATTATTTCTCTATATCAAGGAATGGACTTAGGAACACATGTGTTATGTGAGGGACAGGGTGAATGATGTAGTCTGACTAGAGAGTAGTGCTCCTGTAACTGAACAATTGACGATCATTAAGACTGATAGATTAGGGCTAAATTTAGTGGGGTTAACAATCAGATATGGGAAAGTGGAATTTATATTAGAGTCATAAAAAGACATTTGAAAGTGCCTGATTGGGAAGGAGCATAATTACAGGAGTCAGAATCCCATTAGGAAATAGTTGAAAGGGTGATTGAAGAGAATTGAATGGAAACTCTCTGGAAAACCATGGGCAGGGTTAAGGGAAAACCACTGTGGGGTTCAAAACATTAGACTTGGAGACGTGGGAGGAGAATGTGATTGCCAGAATTTGAAGGAGCTGAAGGTATTGGAGCCTGTCATCTGATAGGAGTATGTCCTTACCTGGGACATATGTAGCGACCACCAAACCACAGCCCAGAAGGGTGGTGGATAAAAGGTATGTTTACCTCTTTGTCCTCCTACTTCCTAACCTCCTGTTGGTGACTGTCATTGGCAAACTGAAAGGAAACCAGAGAACATGATTGCTGGTTGACACTGTCTGCCAAAGATAACCTCTCAGACACAGAGAAGAGTGCAGAATGTGTAAAATGAATGCAAAGGGACAAAAAGAATATCCTAACCCAATGATCAAAGGTCCATTTTAGAAAGATAATGTCTTGACATAGACTAAGGAGTACTATACCAGTGAGATTATAGTGAGAAAGAGATTGAATATTTCAATAGCCTGAGTAAGAAGGAATAAGACTTTTCACTTGGGTGGTAGAAATGAAAAGAAAGTGGAATTTAAAAGACACATAAAGAAGGAAAAAAAGATGACTTAATAGCTGATTGGATATGGTGAAAGTCATAAGAAAAATCAAGAAACTCTCTATAAATTATATACCTTGAAGTACCACCCACAGATAGGGATAAAGTAAAAAGGTATATACTTAATTTGTGTGTGGTATATAATCAATGTGTAGGGGGAGAAAGTGGCAAGAGCTCATTTGGGTGACCACCAAAATCATTTTTGATTTTATAAGTTAGTGGATAAGAAAAACACTGTTTATGGGGCACCTGGGTGGCTCAGTCGGTTAAGCGTCCGACTTCGGCTCAGGTCATGATCTTACCGCTCGTGGGTTCGAGGCCTACATTGGGCTTTGTGCTGACAGCTTAGAGCCTGGAGCCTGCTTTGGATTCTGTGTTTCCCTCTCTCTCTGCCCCTCTGCCACTCATGTTCATGCTCTTTCTTTCTCTCAAATATAGATAAACAGTAAAAAATTAAAAAAAAAAAAAAAGAAAAAAACTGTTTGATGGTGCAAGGTTCTTGGGTTTCTGCTGATCAACTGGTCAACTATATTGATTAACCAACATAGGATTGACCCTGCCTTTGGTCTTCCCTGGCCCAGCTCTTTGAGACTCTACCCAATCCAATTGCATTTAACAAAATGTATTATGGCATTTTCTAAAAATGAGACTTCTTTGTATGGAGAATGGCAGTGGTACCCACTAAAAGAGCAAATAGCATAAAATGGATACCTTTTCTAATATTATAGATTTCTAAATTTCTCTCTCTTTCTTTTTTTTTTTTTTTTTTGTAATTGTTTTAACTACAAGATTGGTTTCCCAGCTAAATTTTGAGTACACCATTTCACAAAGCTATTCTTGCCTGTATATCAAACATCTCTTAAATATGACACACTATTCCAAAGAGATTTATATTTATGGCATGTGGTGGGGATGGGGATGACGTTAGTGGTTTCGTGGCTCTCAGGTCTAAAGATACTTTGTTCAGTATTTTGATTTGCTTTTTTCTATCCTCAGAAAGAACTTTTAGACATCTCTGGCAATTAAGCCCAGTTAAAAACGTTTTCTCTTACAATAATTCCAAGAGAGTTTAGTTTATTTTGGAACTTTCCTTAGACTTCGCACTATTGAATCCATAAGGTGAATTTATCTTTCAAAACCAGTTCAGTAGCAGCTGGGGAGGTGAGGACCTCATCACAGGGCATTGTTTAATGCCACTGGGACTATGTGGGAAGGAGAGTCCTTTTTCTTTTTCTTGGGCTTTTAAAATGTGGTCTAAGTTTCAGTGAAGCCTCCCTTACAAAAACACCATTAAACCAAAATTAAGGGCTCCATACATTCCAATAATAGCTGGGGTGGTTCAGAATAACATATTTGCTGGCTGAAAAGTACCTATGAATAGCTCCTGGCCCTGCTGGAAGTCTTGTTCTCCAAGCCCATTAAGTTTATGCATTAGAGCACACAGACAGTGGCAGCTGCCTGACATCTCCCATTGTGCTCAAGGACTAGAAAGTGATAAGGTTAATGAGACTTTGTATTGATGCTGAACCAGAGTAGCAGGGCTAGGGAAGCACTGCCTTACAAGTTTTCCAATGATTTTGTTATTTTTTTTTATTTTTTAAATTTTTGTTAACGTTTATTTATTTTTGAGACAGAGAGAGACAGAGCATGAACGGGGGAGGGTTAGAGAGAGGGAGACACAGAATCTGAAACAGGCTCCAGGCTCTGAGCTGTCAGCACAGAGCCCCACGCGGGGCTCAAACTCACGGACCGCGAGATCATGACCTGAGCCCAAGTCGGCCACCCAACCGACTGAGCCACCCAGGCGCCCCAGTTTTCCAATGATTTTAAAGCGTTAATAGGCTCACAACTGTGTTTAAGGAGAAAGGGTCTAATTTTGATAGCAATATCACCCTTAGAGAAAGTGTTTTTTATATTCAGACAATTTTAGAAACATTTTTAAAGGTTATTTATTTGTTCTGAGACAGAGTGCAAGTGGGGGAGGGGCAGAGAGAGAGGGAGAGAGAATCCCAAGCAGTTCCAGCACAGAGCCCGATGTGGGGTTCAAACCCACGAAGCCGCGAGATCATGACCTGAGCTGAAAGCAAGAATTCGGACACTTAACTGGCTGAGCCACCCAGTGCCCCTATGTTAAAACGTTTAATGCTATCAATTATTAACAGGATTTTGTAAGGTTCTGGAAACAGTCTTTTATCCAATATGGAGAGTTTGCGGAAATTCTGACCATTGGATAGAGGCATTTTTACCCCCCAGAGTTTGGGGGACTACTTTATGCAAGGTCTGTTCATTACCTGTTGTTACTGCACGGAGATGATCCTTCCTCATTTTCTGGGATGAAGACATCCAGTCCAGCTTCAAGTTTTCTATTACCCTGAATGACTGAAGTTCAGAATGTTAGCAAGTGTTGGGTTTGGGAAGAGTGGTTGTCTCAAGTCCTCTGCTAGGAGTTTGACATTCATTATCTCATTTAGACTTCACATAAACATTAAAGTTTTGTGATTCTCAACTCTGCCTGCATGTGCACCAAAAGCACGTTAGCTTTATTTTTTTTAAACTGCAAACATCTGCATATTATCCTTTGGGATTCAGCAGGTCCGAGCACCTGTATATGCATTTGTGATGCTGGTATATATCTTGTGTTTATGTAGATGACAAAAGCAATGCTCGATAAAAGGATATTGAACTGCTTTAAGCCACGTTGCCAGGGGAAGAATTATAATTCCTATGAAGCCTGAATGCTTCCAAAGCCCATGTGGTTCCACCACACAATGATTCTTCCCTCTGCTACCAACTCTTTGTGATTCGGGATGAGTTCAAAGGAAGTTCAACCCGCTTTGCATCAGGGGTCTGACATTTAGAAGATATATGAAGTTTAGATTATGATTGTAAATACGTGTGCAACTTTTAAAATCGCACATTTCCAAGTTGATAGCGTATGCAGTCCTTCACCATCACTCTAACACTAGCAATAAGTAAGCCCAGTACCAGTTGGTGTTAATAAAAGCCTTTGTAAAGGACTCCCTGTTTCCAGGCACTCTTCTAGGCGCTTTACATGTATCAAATATTTACTCTTTATAGCCACTCTATAAGGTAGATGGTAAAATTGTCTCCATTTCACAGACTGGGCAGTGAGGTTCTCAAAGTTTAAGAAAGTCATTGGAATCATGACTAGTAGTAGCAAGACTTGGCATTTAAACCTAGTCCTATTCTAAAGGCCACGCTAATAATTGCCATCCCAAGGACTGGCCAACTTTCTGTAAGGGGCCATATAGTAAATATTTTAAGTTCTGTCAGCATAGTTTCTGTCACAACTAGCTAACTCTGCCATTATACTACAAAAATATATAAGTGAATGAGTGTAGCAGTGTTCCAATAGCACAATGAAGAACACAAGGTCACTAAAATTTGGTTGTCATATAATTTATATGTTACAAAATATTATTCTTGGGGCTCCTGGGTGGCTCAGTCGGTTGAGCATCCGACTTCGGCTCAGGTCATGATCTCGCAGTCTGAGTTCGAGCCCCAAGTCGGGCTCTGTGCTGACAGCTCAGAGCCTGGAGACTGCTTCGGATTCTGTGTCTCTCTCTCTCTCTCTCTCTCTATCTCTCTGTCAAAAATAAATAAACATTAAAAAATTATTATTCTTATATTGATTTTTTTCAACTACTTAAAAAGGTAATAAGGCTTTACATACATGGTCAACAGGCAAGATTTGACTTGTGGGCCATAGTTTGCTGATACTCCTTATTGCAATTTCTCATTATTAAATCTTGGGAGACTATTGTGTATGGAAAGGAGCACTTACCTCTTCTTTTGCTTTTTTATCATTCAATTTATTAAGCTTGTAAATCATTAGGCAACTTTCCTGTAAATTCATATACTACTTACATTTCTAATGAATATAAATATACATTCATAAATCCAGTATTCTAACCATTTAAAAGTTGTTTACCCAGCCAGCCCTGAATGCCAATAAAAATAACAATCTGATATAAGAGATCTTTTCAATACTTCAACTCCTAAGACAAATTAAATACACACAGGATAGCTCAATTATTACATATCTTATTGTTATACTGACACTTAAATCACTATATAGATATTGATACCTGGATTTATGGGCTTAAAAATTTGCATTTGCATTCATATCCTTGGATAGCCTAATCTTAACAGTGTACCCCAAATAATATTCTTTCAAGCCAAGATATCAGGTTTTGATTTATTAACGACTTGTTCTTGGTCTGAAAATAAGGCCTGTTTTTACCCCAAGGGGATTCAATTCCAAGTCTATACTAGTTGGTATGGCTTCCTCTTTTAGTACAAGTTCATGTGCTATTTCACAGACTTTCTAAACTGATTCCTTTTCTTTCACCTCCTCTTTTTGTTCCCTTATCCATTGAGTTTGGGCTACAGATACCTCATATAATTATTTGCTTCACCATATCTTGTTAATACCTCATTATAATTAGTAGAACCATACAGAGATTTCCCTTCTAAGACAGCTGAGTCTCACCTTCCACATCCTCTTACAGACATTCGATTGCACTACGGTCCTGCAATCCACCATTAAAACCTATTTCTAACCGATTGTTTTGTATGGCCATTTCTGCTGACCACTCTTCTTGTTTATAATACAGTTCTTGGTTTTCTGGTTCAGCTGGGCTCACTCATGATTCCTTTTGTCTACCATCCCCCGTCACACAGATAACAAATAATAAATATCTTTGATCACACATATTCTTAATAAAAACAAATAAAATCCTGAGATCAGCACACTCAGATATGTCAATGAAGCAACATGAGTTTGCTCCTTGATGAGTCAGAAATGGCACCAGATTGAGTTGTCGCACAAAGAAAACTTTTATTTGCAACAAATAAAGAGATTACGGGGAGTGGCTTCCAAAGCCAAGAATCCCTGAGACAGAGTGAATGGGTTCCTTCGGTTTAGGGTTAGAATGAGTATTTAGATAGGGATGCCTTGTCATCCTATGTAGAGGTAAGCATAAAGTTGCATTCCTTAAAGAAAAATGCCAGTCCTCACATTGTATGTTATGTAAATGAGGCTGAGGCTCCTCCCTGGGCAGAGATTTTAGCATAATGAAGTAAAGGTAGTTGTTGGTCCTTCCAAAGGTCACTCAATGGTACAGCTGCATGGGCGCTAGTCGGGGGCTTAGCTCAAAAGGTCTGGGTGGTCTGGGCTGGTGGCAGGTCTTGTTAGGGCAGTCACCATCACCTGAGGGATGATTTCAGTTTCATTTGCCTGAGTTACGATGTAAGCCAAAAAGAAGAATTTAAGGAAAAATGTTAGACAAAGATTAGTGAGTACAAGCAGGCAGGAAGTAAATGTCAGGTGTTGGGGTCTAGCTGGTGACAAATTCAGTCACACATTAAAAGTAACGTAAAAACATGTATTACCTTTACCCTTCTTTTGCAAACAACTATCTTAATTTACATTTATGTAGTTTTTCCCCATTTGGAGTTTGTTTATGAACTGAAATTTTTTCCATTGTTAAGTGTTTCTCAGTCTAAGCCCTGTAGTTTTAAAAAAAATTTATGTTTATGTATTTATTTTGAGAGAGAGAGAGAGAGAGAGAGCCAGCAAGCAGGGGAGGGACAGAGAGAGAGGGAGAGAGAGAATCCCAAGCAGGCTTCGCACTGACGGTGCAGAGCCTGATGTGGGGCTCAAACCCATGAATCATAAGATCATGACGTGAGCATAATCAAGAGTCAGATGCTTAATGGACTGAGCCACCCAGGCACCCCTCAGTCTAAGCACTATTGACATTTGAAATTGTAAAATTTTTTGTGGGGAGCTATTCTGTGCATTGTGGGTGTTTAGGAATACCCCTGTCTTTACTCATCAGAAGCCAGTTCCACGTCCCCTAGTGGTAACAGCCAAAAGGTCTTCAGTCAATTAAAATGTCTCTCCGGGGGCAAATTGTCGCTGGGTAAGAACCCTTGTAATTAACTATAATTTTTTTTTGATCCTCAATATATCAAAATATAACACATAGTGGCCCTTTTATTTGGCTCCATTGTTCTTTTACCACCATCGCGGGCAGTTTTGAAATTACACCCACTTTAAGGAAACAAGAAGATTTTCTATCTTCATAATTCCTTCCCCTACTTCTTTAGGGAGTCTCAGATCTGAGTGTTAAAGTATGCATCACCTTTTGGGAGTTAATAGGTTGAATCCTATTCAGCAATGCCATTTGGATGATGGCTAAGGTAAAAAATAAATTTAAAATCATAACTCCATAAAGATGTTTAAAAAACAGTATTTTTTTCAGATTCTCCCCATTTTAAGATTATAATGCAAGCAATATAACCATAGTTATGATTCCATATTACTTGCCATATTAATATATCCATATTTTTTTCTTTCATATTATTGGTATAAGGGAAGAATGTCAATTTTATAAAACATATTCTGACAGATTTGAAGTTATATTAATGTCAGATTCAAAGTTTGGGGTGGATTCAGACTTGCTTGATAAACTGTGGGTCCTTTAAAGAAGTCAGGGAGAGGATAAGACTCCTGAGTTTACAAACACTAGGAGACAAACAGGATTCTGGGCAGAAGGGGGAAGAGTGAATAACAAGGCCTGTGTTGTAGAGGACCTGATGGCTCCTTGTTTGAGAACATGAGGTAGAGTTTAGCCACAGTCCCTGAATCTATGTCTTTCAAACACCCAATTCCCCAAATGCTCGCGAGAGTCTTCATTTTGAGGAGATAGTTGTGTTATAGAAGATGGATTGGGTCATTAGGATCTCAGCAGCTCCATTTTGGTAACTCCTAAATAGTTTGGAGAAGCAGAACAAATTTATCTTAAGGCCCAAGAAGGAGAAATTTATTGGAATTTAGCGTTTCAAATGAGATCTCTACATGGCAGCTACATTTCCTGGAAGCCCAGGAATCACAGGCAGGGAAGAAAAGCCCCACACGTTCACATTCAGACACCAGCTATGATTATAGATGTTAAGACCCTCCTTTCCTTCAGAAACTACTGCAGGAAATAACAGGAATATCCATGAAAGGAAAACCAGGCTCCATGCTCACTGAGGAGGTGGCTAAGAACAATGGAATCTGAAGCACTCTTAAAGAGACCTATGTACCATACGCTGAGGAATCTTCAATTCATATTCCACTTGTTGGAGTGTTTTCATCATTATGACATCATTTGATTCTCTCTACTAACTCAAGAAACAGGAAGGAATACATAATGTTACTCCTATTTTACAGGTAAGGACATAAGCCAGACAGCTTTCTTTAGATAATACAGCTTGTAAATTATATATCTTGAGTGAAAATCTAGGTTTTGTTGATGCTTAAGGTAGTGTTTGTCCCCATTATTTAAATGGTTTATGATCTTGGAGAAGTTACTTTGCAACTCTATGCTTCAATTCCTGTTTGGTATTACAGGCATTATAATAATAGTTATAAACCCCAGATGGTGAAAAAATCAAATGAAATTTTATGTATGTGTGTGTGTGTGTGTGTGTGTGTGTGTTTGAGTGAGTGTATGATGCTTAACTTAGCACCGTGCCTCTCTTGCAATCAGTTAGCAATAATCATCAGAGTAAGACCACATAATAAAGAAACAGATTCATTTAGAGCACACAGAAAAATGAGTCTTTGCGAAAGCTGTGTATACTAATGATAGCTAACATTTATTGTTTAAAATATGCCAGGGATTTTCAAGAGCTTTATAATAGTCAATTAGGTCTTTTCATTGGTAGAACAAACTTTGAAATTAGGATTATTTTAATATCCACAGTACAGTTGATGAAATGAGATAGGGAGTGGCTCATCTGACGTAGCTTGCCCAAGATTAGTGGTGAGGCTGGAAGTCAATCAAGCCCAGGTGAGCTAGTCAAAGCTCACGAACTTGACTTGTTTGGTATGAACACGTATACACCATTTTCTACTAAAGTATACAGCTTAAGACAATTAGATAGATAATCATATTTGTTTATATTTTGATCTATGGACTGTAGTTCTAACAGTTATTTATGTATACTTTAGAGGCATAAATCTTGAAAAATTCATGGACCAGAATGATATTCAATACTTCCTCTTAGCTTCTAATTAATTATTAGTACTTACTTATAATGTTTCCTCATCCTGGTCAATGATACCTTTAACATACGGCAATATATGTAAAACTATTACACCTTTTCATTATATCATACCTGGTCAAATTCTAGGACTACACTTCTTAGGTATGCAACATTGTAATCTAGGTGTTTTTCCACATTCATCAATATTTTTATAAGCTAAAGTCATGTTTAAATTGACAGCAGGAACACATTGGCTTAGAAAATTTAATCACCAAAGGGCAGTTAAAATTTAAGGGCTAATTATAGAGAATATTTTTTTTTAAATGTGTGATTATATAGAGTGATGATTAAAATAACAATTCCATATGGTGCCCATGGAAATAGGCTTCATTGTTTTATGTCTCTTTCTTTTTAGAACTAGCTGTTGAAATACATGTTTGCTTTTCCCCAATCATAAGAATTGCTGAACACTCTAAAAGCACCAGGCCTGAGGCCAAGGTCCACTTCGTCTTGGTACAGGAAGAGCTGCATTCCATCTGTTCTGGCCTCGAGGAAGCTTGCACAAATCCATCTTCCCTTTGCGTGTCTTATGAAACCCCATGACCCTTTATGAAATCTAATAGAGGAATTCCATTTCCACCAGTGGAGGAGTGTCCATCAATAGCTTGCTGATCAGTGGCTTTCCCCTGAAGGAAGCAGAGAGAAACAGCCAGATGAGAAAATGGACATACGGCATATAGGTTCTGAAAACAGTCCAATTATGCCACATCTTGTGTACTTTGTTTTAAATGATGATGGTGATGATAAGAAAAGGGGGTAAAAGGAGGTACAGAGATATGTTTAAGCTGATTATTGAATTTATATTGTTTATTCAATGGGAATGTTTAAGAATCTGTTTTTGAATGATGCTAAATTTGATTTAGAAGCATTAGGTCACATATAAACTTTGAAAATAGCCTACGAGTTGTTACTCCTGAAGATTTAAAATTAAATATGAATGACCCATGGTAATAAGGTCAGTTAATCTATGGCAAAGGAGGCAAAACTATCTAATGGGAATAAAGGTGATCTCTTCCACAAATGGTGTTAGGAAAACTGGATAGCTACATGGAAAAAATAAAAGCTGGGCCACTTTCTTCCACACAAATATAAACTCAAAATGGATTTAAGATCTAAATCTGAGACCTGAAACCATAAACATAGGCAGTAATCTCTTCGACATTAGCTGCAGAAATGTTTTTCTAGATATGTCTCCTTTGGCAAGGGAAACAAAAGTGAAATTAAACTATTAGGACTACACCAAAATAAAAAGGTTTTGCACTGTGAAAGAATAAATAATAAATAAATTAATTAATAAATAAATAAATAAATAAATTAATTAAACAAACAAATAAAACAAAAAGCCCACCAAATGGGAGAAGATATTTGTAAGTAATGTGTCTGATAAGAGGTTAATATCCAACATATACGAAGAACTTATACAACTCAATACCAAAACAAAAACAAAAACAAATAACCCAATTCAAAATGGGCAGAAGACATGAACAGTTTTTTTCCAAAAGAAGACATACAGATTGCTAACAGACACATAAAAAGATGTTCAACATTACTTATTAGCAGGGAAATGCAAATTTGAACTACAGTGAGGTATCACTTCACAGCTGTCAGAATGACTAAAATCAAAACATAAGAAAGGACGAGTGATGGTGAAGATGTGGAGACAAAGGAACCCTCATGCACTGTTAGTAGGAATACAAAATGGTACAGCCACCATGTAAAATAATGGAAAATAGTATGGAGGTTCCTCAAAAAATTAAAAATAGAATTACCATATGATCCTGTAATTCTACTGCCAGGTATTTACCCTAAGAAAACAAAACACTAATTCAAAAAAATGTATGCACCCCTATATTTATTGCAGCATTTTTTACAATAGCCAAGATATGGAAACAACCCTGGTGTCCATCGATAGATGAACACATAAAGAAGGTGTGGTATATATATATATATACACACACACACACAATGGGATATTATGCAGCCATAGAAAAGAATGAGATCTTGCTATCTGCAACAACATGGATGGATCTAGACGGTATAAAGCTAAGTATAATAAGTCAGTCAGAGAAAGACAAATACCATATGATTTCACTCATGTGTGGAATTTAAGAAAACAAAAGAATATAAAAAGAGATGAACTAAAAACCAGATTCTTAAATACAGAGAATAAACTGGTGGTTGACAGAGGAAGGAGGGGGATGGGTGAAATAGGTGAGGGGGATTAAAGGTACACTTATCACAATGAGCACTGAGTAATGTATAAACTTGTTGAATCATTATATTGTACACCTGAAACCAACAGGACACTGAATGTTAATTATATTTGAATTAAAATAAATAAATAAAAATTAAAAAAAATAAACTTACGTATGAATGTTGCCTTCATGCCTGGCAACCCAGCAAACAGCATGTGCTTAGAACATAATGAGCAGTATCAACTCGTTTTATTGGGAAAAGCAATGTTCTTTCTCTAAATTTAACTCATAGTCCAGATATAAGATTCCATGAGTCTAGGGGCACCTGGGTGGATCAGTCGATTAAGCATCTGATTTCGGCAGGTCATGATCTTGTGGTTTGTGCGTTCGAGCCCTGCACTGGGCTGTGCTGACAGTTCAGAGCCTGGAGCTTTCTTCAGATTCTGTGTGTCCCTCCCTCTCTGCCCCGCCCCAGCTTGCACTGTGTCTATCTCTCCCAAAAATAAATAAAACATTTAAAAAAAATTCCATGAGTCTAAAATTGGCTGACAGAGACACTTTTTTTAAACCACATTCTCTGTCTGAAACCACTTCTGTATGGGGTGGCCATGGCAAAGCTTGATTCAGTGACAGGGCAGTATGCATCGCTGAATGGCTCCTTTTCTGAATTTTCACCAGTGAGGGAAGCTCGTTCTACTCTGCTTTGCATTTATCTATCACATCTAGATATCCTATTCTACTACCCCACCCCTCCCCCAAGAGAAGGGCATCTCTAGACCAAAGAGAATTATTTTCTGTCTATAAAGAATGTACAATGAAGTAGAAATACAAAATGCAGGTGCTATTTTACTATGGCATTTGGAAAAATCTGTTAACTATGTTGACTTTTATCAGATTCCTGTGAGCCTGGAAAACAGTGAAGGGGAAGAAATCCTCCACATTTTGGGGTTCTGGAGTACAGCTTAACTGCAAGAAACACTCTTCTCTAGATAACTTGGGTAAGACTCATGCATGCTCTTTGTTTACCTCTGACATGACCAGACATAGACTCTCCAGATTCCTATTCTCTGCCTCATAAATGATTTGATGAACAGTTATCCCCACCGATCCTTTGGAACCAAATGCTTATTAACCAAATTTTGGTCAAGCTTCTCTTCTTGCCCCAGGTTCCTAGCTTTTGAGCCACTCAGCCTGGGCCATCTTACAGCCCTTCTTCAGAGCTCACCTGGGTATAGACTGAGTTCAGGGTAAATAGGGTAAAGCATTCCTTTTTTTTTTTTTTTTTTTAAAGATTTTATTCAGTAATCTCTACACCCCACATGGGGCTAGAATTTATAACCCCAAGGTCAAGAGTCACATGCTCTATGAGGGAGCTGGTTGGGTGCCCCCAGGGTAAAGCATTCTTTATTCCACCATCCTATCATACAAGCCCTTCATCCAACCTGCCCACACCCTGCTCTTTCTAGCTTATATTCACTTCTCTCTGTAAGGGAAATGCCCTTTTTGACTCACTCCTAAGACGTTTGTTGATCTAAGGTTAGCACTTCCTATTGTAATAACGCCTTTTCTCACCTTACAACTATCCCCTTGAATAAAGACTCTACTAAGTTTGAATTTGTTCTTTATTTGACATTTATTTAATGATTACTTCCTAAAACGCGTTAGACACCCGTGATTTATTTATTGTATTTTTTTTAAAGAAAAAGTCCTAATTTGCTGCAACTGAATATAAAGGGCTTTATGAGAACATTTATGTTTTGTTACATTCCTCATTTTTCAGCCTGGCAGGACTTTTTAAAGAGTGAATTAGATGAATGTTTTAATGTATTGCAGTCATTTCCTTAGCTTTTAGCTAATGACCTCATCTGGACAAAGTAGATATTTCCATTTCTTATCAGTAATAATTAGAAATATAACTGGTGTTGTCTCATGCCCCCTGAAAATTCTCGAGGAGACTTCAATGACTTCAAAGGAGATGACTTTGTGGAAGTGATAAGGAATGGAATGAAGAAATTTAAAAGTAATGTCTTTGATTCCATAGTGACATGATTGTTTTTAGAGTTCCTTTAATATATAAACCTCTGTAGAATTACAAGTAATGCAGAAAAAAAATGGCCACTTTATAGGAAGAAAATTAGATCTTTCCAATTCAGAGGAAAAAGAAAAAAAAAAAACACAACCATAACCACAAGCAAACAAACAAACTAAAATCCCCAGAGCTAAAGCAGCTACATTAAATCTGCAGGGGTAGTATAGTGGGTGTATGGAACTCAAACCTTATTTTAGTTAATAGTTTTGTTTTCCTACACATTGAAACCTTTTATAAGACATTCTACACAAACTTAAAACCACTCAGTGGATCTTCATCTTCAATCTTTGCCCTTCTTGTGAAAGTAGACAGGAGAGCCATCTTCATAAAAATTAACATATCAATAAAGAAACGTTAAGGGGCTTGGCTTCTCAGAAAATCTGTTATACTAATCAGCACAGACTGTAAAAGCATATTGTTTTATCATTTTTAAAATACTCTAAACTGCATTTTGGTTATCACATCCTTAATTTTGATGGTCCTGTGGCATATGGCAGTGTTTCTCATGTAAACTTGACCCCAAACCTCCTGAATCAGGAACTTTTTTGGTGTGTCCCAATGATCCATATTTTCAACAACCTTCATAGATTATTCTTCTGCACTCAGGGAACGACAGATAGAACATGACAGCATCAATAAAAGAGAGATAAAGAAACATGTAGTCTGCTTTGCATAGAATCTAATGAAATGTATAGATCTTCTCTCCAAAGCAATGCACACAGGAAGCTACACGTCATTTTGCTAATAAAATTCTAGGACATTCAGAAATGTCTTCAAGACAGAGGCTAACATACAGTTTCTTAACAAAAGATTATTTGTTCCAAAGTTAAAAGCACCTCATTTACTTTATCCAATAGTCATTCTATTGATGAGGAAACTATAGCCAAGAGTGTTAATATTTTGATTAAGGTCACACATACGGACTACTTACATTTTCAGGTTTCAACAATTTAAAAATCAAATTTAACTAGGTTCTAGGCAGGCACAAAAGTGATTTTCAAATAATTTAGTGTAAGATAACCATTTTCCCCAATGTATACGTAAAAATCACAGTCAGGAAATTTAGTTTGTGGATTCAATTTGAGAATAAATTAACTTTTTCCCTAGACATCATTCTTATTTATAGAGCTACTTACTATTGACTTTGAAACCATTAAAATGAATTCTGCTAGTTACATTTCATTTTAGTCTCCATAAAAATGCATTGACTCATATTGATGAAATGTATTGGGTGTGGTAGAAATGAATCCACCATGGTAAATTCAGTTTTCTGTTATTACAAAGCAAAATGGAAATTTTAATTCCAGGCATTTATAATCATACTTTTTGTGTCCCATCATCCTTAATTAACCATTCCTCTAAATTTCCTCTCTTTAAGAAATTCATCTTATGAAATGTATTTGCACTTTAAGATATATATTGGTAAATATCCTCCTGGTCATGTTAATGAGAGTTAGTTCTAAAACTTTAGAAGTAAGAAAGAATGTAATCACTTGTCTAAATGAGGAGAATATATGAACAGATACAGAATAATTTTCAAAGGGGGAAGGTCAATGTGGGGCACATCAATGAATTACAGAAAGCACCAGAGAGTTTCTAAAATGAAGGGAGAAACAGAAATAGGGATAGAGGGCAAATTGAATGAACACAATACAGAACAAAGTAGACATCTCAATCTTACACTGCAGTTTCTTCTATCATTATTTGGTTAGGAGATCCTCCTATGCCTACATTTCCCATAAATTACTTTAAATTATGTTCCAAATTTAAATTATGCTAAATATTGGTAGTAACTGTGTACACCTGTGCTTCACTGTTGGATGTTCCTACTCTGATGTACTTTATAAGCATTTACAGCTTTAATGAGGCTGTTTATTTGTAATTGGTCCCTATAGGAACCTGCTGCTGTATTTCATCCCATGTGAGTTATTTTCAGTTTTTCTCTGGAGACATCATTTGAAATAAAATACCTGAACTTACATACAAAGAAATATATGACATTTTTAAATGACAAATAAATGACCATGCTCTAATCCTGCCTTCAGAATTTCACACTTAATATTTCCCACACCACTGCTGTTTTCCTTACCTGGCCACTTGCACTCAATTTTCCATAACAAAAGAGAGCATCGGCTCTAAGTAAGAAGATTTAAATTGATAACTTCTCCTTAACTTCCTTTGCACTTCATCTTGGGCAAGTCAATTTCTGTGCGCGTCGGTTCATGTATCTGTTAAATAGAAAAAAAGTTAGATCTTCTAACCTCATGTGGCTATTGCAGAGGTGCAATGAGATAAGGAGGTTAACAGAGCTTTGTGTTTTGGAGATGAACATACATATTCTGAAATCCAAGCATATTTTGGGTTTTCAAGGGTGTTCAATGTTTCTTACCCTTTTTTTTTTTTGAAAGCACAAGTATTCTTGTTTAATCGATAAAAGCTTTGGATTCTGATTTTTTTGTCTTTGTTTTCTCTTTTGTGTTCACACTGATGAACACAAGTTCTTTCAGGCCAATGACCAGATTTTCACCTGTGAGCTTCTATTATTGGATGTTCTGTAATATAGTTCTTTCAAGTGTCTGTTTTGATTATTTATTTCCTTAGCTTACCCTTTTTAGATAATAATAGTTTTTAACATCATCATTGTGGTCTTAGATTTTTGAATTTGTTTTCTATTTTCTTGTCTTTATATGTTCCTCTGATCATTCCATTATGTTTTCTTACAAAATGAACTCCTTATTTCATTTCTTTGTTTTTCTTTACTAAATTTCTTTCTTTCTTTCTTTTATTTCTCTTTCTTTACCATCAATCCCCCCCCCCCTTTCTTATTAGCTATGGTCTTTATCATTGATACCATGTTGCTGTGATGTATCACTTGTCATTTGTTCAAATTCAAGGTGGTCAGCCCTTCTACTTACTGTATCTTGAAAGCCATTTTTCTTACATCAACTCCCTACTTATCTGGGACTGTTGGTCTTCCCTCTGAGCTCCAGTTAGAGGAGTATTTTATCCTGTTTTTTCAGTTTGG
The DNA here is from genome assembly GCF_018350195.1 of Panthera tigris. Taxonomy (NCBI): domain Eukaryota; kingdom Metazoa; phylum Chordata; class Mammalia; order Carnivora; family Felidae; genus Panthera; species Panthera tigris. The sequence goes on from NC_056663.1 coordinate 69,779,504, forward strand.
GCATGTGGAGGAATCTCAATTTGGTCTTCTGTTCTTTCTTCTATGATCCTCTAATGGGATCTTACTCTTCAGTCTATTTCTTATCCTTTTGTGTATAAACTCAACAATGACAGAAAATAAATCTGTATTCCTTTTATAACTTATTTAGTAGAATTCTGTGGATTCTCTATGTGACCCCACATAGAGATATTTAGTTACAAAGACAAGGAAAATTAGCATTGTGCTTGCATGTTTTTTGGTGATGTATTCAATTATTTCATACTCTCCTCTAAGCACCATGGTGACATATTTCACAAAGGGAGCTGTTCTGGTATTGGTGGGTGTCTGGTAAGTAATACACTTTGGTATCATGAAATATAAACTAGGTGAAAGCTGAATGCAAAGGTAAGAAATTGAGAAGAATATCTTCTCTTTTATAATTGGGAAGGATGAATTATTAGGGCCTCATCTCAGACTGAAGGAGAAACCAAGCTTTCATTTATTGATCTGGCTTACATGGAAACAAAATAATCTGAATTAAATATGTAAAAACAATGCATACAATTTAAGATCCCAAAAGATCCCTCTTTTTGGCATCTGGAAACTATTTCCACTCCACCTTTGATATACAGTATCTTTTAAGGTCAAGTGAGTCAAGCTCTCTAATATTTAAAGTAAATGGTAAAAGAAAATTGCCGATATCTCAGCATGGAATGGTGACAAGGTATAGTGCTTGTATTTACCTTTCAGACATGATTAGACACCTTTACTGTATTCTTTGCAATCTACATCTTCTTTTGATTTACTAAGAAATATTGATTTGATTCCATAAGAGAAAAAATGTCATTTATTCAAAACAAAACTTCCATGCAGGTTTTTTTTTAAGTGTCAGGTTGACAAGTGCTATAAAATAATAAACTTCTCATCTATTATACATTCTCCCTCTTTCTCTGCATAACAATAGATTGATGTGATGAGGGGAGGGGTTGAATCCAGAGCAGATGTGTTTAACATTGTTCTCTGAAGAATGACTGTATAGTCAATAACACTTTAGTCTCCAAAAATATGATTGAAGAGAGGCAGCATTTTACCTAGAGGGCAAATGAGAAACAAGAATGATTCTCAAGTGATTTTTTTTATACTTAGATGAATCCTTTAATACTCTCTACCAAATCCACTTAGTGATAAAATCCCTGTAACAGCACTTGATTGTGTGCAATATTTCAACCTGAGATTTTTTTTTTAATATACTATAATGCATACATGGAGTGTGGCTCATGTCTGTGGGTGATAGCTGAACATAAAGGCTGCCTCCATGTTAGATAATAACATTTATGACAGGAAGAATATTGAAAATGGAAAAAATATATTTTAACAATACTTTCAAGTACCCAAAATACTGAAGAAAAAGGCTTTGGGAGATATTTTGTTGTTGTTATCCAGATTTCACTGTCAGCCAATTTCTTACATGCAGATATAAACCTTTATTAAACTTCCTTTTTCTCTAAGAGTATGAAAAAATACATATATTTTGCCTATTATATATTAATCATAGAAATATTTTTCTTTATAATAAAAATAATGTATTTCATTATACTTTTTGAGGAAAAGAGATCTTATGAGAATAATTTTGTGGAATATTTGAAGAAATGGCACATTAGGAAATAATAATTCAATAGTTCTTAAAAGTATTTTCTTGTGCAAGGCTAGAGGCTGTTTGAATGAATATATATTCATGTGAATCAACTGTTTTTCTATAGGAGGAAGATAGAATCAGGATGCTTGTCGGTGGTCTGAGGGAAACATCACAGGTGTGTTCCTCCCTACTTCCTTAAGAAAATGGACCATTAGAAATAGGATTCGTAAGATTCTATACCTATACCTGCTTCCTTTCTCCACAGCTCCAAGAAGTAGGAATCTATCTATTTATCTTCTATCTATCATCTATCTATCTATCTATCTATCTATCTATCTATCTATCTATCCATCCATCCATCTACTTATAATGATAATCTGGAAATTGTATGTTTAAAGTCCTTCCCTTGATATCAATGTAGTTTGTAACTACTGCTCAGATTTTGTTATCACCAGCATCTTCAATTTGTTCATTTGGGAATTCTATTATTATTCTCAGTGAAAGATTTTCATTATGTTGAGAGATCTAGTATCTCATGTTTTACATTATCATCAGAAGTTCATTATGGGACTAGAGTCTAAATAACATTAATTCTAATGGCCTAGAAATGAGAAAAGTTTGGGAGTTTAAGGCAGTATAAATAGGAAGTTATTTATTTTAGAAAATTTTATATATATATATATATATATATATATATATACACATATATATATACGGAAAAAATATATATATGAGGTGATATTTAGTCTTTAAAAATTTTATCCTCATCAGTTCTGAAATTATTAACAACATATAAAATGCTTATTATGTGCCAGGCACTGTTTCAAGTGGTTTACAATTGGTACCTCACTTAATCTTTATGACAATCAGATGAGATATGTAGTATTATTTTTTAAATGTTTATTTATTTATTTTGAGAGGGGGTGGCGAGTAGGGGAGGTGCAGAGACAGGGAGAGAGACAGAATCCCAAGCAGGTTCTGCTCTGTCAGTGCAGAACCCGATGGAGGGCTCAGTTCACCGAATCGTAAAACCATAACCTGAGGGGAAACCAAGCGTCAGACACTTAACTGACTGAGCCACCCAGGCACCCCCGAGACAAATATTACTTATTGCTTTCCAATTCAATCCAGTGAAGACACGCAGGTGGAGAGAAGTTAAGTTACTTGCTTGGATAGCACGGATACCTCCAGAAAGCAGAGGGTGAGAAACAGGCTTGCATGCACATAGTTTATGAAGGAAACAAACTTAAAAGGCAAGAATAAAGAATGAGGAGAATAAATAAAATAAAATAACCCTCTAACCTTACTTATATCTTGTAGACCTCAGATATGATCCTAAATATACTGTTTCTATTGTATCATGGATTGTGTAGCACCACTCAACTATACGATTTCGTGATTCAGACAATAACTGACTCAAGATGAGCACAGAATTATCTATTCTCTCATGATAAAGAACATTAGCATGCCAGTCTTCTGCCACAGAAGGATGATGGCCTCCATCAGAACCCTAGGGCTCTGCAATAACATTTGTTGGTAATTTCCAGAGATTCCACACAGCGTCCATATTCACCAGAGCTACATCTAACATTATCAGATCTGCTGGGTCATATGACTGGCATGGCTGAGTAGATATCTTTATAGCCTGGGGCCTGCTACAGAGGCATTTCTTATTCTTGGCCCCACTTAATTTTTTTAAATTTACTTACTTTTATTTTTTTTTTGAATGTTTATTTTATTATTGAGTGAGAGAGAGAGAGAGAGAGAGCAGGGGAAGGGCAGAAAGAGAAGGAGACACAGAATCTGAAGCAGGCTCCAGTCTCTGAGCTGTCAGCACAGAGCCCATTGCGGGGCTCAAACTCACGAACCGTGAGATCATGATCTTAGCCAAAGTCAGACACTTAACCAACTGAGTCACCCACCCACCACCCACCACTGAGGCCCCTTTTGGCCTCACTTAAAATTGATAACCCTTCAAATGCCCTGAGAATAGGTTGGAGAGTTTTTCTCCAGCTCAGTACATACGGCTTCAAAATTCCAATGAGACCTACCAAGTGCTATACCACTTTGTGATTTATTGATAGGGGAATATGGTGCAACAACTTGTCTTTTAGCTAAGATAGGCTATCCTGGCTTGCCTTAGACCAGTGCATTCCTAAAAAATTTTACATATGTGACAGCTCCTGAATCTTCATATTTCCCCTCTTATTTCCAGCATGCCTGTGTTTTAAAAGTATTCAGAGTACTTGCTACTTCCTACTTGTCTGGTCGGTTTTGCATAATGCTGTAATATTATGGACAAATGTGGTCTTCAGAAGAATGTTAAGACTGTAGGATAGCTATATATAAGTAGTTGGCTATTTCTTTCCTATGCCATTTAGTATAAAACAAAATATTATTTTATTTTAAAACAGTGTGGTTTTTTGTTTCATTGTTTTGTTTATAATTAGGTGATTCTCTTCCAATGAATTATAAATTCATCAAGCACAAAATAACATAAACATTTTATTCTTACATATAGCCACAAATATTATTAAAACATTTTGCTTATAGTTGACATAAAGATGGTGAATTGATTTGAATAAAAACTAGCTTAGTGATTATGAAGATAGTAATTGAAATATATAACCTGGGGAAGTGTTAAATTGAATTAAGGAAAAAAATAGGAAAATACATGCACCAAAAGTGAGAAAAAAAGGGGAATTAAAAAAATATTTTTAATATGCTTGTAATGTGTTGACCTCCTGTGCTTTGTCTAGGATAAAGTCAGCAACGTGATGCTCTTGCTTAAGGAGCAAATGCCATTAGTGACATTCAGAGGTAAGCTGAGGATATTTAGGCATGGCTGTCTTCATTCTTCAATAATTTTGTGTTAGCACCAGAAAAATACAAGGCATCATTTTCAAGTGTATTTTTATCCAATTATATGGCTTTGCCATGGAAACAGCATAATTGAATTAAATATTTTTTAAAAAAAATAAAGAAAATAAACATCCTGAGGTTATTTTCATATAAAATATTCAGTATTTCCTCTTTATTTCAACAGCTGCTGCAGTTATTAAAAGACCAACTCCATTTCCATTGCTATATGTTCACGAAATCCTTTCCTACATTCCAAATTCATATTCTGGAATTGGCATACATTGCTATGCATCACATCACAGCATCTATTTAAAGTGAGGGACCAATCATGTCCTTGGATCAGAATATTTCTAGTCTTTCCTCTGGAGGAGAATTGCTACAATGGATATAAGACATAAACTCTGATAGGTATTTAATAACAAGTATTTTGTGCTTTATAACAAAGTCTTAATTCTCCTCCAAATATGTTCACTGTGTAAGTTTAAATAATATTAAAAATTTAAACCAAGTAAGACAAATAAATTTTTTTCTAATTTGAATGGCAAAACTGATTCAGCTTTATCCTTAAGTTTTTTCCATTATATTTTTATTGTGAAGCATTCTAAATATTCAAAAACTATAAAATAACTATTTTTTAAATTTATCTTTGAAAATCTTAATGTTTTATCATTTTTTATATTATTAAACACACACACCCATTACATTCTAGATACAGCTTTAGTATCCTCTCTGTTCCCATTTCTTTCCCATTATCCCATAAGCAAAAGTTATTCTCATTTTGTGTTCTTATTCTCATGCATGTATGTACACACATATACAGTATATATACACATTGCATACATATGCATTCTATATGACATATACAGTTATAAACATTTCATTGTTCTACTGGTGTTAAGACTTTCTGGTATTTTCTCATGATTATCCTGGAGTTATGGATTTGGAGGAAGAGTACCATATAAGTAAAATGATTTCCTCATTTCATTATATCAGAGAGCTACTGATTTCAACTTGACTTCTCTTTAGTGACATTATCCTTAATCATTTGGTTAAGGGGGTGTCTGCCTGGGTTCACTACTACAAAGATACTATTACTCTCCCTTCCACACTATTCGTTGGAAGTGAGTTACCAGGTTCAGACCACACTTGAGACAATTAAGTTTCCTTACACTATCTCATGTTCCTGTGATAAAAAGTGCTAATGAAGTACAACAACTCAATCTAAGCAACCCATTAATGACCTAGACATTTCATGAATGAAGTTTGGGGTCACCCCATCAGGCAAGGAACCATAACAAGCAGAGGTGCTTACTGATAGCTAAAAGAATATGGAATTATTAAGGGAAGAAGAAGGTTTAAATATCTGCTACCATCACATGATTAGTCACAAAAATAAAAATTACATGCTTTATGAATACTCCTTAATTATTTTTAAAAGAATATGTGTGTGTTATATGTGTGTGTATATAATTTATCAGAGTTACATTAAAGGATATCAAAGAAGGACTCAGACTCAGCTAGAAAATGAATAAAAATCGCCCAAGGATGGATAAAGTGACTGTGTATTATTGTATGGTGAAAGTTGACTGTTTTAAGTTTCTTTTTTTAATTCTCACTTCTCTTTAATCACAGAATTTTAGTTTTTATGAATAATCATAGGACATTTCAGGTAACTAAGGTTTGAGAGGGAAACAGTTCTTACTTTACATGAAGAATTACGACATGCTCCATTTTTCTGTAACTCTACTGGCTGGATTAACAAATATTTTAACAGAGACAAAAAAAATTTTTGTAAAGCCAAAGATCACTGCATATATATTTGCAAAAAACCATAAACGAACACGCATTTCTCCCTGACTAGGAGAACTTAAATAAATGTTTGAACATTAAGGCAGTGACAATTCTAAAACATAATAAAATTCTAAGTTAAGGCTTTATGTCTGTTTTGAAACCCATGTTCATAGGCCACTGTGACCATAGCAAACTTTTATCTATCAGGTTAGGTTCATCTGTCCTGGATAAGTTATTGATTCACTACCAACTATTCTATGGGATAGGAATTAATACAAACATCATCCATTTAATGAGTTATTAGTCCAGTCCTTAGATTTTATTTTGAGGATTTAGTTTTTAGCAGCAAAGCCTGTGCCACAGAAGGAACTTTTTTTAAAAAATAAAGTTAGAAAACTTATTGGCTGCACCGATTTTTCCTTTGCTGAAAGTGGGCCAACAATCAAGAATTCCTGATTTCCTAAACACAGAAAACCTCCAGAGCATGTGTGACCATGCTCCCATCTAAAAACGTGGATGTTCTTGATTACTGAAGTAGCTGGTATTCATCTTCTTTGAAGACTGGTATTGCTATCTAAATAAAGCAACAAAATGCAGAATACCATAGTTCAGGTGGATCTGTTCTATACTTGCTATCCTCAAGGCACAAATGCTACCCTTGCTGAGCCAAAGTCTTTCCTTATTCCAGGAAAGATGAGAAGTGGATGAAGATTCACTTGAGAATAATTGATTGCACTCTTGCCCTATTCAAGCTTACACAAAGTATGGAAATTTAGGGGGCGCGGGGATGTCCTTTTCTCTTTCCATCATTCTTTTCCTTAACATTTAGACAAAACTCAGATCCAGCCTGTAGGTCCACTTTGAGAAGCAGCTCTGGAGCATCCCCACCCCACCCCCACTACTGGGGAGAGCAGCAGGGGTGTTCAGCGGGCACATTCCAGTATGAGCTAACTGGGCATGATTCCACAACGCAGCGTTTCCGCGGTTGGGATGACAGACGGTCGCTTAGACCAGAAGGATCACTGTTCACACTGGGTGCTCGCCGCTACTTCTTGAAGCACTAATTGTACAGAAACACGTCTTGTAAGGAAAGTACTGTACGTTTACGTTGGGACCACTCCTAGTTTGTGTGGAGGAAGAATAGCATTGACTACATGAAGATGGTCTCAAAAGCTAAAGCTGGCTGTAGTTTCCCTTTGTCCCCAAGTCAGAAAAAAAGGGTGATGTCAAAGCAGATGAAGCTGCAGGCAGCCGGAGTCCCACGCTGTCTAAGCACTCGTGCTTGAATCTGCTGCGTGGCATCTGAGTTCTTTAGATTTACTATCAGGAAACAGGAATTTCTCTCCAGCACCGTCAAACATTTTAGGTGCAATTTAAGTCAAGCGAGTCACATTTCAACTGAAATGTTTTGCAGATTTGAAAAGTCGGCACCATACTACCTGCTAAGCTTGGCTTCAGCTAATTGCCAGATGGGTTTTAAAGGTGTGAGATACACTTTTTTTTTTTTTTAAAGATGGGAAGACTAACTGAGAGAGGGCAAACGGAGGCAACACAGAAACAATCATTTTTATAATTTTTTTTTAACGTTTATTTATTTTTGAGAGAGACAGAGCATGAATGGGGGAGGGGCAGAGAGAGAGGGAGACACAGAATCGGAAGCAGGCTCCAGGCTCTGAGCCATCAGCCCAGAGCCCGAAGCAGGGCTCGAACTCACGGAAGGCGAGATTGTGACCTGAGCTGAAGTCGGATGCTTAACCTACTGAGCCACCCAGGCGCCCCGAAACAATCATTTTTAGAAAAACATTTTATACTTTATAATACACTCACTTTATACACGAATTTTGTGTTTACAAGTACAAAAGGCACAGAACCTCCAAGGACCGAAGTAAAGGCATCAGTTAACTACGTTCAGTGGCGTTAACACTGTTGTCCTACCCTCCGTTCGCTGAACCGGAAAGGAAACTGTAAAGGCCGACCCACGCACGGACTTCACGTTTAGAAGTTGGAGACCGTGTGTAGTTCTGCAGTTTCTAGAGAGCTGAACCGAGATTCCATCGTGTTTCAGGCCAAATCGGCCAGAAGAAAGTTGCCCATTGCGGTTTGAGTCTCAAAGGGTCTCAAAGCCAGAATTCATGGTCTGTGTTTCTGTGCTGTTCAATTGAACTTTACTCTCTACAGCAGGTATGCTTTTAGCAGTGGAGATTCCTTCGGTTTGGGTCTCTGTGTCAGATGAATCCGTACTCATGGAAAAGCGGGAGTGTTTCAGAATACTTCCCAGAGGCAGATGGGGCTACTGTCTAAAAAAGAAGTTTAGGTCTGTCTGTGTTTGTATGTCAAACATTTCAAGGCCTAAGAAGCTCGAATTTCCCCTACAGCTATAGGACTAGGCAGAGGTATCTGCAAGGAAGACGTCAGTTTGGGTCTCTATGTCCAGCAATTCCAAGACTGGTTCAGGGGTCATGGTGTTAAACTCACTCTCTTCAGTTTGAGTTTGGATATATGAGCGGAAAAGAACTCCTCGATATCAAAATCAATTGCAGGATTCTGGGCTGGGCCAGATGGGAGCTGGGTATCTTGTCCACTATTCGTGTCTGACAAAAGACTACGATTGTCCAGTGTCTGACGAGGCAGGTTACTTGACAAAATGTTTTCTAAATCACTTAATAAATATATAGTCTGGGTCTGATTATCTGTCATGTTCTGTGAAAGAAGCATAGTGTGCTGTGCGCTGAAGTTTATAATTGGTGAAGATTTCTCAGTATCTTGATTTCAAGTCTTAGGGTGGTTCTGAGGTAACAAACCATGAGTGACAGTCTCTGCTACTAAGCTGCTGCTTATGATATTGTCTGTAGAAACACCGTAGGACAAATGGACACTCTCAAAAATGTCTCCACACGTTACAGCTTGGTCCATCTGGACTCGGCCATCTGTCCGACACTGCATCGCACTGGTCTGAGTTTCTCTGGAGATCCCACCTGACTGGTAACAGGCATCTGTGAACGTTATCAGTCTGAGCAGCTGTGGAAGAAGTTACCTTAGAACTGGATAAGAATGTCTGAGTGTGAACACTAATGGGAAGGGAGACTTGAGAACCAAACGTCAAATCCGTTTGAGAACAGGACGATCCGGAGGAATCGGGGCCGGCCCACTGTGCGGAAGGTATGAAGTGTTGTGTGGCATAAGACAGGTCCGTCTGTACATTGACTGAAGAAATGCTATTCTTCTGACATGTGTTTCCTAGTTCTTGTAAACGATTAGACCGGCTCTTACCCAAGTTCACCTGAACACCTGTACTAATTGGCTCCAGAGCAATAGGATTTACAATTTTTGAAAGAGGGAGACTCTCCTTGAGACAGCCAGCCTCGGAATCTAGGCTGACGATCAGGGTTCTGACCCACAAGGGCAGTATGTGCACAGCGCCAGGGGCGGAACCCTGATGATCCACGGGCTGGGCCGAGGAGTTGGCTATAGGCACAAAGACAGGTGTGGGAGAAAACTGCAGAGCAGGAAGTTTAACCAGAGCCACTCTGGGCTTGGGTAAAAGCAACTTCTGAGGGTATCTTGGAGGTGTTGTAAGAGTCTGCTTTCCGGCATTAGAGTTGCAAGATCTCCAAAAGAAGAAGTTTCTAGTTCTTGAGTGTCTGGTCTTGGAGCTGGCTGACTGCTCAATGACTCAGTGGTCTTATTGGACAGCTTCTGGCTGTGCAGGCAGTTTTCCATTTTCCTTTTCTTACTAGGTGGCTCCCTGTGCTCTGCAGGGATCTTGTGGCCAGTTTGGTAGATAGGGGACTGTAAGGCGGTCCTGCTGGCATAGGGACAGCCGCGCGTTCACTGGAAGGTCTTGCCACAATCCTTGCGTGCCTTCTCAAGTCCCACCTGGTGCCGTAGCAGTTGCTGCACTTACTACACTTTTGCTTCTTTTCGGCGTGCATTTTCATAAAGTGCTGTTTTACGAGAGAAAGTTGAGAAAACGGTCTGTCAGGGCCTCTGGGGCATCCTTCAATTGGACAACAGAATTTTGGTACCATTTTCAAATCGTTTCATATTGTTGGATTTACTATGCCATCCTGCAGGCGGTGGCTCTTGACCGGGTGCATGTTGAGCGCCAGGCTGTTGGGCAGGGTCGGGGTGCCCCAGGCCAGAGGCTGACAGGGCTGCCACATGGCAGAAGGGCCTCCTGTTTTCAGTTTTAAATGAATTATTGCATAGATGGAAGCACAATAATGTATTTGTTTGATAATTACATGTGTTCTAAAGAGTGATGCATGGATGCCAATTTGTAAAGAAGAGGACTGTGGTGAATTCATACTTGGTCAATGTAGCTAAGCTGGAACTATCATTCCCAGAATTCTTTCATTTCTATGGTTCCAGGTTAGCCTTGGTTGCAAGAAAAATTTGCATGAAATTTGGAAGGCAGAAGTGAAGTCCCAGGTCTGTATCTGGTCCCAGGCACCACTGGAGCGCCTTCATTATTATTGCTGATTTGTTGGCTCATTTCGTTGGTGTGGAACAATGTTCAGTCCCTTGGATTCTCCAGTTTTTAATCATTATCTCCTCCCTTAGCAGGGCTAAGTACATGGCAAAGGCACTTATTTCTTGTACACGTCACCTGTATCTTTGAGGTTAGATGCAAAGAAAACTGTTTCAGTTTGTTTTCATATAGTTTTTCATCTTGAATTCCAGTTAGTCTGTCTGAGTTCCAGATTGTCTTTGAACATATTACTATTTGGGTACTGTTTGTCCTTGCTTTCCCCCACTCTGTGTCCAGTTATTCTCATCAACTACCGTCCTATTGACTGATGGCAATTTCAGCCCTCCACCAGATTCAAAGTCAATAGCCTTTCATACACTTCTTCACCAGCTCCTCTTTGAGGTCACTTAATAGTGACTTTTCTTTGGTCATCTGACTTTATATTACGTTTTTGGCCTCCTCTCCCAATTGTCTAAGGTCCAGTTATTGTAACAAATTTCTTATTCCATAGAACTCATATCGGTTCTGCTTCCTTGATTGACTGCAGTGATATGAGTACCTTCTTAATTTATCTTTCAAGTCTCTAAATCTCATTTTCATAGCTATGCGTTTGTCTCATGGGAGGCATGTAACTTACTCAATTCTTTCTTGGAATTTATTAATTCTGTGTTTACCAGAAATATGCTATTAGACAATCACAATTTTCTTTTTTATTCATTTCTTGCTTACTTTTTTTATTTTTATTTTTAAGTTTATTTATTTATTTATTTATTTGAGAGAGAGAGAGAGAGAGAGAGAGAGAGAGAGAGAGAATACAAACAGGCTTCAGGTTCTGAGCTGTCAGCATGGAGCCCAACGTGGGGCTTGAACTCATGAACCATGAGATCATGACCTGAGTCAAAGTTGGATCCTTAATCAACTGAGCCACCCAGGTGCCCCTCACTTTCCTTTTTAATTTTAGAAATTAGTTTTTTGTTCTTTCTCTAAGTTATCTTTTCTTGTATTTTTTTTTTTGTCTTGTTTTATGTTCCTTATTTTACGCTTTTAATAATTTTGGATATTCCGTTGTATAATATCTTTCAGATGGCCAACTATTTTCTGAAGTTTTCTGGAGAATCTCAATCTCTTTATTGTGTCTATTGCCTCTCCTTTCTGGTAAAACTTTATACATTTTGTAATTTTGAAATGTGAGCTCTTCTTCATGGATCGTTTTTAGTGGAAACCACTTTAGACCTGAAATGAGATTATGCTCTTTTCCAGTGTGGTTTTATTTTTTTCTGTCAAGCACCCAATGGTTTCACTGGTAAAGAAAATCATTGTATAGCAGCAGGAGCAGTACTAGTAGTAATTTTTGACTTGCAGAATGTGAAAGTCATTTAAAATCTAACCCTGATGCTTCTACTCAGAGGAGACTCCTATTCCCTAAACTCAATATGCACCTTGATTCATGTAAGTGATTTCATTATCTCCCCATACTTCGGGGAGAATTTTTATTAGCATGTACAGACTAGCATCCTCACTAGATTTTATCATCAAGACTTAAATTATTTCACATGTTTTAGTATGGGTATTTGAATAAGTGGTTACTTTTGTCATTCAAACTATATAATTGTGTGTGTGTGTGTGTGTGTGTGTGTGTGTGTGTGACTATATAACTAGTAATGAGAAACAAAACATTTTGGTATTACATATTATCAGTGGATTTTATATAATTTAACTGTTAATCTGTATTAAGTTCTCACAGATTAAAATTTTATAAAATTTAAGACCTTTTAGCATTTTGATATGTATACTGCTGTATTTTAATGTATTTTGTTTATTATGTTTTAGTATGTATTTAGTTACAACATTAATCCCTTTGTACTTGAGCTTAGTATGTCAGTCTTGATAAATAACTTAATATTTCTGAGACATTATCACTTAGGAATAATACAAATACAGAAATTCCAAATACAGGAAACTAATTGATTTGGGGCTTAAATGCTAATGAAAATTGTGCCTTTATAATTATATTGAATGAAACAGAGACTTCATAAACCAAACACATTATAACCCAATGAAAACAATTTACAATAAATCCACTCATTATTTTTTTTCAAAAAAGAATTACTGATTACTTAACGTGTTAGGTAGTGTGTTGGGAATTTACTGGTGAACAAAAGCTATTTCCTATCCTTATGACCATTTGCTAGTGGAAAAGGTGTACACTAAAAAATGTAATGACACTAAACTTGTAAAACTAAAACTAAGTGATAAATTAAAAATAAAATAAACACAAGACCTATGACAGTATGTGGCAGCGAGATAACGACCTAATCTATGGAATCATGGAGAGATTCCCCAAGGAAATGATGCTGCAGGCAATATTTAAAGTAGATAACTAAGCCATGCAGATGGCTAACAGGCACATGAAAAGATGCTCAACATCACTCATCATCAGAGAAATACAAATCAAAACCATGATGAGATACCACCTCACATTTGTCAGAATGGCTAAAATTAACAACACAGCAAACAACAAATATTGCTAAAGATGTGGAGAAAAGAAAACCCTCTTGCACTGTTGGTGGGAATACAAACTGGTGCAGCCGCTCTGGAAAACAGTGTGGACTTTCCTCAAAAAATTAAAAATAGAACTACCTTATGACACTGCAATTGGACAACTAGGTATTTATTTAAAGGATATGAAAATGCTGATTCAAAGGGGCACATGCACTCCAAAGTTTACAGCAGCACTATCAATAATAGCCAAATTACGAAAGAGCCCAAATGCTCAGCTGATGAATATATATATGTACACACACACACACACACACACACAAAGCGTGCACGTGCACACACACACACACACACACACACAAGAATATTACTCAGCTATCAAAAAGAAATCTTGCCATTTGCAATGATTTTGGATGGAGCTAGAGTGTATTATGCTAAGCAAAATAAGTTGGGTAGAGAAAGACAAATGCCATATGACTTCACTTATACATAGAATTTAAGAAATAAACAGATAAAAATAGGAGAAGGAAGAAAAAAAAGGAGGAAGGCAAACCATAAGAGACTTTTAACTGAAGAGAACAAACTGAGGGTTGCTTGAGGGGAGGTAGGTTGGGGGATGGGCAAAATGCGTGATGGGCATTAAGGAGGGCACTTGTGATGAACACTGGGTATTTTATGTAAGTGATGAATCACTAAATTCTACTCCTAAAACCAATATTACACTATATGTGTTTTTTAAGTTTATTTATTTATTTTGAGAGGGGGGAAAGGCAGAAAGAGACAGAGAGAGAGAGTCCCAGGCAGGCTCCACACTGTCAGTGTGGAGTCCCATATGGGCCACAGTCTCATGAACCGTAAGATCATGACCTGAGCCAAAACCAACAGTCCGATGGTTACCTGACTGAGCCACCCAGGTGTCTCTATCCTATATGTTAACTAACTAGAATCTAAATAAAGCCTTACAATTAAAAAAAAAAGTATAAGTAATAAAGTAGGTAACTAGGAAAAGATAGGAGACAATGGGGGAGTAAAATTTTGGAAGATGAGACATCACGTGCAATTGAAAAATATTCAATTTAAGACAATACAGAAAAAGGGCAGGGCAGCTAAACCTGCTGAAATCGAGACCAGGATGCATGGTGAAATTTGGAAATAGGTGAGGCATGTACATATGTGACAACATGCTGAGAATATTGGTTTTAATGTAGGAGAAGTTTGGAGCCACAGTAAATCTATGGGTGTGCATGGGAAAGGGAGATTTTTAAAAAGTCTTCTACTTTAAATTGATTAGTCTTCATTGATGGTGTCCAATCTTCTGTTAATCTCATATCAAATATTTTTATTTTAGATGTAGTATTTTTTATCTCTAGGTGTTCAACTTGGGTCTTCTTAAGAAAACTATCTTTCATGTCTTTCCTTATCATCCTAACTTTTTCCTCTACCTTCTTGATCATATGGAGTAGGTTTACAATAGCTTTTTTAACTTCATTATCTTCTAAACATTCTATCAATAGATAGATTGATAGATAGGTAGATAGATTGATAGATCAATAGATAGACAGATTCTGACTCTGTTATCATTCATTTTTTTTCTCTTCATTAGGGGCTTTATATCTATTTTTACATGCTTGGAAATTTTTTATTAAATGTCAGATATTGTGGATTTTGCTTTGTTGGTTGGTGGCTGGACTTGTTCAAGGTAAGCAATTTAAAGGCATAAAAGTATATATTAAATAAGTTAAGTTCTGGGGGTGCCTGGCTGAGTCAGTTAAGCAACCAACTCTTGATTTTAGCTCAGGTCATAACCTCACAGTTTCATGAGTTCGAGTCCTACTGAGAGCACAGAGCCTGCTTGGGGTTCTCTCTCTCTTTTTATCACTGTCCTCCCCTCTCTGTCTCTCTCAAAATAAATAAATAAAAACTATATACATACATATGTATGTATGTATATATATATATGTGTATATATAGTTTAAGTTCATTATTATTTTTTTAATGTTTTATTATTTATTTTTGAGAGACAGACAGAGATAGTGTCAGCGGGGGGAGGGGCAGAGAGAGATCCTGATCCGAAGCAGGCTCCAGGCTCTGAGCTGTCAGCACAGAGCCAGACATGGGGCCTGAGCTGAAATCGGACACTTAACCGATTGAGTCACTTATGCACCACCATTATTATTTTTTCAAATATATATGTTCTTGGGGTGACTGTATGGCTCAGTTTGTTGAGTCAGACTCTTGATTTTGGCTCAGGTCATGATCCCAGGGTCGTGGAATCAAGTCCCTCTTCCGGCTATCCAGGGTGTTTATAATTCTCCCTCCTCTCTCTTTCTCTCTCTCTCTCTGCCCCTCTCTCCACTTGTGCTATCTCTGTCTAAACAAACAAACAAAGAAACAAACAAACAAACAAGGCATTTTCTTTGACTGAGAAAAGATCTCTATTGGGGCTTAAAAATATGTCAAATAGTGCACACTGAAAATGCAAACACTGACATATACTGCACCTGACATCCTGTCATTAAGTTTGGATCCAAAATAGATTAAAAACACAAAACCTTCTAAGTGTCCATATATTGTTGCATGGTCAACTATTTTATTCTTTTGTTTGGTTGATTGGGAAATTCAGATTTGGAAGTACAAGGAACTATGGTGCCAAAGTTATCTTTTTCTTACTAAACTATGTAGTTCTTGAGGAAGAAATTATGTCATAGACACTACTGTGTTTTATTATAAGGATATGGTATCCTTTCTTAAATTATAAATATTCAAGAGTTTTCATTATTAAATATTACTAGTATGAAATAGAATATGAATGCTGTCTTAACCTGTAAGACAAACTTTTTTTAGATGATACATATTTTTGTAATAAATCCAACCCACACATAACAAATAAGCAGTCCTTCTGAGAAATTCATTTTTAAAGTAATAATCCTATCAAAATCACACAGTTCTTTTGACCAGAGGTTATGCTCCCATTGCTGCAACTTTTCAACTGATGACATAATTTTCAGGATAAGAGTGTTTAAAGATAAGCCACATATACCTTATAGTTAAAAAAAACCATTTTTTTGCATACAGAACAATATACAAAATAATGTATCCTCTGTCAAGTTTTGTCAAACGTTAACTGCAGATTTCATGTGTATATATTCATAGGCTTGATAAAGCATTCATTTGAGATTTTTAAGTTTTAACTGAATGCTATCATATTATACATGTTCTTTGGGTAATTTGCTTTGTTTTCTTTATACATTTTTTTTACTAAGTAATATTGATATATACCATTGCACATCATTGAAGTTCAGTTAGTTTCACTGTATATTACTTTTCTCTGTCCTTGAATTTCACATAACTGAAATCATACAGTATATACTATTCAGTGTCTAGCTTCTTGCACTTAACTTTCTGTCTGTGGGATTCAGCCATGTTGTTGCATGTAGCTGTATTTTTTATTGATATGACTGGTTAAGAATCAGAAATGACATAGGATATAATTGTACGCAGAGTTTTGGACTTCTTCCACAGTCCTCTATGCAGTATGTTCATTACTTTGTCCCTAGTTTTTCATCCGCTTTGCCTCACAAAGTCTCTGACCTCTGCCTTCCCTTCCCAGTGAGATCAGAGCCTTCTTGGGGTGTAGACTCCTGCAGGAAGAACCTGAAAATGCCCTCAAAGAAGATAAGGTTAGACAGATTTTACTTGCTGTGCTTCTCTTTTCTCAAGGATAGTGTCTTTTAGATATTTTCTTAATTTTTCCAGTTTCTTCAGATAATTTTGTTTTATTTTATTCCATTTTAATAATTGTTTTTGACAAAAAAAGTTATTCTGATACCAGCTATTTTAACATTCCTGAACTACAGAAAATCCTTTGTGTATAATTTTTTTGTGTTTTTTAAATGTATTTTGGGTAAATTTATCTTTTCCTTTCAGATTTCTTATGACTTCTTAAAGAAATTGAATCTATGTAGTTAAAAAGACATTTTACCTTTTTTTTCTGGTACAATTTTTTTTTTTTAATTTTGCTTTTTGATTTTAAATCTATGTTAAACCTGAAATTTATTTTTATGTATGTTTTCTATTTGGAGGTATTTTTTTCTTGTGTAGGTAAACAGTTATTTGAGCAACTATTTATTAAATAATGCACAGAACTATTTATACAATCTGCTTAAATATGTATAGAAAGTATAATGCATTTTATAGAGTAAGTCTTTTTAAATATTTACTTAGATTACATTTGTTGAGAAGCCTATTATGCCAGGCACTATGCAGCCTACAGCAAAAAAATACAGCTGCATTTTGGGGATGGATTATGCTAATTGAGAAGACTCCAATTCTAAAATAATGCCATATGACTAAGGTTTACCTATTCATAGACACTCTTAATGAATCACAGATTCACTTTTGCTGTATTTTTACAATGCCTCTGTTAGTCAGGATTTTCCAGAGAAACAGAATCAACAGAATCTGTGTGTGTGTGTGTGTGTGTGTGTGTGTATGTATGTCTCTACACTATCTACTGATTAATTACAAGGAATTGGATCATGTGATTATGGAGGTGGGCAAGTCCCAAGAACTGCAGGGCAAGTAAGCAAACTGGATATCCAAGAGAGCCAATGGTTTAGTTCCAGTCCAAGTCCAAATGCCTGAGACCCAGGGAGTTAATCACATAGTTCCCATTAGAAGGCTGGCAGGCTCAAGACCTAAGAGCTGTTGTCTTGGTTTGAGATTAAGGTGGAAAGGAAACCAGTATCTATCTCCATTTAAAGGAGGTCAGGCAGAAAAGGATTATCTTTTATTCAGGAGAACATCAGATGCTTTGTCCCATACAGGCTTTCAACTTATTGGATGTGACCCATCCAATTGGGCCTCATCATGAGGAGTAGAGAACAATCTACTTTAGTCAGTCTGCCAATTTAAATGTTAATCTCATTCAAAAGCACCTTCAAAGAAACACCCAGAATACTGATTGATCAAATATCTGGACACCCAGTGGCCCAGTCAAATTCACATATAAAAGTAACCATTTCAGCCTCCAAATAGAAATGGTTAACAATCAGGCACAGTAATTCATTTCCTATTTTTATTTGTCATAATAAGCAACAAGGAAGTGTTATATAAATGCCATTTATCATTGGAAAGCATTTTTTGATGCTTAAGTCTCAAGCTTTGTGGTAAGTACTGGAAAGTTACAAAACTACTCTATGATATTAAAGAAACAGTTGTGGGACGTGATTAAATATGAGTAGGCCAGGAAGAACTTGCAGGCAGAAAAGATGGCTTGCCAACATCTCTCAGGTAGCCAAAGAGTTTGATCAAGAAACAGAAAGAAAACCAATGTGGTGAATCATAGTATAGATCAAAGCAAAGATTTGGGTCTACATTCTAAGAAAAATGAAAAGAAATTGACAGCTTTCAAACAGAAGAGTAACATATTCAATTTTCATTTTTGAAAGATCATTCTGTCTTCTCTGTGAAATATATGAGATAGAGATAGGGTCAAAATTGGATGAATGTAGTATAGTTATAAAAGACACGGTGATCTGAACAATAGCAGAGATATAGAGAACTAACTATATATACAAATAGAGGAGGAATTGATAGCATTTACTGAATGATTGGGTTTAGCGTAGGACAAAGGAAGGTGTCAACAATGATCCTTTTGCTTTTTGATCTAAGGAATTGTCCAAGAAATTCTAAGGAATTACCATTTGCTGAGAGGTAAAATGCTACAGGAGAAACATATAAGAATGAGGTCCAAGAGGTAAGTTGGAGAAGGATTGAAGAGAGATGGGGAGAGATTCTTGATGAAAGTTCACAGCTGAGGGGATATGCCTCAGTCTTCTGTAAATCAACATTTATGGAAATTCAGTCTCTTAGTTCTTGAGTTCCTTTCTTCTGGGGCACCTGGGTGGCTCAGTCAGTGAAGCATCCAACTTCAGATCAAGTCATGATCTCATGGTTTGTGGCTCTGAGCCCCACATTGGGCTTTGTGCTGATAGCTCCGAGCCTGGAGCCTGGTTCAGATTCTGTGTCTTCCTGTCTCTCTGCCCCTCCCCTTCACACTCTGTCTTTTTCTCCCTCAAAAACAAATAAATAAATAAACATTAAAATAAATTAAGTCCCTTTCTTCTGAGACCACCGCATGAACTTCGCCATTTCATAACCTCTGAGTCCATATTAGGTTGAAATCCTTTCACAAAGTTCTTATTAAAGTTTTTGCCCTTTATTATTTGATTTGTTCTTTAGGTTAATGTCGCAGATTTGAGTCTCGAGTTCTCTCTTGTCCAGCAAGAGAGCAGATGTGAGAGAGGCTAATGTCCGGGAGGAGACAAGAGTCCCGAGTAAGGGTCCTTTCTCCATTTTTATTACGATGAGAAGGCTTATAAGCATGATGGACATGCATAAAGAGACAATGAAACGGTGGATATTAACTCATGTGAGTGAGACAAAAGGGGTTTGTTTCAAAGATACCCGGTGTTAGGCGTTTGGGTCAATTCAAAACAAAATCCTGGTGCCAGGCAGATGGTTGTTTATGGCAGGCACAAGGTGCCAGTCTGCTTATTTTAGCTTGCCTAGGGGATAAGACAGATACAGCATGCTATCTCAGGGTCAAGAAGGTAGCTTTCTTTTGCTAGTTAGCTCTACTCTGGGCAATTTCACCCTGTGTGGTCTATATTCCTGTTCACCTGTTTACCTATTCTGGATCTTTCCTCTTGTGAAAGCAACTTTCTGCTATTGTACTATGTTGGGGCACTTCTGCCCTGTTTACCCAATCTATGATACTTTCATCCTGTGGCTTCCTATTCCTATGCCTTTGTTCTATACTTCTATACTGGGGGCACTTTGGCCCTGTTTACCTAATCTTGGATGCTTTCATCCTAAGCCTGGTTAACCCATTGGTGCAAGCTCAGGGAATTCCTAAACTGATTCTCCATAGGTTTACATTCTCCTTTCCCTAAGTTTTTAGAAAAGGGACTGACTCCTGTTTGGTCACCAAATTAAAATTCTTAGAATTAGTGCTGATGTCACTCCGTCCATTCATTCAGTCAAATATTGATGCTAAGGATACTATAATTGTATATAGTGATTAGTCAGGCCTTGACTACATGTCTGTCCCCAGAACAGAGTGACCTCCAATTGGATTCCACATACATTAAGAAAGGCAGAGGACACTATCAATAAGAGAATATATGGTCAATTGTCAGCCACCTATTTCTGAAATATCAGATCAGATGGGGATTAAAAAGTGTCTACTAAATGTAGCGTCAGTGAGTTTATGTTCTTAGAGCAGTTTAATCAAGCAGTGGATGTGGAAGATTAACTAGAGGGGGAAAAAAACTTCATGGAAATTGAAGAAGATGCATCTGTAGACAAGAAAATGCATGCCTGACTGAAACAGGACAGAGAAATCAAACATCTGTTTGTAATTATTGATTGTGTTTGTGTGGGGAATCAATGACTAATGATGGTGACTGGAAGTTCTGATACCTTGCTGATCAGCTCAAAACTCAAAATAATTTCCCTGAAACACTAATTTGAACAATAAACTCAATTCTCTTACAACCACGCACACACTCAAACACACAATTTTATCATCAACCCTTCCAAGTGTACAATTAAAAGACATACTTGGTTGGCTCTTGTCATTTTCATTTTTAGTTTCTTTTACGCACTAATATATTTGAACCATCTCAGAGCTTCTCACATCGGCCTAGTATTTCCCCACCTTCATTCCATCCTCTTCAGTGTAAGAGCATGAGAGTGGGCCCTTTTGATTGCAACGCAAGGCCTGAGTAAGCTTTAGATTGCCGGGGTCTCCACCTCGAAGGCAGCCCTCTCCCAAAACACATTGGCAGCTACACAACTAGATGAAGAGGCCACCACCCCTGAAGTTTACTTTGTTTTAGAGATTTCTGGTTGACTTAGATAATTTCCACAGCTTATTTCTTCCATCCTGTGTTTTAATCCCCCCCCTTATGTTTTAAACTCACCAGTAAAGAATGAACCCATGAAACCCCTAGTCACCCCAACCTCAACCCCAGCAAAAACAGAACCCAGGCCCATGTGCTCTCTCTTTCACTCTCTCATTTTCTTTCTCTTTCTCTCTTCTCTCTTTCTCTCCTTCTCCCTGAAACCTCACTGTGTGGCATGTATATATCTATCTATATATATAGACATAGATATAGATATAGATATAGATATAGATATAGATATAGATATAGATATATACATCTATCTATCTATCTATCTATCTATCTATCTATCTATCTATATATATATATATTTAAGTTCCCTGATGGTTGTTGCTGAGATGTATCTTGCACTCACGGTAGGAGCCACAAGGACTGGTCCAACCACAACGTTGGCTCAGAAAGGAGGAATGTCTGTGGGGTTTCCTGGTGGGTACAGCTGGCATTTCTAGCCAATGGCATCATTATCGATAGGCTGAGACCAGCACAAAACAATTTTCCTACCACCTGGTTTGGATTTGGTACCCTAAAATGTCCCCTCACCGCCATGATAATATTTTCATCATGTGTCTCAGATGTGAGAGTTCCTACTTAGTTGGTCCCATCCTTTTGGCTTTGGTTATTGAAATCACTTTAAGAGCAAGTTCTCCAATACCTTCTTTCGGGGAAGTACACGGCAAAGTTAATTTTTTTGAACGTTTGTTTGTCTAAAAATGTTTTTATTCTACCTTTACACTTTATTTGTAGTTTGTCTGACAATGAGATTCAAGATCAAAATAATAATAATTCAGTATTTTGAAGGCCTTACTTAGTATCTTATAGCTTCATGGAAGTCTGAAACCATTTTGCCATTTTGAATGTTGATCTTTTGCACATAAGCATGAGTTGCCCACCCCCTTAATTTCTGGAACTTAATGAAATTTACCTTGGTTTTTCATGCCTTAAAGTTTCATGTGAGGGCCACATGGGTGGCTCAGTTGGTTAAGTCTCCAACTTTGGCATAGGTCATGATCTCACAGCTCGTAAATTCTAGCCCTAAGTCAGGCTCTGTGCTAACAGTTCAGAGCCTGGAGCCTGCTTCAGATTCTGTCTCCAGTCTCTCTCTGGCCCTCCTCTGCTTGCACTCTGTCTTTCTCTCTGTCTCTTAAAAAGAAATAAACATTAAAAAAAACTTAAAAATAATTTAATGTGATATACCTCAGTATAGGTCTATTTTTATCCATTGTGTCGGGGACTCTGTTGGCTACCTCAATCTAGAAGGTTATCTCTCAATTGCATTAAATCTTATTGAATAGCTTTTTTGATAGTCTTTGTTCTACTTTAGTTATTTTTGCTATTCCTCACTCATTATTAATCAAAAATAACTTTTTTATTCATAATATTTTGATCAAGCAAG
The DNA here is from genome assembly GCF_018350195.1 of Panthera tigris. Taxonomy (NCBI): domain Eukaryota; kingdom Metazoa; phylum Chordata; class Mammalia; order Carnivora; family Felidae; genus Panthera; species Panthera tigris. The sequence goes on from NC_056663.1 coordinate 69,802,105, forward strand.
CAATAAGAAGTAGGTCAAAAATGTTTTAATGTAACTTTGAGATTTTTACTGCAATGAAAATTAGCTGACATCTCTACTCCTCTCTTCCTTCCTTACCTACAAAGATAGGAATAGAATAAGGGATAAATCAGAAACTCTGCAGGGTATTCACAAACAACACTAAAATGATCTTGGAAACAAGTGATAAGACAGGAAAATAAGGTAACTTTTTATTGTGAATTTGTTGCTAATCAGTAAAATATAAGAGTCATATAAAAGGACACTGGATCTCAGTGTCAAAACAAAACAGCAGTTTGAATCAATTTTCTTAACTGGATAAAATTGCCAGGGTTGTGGGTGAATTCACTCCTTCACTCAACTGCCATTGGCTAAATGAGACAGCTCATCTGGTACAGTGCATAAAATAAACTATAACTCACCAATAATTAAGCCAGACTTCCTCTTCAGAACATCTTGTGTATTGTGAAGGCTGTCCAATAAATGAAACTAAGTAATTATGAGATCCGTGCTGCTTTTGATTGTGTTAATTGAAGAAGCTTCTCCAACTTTCTCTCTTTTTAAAACAATTGTTAATGTTTTTATTTCATTTTTGAGAGAGAGATGGACAGAGTGTGAGCAGGGGAGGGGCAGAGAGAGAGGGAGACACAGAATCTGAAGCAGGCTCCAGGCTCCAAGCTGTCAGCACAGAGTCCGACACGGGGCTCAAACTCACAAACAGTGAGATCATGACCTGAGCCAAAAATAGATGCTTAACTGACTGAGCCACCCAGGCGCCCCTCCAACTTTCTCTTTCAAATTACTGAAACAAAGCATGGTTTTAGGGTTTTGCTGTGAAACTTATATGAACATTAGAATATGAGGTCATTGAGAAGTGGTCATCCAGGCAGGCTTCTAGCGGCATAGTCAAATTCAAAAATGGCTGAGAACTTCCAGGAAAAGATCTAGAAGCTACAAAGATACAGAGTTTAATTTTCTTGCACATTCCCGGGAACTCAGTATGAAGTCACTCTTGTAGCCTCCAGTCAGGAGGATGGGCTACAGTCCTTAAGAGGGCACATCTTGGTTTCCATACAAGATGTGCCCTCTTAAGGACTGTAGCCCATCCTCCTGAATGGAAACCAATTTGACAATAAATTTCATATATTGAAAAAAAAAAAAAAAGCAAAAATAACCAAGTAAAATTTTAATATCTTTAACCCCCCCCCCAAAAAAAAAAAGAATTTGGTTAAAAATGACCTCATGTTATTAAGAGTGGCATCCAGACTGTTAGTAAAAGGAGCTTGAAATGAAAAAAAAAAAAAAAAAAAGAGGGCACATCTTAAAGCAGATCTCACACAGAAAATTGTGGTGTACATCTATGGGTCAAAGAAGAAGCTCCAAGCCTTTGGGTGGTCACTGAGGCTGCTGTGAAAATGGAATGTTAAATATTGACAAAGGATTTGGCCTAATTTCACAGTTTTTCTTTTCCTGTTTTAGAAATGACAGTGTTTTCAATAGCACTAAGAAGTGTATTTTATACACTAGCTGTATCACATCACGTCTGTTCAAAAATGTTAATTGAAAGAGTTTCTGATAAATTGTGTGACCATTTAAAAGGTAGCATTTTGTCAGATGGCTTCACAGCAGCTACTATCTGTGTCTCTCTTGTTCAGGTCATTGCACAGCCCTATTAATTTGCCTTTAACTTGCATTTTAAAATATTACAGATTTAGGCCAGAACTTCAAGTATTTTCAGTTTAGTCTCTATTACTGAGGTCACATAGTGCTATTTATGATGTATTTTTGTGGGTGTGCGTTTTAGTCACTTGCAACAAAGATTCTTTTAATACTTTTCTTTTTAACTTTTAGGTTTTAATTTTTATCAAATTGGGCTTTTCATGCCCTCATTTGAATTTGTTACATATTAACAACAGTAATCTCTGAACTGTGTAGAAAACAGGCAAAAGGGAGAAATTTGTTCACAATCAGTAATTTTTATTTGATTCTAATTTCTGATACTGTAGTCTGATGTAATATTATTGTAATCTTAGACATTCTGGGCTAGTGACACATAAATGGGACATTTTGATGCAGTATTTAGCAACTGTAAGGCTGGTTAAGGGAAAACTCAGTCCCACTGGCCAATTTATAGAGTCACAAGTGAGAATAAACTGACAAACGAGGACCAGAAATAAGTGACTTACTTAGCCGTCCATAGTCCCACAAAATGTTTACAGAAAAGTGAGAACTAAGACACAGTTGTGTTGACTTTCATTATTTTATCTAATTTGTATTCCTCTATGTCATTATTGTGATATGGCTCCGATCAAAGCCAGATTTGTTTTGGAATGATTTGACAGTTTTTGCATGACTTATGCAACCAATTAGTAATTGTCAACCTCTGTAAGTCCCAGGCCATGCTCTGAGGCCTACTCCTTAACCCTAGGTGCACACTAGAGTCACGTGGGCAGCATTAAAAATAATATGATCACCTAGACCCTATCCCTAGAGACTCTGATTTAATTAATTTACAGTTGTACTTATACATTTAAAAAGCTCTCTAAGAGAATCTAATATGTAGCCGGGGTCGAGAATCTCTGCTGTGTGTTATGCAGCACTGTGGTTTCAACCATGTACATTTCAGACACTCAACAACATGTAAACCTAAAATCAAGAATTAAAAGTTTGGAAATGGGCTTACATTTATTCACATATTCTCCTTCTCAGACAGGAATCTGTCTTACTACATGTCTGATGTCTAATCATCCACTGTGGGTAAAGTTTCATTACCATAACTGGTAACTCCAAACTTCTTTCTTAGTCTAAACTAAAAGATCCTTTTTTGCACTCAGAATTACCTTTGTAATTATGTTTTTTTTTTATTTTATTTTTTAATTTTTTAAATTTTTTTTTAATGTTTATTAGAAAAGAGAGACAGACAGACAGACTGCAAGTGGGGGAGGGGCAGAGAGGAGCAGGCTCCAGGCTCCGAGCTGTCAGCCAGAGCCTGACGCTGGCCTCGAACTCACGAACTGTGAGATAATGACCAGAGCTGAAGTCAGATGCTTAACTGACTGAGCCACCCAGGCACCCCTGTAATTAGGTTCTTTTTCAGAGAAGCTTAGCATTAGATAATTTTACTAAGTACTTATTCTTATATCTTCATAATATTCTTATGAATACTAGTGACTTTATCCACTGAACATCAGTATTAATTTTTTTCCAGTGGATACACATTTCGAATTATTTCATTGCTATTTATAACAAATCCAGCTGCCCTTTTTTGCAGTTAATCAGGTCTGAATGTTCTGCCCTTCAAATTACAGAGGACAAAAAACTTCCCTTTACCAGGGTTCTAGTTCCAACGACTTACAGCTTGTAGTAAGTTATGGTTTCAGTCTTTTTGGGAAATCTGAACTGAATTGGGAAATCTAAAATCAATGCTTAAGTTCTAACTCTGCCATTAATAAATTAACATGAGTGAATCCTAATGAGTGCCCATTATGTGTCAGTACACTAGTATGAACAGAGAATCCAGAAGTAATAATAAAAATAATACTGATAATTTACATTGATGTAGTATATTATAGAAAACTACAAGTTCCTTGCTTTGAAGAAGATGTAAATGAGTTTTAGAGATAAAAATATGAGAAAAAATAATGAATGATACAAGACAAACTGTATAAAGATTTCCATGATAAAGCATGAGTTCTGTGAGCGTTAAAAGCATAGGGAAAATAATAATGATAAATATTTATAAAATCCTTCATGAAAGAGAACCTGAAAATGACTTGAACTTGGTCATGTTTAAAGAGAGAATATGAATGGTCAGGAAGGTGTTCTATATAAAGAAAATGGCATAAAGAAGTGTGTGTGTTTGTGTAGAGACAGAGAGAGAGACTAAATGAAAGGAAAACATGTTGGCATTAGGAAGAAGTAAAGCTAAGTAGGTGGTATGCAAGCTGCACAGCAGAGAAAAGTACCAATTTTGAAGTCTGACGGATATAGGGTTTTTTACATGGGTTTATTTTCTATTTTTTAATTGAAATATAATTTCCATGTAACATTGCTTAAGTTTACAGCATACAGTGTGTTGACTGATATGTTTATATATTGTAATGTGATAACCACTATAGAGTTAACTAATACCTCTTCATGTCACATAATTATTTCTTTTTTATACGGGTTTAAATTCTTTTTTTTAATTTTTTTTAACGTCTATTTATTTTTGAGACAGAGAGAGACAGAGCATGGATGGGGGAGTGTCAGAGAGAGAGAGGGAGACACAGAATCTGAAACAGGCTCCAGGCTCTGAGCTGTCAGCACAGACTCCGACTCGGGGCTCGAACTCATGGACCGCGAGATCATGACCTGAGCCGAAGTCGGGCGCTTAACCTACTGAGCCACCCAAGCGCCCCTATACAGGTTTAAATTCTTACCCTCCTCTTACTAGCTGTGACTGACAGTGGATAAGTTATTTATGCCATAAACCTCAGTTTCCGTATTATGAAAATAGAAACATTACAACACCTACCATATTCTGGCTGGTAAATCAGATAATCCTTGTCAAGTTCTTAGCTCAGTGTCTGTGCTCAATAAATACTAACTAAAACTTAAACGAAGCCAAGTAAGGAAATAATACACTTAATATGGTTGGAAATTAGCTTTCCCTAAAAGCTGAAAATTGGAGAACAATATTTGAATTAGTTTAGTCCAGCAGTAGGACAGAGAATGAAGGTAGAGAGAATTTAGAGTTTGAGAGACCATTGAACTGATTATTTCAGGAATTGAGGCTTGAAGATGTATAGTTCAACACTAGTGTCATTAAAATTAAAAATGATAGGACAGGTGAAAGAGACTTCAAAGAAAATTTGCAAGTCTTTCTTACTCAGAAAAAAAAAACACTTTGGTTAATGTTGAGTTTCAGAAGGAGGGAAAGCTATCTGAATAAAAGCGTGCAAGACAATTGAAACTAATGGCTTGAGTTGGAATGGGAGAACAGGACTGAGATATGAATACCATCAGTAATAGAACAGATATGAATACCATCAGTAATAAAATGAAAGTTGAAGTCAGAAAATAAAATGAGGTCTCTGAATAAGAAAGTGTAGTGGTTGAGTCTTTAGTAAAGGAACTGAGATGGATCATTCAATCTGTCTAATGGTTAATGGGTTCCTTTCTATTGTAGGTTCTCAAGAAATATGTATCAGAGCATTATTGATTATTTTCACTTCCATCCACTACTTTCTCCATTTCATCCTCTTCTGGACAGTCTTTCCTCCCACCATCTTCAGTTTCACATTTGCTGAGTCGACACAGGCAGTGTCTGTTAAGCAGAAAATGAAAGCGATCAACTTTTTCTTTTTGCGTTTTTCTCATTTCATCATGTTAAGTATCTTTCAGGGTAAAAATTAACATCAGTCAAGCCAAAAAGACGGTTAGACAGTTTGCTGCTGCTTTTAGCATTCAATGCTAAAAGTATTTTGCATTATCAGACACATATTGATATTCTGTGGTTTAGTCTTTCTATGAATATGTGTCAATTATATGTTTATTTCTTTCCATTGACTTAATTTTTTTTTTCTTTTGTTAAATAGTACTGCGTAAATTTCTCTTGTAATGGGAAATATGGCGGGAAAAATCACATGCATAGTTTTTTTCTCAATGCGAAATGAAATAATTTGGGCTTTGGTGATGGTTAAAGAGGTATTTTTTCTTTCTTGGTAGAGCACTTTCTAATAGGTGGAGCTTTTCTCTTCATCTCAATGCTTTGAGTCCGTGGTTGTGTTGAAGAATATGATCACTGAGTTTCTGGACTGCAATTCATATTTTCCAGGTCAGCAGAGCCTTTAAAAATATATTATTTCTTCTCACATTTTTATCTTTGTCTTTTCGATTCTGAATAATCAAATTCAACTCCATGCTATTTTATTCCTTTGGCTCAGAGGCTATTGGTAACAGAAGTGGAAATCAGTGAGGGAATCTGCTTTTTCACCTTCTCCTAGGTGGGTCTTCTGGAAGGATATACTTGATGGTATATTAATGTGTATGTAGTCACAAGGAGGAGGAAGTAGTAACAAAGATGACTAGCAGATGGTGTGCTTCAAAGGCTGTGTGGTTGTTAAGCCAATTTAATGGCTGTTACTTGGGCACTGGGCCAGATACAAAGTCTGCATGGTCATTTTTATTACTGAAGTGATGAGTATCACAGCCTGCCTGATTCACAGTTGATTTTTGCCAACCTGTACCATGCACAGCCTATATTATGGTGCACCCTGAGTGGTATGCAACAGATGCAAATGTGGAGTCATTATGGAAATCAACCTTCACTCTTATTAACTCACACAAGGTGTTTATGAGGGTCATCACGCCTTTCATTTGGCACCTATGTGAGGTCTGACTCTTTCGGGGATGGTGCTAATTCATTTTCAACAGCGAGTTTTACTTTATTCACTGGTCTTTTAAAAACCTCCCAGGTAAATGTGAAAAACAGACACGGTTTCTTAAAGATTTAGTAAATGGCAAATGGGAACAGAATCAGTTTTCATCTTCATAACAGAAAGGATGTCCATTGTATGTATTCACTTTCCTTATTATTCAGGGTAACTATTGTGGTTTTATTTTCCTAAAGTTACATTTATAAATAGTATTTTAATTTTTTTCTATTCTAGAGGAAAATATAGTTTGGCCTGACCTATGCCTACTTCAGCTAGGGATAAAATAACGATCTAATTCTGCTTTAAGAGAAAATACGTATGTCTAGAGGTTTTTAGAAATAAACCACAGTTAGATAAAGTGAATTTATTAATCAGAATAAATAATCAGGAGTTGACTTTATGCTCATAACTGATAGAGATTAATTTCTAAACTTCAAAGGGCATGGAAATGGCATTTTCAAAAATCAAAAGAAAACTAGAGGATTTTGGGCAAATGCATTTTAAAGGCATATCTTTTCTTTTGATTTAGATATTCTTATGCAATGCAGAACTTTGGAAAGGCATGAAAAAATGAGTTGTAAGCATAGTAAAAATAAGTAAGCATCCACTTAGATTCTTCTGACAATGTTGAGGTAACTTTTGAGTTGCCAATATAATTTAAAATACTGCTTTTACAAATTTTATTTTCAAGCATTAGCTTTGATATTTATGCATGAGAAAATGATAAACAACTTTCATTAGTTTTACTACTCCACCAGGAAAAAGGAATGTTTTTATTACAGTGTTCTTTCCTGTAAATGATAAATTCTTACTTATAAGATGAAGTGCCATAATTTCTATCTTTAAGAGAAAGAAATGTGAGAGTGTCATAGTCTTTTTGTAAACAGTGATACTTGTTAGCCCTATCAAGTGCTATTTCAAATCTCTGACAAAATTGTGTTCTAACCATTTCTGTATTAATCATTCTGTATTTATTTGTTAACATTGATTTCTAACATTTTCATAGTGTATGATCAATAATAAATCATTTACTTTTAGTGCTGATTAATGGAGATGAAAGATGAAGGGAGAAGACAGTAATGACAGAATTTATTAGAGTTACATACAGTATCTTAGCTGAACCAGTCATTAGCTGGTAGTTTAAGACGAAAGTATAAAAGCGGAAAATTCATAAAATAGTTTCAAAAGACTCAGCAAGGAACATTTCAAAGAATTTCAAATTTTGTAGACTTTTCTGAAGATTGCTTTTATTTCATTAAGTGAAAAATATATTTTGCAATTTCATCATGTATTAATTATGAATTTTTGATCACTAGAGAAATATACAGGTATAGCCTAGATGTGGCTCACTTCTATAAAAGTTATCCTTTTATGGAAATATGTTTTTTAGCAACTAGACAAAGCAAGTGGCATTTTCTATCTAATTATAATTAATCAATCAAGCAAGCAAACAAGCAAGAAAATAATTCTAGAAGCATATTTTTGGTTCCCTACCATGTACCAGCTCTATAAAATACTTCCTAGTTAGCCAGGACACCATGAGCCAGTCTTTCTTGGATGGGTCTCATTTGTAAAATGTGAGTGTATCAGTTTTGTTTGTTTGTTTTGTGTGGTTTTGGGGGTGCTTTGGCAAGTGTAACATCTTACTTGTACTACTCTGAATCTACTATTCCCATAACCAAATAGATGGTATATTTTAAAACTCAGTTTAGTTTTGAGACTTTACAAAGATATTACACTTCTTAAAGTTAGACATTAACAAGGTTCCTTTGAGATTTTTAATTTTGAGGATAAAATCTCTGAAGCTACAGTCAATAACCTAAAATCTTGGGGCTTCATCATGCATTTGTACTAGTGTTAGAGTGAACGAAAAATGATTCTCTGAGTTAGACTGTTGTCGGACTCATATTTGTTCCCTGGACTCATTTTTATCTGAAGTTTGAGTAATCACGTATAGTATTTTGTCAGATTATTTTCAGCCTTCTGCATCTTCAGAAGGTAATAACTTTTCCCCAGAATCCAGACTTTGCTAAACTGTGAAAGAAAATGTTCCTCTTTAATCACTGAAATATAATATTTATGTCCCAACTTCTATTTAGGGAATAAAAATTAAAATTTACTTCTCTGTTCAGTATCTATCAAGTTTTATTATGTGAAAAATAACAGGTAATGTGGGATTTAAATTTGATTAAGATTATTATTTTTCGGGGCGCCTGGGTGGCGCAGTCGGTTAAGCGTCCGACTTCAGCCACGTCACGATCTCGCGGTCCGTGAGTTCGAGCCCCGCGTCAGGCTCTGGGCTGATGGCTCGGAGCCTGGAGCCTGTTTCCGATTCTGTGTCTCCCTCTCTCTCTGCCCCTCTGCCGTTCATGCTCTGTCTCTCTCTGTCCCAAAAATAAATTAAAAAAAAAAAAAAAACGTTGGAAAAAAAAAAGATTATTATTTTTCAACCCATAGGTCATAAGATATTTGTAGGTCAAGAAATTATTTAATGGTTTCCAGCCAACTTTTAAATATTCATGATCTTAAAATAAAATTCAAATTTCAGAGTACATCTCATATAGTAAGAGTATATGCTGTTTCATTATATATGTGTGTGTTTATATATGATATATATATATTTTACTGTCATTCATAAAATATTTTATGTTTAGCTTTGTTAATCTATAACATTACTGAATAATGTGTCTGGTCTCTATTTTTCTGGTAGTATATAGAAATTAATTTTATTGCATTTTGCTTTGGAATAGTGTTATCAGCTTACAACAAAGGGCATTATAAAACAATAACAACTACTAAATGAAATCTGTTATTTATTTAATAAAGGAAGTCGTAAATACTATTATTCCTTGACTACTTGGACCATAGTTAACTACTTTGTAAGAATCCATAGGAGAAACTTATTTCTTTTTTCTATGCTAGCAATGATTCTTCTGACAAATTTCTGCTTTTCCATGTGTGTGTATAGACAGATGGGACTCTTGAAACAAAATTTGTAGGTTCTTTTCTCATAAGTAGACAGGATCTTATGACTTGCATACTATTAACATTGACTTCATTTTACACTTTGAACGTTTATTTTAATTTTTCTCTGCTTTATTTATTTACCTATTTATTTATTTTAATCTTGGCTTACAGTTAGAATTTTTAAAATTAGGTAGAGAATAAATAAATCCATATATAGATGCACTCATATATCAACCTAAGGAATAGAATTGGTACTTGATCTGCTTCTTATGAAGTTATTATAATAATCAACTAACAGGTTGACACTTTCAAGCATGGCCTTGAACACAAGTTACAACAAACTAGATAACTTAAATGTTTTGGCTAGGCAATTACCCTTATATGCTTGGGTCCTTTCTTTAAAGAATTATAATAAATATCTGATTTTATAAGATGTATCCAACATATGAAAATATTATCATTTAGTGTTTATAATATGTTTAGCATCAATATTAAGACTGTAGATTCTGGAGGCCAAATCCAGGGATTTCAATTGTTCTGTGTCACTAGCTATGTCACCTGGGGCAAGGCATTAACACTGTATCTGAATACCTCATTCTTAAAGTGAAGACAATAACGGAATCTATCTCTTGGAATCATTTAGAAAGTTAAAGCATTGAATGCATACAGTTCTGAGAACACTACTCAGTTCATACAAATAGCTGTATAAGTTAGCAGTTATTCCCATCCTATTCCTGTCCATCGCCGCAGAGCTTTGCAGAAAACAATTCTTTTAATGCCTTTTCTCTTCTGTTACTTTTGCAAGCCTCAGATCCTCCTTCTACATTTCAATGATATGCCTTTCAAAAAGTTTGGAAAACCCTGCCACTTGATTCAGTAAATTGGTTTCCTTAATCCTCTTTTTTTTCTAGTTTTAAAAAACTTCAATGGAGCATTGCTTATGTTACAGAAAAGAGGAAATCTTAAGCAAGTGAGATAGAGAAATGACAAGAAAGATTTCCAGATGGGAAGAATATATACTTGCTCTGTGAGTTCTGGCATCATTTTGTTTTAAGTACTTGCCTTTATCTTTTGCTTTTAAACTGCAGAAATGTTTTATACTTAATAATTTTATTCATATATCCATCTTTCTTTTCTGCCTAAGATAGTACTCAGTGTACAAAAATGATGTATATATGTTTTCCAGTTTTCACTACCACCGAATATTAAGACTTCATACTTTTTATGGTTCTTAATGAAATGAATATGATTTCTTTTCTAAAAGCTTATCATCTCTCCTCCCATCTACTTTCCTACTTCTCCTAATTTTCTCTCTCTTCCAAATTTTGCATTCCATTTTCCCTTATATTTAGTATTACAAAAATAATGGTGCTGTTCATTCCCTCACATAGAATCTCCCCTATAATATTGTGAGTATGTACATTAGCTATGGTCTTGTTCTCAGAGACTCATTACTGAACTGAAGAATCAGTCTAATGAGCATTGTCCTTACTTACTCTTTATATAGGAGAAATCAGAAAACTATGGGATCAAGTTAAGATCCTGTCTTTGAAAGAGACTAAGGCCACTGCTGTAATTGGAACCATGTGCTAAGAATGTCCTGAAGATGTTCTTTTCCTCACACTGTTCCCTTCAGAAGAGCGAGCTTTTTGAGTTCCCTAGATATGATGTATTGACAGCTCCTTATCTTTTGTCTGTCTACTTGTCCTTCAGGTATTAGCTCAATGTCTGCCTTTTCTAAGCAGACAGACCCGCTTTTCCTTGGCCTAAAGTTCCCTGAGACTAGAGTTTCTTTTTTCATCATTGTATTTACAGACCCTTTTGAACTAATTGTACTATAGTGGTCACTATTAAACTGGCTGAATAGATGAATTAAAGATGAGTAGAATTAAATGTAGATCTTCCCTTTCTGATTAAACGCAATAAAATATAATTGACTGGTGTAGAAAAAAATAGCATTTTTTTTGGTATTTGACATAGAATTCACTCTTTGGAGCAACATAAAACAATAAATAAAGTCAAGAAATTCATTTCTATGTATCACTTCTGAATATAAATTTTGTAAAAGTCAAATGGAAAATGAACTGGCCTCAACTGAATAAAACACTTGGACATTTACTACCAGTATAGTAATTTAATAAAAGTTTTGCCTGATTTAATTAAAAACTGAGGAATAATTAAAAGTTACTATATGGCTGCTATAATATTTAGTGCAGGCTTTTCTATTAAATGTTCCACAAACTATTCAGAGAAAACATCTAAAACAAAGTAGCAAATAAATTTGGGAAATGTTGCATACATTACCTTGTCTTAGAGAGTCACAATTCACATTAGCTTATTAAAACCCTTGAGAAAGGGCACCTGGGTGGCTCAGTTGGTTGAGTGTCCAACTTCAGCTCAGGTCATGATCTTGCAGTTTGTGAGATTGAGCCCCACAGCTGTCAGCCTGTCAGCACAGAGCCTACTTCAGATTCTCTGTCCCCTTCTCTCTCTCCCACTTGTGCTCTACCCCCAAATAAATAAATATTTTAAAAAGAACCCTGAGAAGTCTTACAATAAAGAGATGTGTAACTTTTAAAATATTTTTGCTAAATGTGTTTGACCATATTAACATCCCAGGGGTTAGTTAGTGTTTCAAGAAAAACACTTTTGAGAACACTGATATAGTGGGCAATTTGTATCATTTTTATGTACATCCTGAGGAAGGAAAAAACACAGGGTTCTTAAGAAAAACATAGTACTCTCTCACGAGTTGAATTCCTCATAATAGAAAATATTAAAATTAAACTTTTAACACAAAAAATGACCCATAGGAACTGTTGTCCTAGAGTTAGGCATCTGGGAAAGTAAATATAAAAGCTGATCTGAAATTATGAGATCAATAAAACAGGAAATGAGAAGGATGAATCTAACAGTGATTGCTTTCAAGGAGGTAGTCATTAAATAAAGTGAAATAGGGACGCCTGCGTGGCTCAGTCGGTTGAGTGTCCAACTTCAGTGCGGGTCATGATCTCACAGTTTGTGGGGTTGAGCCCCGTGTTGGGCTATGTGCTGACAGCTCAGAGCCTGGAGCCTGCTTGGGATTCTGTGTCTCCCTCTCTCTCTGCCCCTTCCCCGCTCTCATTCTGTCTCTGTCTCTCTCAAAAATAAATAAACATTAAAAAATATATAAATAAAGTGAAATAGAACTATAGGGAGAAAATCAGGCATTAAGCGTGGAGTCAGCTTGAACTGAAAGACATGGATGCTCTTTACTTCAGGTGAAAATAACAGAGGATGAAATCTGCAGCTCTTCTTCATTGTCTTCCTCATGCATTTTTTCCAACCAGCAGCTACACATTTATTTTTTTTAACCTTACACCTTGAATAATGGCAAGTTTAGAGGCATATTAGATCACCATAAATAAGAAATATTTCCCCAAGGTCTGAGTCTAAGCATTGAGCTATTTTTGAGAACAGATTGATGATCTTTGTTTGTCAGGCCTGCCATATGGAAGCCGTAAGTACTGAAGTCTCTCAGTGTAGTGTCTATGTTAGGAAAATGTGATCTCTTAAGTACTATGGAAGGCTTGCAATCTCAATGTGTAGTATTCTAAAGTTATATATTTTCTTTACTACATTCCATATCACCTAGTAAGCCTCTCTAAAGCAAAAATGGAAGCATATTTCACTGGAAATATTTTCCTAGAAACTAAAGAGGAATTTTTATAGATATTCATGCCAGTTGTTGGGAAAGTATTGTTAAATTCTAATATTTATCAAGAACAATCACAATGGAACAAATAGAATAGAACTGGGAAACAATATCAAAGGTCAATTGTTGATTTTATAATGGAATTCTGTTTTTAAAAAATATATATAAACAAGCCAACCAAAAATTTCTAGCAGCTTCTAAGGGGTAGGATCGAGATGCCTAGATGCCCTGGAAACTATGGCCATAAGCTATTCTCACTTATTAATGTCTTATCAAAAATAAATAGATTAGGAATTCATTTATTCATTTATTCAAAAACCATGTGTTAAGTACCTTTGTAATGACCATCAGGCTAAGCACTGAGAATATAGTAGTCAACCTGGCAGATATTAAGGTTCCAGAACTCAAGAATCTTACCATCTGTTGGGGAATATAGAAACGAAGATGGAAGATAAATTTTGTAGAATATATTCAATGATACCTTGTATGAAATAGCTTCTGTTAGAGGAGGGTATGAGTCAGAGAAGAATTTTCAGAGAAACTGACACCTAATTTACAAGCCAAGATTTAAGTAGGTGCTAGAAAGATAAGGATGAGAAGAGAAGATGGATTAAAACAGAGAAAAGAAAATTATGTGTAATGCCTTGAAGGTAAGAGAAATCACACAGTGTAATAGATGGGAGCATTCAAGACTTGAAATGGGACATAGAGTACTAAGTTATTGTAATGTTCAAGTAGAAATATGAGTTGGGATAAACTGTGGGAAAGGCAGGAAAGAGAGAATGAGTAGATGGGCTTGAAACATATTTAGTAATACTAATAAAAGGTAGAAGAATATCTAACCATGATTCAGTACTGCCTGCTAGACACTGTAGTAAATGCTTTTCATGAATTATGGTATTGATTCCTCCAAAATGTCTATTAATTAGATTTTTTTTAATTAAGACCTTTTTTTTTTAATAAGAGCTTGAGATTCACAGAAAAATCAAGGGGAAGATACAAAGATTAGCCCCTGTTCCCATGCATAGCCATTCCCCTTATCAACATTCCCCACCAGAGTGGTACATTTGTTAGAACTGATGCACCTGCATCATTATCACCCAAAGTCCAAAATTTACATCAGTGTTCATTCTTTAGTGTTGTACATGCCATGGGTTTAGATAAATGTATAATGGCATGTATCTACTACTATTTTATCACACAGAGTATTTTCACCACCCTAAATATCCTCTGTGTTTCTCCTATATAATTTTTAATTATTATTGTGTCTCCCCTATGGTCATGGGAGGCTCTTCAGTTAGCTACTAAGTCTTTTTGAAACATATCACTCTGGGAGTCTTTCGCCTCTCTAGTGAAACTTTAAAATAAATTTGTCAATATTCACATAGTAACTTTCAGGGATCTTCACTGGGATTGCATTGACTCTATAAATTAAATAGAAAAGAACTGACATTTGACAATACTGAGTCTTGCGATCCATGAATGTACAATATCTCTCTATTTATTTAGTTCTTCTTTGATTGAGATAGATATTTTTAAATGAGAAATTTTATTTTAAAATTATGTCTTAAAGAAACTTAAAAATAAAGATCTAAGACTCAACGAAACTCAAGGTCAGGTAACACTAAGAAGAAGAATAGGGATTTAGATCCAGGCTGTCTGATTCTAAAGTCCATTCACTTCAGGGCACCTGGGTGGCTCAGTTGTTTAAGCATCTGACTCTTGGTTCCAGCTCAGGTCATGATCTCACTATGTGTGAGTTTGAGCCCTGTGAGCCCTGTGTCAGACTTTGTGCTGACAGCATGGAGCCTGCTTGGGATTCTCTCCCTTTTTATCTGCCCCTCTATTGCTTACTCTCTCTTTCTCTCTTTCAAAAAAAATTAATTAAAGAAATTTTAAAGTCCATCCACTTCTCCACTGCTTTACCAGAGAAGCAATTACTTTGGTGTAGGGAATGGAAGAAGAGAAGGGCTAACATACTGTGTTCAGTTTTCTTGTTTGTGTAGCTGGGTGGGTAATGCCAGTCAATGAGACAAGGAACATGGGAAGATTATTAGGTTGTGAAAAAATGAATTTAAGGGTTACTATTCCATGTATGAAATATTCTTGAGATATACAAGTATGGATAAAATATCTATATGATATAGATAGAAGTATATATGTATAAATTTTCATGAGATAGTTGAAATATACATCTGGGTTCAGAAAGGAGAATATACCTGTAAGTGTAGGTTTGGAAATTTGTTAGTCTAATTAGCAGAGGAAAGTCAGAATTTATTTCCATTGGTGAGTCTAGAATACTAGCATCATATAAAAACAGTGATGGGGTAAAAAATATGCCTCAATTGATGACAGCTAGAAGGAATAGATACATGTTGCACCTCTAAGTGTTCTCACTAGGGTTTGTCATTCAAAAGAATGATTTGCAAAACACAAGAGATGCCCAGTTACGCATTCATTAATCCATTTAATCATTCATTTATCTGTGACACACTTAACTACTCTAATAACCTAATTCAAATGCACAATTTATTCAGAAATCCTATAATAGAAGATTATATGGTGCCAAATATATATTTCCATTTTTCTTTGCTTTTAGACCAGAACAAATGAGTTTAATTCTCTTCTGAGACAAGATCCTTTATAGTCATCATTTGGGGAGCAAAGTGACTCAATGAATCCGTGTATGTGGACACAGAGGCTAGCATGATTCAAAATGAAACTAAGGCTGTTTCATGTCATAGAGAACCAGTTGATGAAGTACTCACAAGCAAAAAGCACTTCCCCAAACAGATATATTTCTGAGGGTTACGTGCCATCTCTCAAAATGCCACAGACTCACAAATATCATGCCAGTGCTGGTCTCAGAAAATATTTAAACTTCTATTAAGACGGAGGGAAGAAATATAGTGCAGTTTTTAGAGTTGCAGAAATTATTCATAGCTATGATCAGCTGCTATTGTTTGCTTTTAATTCTTTGTATGTTTATAACTAAAATAATAATTAAAAATACCCTAACTTACAAAGATAACTATTGAATAATTCAACCAAATTTCCTGCTATAGTTTCAATGAAACTTTTTCTCCACGGACAGCTTAGTTTCTTCTATATATTCAAACTTTACATGACTGAATTACAGAAGGCTATGAATATGGTATTTGACTACTTTTATTCATCACTAATATCAATGTAATTATTTTTCTTGTTGATATAGATGATTTTGCTCAGACTATATGCATTGTTAATTACATGTATAATACTATTACACAAACACACATATCACAGGTCTTGTGTAGGGATTGAACATATTCATAATATTATTTTTGAATAGTGTGAAAACCAAACTGGGACTCTTGACAGATTTTGGACTTTTCTTTCAAATTGCCTGGGAACCAGATATATTTGATTACTGAAATCTATCAAGAATATTCCTTTGAATTAAAAAACCTCCACATTGTTGGTGGGAATGCAAATTGGTGCAGCCACTCTGGAAAACAGTGTGAAGGTTCCTCAGAAAATTAAAAATAGACCTACCCTATGACCCAGCAATAGCACTGCTAGGAATTTACCCAAGGGATACAGGAGTACTGATGCATAGGGGCACTCATACCCCAATGTTTATAGCAGCACTCTCAACAATAGCCAAATTATGGAAAGAGCCTAAATGTCCATCAACTGATGAATGGATAAAGAAATTGTGGTTTATATACACAATGGAGTACTACAGGGCAATGAGAAAGAACGGAATATGGCCCTTTGTTGCAACGTGGATGGAACTGGAGAGTGTGATGCTAAGTGAAATAAGCCATACAGAGAAAGACAGATACCATATGTTTTCACTCTTATGTGGATCCTGAGAAACGTAACAGAAACCCATGGGGGAGGGGAAGGAAAAAAAAAAAAGAGGTTAGAGTGAGAGAGAGAGCTAAAACATAAGAGACTCTTAAAAACTGAGAACTGAGGGTTGATGGGGGGTGGGAGGGAGGGGAGGGTGGGTGATGGGTATTGAGGAGGGCACCTTTTGGGATGAGCACTGGGTGTTGTATGGAAACCAATTTGACAATAAATTTCATATATTGGAAAAAAAATAAAAATAAATAAATAAATAAATAAATAAATAAATAAAAAACCTCCACATTGATTCATAATAATTTGAAATCACCACAGTTAGTGTAAACACATTATTCTATTTGCTTTGGTAACAGGGTTAGGGAAGAGCTCTTATTCAACAGCCCTTCCATGTGGAAGGTTATCTATTAAAATAAATTCCTGGTCTCTCTCTACCCTGTCAATCTTACATCTATTAGCTGGTTAGTGAGGTTGAAAAGAGAAATTGGTTATGAGTAGCTACCTCTCTTCATCTTCTTGCATCTTGGGAATATGCATAGAAGAAGCATTCTTCTGTGCTGCCTCTCTCTGCTTTTTGGTTTATAAGAAAAACAGAGCAGAAAGCAGGTCTCTTGAGTGCAGACTCCCAGGAAGAAAAAGATAGGAAGGAGCTGACCTACCCGTGAATAATCAGTCTAATGATGGACCACGATCAGAATTAGGAAGTTCATTTTGTTCCAGTGCGCAAGCCACATTATAAGACTTTTGTTTCACTGGCAATAAAGATAAGATTTTGTCCCAGATATGATTTCTTTCATTTCTCAATTAGCTCGGAACTTGGGAAGAAGAGTGTCATATTTTGACACTCCTTAAAATTTCACAAGAGTTAAAAGAATAAATCCAATGAGAATATATGAGCATTTATGATATATTCATTATTGCCTTAGATGCTGTGGAAATAAAATAAAATATATAATATTTCCTGACCCCAAAGGCCTTATAGGGTGGAATGAAAGCCAATATATGTAAAGCAAATGGAGATTGAAGGGTTATGAATGCAGTAAGAATGTACAGAAAAGTGAGGCAGTTGGAGCTGGAGCAATTTTATATAGTTTTATAGAATGACAGATAAAGGTAGCATTGATAGAGGACAGAAATTATAGATCACAGTTAATGATCAGGGGACACTATAGTTTATTATTCTGGACACATGGACAATTCCTGTGTGATTGCCACGGAATGAAGCTTTAATTCCTGATCAAAGATTGTTTTCAAAATAAAGAACTATGTTTATCAGGAACATGAAGTGAAAGCACTTCATGTTTATATATATTTTGTAGTCTCCCCTTGGCTCTGAGTTTGATACACTGCTATGATATGATTGATCACGTTTGTGCATTATTTAGTTGCATTTTTACTGCGTGTGGCTTGGCAGTAAATATTCAGTCTTCACAACACCTTTGCAAAGAGACATTTGCCGAGGACTTTTTTTCTAAAATCAGACTACACCAAAATCCCATGATGAACAAGTACAATGTGCCAAAAATATTATTATTTGTACATCACTACCAATAGACTTAGTGATATGTATTTCTCCCGTAATGGAAATATATGATAGCATTGAAGAAGGGAACCCTTTGAGATTCTTGTAATGTTGTTATTTTCAAACTGGAACGAATTCATTCTAATTTGTATACCTTATTGTTTGTCACACTGAATAGCCCCATTGGTTCTCTACTGAGTTACATTACTTCTATTTAAGTAAATTTTAATTTTGATCACTCCAGGCAAAAGCACGTATATCACGAATGACAAGATGGTGATAAATATGAAATTAAAGCAGCCTTCTAATTTCGTAGACTGTTTTCTATTATGCTTACTTGGCTCATGTTACTGGAAGCTCACAGGACAAGTGGCAGCCTAGTTAATCACAAGCATCACGGGGTAATTTGTTATGACAGAGCACCATGTGTGCTCATTAAATGCAGTGATTCCTTTATTTCTTTAATCTGACTTATGTCCTTTTATGATCCTTGTCTACCAAATCTGAAGATGATACAACAATAGAAAGCAAGAACTAATAGCCATGCCTGACATTACATAAAAGCACCGAGAGATTTTTTTTTCTCATTAAACATTTGGCAAATAAATGATTTCACTAAATGACACTGAGATGATCTACCTTTATAAATTACGAATTGACACACCATACATTTGCTTACCCTCAGTGTAATGATGATGAAACTATTAAACAGAGTATATACTACTCTAATGTTTTACTAAAACTGAATACTGTTACATTCAATATGGAGGATTCGCTAAACTGTACAGAGCCATTCTTCACAGTATTTATTTATTCTTTTTAATTTTTTTTTAACATTTATTCAGTTTTGAGAGTGAGAGAGACAGAGCATGAGTTGGGGAGGGGCAGAGAGAGAGGGACACACAGAAGCCGAAGCAGGCTCCAGGCTCTGAGCTGTCAGCACAGAGCCCGATGCGGGGCTCGAACTCATGAACCATGAGATCATGACCTGAGCTGCAGTCGAATGCTCAACCACCACCCAGGCACCCAACTCACAGTATTTGGACAGAAATTTAAGTATAGATTATAAAATGTAAGAATATGAATTATTTTATATTTTGTATCTATTGCTTTTTAAAAATCTCATAATTTTCTTTTAGATTTAGTTCTGTCTTAATTATTTAATCAAGTAGTTAAATGACTCTATTTGGACCTTTAGAGATGGCCCATACCTTGTGCATTTCTTGAGACAATTCAGTGTGTTTGTGCACATGTATAGGGTTAGTTTCAGACAAACTTGGCTTTGAATCTGGCTATATTGTTTAACTATTTAACCTCTGGCAACATAATTTCTATGAAGGCCTAATCTTCCTCAATATGAATATTAAAAGAAGCAATTCTCTTAAAGCCATAGCATCTAATAGGGACATAATAATAAATAATCACTTGTCCAAACACGTTGCAGTTTGGCTATTTATAAATAGATGATACCTGTATAGCTAAATGACAGAACACTTTTAGGGAATAGTTTTGAGTTTTAGTAACAGAAAATCAGAAAAAGTTAAGATAAACAAGTATCAGAATATATCTTTGTCCCAATGAAGAGATCTAGAATTAGGCACACCAGTGCTGGGACATCAAGAAGAAGATAATAAAGACACAACCATTTTCAGGGAAGAGGGCAAGATGTGTTTGTTTTAGAAGCTGTGACATTAAAACTAATAAGAGGATGATGGGACGCCTGGGTGGCTCAGTCGGTTAAGCGGCCGACTTCGGCTCAGGTTATGATGTCACGGTCCGTGAGTTTAAGCCCCGCGTTGGGCTCTGTGCGGACAGCTCAGAGACTGGAGCCTGCTTCTGTTTCTGTGTCTCCCTCTCTCTCTGCCCCTCTGCCATTCACGCTCTCTCTCTGCCTTTCAAAAATGAATAAATGTTAAAAAATAAATAAATAAATAAAAATAAAACTAATAAGAGGATGTTATACAAATGATGTCAATATATTTGATAATTTAAATTAAATAGATAAAAGAAAACTAATACTAAGATTCACGAAAATAGAAAACTTTGTCTCATTATTAAAATATTGACTCAGTCAACATCTTATGATGAGAACTTACTGCTCATCTTTTGTTCAGTAGTGAGTTCAAATAAGTATTTCAAAAATAAATAATTTCAATTAAAAATTATCATACAGTAGTGAAAAAATCCCTAAAGTAATTTATGAGAGCAGGGTTTTTTATGATAATAAAATCTGACAATAACTATACAAGCATGAAAAATTACAGATTACTCTTGGCGTAAACATATATGTAAACAACCTAAACAATATATTGGAAAATTGAATCCATAAATACATAAAATTTTAAAATATCTTATAATGACCAATTTTGTTTTATCCAAGTCATGTGAGATGGTTTAGTATTAGGAGATCAATCACTGGTATCATATTAACTCATTTAAAAACAAAGCAAAATTTAGGGTGATCTTACAAGAGGTGGAAAAGCTTTTGGTGACATTAAATATTCAAAGGCAATTTCCTTTCTTTGATAACGAATATCAACCAAAACAACTTATAATAAATATCTGTCCTTTTGAGATCTGACACAAGACAAAGATGTTATTTATTGGCATTTGTATCTCATTACATAGTGGAGGTTTTAGCCAGAATAGAAAGGACACAAAAGGTAACAAAGGCTTAGATAGGAAAGCTCAAATCTGTAGTTCTAAGATGATGTGATTTTGTGAATAAAAGATAAGATAATAGAAATATGGAGTATTAGAATTTAGAAGATAATTTAAAATTTTATTTCATACAAAATTAATATGAAGGATATAAAGCACCTAAAAATCAAAGAAAATTTTGCGTAACTCAAAGAATAGAATTGTGAAATTATGGTGAGATATGTTAGATAATTCTTAATAAATTAAGAGATGTATTTTGCTCATGGATTAGAAGTCCCAGTATTATAATGTCATCAGCTCTCCCTAAATTCATTTACAAATTTAAAGCAGTCTTGGGGCACCTGGGTGGCTCAGTCAGTTGAGTGTCTGACTCTTGATTTAGATTCAGGTCATGATGTCAGGGTAGTAGGATCAATCCCCACGTGGGGCTATGCACTGAACATGGAGCCTGCTTAAGATTCTCTCTCTCTCTCTCTCTCTCTCTCTCTCTCTCTCTCCCCCTCCCTCCTTCCTTCTGTCCCTCTTTCCTGCTCACTCTCTGTCTCCAAACAAAACAAAACAAAACAAAACGAAAAAACAGTCTCTGTCAATTCCAGTAGGCTTTTTTTCTTCCACAGTGGAAGTTGACAAGTTGATTCAACAATGTTTTAGAAAGTACAAAATTCTGAGAATAAGCCTAATACTCCTGAAGAAGTAGACTAAGTTGGAGAGATGTGCCTTATAAAGACAGTATATTATGGTAAAGAGATAAATAGATGAATGAAACAAAATTGAGGGTCACTGAACAAAAGAAGACTCATGTGGTCAATAAATATGGGATGAAGTTCTCAATTTCATTAATGATCAAGGAAATTACAAATTATAAACACAGTGGGATACTATTACGCATCTGACCAATGGACGTTTTTCAAATCAAACTTAGTAAGCTTTGTATCAAGATTTGGAAAGTTTCTGGAACTCTCATACACTATTGATACAAGAAAAATGGTACAACCATGTTGAGAAACCAGTTTAGCATGGTGTATTGAAGTCACATACACTCATATTTTAAAACTCAACAACTTTACTCCCAGATAATAATCTAAGGAAATTGTTGCTACTATAGACTGAATGTTTGTGTTCTTCCAAAATGCATATATTGAAGCGCTAATCCCCAAAGTGATTGTATTTAAAGGTTGGGTATTTGGAAGATAATTAAGTCACGAGGGTAGAGTCCTCATTAATGGGATTAATGTCCATATAAGAAGAGAAGACTGGAGCTCTCTTTCTCTGCCATGTGAAGATACAGGGATAAGATGACTATTTGCAAACCAGGAGCAGGACAGTCGCCAGAACCTGACCATGCTGACACCTTGATCTCAGACCTCCAGCTTCCAGAACTATGAAAAACCAAGTTGGGGGGTTTAAGCCAACTAGTCTAAGTTATGTTTATTATAGCAGTCTTAGACGAATGAGGCAAATGCATACCATATCCATAATAGCATCCACAAGGTGGAATAGCTTAAATGTTTGTTAATGTTAGAGCAAATATAAGTGTCATATAGTCACAAATGAAATACCATAATTCAATAAGTATGAATGAACAACAGTTATATGCAAGCATATGAACAAACAGTATTGGTTAGAAAGAAGCAGATCATAGATGAATAGGTATAATAAATTTCCATTTATGTATGATTAAAAAATAGACAAAACCACATACGCATATGGGGAAGGTGGTATGCAGTAAAATTGAAATAGTAAGATAATGATATTTTTAAGTATGTGCATATATATTACATGTGTGTATGCATTTTTAAAGTTATTTATATTTACAAGTTTTGACAAATGTCCATTTTTTACTAGGTTACTGTTCACGATTGGGTTTAGAAGAGTGATAAATGCACAAAGTTGATAATGGGACATTAGACAAAACATGTGTGGTTACTTAAAGGTACCGTTTATCTAAAAGTGTAAATATCCAAAGATTGCAAAGGTTGACTTTAAGCTTCTTATAATACTGAAAGGGAAGAAGAGACTAAGGCATGCAGAATTAACTCAGGATTTGAGCGGAAAATAGTTTGTCACAGATATGCTCCCTTCCTCGGATTAATTAAAACTCTAAAAAAAGATGGTGATTGTAAATTTGTTTATCTAGGGTAGCACTGCTCCTTTAAAAAGTATCTCCAATCTTCCCTAGCTTAAAAACTAATTATTGTTTCCATTTCTCTGCTCCCACATCTAATCTTTAAAAAGCAAAAAACCCAGAAGACTTCAGTATCCTGAAACTTAGTGTGGGTGTGCCCAGTGAGAATCTTCCAAGGAGAGGATGTGCAGTTACCACAATTGCTGAACTCCTTTGGCTAAGCCCTTTAACACTCTCCTTCCTCCCAGTAAACACCATCTTGTAATTCATATCGGTTAGGTCTCACTACCATAGCATATTTAGCTTGCATTGCTCTTTCAAACTGGATGTCTATGTGCATTTGTTTCTGTTTTCCATTGGCTATATTCCAAATAACATTCACTTCTAAATTCAACACAGGAACAAGTATGCATATCCATGAATATATATGTCTATATAAATATATATATTTACATACAGATATATACAAATATATACAAATGTATATAGAAATATATGTATTTGCACACAGATAAATGCATGCCATCTATATATAGACACAGAAAAATATATAATCATTTTAACGTATAATAACAAAGTTAATGCTTAATGTATTTACAATTTATTTTAAGAAATAAAACAATGTTAGCTGCTTACAAAGACCATTTGTTCTTCACTTCTAGAGAAAGAGATATGTGATTAGGAAGAGCACAAATGGTCTTTGCAAGGAGCTAACATTGTTTTATTTCTTAAAATAAATTCTAAATACATTAAGCATTAACTTTGTTATTATACGTTAAAATGATTATATATTTTTCTGTGTCTATATATAGATGGCATGCATTTATCTGTATGCAAATTTCACTGAGTTTGCTTGTTTATTTAAAAAAACTTTTTTTTAATGTTTATTTATTTTTGGGAAAGAGACAGAGGATGAGGAGGGGAAGGGCAGAGAGAGAAGGAGATACAGAATCTGAAGCAGGTGCCAGGCTCTGAGCTGTCAGCACAGAACCCAACTTGAGGTTCTAATCACAAACCGCAAGATCATGAACTGAGCCCAAGTTGGACACTTAACCGACTAAGCCACCCAGGCGCCCCCTTGCTTGTTTATTTTTAAGAGAGACCTCCAGGCTGTAGATTGGTGCTTATTCACTTTCTGTTTTTACCATAGTTCTAAAGGTCTTCGTTTTGTTTTGCTTTGTTTTGTTTTTCATCATAGCCTATGACAAAAGAAACTGGTTGGGTTGTTGTTGTTGTTGTTGTTTGTTTGTTTGTTTTTTAATGCCCAGCATAGAGGCCAGATGATCACTTTGTAAAGTTATAGATGAAAGTGGCAGTTAGAAAAATTAAGCAGACACAAGTATTTATGTGGTATAACAGTCTGGGAGTAGGTTGTCTACACAACATAGCCTGATAACTTTCAATGTTTCCTTTTATGAGAACCAGTCTTTACATCTGCAAAAATATTATACTGTAGTGATCAGAAGTTATTAGTGATGGCTCCATGATATTGATCATATTGTTACTAGAGTGGGTCTTTGGACTCAGCAACAGTAGAAATGAGGCTAGACCCCAAATTCAGAAGCACAGGCAAGGCTTTACTGGGGCAACAGCTTCAGCTGAAGGTAGACAAAGCCAAAACTAAGGTGTCAGATGGGATCCTGAAAGAATAGCCAGGGAAGTTTTAAAGGGGCTGAGGTGGGCAAGGAGTGATGTTTAAGCACATGGGAGCAGGAAATTCCAGGACCTTGGGCACACAGGCGCAATTGACAAGACATGCTTCTTCATTTGCATATTAAGTCTCCACTTTTGGGCGTTTTTCAGCATTATAATGATGAAAAATATCAGTGAAGGGTCACATTTGGTGGCAGTCTTATCTCTGCCAGTTTGAACTGGTCTAGGCTTGCTCCTGGCTGCTTTGCTCTTCAGGAAAAAATTATAACAGCCAGCAGGGTGTTCTACAAGAAAAGTGATAACAGCCACGAGGGACTGTCCCAGGTGCCTAGGAGTTTGTTCCCAAGGTCCCTGACTATCTCAGTGCTGTGTTCAAGAAGGTTGGGAAACATAATACATATTAATAAAATATCCACAGATTTTTTACAAGAAAAAGAGAAAGCTTTAGTGCCTTATAAGGTAACCTTATGTTATCTCTGCACATTACAGACTCACGAATATACAAATGGCAGAAGCTTGGATACTTTAGTGCTACTCTCACTTTATGAAAGAGGAAATTAGGAACCAGAGATGAGCACTGATTTCCCCAAGGTCATAGTGCAAATGAATATAAAGCTGGTTTTATATTGATCCCAATACCTTGGGTTTGCACATCTCCCCTTACATTTATTCCCCAACTTATGGATAAAAGATGTGCTTTTAGATTTATACTCACCATTCTTGAGATACATCGTAAAGCCAGGAATATATATATATATATATATATATATATACACACACACATACACACACACACACATATATATATATAAAATATTATGAGCTAATATCAGTGAGTGTTTACAACATGCTAGCTGCTGCTATAAACATTTGTAGGAGTATTAACTTACTTAGTATTTATAAAAACTCCAGACG
This sequence comes from Panthera tigris, assembly GCF_018350195.1. Lineage (NCBI taxonomy): Eukaryota > Metazoa > Chordata > Mammalia > Carnivora > Felidae > Panthera > Panthera tigris. The sequence goes on from NC_056663.1 coordinate 69,827,907, forward strand.
TTAGTGTATCAGTGATTTATTGCTACAAAACAAACCAGCCCCAAATCTCTCAAGATGAAAACTTCTAACCATTTTCTCTGGCAGTGATTTTGTGGTTTAACACTTGAACTGATCTCACTTGGGCACTGAGGTGTTTACATTCATCTGGTGGTTTAAGAGAGGTTTTTCTGTTTAAATGGCCTCAGCCATCTATCTGATAGTTGGTGCTGTTTGTGAGCTGGGTATCATGACCCAGATCTCACTTGGGATACTTCACCTGACAGCCATGTTCCAAGAGGGCAAACTTCAGTGCCCAGTCCTGTTTAATTTTGGTTATTGTGTGTAATGAGGGCAAATGGGTTCCTAGCAAATATTTCAGTTTCATCAGAATTCTTAGGATTAGAATTCTGTTCTTTAGAAAATCAGCTTTCCTTAATTTTTTTATTTGTGTTTCCTATAATGATGTCCCTTTAGTCTTTGAGTCTTATAAAGATAAACTTCAATATGTCAAACAGTCTCAATTTTCTTGAATGGAAATTTTAAAAATTGTTTTGTTTATAATTTAATACATGATTTTGTTTACATTCTTTCAGAGACAGGAAGGAGTAATTGTATTTCTTTTTTTAATATTCATTCATTTTTTTTAGAGAGACAGAGACAGAGCATGAGCAGGGGAAGGGCAGAGAGAGAGGGAGACACAGAATCTGAAGCAGGCTCCAGGCTCTGAGCCATCAGCACAGAGCCCGATGTGGGGCTTGAACCCACAAACCATGAGATCATGACCCTAGCCGAAGTCACATGCTCAACCAACTGAGCCACCCAGGTGTCCAGGAGTATTAAGCATATTTCTATGGCCATTGTGCTTGTGTTGAAGTAAAAAGTAAATGAGACTTAGAAAGCAAAACCCTAGGTAAGTGTCAGGATAAGCCGCTTTGCTTTCTAGATCTCCCTTCCATCCAAAATTAATGTCCATATGTGGAATTTAACAAACAAAACAGATGAACATATGCTAAGGGAGAAAAAAAGACAGGGAGAGAGGGAAACAAACCATAAGAGACTCTTAACCACAGAGAACAAACTGAGGGTTGATTGAGGGAGGTGAGAGGTGTGGGCTAGATGGGTGATGGGCATTATTAAGGAGGGCACTTGTGGGGATGAGCACTGGAGGTTCTATGTAAGTGATGAATTATTATATTCTACTCATAAAACCAATATTAGACTGTATGTTAACTAACTAGAATTTAAATAAAACTTGTTAAAATCCCACAAAATTAGTGCGCAAACTGTAGTGGTATTTTACTTTTTTTTAGTGAGCACAATCATTCTTATTTAGGCAAGAAACCACTCTTTTCTTTTGTAAAAATTTCTGACACAGATGTTATAATCAAAACTACAAGTGCATCAGATGATTCTCAGCAGAGCTTTTAGCCATTAAACCAAATGAATGATATGTCAGTTTAACAGACTGATGGTAATGGATCAAGCCACTTTGTTTAGGAAATTTTTAATCTAATTGTCTTTTTGATTTTAATTAGCATGGGCAGGGCTATAGGAAGACAGAGATTGTGTCTGAATTTTGCCTTTATGATAAATTCTCACATAAAATTGTTTAATAGTTACATCAGGATGATTAGTTTGGATGATAATAAAAGGAGAGCAGAACTTGAAAGTGCTAGTAAAATGGAGGTTTAGTGACATGTAATTTTTTTTACTGTAATGCTTAAATATATCTGAACTAGAATAATGGAAACATTGTAGTAAATAGCTAGAAAGCAAATGATGACATAGGGTTTTCTCTTCAGTCAAAAATGGAATCTACATAATTTGGCTATTGTTGAAAGATGAATGGATAAAGAAATTGTGGTTTATACACACAATGGAATACTACTTGGCAATGAGAAAGAATGAAAGATGGCCTTTTGTAGCAATGTGGATGGAACTGGAGAGTGTTATGCTAAGTGACATAAGTCATACAGAGAAAGACAGATACCATAGGTTTTCACTCTTATGTGGATCCTGAGAAACTTAACAGAAGACCATGGGGGAGGGGAAGGGGAAAAAAGTTAGAGAGGGAGGGAGGCAAACCATAAGTGACTCTTAAACACTGAGAATAAACTGAGGGTTGATGGGGGGGGTGGGAGGAGGGGAGGGTGGGTGATGGGCATTGAGGAGGGCACCTATTGGGATGAACATTGGGTATTGTATGGAAACCAACTAGACAATAAATTTCATATAAAAAATGGAATCTTAGGCTTTCTCAATTTATCTGTTAGTTGTACTTTTGTAATTTTGCTCATACCTTATCTCAACATCATGATTGGTCCCCTTCTTTCTCTTTACTTTCATCTAAGCAACCTCCTAGAATCACTAAGCTTTGGAATGGGGTTTCCTCTTCCTGAGTGTATTGTGTTCACGGATTTTATTTTCCTATTCCAGATTCTTATATAATTTACACAAAAGACCAACTAGAGATCACTATATCTGCTCTATTAATAAGACAGTTGGATTTCTGAATGCAAGTAGAACCTAGTGAGAGACTTTCTTCTTCCCTGAATTAAATGTTCCCATCCTGTTATAGGTTCCACTGATGGAGCTTTTGGGATACAGTTTAAGGAAATTGTTCCTTATCACTTAGGAGCTAGGAGGCAAGAAGAGCTCTAGACCTTGTAAGAACACAAGTAGCAACAGAGAAAGCTAACCAAGAAACCAGACCTGAGGCATGTATACCTATGCTTCTGTCCCAATCTCACCATCCATCTGACCATACATTTTGGCAATAAATATATATTGAGTACCTTCTGTGTGCCTGACACAGTTCTAAGCACAGGAGATACAGTGGTGGACAAGACAGACTAGGTTCCTGCTCTCATAAGCGTTACAGCATAGCATGGGTAATAAAGAAATCTAGTAATCATCAGAAACATGGTTGGAAGAAAACTATCAGGAAAGTAAATTATAGGGATGAATTTGACTGATTGAAAGAGTAGTCTAGATTAAGTGGTCTTGTACGACTTTTCTGAAAACAAAACTTTTAGGCTGAAGTCTTGAGGACGTCTTGGAGCCAGCTATGTAGATATTAGAGAAAATAGAATTTCAAAATGAAGAAAATAACTAGTTCAAAGACTATATATATATATATATATATAGGCTATATATAGCCCTGGGGCTAGGCATGCAGGGTTTAATAGATTAAGACAAAGTATTTAGAGGTTTTGTATATGTATGTGAGGAGGATGTGGGAGGGGTTTATTAGGAGATTAAACTTGTGATATTATTTATATTCAGGCTGCCTTGGGAGGATTAGATTTGGAGGGTGGACTACAGCAAGCAGGGACTTAAGTTAGATGTCTGTTGTAATATTCTTGAGTAGGGATAATTGTCACATTGTCTATAGTGGTGTTGTTGGAAATGGAGAGAAGCTGGTCCTGATCCCAAAGCAAAATGCTCGTCAGAGGATGGAGAATAGGGCAAAATGTTTACCCTTACACTCTAAACGGATGCACACTTTGCTGGTGCTCAATAAAATTAATAAAGTATTTCTGGTCAACTGGCACATAGTGGCTGACAAAAAAAAGTCTTTTGGGGCACCTGGGTGGCTCAGTCGGTTAAGCATCCGACTTCAACTCAGGTCACGATCTCGCGGTCTGTGAGTTCGAGCCCCGCGTCGGTCTCTGGGCTGATGGCTCAGAGCCTGGAGCTGCTTCGGATTCTGTGTCTCCCTCTCTCGCTGACCCTCCCCCGTTCATGCTCTGTCTCTCTCTGTCTCAAAAATAAATAAACGTTAAAAAAATTAAAAAAAAAGTCTTTTATCTTTAGCCTCAAATTGTATTTAATTTGAATAATATTCAAATTATGTTGAATAATATATTCACATGTATTTATATTCAAGAATATATATGGTATTCTAATAAATATGTTTTCTTCAAAGAAATATTTATTTCCAGAACAATACTATGAATAAGATAATGAGATAATGTTCTACTGGTATATTAGAAATGTTGAAGAATTTGCAAAATATAGGAAAAGTGAGATAAGATCGAAGAAAAACCCAGAGCAGAGAAAACTTTATTAAATATATATCCAATACAAAAGTAGGAAATTTTCCACCACAGTATCTCAGAAGAATGTCAAGTACAAAGAAAACATTTCAGGAAAAGGAGTTGCAGTTATCAGAGCAACTAATTGAAAAAGTATATTCTGAATACATGAGTTCTTTGGGCCATTCCTTTGCAAACAGTATAAGAGTTATGTAGCAGGGGCACTTTCTCCAAGGCTGCAGCCCTAAGAATAACTTTATAAATAAAACAATTTGCTCAGGTAAAACTCCAGCCACACAGTTGGTGCTTGCAAAAGATGCACATAGAGCCTGGGCTGACTAGAAATCTTCACAGGAGAAAATTAAGTAAATATCAGGAGCAGTGGGTTCTGAGAATTTGCCCAAGAACAAACTTTCTACAAGTCCCAACTTCTGATGTTAGAGTCTCAACCCCAGGAGAAAATGGGTTGGTGTTATGGCTTTGGAAATAGAGGTAAGCGTAAGATCATACATTAACCAGGTGGATTGAGTCTAAACACCTAGACAAGCTATCTACACACTCTCCTCAGATACCTGCCTACCCTTAACAATATCGCCATGCAAACACACTCACATACTACACATGCGGGGTAGGGTTTTGAAGACGGGACGTGCTTTTATACACAAAAGAACAGAGATCCTCATTTGAGTCTGGAAAATGTCCAATCTTTTCTGTTTTGGGTAGGATGAGAATGACTGAAGATTTGAAAAAAAAAATTACAATCAGGAATGAGATACTCCCATTATAAAAATGACATTAATCTTTACATTGTTTATTTATGAAAACTCCTGCTATAGGAATGAATTTAGGCATCTGTTGGTCTAAAAGATGGTAAATATTTTTCTATTACTCCATTTATATTTTTACTTTATTGATACTGTATAAAAACTTTTATATTTTTATATAGCCATGATTTTTTTTCATTTGTTTATGGATGTAATATCATGTTAAGTCTTTTCCACATAATAATATAAAATATAATACTTCCATATTGTATATTATTTTTTGTATTTTATTTATATATATATTTTTAAAAAATTAACATTTATTTATTATTGAGAGACAGAGAGAGACAGAGCATGAGCAGGAGAAGGGCAGAGGGAGACGGAGATCCGAATCTGAAGCAGGCTCCAGGCTCTGAGCTGTCAGCACAGAGCCAGATGCGGGGCTCAAACTCACAAACCGCAAGATCATGACCTGAGCCGAAGTCGGACACTTAACTGACTGAGCCACCCAGGCACCCCTATCTTTTGTATTTTAATCAGTAACTCATACAGAGTTAAATTTTTGTAATTGTGAAATAGAGATCTAGCTTTAAAAAAAATATTAGTGTGTTAGTACAATGAAATTTGTTGACGGATTTATTTTTTGGTCACTAATTTGAAACATATCATTTAACAGATACTAGACTCTGCTTCCTGAATCTGCATTTTGTTCTATTCATTTATCCTTCAAACTGTTTTTAGAACCATTTTGATATCTGAATGATTATCCATATGAATCTTGAATTATTCTATATTACTGAACTCTGTTATTTATGTTATAGTTTTTATTGTTTGATTTCTTGAATTGACTGTGTAGAGAAATATGTTGCTTATAAATAATAATGTAATCTCCCTAATTCTGCCTCTTCTTGTGTTGCATAAATAAGATATTCCACAAAATGTTTGATAATATATACTTCTAAGATATTAAAGTAGGGGTGCCTAAGTGGTTCAGTTAGTTAAGCTTCCAAATCTTGATTTTGAGTCAGTCATGATCTCATGGTTTGTGGGATCGAACCCCATGTCCAGTTCTGCACTGACAGTGTGGAGCCTGCTTGGAATTCTCTCTCCCTTTCTCTCAGCCCTTCCCCCACTTTCTCTCTCTCTCTCTCAAAATAAACAAACATTTTACAAGATATTAATTTAAATTTGATATTAAATAAATAATATTGTCTTTATTTTTATTAAAAATTGTTTAATGTTTATTCATTTTTGATAGAGAGAGAGAAAAGAGAAGGACATAGAGGACTTGAAGTAGGCTCTGTGTTGACAGTAGAGAGCCCAATGTGGGGTTCAAACTCACCAGCCGGGAGATCATGACCTGACCCAAAGTTGGACACTTAACCAACTGAGCCACCCGGGTGCCCCTAAATAATATTGTTTCCATGTAAGTTTTCTATTAATTTAATAGTAGATATGATTTTTGTTGTATAAAAAAGCTTTCCATTATGGTATACTAATAGAGTTATATTTCATTTATTTATTTTGAGGTAGTGAATTCTCTCACTTGTGGGTGTTGAATGTTATCAAAAGACATTTTGGATTCTATTGAGATAGTCACATATTTTTCTCTTTAACTAATTATTATAATGAATTGCATAAATGGATTTCTTAATATGAAATCACTCTTGCATGATAAACTAAACCAAATTTGGTCATGGTATATTAGTTTTAATGACACAAATGGATTCCATTTGCTAATATTTTATTTAGGATTTATGTATCTATAACTAAAGTTGATCTATAGTGCTATTTCCAAAGATATATTCCTTGAAACATTGCTTTTCTGTGCTAGCTATTAAGTTTTAAGAAGTTTTTTTTCCAGCTTATTTTAGGAAATTCTAAGATAATTATATAAAGGAATGAATAATATATTATAGATGTCTGATTATGGCAAGGCTGTAGGATAAAAGAATCTTAAGACTCTTCATGTGCAAGCACTTCTAGGAGCTGAACAAAATAAATCAATGAGTTAAAAATAACTAAGTCTATGCTTTAGAAAGTGAAGCAGTATGAGAGATTTACCTTATGAAATATTAAGTTGTCTTATAAAGGCAGAGAAATGATAATGGTATAGGGCAGAGAATAAAAAGACAGATACATAAGTTAAGTGCCCCAAATCAGACCCGTGTATTTATATGAATGAAAAAGATCCCTGTATGTATGGGTGTTAGATAGGAGAGCAGCAAAATTTGAAGAAAAGACAGATTATTTAATAAATCCTGTCAAAAACTTCTATACTAGAATATGGAAAAATAATTGAGATTAACTTGAAATACATTAAAGGATTATTAATGAAAGATATAATATATTTTTTTCTTTTTTCAAGTTTTTATTTCTTTATTTATTTAGAAAGATAGAGAGAATGAGTGAGGGAGGGGCAGAGAGAGAGGGAGAGAGAATCCTAAGCAGGCTCTGCACTGTCAGCTTGAAGGCTGATGTGCGGCTCCAATTCACAAACCATGAAATCATGACCTGAGCCAAAACCAAGAGTCAGATGCTTAAATGACTGAGCCACCTAGGCACCCGAGAAGTAATAATAAAAATATTAATATAAGAAAAATCAAATAAAATATTTATTAGCTGTGTATGGAAATACACAATGTAAATATGCGCCCAAACATGTCAAAATATAAACTTCAGAAATACCAAAAGCAATGGAATAGAAAGATATATGAAAAAAATCAATAAAAATAAAGTTTACATAAATGTTTTAATATTAAGCAATCAAAATTGACTTTAAGGCAAATAGGGTTATTAGAAATGAAGCGGGTCATTATATAAAGTTCACTAAGAACATATAGCAGTTTTGAACTTGCAGCTAACAACTTTAAGACAAAATTTAAGAAAACATACAATAGATAATGTGAGCAGCATAACTGGTAAACAACATCTAGTGAACATAAATTTCTTCACATGTTTAAGTGCACATGAATATTTGTTAAAACTGTAAATGAGATTAAAAGATACAAAAAGATATAGGGGGTTTTAACCTATCACTCTCAGTAAAAATTACATTTAATAGATTGAAAGCTAAATATGAATACAGACATCCTACACAATGCAATCATTGAGATAGATCTTTTGGATAAACATACAAATTTAACAGCCTAATAATAGAGAACACAAGTTTTCTGTAATCTACATGGAACATTCACAACACTGATTATATATCAGATACAGAAATATCACAAACAGTGCCTCCAAATATAGTGCAGTCTAAATAGAGATTATAAACAACTTTTAAAAAGGCCTTCAACCTGGAAGTTACAAAAACTTCTGTTAAACAACTCTTGGGTGAAGAGGAAAACACAAATTGAAATTACAGAACCTCTAAATATAGTGAGTGAAAAAGTACAGATTGTTGTATATAATCTATATTTACAGCAATGAAGAAAGGAAAATTCATAGCTACAAACATCTGTGTCAGGAAACATGAATGAATGAAAATACATGAATTAATTTTTTTGATTCAATATGCTAGAGGAGAAGAAAGAATAAAGTAATACAACAAAAAGCCCAAGGAAAGAAATAAAGCTTGAAATAGAAACTCATGAGGTAGCTCTTAGGTAAAGAGTAATCTAGTTATTAAACTGAAAACCATTCCTCTGGGGGAAAAATATGTATTAGAGTTTTCCAGAGACACAAAACCAAGAATATATATTTATTAATATTTATTTATTTATTTATTTATTTATTTATACAGTATATATCTATATATTATGTAATTTAAGGAACTGGCTCATGCACCTGTGGAGGTTATAGAGTCTGAAATCTGCAGGGCAGATTGGTAGAGTGGATATTCACACAAGAGTTGATGTTCTAGTCTAATATTCAAAGCCTGGAGACACAGGTAGCCTAGCTGTGTTTCAGTCTGGTGGAAGGATTACTTCTTCAGGGTACCTCAGTCTTTGCTCTTAAGGCTTTCAAATGCTTAGATGAAGCAATTTTACTTTTGTAGGGTAATATACTTTAAAATGTGCTGATTCTAGTACTTTTACTTTAAAATTTTTACTTTTGGGACAGGCTCACTCCTGTTCAGGAGACAATTATAAGGCTTTTTATTTTGTTGCACATTGTCATGTGAACAAATGGAATAAATGTAACTATCCTTTGGCAGATGAAGGGATAAGCTGTATTGTTTTTTTTCACATCTGCAATACATTACTACAGTTAAAATGAATAAAAAATGATATATTTATATTAACATGGACAAACCGTAAAAACATAATCTTGAGTCCTAAAAAAATTGACAAAGGATAAGAACTGTATGTTGTCATTAGTATAAAATTTACAGATGGAGGGGCGCCTGGGTGGCTCAGTCGGTTGGGCGGCTGACTTCGGCTCAGGTCATGATCTCGCGGTCCGTGAGTTCGAGCCCCGCGTCGGGCTCTGTGCTGACAGCTCAGAGCCTGGAGCTTGTTTCAGATTCTGTGTCTCCCTCTCGCTGACCCTCCCCTGTTCATGCTCTGTCTCTCTCTGTCTCAAAAATAAATAAAATGTTAAAAAAATTAAAAAAAAAATTTACAGATGGAAAATAATGGTATGTACATTTCTATGCAGACCTACACCTGCAGTAAATGTATAAAAACATGAGATTTATTTAGACACCAACTTCAAGATAGTATTTATATAGAAGATGGTAGAAAAGCTATGCTGGCACTACATTGTTACAATTTTATGTTCTTAAAATTTAAGAAAAAAAGATATGAAGCAAATATTGAAAAATATTAACATCTTCAACATTTCTCTAGCAAGTACATAGGGTCTGGTATATCATTTCCTGTAGTTTTGTTCTCTGTGTTCAAAATATTCCCTAATTAAAACATGTAAATTATACATTATAGTGTTTTGCACAAAACTTCATTATTTATAAAAATATTATTAAGGCCACATTATGAAATTATTTGAAAGTTAGTTCTTGTTTAACTGCTGTCTAAGTTAGCATACATATAATAATATAAACTTGAAATACAAAATAGCCCTTCTATTCTGTTTCCTGGGAAACAATTTTTATCAAGTCTTGACAGGAGATTTTGAAAGTGTCCTCTCTTCAGGCTGTGAAATGTCAAAGTTCATCTTCGTATGAGAATTCCCAACATGATAGAACTTTCTTAGCTTTAATCTGTAATGCAAGGTGTGAAAACAGAAGTTATAGTTTGATTCTGAGAACTGTCGATGTGCGAAGATGACAAAGGTTATGACAACTCAGAAGTGCCAAACAATGTAATTTTCGAGAAAAACAGACTCCATAGAACTCATTTTTTTTTAGTGTAGTCTGAAAACTCTCCAAATACCATTTCATCTTCTAAAGAGTAAATCAAAATAAATTATTTCAGTTTTAGTCTTTAACCAGAAATGTAACGCAGGTCTCAGGGGCACCTGGGTGGCTTGGTGGGTTAAGCGCTTGATTTTGGCTCAGGTCACGATCTCCAGATAGTGAGTTTGAGCCCCACATCAGGCTCTGCGTTGACAGCAAAGAGCCTGCTTGGGATTCTCTGTCTCCCTCTCTCTGTGCCCCTCCCCTGCTAGCACTCTCTCTCAAAATAAATAAATAAACTTTAAATAAAAAAAGAAAGTTTTAAGTTTCCCTTTTTTTAACTGTTTAATTTCCCCTTTAAATTGCAAATTCAGATTTACCTTTGAGGCAGAGGACTACTTTTTCTCGAGGATGGAAAATGAGTATGGTCCAAGATGCTTCAGCAGCCCTTTGAATTTAACTCGAAGTCAGGTTCTAGGGAAAGTTAAGTGAACAAGTTCAAATGAAAAGCTTCTGATTAAGATTTAAAATTTTTGTTCAAATAACATATGGGAGTCTTTAATCAAAACTGTATCTCTGAAAATTAGATGTTTTTCTCAACTGTATTTGTACCCTTATTATGAGGATAGTCAAATTATTTTGTGTTAATGAGGATGGTGTAAATGTATGACTTATTGAGTGTGTTTGCATAGGAGTGTGTGTATGTGTATGAGTGTGCGTGCATGTGTGTGCTTGTGTGTGCATGCTAATGTGGAAACATTAGCTTATAGGAGATTGTTTACATTGGATTACTTCCAGAAGCAAATGCAGGCTGTTTTACCCATTACCTCACAATGGAAGAAAGATTAAGAAAGAACTGTATCACTGGTCTTATAGCAAGAAACTTTAAACTAGCTTTGGTTTTCATAGTGGGCTGTGGTTTAAAAATAAATTGCCTAGACTTTGGGAAATGGATTTTAGCAACATTGTAGTTATCTTCACAAGAGCAGATGGCGTCCTTGTGGATAAAATGGGATAATTGTAAAGGTAGTTGATGGTCCCACAGTCAGTGATCCTGGGAAGAGAAACAGAAACTCTCCAAACAGAAATTGGTCTTTCCTTTCTATAAGGTGCAGGGCCAATGGATCACGTATCAGGAATATGTGGATTCTGGATTCTGGACTCTGGATTCCCACTGGTGGTAGTTGTGCATGTGTGGTCTGGGCTGGGGGAAGGTGGAGTCCCACTGGGGGTAGTTGTGGGTGTGTGGGATGGGTTGGGGGAAGGGATTAGAGCACAGGCACATGAGCAGTTTCCAGCAATGCCAAGGCCAGCGATAAGTAAATAGGGAACTTACTAAGTGTTTCAAGGTCTGGTTTTCCCTGGTGATCTCTACAAGTAGCCACTTATAATACAATTTATATGTTAATCTGTGTTGAACTTTCTTGCAGTATCCACAAGCATTCAGAAATGGGCAATTACAAATGCAATCCTGGCAGGAGTTCTACTTCTGTTCTGAAAGTAGGAAGCCGAAAAGAGGACCCACCACTCCTTTGCCAACAATGGGGAAGAAACACACAAACTAGGGAAAAACATGGTTTTTTGAACCCATTAGAGATCTGAGATTGTGGGACACCCGAGAATTCTGAATTCTAAAGCAGGACAGACACCTCCAGGAGGAGTGGTATGCCCGGGTCAGCTCACTCGTGGCGGACAATAGAAGCAAAACGTCCCATCATGATAGTAGGGAGCCATGCAGACACAGCTTAGCTACGTGGGTGTGCAGTTTGTGCTTAGCTGCTGGTTTTTTCCCATGAACTTTCCCCTAGTGACATGAGAAATGTTGGAGATGAGGTAGAACATTAGAGAGAGACTCCCTCAGTGATATATGGTGAGCTGCAGAGAAATGGCTGCTGCCACAGAAAGGCGCAAAGCCCTGCCCTGGGGGTAGACCTTTCTCAGACAGAGAACCGCTGAAGGGGTGCAAGTTGTGGGGTGCATGGTGGGGCTCTCACCTCTGGTCTTGGGTGAATCCAATGTAGCTGGGAGAAAAGCAGAAGAGAGGATTTGGAAGTGTGTATGAACCTGTGGAATTGTATAGTTGATAGAATTATAACACAAAGAATAATCCAATTCATTGCTAAACCCGATTATTTTATATTTTAAATACCTGTCAGTCTTAACATTTTTCTTTCATTCAATGCCACCACTGAAGTTCAATTATCTGCTGATTCATCTTGGTCATTTAGACGATAGTAACTTTTCCCGCCTCTTTTATCTCCACGAGCCAAGTTGAATAAACATTTTTAAAAAATAATGTTTATTTTTGAGAGAGAGAGAGAAAGAATGCGAGCGGGGAAGGGGCAGAGAGAGGGAGACACAGAATCCGAAGCAGGCTCCAGGCTGTGAGCTGTCAGCACAGAACCGATGCAGGGCTCAAACCCACAAACCGAGAGATCATGACCTGAGCCGAAGTCAGGTGCTTAACAGAGTGAGCCACCCAGGCGCCCCCAAATAAACATTTTTAAATGTGAATCTGACCAGGGTGTCCTTCTCCCATTGTACTGGCTATTGTCTATTGTTTAGACAAAATACCTGAGGTCTGGAATGTTTAAGTGACTTGTCTGTGGTCAAACATTGTTGAGGATTAAGTCAAATTCTTCTCATTCGTATTTGGTTCACAATACAGTTTTCTACATTGACTGGTTGAATATAATACCCATTGGCTAACGTATTATAAAATTTCAAGTTCTCTCTGATTTCCTTTATGCTTTTTTCCATAGAAGAGCTTAGGCGGTTCATTTCCTATGAAGACACACTTTGCTACCATAGAGGAGGATAGGTATGGTGATTCAAACATAGGGGCAGAAGCTCTATCAACAGTAAAAGTCTGTTCCTCACTTATAACATGAAATGATTGAAACTCAAACAGATTCAGTCATAGAGGTGTTAAGAGTAAAAGAAAATCTGTTTCTTTGACCACCAAGAAAACAATCAAGTTAAGCTCACTAATATTCCAGTCACGGAATCAAACTCTAGTCCCACGGAATCAAACTCATAAACCAAATGAAATAACACTATGAAATTGATAAGCAGATAAACCATATACTGAGTAAGCTGCATATTCTTGAACTATCCCTACGGTTTTATGAGGACATTGTAATAAAGCATTTTTGGTTTTGTAGTTTACCATCAGCAACCAGTGAAGTGGCTGTTTTATTATGCTTTGCTTCTGGCTGAGTGTGAAGGGAAAAGGAGGTTTGTGGGGGAGATGGCTTTTATTTCTATATAGATGTCGGCAAAAATAGAAAGCGGAGGATAGAAAATTACTAGTTAGGTACTGTACATCCTGTTTGTAAAAAAGTTCTGTTTTTTAAATGGATGCCAGTGAGAATTCTCTTTTTTCCCTAACTTTCCTAGCACATAATCTCCACCTATTCTGACATTCATTGCAATGAAAGATATGTCAAAAGCGTAAGAGTTTTATATAAAATCCTTCCATGTAGTAGTCCCTCTAAATACGTAAGTGTTTGTTTTGATTGAATTATACTACTTCAAGTCGAGCACCCAGCCCTGCTCCAGTTTTCATGATTTCCCTTGTCTGGGGCCACTAGAGCTACTTAAGGAAATAATGACTTGTTTCTGATTCACATCATTCTTTTGGGTGACTGACTCCATTTTCTGCTGCATAAATTTCTTAATAAAGTGTCATTTGCTTTACCACTTACTATTATATTTCATTGTGTTCTAAGAAGAATGGGCTTATATGCTATACAGATATATAATAAGATAAATTCCCCAGAGTGGCAACTATTTTTTCAAATATGACTTATAGAAGAGACTTACATTAAAGAGCTAGCCTTATTGAATCCTGGTGGTTGTGTAGACTGATGCCTCTATTTTCAGTTAATTAGGAATAATTGGTTAAAAAGAGGCTGTATAGTGATGCAAAATCATGATGGAAAACCAAGGGCTATTTCAAACATTGCATAAGAGCACACATAAACCTAATTGAAAATATGTAACTTTGTATCCATGTAAAAAAGCAGATCAGCCTTAAAACGATGTGAAAAACTATAAAACTTAAGTACACTATTATAAAGACTTAATAATTGTGTTTAATTATGTTTTATTTCACTATACACATGCAATTAATGTTTGCTTTCAAGAATGATCTTCAAATTAAATATTAGTGCAATAATAAACACAATTCTTTTTTTTTAATTTTTTAACGTTTATTTATTTTTGAGACGGAGAGAGACAGAGCATGAACAGGGGAGGGGCAGAGAGAGAGGGAGACACAGAATCTGAAACAGGCTCCAGGCTCTGAACGGTCAGCACAGAGGCCGACATGGGGCTCGAACTCACGGACCGTGAGATCGTGACCTGAGCCGAAGTCGGACACTTAACCGACCGAGCCACCCAGGCGCCCCTAAACACAATTCTTAAAACAAATAAACATATATACATACACCACCCGCTATCCCCGTCACCCTTCCCCCACATCAACTCATTCCAAAAGCAATGCCATCTATTCTCCATCAGTCCCTATTTGGCTAAATCAAAAATAATGTAAGCATAGACATTTCTAAATTATTGGCTATTGGGAAAATGGTCTTGTTTAGAATATGTAAAATATTTTCCCCAAAAGTGTTTTCTGAACGTATTGAGTTAAAATGTCAAGTACTAAAATAAGAAACATCAAAGTTGTCAAGTACCCAAATTTAAGGAGTAGACACCTCCTCAAGAACTTCGTTAGCATGACAAAGACAACTCTGTCAATCAGAAACCCAGGACAAAGACCAAAGTTCTTTTCACAGGAAATGTTCCATTTGCAGTATCCTAACCCTTGGAAGTTTTGGCTGATTTTGAATGGCTCTTAATAAAGGTACCCTTGAGGAAACAAAGAGGGAGAAGGAGAAGGAGGAGGAGGAGGAGGAGGAGGAGGAGAAGGAGAAGGAGAAGGAGAAGGAGAAGGAGAAGGAGAAGGAGAATTTATAAAGGAACAACCAAATCATTTTTCCAACACTTCAGCAATATCCCAGACTCCCCCTCCCTCGTGAGCATGAGCAGAAGCCCAGGGAGAAGACAATCACCAGAATCAAGAGGGGAATAACACAGCTTTTTACTCCTATGTTAAAACAGAAGGACTTAATCTTCCTTAAAAGTTCGGTTCAGAACGTCTCAAATTAAAAATATGCGATAAAACTGACCTGTCTGAAGCCAAAAGACATAATTTTTTTCATGTCCTTGTAGCTATGTGCTTGTTCCACACACCGTGGTCTATTTCTTTTTGCCTGTGTGACTCAAAGTTAAAGAGAATGGGAGACAGACAACAAGGCCGAGAGGCGGCGGCCTGAAACCGGCTGCCGGCCCACCATTTGGCATGGTGAGTGTTGTTAGTTCCCTGTGGGTTAAGTGGTGATGAAAACTAGCCGAGCGCGAGAAGTCTTGCTGGTACCTTGCCTAAGAGCACCAAGCTGCAAGAGATTGTGTGGTAGGCTGCCAAAGGCAGGAGCTGGGAAGAGGGGAAGAATTTCAGCCGGAGTGAAATCTCTCCCATTAAAGAACCATGCGGTGAGGAGGCCACTTACAGTTTGCCCTGAAAGAACTATCTGGCCCTACAAGGGAACTGCCGTGTGGGCACCTGCCATACACAGGGCATCGGGAGGCAGCCAGGTCAGTTAGAAGCTCACTAACCACACACCAGCTATGTGACACCTACTTGTCCTGTATATATCTTCTATCCCTCCTGCTTCCTTTGAACCATAGCAGCTAAGAATGCATTTCTTTTACATACTGAGTTTCAATTTACGCTTTTGTTTTAAGAAAGAGTGCCATAGATACATTTTTAAAAACATGTTAAAAATTACCAGAATCAAGTGTCCGACTTCGGTTCAGGTCATGATATCACAGTTTGTGAGTTCGACCCCTCGTTGGGCTCCGTGCTGACAGCTCAGAGACTGGAGCCTGGTTCAGATTCTGTCTCTCTCTCTCTCTCTCTCTCTCTCTCTCTCTGCCCCTCCTCCACTCATGCTCTGTCTCTCTCTCTCTCTCTCTCTCTCAAAAATAAATAAACATTAACAAAAATTTTTAAATTACCAAATCAATTTTCTATAGCAGCTAGCTCCAAAATTATGCAATTCCATAGTTAGAAATCACAGAGATTTAGGGAAGACTTGTAAGAATTCACAATGCATACAGAGAAATAAGCATGATTGTAAGAAGGGGAGACTCACCTCAAACTTTCTTGCTGAAAATGACCTCCGCGTCCAGGCTTGCCTCCATACCTCAGTCACACATTATGTGTGCAGATGTGTACATCCATGCATATATATGTAGAATATATCTGCAATAGTATACAAATATATAATACATGTTGGGTGATGACTCCAAGAAGGGATAAACATTCAGCAAAAATGTTAGTTTTACTTTTCTTTACAAAAATTAATTTTAAAAATTAGTCATTTTTTATTTGCTGCTATGGGCTACAGAAGGATAACTGTTTCTCCTGCATAAAATGCAGGCTTATAGGAATTATAGAGATTTATGAAATAAAAGCTTTTGCTACTAATACATATTTTAGCCACATCTTATTCACTGCTTTTCACATTTACACCTTAGCTTTGCAACAGCATTCTATGCATATATTTTGCAGGTATTGAACATACAAGTAGGGAGAGATTTATAATAAAGGTGGACAAAGATATGTACAATCATAGAGTACAAATTAGGAAATTTTACAGTTTGAAGAGAAACAGATCTCTCATTCATTGCTTGGATTTAAAGAGTGCTACACAAATGTACTCCATTTTTACATTTGTACATCTTATTTGAATTGAGCTTTGTTCCATGTAATATTATAACAATATGTCAAACATAATTGACATAGTCACTTAAAAGTGTTCAGAAAGTCAGCCTATGGAATGGGAGAAAAATATTTACAAACCATATGCCACATAAGGAGTTAATTTCCAAAATGTAAGAAACTTCTACAACTCAGCAAAAATCTAATAACTTGATTAAAAAATGGGTTAACAACTTGAATAGACATGTCTACAAAGAAGACATACAAATGTCCAAAAGGTATATGAAGAGTCTCAACATCACTAATGTCAGAGAAATTTAAATCAAAACCACAATAAGATATCACGTTACATTTGTTAGGATAGTTACTATCAAAAAAAAAAAAAAAGACAATTAGTGTTCACTAATTAAAGATGTGGAAAAATTGGAACCCTTGTACACTGTTGGTGGGGATACCAACACTGATATGGAAAATAGTATGGAGATACCTAAAAAAATTAAAAATAACACCACCAGGGGAACCTGGGTGGCTCAGTAGGTTGAGCGCCAACTTCAGCTCAGGTCATGATCTTGCAGTTCGTGAGGTCAAGACCCGCATCAGGCTCCCTGCTCTCAGCACGGAGCCTGCTTCAGATCCTCTATCCCACTCTCTCTTTGTACCTCCCCTGTTCACTTTCTCTCTCTCTCTCAAAAAATAAAAAAAATAAAAAATAAGTAAATAAAATCTACTCTGTGACATAAGTCTACTTCCGGGTATTCATTCAAAAGAACTGAAATCAGGATCTTGAAAAGCTACTAACTTTCCAATGCTCATTGCAACACAATTCAAAATAGTCAGGGTAGACAATCTAAAATATTTATTTGTGCATCAATGGATAGAGAAAATATGGTATTTACATACAATGAAATATTATTCAGCCTTAATAATGAAGGAAATTCTGCCCATATGTGACAACATGGATGAGTTGGAGGATGTTATGCTAAGTGTAACAAAAGTCACAAAAGTCACAGAAAGACAAGTAATGTGTGACTCCACTCACATGATGTATCCAAGTCAAATGCATAGAACCAGAGAGGAGGATGGTGGTTTCCAGGGGCTGGGAGAGAGGGAAACAGAGTTGCTATCAACAAACACAAAGTGACAATTACGCAGATTGAGGAAGTCCTAGAGATCTGCTGTACAGCATTATCCCTATAGTTAACAATACTGCATAGTACACTTAAAAATTTGAGAGAGTGTGGATGCCTGAGTAGCTCAGTCAGTTAAGTGTCTGGCTCTTGACTTTGGCTCAGGTCATGATTTCACAGTTCATGGGGGTGAGCACCGTGTCAGACTCTGCACTGACAGCACAGGGCCTTTTTGGGATTCTCTCTCAACCTGTCTCTATGCCCCTCCCTCATGCTCTCTCTCTCATTCTCTCTCTCACAAAATAAGTAAGTAAACTTTCAAAAAAATGAGAGAGTATATTACATGTTTACCCAAATAAAATGCCTTTTTAAAGAAGTGGTAGACACTTTTTAATATTATAAAATTTTGTAGCTTATAGTCTTTTTCATAAGCTTTTTGATGCCTGAAAGGATGTTCATATTCTACACATTAAAAAATAAACCATAAGAGATGTGGGAAAATAACTAATACTGACTGCCAACAGGAAGAAATGACACAGTATTTCACAAGCTAAAGAAACATCAATCACTAATGCAAGTAACTTCTCAACATAATATTTTCACTATATAGTCTAAATTAAGGGAGAAACATAAATCAACTACAAACAAATCATGAACTCTTTCTCATGGGCTGGTTTTACGAAGTGATATGAAGGTGATATAAAGTTCTGAAAATATTTTATGTATATTATGAGATTAAGCAAATAAATAATGTTTTGATACTGTTGGGAACCAGAAATTTCACTATAGAGAAAGGAAATATGAAGAAATACTGAAGTCAAGGCATGACCCTGAAAAATTTGGATTGCAATTGGAAATATCAATGTGAATTCATGATTTCTAATATCATGTGTATCTGTTCAATTCCTTTTGTGTACAGAGAAAAGCAGAGTGCTAAGGTTAAAAACAGAGACAAACAAAAACAAATTAAACACACACACACACACACACACACACACACACACACAGAGTAAAAATACCTGTTGTCTCATTTCTACCATTTACCAGCTCTTTTACTATGACTGAGCCACTAACTTTTCAGAGCTGTAGTTTGTCATCTGTAAAACCGTAAGTCACAAATCTTTGAAAATACTTGGGTACTCCAGTGCAATAACATATAATATACTACTATAAAGTAGATTAAGTCAAATGGAGGGTCCATCTCTTCTAAAACTTTTACCAGAATCTGTCAGCTCTGGCCATAGGGCCCTCTTGCTAATGAGCTGAGTTGTGGTCAATGATGAATTGGGGATGATACATCACTGTTGCACCAGTGGAGTTCAGCATAACTGATATCATAGCAGTACAGTGTGCAAAATCTAAACATTCTTAGCAGAGAATGGCAAATGAAACAACCCTTGGGAAAGTTTATACCAGTTTCAAAATTATGTTCTTAAATTCTTTGCCTGATGTCCTCCTGTTAGGGCTTGAATGTTTGCATCCTTTCAAAATTCATATGTTGAATCCCTACCCCTAATGGGATGGTATTAGCAGGTGGGTCTTTGGGAGATAAATAGATTTAGATCAAGTCTTGAGTTTCTTCATCATGGATTAATGCCTTTATAAGAAGAAATCAGGGAGCTCGCTCTCTCTGCCATGTGAAGATATATCAAAAAGGCAGCTACCTACAAGCCGAGAAGAGGGTCCTCACCAGAACTCGACCGTGCTGGCATCCTGATCTTGGAATCCTTAGTCTCCACAACTGTGAGAAATATTTCTATTGTTTAAGTCACCAGTCTATGGTATGTTGCTATAACAGCCAAAGCTGACTAAGAAAACGACCACAGAATTCATATACAATTTCTTTTTAACTCCATCTCCCATAAACTTGAAATAATTTTCTAAACACACTAATGATTTGCATAGTACAAAATCATACCTGGATAGTTCATTTGAAATGATAAACCATATAAATGTACAGAATAACTTGGGGCGCCTGGGTGGCTCAATCGGTTAAGCGTCCGACTTCAGCTCAGGTCGTGATCTTGCAGTTTGTGTGTTTCAGCCCCACATCGGGCTCTGTGCTGACAGCTCAGGGCCTGGATCCTGCTTTGGATTCTGTGTCTCCCTTTCTCTCTGCCCCTCTCCCACACATGCTCTGTCTCTCTCTCAAAAATGAATAAACAGTAAAAACATTTAAAAAAATAAAATGAATAACTCTTTTTGTATAACTAGTTTTTAAATCAATAGTTTTTTTTTTAAATAATCCTTCCTTATGTTCCCAAAGATACAATTGGAAATATCTCTTCCATTATATAAGTCAAAAATAATGGGATCTCTTGACAAATTAATGGTACTTAGGAAATTTTACAATTTTTAAGTCAAAAGATTTTGTGGGTAAGTGAAATTGATTCTTTTTGAAATATTAATATCTATTTGCAGTTGCATTTATAAAATACTGACCTATTTCTTTCTCCACAAAAATAAGTGTGCTAATATTCCAGAGATAGGCCATATGCTATTGCTCTGGATCTCCTGTGGCTTTTGAGACATGAATTCTCACCCAGTGTTTCAGCAAACTGCCTTTTCAGTACTGCGCTAAATCAACCACTTGAGAAATAGTGTGATAACTATGGTAGTCACCATATAACCTTCACATGTAGAAAGTGCGATTCCATTTTATTATCACAATCCTTCTAACATTGAGGTGGTAAGTTGTTTTTTCTAAATAACTTCTTTCTGTTGGAGATGCCATCTGCAGTGAAGATTAAGGCTAAGATGCATTTTAGTGGCAGTTAAGAGAGGAGTGTGTGTGTGTGTGTGTGTGTGTGTGTGTGTGTGTGTGTGTTTCTTAGAGTAGCTACATCACATTTAGGATAAATAAAAATTTTGAAACATCTAGAATAATAGCATTAATTCTACATTTTTTTGACCATAAATTCATGCTAGGTGAGAAAAAAATAGAGTAAATAGACGTTTATTTCATGATATCCAATTGCAGTAAGCTAAAAATACCTGAATATGTAGTGATATTATATTATGAAGGATATCCATTCTAATCAATAGAAATGTCTCAAAGTATTTCTATTTGACTGTATAGTGATTCAGAGAATTCCCTTGACATGTAATATTCTATTTCTTTTTTTATTCTCAAGTTCAGAGAGGTTTCCTATGACATATAGCCAGGCAAATACATATGGCCAGGCAAATGATGTAGCCACACAGAAGAGAGGCTCATTTGCTAGAAATATTATACCAGTGAGGCTCTGAAACTAGAACCATCATAAAAAAGAATGAAACACAGGGTTGAAAAAGGGTGTTAAGAGGAAATCTTAAGGGCATCTGGGTGGCTTAGTTGGTTGGGCATCCAACTTCGCTCAGGTCATGATCTCACAGTTCATGAGTTTGAGCCCTGAGTCGGGTTCTGTGTTGACAGCTTGGAGCCTGGAATCTGCTTTGGATTCTGTGTCTCCTTCTCTCTCTGCTCTCCCTCTGCCACTGTGCTCTGTCTCTATCAAAAATAAATAAATGTAAAAAAAAAATTAAATTAATGTGGTAAGAGGTAAGGGTCTTGGCTCATTTTTGTTTATATGGATATCTTACTTGAGTTGTATCATTTATTGAAAAGATCATCAAATCTCCACTTCACTGTACTGTTTTATGTTTGCTATAAAATGTTCAACACATTTATAAGCCTGGTATTATCACTTTTTGTCCGTATAAGCAAGCTGTGGATCATGAAGGTGAAAAAGGCATATAACCAGTAAGTAAAAAAGTTATCATTCCAAGATCTTTTGGCTGCCAAATTCAGACTTTTCTACCTTGACTTATTTCTGCAGTTCTCTCCGTTTTACTTCAAAGATATAGAAGCATTTGTTAAATTAATAACTAAATCAGTAAAGACACTATATATATAAAAAATGTTTTTGAATGATCTGGAAAGAAATAGTGTTTCTGAGAACTAGTTTTGGCCATGGAATGGGGGCATATCAGAAATGAGTGAGTGAGTGCCCGAGTGTCGAAGAAGACAATGAAAATACACATTTCAAGATAAAGTGGAGAGGTTCTCTTGAGACTAAAGTGATATTTCAGTAATAAAATTTTATAGAGGTAGAGGCATTGTCCTAGATGGCAAGGAAGTTAAGAGTAGGGGTAAGATACCTTTTATGATGAATGGTCAGTAGTGGATGGGACAAGCACAATGTTCTTTTAATTGCAGCACAAACACACAAAAAAGTAGAGTCTAGTTAATATATCATTCTGTAATGTAGTCATAATATAGCACAAACCAGAAGTCTTTAGTACAGAACTGAACAAAGATTGCAAAAATACCTGTTGGAAAATGCTTGAACATACACTGAGAACCAGGATTCATTGGCTGTATTTGACTAACTGGTAACATTTTAATCATGATAAGATTTGTTGAAAAAGGATCCCGTCAGTTCACTGTGTGCAGATGTCAGTGTTCAGTCTCTCCTTGTTTCGATGGGACTCTGGACCCAGAGCGGCTAAGGAGTCAGCTTCTCTACATTCCTCAGGATTATCTTCATCCCTGGTTCACTTCTTTGTTTCAAAAACTATCGCAAGGTCCCAGTGTTTGTAACCTTTGCATATTTTGCATTGATTTTTCAAAATTCACCTCAGGGACCAAGTTTTTAATCCATTGATTTTCATATATACATGTATAGATTTTTTTTCCTGAATTCTTCACTAGATTCAGGGATTTTTTGCTGGATGTGCTAACACCAAAAACCACATGGTCAGTTTTTGTGGCACGGTAGCATTATACTCTGGGTCCGAGATTCTGATTCTGTATCCAGCACCTTTGGCAACATCAGCATTTTTCTCTGCTGTAATGATCAGAGTAATATTCTATTCTCTCACAGAAAGAACCCCTTCCGATTGGATTCTACATTGAAAGCACATTCCTTGTTGTGCAACTCGGCAGCAATTTTTGTGCAACATTTTATTTGCTGCTAAATTCAGTTATATAGTTGACATCAATTAATGTTTATTGGCCAGGAGATAGATTTTCACATTCAGAAAACGCATGCATTATTTTAATTTGTTTTTACAACTCCAAATCTCCTACCTTAATACTACTAATAATGGCAACAACAATTTAAAAAAAAAAGTGCTCTTCATAACATCTCAATGTGCAATGGGAAACTGCATTTGTGAAGTTTTATATTATTAAACCAATGCTCAGGGACGATTATGATTATGTGGTAAGCTCATCTCAATGCTCTAGTTTTTTATTGTCACCTTCTCTGAAGAACTCTAAGCACTAAAGGAGAAATGATCGGATACTAAGCGCGTATTGAGGAAAGGTAGTTCAGGCTAACAGAGTTGGGACTGCCCACTGGGCTTGTGAAGCACACACTCAGGTAATAATGTTAGCGTTAAAGGAAATGAAAATGTCACGGTGAATGTGAAAGCAAACAGATGTCAGCTGGTGTGTAATGCTAATGGGAAAAATTAAAAAATAAAAGATCAATTCAAATGAGAGTAAACCTAAGTATTCCAAATGAAAATCCAATTAAAGGGATGCTTACTAGAGGTAAAACACACTCAATAGAAAGATAACTGCAAGTCCTTTCAGTTCTGGGAAAAAAAAGTGCTAACTTTAATGCTCACAACTTGGGGGCCAATGACTAGATTGAACTCCCTGGATATACACACACATAAAGAAACATAAATTACTGCATTGCGCTAACAAAGTTATACAGAGAACGTGCTTACCTTTCAAAGAATTTAGAATCATCGTTTGGCCTCCTAATAATTCCAGACAATAATTAAGATTAACATAGAACAAAATAAAGAACACAATGTCATTCTTTCCATGCCAGACCACTCAAAATCAGGACCCAAATCTGCAAAGCCAGTTCAGTTTTCTTTCTTTTTTCTTCAGTGTAATAATGTATATTTGACCTCTGTATGCAATTACCACTTCGAAATTCAGATTTTACATTAGTTCACATCACCTAAAACCATGTATCTAGTTCCTGCTCTATCCACAAGTTTTTATACCCAAATTACAGACAATTGAAGGGAAATTAGGGAAATGCAGGACAAAAGAAAGTTGTTTGGCTTGAGGTAATATGAAAAGATGTGATCTAGATGTAAATGTCCCTATAAATGTGTAGAAATTTCCCTTTCTAACACAGAAATAACAGTCAGAGGAAAAAGGCATTTTCTAGAAAATAATCTGGCTCAAAAATAGCAACTGACCCAGAAGGCTGTTTTCTGAGAATGAAAAGCCTGTCTGTGAAGGAGTATGCGTTATTCAGTGAACCAGAACTATGCAAAGTCCTAGCAATAGCCACATTTCCTGAAATCGGGATTTCATATAGTTGCCTCCAAAAGCAGACACATTCTTCTTGTGTGACTTTGTATTTAGAAATACAAGATGACTTGTTATAAGAGATAATAACTAGTTAGAATGTGGGGGAAGACAACCCTATCTTATTCTGCTGCCTCAATTTGCAGCTTTATGAGGTCTAGATAGGAATACTTATTAATTGACCAATCCTGGAGTTCATATGGCTATATACCTAAGAAATATTTTAAAAATGCCAAGAAAGAAAATAACAATACAGAGAAAAACTATATAATAAATGGCTGAAATTTAGTGTTCACTTTCCCAATTACTTTGGTCAGAAAATGGGTCACTAAAGCCTTAAAGTGCACCTGGAAATGTGGCTTTCTGTGTCCACGCCCCAATATATTTGTGAGGCTCTTAATTCTCACATACAGGTTAGCCTGTTCTCCAGAGGCTAACTTTATTCCAGAACATCACTGACAAATAAATGGAATCTAGAAAGGATGATTTATTCTATTCCCCTATGAGGAAATCTGAGTTCTACATAGGGTATGTAACCGATACAAAGTTACACAGCTAGTTAATGGTCAGACTCACACCAGAATACTGAATTTGTGTAAATACATTGCTTTTAATATACTTTTGGTTTTAAAATGTGTATATATGGCTCTCAGCTCCTTTTTGTTATCACCTTATTTATTCGGTCTCTCAATTTTAGCAATTCTTATGTATTTATTCATGACAAACACTTGCTTGGGGCTGTCTGCATGGTTGGAAAGTAATGAGAAATCAGGTCGATAATTAATCAGATTTTCTCTTTACTCATTGGAAAACATAGATTTAATTGCATGTAGTTATCTTATGAGCAGTTTTAGTTTGCTTAAGATTCTGCACATATATGTACAGCATTTGAAATTGAAACAGTAAGGTTTATAAAGGTCAAATTGTAGTTCGTAAAAGCACTTCAATTTTCTTTATGTATATTTTCATACATTTGCGTATTTATGCTAATTGGTTCCTAAAATATTTTATTTATGTAAGAAACCATGACCTGGATATATGCAATGGCACAATATTTATATTGAATTATGAAATGTCATTAAGAATATGGGTTCTAGAGGTTTTAACAGCTCTTAATGGCTGTGACATCATGAATGGGCTGACTTTACCTCTTAGTTTTCTCATTTTTCAAATGAGAAATAGTATCTCCATTGTCAGATTGTTATATATATTAAATATATATATATATATATATATTTATAGCACTTAGAATAGTGACAGGAACGATAAACTCTACAAAGTTGTTGGCTATTAATTATTATCACCATTAATAAGATTTTAGACTTTAAGACTGATATTCTAGGCCTATTAATCATTATGTATTCTATTTTTATATTTATTTTACATTTCTCTCTCACTATTAACATAGTATTTTGCTATACCAACTTCATATTATGTAATTTTATACCCCATTTGGAATATTACAGACTGTACATAAAAACAAAATAAATCCTCTAACATCAAAAATAAAGAAAATAGTGGTCCAGAGAACAGTGTAGCACCTGGCACATGCAAAAGTATCAACAGTCAACTGGAAGGATGGACTTTGGCCTAAAACATATCAAGAGATATCACATAAACTCTACAATAATCTTATTTGAACTAATGGAAGTAGGCTCTGAAAAACAAAATCTTGGGTTTTGTTTGTTTGTTTGTTTTGTTTTTTGTTTGTTTTCTTTTCTTTTCTTTTCTTTTCTTTTCTTTTCTTTTTTTGGAAATCTTAGCTCTTACCTGGAAATTTGGGAATTTATACCAAGGGCAAATAAAATTTCTTATACTATTAAACTTACACAATACAAATTTCCATATTGAAAGGAGCAATTTGCTTTAGGGTGAGGGATTTAAAATGAAAACACGATTCACAAATTTTACTATTGTCTCTCTTTTTTTGTTATTATATGTATGTTAGTTAACTTTAATTATTGGCTTTACTGTGCACTTAAAAATCATGAAAACCGATGGGCTTGATTTCTATTCACCTTACAAATAGATTTAAGCACGAGCAAATAAGTGTTATCACTACAAGGATAACTTGGCACATTTTCCATTATGGAGAAGATTCAAACACAAGTAAACAAGTCAAGCAGATAAAAACTAAAAGTCTAAGGGGCGCCTGGGTGGCTCAGTCGGTTAAGCGACCGACTTCGGCTCAGGTCATGATCTCCCGCTCTGTGAGTTCCAGCCCCGCGTCGGGCTCTGTGCTGACAGCTCAGAGCCTAGAGCCTGCTTCAGATCCTGTGTCTCCCTCTCTCTGGCCCTCCCCCGTTCATGCTCTGTATCTCTGTCTCAAAAATAAGTAAACGTTAAAAAAATTTTTTTTTTTAAGCTAAAAGGCTTGGAGCACCAACGTGGCTCAATAGGTTAAGCATCCAACTCTTGATTTCAGCTCAGGTCATGATCTGGTCATTCATGAGTACAAGCCTCAAGTTGGCTTTGCACTGAGACTGCTTGGGGTTCTCTCTCTTTCTCTCTGACCTTCCCCAGACCTCTCTCTCTCTCTCTATCACTCTCAAAATAAATAAATAAATAAATAAACAAATAAACAAACAAATAAAAGAAATAAATAATCTTAAAAGGAAACTAAGAGACTAAAAATTATATGTAAATTGGTAAATATAATTAATAAGTTTTACTACTTCACATAGGTAGAAACATGCATAGCAATTATGTAACGTATTTTTTCTTCAACACTGACGGATAATTTCTTCAAAGTTATAGGAACCAAGATATGGAGTAATTTCTAAACAATTAGCATAACAAAGACCACAGACTAGGATCACAAAGCAATGAAGTTCCATATCAATAACAATAACAGCAAAATTAATAATCCAATATATTTAAAACTATAAAACACAATTACCTATGGGTCAAATAAGTAATAGGAAAATTAAAAAGTGATTTGGAATTACCAAAAATGGTGAATACACAGCAAATCAAATCTTTTATGATGCAGATAAATTAGCAATTGAAGGAAAACATAGGGCCTTAAATGTCAGAAGAAAATACACGCTGAAGTTAAATTCAGCCAAATGTTCAGCTGAAGGGACATCCAAGAAAAGTAGAACCGAGATAATGATTATAATAGCAGGAATTAATGAAATGGAAAGCAAAGAACAAGCAAAAATCAACCAGAATGAAAAATATGTTATTTTAAGTCTAGTAAAATTTTAAACTAACAAGAATAATCAAGCAAAGACACAGAATGCACATATAAACAATAGTATGAATTAAAGTGGGATACGACTATATAATAAAAAATACAAAAAATAATATGGGAATGCTATAAAATACTTTGTCTTAACATATTTAAAAATCTAGACAAACATAATTTTAAAATGACTACACACACACACACACACACACAAACTAGAAAACATAAACATCCCATAATCATGAAAAGATAAACAACTTAAAATCTTTACAAAAGGAAACACTGTCCTCAGTCATACTTTAAAGGAGGCAACTATTCCAATTTTATAGAAACCTTTGCAGAAACCAGAAAATTTCAATTTAGTAGGCTTATCTTGATCCTCAACAGAAAAAGATAATACAAAAAAGTTTAAGATAGAGGACAATTTTACTTAAGAACAAAGATAAAAACACCACCCAGAAAATTGCACACTGTATCCAGGTTTATTAAAATATACCCTAAATGAAATGAATTTATTCGAACACTGCAAGGTTGGTTCAATTGTAGAAAATGTGAGGTTCTTTTGTTTTGTTTGTTTATTTCAGTAAGTTTCACGCCCAGTGCAGAGCTTGACCTCTCAACCCTGAGATCAAGACCTGAGCAGAGATCAAGAGTCTGACACTTAACTAAGCCACCCAGGTGCCTCAACAATACAAAATGTCTTAAAATATTGTGCCAGACAGTATTATTTTTCCTGCATATTTATTGCCATCACTTGGAAAAGAATCATACTTTCCCATATCATATATGTCAGCCCGAGACATGTAGTTTGTTTTAGATGATGAACTGTAAATGCAGTGTTAGGCAAAAACTTCAAGAGGCAGCCTGGCCTTACCCATGATTATGTTTCTTTTACCAAACCAACAGTGTTCCACATGGAAGCTGTTCCATCAGTAGATTTGGGTTGAAGACAACATGAGATACAACTGCAGCAAATCTGAGATAAACACTTAGCATGAGCAAGAAATAAACCTTTGTTAAGTTACTGAGTTCTGTGGTTATTTCTTTTTGCAGTTTAACCTATCCTGACTATTTTAGTAATTTACCACATTAACAAGTTAAAAGTGAAAATTTCAGTGAACACCCAATTATCCTGTAAAAGCTTGCAATAAAATTCAATACTCATTAATGATAGGAAAAAAATGACAATAAAATAAAATAAAAAGAAGCATCCCCATCCTAACTAAAGGGAACCTACCAAAAAACAATAGAAAAAAATAATGGTAAAAATGTTAGAAATGTTCTATTTAACACTGGGAACAAGACAAGTATGCTTATTATATAATATATGCTTATATACAAATATATTACTTATTTTATTAGTGTTCTAGCTGTCACAAAAGTCAAAGAAACAAAAATAAAATATCTAAGTATTGGAAAAAAAATTATAACAATATTTTCAGTGATATGGTTGCTTACATAGAAAATCCTAAATACTCTACAAATAAGGTGTCAATTAATATGAGAGCTTACAAGAAGACAAGTGATATAAAGATTGACTGCATGCTATAGGCCAGAGAAAAGAGAACGTATTTAAATGAAATGTACAATGTAATAGCATAATCTTGTGAAATCATCCAGGAATGATGCTTAAGAAATGGTGTAAGACATTTTTAAAGATAGTTATAGAACTCTACTGAAAGCCATTTTATAGACCTGTGCAAAACAGAAACACACCATGTTCATGGCTATAATAAATAGGCCAGTTTTTTAAACATTGACTTATAAGTAAAATTCAATTCCTATTAAAATTCTATTATCTGTGTGGGACTTGCTAAGACTGATCTAAAATTTATATGGCAAAGCAAAGGGCTCAGAATATACAAAATATTCATGAAAAATGGCACATTGGAGAGACTTGCCTACAAAATGTGAAGGTTTATTATAATGCTACAGTAATTCAGAGAATATGTTATTGATATAAGGATAAAAAAGAGATAAACTGAACATTGCAGTGAGCACAGAAATATTTCTGCATATGTATGAATACTTCATTTGTTACAGAGGCCACACTGTAGTTCAGTGAGAAAAGAATATCATTTTCTCCAACTAGTGCTCTCTAGTCACTGATTAGACTTTCCCAAAATCAACAAAGTTGCTCTATATTTCACACAAAAAACAAAATTTCAACTTCAGGTAAGTTGAACACTTACATGAGAAAGAAGAAAATAAAACATTCAGGAATTTTATCTAGTGATATACTTAAGGCTCTAGAAAATGCCTGGCACACAATTGGTACTCAATAAATTATATGAACAAATATGGGACCATATGAAATCAGAGTAAGGAAAGATTTCAGGAAACACTTGTGTCTGTAATAAACAGTAAAGGAAATGATTGATAAATTTTGATAATTTAAAGTA
Source organism: Panthera tigris (assembly GCF_018350195.1). Lineage (NCBI taxonomy): Eukaryota > Metazoa > Chordata > Mammalia > Carnivora > Felidae > Panthera > Panthera tigris. The sequence continues at coordinate 69,857,814 of NC_056663.1, forward strand.
AAAATTTCTCTTCATCAGAAGCCACTATTAAAAAGTATAAAAACATAAGCTACGAACTGGAAGAAGATATTTACATTAAATACACATTAAAATATTAGTATTTAGAATATATAAAGAACACTGACAAATTAACAAGAAAATGACAAAAAACTCAATTTAAAAAATAAAAGATGAATAAGCATGCTGGTGAAGAGACAATATAAATCACCATTTAACATATGAACAGAAGCTAAGACAGTTCTATTAGTATTTTATTTTGTTAGCTAGGGGTAGAAACGTGGATGTTTAACATTAATCATTACATTTTATTTACCTTACGTATAAACATCTACATGTATATAGACATAATCTTTTGAAGTCTGAGATATAATGAAAAAAGATAGTAACATTAATAATACAAAGCAATGTCTGAGTAAGAACTCTTAAAAATTTACTGTCAACTAGTAATAATAGCATTAAAGTAAATGATAGTTACAATTCACTGAGTGCTTTTATTTATCCTACATTGACCTGATAACTTCACATCTGTTTTCCACTTTTTACATAATTCTTGCATATATGTTAAATAGGCCATTTTCCCTATCTAGCCAAATGGAGATTTTAATAGGTAGATTCTGTTAAACCATGAGGATAATATAAGGATTAAGAAATACATCTTGCTCCAGTGTTTTGGGCTCAATGTAAATACAAATAAAAATGAATGGTGATAGACATTACTTTGGTGAATCTCAGAGACTTTTCTCCACACATGCTATTCAGTATGCATCAAATATCCAGGGATCCATGGGTGCATTCATGACCAGAGTGAATCATTAAAGTAATGCTTCCACATATTGATCCTGATTACTTCTCTCTTCATGACTGGTGGTTTGTTATTCATTCATTAATAACCAGATGAAATCTGAATTGTGTGGAGTGGATGAACTAACCACAACCATTCTTTCATCTATTCAATATTGAAAGTCTACTAAAAGATCAGAATCTGTTGAAAAACACAGCAAGCTCTCCTGAACTTTACATTTAATTACACTGAGCAAGTATGCATCTTTTTAATGTTACCAAGATATTCTTCTCCAGCTGATATTTCTTTCTATAATAAATTTTGTCAGGACCAATTTCAGACATTGAACAAACATTCCAAGAAGGTAAAGTGCAAGGAAAAAATAATTAGGTCAAAAGATCTGCTTTAGTACAGCTCATTTGCTCAGCCAAAACTCATGATACCACAGTGCTTTTTTCTTTTTTTTTTTTTTTTACTTCCAAGTCCCTGGATATTTATTCAGGATTCTTTCCTCGGCCCCCTCACAGCAAACACTTCTTCAGTCAATCCCTTCCCGAGTCCTTCTGTAGAACTTTTTGCCTGTTTCACATAGCCATATTTGCTGGGGCTTTTGTTTTTGTTTTTGTTTTATTTGTCTAAATTACAATTCAGTCTAGATTATTGACCAGTTTCTGTTCTCACTTAACTTTTACATTGCTGAATACTGTAAAGTATATATAATGACGGACAGTTAACATACTTCCAGGGAGGGAGCCCATCAGCCAGCAGGGTGAATTTCAGCCACATGTGCCTGTAATATGGCAGGTGTCAAGGTCTGTTGCTAGGCAGGTTGAATGCATACTTTCTGCCTACACACAGCACTTGAATCTCATCTGAGCTAGTAGCACCATTTCTGGAACCCTGAAAACTAGATATACCAAACAGTTTATCTGCACTGTCTGTGTTTTGTACAGCAGATGGCTGGCTGGTTGTTTTTACATATAATAAGTGGAAGCAGCACATATCTATAAATAAATAGTACATTAAGCACTCTTTTGCCAAGTACTGTACAGAGTTGTTGTTTTTTTTTTTAAATTCAAATATGGAAGTAGATCCTGTCACAGGTTTTCTGTTATGAATGCAAATTTAAGGCATAATTATATTCAGGGTAAAATAGGATGATTAGGACAAGGACTCATGTCTGCTGTTTCATCTTCAGCACTAAGCTGCCTTTGTGTCCTTTGTTAGAGGACTGAGAGATTTGTTCAGCTAAAAGGAATGAACCTCACAAGGTCATTTTGTTAATTTCACCACATAAAATGATCAGATCTATAGGAATAAATAATGGGTGCTGTTCTCACATGTTGATAAATGTCCATGATAATCTGTTACAGTGACTAAGTAGCCTCAGGTCGATGTCTATACTTCCCAGACTGCTTAAAGACTTTCCTATGAAATGCTGCGGTGGGAGGGAGCTCAAAAGATCAGAGATGCAGACAATAAATTATAACCCAAATGCTTCTTCCTTCAGATAAGATTTTTGATCTGTCAAGAAATTATAACAGAAGCTAAAATATTCATTGAACTGATGTAAGACTTCCAACAAACTGTTTTTCTCACCAATAATTATTTATATTCCACAAATTCTGAAAAGGTGATACATACTGAGAAAGCCTCTTACACACAGAAGTTACCCACCCACATTTTCCACACGCTTATAAGTTAGCACTTATATTTAGAATTGCTTCCTAAGCAGGCCTCCTATGCTCAAGCTACAGGCAATATTCAAATACTCAAATAAATATTAGCATCAGTGTGTGTGTTCTATGCATTCTCAATGGGTTGGTTAGAAAAAAATTTAAATGTAAAATAGCTAGCTAGTGAGTAAAATGTAAAAATGAGTAAGCTGATGGCAATCGTGATTAAATTTGTAGAGAAGGCAAATATTTTTGAAGTAATATAAAAAAAAGTAAGGTTTATTGGAAGAATAGTAAAAAGGTTTATTTTAAGGACAGTTAACTGTTCCATCGTTAATTGTGTCAGTCTGTGATTTGGCTGACCAGGAAATCTGCCAGTTATTCTTCTTTTTTTTATGTTTAATTTATTTATTTAGAAAGAAAGAACGTGCAGGGGAGAGGGGCAGAGGAAGAGAGAGACAGAATACCAAGCAGGCTCCACACTGGGCACCAAGCCCGATGGGGGGCTTGGACCCACGAATCATGAGATGGTGACCTGGGCAGAAATCAAGAGTTCAGTGCTCAACCAACTGAGCCACCCAGGGATTCCCACCAGTTGTTCTTAATAGAGTAAATACTAAATTAATATTTTTGGAGGGTAAAAAAAAGAAGAAAAAACACAACAGACACAAGAAATACTGTGATTACTTCTCAGTGTTTTTTGTTGTTGTTTTTTTTCATTCCCAAAGGTAATGGTTCATACTTGGTGAGAACTAGGGATGTATACATAATAAAACTTTCCATAACACAAGTGAAAAAATTGAAAACTAGAGCTTTCCACATCGATGAAGGAAACTAAGCATTTGGAGGTAGGAGAACTATGCTGGACAGTGTTTCTATTTAATTTGCACAGCTGTATCGGTGACAAATCTATTCCATGTATTTCTTCATTTTCCCCACCCACAGGATATTTGCACATGCTGTTATTTCTGGCCCCGATACTCTGCTGTTGCAGATCACTGTATTCTCACTATCAATTGCATTTTAAGTCTGTGTTCAGTTAGTTTTAAATTAATAACTACACTCTAATTACTGGCCCCCAACAAATTCTCAAATAGAATCTCTGCCCCAAGAAGCTTAGAAAGTGAGATGCTTGAAGTGAACTTCCAAGAAGATTGCTTTTTTAGACCGTTGAAACAATCTCAGCACTTACTCAGATTTTTGGTTTGTCACTCTGTTAAAAGCACTTAATAAGATTCTTCATGTGCAAGGCACCCTTCTGGGCATAAAAGAAAAAAGAGCTAGTCTATTTTCCCAGCCCATGCCATCACACTATCTCTAGTGGAATCGTTTCTGGAGGCAGGAAACAGAATCAAAGCAGACAGTGTCTTGTACAATCTCCCCATGAGTGGGAAGGATGGCAGCAAAAGATATAGCGCCTTTTCTGCTTTGCAGCAAAGCTCCACTATTGGATTTTAGGATCAGTTTAGAAGCAACAGGAAGAGACCCATCCTGTTAATTCCTTGTGTTTTATAAATGGAAATTAAATAGAATTCACCCATGACAAATATGAAGGGAGAAAAAAACCCCACAATTTTACAATCAAAGTCTACAGTCTATTTTTCCAGGGGTAAAAAAAGTAATGCTAACAGAATTCTGGATAGTAAAAACTACATTTCTTCCTGTTCACTGTGAAAAAAAATGAATTAAATGGTGATAATAAATAAATTTGAAATAAATATTTCAAAGAAATGAGAATATCAAAACTAATTTAAGTGTTAAAATTCCGTTTCTTAATTTGTAAATCACAGGTAATAGTTAAAATAATAATATTAATATCTTTATATCAATAAATGAAATAATGAAAGTGCTATGGTAGAAAAAATCACAAAATGAGATTTTTTAAAATGTGAATCATTATTAGCATGGTGATTAAGTGCAGACTCTGGAGCCCGATTCCTGGTTTGAATTCTGCCACCTCTGTGACCTTTGGGGGTTGCTTAAAATCTCTATGCCTCTGTAAGAGGGGGAGAATATTAAAAGGGCTAACTCATGAAACTTGTTTTGAAGAACATTCACACTCACTAGAGGGAAACTATTAAAATTATGGAAATGGTCTTTAGTATTAACCACAGAGTAGTAAAAGAGTTGTCTGAATAATATTGTCTGATCCTTTATTGTGTCTCATTTCCTTCCTCTTCTTTAAATCATTTAAACTTACCCTGTGGCTTCCCAGATAAAGCTGATACTTCTGAGTATGCTGCCCTGTGAAGAATGTCATGAGCCTACTGCCACTTGCAGCTCTCAGATGACCCAGTCACAGTCTATCTTGCTCCAAGTCTTTGCTCACTCATTTTTATTTCTGTCTTTGATGTCCTTTGTTGACCATTCCCACTCCTCTTCACCTAACTCCATCACGGTCCCAGGTAGCACCTTCTTAATGTTTTCTGAGCACTATACTGAGATCATCTCTTTGGTAGGCTGGGTCTTCCACTGGAACAAAAGAAGCTTGAGGGCAGGGGTTATGTTTCATTTTTTACTCTTGTGCCCCCCTGAACCTTGCCCACTAACTTCATTTTGTAAATGTTTCATAAGTGTTTGATAAATGAATAATCAGGATTATCAACTGATATAAATACGCCGGAAATTAATCTTATCTTTTTTGAGAGACTCTCCGCCGTGTCTAGACCAATGGTTTTTAAGCTTGGGAGCACATAGAACCTCAACAGAACTTTAAAAAACAAACCAACAAACAAACCAACAAACAAAACAATGCTCAGAACCTATTATTTTAATAATCAGGTCTAGGTGGTTCTGTTGACACACCTTCACTGAGAACCCTGGTCTAGAAAAACATATTTCCAGTATTTGGTTCATAAGAATATTTTTACATAAAATCTAAAATCCTCTAATTCTAATTCCCCACCCTTGGTGGTATACTTTTAAGAGTTTTTAACTAATGCATATTTAGGAGTCTGTGAAGTTTCAGATGCTATTAATTAATTTTCCAATAATTTTCTGTGGCTTTATTACCCTATAATCATAGAAGTTATTTTTTGTTTCCGTCAGGTAACCTAGATGAGTGGAGCACAACTGTGCCTTCGGGGTTTTATTTAGCTGCAGAATTAGGTTGTTAAGATGTCAGTCCTTAAATGTCCTAACTTCCATTTGGGTCATGGTAAAAAAAAAAGTCCTGGGTGAATAATAAATTTGAAAATTAATGTAAAATTTTCCTCTCTTCAGTATTCTGTATGCATCCAAAATTCCCAGTTAAGCCTCCAGTCACTGAAACTTTTTACTGGTATCTTCCAAGTTCAGACAAGTGCTCTTTTTTAGTCTTGCTTATTATTTAAATTTTGGTCTACGTTTAAACAGTCACCAAAAATGTTATAGTTGATTATATCCTCTCCATTAATTAAAGTGAGGACAGTACAGGTGAAGGTGGAGTTTCTTATGCATAATTTCATGGTTTATCAGGGTCAAAGTCAGAAAGGTCAGCTAGATCATTAATTATGTTTATGTTATAACAATATGTCATACAAATATTTAATTCAACATAGCAGTGTTTATTTTTAATCCCTGAGATATGAAAGATATTGAAGCCATAGACCTTGAGTTTAATCTATTTTAAATACTATACCTATTTCATTTAATTATTTTTTATTAAGGTATAATTGAAACACAACAATATATTAGTTTCAGGTGCACAACATAAAAATTCATAATTTGTATAAATTGCAAAGGATCACCATAGTAAGTCTATTTAATATCTATTACCACACGTGGTTATAAAATTTCATTCTTGTGATGAGAACTTTTAAGATTTATTATCTTAGCAACGTTCAAATATTCAGTACAGTGTTATTAATTATACTGTATATATTTTAAGAGATAATTCTCCATGTCAATAGTGTGATATGAAAATATTGTTATGAGTATAAATCTTCTATCTTGAAGGTTTTAATTCTCATGTGATTACTGTTTGTAAAAAAAAAAAAAGCTTGAATGTCTTAAGATATAAAACCAATGTAGTTGTTTTAGTAGCTAAATTTCCTTTGCATTTGGAATCTGTCCCTTTATTGATCAGCATCCAACTTTCCTGTTTTCCATACTCAATTGCAAAGTTGAAGCTAAATTTACTTTTTTAGCATGTCTCAAAACTTGGGTGGATGATGTAAATATTTATAAATGAATTGTAATAATCTAGTTTATATTGTCAAAATGAAATTTTCTGAAGGTAGACCAGAAAAACTTTGGGATCAGAGGTCTGAGAAAACTGGAAAAGTGAAAAGATACGTTAAGTGATTCCCACAGCTTTAGTGTTTCAGCGGTAAAGCAATACTTTCAACTTAAATACCTTATGTGTATATGTATAAGTTACTGTCAAAGTGTCTCCTGGGTTTGAGTACTATTGCTATTGTACCCAATAATTGACATAATAATTGATATAATCATACAATAATTGACATCATGTGAAACTTATTTTAATTATGTTTTCTTTACTTTGTATAATATTAAAGAACTTTTCTCTATATAATGTTAACATTGAACAGTTGGTAAAGGCTGACCTAAACACATTTTGCTCATAGGCTCCAGAGTCTGTGCTAGGTACCAACTTGTGTTTCAGAACTGCATGACTGAGCTCAGAAAACTTGAACTTACCTAAAAGTATCATTTTACTGTATTCTCGTAATATAATGTACATTTAAACCACCTCAGTGTCTTGTTAAAATATAGATTCTGATCCAGGAAGCCTGAAGTGTAGATGTGATTCTTCAATTCTAATAAAGTCAAGTGATATCAGTATTGTAGGTCCATAGACCACCCTTTGAGGAGCAAGGAGTTCTTCAATTTCTGGGTCTTTCAATTCCAATGTTCCATTACATAGATGAACAGGTGGGGTTTTTTTGGTTTGTTTGTTTTAAAGGTGGTAACTTTGTTGATAAGCAGACCACATTTAAATTGAATTAAATTAAATTCTGTGGATAATTTTTATGATTTCCATCTTTTAAGAAGACTTCTTTAGAAAATCCTTAAAGTAATGAAGGATGAAGAAGATAATTACCATTTACATATATAGTAAAATATTGGTTTGCAAGCATAATTCGTTCCAGAAACATGCTTGTAATCCAAAGCACTTGTATATTCCCCATTGGAATTAATCCAAAGCAAATTTCCCCGTAGGAAATAATGGAAACTCAGATGATTCGTTTCACAACACAAAATGTTCATTTAAAAATGATTATAATACTGTAATATAATACGAAATAATAAAGAAAATACAAATTTAAAGAAAAATAAATTAACCTGTGCTTACCTTTGAAAACCTTCGTGACTGGTGTGAGGGAGACAAGAGAGAGGAAGCTTATTGTGTAGGACGACTTTCACTATCACTAGCAGAATCACTGCTATCTATTGGCTCAGTGGAATCTTTTTCTTTCCATGCAACTATTAAGGAAACCTATAAGGAACCCATCCAATGACACTTTTCTTTCCTTTTGATGATTTCGTAGAAATGTGAAATTGCATTGCTAATCACCCACAGTCCTGCAATGAGACAGAGAGAGAGAGAGACAGAGAGAGAGAGAGAGAGACAGAGAGAGAATATAGTATATTACTTGGCCTTTAAGAAAAAGGAAATCATGTCATTTGCAACAACATGAATGAAACTGGAAAGCATTATGCTAAGTGAAATAAACAAGACACAGAAAGACAAATACAGCATAATCTCACTTATATGTGGAATCTAATATATATAGCCAAACTCACGGAAGCAGACAGTAGAATGGTGGTTGCCGAGGTAGTGGGAAGATGCCAATGGGAGATGTTGGTCAAAAGATACAAAGGTTCAGTATGCAAGATAAATAAGTTTTTATCATCTAATGTGCAGCATGATGAGTAAATTTAACAATAGTGTATTGTGTACTTGAAATTTGCTAAGAGGGTTGATCCTGAGTTCTCAGCAAACACACAATATAAGAAAATTGTAACTATGCGAGGTGATGGATATGCTAATTAGCTTGTGATCATTTCACCATGTATATGTATATCAAAACATCAAGTTGTACACCTTAAATATACACAATTCTTATTTGTTAATTATACCTCAATTTAACAAGTGGCTTATTTAGCACCCACGTGGTGCAAAAGTACACTCATTCTTTAAGTCAAATCAGAGTTTTACAGTTAGAAGAAAATTATACACATAGCCTTCTGATAGTATTTGGTGAAAAAATAGAAAATTATACTGTTATATAATTAATGTATTTGCTTTACAGACAAAATACCAAAATAATTTTGCAGGATATATATTTTTCATAAATATATTTTGCATAAAATTTGATATAAAATATATATAATATTTTTTCATTCATTCGATTGACAGACATTTAGATCATCTCCATATCTTGGCTATTGTGAACAATGCTGCAGTGAACATGGGAGTGCAGACATCCTTTGAGATCCACACATTTACAGCTCACTAGTCTTCTGAGAATATACAATAGGAAAGGATAATCTTCAATAAATGGTGTCGAGAAAATTGGATATCTAAATACAGAATAATAAAATTGGACCCTTATCTCACACTGTAAACCAACTCAAAATTGGATGAAAAACTTAAATATAAGAGTTGAAACTGTAAAACTACTATAAGAAAACAGGGAAAGGTTCCTTGACATTGTTCTTGGCAATAATTTTTTTGGATATAACATCAAATACACACACAACAGAAGTAGAAAGATACATACAATAGGATTGCATCAAACTAAATATCTTCTTTAAAATCTTTTAACTTTTTTTTTTATTTTTGAGAGAGAGAGAGAGAGAGCACGTGCAGGGGAGGGGCAGAGATAGAGGGAGACACAGAATCTGAAGCAGGCTCCAGGCTCTGAGCTGTCAGCACAGAGCCTGATGTGGGGCTTGAATCGATAAGTCGTGAGATCATGATCTGAGCTGAAGTCATACACTTAACTGAGTCATCCAGGTGCCCCCAAACTAAATACCTTCTTCACAGCAAAGGTAACTATCCATTCTTACAGAATAAGGGAAAATTCTTGCAAACCACATATCTGATAAGGGATTAAATATCCAAAATATACAAGGAACTTATACAACTTAACATGAGAAACACATGCAACCTACTTAAAAAATGGAGAGAGAACCTCAATAGACATTTCTCAAGAGAAGACAAACAGATGGCCAGCAGGTATATGAAAAGGTGTTCAACATTGTCAATCATCAGGGAAATGTGTATTAAGATTACAATGCAATATTACCTCACACCTGTTAGAATAGCGTGAATATAAATTGGTATAGCCATTATGGAAAACAGTATAAGGGTTTCTCAGAAAATTAAAAATAAAGGGCTCCATGGTGGCTCAGCTGGTTAAGTGTCCAACTCTTGATTTCAGCTCAGGTCATGATCTCATGATTTGTGAGATAGAGCCCCTCTTACGGCTTTGCACTGATAGGGTGAGCCCACTTGGGACTCCCTCTCTCTCTCCCTCTCTCTCTGCCCCTTCCCTACTTGAGCACTCTTTCTCTCTCTCTCTCACTCTCTCTCTCTCTCTCTGTCTCTCTCTCTATCTCTCTCAAAATAAATAAATACAATTAAAAAGAAAAACAAAAAAGTTTAAAAAAAAGAAATTAAAAATAGAACTACCTTGTGATGCAGCAATCTTACTTTAGGGGTACTTATCCAAAGGAAATACCAAGGTACTTTTAACATCTGTATTTATTTTCCTCATTCTGTTTTAATTAAGGATAATGCCATGAAATAAACTTTAAAAATAATTTACATAATAAATGTTTAAATGTTTATTATTTCATATATTTGTTCTCATGTGTTTTCCAAAAACTAATGTATTGATGGGTTTGCAATTCCCTCATTGCCTTAATTTTGTTGTTTTCCGCTTGAGTGTGCTGAGTACTTTTACCCTCTTTCTTTTTGTCATATGTTTTCATGATAGTACTACTGTTTTAGGAAGATTTACCAAGTAATTACATGAACTTGAATTGATAGGGAAACAAGCAGTAAAACAGTAACCCAAATATGTAAGAAAAATAATTTATCTCTAATTACATTTATCTTGGTTTGCCAGGAATTGTAGGTCAAGAAATAATATTTTTATATTAAAGTTATTTGATAGGATCAAAATTTAATAAGATTTAAATGATTTTATTGGTAACAAATGGGAATATATTTTGAACATCATTTAAAGATTTATCAACACATATATAAGCAATGAAAGAATAATTATTTAGAATAGAAATGTGAAGTATTTAGAATAGAAATATAAATGCAGTGGAAACAGACTCTGGAGTAACGAGAAATATTTAGATTCAGAACAAAATTTAGAAATAGACTATCTTCAAATAATAAAATGAATATGTTTATATGACCCCTGGAACCTACATTTGGAAAAAAAAATAGTAAAATTATAGCTCTGTAGCACGTGTGTGTGTGTGTGTGTGTGCGTGTGTGTGTGTATGTATGTGTCATAGGAGGTGGGAATGGGATGGAAATCTCTTGGTCACCCCGAGAAAGAAAGAAAGAAGGAAAGAAAGAAAGAAAGAAAGAAAGAAAGAAAGAAAGAAAGAAAGGAAGGAAGGAAGAAAGGAAAGGAAGGAAGGAAGAACCTTTCACAGACTGTCCCCTGCATATCTAGGTTGAGTGGAGGTAAGACAAAGGTATCTTTCTAGACTATTAAAGATATAAAAAAGTGCTTATTATCCCCAAATCTCTTGGGGAAATGCACATATTTCCCTTGGCTTAAGCTGTTTGAAATAGATCAATGTTATCATATTGAAAAGAACCAAATCATTTTTTATTGTTTTGAGAAAGGATCAAAATTCTAATAGTAATAATTAACTTCTAATAATTACTTGACAATGTGTGTTCTTCTCTCTGCTTTAATAGATTTGGACTATGTTGCAAAATTACTGAACCCTGGCCTCAGTGTTTCCAACATCCTTTGTCATAACTCCTTTCTCATAAGCCAAAAAGAGTTATTGATGAAATAGAAGACTGAGGGTTGATGGGGAGTAGGAGGGAGGGGAAAGTGGGTGATGGGCACTGAGGAGGGCACCTGTTGGGATGAGCACTGGGTGTTTTATGGAAACCAATTTGACAATAAATTTCATATTAAAAAAATAAAAAATAAAAGAGCAGAGAAGTAATGACACTCATTGAGTACTTATCATGTTCTAGTCTCTGTGAAAGAAGAAACTTTTTTTATAATTATTTCTTGAATTGTAGCTTCATATATTATGAATTCTGTGTTGAGGCAACTATTATCTGGTGCAAATTACTTAACATTTTTAACTCTTTTATGGTCTAAACTTCTTAACTTAGGAAATAGGCTTTATAACATCTACATACAGTTTTCTGATAATTAAATGACACAATATATTTAAAATATTTGTCAAAGATTCTGGCATATCAAAGGCATTTAATAAATGTTATCTATAAAGTTACAACTCCATTATCAGTATTATAATTTCTATTATTATTATTGTTATTTAATTCTCACAACAGTAAGTCTGGGTAGATATAATGCTAATTTTTGTTAGTAAGGTTTGAATTTTAAGTAAATTTTCCAGAATTCCAGCATAATGGAAAAGCCAGAATCCAAAGTGATATCCATCTTATTCCAATTCCCTGTTATGTGCCTGCCATAAAATTTAATGAAATAAAACTCCAAACTCTGCAAGTTGTATGGCCTTGATTTAGAACTTTCTTTTTCAAAGAACTGCATATATAAAATACAGTTTTACCTGTCTTTTTCTAGTTCTAAATATTTACACAGAGGTATGGATTTGATTAGAAAAACAAAGTACATCCAGTGATACATAAAAGTGGTGTCATCTCAGATTTATCTATGGCAGAGATATTTTTGTTGCGGTTTTGATGGACTTGTAGATATTCTAAAAACACACCGTGAGTCAATCTCAAATTCTTAGGGGTCAATATCTTAGAAGGTTTTGTTTTACTTAGCAAACAATTTTAAATAATTTTGCGTATTATACAGATTCATTTTGGAAAGTCTTAGTAATTTTTAAAAAGTATTTATAGCCTCCTCAAAAATAGAAAGTACTTGAAATTATGTGAAAAAAAGTTTTCATGTGATTCACATTTTTATTGACCTACAGGAGATATTGAACCGATGAAAATATTTTTATTTCATATATTCATTCATCTTCCCTTGGTTTTTTTTTTTTAATGTTTTATTTATTTTTGACAGAGAGAGAGAGAGACAGAGAGAGAGAGAGAGAGAGAGAGAGAGAACATGAGCGGGGGAGGGGCAGAGAAACAGGGAGACAGAATCCAAAGCAGGCTCCAGGCCCTGAGCTGTCAGCACAGAGCCAGATGCAGGGGATCGAACTCACAGACCGCGAGATCATGACCTGAGCCGAAGTCCCACGGTCAACCGACTGAGCCACCCAGGCGCCCCATTCCTTTGGCTTTTTATAGCTTATAAATAGTACCAAACAAATAGGTGTGTTACTAACAGTAGAGTTTAATCTTTGCAATTTTGCCAGTGAATAGTAAGGCTTAAAGTAATACTAACATAGAAGTTGATGAGTGATAAGATGAATGTGTACTAAGTTTGTAGTTGTAAGTCATGCTTACACGGCTGACTCTATTACCCAGGGAGTTGGAGAAATTCATGGGACAATCTAGATAATTCTCAAATCACAAGGCTTTGCTTTTCTTTTTCCATGAATACTTGTCCAGGAGATGTTGAAAATATATTCAATGCTGCATCACGCTGCAGAGAATGTAAGATCTTTCAGCACATTTTGTTTTTCTATGCCTAAATTCAAGTTTTTGTTTTAATTTTTTGTTTACCCTTGTTTAACAAGAAAAACCCCCCTCTGAAACTGAAATGTGGTGGGGTTGGTCTGGGATCTGTATTTTGACTATAATCATGATGGTTTTTAAGTGCCAAGGAGGAAAACATAAAATCTAGCATGACTTTTCCACTATACAGTATTCCCATATTTTGAGCTAGGACTATAGCTCTGAAGAGTTAGGATAAATCTGTGCTGGAGTTTGCGTCAGATCAAACTGCGCTGGGTCTGCTCTTGTCAATGGAGCTCCTGCTATAGACGTTAGTGGCCGCAAAAGCCAGCTAAGGCCACTCTGTACTTTTCATATTAGAGGTATTTTTTTCCTGAAACTATTGTAACGTTGTGTCAACTCTACTAAAGACCTTTAAAAGTTAGTTTCCAGGGCCATGATAGGAGAGAAAAAGAACTTCTAGATTGAATTATTGCCTTCTCCTCTATTTACCTACCACTCCCACTGCTACAAATAGATACGGGGAATAGACAATAGAAGAAGTAAAATAGGTTTTTCTTAAGTAATAACTATGGACTAGAACTTGTCCTAAGTGCTTTATTTTACATTTATGGTATCATTTAATTTTTTTTAAATGAAATTTATTTTGAAGGAGAGAGGCGGCAAGCTTTTCCCAAATTGCCCAGGATAGAATAATTACTTTGGAGACAAGGAACTAAAAAACAGATATCTATTACCCTAAAGCAGGGCAAAAAAATGTGACTTCACCCAAGAAGAAATCAGCAGCCTGGTTTACCAAGTTCCATGAGCACCCTGGTCAGACAGATTTGCTTCATGTTGGTAGTTCTCGGCTTCAGAAGTGGCCCTGAGGGAGGAAACAGGTGTCAAAATAACTTCATTCTTCTCTTTGTTCCACTTTCCATCGCCCGTTCTGTCTCATCTGTCTTACATTTCTCCTGCCCTAAACTGCTGCTGTCTTAGATATTGCCCATGATAGGTAGATTGGGTAATTTATCTTTACCCAAAGAATTGTCTCTAGGGCTAAGCACCAGTTATTATGTACTACAGCATTAACTAAAAGAATGTCAGACTTTTTTTTACAGTCAATTCTTATAAGTTATTCAATTTTTTTAAATGTTTATTCATTTTTTGTGAGACAGAGCATGAGGGGGTAAGGGTCAGAGAGAGGGAGACACAGAATCTGAAACAGGCTCCAGGCTCCGAGCTGTCAGCACAGAGCCCAACGCAGCGCTCGAACTCACGAACTGCGAGATCCTGACCTGAGCCAAAGTTGGATGCTCAACCGATTGAGCCACCCAGGCGTCCCATTCTTATAAGTTATTCATACAGATATCTGGCCCTCTCAAAAATAAGAAGGCAAACCAAAACACTTGGTTGGAATCCTAATAAAACATTAACTACAGTGTCCAAATAGGTCAAATTAACAATTCACAAATTCCACACTTTGGATAATGATATAGAATAATCAGTTACTTGTTTTGAGTTAGTAAAGGGTTTTTTAAATAAGAAAAGGTAAGTGTAATAGTTTTAAAAGACTCAATTTTATATGAAAATTTGGAAGGGACTTGAATCCTTGGGAAACACTGACAATGTTTATAACTGTCACAGAAGCTCACTCATTAGAATTATGAAAGTGACAGCATGAACGTAATGAATTTTGACATCTGGTGCATTGCAGTGAAAAAATGTTACTAAGCAGAATGTCTGAACAAACACTCTTAACTATAACTTTGTATTCTGAAAGTGCCATATAAAATATTAGAAAAGTACTATATTTCTCCTCTGGACATTTACAGATTTAAATACCCAAGGGGTTTATTTTGCCAGTTAATTTCTTTTTTTTTTTTTTAACATTTATTTATTTTTGAGACAGAGAGAGACAGAGCATGAACAGGGGAGGGGCAGAGAGAGAGGGAGACACAGAATCTGAAACAGGCTCCAGGCTCTGAGCTGTCAGCACAGAGCCTGACGAGGGGCTCGAACTCACGGACTATGAGATCATGACCCGAGCCGAAGTCGGACGCTTAACCGACCAAGCCACCCAGGCGCCCCACCAGTTAGTTTCTTAAACATTCAAAAACATTTATTGAAGGGCAGCTGTTTAGTATTCACAACTATTAAAACAAGTGCCTGTCTTCAAGGAAATTATATTCTTGGCACTTAGTTCTCTCACTGCCAAAATGTAAGCTTTTGAGATGAGGTATATAAAGTTACTTCTTTTAATCCTGATAGCATTTCCCAAATTGATACCCAAATGTACCCAAAATTCTAAGAATGTCTACTCTGAAAATACAGTATTCCATTATCAGCAATGATAGATTAAAATTCAGTTATTTTAAGTCAAATCTGCAGTGTCAATGAGAAATGAAATATATTTGGGAAACTGATGTTTAATGTTGCCTAGAAATTTGATCTTGATAATACAGATGATCTGAAGATCTGTGGAGCTTTTTTTACAAATGATTTCGTGAAATAATTATCCATACAAAGATTCCCTCAAAGCTAGGGTGAAATATTTTCTTAACCTCTTTAATAATCTTGTGCTAATATTTAATTTTTCAAATCCTTTTGCATGAGTAGAAAAAATGTAAGTATAGTTGTATGCATACATTTATACACCTACCTATACTCTCCAAACACACACACACACACACACACACTACTATATAATAAGTATTTTATTAGCTTGATGAATACTATATTATCCATAGGGAGCATAAAAATATACATAACTATGAATCTGCAGTATCTCTTCACATAACTTCAAAATTTTTTAAAAAAATGAAATTCATAAAAAGCATGGCAAACAGTGCCTGGATGGCTCAGTTAGTTAAGTGTCTGACTCTTGGTTTTGGCTCAGGTCAGAATCCCACAGTTGGTGAGTTTGAGCCCCATGTCAGGCTCCACACTGACAGAGTGGAGCCTGATTATGATTCTCTCTCCCTCCTTCTCTCTGCCTCTCTCTCTCTCTCTCTCTCTCTATATATATATATATATATGTATATGTATATATATGTGTGTGTGTGTATATATATATATATATATATATATATATATATCCCCAGCTCTCTCATAATAAATAAATAAACTAAAAGAAAAAATACAAAGCATGGCAAAGACCTATGCCTGCAAACCATGCCAGATAAACTGGATCAGTTTTACTTTACCACTGTAAGGAACTGGACAAAGATTAAAAACCAATATTAGTAGTTTTTGGACAGTGACCAGTAGGAAGCTTAAGGAAAGAACATACAGGGGCGCCTGGGTGGCTCAGTCGGTTGAGCGTCCGACTTCGGCTCAGGTCATGATCTCACGATTTGTGAGTTCGGGCCCCGCGTCAGGCTCTGTGCTGACAGCTCAGAGTCTGCAGTCTGCTTCCAATTCTGTGTCTCCCTCTCTCTGCCCCTCCCCTGCTCATACTCTGCCTCTCTCTGTCTCTCAAAATTAAATAAATGTTAAAAAAAAGAAAAAAAAAGAAAAGAACATAAAAGATGAGCCTTGGATTTACCCAAACTATCCCTGATGGCATTTTCCAACCATGGTAAATAGAGTGAGACTGATGGTCTCCCTTAGTAGAAAAAAAGAACAAGCAGAGAGTGAGGGCGCCAAGGTAACCGAGATTTGGGAACATGATGCCAGTGAGACGGGAGCTGTAAAGGAGCCACAAAACACTAGGCAGAAAATTTCCTCAAGTCCTTGTCCAACTTCTACATTGTACTTACACACAGTGAGATTCTAAAATATTTAGCTTGAAAACATTTTTGAAGCACAGATGTCAAGAAAATTTTGGACTTCTGGCATAGCCAGAATAAAGCTATATTCCAGATGAGACCCTGGAAAGGCTGCTCCCTATGAGTTACATCTGTGCTATAGTAGAAAAGACCAATCTGCACAAGTAAGGAGAAAGCTAAATGAGACATGGTTTAAGGAGGCCTAAAAGCAAGATTCAGTAGAGCTACATATTTTATCAGCTAGTCCTTTACAAAAGAAGACATCTTAACCCAGGCCTTCAAAAGTCTTTCACCTGCAATATTAAGCATTACAGAAAAAAATGATTAGACATGCTAAGAAGTGACAAAAGACAACTTATAATCAAATGATAAATGAATCGACAGAGGCAGACCCAAAGATGATGCAGATATTTAGAGTTAGCAATCAAAGATTCCCAAAGAGCAAACAAACAGTTTAAAATGGATTAAAACATAAAATATCTCAAAAGAAAATTCAAGTCAATAAAAAGTATAAACATTCTAGGACTGCATAAGACAATATCTGAAAGTAAGAACTGAGTATATTTCATAGCTCACTGGACACAGTAAAATACAGAGTTAATGAAATCACAGACAAGTTAGTAGAAAAATATCCAAGCTGAAACAGAGAGAAAATACACATAACAGAATTCAAATGTGTCACATGTGGACATGTTTTTATTTTTTTTAATATTTTTTAATGTTTATTTACTTTTTAACACTTATTTATTTTTGAGACAGAGAGACAGAGCATGAACGGGGGAGGGTCAGAGAGAGAGGGAGGCACAGACTCTGAAACAGGCTCCAGGCTCTGAGTTGTCAACACAGAGCCCAACATGGGGCTCAAACCCACAAACCGTGAGATCATGACCTGAGCTGAAGTCAGACGCTTAACCGACTGAGCCACCCAGGCACCCCAATGTTTATTTATTTTTGAAAGAGAGAGAGAGAATGAGTGGGGAAGGAGCAGAGAGAGAGGGAGACACAGAATCCAAAGCAGGCTCCAGGCTCTGAGCTGTCAGCACAGAGCCTGGCACGGGGCTTGAACTTGAGAACTGTGAGATCATCACCTGAACAGAAGTCCAAGGCTTAACCCCCTGAGCCACCCAGGAGCCCCATGTGGTCATGTTTTTAAAACTTATAGGACATGTGTGGTTGCAATACAAGAAGGAGGAGACAGAAGGAAATGGAAGAGAAAATGTACGTCTAAAGAAATAGTAGGTAAGACTACTCAAAATCTGGTGAAAGATAGGGCACCTGGGTGGCTCAGTCGGTTAAACGTCTGACTTTGGCTTAGGTCATGATCTTGCAGTTTGTGGGCTCGAGCCCTGTGTTGTGCTCTGTGCTGACAGCTCAGAGCCTGGAGCCTGCTTTGAGTTCTGTGTCTCCCTCTCTCTGCCCCTCTCCCACTCCCGCTTGCGGTGTGTGTGTGTGTGTGTGTGTGTGTGTCTCAAAAATAAATAAACATTAAAAAAATTAAAACAAAATCTGATGAAAGACATCAAATCACAGATTGAAAAGTCTCAGGGAAAGCCAACCTAGTCCAGTAAGAACTTTTCTCTTTGAATAGGACTTCTCTATTTAAAAACAGTACAGGCATCTTGGAATTATTGCCATTCCATTGTAAAGTATGTGGTCAGTCTTATTCTTGATTTTGTTACTAAAAATAGAATTGTGCAACAATCCCTCAAATGATCTTAGAAGCCACAGTGTTTATATACTGCTAGCTATCCAGCCCATAAAGGTGTCAAATAACAGACCCAAGGTTAATTTGCCTTTGTCATAAAAGTGATGAACTCCTTCAGTAAAACTGATTAATTGATTGACTTTTTTCCTGGTTTTCAATATTCCAGTGGATATTTTAGTAAGTTGTCATTATATTTCTTGCAGAAGAGGTATTGAAAAATTTTAGATATTCAAAACTATCTATGAATTAAAAACTACGCCCTTAGAGTGGCATAAAAAAAACATTGGAGTGGGATAAAAAAACATTGGAGCATGGAATCCTACTAGAAAAAGCACCCCAAATGTAATTATAATCTTTACCACCTTCAGTTAACAAGTATATATATGTTTCCATGCCCTTCAAAAATTTACAATAGAGTAAAGGAGTTAAGATAACTAATAGAGAAAATTAAAATAAAATATGAAAAGTCATATGTGATTTGTATAGAGCTGTACTAATATAGTAGCCAATAGTCACATGTGTTTACTGAGTTCTTGAAAACAGTATTTTTAACATTTTCTTTCTGTCTGAAAAGAGAGTATCACCTAAAGTTTTTACCTATGCTGTCATTTGGTCCTATGATCATTTGGGCAAAATATTATCACTAATTGTTTATCTGTTTGTTACATAAAATATCCCACAATTATTGTGGATTTTTCTCTCTTTTCTTATAATTTTAGAAATTTTTGCTACATATATTGTGAAACCTTGATATTAATTGCATATACACTTAGTGTTATTGGATCTTTCTGTTAAATAAAACTTTTTATCCACATGAAATGACCCTATTATAATTGCCAATGGTTTTATAGCAACTGCTACTAATGTTTTTGTCTTGATTCCAGTTTGTTTAAGAACATAATGATATACTTCCTTTTGATTATGGTTAAATGGTACACTTTTTTTTTTTAAGAGAGTGAGCTAGCAGGAAAGGAAAGAGAGAGACAGAGAGAGAAAGAGAGAGAGAGAATCCCAAGTAGACTCTCCACTGTTGCTGCAGAGCCTGATGCAGGGATCAAATCCACAAACCATGAGATCATGACTTGAGTCAAAGTCAAGAGTCAGAGGCTTAACTGACTGAGCCACCCAGGCACCCCTAAATAGTATTCTTTTACCTAATCTTTTACTTTAAGCTTTTTTGTAAGCTCATGCTTTAGATGTGTCTCCTAACAGTCAGCAATTATTTTTTATGCAATCTAACTGTGTTCGTCTTTAGATAATTTAGTTTATGAATATTTATTTATTTATTTATTTATTTATTTATAATGTTTATTTATTTTTGAGAGAAAAAGAGAAAGAAAGAGAGAACATGAGCAGGGGAGGGGCAGAGAGAGAGAAGGAGAGGAAGATACAGGATCTGAAGCAGGCTCCAGGCTCTGACCTGTCAGCACAGAGCCCGACATGGGACTTGAACTCACGAACCATGAGATCATGACCTGAGATGAAGTCGGATGCTCAACTGACTGAGCCACCCAGGTGCCCCTAGTTTATGAATATTTAATGTATTAATTTTTTGAGACTCACATATGCCTCTCTGTGCTTTCCCTTTGCCTACATATTCTATTAGCTTACCCTCCCCCTTCATTGCCTTTTTGGGATTATTATTTTTCATTTGTCAAAGATTAACGTTTTTGCTAATATTTCCTAATATATTAAGGGTTGTCCTAGAAATTACAAATGCCTACTTTACTTATCAAAATGTAATGCTAATTGGTACTTTTACTAATATAATGTCCCTGGAATACTTTAACGCCATTTAATCTTTTCTTTTTCATATATGGTGTATTTATAAGGTATATTTATAATATAACAATGATTTTTTTGAAGTTTATTTATTTATTTTGAAAGAGTCAGAGACAGTGCAAGAGGGAGAGGGGCAGAGAGAGAGAGGGAGACAGAGAATACCAAGCAGGCTCTGCACTGTCAGCACAGAGCCCAACACAGGGCTCGAACTCACAAAACCATGAGATCATGACCTCAGGTGAAATCAAGAGTTGGACGCTTAATTGACTGAGCCACCAGGCACCTCTTAAGGAGATATTTTATACAGTTAACATCCATTTATATTTATACACATTTTTCCTTAATTTTTTTTATTGTTTCATTTTCTCACTTATTTCTGATCTTATGTCTTGAATGATTTTCTTCTTGCCTTATAAGAGCATCTTCTAGTATTTTCTTTAGTATGGTTCTCCTGGTTGTGAATTCCCTTAGTTTTTGCTATTCTAAATTTATTGCTATTATCCTTGAAAAATACTTTGCAGGGAATAGAACTCTAATAAAATATTTTCTCTTTGGCTATTAAAAATATGCCATTGAGATATCATATCATATTAAAATAATTTTACTTTTGGAGCTCCTGAGTGGCTCAGTCAGTTGAGTATCCAACTCTTGATTTCAGCTCAGTTCATGATCCCAAGGTCATGGGTTTGAACCCCTCAATGGGCTCTGTGCTGAGCGTGGAGACTACATGGAGACTGCTTAGGATTCTTTCTCTCTCCCCCTCTGCCCCTCTCCCCTGCTCACACTCTCTCTCTATAAAATATAAATAAATAAATAAATAAATAAATAAATAAGCAAGCAAGCTTTCCAGGAGTTAATTTCTATATTTACTCTGGCTGCTTTTGAAATTTGTCTCTTTGTCTTTGGTTTCTGTGGAGTTATTATAATATATCTAAGTGTAGATTTATTTTTCTTTATTCTCTCAGAATTTGTTCGCTTGTTAATTCTATGGCTTGGTGTTCTTCAACAGTTTTGTGTAATTCTCTGATATTATATCTTCAAATCTCCTCTCTTCTCCCTCTGGAACTTAATTGAACATATATTAGACGTTCTTATTGTGTTCTCTATTAATCTTTCCTATCTTCTCCGTTTTATTAATGTGGTCTCCTTTCGTTACTTTGAATAGTTTCTTTTGATATATATTCCAGTCACTTACTTTCTTTTTAGTCATGTCTAATATGCTCTTTATTAGACCATCATTATGACACATAATATTTATTTTTACAGTTTCCGGGTCTATTAAAAAGACTCAGGTCTTTTTTCATTTCTAAAAATACCTTATGTTTTCTATTTCCTTTCTGAGAGAAAATTAATATTTTTATACCCATGATTTTTAGTCTGTATATGGTGATTCTATTACTTGGAGAGAATATAGTCTGTTTCTGCTATTTATTATTAATTTTGATTCTTCATGTCATCATTTATCATCACACGGCTAGATTATCGTTGATTGTATTCTAAACTTTGTATTAAAATGTCATTATTTTAGGGGCACCTGGGTGGCTCAGTTGGTTAAGCAACTCACTTCGGTTCAGGTCATGATCTCATGGTTCATGGGTTCAAGCCCCACATCGGGCTCTCCTCTGTCAGTGCAGAGCCTGCTTGAGATTCTCTGTCTCCCTCCTTGTGCTCTCTCTCTCAAAAATAAATAAACATTATTTTTTTAAGTCATTATTAAAAAAAAAACAATCAAGGCCTAGAATGATGTCATCTTTCTTTTGGAAAGGTTTATATATTTTTTTTCTCTCAGATGCTTCAAGAGACTATAAATCTGGCACCACCTTAGAGATTTATTAGAGCATTCATATGATTCAAATCCGGGCTGCTCTCTGGCATGGGATGGTATATTTCTAGTTTACCTTTTATTCTAAAATGAAGCTTTTTAGGTTTCCAATGTACATCAGGGGACTTTACCAGGGCCTTGCTCTGGGTAGAATCTGGGCCTTAATTTGCTTTTCTTTTAACTAAGGGAGGCTATGAAAAGTGTTGTTCAGCCTCTTAATCATCTTTTCTGGATTAGCAAACAGACCCAGAGCAAAAATTGTACTTATAGCCAATTGACTTGGCCTCCCTATGTCTCAGTTTTCTCTTGTGTGAAATGAGATAAACACCAGGACAAGGCTCCTAAGATTGTGGTAAGGATTAAATGAGTCAAGAATCTGCAACAGGTGTCTGGTGCATGGCAAGAGCTTAAATTATTGTCTATCAATATTATTTACAATATTAGGTTCTCTGAAGTAATTGTGGTAGTCCCAGTTTATTACTGTTACCTGGACAGCTACCAATATAAATCTGACAGATTTTTCCACTTTATTCCACAAATATTTGTTGAATAATTTTATGGGTTAAAGTACTTGTCAAGACAGTCACGGGAAGCACTTATCTCTACAGATTTTATAGAATAGCAATAGGCATTAATATCCAAAGTAATGAGGGCCAGTTGTAGAATTAATAGCAAAGGCAATCAAACATTTCTTGAGTAAGCAACTTCTGAGAAGCTTGTTTTCTTGTGGCCATCCAAATGCATGCAAACTTTATATTTAAAACTCTCAGTTGTTTCAGGAAGAAAGTTACTGTTTATAATGAAATAATGAAATTTTGGTGCTGAGGCCTAAATCGATTTCAGTTGACTATCACAAACAGGCTAAAATAACTAACATTAGAATACTGGAGGTGTTGTTGTTGTTGTTGTTGTTATTCTGTTGTGTTTGTACCCTTTGCTAAGCATCAGAAGTTGTTTAGTGAATATAAAGTTAAGATAGGAGAGTAAATGCCAACTCAATTATTAGTTCACGTAACTAGTCATATTTTAAAGCCTTATATTAATACATTATTACATTAAAATAAAGAGTAGTTCTGAAAGGACAGAAAATCATCATGATTAAAGGTAATTTGGATGAAATGTCAACTGATTAAAACCAGATTCTGATATATGCTGATATTAGGCATAATTTTTCATGCTGGGATGTTTTATTCTTTCACACTATTATCCACTGGATATTTTGTTCCTACTCTACACGCTGTATTACCAGCATGATGAATATTCCACTTGTCTCTATGTAGATTGTCTCTTCAATACCTGTAGCGAGGAAATCAGCATTCTTTGTTAGCAAGACTCTGAATATCCACTTCAGTTTTACAGTGAAATGAACTAACGTGAATGTTTATGCCACCTAGGTGATAATCAGGGAAAATTTATTCAGGTATTCTCTTAAACTGTACATTTATTAAGGTTCCTGAAATTGTTTGTCATTTTCAAGTAGTTAATTTGTGAGATGTAGGACAGTCAAGGTCCTTTACAATTCAGTCCCTCCCTGTCTTGGAAACTGAGTACATACATTCCCCTTCTACCTACCAAGAAACCTGCAACCCTAGTAAATAAGATCCACCAGTTTTTGTTCGCACTAGCAAGGAGATGACAATGGTGACGTGATGTGAGCTGGTCCACCCAGAGTGCCAGCAATAAGGAGGAAAATGGTCTATAGATAATTTAAGAAACATAATAAAGTCAACCAAAATCAGTCTACTTTTCATCATCACCATGCATTGGCAGTTCTAAAAAATGACAATAATAGTATCCAGCCCAAAATGTTTTGTAAAGGTAAGCTCTAAATAATTGCAGTTAATGCTGTGTTGTCCCATAATACCTGGCAACGTTCTTCGCACATTGTTTATGAGTAATAGTCTATATTAAATAGATACATATGAGTTCAAGTGGATGGAAAAAAGTCTCCACATCTAACATGTA
This sequence comes from Panthera tigris, assembly GCF_018350195.1. Taxonomy (NCBI): domain Eukaryota; kingdom Metazoa; phylum Chordata; class Mammalia; order Carnivora; family Felidae; genus Panthera; species Panthera tigris. The sequence continues at coordinate 69,882,080 of NC_056663.1, forward strand.
TTCATTATACTAAAAAACATGCAAAATAAAAGTGATTCTACTGAATGGAGAAAAAGAGTCTAAAGATAAAACATACTACAATTTGGATAACTCAAGTTATTATTTTTAAAAATCTGATTGCGAGTAAGGTGTATTTTTTTAAATTATTTTCTTATCTATACCTTTCTGGAAATACACAAAAATATTAACATCACTGTTCCATTAGATACCACTAGAAACTTTTACTTAGGCTGATAGTAACCAATTAAGTAAAGTTCTTTGGAGAGCCTCATGAATGTTTCTTACTGTTCCATCTTCTAGCCTAAATCTTCATAAAGAAATATATTTTGAATACATTTTGTTAATCAACTCATTCTATAGAATAATTTCTTAATTAGGTATTCTCAAGCTGTTTATTGAAAGAACAGAGAATGGCTTGCAAGTGGCATAACCATAAGTAAGTAGTCCTGAATGCTTTTATATTTTAAATCAGTCCTACCCATTACCCTCCACAAATAGCAATAATTTTTAAGTTTCTTAGCCTTGAATTAATAAAAATTTATAAAACTTATTTAATAATACTGGGTAATCAGAATAATTTAAGGAGTAAGATTAGGTTCTAAGACTACAAGGAATAAAAATCATGTTAACCTCCAGTATTTTTAAATTTTGAAATAACTGGCTTCTTAGCAGGAAAAATTATATTGATGTAGAAATGAAGATAAATTTTCCAATGTGCTTCTGACATCACTAAGAAGAGTTAACCTTTGTGAGCAATGCTTTTATGTCAGGGAGTGTTTTAATTGCTTTATTTGCATTATCTTCTTTAATCCTTATTAACAACCCCATGAAGTGGGGACATTGCTATTCTCATTTTATGAAGCAAATGAAAATGATCAAAAGCCCAACGCATCACAGTTCTAAGTAGCTGATACAAATTCAGTCACTTTGACTCCAGAGCTAAATATGTTCTGAAATAATTGTGCTCTAAATGACCTTCAAATTTAACTGCTGAGATTTCCCATGGTGATGTGATATATCAGCGCATAGAAATTTAGTTTGTTAGTATTTGTCACGGGAAATCATTTTTCAGGGGAAAAAATAATGGTTCCAAACACTGTATGGAAGTCATTGACTAGGTTTCAATGCCTCTATGACACATTAAAATTAGAATTAGCCACTGGGTGGCTCAGTGGGCTAAGTGTGTGATTCTTGATTTTGGCTCAGGCCATGATCTCACGGTGTGTGAATTTGAGCCCTGTGTCTGTCTCTGCACTGACAGAGTGGAGCCTGCTTGGGATTTTGTCTCCCTCTCTCTCTCTCTCTGCCCCTCTCCTGCTCTCTCTCTTTCTCAAAAATAAATAAACATAAAAAAAAGAAAGAAAAGAAAGAGAAGGTCTACCTTAAGTGTGAAAACACAAAAATAAATTCCAATAGAGCATAGAGGACAAAGAAGGCAAAAGGTAAATGTGATTTAAAACATCAGTCTTTGAAGAGTATGGTTTCACAGACAGAAAAGGGAAAGAAATAAGGCACTCAGGAGCAAATTAGTAATGAAGCAAAGTAAAATAAAGTAAAATTAAATTAAATTACATTAAATTAAATTACATTAAATTAAATTTAAGGGTCAACAAGACAAAAGAGAATAAAAAAAAAAATCAGATAAAACACCCATCCTGACCAACAGAAATATCAAACTAAAGTAGTTTACTTTGCCACACTAACAGAGGAGTCTTCATTGAACAAGGAATCTTGGAAACCACCCCAAATTCAAAAAACATGAACAGAAAGTAATAAATCTCTACAAATGTGTAACAAACTTATAAAAAATGAGATTTGACACCCCTCCGTTAAGAAATCCTGCTTTCTCGGGGAACCTGGGTGACTCAGTCGGTTAAGCGTATGACTTCAGCTGAGGTCATGATCTCACAGTTGTGAGTTCCAGCCCCGCATCAGGCTCTGTGCTGATGGCTCAGAGCCTGGAGCCTGCTTTGGATTTTGTCTCCCTCCTTCTGTGCCCCTCCTTCACTTGCACTCTGTCTCTCTGTCTCTCAAACATTAAAAACATTTTTTTTAAAGAAAATAAAAAGAAATCCTGCTTCCTTGCTCCCAAGAACACAACCATGAAGTAGAATAAATGAAAACAAAACCAAAAAGACTACAGGACCCTTCAAACTGAATTAAAGACAATCAAGTAAACATTTAAAGATTAAAACAAGCAATATTTAGGGGCGCCTGGGTGGCTCAGTCGGTTGAGCTCAGGCTGACCTTTGGCTCAGGTCATGATCTTGTGGTTTGGGAGTTCGGGCTCACGTTGGGCTCTGTGCTGACAGCTCGGAGCCCGCAGCCTGCTTCCAATTCTGTGTCTCCCTCTCTCTCTGCCCCTCCCCTGCTCATACTCTGCCTCTCTCTGTCTCTCAAAAATAAATAAATGTTAAAAAAAATTTAAATAAAAAAATAAAACAAGCAACATTTTCAATATGGTGAATTTTATAGGTGTCTGTAAAACTTTACACCTGGTAATCAAAGATACTGTTTTTAAGCAATCATATGTCAAATTCATCATATACACAAAATATCATTGAGTTCCATAAAGTAGGTTTATTAAATAATAATCTCTCATCATAAAACAATAAAACTAGAAATTATTGACAAAACTGGAAATCATTAAACAAGTCAAAAACACAAAGGAAATTAAAAAGTCTAATAGTGACCAACCAGGGTAAAAAGGAAAATAAAACGGATTTCCTGGATTTGTGATTTATAACAAGTCAATGATGGAAGGATGACTCAAGTATGAAACACTTTTTATTTTTTTAAAGATGAAAGCACTAAAATAAACTTAATAGCTTTTATTTTGTTAATAAATTTTTAAATCAAAATGTTATTTTTCAATAAATTTAATATAACTGTGAGCTCAAACAAGAAAATGGGTAAGTAAATTAAAAGAAGTGAAAAGGGAGGAAATACTAAAGATAAAAGCCATAACTAAAATACTAGAAAATAGAAAAATAATGTTCCTCATTAATACGTTAATATCCTGGTTCCAGTTTTGTTTCGTTTTGTTTTGCTAACTGACTAAACAAATTGCTACGTAATTTGATCAGGTGTCAAAGGCGAAATAACCGTTGAAAGGGAAGATATTTTAAAAACTCATGAAACTATGTTGTAACACACTGTGCAAAGTAAATCATTTAAAACTTACCATTTGGCAAACACCACAATAACGATTGCTTCAGGCAAGAATCAACAGACACTTAACCTTGTGGGTTAAGTAGGATGGAAACTAAGGTATTTATTTAGTCTCAAGTATTTCCCCAGTACATCCTTACTAATTGCAAAGAGGATAGGGTAACTTCATAGTGGAGAAAACTGCACCAGGAGCCTTTTACAAAATGATTCAAATTAACACTCCAAATCAAATCAACATCATGTTGATACGATGAACTGAGAAAGATAAGGCATCACTTATTATATTCTTTTCAAAAGCACATGACCTCAGGGGGCCTGGGTGGTTCAGTCGGGTTAAGTGTCTGCTGATTTTGGCTCAGGTCATGATCTCAGGTTTTGTGAGTTTGAGCCCCACCCCCATGGGGCTCTGAGCTGACAGGGCAGAAACTGCTTGGGATTCTCTCTCCCTCTCTGCCCCTTCCCTGCTCATGCTTGTTTCTCTCTCTCAAAATAGATAAAGAAACTTTAAAAAAAATTATAAAAAAATGTGCATAACCTGAATTTAGTCATGATGAAACACCAAATAAGACCAAACTGATACAAAATAACTGCTCAGAATTTACAACACTAACGTGCTGTGAAAGACAAAAAGAAATTATGCTAAATTAAAAGGAGACATAAACTAAATGCAGTGTCATACGGGATTAGATTCTGATCTAGTAAAAGAACATTAGAAACACAATTCATGAACTTTAAGTAAAGTCTGTAGAAATAGTTTATAGAGTTATATCACTGTTAATTTACTGGTTTGATACCTGAAGTGTGATTATGGAAGATGTTAACGTATGAGGAAACTGGGTGGCAGGTATATGGAGATCCTTTGTAATATTTTTTAGCAAATTTATTGGGTCTGATTGTATTTCAAATCAAAAAGCTAAAAGCTAGAGGCGCCTGGGTGGCTCAGTGAGTTAAGCGTCTGACTTTAGCTCAGGTCATGATCTCATGGTCAGTGAGTTCAAGCCCTGCATCGGGCTCTGTGCAAAGAACTCAGAGCCTGGAACCTGCTTCAGATTATGTCTCCCTCTCTCTCTGCCCCTTCCCCTCGTGCACTCTGTCTCTCAAAAATGAGTAAATGTTAAAAAAAGTTTTAAAAGCTAAAAGCTAAATAATAACATAAAGAAAAATGAACTTAAGCAAAAAAGACACACAAAACTTATTAAACTTCTAAAATTGAGAATTATAAAAGCAATACATTAATTTTGGATATGAGCAAGCTTTTTTTTTCACGATAAACTAAAAAATTAACTTCACTATGAGGTAAACATAAATATTGATTTGACCAAGAACTTATTTTTATTTCAAGGTTATAAGTCAGGGGAAAACAATTTTAAGAATGTGAATGTGTTACTATATAGATAAGCAGAGTGCAATAATTTGACATAAGTATAAAGTTCTGTCAGGCGGTAGAAAAGTAATTAGCTTAAGAAAAAAGTGAAGCTAACTGATAAAATATATTTTAAGGAAGTTTAAATAAAGACTGAGTTTTTTTGTCAGCTATTTAACCAATGGGAGTTTAGATCATCTGTTTTTATCTACTTATTTTATGTTATTATTTATTTATTTATTTATTTATTTAAAAAAATAATATTTATTTTTGAGAGAGAGAGAAGAGAGAGAGAGAGAAAGTGTCGGGGTATGGGCAGAGAGACAGAGAATGAAACACAGAATCTGAAGCAGGCTCCAGGCTCTGGGCCATCAGCACAGAGCCTGACATGGGGTTCAAAGCCACAAACTGCTAGGTCATGACCTGAGCCCCTGTTGGATGCTTAATTGACTGAGCCACATAGGCACCCCATTCGTTGTTATTTAAAAAACACATTTGCATACGATTAAATTTTATCCACACCAATAATAACTTTGCTTTTTAAAAGACAAAAACTTCAATTATTACCAAACTATAATTCTGTAACTTCAGGGTGGGTATTTTTTTTGTGGTAATTTATGAGGAAAGAATGGATAATTTGAGGGCATGACAAAAACTTTAATTACTCCCTTGCACAGAAAAGAAACATTATAAATATGAGAAGGAATATGGTCTTTGGGGCATCTGTATCCTAGGAAGCTTTATATAAAGTAGACACTGTAAATTTAAGAACACTGTATAGTTCTAAAATACACAAAAAAAGTGAACTACCAATTTAAGTGGAAAAGTATTTTTAATGTATATTTTAAAAAGTGTTAATAAAGGGTTATATCTAGCTGACAAATTACTGTATGCCAGCTTAAAGCTTCTTAATTACACAGAAAAATAACAGCCTTTGTCTCATTTGTACTGACAGCCACCTGCAGGTAATTGAATTTGGTTTCCACTGTTTCTCTTAAGATTTAGAGGACTTTAAAACTGTGCATTATGGTGCGATATTAAAGTTGATGCAATGCAATTGCATCATAAAATTCAGTCAGAGGATTTAAAAGTAAATCACTTGAGATAAAATAAAGATGATTTTTAAACAAATCTTGTTTAAGAACCATGAACTTACAGTAAAATCCAAGGTGCACAAGGCAAAATACGAGCACATAAAGTTTGTCTGTGAAGCCAAACTCTTAAAATTGGCAGAATGTGAAGCAGTATTTATTGTGGAATTAAGAGACGTCCCCTACATGTGGCAGACTTCCTACGTATAACAACGTGGTGACAGGCCACAAAATACATTAAACATCAGTAATGCTAAACACACAGCCAGAACATCTACTTGTGTGTTAAAAAGAGAACAGCAGGGGCGCCTGGGTGACGCAGTGGGTTAAGCGTCCGACTTCAGCCAGGTCACGATCTCACGGTCCGTGAGTTCGAGCCCCGCGTCAGGCTCTGGGCTGATGGCTTGGAGCCTGGAGCCTGTTTCCGATTCTGTGTCTCCCTCTCTCTCTGCCCCTCCCCCGTTCATGCTCTGTCTCTCTCTGTCCCAAAAATAAATAAATAAATAAATAAATAAATAAATAAATAAAAGACAACAGCAATTTATTATCCTCATGAGATAATTATCAGAATGTGGCTGAACAGCACCTGCCAAGGGTGCCTCAAAACACATCATGTTTTAACTTGAATATAGAGAATCATATTCTTAATCGTCTTGAAATATATCGAACAATTTCAACCCAAAACATTAGGAATATGACCATTTCAATCAAGTATCTACTAGAAAAAATGGAATAATATCATGCTAATAATCCAGTGGAAGCCATAATAAAATTATATTTTATATGTCTTCACAAAGATGTGATTAAAAAGGGATGTATTTTTAAAAATTCCTTTCTATATGACGATAATTTTAAAATTAGAAAGTAACAATGTTTATAAGCCTATAATACTGGGAAAAAAATAGAGGTTACAGGGGTCATTTTTTAAAGTTAATTTTCTTCATGGTGAAGCTGAAAACAAAAATTACCCAGAACTCTTTGGCATGTCGTAACTGTGGGAAGGAGGAACATATCTATATTTCCTGGGTTAACTGTCCCAGAATAATTATTAAAAGTGCCCTCTTGTATTCTCAAAAGCCCCAGTTTAGACAATAAGTTGAGACAATAAGTTAGACACCTGTATGTTTAAGGCAAATGCAATATTTTTTACCTCCTGTTATGTAACGAAATGAAGCCCACTTATTAGAAAAATAAAAAGATTAGCTCCTTGACTTCGTTGAGAACCTTGCTACTTACATGATGGTCAGCAAACCAGTAGCACTGGCAACATCTGGAAGCTTGTTAGCAACACAAAAAAAATGAGGCCATCTCAGACTTGCTGATCCTGAATTTTTAACAAGATTCAAAGTGATTTATATGCACATTTTCATTTAGAGGCATTGTTTACAAGCCCCCTAGATAGAAAGGTGCGTAAATCCAAGCTTGCTTCCCCTCTGGATTCATACAGGCTATTGACAACACCAAGTTAATGGCTCCTTCTAGGTCATGACTGGACAGTGTTGGTGCCCATCATTTTTGACCCAAAGATAACTGATGGGGAAGAATTTATTTTCAAGATGAGGTCAACATAGAACATACAACTGCAGATAAGAGCCACAGTGCCTCTGCCAGTTCCCGTGATCAGCGGCGTCATCACCCTCAGAACAGTTGTATGAGAAACCAGAATGGGGAGGAGGGTTGGGGTGCGCCTTACTGACTTCTCCCCCCCAGAAGACCCACGGCAAGAGCTGAAGTTCTCGGACTCATACTGGACGAGACTTTCTTATTTAGGGAAACATATTTTATGAAACAGATTATACTTTTGGATGGATAGGATTAACTTCAAACATGTTTTATTCTTACTCGTGATACATTTTGAGCTGTAACTGAAGTGTGCTATTGGAATGTATTTCCACCTTGTAGGGTATGTCAGGGGTAGGGTTGTGGGAGTCACGTTCAGTAGATGGGGCATAAAAATTGTTATCCGAAAAGGAAGATTCGCATAAAAAGCCTTAAACTGGATTCATGCTTTTTTTTCTTCAATTCTCTAAAACAGGTCATCGTAATCAAAGAGTTAAGAAATGTTTCTAAGAATAATAAACTTTGCAAGCTATTGTTGTTGCAAGCTACTTTTCAGATCTTTCCTTTTTTTCCGTCTTCAAATATGGAGAAGCTACCCACCAAAGATTCTTTAAAATGCCTCTCATGGGGAATCGGGGTAGCTCAGTCTGTGGAGCGTCCAACTCTTGATTTAGGCTCAGGTCAAATCCCGGGATGGTGGGATCAAGCCCCATGTGGGGCTATGCACTGAGCGTGGAGCCTGACTGTATTTCTCTCTCTTTCCCTCTGCCTCCTGTCTCTCTCTTTAAAGCAAAATTTAAAAAAATAAAATAAAATAAAATACCTCTCATGATCACTAGATGCAAAGAAGTCATTCAGAAGAGTGACAAGTCTAAAAGCATTTTATAGCCTGAGGGCAAAAAAAATTCCCCAATCAAATGGACATGGAAAAGCAAATAGTAGAGAATATAAACCAAACACCTGCAGAAACATTTGGAAAAAGCAGAGCTTTTTTCTTTTCTTTTCTTTTCTTTTCCCTTTTCTTTTCTTTTCTTTTCTTTTCTCTTCTCTTCTCTTTTCTCATTTCTCCTTCCTTCTTTTTCCTTTTTCCTTCCTTCCTTCCTTCCTTCCTTTCAAGAGTTTTTCACAATATCTTTAGAAAATGTATGAGCAAAGAGCTAATGTAAGGTTGAGGTCTTGAATAGATGATCTTGTGTTTTTTGTTTTTTGTTTTCTTCCCCCCAATGGATAAGAATTATCACAGTTCCTTAATAAAGAGGACTAACACTATTATATCTATTGTATATATGTGTACAATTGTATAGTTCTGGTAGTCTTTTTGAATCTAGTTGCGTTAATCATCAAATCCTGGGTTACAGTTGCTAAGTGTCCCTATATTTAAACATTAAATCATTCTTATTTCAGTACCATCAAGTTTTCAGGTATCCAAAAGTGGGAAGAAAAGCCTATAAGTAGTTTGCCTTAGAGAATTTAGATGAATGAAGCTCATTTTCTTCTAAGGCCTCCATATATTACATGAAATTATTAGAAGTATTTCATAATGCAAATTCAAAAATTCTGCCAATATCAGATCATTATCATAGTAGGTTATTTCCTGAGTAAAACACTATTATTTGGTCTTTTTTTTTGGTCAGGTTTCAAAGAGAAGGTGAAAATGATCAAATACATGAAAGGAAAAGAAGGCATGAATGATGTGAGACTATTGGGAATGAGAAGGGAATGTATGATGTCTAAAATAATATCAATTTCAAATACCACAATAACAACACATCCAAATAATGGGTTAAGGGACTGATTTGTTTTCAGCTACAGATATCATCCTAAAATTCAGATGGGAGTGTTTTCCTTCCCATCTACTTTGATGTTTTTAAAGGAACTGATGATTTCTCTGGTAAAATTCTGCCCCTTAGGAAGCAGCCATGCGTTGAACAGTGTAGGGTCCCTCTGGTAGAAAAAGAGGAATTGTATTTCTATTTAAAAAAAGAAGAAGCAGAACCGCTTAAATTCTAGGTCAACTTGTACTCTAATGTAGGTTACTAAAAACGTTGCTCACCGTGTGAGACATGAATAACAAGCCTGGAAGTGAGTGGCGGGATCTCAGAGTTTAGAATTCCCTTCCTTTGTTGTACTCCCTTTGTATTTCTCCAGACTCCCTGTCCCACTTCCCTTTCCTCTTTCATGCGCAACCAGCCTTTCCCCAAAATCACTGGCCCTATTTCTTACCCCCCGCCCCCGCCACTCCCTAACTATTCTTACACCTCCCATTTGGTGCCGGCCTCACACTGCCCTCTGTCCCTGGGTTCCTTCTACTTCACTTTTAGTCAAAAATAAATTTCTACTATCTCAGTGGGGAAATGTAAACATATAAACTGCAAACAATCAATAGGTTCTACCCTACTCGAAGTGTAACCCATTCCTTGATTTCTAAAATGTGGACCCAATTCTGTGGAGGGCTGCCTGGAAATGTGTTTTTTTGTTTTTTTTTTGTTTTTTTTTTGTTTTTTTTTTTTAATTTTTTTTTAACGTTTTTTATTATTTATTTTTGAGACTGAGAGAGACAGAGCATGAACGGGGGAGGGTCAGAGAGAGGGAGACACAGAATCCGAAACAGGCTCCAGGCTCCGAGCTGTCAGCCCAGAGCCCGATGCGGGGCTCGAACTCACAGACTGTGAGATCGTGACCTGAGCCGAAGTCGGACGCTTAACCGACTGAGCCACCCAGGCGCCCCTGGAAATGTGTTTTAAGAAGACAAATTCACAGCCACCAGAGATAAAGATTTCCACATAAACTGATGAAAGTGCGCTAAGCCTCTCATCTTAAGGGGATGTCATGATTTTCTGAGGTTATCAAATAGCATTTAATAAGTTAGCTTTTTCTAAACACGACATTATATCCCTGCGCAGCTAAAATGTTAGTAACCTTTAAAATGAATTTAACACTCTGTTCCCTTTTCTTCATAAAATTTTTAAAAATACCTTTTTTTTTAAATTTTTTTTAAATGTTTTTTATTTATTTTTGAGACAGAGAGAGACAGAGCATGAATGGGGGAGGGGCAGAGAGAGAGGGAGACACAGAATCGGAAGCTGGCTCCAGGCTCTGAGCCATCAGCCCAGAGCCTGACGCGGGGCTCGAACTCACGACCGGACCGCGAGATCGTGACCTGAGCCGAAGTTGGACGCTTAACTGACTGAGCCACCCAGGAGCCCCAAAAATACCTTTTTAATTTTCTTTTACTATATTCAAATGCCTATTAGTACACATCAAACTTGCTGTTTAGTGATTCAAAGGATCTCCCCATTTTTAAAATCCCTTATTTCAAGTTAACAATCCTAGTTGACAATACAGGAAGTGGAACAAGTGAGTAGAGGACATTTTGGAGTAGCTGCTTACCCCAGATACCTCAACTCCATCCTTGACAGGTATCAACGGGCAACTCTCAGAATAAGGCCACCCTTCCCTTGAGAGTGATCAAGAGAAAGTTCAAAGCACTGAGACTAAGATGATATTTCCTTCACTTTCTCATTTATCAGCAGGACCAAAAGAGAGCCCTAGACACCCATCCATCCTACTCCCCAACCACACATGTCATAGCAATCTCCATCTGCCTTGAGTCAACGGAGGACCAAATTCATTATGCTCTTCATGTCTCTTTTTATGTTAGTCACTCAAAGAACACTTACCACGCAGGTCACTGCTGACCTTATGTGTACAAAGTTCCTTAAGACTCTGAACATTGCGTCTGTGGTTCCTTTGTACTAAACTCCCAACTGCTGAAATTATCCACTATGCTGTGGAGAATTCATGTCCCAGCATCAGTAAAATCTCTTATTTTCCAAATCTGTCCTGAGTGTTCCTTTCCCAGCTGTCTTCTTGACTGCTGTTATTTCCTCCTACAGCCACCGTATTATAACCACTTCCAGACTTATTTCTTTCTTTCACCATAAAGCACTGCCTCAGCTTTGAATTTCATGTTATCCATCAGAGTTTATCATCCTAAATACCATTTTTTATTTTGGTTGCAGTCATCTACTGATCCTCATTTTCTTCACAATTTTTAGCTTCTGGCTCTCTGTCACTCCTTCAAGATTCCTTGATATTTCAATACCCTGTAGATGATTTTCCTAAAAGCCTGGTTTTTAGTCAGTGTATGATCTTCTGTTCCAAAGATCATGTCTCTCACATTACTCCACTATTCCTTCTCATGTCATGGTCATTACCAATAACTGCAATACGTCATAATCACAATTTCACAAACCTGACTCAATACAGCGCTTTCAGTCTAGTATATCAGTTCCAGTAAAGCACTTAACCAAAGCATCCAACCCACATATCTTTCACAACCATTGACCCAATTTGCCTTTTCTTTCCTTCAAGTAAGCAGGAATCTATTCTTAAGCAAGAATCCAAGCTTAAATCCATGACCAATAATTCAAATCAGTCTTGTGCATTCACCCTCAAATATCCTGACCTTCTCTTTATTTGTTAATATTGTCTTAGCAAAAATCTCAAATCCAAGTCCAAATTTCCACCTTGTTCCTGCTCTATCTGAATGTGTCTAAGGAGAAGCACCATCATGCTTACTCTTCTCATTTTGAAATCATGATCATGATGTGGCAACTTTCTCGTAATGATGGATAATAATTATACTACCTTTCCCTAACCCATTTACTTTCATACTCTGATGTCCAGCTCACATCTTTTCCTGTTCCCTCAAACCTCTAAAACCTCCTCTCCATTCTCATTTCCAAATAAGTGATCTTGTTTTCTATTTCACTGAGATAATTGAAGCAGTCAGAAGAGTACTTCTATAGATTTCCAAATCTATATCTGCCTGTTTGTCTATACTCTGGCTTCACACCTTATTTCACCCAACTATACACAATTGTAATATTGTGATTTATATGACACATATATTTGGAGGGGAGTGGGAGAAGCATATATTTGATCATCATCCCTGTTTCTGGCATAGAGCTCCTAAACACTTGAAATTTCTAAGTGATGAGAGCAATAAATGTGTGTCTTGTTGTGTGAATGAGGTAACTTTTGTAAACACCTCAGGACGGGAGTTGGTAGCCAGGAAAACCAGCCCTGTGATTAGAGGGTTGGGACTTTCAGTCCTGCCCTCCCCAACTCCAGGGAAGGTAGAGGGGATGATGGTAGGATCAACTACGTATGGCCAGTGAGTTAATCAATCACACCTATATAATAAAAGCCTTCATAAATACTGAAAAATTTAAGTATATAATAAAGCCTCCATAAAAAGCCAAAAGTTAAGTCATGGGGATATGACGTACAGCAAAAGAGAAAGAGAGAGAGAGGACAAAGAGGGGAGTAAAGATAAAGAGAGTGGGAGAGAGAGCAGGAGAGAGACAGAAAGAGAGAGAGAGAGAGACAATTAGTTTAGAGAGCTCTCAGTTGGTGAACTTGTGGGGAGGCAGGGAGAGTGGTGTGCCTGGAAAAGAATAGGGTTTCCGTATACCTTGCTCTATACAATCTCTTCCATCTGGCTGTTCTTGAGTTATGTATTTTCCTAATAAACTAGTGACCCAGTAAGTAAAATGTTTGAGTTCTGTGAGTTGTTCTGGCAAAATAATGGAACCAAAGAGGAGGTCATGGGAACTGACCAGTTAGTCAAAAGCACAAGTAACAGATGAAGTAGGGGTGGAAGGTGGGGGGGCGGCGGTCTTGTAGAAATGAACCCTTTACCTATGAAATCCGATGCTATCTCTAGGCAGATTGTGTCGGAATGGAGTTGAATTGAGTTAAATTGTAGGACACTTAGCCAGTGTACAGAAAATTGCTTGTTGTTGTGGGGGAACCCTCTTTTCCACATGTTGGAAGTTGCATCCCAACACACATTCAATAATCTACTCCTCCATTCCATTTTATAATCATCTTACAAATTGGGGTGACTGGGTGGCTCAGTCGGTTAAGTGTCTGACTTCAGCTCAGGTCATGATCTCACAGTTCGAGTTTTGAGTCCCACGTCAGGCTCTGTGCTGACAGCTCAAAGCCTGGAGCCTGCTTCAGATTCTGTGTTTCCTTCTCTCTCTGCCCATCATCTGCTTATGCTCTGTCTCTCTCTCTCTCTCTCAAAAAATAAACATTAAGAACATTTTTAAAAAATGATCTTACAACATCAATGCTACAGCAAATTTCTCCTATTATTCCTATGTCATAAGTTATCATCATCCTGGACTATCTCCTCCACAAACTTGCTATTATTTCTCCCATATTTAGATTTTTTTTTTCCTTGAACCAACTTCTCTTGCCTCCTCTCCCCTTTAAAACATAATTAAGTAAAACACAACCTTGAAAATGAATGTACCTACACTTACTCTCCCTAATTCCTCCTTTTGATTCTCTCTCAAACCTATTTCCACCAGATTTTTTGTTCCTTTCCCTCAACCAAAAGTGTTTTTGTCTGTTCTACCTCCCACTGTCAGTGTTCGAGTGACAAATTGTATCCTCTTGATCATCAGTTTCGGGCACAGTTAATCACTTCCTTTTTTCTGCTATATATATATTTTTACATTGCTTGTAAGACACAAAATGCTGTTGCTTTCTTTACCACCTCACCAGAAATGTCTTTCCATTCATCTTTGCTAGTTTCTTCATTCTCCCATTTCTCTTAATGTCGAAATATCCAGGGCTTCAAGATCTCATCAAAGCACATGGCTTTAACTACCAGACAGCACCAAGCCCTCTCAGACTTGTATTTATAATTGCCTATGTGGTTCTCTGGTGGATGTTTGAAATTCATGTCAAACTCAACACGCAGCCTCTGGAACTTCTCATTGCCTTCCCATTAAATTTGCTTCACCTGTTCTCCAGCCTAGCTCCAGTCTCCAATATAATTTGCCTGAATTAATACAACTATTTTTTTTTTGGTGCATTTATGCTTATCTTAACAATGCATTTTATTTTTTTAATATTTTAATATAATTTATTGTCAAATTGGCTAACATACAGTGTGTACAGCGTGCTCTTGGTTTTGGGGGTAGATTTCCGTGGTTCATCGCTTACGTACAACACCCAGTGCTCATCCCAACAAGTGCCCTCCTCAATGCCCAGCACCCAATTTCCCCTCTCCCCCCGCACCCCAACAACCTCAGTTTGTTCTCTGTATTTGAGAGTCTTTTATGGCTTGCTTCTTTCCCTCTCTATTTGTCACTATTTTCCCCCTTCCTTTCCCCCATGCTCTTCTCTTAAGTTTCTCAAGTTTCACAGATGAGTGAAAACATATGATATCTGTCTTTCTCTGCCTGACTTATTTCACTTAGCATAATACTCTCCAGTTCCATCCACATTGTTGCAAATGGCATGATTTCATTCTTTCTCATTGCCACGTAGTATTCCATTGTATATATAAACCACATCTTCTTTATCCATTCATCAGTTGATGGACATTGAGGCTCTTTCCAGAATTTGGTTATTGTTGAAAGCGATGCTGTAAACATTGGGGGTACATGTGCCCCTATGAATCAGAACTACTGTATCCCTCGGATAAATTCCCAGTAGTGCTATTGCTGGGTCGTAGAGTGGTTCTATTTTTAATTTTCTGAGGAATCTCTACACTGTTTTCCAGAGTGGCTGGACCAGTTTGCATTCCCACCAACAGTGCAGGAGGGTTCCTGTTTCTCCACATCCTCTCCAGCGTCTGTAGTTTCCTAAATTGTTAATTTTAGCCACTCTGACCAGTGTGAGGTGAATACAACTATTTCTTTCTTTTTTTTCCCAATAGGTGCCCTCCTCAATGCCCATCACCCACTTTCCCCTCCCTCCCACCCCCCATCAATCCTCAGTTTATTCTCAGTTTTTAAGAGTCTCTTATGGTTTGCCTCCTTCCCTCTCTTTTACTCCCCCCCCCCCACATCCCCTTCCTCACGGACTTCTGTTAGGTTTCTCAGGATCCACATGAGTGAAAACGCATGATATCTTTCTCTGCCTGACTTATTTCACTTAGCGTAACAATCTCCAGTCCCATCCACGTTTCTACAAAGGCCAGATTTCATTCTTTCTCATTGCCAAGTAGTATTCCATTGTATATATACACCACATCTTCTTTATCCATTGGTCAATTGATGGATAGGCTCTTTCCATAATTTGGCTACTGTTGAAAGTGCTGCTATAAACATTGGGGTACAAGTGCCTCCTATGCATCAGCACTCCTGTATCCTTTGGGTAGATTCCTAGCAGTGCTATTGCTGGGTCATAAGGTAGATCTATTTTTAATTTTTTGAGGAACCTCCACACTGTTTTCCAGAGCGGCTGCATGCGTCTGCATTCCCACCAACAGTGCAGGAGGGTTCCCATTTATCCACATCCTTGCCAGCATCTATAGTCTCCTGATTTGTTCATTTTAGCCATTCTGACCAGTGTGAGGTATTATCTCAGTGTGGCTTTGATTTGTATTTCCCTGATGAGGAGTGATGTTGAGCATCTTTTCATGTGCCTGTTGGCCATCTGGATGTCTTCTTTAGAAAAGTGTCTATTCATGTCTTCTGCCCATTTCTTCACTGGGATGTCCACTCTCACCACTGTTGTTTAGCATAGTGTTGGAAGTTCTAGCACCAGCAAAGAGACAACAAAATGAAATCAAAGGCATCAGAATTGGCAAAGATGAAGTCAAGCTTTCACTTTTCGCAGATTACATATTATACATGGAAAACCCAATAGACTCCACCAAAAGTCTGCTAGAACTGATACATGAATTCAGCAAAGTCGCAGGATACAAAATCAATGTACAGAAATCAGTTGCATTCTTATACACTAATAATGAAGCAACAGAAAGACAAATAAAGAAACTGATCCCGTTCACAATTGCACCAAGAATCATAAAATACCGGGGCGCCTGGGTGGCGCAGTCGGTTAAGTGTCCGACTTCAGCCAGGTCACGATCTCGCGGTCCGTGAGTTCGAGCCCCGCGTCAGGCTCTGGGCTGATGGCTCGGAGCCTGGAGCCTGTTTCCGGTTCTGTGTCTCCCTCTCTCTCTGCCCCTCCCCTGTTCATGCTCTGTCTCTCTCTGTCCCAAAAAAAAAAAAAAAAAAAAAAAAAAAAAAAAAAAAAAAAAAAATCATAAAATACCTAGAAATAAACCTAACCAGAGATGTAAAAGATCTGTATGCTGAAAACTATCGAAAGCTTATGAAGGAAATTGAAGAAGATACAAAGAAATGGAAAAATATTCCATGCTCACGGATTGGAAGAATACTGTTAAAATGTCAATCCTACCCAAAGCAATCTACACATTCAATGCAATCCCAATCAAAATTGCACCACCATTCTTCTCAAAGCTAGAACAAATAATCCTAAAATTTGTATGGAACCACAAAAGACCCCAAATAGCCAAAGTAATATTGAAGAAGAAAACCAAAGCAGGAGGCATCACAATCCCAGACTTTAGCCTCTACTACAAAGCTGTAATCATCAAGACAGCATGGTATTGGCACAAAAACAGACACATAGACCAATGGAATAGAATAAAGAACCCAGAATTGGACCCACAAAAGTATGGCCAGCTAATCTTTGACAAAGCAGGAAAGAATATCCAATGGAAAAAAGACAGTCTCTTTAACAAATGGTGCTGGGAGAACTGGACAGCAACATGCAGAAGAATGAAACTAGACCACTTTTTTACCCCATTCACAAAAATAAACTCAAAATGGATGAAGGACTTGAATGTGAGACAGGAAACCATCAAAACCCTAGAGAAGAAAGCAGGAAAAAACCTCTCTGACCTCAACCGCAGCAATTTCTTACTCGACACATCTCCTAAGGCATGGAAATCAAAAGCTATTCCTATTGGGTTAGGACTATTGGGACCTATGAAGATAAACTATTGGGACCTCATCAAGATAAAAAGCTTCTGCACTGCAAAGGAAACAAAAAAAAAACCTAAAAGACAACCGATGGGATGGGAAAAGATATTTGCAAATGACATATTGGACAAAGGGCTAGTATCCAAAATCTATAAAGAACTCACCAAACTCCACACCCAAAAAACAAATAACCCAATGAATACAACTATTTCTTTTTTTTTTTAATTTTTTTAATGTTTATTTATTTTTGAGAGAGAGACAGAGTGTGAGTGGGGGAGGAGCAGAGAGAGAGGGAGACACAGAATCCGAAGCAGGCTCCAGGCTCTGAGCTATCAGCACAGAGCCTGATGTGGGGCTCGAACCCATGAACCCAAGACCATGACCTAAGCTGAAGTCGGACGCTTACCGACTGAGCCACCCAGGCGCCCCTGAATACAACTATTTCTTAAATCATCTCTTTGTTTTCATCCCCATCTCCTAGAGTCAACTCACAGCACTGCAGCCAGAAGCTTTTAAAGTGAAAATCAGGTCATATCACTCCTCAACTCAAAGCTCTGCAATAACTTCCTATGAGTGAGTGACAAAGCACTTAGGAAAACTTAACAGTAACCTACACCCTTTGCCCCTTAAATTACTTAATCTGTTAATCATCCTTATGTTGTTTAATATTCTTGTGTGCATTGGCTTTTCTGCTGTTTGTAGAACAGAGCAGACCTCCCATGTGAGTCTGTGCAGTAGCCGTTCTCTTTACTTGAATGTTCTTCCCACAGGTACCTGCATGGCCACTTCCCTGATGGTCCTAAAGAGTTTGTTCAAGTATCATATTCTCACTGAGGCCTCACCTAACAATCCCAGCCAGTACTGATTCCCTTTGTTATGCATTTTATATTTCATTTCCCCAAGTATGTATGACCTTTTAACATACTACTTATTTATTACATTTATGTTATTGGTTACCTTCTATCTTTTCTTACCTAGAACATAAGGGATTTTTTTTTTTTCTGAGCACTGATGTATCCTAAGTACTTATAATAACAACAAAAATCTTAGGACTTGGTAATGCTCAAACATCACTTCTTGTATGAAGGGACAGATTTAAGACAGGTGTTTAGGCTATACAAAATATGACAAAACTATTTCTTAGAAATCAAGCTAAAAAGTTTCTACTGAAAAATCAAACTTGAAAATTTTTCTATGTATTTTAGAATGATTTATGGGAATGGTCAAGAACGGTTTCTGGTGCCTCATTTTTTTTTAAATTTTTTTTTTAACGTTTTATTTATTTTTGAGACAGAGAGAGACCGAGCATGAACGGGGGAGGGGCAGAGAGAGAGGGAGACACAGAATCAGAAGCAGGCTCCAGGCTCTGAGCCATCAGCCCAGAGCCCGACGCGGGGCTGGAACTCACGGACCGCGAGATCATGACCTGAGCTGAAGTCGGACGCTTAACCGACTGAGCCACCCAGGCGCCCCTCTGGTGCCTCATTTTTAAAGCAAAATGAAAGAATGTATATAAATATTCGGCTCCAGTATTGAGGTCTAAATAGAAACATTCCAAAGCTTAACATATTTCCTGCATTGCATATAGGCGACTAAGAAATGTGTCAAAGTTAACCCGAATTTAAAATATATGAATAAATTTGAACACTTATTAAATTCCAACGTAATAAATTTGAACACTTATTAAAATGTATAGAAATGTATAAAATTACAGTATTTGCCATTCAGAAATTTTGCAAGTCAAAGGAAAGCCCCTTCCTTCTGTCAATTATTTCTCAAAAAATAAAACCATTGCCAGGAGTCTAAGAAGATAGGGTGGGTGGGAATGCCTAACATCTCCAGTCCGAGCTGGGAAAATTTAGGAAATGGTAAGGGAAGGACCGGGATGAGACACTCTAGCTCAAACTGCACCCTCCCCAATTCAATTCAAGTTTATTGTTAGCAAAAGAATCAGAGCTCTGTGCAGAAGCACAGCATAAATTTTAATAGATAGCTTTGACCTTTCCTCATCAATAAATCTACGTGATGGTACTGTTCTTAAATTTTTGTTTATATATTATTTTTGATGTTTTCATGACCTTTATAGAACTGTAAACTTGTTTCTAACTACTGGATATAACTTTAACTAAACGAGTTTATATTAAAACAATCTTAAGAGATAGAGGCTAGTGTTGTTTTAATTCCTGCTTGATATATGTAACTTATGTCCTCTGACTGAATTATTTTACTCAATAGCAATGACTTCTTTTTTTTTTTTTCAATATATGAAATTTATTGTCAAATTGGTTTCCATACAACACCCAGTGCTCATCCCAAAAGGTGCCCTCCTCAATACCCATCACCCACCCTCCCCTCCCTCCCACCCCCCATCAACCCTCAGTTTGTTCTCAGTTTTTAACAGTCTCCTATAGCAATTACTTCTTAACATAATATTATTTTGATATAATATATTAAATTAAATATAAACATATATAAAATAAACAAAAGCTGGCTAAATTAATTTATACTTTGAACAAAATTTTTCTTTAATAACCATGGTAAAGATAAATATACTTCCATTCAGTAAATTCATTGAGCACCTAGGCTTTGCAGGGCATTATTTTGGGTACAGTTTGAAATATGAAAGCCTGGTAGTATGCTTCACTGAGCTCAGCTTTATAGAGGAAGTAAAATGTACAAATATTTATTAAAATAGAAAGATTATCTCGGATATGAGCCAAAAGGAGGTATTGATTATCTCTTACCGGTGTCACCAGAAGAAAGATGCTCTCCCAGCTAAAGAATTCAGATGATAGGATTTATATACATTATGTCCCTATGGTCTTCCAGAAACATGTTAAACATGCATTTTGTTATTTCATATAAAAGCATTTTATACGAAAATGTAGATGTTAGACCTATTTTGTTAATAAGATCTTTTAAAAAAATCAGTTCTTAGTCCTAATTTTCTTAGCCAATAAATGGGATATGTGGAACTCCAAACCAGTTCTCTCATTTCAAACACCGTGCTCTTTCACCTCTTACAGTTTATGGAGAAGTTATTATTTGAATTGACTTGGAAAAAAGAGTGAAAATTAAATATGGAGCATGGGAAGAAGAGAGGGAATTTCCAGTTCAAGAAGGGCATGAGCAGAGCTGAAGTCAGGAAGTTTCAGGGTGGTGTATGTAATAATGGGTGTTTTTCTCTAGTTGGATATAAGATACATGAAGAGAAGTAGAATGTTAGATCTATGAATGATAGATCTTTGTGCGCAGATCACATGTATCTTTGAACTCTTGAACGAAGACTATACTTTATTCCAGAGCTAATTGGAAGTTCTTGTAAGTTTTTAATTACATAAAAAGAAATATGTGGAACTGTACCTAGGGAGTCCAAAGTTAAAAATGGAGGTAAGTAGATTCTGAAAGAGATAATTAGAACATGAACCAGAGTAAAGGGGACATAGTGGTGGGAACAAATGTGAAAGGAATGTCAAAAGAAGGGATAGTCTCGCATGGGGAATAAGGCATATTATTGGACCTTTGTCAGTATTTAAAAATGAAAATTGAGAATTAATGAACAAAATGTTGGATAAATTGTTTAAGTCTAGATTTGTAGGAGTAAAAAAATCTTTAAAAAGTTTAAAAAATTAAGAAAACTATAAAATATAAGAATTCATTGAAAGAAGAATGATTATGTCAGAAATAAAAATAAATATAAGGAGCATTGAAAAGAGGGCATTAAATGGCTGAGCTCCTTGAATGAAAAGAAATATAACGATTTTTTGAAAACATACATTCTGTTTATAAGAGAGATTTGTTGGATAAAATAATACTAAATAAATATTTGGAAAAAGTACTGAGGGAATTTCCAAAAATGATGAAACACATAAACACAAAAGAAGATAAAAATATTAAAATTATAAGTCATAAAATATTTTCAAAATATAAATGTATGGGGCACCTGGGTGGCTTAGTCACTTAAGCTTCAGAATCTTGACCTCAGTTCAGGTCATGATCTCATGTTTGTGAAATAGAGCCCCACATCGGGCTTTGCACTGACAGCACAGAGCTTGCTTGGGATTCTCTCTCTCCTTCCCTCTCTCTCTGCCCCTCCCCCAGTCATGCTTTCCCTCACTCTCAAAATAAATAAATAAACATTTCAAATATATAAATATAAAAGTTGTGAGAATTTCCAATAAAAATTTCCAAAGATGCACATTAACAGGTAATGTTCACTTATATGCTCAAGTTTTAAATATCATGTTAACTACAAACACAAAACAATCACAAAATACTTCCTGAAAAAACTGATTTTTAACCAGCCAACTATTAACTTATCTAAGAATAAATAGGACAGCTGAAAAAATCAATATTAGTTTAATTAAAATATTTGAGCAGTATAAAAGATCAAAATAACTGTAAATCAGAAATTCACTATTAATTTTCCTATCAAGTCATTTATATCAGCATATTGTTATAAACAAAATTCTTAACTTGGGATCAACAAATCTCACTCTTACTTACCTCAGTCCTGGCTTTAATTAGTTGATTAAAATAATCATGCCAACTTTTCTGCAGTTTCTTTCTGTATGTGTAAAACTTGGAGAAATTGAAGAGGGTTAAGTATCAATATAACATGTTCAATAAAAAAGGCTAAAACTATCTTAAAATTTTACCAACTAATTATTAAGCTTAAAGAGGGTACTTACAGATGTGAAACTTCGAAACCATCATGTGTATTTCTCAAATAAAAATACATATCCTAATATCTCCAAAGGAAAATTCATCCATAATGGGCAACTCATTCTTATTGATGCACGTAACTAGGTATTTTTTTTCTGCTTAATATTGTTCTTATGGTTCATCCATGCTGATAAATGTAACTACAGACCATTCACATTCCCTGCAGTATGTTATTCAATTAATGAATATGCCATAATGTATCCATTATTAAATTGATATTCTTGGTAGACATTTGAATTGCTTCCAGTTTGACATTATATATATTGCTGCATTCATCATGAATGCCTATATCTTCTAAACATTTGCCAGAATCTCTTCGATTATGTACCTAGCAACTGAATCATAAGATACAAACCTCTTTCAACTTTTTTTATTTATTTTTTTACTATTTTTTAATTTTTTTTTTTTTTTTAAGAGAAAGAGAGAGCATGAGCAGAGGGGAGGGGAGGAGGGAGAGAGAATCTTAAGCAGGCTTCATGCCCAGCTCAGAGCCAGGCACAGGGCTCAATCTTACAACCACGAGATCATGACTTGAGCCAAAATCAAGAGTTAGATATTTAACCAACTAAGCCACCCAGGCCCCCAAGAAAGAACTCTATTTTAGGTAATGTCAACCATTTTTTTTTAAGCAATGTTTCTACAAATTTACAAATCAAAAAGAAAAGAATAGGTGTGTCTTTGCTTCACATTTTTTTTATTTGCCAGATTTTTAAATTTCTGCCAGTACAGTGGTTAAGAGATATCTCATTGTGGTATTACTTTCCAACTTCCTGATTTCTAACGAGGTTAAAATCTTGCAAGTAGTTTGCCCATTTTTCTACTTTTTTTTTTCCTTTGTTATTTATAAGGTATGCACGCACATTTATTTAGGATATCTTCAGTGGTTTTTCTATAATATTTTAGAATTTTATCCATCAAAGTATTGTATATATTTTGTTAGATTAAATCCTCAATATTTAAAAATTTTTTGGTTGCTTATATAAATAGTGTCTGTTTAAAAACTTATGTTCTCTATTTTTATTCCCCTGGGTGATGAAATGTAACTGAATTAAACTTGTATGCTGATTGTGTCCAAAACCTTTGCTAAGCTTTCTAATGAATCTTAATTATGTACTTATATATTTGTCTATATTTCTTTTGAAATTACTATATCATGTGCAAATAATGATAATTTGATTCATTTTCAAATATTTTAATGTTTAGTAAGTTCATTCCTGCAATTAAACCTAACTTGGCCATACCGTATTTTATTTTTCAATAAATTGCAGTGTTTGTTAACTAATGTTAGAATTTTTGCACTTGTGTTTATGGTTGAACTTTAGTTTGGGTGCTTTTATCTCAGTATTTTTGACTTATTTTGATATCAGTGTTATAGCAGCCTCATACAATAACCAGAGATTGTTCGCTATTCTCTCTGAAAAATTGTGTATGATATCACAACTGATTTATTCTTCAAGTGTTTTTAGAATCCACTGGTATGTCATTATGGGTGTTTTTCATTTGTGGGAAGATTTTTAAGCTTCTGAATCAACTATTCTAATCATTATCTCCTTCAGGTTTTAAATTTCTTCTTCAGTTAATTTGGTAATGGAATTGTTCATCTAAATTTCAAAATGCATGGACATCAGGTTAATTATACTTTCTTGTCACATTTGTCTCTGCAGCATCTGGCGTTATGTTCGTTTTTCATTTCTGATGGAATTTATTTATACTATTACTATTTTCCCTTGATGAGCCCTGCTAGATGTTGACCCAGTTTATTTTATGCTTGAGGACAAACTTTGGCTAATAGGATTCTGATGATTATACCTTTGTTTCCTAATTTTTTTTAATTTTCTGTACTTTTATTTTTTCCTTTTATTTTCCTAGTTTTTAATTCATCAATCGTCAGCTTTTTCCCTTTCATAATAAACTTACACATTTCCTTTTAGCATTGCCTTAGCTGCATCTCAAAAGTATTGATAAGGAGTATTTCTGCTGCCTGTCAGCTCTACTTATGCCCTCATTTCCATTATGATTTTAAATTCAGTAAGAAATTATTTCCTAGTATATTTTGTTTTTTTTTAATCAGGTGAGATTTTCTTTTACTATCTTTTATTATTTAACCAGTTTTATTATATTATTGTCAGTATACATTGTCTGAAGGATATCAGTCTGGAAATTTGGTAACATATACCTATGTTACTATGGATACGTTACTATGTCCATCTAGAAGAAGCTTTCAGATTGCTTGAAAAGAATGAGTATTCTTAAACTGTTGCAGGCAATAGTTTATACATGTCTTATCAATCAATTCTATATGTCATAAATTCTATTTATACATTTATCACTTCCTTTCTTCTGCTTACATGATATATAATTTCTTCATCGTTTCTTGGCTTCTTAAGGGTTAAGTTCAATCATTGATTCAAGACCTTTCTTTTTCTTTTCTAATACAGTTCTTTTTCTTTCTAATACACTTTAGTGCCCTAAAGTTCCCTCTGATAGGCATTTTAGTTACATAGCACAGATTTTGATTTGTTGTGTTTTCATTTTTATTACATTCAAAATACTATCTACATCTTCTTTTAAAGTTTTCTTTGACCTATAGGTTATTTAGAAGTATGTTTTCTAATTTCTAAATGTTTGCATTTTTTTTTAGTTATCTTTCTGTTATTGATTTTTATATCAATTATTTTGGTCAGAAAAAATTCTTTGTATGATTTGAATCTTTTAAACTTGTATTATGGTAAAGATATGATCTCTCTTTTTAAATATTTTATGTTCACTTTTAAAAGATGTGCATTCTGCTGTTTTGGAGTAAATTATTTCATAACTGTCAGTTAGGTCAAGTTTGTTTGTTGGTATTGGTCTTATGTATCATTACTAATTTTCTAAATAGTTGTTTAAACTATTAGGAGCAGAGTGTCTATTGAGGTTTTGTCTAATTTCTAGTTCCATACGTTTGCTTCATTTATTTTGACAAAGTCATAAATTTCGTACACCATTAGAATCATGTCCTCTTGATTAATTGATCCCTGTACTAGTTGCTTATTGCTGTATAACAAATGATTCTAGAAGTTGGGAGCGTAAAGAAAACAAAAGTTGATTATCTCACAGGTATGTGAGTCAGCTATCGGGGCACCTCTTAGTTGGGTGCTTCCGTCTCAAGATCTTTCATGCATTTTCAACCAATATAATTATAGCAGTGGTTTCATGCAAAGTCTTGACTATGGAGGGGGATCCACTTTCAAGTTTCCTCACATGGTTATTGGTAGCCCTCACTAGATGAGTTTTTCCATGATAATAACTCATGACATAGCTTCTGAGTTTCCCCTGGATGGGCAAGCAAGACTCTGAGACGTAAGCAACTGTCCTTTAATTTTTTAAGCACAGAAGCCACATCATATCACTCGGCCACGTTCTGTTTTATAGAAATAAGTCAGTAAATCCACCCTCACTTAGCGGTAGATGCACAAAGGCAATGAATACCAGATGTTCGAGATGATTGAAGACTGTCTTTGTGGCTGCCAAATTTGGTCTTTAATTTGAAAACAGCGTAAGTAAATGCCTTCAAGGAAGAAAATAGGAATTGTCAGCTTATCTCAGAAGGTCTCTTTCCTTTCTACAATTTTAATTCATCTAGTCGTTGTGGCTTCCCCAACTTTTAATGTGTTTACTGTTTTTGTAATGTATCTATGTTTTCCAGTTTTTGCACTGAGAGACATATCTGCCAATACCTGGTACCTCCTAGCCGGAAGAGAAATGTTTTATTTTAATTAACACACTTTTCATTTCTACAGGTTCAATTTGGTTTCTTTTCAAAATCTTTTGTTCACTTTAAGGTCTTTTTTCCCCTTAATTATATTTTCAATTTCCTCGTATTTCAGAAAATATATTCTGAAAACTCTATTGATCATATCTTCTAAAAGTGTATATCATGCTTTATACTACATGCAAAGAAATTCAGCTCAGAGATTACATAGTAAATGAAAGCAGGAATCCACAAAGGCATATGAACCCTGAGTTGGCTTTTTCTTAAAAACAGAATCACAATTTACCTTTTAAGAAGTTACACTATAATGTATCAATTGTAAGGAAATAGAAATTATCTTTAAGGAAAGTATATGAAAGTGGATTGAACAATGGGAAATTTTTTGTTTTCCAATCTTAAGACAAAGTATTCAGAGACACAGTATTTTCACATGCTGTCTATTCTTTTTTTTTGTAATGTTTACTTATTTTTGAGTGGGGGAGGGGCAGAGAGAGAGAGGAGACATAGAATCTGAGCAGGCTCCAGACTCTGAGCTGTCAGCACAGAGTCCGACATGGGATTCGAACCCATTAACAGTGAGATTATGATCTGAGCCAAAGTCAGACGCTTAACAGACTGAGCCACCCAGGTGCCCCTCGCATGCCATCTATTCTTAAAGAAAACAATTTCATCACTCATGAAAAACATATTTTAGTTTTGCAATAAAGACCACCTATCTACATTATAGCCTATGTCTACATATTCCATTTTTTTAGTCAGTTCCTCTGTTGTATTTAATGCCATAATTATCAATATCTACATTTTTTACATAGTCCATGCATGTTATGCCATGTTCCAATACCTTTGCTTGTTGTTTCTGCAGTCTACTAATTTTCCCATGGATGATTCATACTGTGTATGTGATTGCTTAACAGCTACCCAGCCTCTCTCCAGTATGTCTCCTTGAATTGTAGAAGCCAGGAAGTTAAATGGCATTTTCCTACCTCCCTTGTCTTTTTCGTGTAACTTTACTAATCATATAAGTCTTGAGTTCAGAACTATATTAACCAGGAAGCAGAATATAAAGCATTGATTTTGTTGTAATACAAACACAATATCAACTTTCTGATTCAGGTAGTTTCCTGATTGCATCAGGACAATATGTTTCTATAGTGAATACCTATAATAAAAATTTCTCAGATAAGTAGAAAGCCTCTTGATGATGGTAGGTATACTAACTTGCTTAACAACCCTATTCTGTAGTATAGTTTTAGGAAATTTTCCTGGAATCTCAGACTGCAGTCTATTTCACCAATACTCCCAATGACTAAATGTTATTTAATGATTCATTACAAATCCCTTTTTCTCCTTAAACAATCTAAAGAGAATTGCATCTTTCAAATAATAACCTTGATGGCATATCCATGCTTCAAAATTTGGCTCAGGTAATGTCTCATCTTCTTCAATATTTTAACAACTTTTTTGATTACTTTTCATGTAAGTCCTCCACAGAAAGCCATGCTGTTCTGACACAGTGAATCAATTTTTATCTTTTCTCTTAATACAATGTATTGTATCTTTGCAAATGTTTCCCCCATTTGACTCTACACTTCTTGAAATATACTCCATTTCACATCTCTATCAGAAAAACAGTTCCAAATAAACACATAATAGGGGTGCCTGGGTGGCTCAGTCTGTTAAGCAGTTGGTTTCAGCTAAGGTCAGAATCTCACGGTTTCGTGGGTTCATGATCTCTCTGTTTCATGGGTTCAAGTCCCATGTAGTGCTCCGTGCTGACAGTGTGGAGCCTGCTTGGGATTCTCTCTGACTCTCTCTCTCTCTGTCCCTCCCCAACTTGTGCTGTCTCTATCCCTCTCAAAATAAATAAATAAACTTTAAAATAAAAAATAGAATAGAACAGAATAGAATAAAATAAAATAAAATAAAATAAAATAAAATAAAATAAAACACATATTGAATCTCACTGTGGTACAAGGTCCTGGCCCACTCCATTGCCTTCACTCTGCCTCTTTTTTCATCCCTTATATTTTATTAATTTACTGTCAAATACTAACTCCACCCATTCTCTCACCTCATTCCTCAAAACAATTTTCTTCTTTAACTATATATTCAAACTTAAAGGGCAAAATAAGCATTTCATACAGTAAATTTTTGGCCTATGTGTACAATAAATTCTTTCCTTATTATTTAAAAGTCATTGTGTCAATAGAAATTTCATTAATTAGAATTATCATATTGAACATAAGGTATATTAATGAATTATCAGATTTAATTATCTTACATATCATATGACATAAGTTGTATTATTCATATTTTCCAGATGAAGACATTGAGGTTTTTGGAGGCTAAATAATTTTAAGTCAATATCCAGTCAGAGTTGAAGGAGAGAATTCAAAACTAAGTCTAACTACAAAATCAGCATTATCAGCAGGCAGACCTCTGGAATTCTCCAGGTGGATTTCAGAGACGACCGCAAAGGGAGAGGAGCTGAAAGGGTGGTCAGTCATTCCTCCCTATCCTCTAGTTCAAACAGCTATGTCTTTTATCTAGGTATATATTGGGTTTGACAAAGACTCTCTCCTTGACCAAACTTTAGTTAGGCTCCTCTGAACCCTCTTACCAATTAGGCCTTGATTTTTGGACTTCTGTGTTTGTCTTTGCATCACCCAATTTTAGCAAAAATCTCAAGTCACTTCAGTGAGAGTTCTCCCACCCTCAGTAACTGGTCACCCTTTGACATCTAATGAAATTCCCCATCTCCCATGCTTGGTATCTGATCACCCTGATCTACCTTCAGCAAGAATCCTGTCAAATCAGGTTAGCCAGAATCACCTATATCCACCAAAGTTTCCTCTTAGTAATTTTCAATCCATTGACCCCCACCCTGCTCCCTGGTTGTAAATCTCCACTTGTCCATGATACATTTAGAATTGAGCCCAGTTCTATACTGAGGTCTTTTTTTCCCCTACTGCAAAACTTCCTATATAAACACCTGGTTTTACCAGTTTAGCTATTGTTAGGGTCTGGTTTTCTTTAACAGACTCCACTTAAGAAGTCATAGAAGGAAAGCATCATAATAGCTATCAATTGTTTATTACACATGCAATAAACTATTGTTTATTACACATGCAATCTATTGTTTATTACACATGCAATATTCAATCTATTGTTTATTACACATGCAATATTTTTTTAATATAGGGGATACCTAAAAATAATTGTCATATATTAGCTGCCTATTACGTTTGTATCATTTGATTATTGACTCTAGGGTCAATAATCTTGGATTTTGTATAACATAATAATAAATAATTGAAATTCAAAAAACAATGTGCTTTCCAAGTAGAAAATGCTTACAAGATAATCCTATAGGGAATAAAGGCAGGCAACCAGGTGTGAGAAGCATTCCATTTGCAAATCAGGCTTAGCCATTGGGGTTGTTAACATAAGAGATATCAGAATTTTGAACATCTGCTTAATAAATGGTAGCCTTTATTGCTGATTCCCTTGGAAAATACCTTTTACAAGTGACTGCTACTTTTATGGCTTTGCTATTATGTGGTAAACATATTACTAAGAATTATATAAGCCATTAAAAACTGTAACATAATATTACTGAATTACTATTGAGCATTTTACTTTAATTTGAAGATAATTTGTTTTCTATTTTGTATTACATTTTTCTTTAAAATCATTACATACAAACAATTACGAACTACCTAAATTGAAGAATCATAACTTATGCATAGGCTTTTTATTTAAGATTATAGTCAATTTGAGGTAGTTCTATATTAGCCCAGAAAGTTAACATAAGACTCATTGTATGTTGATGAATTCTTTGTATTATGTACATCCTTAGTCAGTGGTGAATAGTCTATGATGGAAAATTTGAGGCAAGAGCACAAATTATAAGTTTTGTCCAATTTTGTTAAGGGAACTACTTACTTACATATGTCATATGAGTGTCATAAACTGGTAAGTTGGTCAAACTCCACAACTTGCTGAAGAGATTTCAAAATGGCGGACTACCACTCAAGATAACAAAACAGTACATGCACCACTGAAAAATTACTCGATTGTATGCTGCTATCAACCAACCCATACCAGGTAAGCAAATATTCTTCAATTATTTCTCACATTGGAGATTGTCAATGGCTCTAACATATATTTCTGTCATCTCTGTTTACACTAACAGCTTAAGTCAGTTCATCATCATCTGAACTGACATAGAGACAAGTTAAAAAATCAGATTCCTTTAGATAGTATGATATTCATCGAGATCTTAGTTTGTAAAATACTAACTCAAGACTAATATAGTAAATCTTCTTATTTAAGTTTGGATTGGAGAATAAACCAGGGATTCAACGTGTCTTAATATGACTGGTAGTAATGCAACAGTGATGCCAGAATTTTTGATCCCTAACACTGTGAGACTAGCAAAGATATAGTAGATTAAAATAGTCTAGGGGCACCTGGGTGACTCAGTCGAATAAGCATCTGACTTCAACTCACGTCATGATCTCATGGTTCATGAGCCTGCTTCAGATTCTGTCTCTCTCTCTCTCTCTCTCTCTCTGCCCCTCCCTTGATCACACTTTGCCTCTCTCTCTCTCAAAAATAAATAAACATTAAAAAAAATTTAATAATCTATTTTCTGGCCTATCATAAGACTTTCAATTCCATTGCAAATTGAATGAAATTCCATTGGGACTACATTGCTTTTTACATGTACTGTTTTAGCCATTCCACATATTATCATATAACATATTATCATATAATTATCATTATACAATTATACATATAGGATTAAATGTTATCTCATTTAATAAACTGGGTGGTGTCTATTCATATCTCTATGTTGTAGATTAATAAAATGTACCTCATGACTTGAGATATTTATCTCATAGATCTCACACACCAAAGACAAGGAAACTCCAATGGGCTTCATGAAATACAGAATTAAATCTACTGTTTTGTCTCACAGAAGTTCCTAGATACCTCACTGTTTCTCTGTCCTCTTGAATTTTCATGGTAAATGGAAACATAGTATAATTATTAGATTGGAAGTTATAGACGCAGACCATATGGGTTTCAAACCTTGCCCTTCTACATACTAGGAGTGTAACTTTAGCAAGTGATGTAGCTATTCCATGCCTTAATTTTTTTTTTTAATTTTTTTAAATGTTTACTTATTTTTGAGAGAGACAGAGACAGAGACAGAGTGTGAGTAGGGGAGGGGCAGAGAGAGAGAGGGAGATACAGAATCCCAAGCAGGCTCCAGGCTCCGAGCTGTCAGCACAGAGCCCAAAGCGGGGCTTGAACTCATGAACCGTGAGATCATGACCTGAGCCAAATTCTGACACTTAACCAACTGAGCCACTGAGGCGCCCCTTTGCCTTAACTTCTTTATCTGTGAAGAAGATAGCAAGTAATGCAATTTGGGAGGATTCACTAAGTTCATAGATTTCACACGGGTAAAGCACTTAGATCAATATAAATTAAAATTGGAGGTAATAGAAAACCTGATTGTTTTATTTTGCTCAATAATTAGAGGCAGACAATGACACTATCAACGTATGATTCTCCTTTTAACTTTTTTTTCTCCACTTCTTCATAGGTGACTTCTGTATTATCGTAAGATGAACACTGCCCATCGATAAGTATGTCTTCACATCTTGCTTTATACACTGGAAGAAGAGAGGCAGTCAAGCAACAAAAGGAAATCTATAAGGGACTAAAGTTTACATGTCATCAGTAAGAAAAAATTTAAATGTGTAGCCTGGCTGCAGAGAGGCTAGGTAATAGATATTTTAGAGTTATAGCCTCTATGAGAGAGAAAGACAAATGAGTAAATGGTGTTCAGACCAAGCGTTAAGTCAATCAACAAAATATACTATAGGTGTATGGTAAGAATGCAAAAAATGCTAGCAGTCATGTCTTCTTCCTGCACATCTCCTTGCATGATTAAGATTACTCATCAGTACTTAGCCTAGGGTCTATTTGAATTTTTTTATGCAGTTAATTAGTTCAGTTTTTCCTAATCCCAGTCTAAAGTTTAAGAGAGCAAGATGACGATTCTATGATGGTCAGACTTCTATTTCAAAAGTGGATATCTTCAGCCAAGTTTGTAGAATGTGGTTCCAAAGCTTGTTGCTAAGCTAGCTGTCATATGCTGGGATTGGTGTTGTTGGTAGTGGTGGGGTGGTGGAGTAATATATGGTGCGTGTTATGTTTCCTACAGTACCTATAAAATTGATAGTAATTTCTAAGATATCAGAGAACAAATGGAATCTAGCTTACTCTGCCTGGTAGGTATCGTACAAAAGGGATCAGAGAAAAGGGCCATTAGAGAGGTGACTGGCTGGCTCAGTCAGCCAAGTATGCAACCCATCGTGAGTTCAAGCCCCACCTTGAGTATAGAGTTTACTCTAAGAAAGGGGAGAAGTGCTTGGATGCCTGGATGGCTCAGTTGGTTGAGCGTCCACCTCTTGTAGGTCTTGATCCCCGCGCCATGAGATCAAGCCCCATGACAAACCCCATGTTGGGCTCCACGCTGAACATGGAGCCTGCTTAAGATTGTCTCTCTCTGGCTCTGCTCCTCTCTCCTGCTCATGCACCCTCTGTCTCTAAAAAAGAAAAAAGCAATTAGAAAGGGGGAGCTATCAGAGTGTCTGTTGATGCTATTATTTCTGAAACATGACCATAAAACATTTTCTCAGACTCTAACAGATTATATATTATTACATGTGGCAAAGGATATCACTACAAGTTTATTGTTTGTGCAAAAAAGTAGTTCCTTGGGCGCCTGGGTGGCTCAGTCGGTTAAGCGGCCGACTTCGGCTCAGGTCATGATCTCGCGGTCCGTGAGTTCGAGCCCCGCGTCGGGCTCTGTGCTGACAGCTCAGAGCCTGGAGCCTGTTTCAGATTCTGTGTCTCCCTCTCTCTGACCCTCCCCCATTCATGCTCTGTCTCTCTCTGTCCCAAAAATAAACATTAAAAAAAAAAGTAGTTCCTTAAAATGTAACTTATAGTTTTAACTTGTGCAAAATATTTTATGTTAGTTAGATGGCTGACTAAAAATCTATGCATTCTCAACAATAAATAATTCATATATTTAAAAATGCATTATTTGTAATTAGTGGTATTGGAAGAATTTGACATATTTTAAAATCTGGTCTAATAGGTAGAAGGAAATTTTCACTTTAGTTCATTAGCTTAGTAATTTTGAAAGACTCGCATTACTTTCATAATTGATATATATCATATTCTTAAATGGTTAATAAAGCACCATGTTTGCTAATATTTATTGAGTATTTCTAATATGTCAGTTGTTCCTTCCAATGATAAGACTAGAAAAACATCTGGCCTATTAAAAATATTCAGTAAATATTAGTAAATTTGTGTTTTAATAACTATTTAAGAAAATAATATATATTGGATAAGAGAGTGATATGATATATGATATTATCATACACATTTATATGCATATGTGTATATTTTATATATAATGTATATATTTAATCCTCCTAACAGCTCTATGGATACATAAAATTTTTCTACCCCCTTTAAAGCTATAATTCATCCAAAGTAACACATCTAGAAAAAGATGGATGTAATTTTAAAAACAGAGGTCTAACTTTATAGCTACACTTTAGAAAGCTATGCTTTATGGGCTCCTATAATGAAGGGATGTTTTTCTTTTAAATGTAAATGGCTGCATATAGAATGAGCTCTAAATCTTGTCCATTTCCAACATTTCATTGCAAGCCTTTTGAGAAAGCAATTATGTTGAATCCATGCTTCATGATTTTTAACCAAGTATTTGCTCCATAGCTCCTCTTGTTAATTGTTTTTCTTTAATTTGTAATAGTTATGTAAAAGAAGATGCAATTTAGATAACATGGATAAAAGTGGAAATATTTATCTCTGAAAGAATGCATAATGAAAGAAACTTTTAGAAGTGTATTCATTTGCCTCCATTTCTACCATAGACAAAAATTATGATGAAAACATTGTTTTTGGATATTTCAAGGTAATAATGATTAACAGCAGGTTTTGTGTATAGATGCATGTGAGTGTTGGCAGGGGAAGAGGTAGATGAGAGGTTTGTGGTTTATGAAATAGCAACCTATTTATTAAAGCTAAAAGGGAAGAATAAAAAGAATAAATAACATTTTTAATATTTATTTATTTTGAGAAAGAAAGCACGAGAGAGTGGGGCAGGGTCAGAGAAAGAGAGGGAAATAGAGAACCCTAAGCAGGATCCAGTCTGTCAGCACAGTGCCAGACTTGTGGCTTGAACCCACGAACCGTGAGTTCATGACCTGAGCTGAAATCAAGAGTCAGACAGTTAACTGACTAAACCACCTAGGTGACCCAAAATTAATTGTTTTAATGGGAAGCCAAAAGGACAGTCATTAATGATGTGAACTAATGGCTAGGCTGGAGGAACAAGCAGAGTTCATAGTAAGTGTGGCTGAATCTAGTTATTAACAGCCAATATCCATTACCATATTCATTCTTTCAAACAGAAACTCAATTTTATTTGGGGCTTCATTATACTCAGAAATATAGCATGTGGATACTGAATAAAAT
The DNA here is from genome assembly GCF_018350195.1 of Panthera tigris. Taxonomy (NCBI): domain Eukaryota; kingdom Metazoa; phylum Chordata; class Mammalia; order Carnivora; family Felidae; genus Panthera; species Panthera tigris. The sequence goes on from NC_056663.1 coordinate 69,916,160, forward strand.
TGAAGTTCTGTTAGTTAAGAGAAAGGATAGGGTGCTTATGGAATGGCTAACAATTTCTGTCACTGTAAGTTTACACTAGAATAAAACTAAAGGATGTAAAACATAGTAGCCTGTGTATCTGTAAGGTACCAAAGAAGTATCAAAAGAACTTTGAATTGGTTTCTATGATAATATTATTTCTGATATGATTAGTATGTCAGGCAACTGGGGGTTTTATGTCAGAGCAAAAAGAGAAACAGGTGTAAGACAGCTGAGGTTATGTAATAACCTTGTAAGATTGAATTTGAATGGGAAATACAGGTACAGGGGCGTAGTTGAACTCATGATGGTTTTATCTTGAAAAAATACAGATGTTTTAACTCTGTTCACTGAAAAAGTCTAGAAATAAAGACCATTCAATAGTAGTAAGTATCCTTAGTGCTCAAATCGTGGTATCTTTTTTTTTTTAAATATTTTTTTAACGTTTATTTATTTTTGAGACAGAGAGAGACAGAGCATGAATGGGGGAGGGGCAGAGAGAGGGAGACACAGAATCTGAAACAGGCTCCAGGCTCTGAGCCATCAGCCCAGAGCCCGACGCGAGGCTTGAACTCACGGACCGCGAGATCGTGACCTGAGCTGAAGTCGGACGCTTAAACGACTGAGCCACCCAGGCGCCCCAATCGTGGTATCTTAATATCATTTCTCACAAAAAGAAACCAGAGATACTACAAGAAGTGCCTGATTCTAGGTCTGGGTCTCAGACAGGAAATACACAAGATGAACCTGGGGACAATTTGTCATACAAGACATCAGGCAAGCCACAAAAGACCACGGAGGATGTTTCAAAAAAGACTTAGTAGCTAACTGAAGAGCCTCTCATTGGCCAAAGAAGGGCACAGATTTATAATTTAAAAGTCAAATAGGAGGAACACAGGATATTTAGGGCAGTGAAAATACTGTCTGTGATAGTATAGTGGTAAAAATGTGTCATTATACATTTGTCTAAATGCCTACAATGTATAATGCCAGGAGTGAACTCTACTGTAAACTACAGACTCTAGATGATAATGTCCTGAATCATCATATTTTCATCAATCGTGACAAATGTACTATTATTGTGGGGATGTTGATGATGGGAGTGGCTATGCATGTGTAGTGGCAAAGGATACATGAGAACTGTCTGTAACTTTCTCTTAATTTTGCTATGAATCTAAAACTACTTGGGGCGCCTGGGTGGCGCAGTCGGTTAAGCGTCCGACTTCAGCCAGGTCACGATCTCGCGGTCCGTGAGTTCGAGCCCCGCGTCAGGCTCTGGGCTGATGGCTCGGAGCCTGGTGCCTGTTTCCGATTCTGTGTCTCCCTCTCTCTCTCTGCCCCTCCCCCGTTCATGCTCTGTCTCTCTCTGTCCCAAACATAAATAAAAAACGTTGGAAAAAAAAATTTAAAACTACTCATTAGAAAAAAAAACCTTTAAAACAGTAATACTGCAATGGAATAAAAGTTTAGATCTGTGAGCTGCTAACATAGTAAGCCTAGGCTAAAAGAAACCAAAACCCATTGGTCATTTTCAGGGAAGTCAGATGTTGGAAAGTATAATCCCTGGATCTAAGCTGTTTCAAAGTCAAATTTTGTAAATAAAATTTTATTGAAACATAGCACACCCATTTGTTTACATATTGTCTGTGGTTGTATTCTCATTATAACAGCAGGATTGAGTAGCTGCGACAGAGAATATACAGATTATGAAGCCTAAAATATTTACTGTCTGGCCCTTTGCAAGGTAAATTTGCTGATCCTTTTTCTAAGTAGTCCAGTCATTATTTTGAAAACTAACAAATAAGAGGAAAGAATTGCATATTTTTTCTACCTTTCCTTTATAGATAGTAAATCAAACTTACCAAATGTTGATGAGGGGATATATTCTTTATATATGTATTCTAGCCTACAAATAAGAATGGATAAAATCAGAATGTCACAGTTTTTCTACTCCTAATGAAATAATGAGTCAAATGATATAGTGATCATCAGGGGCTAACACTATTGAAAACGAGGCAAGCAGATATTTGCACTTTCTAATAGAATTTAAAGTAGCATCTATATTGTAGTCTTGCAAAAAATGAATCCTAAATCTGTTCAAAACTCTGTAATGCCCAATTTACAAGAAAAGCCTGTTAGAAAAGGAACATTTGAAGCCACACCAAGTGGACTCAGTCAGCAATATTAAGAGAATGGAAAACTCTGTAGAAAAATAACCTAGTTTCCAAAACAACTAGGACGTAACATGCGATGGGAACATGAAATGATGGCCAACTTAAAAACAGACAACTTCTGTGTTTTGGAGACACATGATAAAATATGTGCGGATAAAATAAAAGGATGTCTGGAATTTGCTTCAAAATGACACTGGGAGGGGATAAAGAGGAAAGAGGTATTGATAAAGCAACATTGATCCTGTTGAGGTGGGCTAATTGCATTGACATGACGGTTTTTTTAATACTGTTTTCTCAGTTTGAAATTTTCTACCATTAAAAGTTTTAAAAAGGAGGCGAATAGAAAGAAATCTGTATGATGTCTCAGTAGAACATAGAATTTTACTCTAGACCAAGGGTTGAATCAATAATAAAAGGAAAACTGGCCAACATGCCTGTTAGAGGGTAAAAAAAAAAAACAAAAAAAACAAAAAACAAAAAAAAACCCTTATTTACAAATGTACCATAGCCAAGTTACATTCAGCATCGGTTCCAAATATCTGTCATTTACCCTACCCATCTGTTCAGTTTTTACATCCAATATTCTTCAAGTTACAATAAGGCAGAACTTCTATTCTAAAAAGTGGTTGATATGTGATTATAAAGTGACTCAGTGTGGATGACTTAGAGGAGTTTATAGAAATGAGAGCCTGGATTAGTTACTAATTGCATTAACTGATATTAACACAAGGCAAAGATACCATTGCCTTAAATAGTACAAAAATTTATTTTTTCCCTCATGAAATTCAGAGGTGGGCAGCCTAAAAATATGGCTATGGGGTGCCTGGGTGGCTCAGTTGGTTAAGCATCTAACTTAGGCTCAGGTCATGATTTCACAGTTTATGGGTTCAAATCCCTCATTGGGCTCTGTGCTGACCGCTCAGAGCCTTGAGTCAGCCTTGGATTCTGTGTCTCCCTCTCTTTGCCCCTCCCCTGCTTACACCCTGTGTCTCTCTCCATCTCAAAAATAAAATATTTGAAAAATAAACAAATAATAAAAATGGTATTGCAGATCCCTCATGATTACTGATGTCCCAAACTCCTCCATCTTTCTGATCCAATCATCAAGTCCACACACAGAGCAGGAAGAAGGCAGACTATTTATGGGCAGAAATGTTTCCCAGCTTATCAGAACAAAGTTTACTAAATTCTTTTGAGATCCCAGACAATCTTTTGTATTTCCATTGCTTCGGCCACCCTGATCTGCAAACAGTTGAAAAAAAAGGGGAGGCAAGCAGTTAATTAGTTCTGAAGATTCCACTTGGACAAATACAGAAGTTGCCTCACTGAAAAAGAAGAGAATGGATATTGAATAGGCATCTAGAGCCTGAGCCACAGAACTCCAGACCACACTCTGATGTGAGATATCCCCATTTCTTTTGGTGACTGCCAGCAAATACTACCTAACATGAATACTTAGAATACAGAACTTGCTACTTGCATTCAACATTTTCAAGATCAATGTTGATAGAAGCTATGGGAGACAGAGTCAATGGTTTTGGAAGTGTAAAGCTACAGAATCCTCTGAAACATTTTAAGGATATTAGGATATGAGAAAAAAAATCATTTTTATTCTAAAGAATATTAATTTGGCTTGGCAACTGAGTCTCTCCTAGATGGCCTCATTGTGATGTCTTTTCAGGAAAAATTACCCAAGACTTGGAATCGTGTTAAAGTAAAAAAATTAGTAGATAACCTGTCAGTAGACTATTGTGTCTAATGGACCCTCAGGGAATTAGCTGGTCCTCCAATACTACACGCTTTTGAATGTCTTTGCATGACCATGCTATTTAATGATTCTGAAGAGAGAGATTTCAAGTTGTAGAAAACCGATTACAATGTAAATGTTACCTGTCCACAGCGAGGCAAATCATCCCTACTTTGGGCATCGCAGATGAAGTTTGTCTGGTAGATAATATAAACTCCCATACCTCAAATTCTCATTGGAACTGGTTTTGACATCTGACCGATTTCCTCATTAGTTAACGAGTTCAACAAAACCTTTGACAGGTTGTCGTTTTATCTTTGAATAACAGTTACAATTTTACCTTTTTGAAAATCATTTATGAACAGTTTTGGGGATCCCACAAATGGACTCACATAATACATCCAAGTCAAGAGTGTTGCAGGAGAAGAGCAACCAATGAACTGTGTAAATGTATCTTGCTTCCCAGAGTGAACCCGAGTGGCAAAAGAACTTTAACTGTATGGTTCTGTGTCTCTCTAGAATTCCCCCCTATGTAATTTTACAGACAAATTACAAAATATTTTTCAAGTTATTATTTTCCATGCTTGAACAATTTGAATATTTTACAGTGAAGATATTTCTGTTTTTCCTTCCCCAGGAAGCACATTTGAATACTGTAAAAGAGTACAAAGTTGACATTTAAAACTGGTTTCATTTACATAACATTTTGGGGGACTAGAAACAAACCTCAAGGGAGAAATTTGAATCTTTTTTGTATATCACAGTATCCAAAAAGGTAACCAAATATATCATTAGCTTATCTCTCCATTTCCTCTTAAGGCATGTTATTTTTTGTTAGCAATTGGAGGAATTATTTTTTGTACCAGGTGTGGAAAAAGTGCTGAGGGCAACATTTTGCTGAGTTTATTTTCAAATACACATTCTGGCTGCATCATGTGTGTGGAAATAGTGTTGGGGATGGCCTAAAGAGTTTAATGTTTCTAATTATGTCTCTGTGTTTTAGACTAATACAGGTCTGAGGTGAACCAGTGATTTCAAAAAAATAAATAAATAAAATTTTTAAGAAAATAAACTCTGCAATGAAATCTTTAACAGTAGCCAGCTTCTGAATATTTCATTTACACTTACTCAAACATCTTAAAATCACATTATCATAAGTAATTCATAGACCTTTTCTAAAATATGAAGGAGTTATAAAGCAACTTTTCACATTTGAAGAAAAGTAAAGAAAATGCATTCTTAAAAGTAGCATGCTTTATTTTGCCAAACATTCTTTTACAAATATTAAATTAAGTAAGATTACATATAACTCAGGGCACTGCAATAATTTTCTGGTTTTGTCTTCCCAAAGAAAAAAACTTCTGTGCCATAGTTGAAAATTGTAACACGCTTTTTCCCCCCTCTCGTATTTAAGTTATTCACTTTATATTCCAAGTGTATTTACGTAATGTGAGAACAGAGTTCGGGTGTGCAGGATATATTGTGTATACCTCTCCACATCTATTTTCCACTGTTCTCCACTGTCTTCTCTGCCTTAGAGACTGATCTGTGAACAAAAAAGGGGGCTCCCTTGACCTCTCTGACCCTTGCAGATCGGTTGAGCCAATGAGGTAGCCCAGCAGGAGACTAAAGTCAAGGAATGATTTGGGGCATTTATTCCTCTAGCTCCTATCATCCACAGGCAAGCTGTGCTCATCAGATGGTGTTGCCTCATTTCAGCTGGGCCTTCCTGTGGGATTTCTGTCTCTTGAATATGGTGACAACTCTTTGCTCTTGTCATGTGCACCTATAGTCGTAATTGGCTTGCTTTTCCTAGAGCCATAAGTATGTAATATCCTCTGTGGTTTACTTACGCCCTACTTATACCTTTGTATGTGTTTTTTTTAATTAAATGATTCCCAAAGTATTTATATTCGACTGTGATATCTATTTCCTACCAAACTTGACAAATAAACAAACCAAAAGGAATCTGTAGCAATGGCAAATATCTACAGGTAAGGTTTATTTAATCCAGTTCTAGTCAGTGAATTTTTAGTGACAGTTTGTGAAACACCTAAGTTCTTGGAAATGAAGGAAAGTGTAGAGGTAGAAGGTAGAAAAGCAAAATAATATCCAGTTCATATTTACCAGAGATTGAAGCAAAGTAAGTAAACAAAGAAACAAATAAATAAAATAATATACATATTCAGAAGTATTCACATTTCATTCCTATTATGGCATGACTCTCTAACCATGCTTTTATTTTAGTTTGCTCAAAGGAGAAACAAAAGATAAGAGATTTTAAAATAAGAATACATGTAAATAAATAAGATTTTTCAAAAGACTTTGTTCCTACTGGTAGGTAAATGAGTGGGATTATAAGTAAGCAAAACACTAAAAATATGTATAAATAAGTTTAGAAAAATATAATTTTTATAGATTCTGAGAATTAAAAATTTTGACATTCACTCTTGATTTTAAAATATGCAATTTTAAAGGATGATAGAAGCCTTTTCAATGTGATTAAAAACTATTGTAACTAAGACTAATATTGTACTGAATAATAAACATTACACATTTGAAACATTTTTTTCTATGGTCAGAAACAAGAAATTAACACCAATTTCTTGTATTACTTGATATTGTACTAATGTATGTACTAAGGTATTAATGCTATTATTACTATACCTAATAATATGAGATAATACAATAACCTATCCAATTAGACAAGGAAAAGAAATAACATGAAAATTAAAAATGAGGAGATAACACTATTTGCCAATCACGTGACTATAAATTGGGAAAGACAAGAAAACCAACTGAAAATATTTAAAATATACAATCATTCAGGATACAGTAGAGTAGAATATTAACACAGAAATCAATAAGATTCAAACATAAAACTTATAGAAAATACAGTGGAAAAATACTCAACAAAGATAAAACTCCTAGGAATATATAATGAGAAGCATGCAGAGCCATATTAAACTATCCTGAAGATACATAAAAAATGAAACAAATATGGGGCGCCTGGGTGGCTCAGTTAAGCACCCAACTTCAGCTCAGGTCATGATTTCATGGCTTGTGAGTCCGAGCCCCGTGTCAGACTCTGTGCTGACAGCTCAAAGCCTGGAGCCTGCTTCGAATTGTGTGTCTCCCTCTCTCACTGCCCCTCCCCTGTTCACGCTCTGTCTCTCTTTCTCTCAAAAATAAATAAACATTAAAAAAAATTTTTTTTAAACTGAAACAAATGGAAATAGTAGAAAAAAAGTCAACAATCTTCCATAAGGTTGACCATCCATAATTAGAGTGATCCCAATTAATATACTATTTATTAACTGTATACATTAATACCAAATTCACATGAATTTTTAAAATTAAATTCTGGAAAACAAAAGCAAGAAGAGGGTCTTTTCCTAACATATTAAACACAGCATATAAACTTAAGCTGTGAAAACTTTGTAGAGACAAATCAATGCAATAGAATAAAAGATTCAGGCAATGATTCTAATACAAGATTTTAAATAAATCTGAAGTGGACAGACGTACATTCAACAAATGTATTTGAAACAACTGGGTTAAGGCTTGGGGGCAAGAAGGAAAGAAAAAAAGAAACAAGCTGGGTCCAAACTTGCGCAAAGATGAATCCCAAACGTGGCAGTGATTTAAACATAAGAAACCACAAAATAGGGAGAAAGATGAGAGATTTCTTTCATAAACTCAGAGAGTAGAAGGCTCTTCTTCATCTGACACAAATATTCAGAAGCCATAAAAGATTGATAAATTTAATGATGTGAACATCAAAAGGCTACTGCATAACAAAAGAAAAAGAACACTCTGAAAACAGAAAAAACAATTGGGAAAATATCATGACTAATATCACATTCAAGTACTCCAAAATATATAAAGAAAACTTACATGGAGGTAAGAAGGTCAATAAAAAAGCATAGGCAAAAGTATTAGGCCAGTCACAGAAAAAGAAATGTGTCCGTAGGTAAAGGAAAGATGCAAAATCTCATCTGTAAGAGAAATACAAATTAAAATTATCATTTTAGTCCATCAGACTCACAAAAACCAAAAAGCTTAATAATACACACAATATAGTAAAATTATGTGCAGAGCCGATGGACCGCCCTCTTGCAAGGTAATTTATTCATATTGTGTCCTCTGTGAATGACTGTTTACTGTGTAACTCCAGCTATTCAACAGAAAGGTCTTTGAAGGCTGAGGTGGTTGTGAGAATTGGGACTGGCATGCTTATGCATTATCGTGGAAGTATAAAGTAGTACAACAACTATGGAAGGCAAGTTTAGAGTTTCCAGAAAAATTGAATATGTATACATCTTCGTAACAGCAATTCTTCTGGAGTTCTTGTTCATATACACTACTGCATATGCAAAATAGCTTATGCACAAGTTTTTTATTGTAGCATTATTGCTAATAGCAGAAGGTTAATCCTACTTAAGTAACATCAGATTTCCTGCAAGGAGGTACTAATCAGCCACAAATAAAGGAGTAGAACCTTCTGTTTTTCTCCATAGGAAAAGATGTCCCAATATATAATGAAGTGAGAAAAAATAGCAGAAAAATGAGTGCAGTATGCTACCATTTATGTGAAATTAATCTGTACTGGCTCGTACATACATACATACACACAGAAAAGAAAATCACTAACAGAAAAAAAAAAAAAAGTAGATAATACTGGTTGACCTGTTGAGTCGAGGTGCTAACCAAGTGGATTGGGATCAGGGATGGAAAGCTGTCATAGTCAATTTGGGTTGTTATAACAAAATGTCACAGACTGGTGGTTTAAAAAACAGCCACTAATTTCTCAAGGTTCTGAATAGTTCTGATTTCTTTTTTCCCTTACAAGGGCACCAAACTCATCATGAGAGCTGTACCTCCATTACCTCATCTAGACCCAATCATCCCCCAAAGGCTCCACTTCCAAACAATACCATATTGAGGAACAGAACCTCAACAAATGAATTCTGGGGGACACAAACTTTCAGTCCATTGTGGACAAGAATCATTTCACTGGGCACCCTTTAGTAGCTTTTGAGGTCTGAAATTTGTGAATGTTTATTACCTATTCAAAACTTTAAAATGCAAACATTCTCCAAGAACAATCAAGATGAGTGGTATCACATCAGAAATCAAAACCCGAATGAATAGATGACAAAGAAGAGAAGCAAGAATTTAAAGAAAAGTCGATGATGTATCCCATTCTTTTGTAAGCTAATGTTCCTGTTCAACCTGCTACCTGCTTTCAGCCACAATTCAAAAGGGTTAGATTTTGTTTGTGAACAGACATTTTCTCCTTCAAATCCTCATATTTTGCCAAAAAAAGAGAAAAAAAAACAGGGATTTTTATTTTTATTCCAAACTTAAATTATCCCAAGATTTGTATTTAAATCATTCCATAAATTATGAAAGCCAAATATCTGTAATATTTTTAAAGTGTGGATATGAAGAAAATGCAAATGATGAATGAATTATAAAAGAAAACACTCCCTCACAAAGCAGCATCCTGAAGGATGCTAACAGGCTGTTGTGTTCTCGATGAGCTGGAAATTCCAGATGGCCAAGCATTCTGGAGAGGGTAGGTAGTGATGAAGAGTAGGAAGTGATAGAAAGTGGTATTTTGGGGGATTTGAACTGAGGGAAAGCAGTGAATCATTTGGCCTCATGGCATTCTTTCTGCATATATGAGTGTAAGTAGTTCTGTCTGCCATGAACACAAAGAAGAAAAGAGAAAGAATATTACTTATTTCTAGATTTGCCATGTTAGACATGCTTAGTCACTGGGATTTTCCTCTTTTAAAGTGGGGAATGCATTGGAATATGCATGACATATGAGCTTGAAAGTTCATAGTGGAAAAAATAAAGTTTAAGGGTAAATGATTCAGGGGCACCTGGGTGGCTTAGTCAGTTGTGAGATCAAGCCCCAGGTCAGGCTCTGTGCTGGGCCTGGAGACTACCTGAGATTTTCCCTCTCCCTCTGCCCCTCCCCACTTGCTTTCTCTCTCAGAAAAACACAAACAAAAAACAGAGTAAATGATTCATACTCGAGCAAGAATGTTTAGTTTATAAACATAAAAAATCTACTTAAGACAACACATTCTGAAATGTTTGAAATAATTCTCTCCATAGCCTCTAACATCATGGGGACTGGGACCTTTGCCAGAAAAATCTTAAGAGACTTAATATATGTAATTTTACTATGGATGTCAAACACTCTCTTGATTCAAGCTTTACTCCAAGTGAGCAGGTTTTATTAAACATTAATTAGCCAAATGCTCCCATTTTGTTGTCAATAACATCCTCCTTCCAACACAAAACAACAACTTCCAAAGACAGGTAGAGGAAAAAGGTTACATGACATTAGGAATAAATCTGTCTGTAGGTGGAACATTTATTCTTTGTCATCATAGTGTCCTTTCAAGTGTGCCATTGAGAATTCTTGCTATTTTACAATCTTCCGAAAATTCCAGTAGACAAAGAAAATCTAGTTTTTATTAGACATTTTTTATTTTCCACTGGGACCATTTATTTCTCCATGTCTATAAATAGGACAGCAGGCAAACCTATTTCAAATTCCGTGATTTGATACAGCTTTTCTCCTATGTTGTCTGTAAACTAGAAATTCTAACATGGTTGACAAAGTGAACACAGCCTGATGATCTAAATTTTTCACGACCGTTAACTTCCGGGGGTTCAAGAGTACTACATTCGCTTTTGCCAGGTTTGCCTTGCCTTTTGACACTCTCCCGCACCTTTTTTTTTTTTTTTTTTTTGGCCACTAATTATATCATTTCTGTCATTATTCAAGTATGCTGTATCTGTATCTCAAATATCCACCCATTACCACAGATGATTTCTCCAAGCATTGTCTAATTTCATTTTTCCATTAACAACAAAAGGTCCTTTAAGAGTCGTTAAGGTTTCCTGTCTTCATTTTACCTCCTTTTATTCTCTAATCAAATGTAATAAGACTTCACCTCCACTGATACTTCTCTCATCCAGGGTCATCCCTCTGTCTACTGCCAAATCCAATGTAATTTGTAGCCTCCATTGTATCAAACAGCATTGAACAGTTTATTACATTTTATTTGTTTAACACTTTCTCCATGTCTCCTCTAGAATGTCACTCTCTCTGAATGCTCCTCTTACATTATTGGCCTCACTTTCCTTAACTTTACATATCAGAGGAGACCAAGGCTCAGTCTTTGATCTCTACTCTAGTAAACTCATCCTAAACACCATCTTTTATGACCATGGTTTTATATTCCATCTATTTCTGAGGACTAAAATTAAATCAACAGCCTGTACTTCTAGGTAAAACTCAAGACATAAAGTTCTTATAATATAATACCATTGAATACCTAAGCCGTTTTTAAATATTCAAATGTGAGATACATAAAATAAATTTATTGGCTTGATGCCCCCTCCCTCATAAAATAGGTTATCTCTTGGCTTTCCCCTCTCAATAAAAAACAACTTCATCCTGCCATTTGCTTAGACTAAAATTATTTGCAATATCCTTGATTCCTTTTTCTCACATGCCACATATAATCCTCTAACACGCTAAGAATAGAACACAAGAACATATGCCCTGTGCCTCAGAGCTTCTCCATTTCCACCTTTGATTATAATGCTCTTCCTCCAGTAGACACACAATTCACTCTTTCCTTCAGATTGCTGACCACATATCATAATATCAAAGTTCTTCCTCAATGATCTGTAGATTACTGCTCCTCTCTAATCCTTCTCTAGTATCTTTAGACTTCTTGACTTCTAGACTCCTCCCTTCCTTCCTCCTCCACACCCCTTTTCTTCTTACCTTCCTTCTTCTTTCTTACCTTCTTTCACAGAAAATACAGAATAAAAGAGAGACAACACTAGTGGGCACCAGAACTTAAGCCCCATAAATAAATAGACATTTTGGAGAAGTTTGGGTTTCTCTAATTATTCGGATGGGGGTTTTGAGGCAATCCTGCATAAAATTTCAAGCCCAGTGAAGACTCCATTTACATGTGAATAGCAGTTATGAAACACTTTGGACTTCTAGGTCCAGTCTTGCTCCTGAGATATAAACTTGTATTCTTTTTATTCCCAACTGCAGTGCTGCACATCGTAGAGCTCACCCCATTTCTCTCTCTGCCTCCAAGCTGCTTTCTTGTTTTATCTTTTCTGTATACCTGTACTTGTACCCTCTTCACTAGAAGTATCCAGCACCTGGTAGATAGATGGAAATAAATGACACTTTCTGATAATTAGCCTTTGATAGTGTTTCCAGCAGATGAGGTTATAGAAAATGCCAATGGTTGTAAAGCCTACATGAAATATCGTCCCAGAGGTTACAAACTAGCTATTAACCTTGACCAGACATCTTGTTTCTGAGTTTTGGGCACACTGGCAAGAAATTTAGGGTGGTTTAAAAAAATCACAACCATTAGAAAAAAAACTGCTATCTTTCTGCTAATAACAAGAATAAAAGGAAAGACTACCCTATTATCTGGATGATAAGTATTCTATAGAATAAAGGCATATTCTACATGGGATTTCTGGCTTTGATTGACATGTTAACTGTTCTTTTAACACAAATAGGAAATTAAGGTCGTTTTATTTGTTTCTAAATTTCTTTTTCTTTTCCTTTTCTCTTTTTGTTTTGTTTTATGGCAATACAGCTAGAAGTTAATCTCCTGTAGAAGATACTGGGTGTGTGTACATGGGGGGCGGGGGTAAGGTCTCTTGATTCCTTTTTAGTATAGCAGGAGTTTACAACTATACCTTCCCACTGACAATTTATCAACCACTTACACGAATGAAGGTTTTATTTTAATAGATTAGTGTTTGTGGTGAGCCAATCACAATATAGCTACAAAATACTTCAATTTTCTTCATTCAGGTAAGTTTACTAAATAAACAGTGCAATCATTTCAAAGAGACAGAATGTGACCATAATTTCTTCTGCTAAAGAAAGGTTAATCATTTTGGGGATCACCACCTACCACATGTTCCACGTCACTACTGAAGAAAGATATAACTCCCTGACAAAGAAATAATTTTTATAGAAGCAACCTTTTCAAATACTCTAAAAGAAGTGTCTCTATGCCATACTTTTGGTTATTATATCATCTAAATAATGTATCATATTATTACCCAAATCAAATATAGTAGGCAAAAATACTGAACTCTCATAATAATATAAGACGATATATGGGTTAGTGTTGTTGTTTTATGTCAATTACCAACTGTTCAAAAATAGCACCTATTAAATAATATTTTATCTTTAAACCTTCTGTGCAAGATAGTAGAAAAGAAGTTTTGCCACAAAAGCTACCCCATTTATTTGCTAAAAGGAAAACTCAATTTAAGCAAAATAATGTATTTAAAGTTATAACACCCTTTTTCTGCAATCTGTCCAGTGTAATGCTACTAAGGTGGGCAATATTTGGTACTAAAGAGTTTATATTTAAGCTGTACAGTTACCTAGTTGGCTCAGCTAAGAAGCAATGTGTGATTGGGAAAAAAAGAAGAGATGTATTACACAGAAGCATCATTTGAAATAGGCTGAATGGGAATTCACTATAGGGAAAATATAAGGTAGGGAAAGGTCTTTGGTTAACCAGCTGCATTAAAAGATTAGCTGTATTGTGGGGGCTCGTGGGTGGCTCAGTGGGTTAAGTGTCTGTCTTCAGCTCAGGTCATAATCTCGTGGTTAGTGGCTTCAAGCCCCACAACAGGCTCTGCACTGGTGGTGCAAAGCCTGCTTGGGATTGTCTCTCTCTCTCTCTCTCTCTCTCTCGCTCTCTCTCGCTCCCTCTCTCTCTTTCTCCTTCTCTCTGTCTCTGCTTCTTCCCCACTTGTGCACTATCTCTCTCAAAATAAATAAACTTAAAAAAAAAAGGTAACTGTATTTCCTTTTTTTTTAATGTTTTATTTTTGAGGGGTAGGGGAGGAGCAGAGAGAGAGGGAGACACAGAATCTGAAGCAGGATCCAGGCTCTGAGCTTTTAGCACAGAGCCCGACATGGGGCTCAAACTCATGGACCACGAGATCATGACCTGAGTGGAAATCAGATGCTTAACTAACTGAGCCACTCAGGTGCCCTGAGTAGCTTTATTTCCAATCTCACTGAATTCCTAGCTTTCTTTAAAAGTCTGTTTGTTCTTCAGAGCATATCTCCAATGTCACAGTTTACCGAATCACTCTTTTTTAAAATACATATCCCTTGCTTGATCTTTCAAGTATATTGAAGGTGCTTTGGATAAAGCCATTATACACTTGTTCTGCCTCCAAACGCTTCAAAAAATTCACCAGGCTCCCCACTATCTCTAAAGGCCACAGTGCCCAGCAAAGTGTCACTCTGGAGATGTGGATTAAAGACAGTGTAAAGTTAATTAGAGTCCATTTAAAATGTAATATTTATTTATGCCAATCAGCTTTGGAAAATCTCAAAATGAATTCCAGATTTTTATAATAAATACTTTAAGTTGGTCCTCATGGAATCCTCTTGCATAAGTTTATCAATTATTAGAGAAGTGTGTTTAACAGGTAAGAACATAATATTTGGCATGCTTTGTAATGTTGAAAAACATAATAAATCATCATTATTAGTATTATGTAGTACTTCAAGTATATATAAAATACGTCTTGGTGATTTTTTCTGATGTATAAATCCTTTTATGTGAATTAACTTTCTTGATAATCAAAAGAGGCTAAAATAAGCATAAAAACATAGGTATAATGCATGAAGAAATATAAGGTTCAGAGCACTTGTAGACGGCTTACCAAAATTGTCTGGGACATCTAAGCAAAGAAAATGGTTTATAGCAAATCCTCCCTATCTAACCCCATGGGCCAATCAAATTGAAAACTAAAGTGCACACGCAAGGCCAATTTCAAAGACATAAATGGAATCACCGATCCACCCACCTCACCAATTCTCCGAGTTTCAGGATCCAATGCAGGCTTATTCTCACAAGCTGGCCACTGGCCCTGGGATCTAAGTGGCCCCGAAGGCCATTAAGAACCCTTATCGCAAAACAAATTGACTTCCAGGGTTCCCATTTTAGTCATTGCTACCAAAGAGATAGAATTAAGAACCTCCTTAGATCAGGAAGCCCCGCGGAATAGACAAGATATACATCACTGTGTCCCACTCAGGGTCTCTTCCCTGCTTCACACTGATTGCTGTTCTCACTTATTTGTCCAAAGCTTGTCTAAAGCCAAGAGTTACAGGTTTATTCATCATTCTCTTACTCGCTCCAATTATCCATCTGGAAGGGGGTGCTACACTGGCACTCTAGAGAGCTGTTTGCTGTTCTGTTGCCTCTTTTATTACTTAGCTCTGTTATTTGGGTAAAGTTTACTTTTTTTTCTCTCTTTTAAATCCACTTCCCCTATATGTAAAATTAATGATCTGAAATTGATAAATCTCTACAATCTCTTCAATGTCTCCAGGTCTTGAAGAAAAGATAAGAGCGTAATAAGCAAATGTCAAAATGTGAGGAAAAGTTATAGTAAATGATTCAAGCCATGGCACTAAATAATGTCTATTCGGGGCTTTGCTAAAGCATCAATTTGGAGAGTAAATGTAAGCATTCAACTTTAGGGGCCTAATGTAATTGGAGTGAAAATGATAGAGCCACAGATTCAACACCATTACTAAATTAGTTTGCTCTTAACTTCCAGCATAGCATTCCATTAAATTATGCACTTAATAACAATACAGTTAAAAAAACTGTCTTGAGAAGAATTCTATACAATTTTGTTACAATCCCATTTTAAACCATATAGCTCAACATTCCTTAACATACATAGTATGTTTTAGCCCGGGTAAGCTATTACCGTTACACACGGACAGGGGGCGCACCACTCTCTTTGCCCCATCCACCCCCTTCACTGATGGACGTGTTCTCTGCTAAACACTCCCAGTAAGAGGACCCCTCAGGCGTTAACTCACATTTCTCCCACCACAGAAGGATCACTGCAGCTACAAGTGTTTTTGTTTTTTTTTGGGTTTTTTTGTTTTTTTTATTCTCTCCCACTCTTCATCTGCTTCTGTCATCCCACCCTCCAGTGCAAAAGTGCATGCTGTGTCCATCCTGTCTTGGCCCCGACGCTTGAGGTCACTCCCAGCCGTGTAAACTCCGTGTTCTAAGGGAGGCTTCATGGAGAGTCCGCTTCCCGGCAAATCACATTGCCGTAGTGATTGCTCCTGTCTTCACCCTGCTGGGTCCCAAATTCTATGGATGCTGATCACATTTTCTACCAGTTCTGAATTCTTGACAGTGTGACCTGAGTTTTGATGCCTGGGGCTTATCCTCAGAAATTAGTATTTTTACCTGCTATCGCGACTGTTTGAATTTTAGCTTTTTCTGTTGACTTTTGCTCTGCTCACCCAAACCTGTGTGTGTGTGTGTGTGTGTGTGTGTGTGTGTGTGTGTGTTGTTGTGTGTTGTGTACATGAGTTCATTTTAGCCACATTTTCCAGTACATTACTTAAGTTGATATGATATAAAATCATTATCTACATAGCTAGTATGAAATTTTATAGGAAAAGTAAAGTATTTTCTTTCTATTGTTATCTATCTATCATCTATCTATCTAATCTGTCATCTATCTGTGCATTTGAGGCATGGATAGCAAAATATGTTTTCATATGTTTTATATACTAACATAGCTACTAATAATCTAATTTGAAAAATGCCTTAGGCTTTACCTTTTCTTTCTTCCAGTCCTATATGCTGGTATTGCCAACATTTCATTTAAAGATTTTAATTAAAATTTGAGATTTAATTCTCAGTCTTAAAGAACGATGAAGAAATGGCCAAGATTTTTTTATTTTTATAACCCAAAGTACACCCTTTGATCTCTTTTGTTGTTGTTGTTGCTTATTTATTTTGAGAGAGAGAGCGCGCGAGCGCATGCATGCAAGGGGGGAGGGAGGGGCAGAGAGCGAGGGAGAGAGAGAGAATCCTAAGCAGACTCAACACTGTCAACAGAGCCCAACGCAGGGCTGAAACTTGCTAACAATGAGATCATGACCTGAGTTGAGATCAACAGTCAGATGCTTAACCAACTGAGCCAGACCCTTTGATTTCTACAATTAAATTCTTTGCTTTCTTTCAAACCACTTTTACTTATTAGTAAAGTTTCTATTAATTTAAAAACTGTCAAACTAGTCTAACATAGAACATACCCTTAAAAATAGTTTGTTTGTGTGTGTTCAAATTTTAGAACTAAGAAATACATTTATTCTTAATTTAAACATAATGTTAGGCTAACATTATAATGGAAAAAGAAACAATTGTTTTTCACTCTGGCCTAAGAAATTAATTTTTATTTATTTATTTATTTTTTTGGGACAGAGAGAGACAGAGCATGAAGGGGGGAGGGGCAGAGAGAGAGGGAGACACAGAATCGGAAACAGGCTCCAGGCTCCGAGCCATCAGCCCAGAGCCTGACACGGGGCTCGAACTCACGGACTGCGAGATGGTGACCTGGCTGAAGTCGGACGCTCAACCGACTGCGCCACCCAGGCGCCCCTGGCCTAAGAAATTAGTACATTGTAACAGCTGCTACAGGCAGCAAAGCATTGGCAATAAACACAGCAGCCATGGGGGCACCTGGCTATTAAGTGTCTGACTCCGGCTCAGGTCATGATCTCACAGTTTGTGAGTTTGAGCCCTGCGTGGGGCTCTGTGCTGACAGCTCAGAGCCTGGAGCCTGCTTCAGATTCTGTGTCTCCCCATCTCTTGGCCCCTCCCCTGCTCATGCTCTCTCAATAATAAATAAATGTCAAAAAAAAAATTTAAAAATTCAACCGTCATGAAAACATGTAACAACTTTAATTATACTTGACTGTTCAAGAGTATCATTTTTTCCCCCACAGATACAATTTTGAAAGAGTGAGGATAGTCAAGTAAGGTAGGAAGCTGTCAGTCTGACAATTTATCCAACAAATAAAAAGCTAAATATATACTGATGTACAAAGATTTTAAAAATAGATATTAAAATATACAACTGTTGCAATATACATTAAAGGATCAAATATCTACTGGTCATAATTTAAACAATTATAAACTAAATGTCAAATGGTACTATATTTTGACATCTAATTCTATTTCCTAATTGTATAATCTGTTGTAAATCCTATGTTCTATTTTTATTAAAGTTTCTAATAACTTAGTGGTTTTAGGGGAATGATTTTCTATACACCTTTTCTATAGGACTTACTAGTCCTATAACCTCAGGCAAGTATCTATACTTCTTAAAGCTACATTTTCCTCCTTCATAAATGATGGTTAGAAGTACCAGCCTCATAGTATAGTTGAAGGTATTTTTTAAAAGCTATGTAATGCATTTAACACTGAGACATAGGAAGTACTCAAAAAGCATTAGTGTTATTTTTTAAAATTATCACAAGCATCTAATTATGTAATTGTTCCCTCAGTTCTTTACTGGCATTCTCTCGGAAAGCATGCTCCCTTGGTGGTATATTAGAAGGTTTAAGAGAAAATGACCTCTGTTGTTTGAAGTTTTTCTCATGGGGAGGCAAGAACAGTTAACAAAGTTTCTTAATACACTATCTAGAAGTGAGTAGTAAAAGATCCCTCTCTCCTGATAGTGCAGCTCCTGGCAATATGGTTACATCTCAGGAACTGACTAATATCTGATGATTCAAATGGCATTTCAAGTTCTTGCTTCATTGGTTTTCCCTTTTGCCATTTCATTCTCATTAATGATGACTTTCCCTAGACCTGTCATTCTGGTCAATGACTGAATCAAAAAATCATGTGCAGACAATTAAAGATCAAAGAATGAAAACTGCTTCAGCAACTATTTCAATCATCTTAATGACTGAATAAGGAGACTACATGTATATGTATTTTATAATATACATATATATGAATATATATACATATATATATATATATATATATATATATATATGAACCAGGGAAACAAAACAGAATCCTATGCATAATTTGAAAAAAAATTATATACAATTTTTTTCTGTTAGCGACACTCTTCCATGTACAAGTCGTTTAAAAAACAGTTTAAGTAATTTTTAAATCAACCTTATTTTTGCCCCAAATGTTAATTTATTTAAAATGGTCCAAGTAATATGTGAATGTACTCTTCCTTTGAGAATAAAATCAAATATAAAAGGTACGGTACAAACCCACCTCTGCACCAAACCATTGTACTAATTCCCCACCTATGCACATCTTGGTCTCATGATGGCCCTTTGAAAGATAATTATAAAAGACAGTTTGAGTGCTTCCTTCTGGGCTGTTTCCACACATTTATGGCATGTATCAGTGCCGATGTTGAGTACAGAATTCTCACTTTATAGAAATGAGAGGATGTAAGAACTATGTGGGGGGAAAAAGCACTTTAAGAAAGATTGAAGGTAAAAGGGAGCAGAAACAGAATACAAATTAGTTTTATACACATTAATTAATTGAGCCCTCACAACAGCCCTGGAGGCACATTTTATTATTCTCAGACATCCTCAAGGTACATTATTAGCAAAATGCAGGGCTGGAATTCAACCAAATTCTGTTTGATTCCAATGTTTGAAACTTAGCTGTTACACGATGCTACTTCTCAGTGTCTTTTTCTTTTGGGTCATTGATTTTCTTTTGACAATAGGCAGTTTCTTCTAGATACACATGTATTCACACAAGTACATACTATATACATACATATATACACACTCATGTATACACGCATGCATATGAATCTTAGTATACATAGAAAATGAGAATTATATCATTAAAGAGATAAAGATAAATAATCATAATTACTTCTTCAGATTATCCACTAAGACAATCTCTAAGGGACCAGAGGGAAACAGTTTTCTTTTTAATATGTCAAAACTCAACTAGTACAAATTAGACAAATACTTATCCATATTTATGAATAATTTTGGCACAATAAATGAGTCAGTTGACTGTAGTATATTATTGTAGGGTGAGTGCAGACAATGCATTCAAGTTCCCATTATTTCAGTATGTTGGTATTTTGAGAGTTTTGAGTACTTGGTCTGGAGAGAAACTTTAAGTTGCAGTTGTTAATAAATACTACTGGATACTTCTAAAAAAAAAGTTGATTTTAGCATGTTTCCGGTCACAATTGTGATCATTCACGTTCATGATCTCCCTTTGGTCAGTCTTTTCTGGCTCTGAGTAGCAGACCAACATTCAGGCCATTCCTTGGCACTCTCTTGGTGTACAGATATTCCTTATGAAAGGCAGTCGTTAATCCTTTATTTTTTTATTTTTATTTTTTTAATTTTTTTAACATTTATTTATTTTTGAGACAGAGAGAGACAGAGCATGAACGGGGGAGGGGCAGAGAGAGAGGGAGACACAGAATCGGAAGCAGGCTGCAGGCTCTGAGCCATCAGCCCAGAGCCCGACATGGGGCTCGAACTCACGGACTGCGAGATCGTGACCTGAGCTGAAGTCGGAGGCTCAACCGACTGAGCCACCCAGGCGCCCCCGTCATTAATCCTTTAGAGATGGAAACTGGATCTCTCTTGCTGAGCTTGAGCCAATAGCAGAGAGCTAACAAGGGAAAATCCTGTCTATTGCAAGCTTCTAGTTCTGGAGTCCCTTTCCCATATGTCACTTTCTGCTAAAATCTATTCACAAACAGAACACATCACCATGTGTAATCACATACAGCTCCTCTATATGTCTCAGTGAAATAGCCATTTATCATGTGTGAGGCCTATCTGCATGGTTTCAGTTAATTCCAGATTTTGTGAAAATAAGACTCTCATGCTACCAAGAAAAAGGACAAACGTAAATACTTAAGACAGAGGAATAAAAACATATATACTTGCGTTAATTTAATAAAAAGTTTTTCTTCCACCTAATATATACATTAATGGTTTTGAAAGCAGGGGAAACGAGATAGAGGCAGAGAAAAAGAATCTTTTGGAGAAATTTTGACTATATAATACGAATTTTTTTAATGTTTCTTTATATTTGAGAGATTGAGAGAAAGAGACAGACAGTGCGTGAGCAGGGGAGGGGCAAAGAGAGACGGGAGAGAGAATCCGAAGCAGGCTCCAGGCTCTGTGCTGACAGCTCAGCTCTACCCACGACCTGCGAGATCATGACCTGAGCCAAAGTCGGACACTCAACCGAGTGAGCCACCCAGGTGCCCCAACTATATAATGTAATTTAAAGATAATTTCAACATATCTAAAATAAAACTACACAATTTTGTCTTACATAGTTTCAAGAATTATTAGAAGTTCCAAAACATTTATATTTTATAAATAAAGTTCAATGAAATACTAGCATACTTACAAATGCACTCCCTATGTGATTAATAAAAAGGACTTTGAGTCTCCATCATTCTCTTTGCTTCACAATCATTTGCCACCGAAAGAAAACAGTAAGAGTTATTTTAGCTGTAGTAATCAAAGCAGTATGGTACTGGCACAAAAACAGACTTATAGATCAATGGAACAGAATAGAGAGTCCAGAAATAAACCCACATTTATATGGACAATTAATCTGTGACAAAGGAGTCAAGATATACAATGGGGAAAAGACAGTCTCTTCAATAAACTGTGTTGAGAAAAGTGAACGGCCACATGAAAAGAATGAAACTGGACCACTTTCTTACACCATATACAAAAATTAACTCAAAATAGATTAGAGACCTAAATATGAGCCCTGAAATCATAAAACTCCTAAAAGAAAAGATAGGGGGTAAACTCATGGACATGGGCCTTAGCAATATTTTTCTGTAAATGTTTCCCCAGGCAAAGGGAAACAAAAGCAAAAATAAGCATTTGGAACTACACTGAACTAAAAAGCTTTTCAACAGCAAAGAAAACCATCAACAAAATGAAAAGGCAAGATACCAAAGGGGAGAGGATATTTAAAAATGATATATCCAACTAAAGATTAATATGCAAAGCATATAAATAACTCATACAACTGAACTCCAAGAAAACAAATAATCTGATTAAAAATGTGCTGAGGACCTGAACAGACATTTTTCCAAAAAAGGCATACAGATAGTACCAGACACATGAAAAAAAAGATCAACATCATCAATCATCAGGGAAATCCAAATCAAAAGCACAATGAGTTATCACCTCACATCTGTCAGAATGGCTAGTATCAAGACAAGAAACAATAAGTATTAGTGAGGATGTACAGAAAAAGGAACCCTCATGCACTGTTGGTGGGAATGTAAATTGGTGCAACACCTACCCCTATGGAAAACGGCATAGGGGTTCCTCGAAAAACTAAAAATAGAAATATAATAGAATCCAGTAATTCCACTTCCGGGTATTTACTCGAAGAAAGCAAAAACACTAACTTGAAAATATATATGCAGCCATATGTTTATTGAAGCATGATTTACAATAGTCAAGGAATGAAAACAACCTAAGTGTCCCTTGATGGATGAATGGAAACAGAAGATGTGATATATATACATATATACATATATATATACATACACACATATATATATACATACACATATATATGTATATATATACATACACATATATATGTATATATATATTCCATTATATATATATACACATATATGTATATATATATATATTCCATTATATATATATTCCATTATATGTGTTTATATATATATATATATACACATATATAATGGAATATTATTCAGCCATAAAAAAGAATGAAATCTTGCCATTTACAGCAATATGGATGGCATTATGCTAAATGAAGTCAGACAGAGAATGGCAAATATTATATGATTTCACTTACACATAGAATATAAAAAAAAAAGAAAAAAAGAAAAACCAACCAAACAATAATAGCAATAACAATAGAAATAGACTCATACAGAGTGGTGGTTGCCAGAGAGGAGATGGGTGGGGGGATAGGAAAAATAAATGAAGGGGATTAAGAGGTACAGACTTCCATTTATAAAATAATTAAGTCAGGGGCACCTGGATGGTTCAGTCGGTTAAGTGTCTGACTTCGGCTCAGGTCATGATCTCACAGTCCGTGAGTTTGAGCCCCGCATCGGGTTCTGTGCTGACAGCTCAGAGCCTGGAGCCTGTTTCAGATTCTGTGTCTCCCTTTCTCTCTGACACTCCCCCGTTCATGCTCTGTCTCTCTCTGTCTCAAAAATAAATAAACGTTAAAAAAAATCTTTTTAAAAAAATAACTAAGTCACAGGGATGAAAAGTATACCCTGGGGAATATAGTCAATATTACTTATAATACAAAAGAGTTACTTTACTATTTAAATGTGTTATACATGTTTACGATGATTGCTACACTTATACAAATTATGTGATAAAACCACATCAAAGTGGCACCTGGGTGGCTCAGTCAATTAAGCCTCCAACTCCTGATCTCAGCTCAGGTCATGATCTCACAGTTTGTGAGATCTAGCCCTGCATTGGGTCTGGCACTGACAGCACAAGCCTCCTTGGGATTCTCTCTCTCCTCTCTCTCTACCCCCTCCCCCACAACTCTAAACAAACAAACAAACAAACAAACAAACAAACTTTAAAAAATATATATCAGAGTCTTACTACATAAAATACTCAGAGTTCAAAATACAATGTATGATTTCTGGTAATTAATATACTTTGTGCTTAACCTCTTTCGTGAAATATTTAGTAGATTATGTCTTATTCACTTTTTTGTTTGAAAATCCCACAAGTTTTCATTTAGTGTCCTATGGAAATGTTCAGAAGGAAAAAAATGCATAACATATCAACTGAAGTCTTGTAGACAATGAATAATTCATATCAAATAGCAGAGCTTTATTTTAGAAATTCACAGGTTTATTTGTTGGTTCAAAATGATATTTTTCTTTTCAGTTCCGTGCACCTGAGGATTCACAGCAACAAACAATTCCAAAAACAATTTAGCACCTTTCACATCTGTTTCTAATTACGAAGTTCTATCACTAAAACTTACTTAATATTTTGCATACACTTTTGTAGTCTCTGGAATATGTATACAGTCTCCCTCATCATGCACATACTTTCATCACCTGAATACATGAACAGGTGCACTTTACAAAGAAGCATAAGCATACATATATTCTCATGGCAGTAACTCACTTGCCCTCTTTTCACTTGTATATATGCCTAAATGTAGTCAACACAACGCTGTAGAACGCAAAACTTACAATAACTTATAGGTAGGCTTGTAATTCTCCAACTGTTTGATCATATTTGGTGCTAGGACTTCTTTGACATGCCCACACAAGTAATTAATAGTCACTGATACATGCTCCTTCTCCATTAGTATAACTGAAGCGTGCAAAACCAAAAACAAAACACAGTGGATATATATGCTTTATGATGTTACGATAGAGCTGGGCAGACCGCTATCTCACTTGGTTCACATTTTAAGCACCTTTTACTAATCCATTTGCTAACTTCACTCTCTCAGTGACCCTGTCCTTGGTCAATTTATTTAAAAGTGCCACTCTTCCATCCATTCTCTGTATCGTGCTTTTCTTTTCCTCGCTTTCCTAGCAATGGCAGAAATTCTAATATCCCATGAGAGCAAGGCTCTGCTAAGTCCATTGATAAATCCCAGCATCTAGAATAGTGCCTGTCATTGTAGTTCATTGTTATTGGTTTTGTTGAATCTTTCTTCTGCCAATGAGAAACTGAGGCCTAGAGAGGTTAGCGAGTTTACCCAGGGTTATACAACTGGGAAGAGGCTGCCTGATTTCAAAGTCTCAGCCCCTATAATAAAGCATTTCTTGTACTCCCAAAGATAAACATTCACTTGCTCAAGTAGCTTGACACTGCCCTGGGCCAGCTCTCCAGTGAGACAAACTTAATTTTGCATAGTCATGGCACAATATTAAAAGCAGACTGGCTTGAAGAATGAGTGCTAGCTTTGAGGAAAATAAATTCTGATGTAAGCTTATTTTTTAAGAGAATAAGTTTATTTCGAAGTCTATGGGTGGCGTACCTAACATATATTGCAACTGATTTCGTTCATTTTTTAAAAATGTTTATTTATTTTTTTGAGAGAGAGAGAGAGAGAGAGAGGGAGGGAGAGAGGGGCCAAGGGACAGAGAATCTTAAGCGGGCTCCATGCTCAGTGCAAGGCCTGATGCAGGGCTCAATCCTACGACCCTGGAATCATGACCTGAGTTGAAATAAAGAGTCAAATACTTAATGAACTGAAACACCCAGGTGCCCCTGAATCATCTTTTTAACACCCTTCCCTATTGTGTGCCTATCTGTGTACCCCCAAAATTCATATATTGAAGTCCTAACCCCCAGCATCTCACAATGTGACCGTTTACAGAGATAGGAGTTTTCAAGAGACAAAGTAAAATGAGGGCATATGGGTAGACCCTAATGTAATTAACGGGTGTCCTTGTAAGAAGAGATAGGACACAGATATGCACACACTGAGGGGTGGCTATGCAAAGACACACTGAGAAGGAAGCTATCTTCTAGCCAAAGACGGAAGGCCTTATGAGAAACCAAACCTGCTTACACACTGAACTTGGACTTCTAGCCTCCAAAACTTTAGAGAAAAATCTGTTGTTTAAGCCACACTGTCTATATTATTTTGTTATGGAAACCTTAGCATGGTTTCATGAAATAACAATTTTATCCAGAAAGGAAATGCAGAGAGAAAATTTTCTTATTTGGAAGTTCGTGTATATGTGTATGTACATCAGTAGACAAAATTTAAAAAAATTACAAGCAAGGAAATAATATCTATTATCACACTAATGCGAATTTTGAAAGGAAAGAGGGAGAGGTACGTGAAGAAATGCTTCCAGACAGAGAGAATTCTGTGTGGTTCCAAGAATTTTTTGCACAAAGACGGCCAGAATTGAAGTAGAGTCCAATCTCCTCTTCTTTAGAATCAGGGTGGTGTTGTTTATATCAAACCTACCATTTAAATATAAGAATGTTTAATGGCACCGGGACTGGAGACATAAGTCCCAGCCAAAAATAGTCCAATGGGTTCAAAACCATTAGGAGTTTACTCTCAATGCAAATACATGAGGCCGATTTCATGTGTTCATTACAGTATTTAGAATTTAGACCAACAAAAGACGTTTGTGGAGGAAGTCTATTTTATTGCCGGTCTAGTTTAAAATTGCCAGTGCATTGTGATGATACTAAGGCCAACTTTTAATTGATACTAATGTGACTCTTTTTTTTTTTTAATTTTCTAGAGTCCTAATTGCTGAATCACCTCCTTCACAGCCTTTTTACTTTTAAACATATCTTAATGTTTTTCCCTCAACAGGTACTTCTCCTGTTTCCCATTCTGATATATCTGTAATAATTTTCTTTATTTTTCTTTAAATGTTGATTTATTTATTTTGAGAGAGAGAGAGAGCATGAGCATGGGAGGGGCAGAGAGGGAGAGAGAGATTCCCAAGCTGTCAGTGCCAAACCCATTGTGGGGCTTGAACTCAAGAACCATGAGATCACGACCTGAGCTGAAATCAAGAGTTGGACACCTAACAGACTGAGCTACCCAGGCACCCTGTAATAATTTTCAAATAAACCTTGCTTTGTTTACATAGCGTATCACAGGTTTTACTAGCATAACACGAGAAGGCAGGGGCTTGAATATTGACAAAGTGAATGATCCCTTTTGTATCTGTATCACAATGCCCTGCTTTTCACAGGGATATTTTTTTGCCCATGTAATTTTCAAAATTCCTAGGCGTTGGCACAGGGTTGTTTGGACCTGGTTGATGCTGACTTGGGAGAAATTTCCTGTGCATGGAATGCTGTTTGAAGTTCTCCTTCCAAGTTGCATGGGAGGTGGGTGCTGCTGTTACCTTCCTGTCTGTGTAGGAGATTCTTCGATGCCCATGTGTCCCTCCTCTTCCTGTTGATAGGTCTGCTCAGAAATCGCTTTCAAATAACAGAGAGACGGATTCTTTACTCTGTGTAATGCTCAGCCAAAAGCCTGGGGGATCGAGAAGACTCAGAACAAAGCTGCACTAATGCTAAAATGCTACGGTCCTTTGTGTTTATTTATTTAGTTGGCAAATACTAATGTGCCAGACATCATTCTAACTTAATAGAGCATGCTTAATATTTGTCACAGCAGTATGAGGCAGATAGTATTTCTACTTCCATTATACAAATGGGGAGATTGGAGCACACAGCTATAAAGTGATTTGCTCGAGGTGCACAGTTAATAGGTGCTGAACTGGAATCTGCCACCAAACCACCTGTCTCCAGAACTTGTGCTGTCGACCTCTATGCTGTGTAACTTTTCACAGGCACACAGTCTTTTCCCCCCCAGACAATCACATGCCTCTCTAACAGTGGAGCTGAGATAGTTTCTGGAATCATGCACAAATTCCCTCAATAATTCAACCACCTATTTCTTGGTGCTGAGTGCCCATCACTGATCCCCACTCCCCATCTGTTACAACCTGCCCTCTTCTTTTTGGAGACACTTCTTTTCTGTACTCTTTGTCCTTTCCTGCCATCTGGTCTCTACTCTGGTCACCCAAGCCTGTCAGTGTAATAGCTGCCAGAGTAGAGAAGGACCAACAATTATGGGATTGTATGGGAATCTGAGTAGATAAATCCCTAGAGTATAGGTAGGTGTCTTGAAAATAAATTTCTAACGTAGGCAAAATTACCAGATGTCTTTGGGAGATCCAACTGTTGTTGCAAATCATTTAAATCCAAGGCCAAAAGTGTTGGAATCAAATCTTGAATATCTTCAAGATTCATTTATTCCTTCAGTATTCCCAAGAACACTAGACCTACATTTTTTTTTCTTTTCTTTGACACCGCTGATACTAATCTGCCATCACATAGGATTTCCTAGTCTCTTGATGGATGAATTTAAATACATTCTATTTTCTCTTGTCTTTCACTCTGGGAACAAAAGAAAAAAAATACTTTTTCTCTTTCAGTAAGAAAATAAAAAGAGAAAAAATACTAAAAGCTTAGGACAGAGGAGTTCACAGAGAAAAGAAAGGGTGTGAGAAAATATCTAAGGAATGAGAATTAGTGTCATTCTCCCTTGGCCACAAGAAATGTTTTTAGGTATAAGAGGTGCTCTGTTAGCCGATGCCCACCACTGCAATATAATGAAGAAACTTAAAAGCACTTGGGATCAAAACAGGTATACAGAAATGGCTTTAAAAACTTACCTGCCCAATTACAGCAGTGAGGAGTTCAGCATGACATGTTAGTTTTTTTTTTTATTATGAATTTTCTGCTATGTTTCTTTAAAAATGTATTTTATTAAAATATAGACAGACTGAGTAGTTTTATTCATGGCAGTTAAATAAAGTTTTAAAAATATTTTTTAATTCTTTGAAATACTGCAAAGTGTCAGACTGTCAAATCAGACTCAGAAGAGGCAGAGATCTTCACCAGTCCCAAATTCTATTAATAAAAATGCAAAGGATGCCAGTAATGACAAGGCCCAGGCAAAGGATGGAGGCATCTGAGATCATCTACAAAGCTCCATGTTCCTTTCTTCCTACAATAAGATGTGCTCTGTTTCAAACTTTACCTATGAGGTTGTAAGCAACATGTAGAGTGAAGGAAGGGTTTTGTGATGGTTAGTTTTATGTGACAGCTTGACTGGGCCACTGAGGGGTGCCCACACATTTGGTCAAACATTTCTCCGGGTGTGTCTGTGAGGGTGTTGATGGATGAGATTAATATTTGAATGCATACACTAAGTAGATTGCCCTCCCTAAGGTTGGTAGGCCTCATCTAATCTGTTGAAGGCCTGAATAGAACAAAATCTGATGCTCCCACCAATAAGAACTCTTCTGTTTTGATCAGCTTTGCTCTGGGACATTGTTTTTTTTATTTATTTATTTTTTTTCCTGAGTTGAACAGCATACTATACCATTGTTTTTCTTGGTTCTCAGGTCTTTGGAGTGGAACTACACCATCAGTTCTGATCTCTACCAACTGCAGATCTTGGGACTTCCCAGCCTTCACAGGCACATGAGTCGATTCTTTATAAAATATATAGATTATGCTTATATATGTTCATAGATTTTTTTTCTCCTTTCACCTGCCTCCTAACAGAAAGGGTTTTTTTTTTTAAATCTTTTACTTCCAGAATGAGAGAAAAGAGAAAATAATACAAATATATCTAATAAACTATATGCACACATATAAATTATATATAAACAAATTATATATATATATATATATATATATATATATATATATTTCATACCAAAAGTGGAACATCTCTTTTGTGCCCTGTTTATTACATAGCCTATATGACATTTTCTAGTGAGCTGTGGTCACGGATCCATAAATTTGAAGCTTATTTACTAGGTATATCCAGCTGATAAGACTTCTCTATTACTTCAGTTACCTTTTTTTTACTAATACATACCATTATTGTGTTTCCCAAGAGGTCTGAAGTGCCTGTTCAAATGGGGTTTGATGGGGCCATCTTTTTATTTCTGTGTATGTCTGGTAAAGGAAGAGAATAGGACTGGGGCTAGCCTTGCCTTCTCAGTCTTTTATTGCACTGGAAACAGACGCACTTGTTACAAAATGGCACTCAGATCACAGAGGTATGTACGTGTCTATTTGATATATAAATTAAATTACATGATCTTGTATAATATAGATTTTTTATTGAAGTATAATTGGCATATATCATGTGTAATGTAGATTTTTATTAAACTATAATTGTCATATTATCCTATTAATTTCAGATGTTCATCATAGTGATTCAATATTTTTATACATTACAAAATGATCACTATGATAAATCTAGTTATGAAATGTCACCATACAAAATTCTTACTATTGACTGTATTCCCTATGTTGTACATTACATCCTCATGACTTATTTATTTTATAACTGGAAGTTTGAATCTCGTAATTCTTAAGATTCCACTTATATGCAGACTCTGATTAGCTGGAGAAAAGGACCATCATGGTATTTGGAGAACTGTTCATAGAAAATAATGGTTCTACATGTGGTTGCAGAAGCATGTAAGATACCAAAACAGGAAACTTCAGACAAGGGTCCTAGAGACACCAAAGGAGTGCTGAACACAGATTAGGGCATTTTTACTTGGGGCATTTTTATACTATTAATTCATGCTTTGTATATACAAGAGCTGCGTATCAGAATAAAGACAAATAGAAGTGTGGTCACAGAAGTGTTTTAGCTTGCTTTCTAGGTCACTGAATCAGGAAAAATCAACATTATCTGATAAACCCATTGCACTGTAGCACTGTATCTTTTCTCCAAAACAATGCACACATTGTCCTTTCTCTCTCTCTCTCTCTCTCTCTCTCTCTCTCTCACACACACACATACACACACACACATCCTCCTCACCGTGTTAATATAAGTAAGTGATTAAACAGAGTTACTACTCCCTACAGAGTGTGTAGAGAATAAAGTTTTCCAGCTTTCTCTAAAATGGTTTAATTATGTAGATTCTCACCAAATGTTTTACTATCAGATATCAATTCTCTTGGCATCATAAGAAACAGAATCCCACGTATCA
The DNA here is from genome assembly GCF_018350195.1 of Panthera tigris. Lineage (NCBI taxonomy): Eukaryota > Metazoa > Chordata > Mammalia > Carnivora > Felidae > Panthera > Panthera tigris. Next base: position 69,946,595 of record NC_056663.1, read on the forward strand.
GTTTTGGGAGCCCATTAGTGGGCAAGAAATGTATGTAAAGTAAAAGGTTCTTCTTTGCAAGAAGGGAAGGTCTTTTATGACTCACAGATTTCAGCTAGTTACTTTCTAACTTCAAACTCTTGTTTATACTGCGAAAAAAACAGATGGTCTATTTTCAAGGGCTTTGCAATACCTTTTATGATGTGGATGCATGCATTAAAATGAGGGAAATTTGTCAAATAAAAGGTCCTGATAGGATGTAAAACATTTTAAATGTTTTTTTTATTTTTAATTAATTTTTAAATTTTTTTTGTTTTTATTAACTATTGATTTAAGTCAAAGATTCCCTCCTATATAAAATGCCAATACACAGAAATATATTAATAGTAAGTTCTTGACACAGAGCTTTATCTTGTGGTTTTTAATACACCAGAATCCACATAAGTAAGTCTGTGCAAAATATACATTTCTAATGCTTCTTGAAATTAATATTAGAAAACATCTACCTTTGATAAAGACATATGCCTCCTCTAACATACAACTAAATGTTCTTTTCCCTGAAGTAGACAGTAAAATTTTAAGCTTCATATACTTTCATCCAATGTTGCAATATCAGTTTATGTTTAACAACACAAGACACCTTATTTATTTATTTATTTATTTATTCATTCATTCATTTATTTATTCATTTATTTATTTATTTATTTGAACTTCAGTGGGTACAGCACAGACTTTGGACAGAATCATATTTTGATTGTCAGGCCAAAAATGTCCTTTCTCTAATCTTGGAATATTTGCCAAATTTCTGAGTCACAGTTTCCTTGTAGTTAAGATAGCTAATTCGTATTTTTGCTTGGAAGAAATATACGAAAGCCATTCCTCATTTCCAATCATATATGTGATGCTAATAAATGCTAAGCATTATTACTATGTTCAGTGGTGTGTTCTATTTTAGTGGCTACATAAGGCCTTTTGGGCAGCAAGTCCCCCATCAATATATTAAAATTTTATCCCTACTTTTCATTTTAAAATATAGGGTTTTTAAAATTTTTTTTTAACGTTTATTTATTTTTGAGACAGAGAGAGACAGAGCATGAATGGGGGAGGATCACAGAGAGAGGGAGACACAGAATCTGAAGCAGGCTCCAAGGAGTCAGCACAGAGACGGAGGCGGGTCTCGAACTCACGGACTGCGAGATCATGACCTGAGCTGAAGTCAGACGCTTAACCAACTGAGCCACCCAGGCGCCCCTAAAATATAGGTTTTTATGTCAGGACACCTTCACGAGGCTTTCACTTATTATTATTTAGCCTGTATACTCGGCAAATGATATCCATTCCACTTAAAGGTATTATGCATAAACTTACAAGGCAAAGTGAACTTTATTTTAGAAATTAGAAATTTGATACCTCTATGAATAGTGGCTTGCTGATCTCAAAATATCATAATGTTAAATACGTGTGCAAATTGTGTCTCCAATTTCAACCAAAGACTATGATTCAGAGCATGTCAAAGCAAAGTGCCGTATTTTTAAAAAGCCGGTATTAAAAAAAATCTTACGTTGATTGAAAAATTATCATATGATTTTAAATAATGTTGAAGAATTGTACCTTCTTACTTTCATAATAGTAATATTATCACTCAAAACAATGCAGTTAACATTTTCTTCATGCACATTGAAAAATTTTTTAGTTGGAAAGATCCATTGAGTAAAAGACTACACTTGAGGTTTTCCTCTCTTATTTAACATATTCTAGAGAACACAGCCTCAAGCAAATGTGTCCATTATAACTCATTTATTAATAATTCTGAAATTATTTATTATGCTGCATAAACATATATAATGTTTTTGCTTTAAATAGTAGTGAGATAAACCTCTTCTTCCATCAGATAACTTTAACTTCTTGTTTGGTAAACAAATATTTATTAGTAAATTCAAAATATTCAGTCTAAGCAACACATTGAAATACTGTCAACTGTAAGTTTACCAAAAGAACCATCATTAAATAAAACAATGTACGTAAGTAAATATTTTAACATGTTTTCTGAAAATGATCGATTATTTTATTAACTTGATCTTTTGTTTAAGCATCATAAAACTCTCGTTGAAAATAAACAATATATGAATGAAGAGGGCACTGGGCATCCATGTGATTCTGATATTATTAAAATGTAACTGCAAATCTGAAACACTAATGCAACATTTTCTAGTTAATGCCCAAAAGACATAAAGTTCTTCTCTTATAAATTATTTTTAGAAATTTATTTAATATTGCTGACAGATTTGTTTTTTACTGGGATGCTTTGAAGAATAATGTGATAACTGGGTTAAGATCTGCATAAATGAATATCATAACTGTTCCATATTTGCCGTCATGAGTGGGCAAATACCACAGACTCACCAGATTTCAAACACAAGCAGTTACATTCCCTTCATCAAGCTGTAGCTTCTTTAACTCATCATCAAAATTACTGTCTATTAAGATTTAATAATAAACAAATGCAAGAAACTTGTCTATAGTTCACAGTGTACTAGTAACACACTGATGATTTTCACACTTTGAATAAAAACAGAATGGCATGGTCTTCTCACATTTTGGTCACTGGAGCTATTTAGCTTTATATCCTGCCCAAAGCATATTGCAGATCCCAATTTTTCCTTAAATGTAAATTGCTTTAACAGAAAGAAGAGAGAAGAGACCATTAAAGATTAAGAAGAGACAAAATGTTTTTGTTTCAGGGTTCTTTTTTTCTCAGATATAAAAAGTGAACATAGGGGCGCCTGGGTGGCTCAGTCGGTTAAGCGTCCGACTTCAGCTCAGGTCACGATCTCGCGGTCCGGGAGTTCGAGCCCCGCGTCGGGCTCTGGGCTGATGGCTCGGAGCCTGGAGCCTGTTTCGGATTCTGTGTCTCCCTCTCTCTCTGCCCCTCCCCCGTTCATGCTCTGTCTCTCTCTGTCCCAAAAATTAAAAAAAAAAAAAAAAAAAAAGTTAAAAAAAAAAAGTGAACATAATCATTGGAACACAAGATAGATTATACTGATTGTATGTAACAGCTCTATTGTATTCTATGTGATAGCTACATCAGATTTAACAAACTGGAAGGTTTTATTTTTAATGTATATCAGCCCTATTAACTCTTTATTATTAACATAATTCAGTATTAGTGACTCAGTCCAGGAAAAAAAAATACTTAGTAAACAGACTAGAAGATACATCTGAAACTGAGGCTATTTTCTATATAATTTCAAAGCCAAGTATTTTAACTGCACCTTTAATAAAGTGGATCTCCCTGGATGCATGTTAAAAGCACGTATGGCAGGAAGGGCTACAAGAGGAGACTGAATACATTCCAATGTCTACGTCCCACCTCAATTAAATCAGAATTTTGAAGGGTAAACCCAGGTCTCAATTATTGAGAAAAAAAAAAAAAATTCTAAGTAGTTTAAAGTGCTGTAGGAATTAAGAAACACTGATTAATGAATACATTCCATTTTAGGCAAACTTAGTTGTGTTTATGGAAAAGTTTGGGAGGTAAAGTTATTATGGATAGTTTTACTGTATGCAGTAAAATAGGTTCATCAGAAATTTCAAAAAGAAAAAACACTGTTAGTTTTTTCTATTAATATATTATCCCACAGATGAAAGATTTGAACACTATGGCAAACAGGAAGAATAAATTATTAAGGTAAACACTACAAAGAAAATAAAAGATTCTATTACTTTCACTTTCTGTATTTGACACATGCCTTTTTGCATTTGTAGATTTGGGCTGTCATGGAGTTAAATTTCTCATAGGATGTAGAATAAGGAATTCTTATCACTAAACTGTAACTTTAAAGTCAAATTATGTATCCCAGTGCTCATTTATTCTTTCCTATTCTCTTCTTCTCTTTCATAGAAACAAATGCCTAATTCTAATAATTGTTCATAGAAGACTTTAACGTAAAGAAGACACTCCTATGCATTAAAGACCTATCATGTTCTATGCACAGGTGTCGTGTAAGAGCTTCTTGTTAAAACACAGAGAATATCTACAATGGTGTGGATTCATAGGTGGGATAAAATATTGCTTTAATATTCTCATAAGAGTAAGAAAATCCTCATGGAACAAGTGTTTTCTAAGACTTAAAGATTCTTTTGCCAGCAGGACAAAACACCCCAACACTGAATAAGGCAGAACTCTTTGCCACTATTTAGAGTTCCAAGTGAGAGGAAGTTTCCACACAATACCATGACAGGAAGATGGGGCCTTCAGCAAGGCAAGCAGGATGGGTTTAGCTAAATTTCACAAACAGCTTCGGGATGTGCTAATTTGAATAATTTCCTGGGCTCCAGGGCAATGAGGTTGTCTCTACCTTTCTGGTACCTGGCCCTGGAGAATGGGACCCCAAAAAATGAGGTTGAGGTGTATACACAGAGATGCTGAAGAATGGAGCCTGATAATGGAAGTGACTGTGGCAAGGGCTTAGCACACTGCTTGCAAAGGGGATTTGACAGTTTCTAGCCATGACTTTAAAACTGGATCAAGAAAGTACTTCTGAAATATTATATTCAAATTGACTTCTTGATGTCCTGACATCAGTGTTGAGCTCAATTATTTGGGGTATTTGAGTGACCTGAATAGTAAAGGAGACTTTCAGAGAATAAGGCATGTGTTTCCCTAAACAGCAGAGGAAACATTTTATGGTGACAGTAGAAAAAAAAGAAACGAGGTAGAAACATGAGGAGTCAGTGATGGTCAGCCTATAGCAGGTTACATTTTGTTTAGTGTTAACCAGGAGAATAAATCAGTAATGGCAGGGACCTCCAGTCTTATTTGGATTGAATTATGTAATGTGTTAAATGTGTAGGTTATATTTGCTATGATGACCTTGCAAAAACCTCCTTGATTAACTAATAGATAATCAAGTGCTAATCTATTGTCCAAAACCATTTTCGTCAGTTTCTCTAGCCTTGATTAAGTAGGATAATATTTGTTATGCTTTAGAAATAGTAAATGCTAGAGTTGGACGTTTATAGATTAGCATCAGTGATCTTTGATTATCGGGTAAGAGCAGCAGTCCCCGTAGCAGTCCCTATGATATCAAAGTATAACGAATCCCAGTATAGGTACAAACACAATATGTCAATGACCTTTGTTCACCGTGCAGAAAGATTAACATTTATATAAATGGGAGCACCAAGAGAGGCCACAGTGCATCAGTCTGGTTTATGGTTTGGGAGTAGTGGAAGGGCAAAATAGAAGGGATGAGCACCCTTATTTGTTGGGCTATAATATATGCCCATCGTATTATCTTTAGATTGGAAAGTTGCACCTCACTTTAGGAAAACGGAAATTACTGGAGGAAGACTGGTTTTTGTTGGGCACATGGTGAGGGTATGGAGTCCTCCATTAGTAACTATGTGCTGTGGAATGAGGAAGTCTGAATGCACCAGCCACTGACCATAAGGAGGCATCCCAGATAGGGAGAGGCGGTAGTGGGGAAGAGGTTTTAATTCCCCAGTATCTTTTACCCCCACGACAGATATCAGCCAGATAAATGTGTGGTATAGGATGTGTGGGAGCAGGCTGAGGGCAAATCCAACAGATAGTTAATGCACGTAAGGCTAGTTCAGTTCAATGTATGTATATGTTGGAGTTCTGTGGAAATATCCAAAGTGTGATGGGTTTGGATTTTATTTGGCATGTAGTCTTTTGGAGGGCAAGAGAAACAGGCCCTGTGAGGATGGGAAAGACTGAGGTACTCTTAATCTAATAAACTTTCAACACCCCAGTTCAGGTTCTATTTTCTAGTCTATAGCCCATTTTCTGACTTTTGGGTAGCGAGGAGAAAACCTCACGGGTCCCAGTGGCCCGCCCCCTAGGACACCTCCCATTTCATCTCTGAGGAATCGGGATTCATAGTTAGTAGGGAGGCAGTTGCCAAGGCAGTTTAGGGCTTCAGGAGTTTAAAGTTAATTCTCTATTGTGGAGAAGCCCAATCAGCATGTTCCTCCCTAAGGGGGTGTCTGAAACACACAGACAAACCACATACGACTTTCCAAATGATAATGTACACTAACATTAAAGAAGTGTGGCACCCTGAGACAGGGCTCTGTCAAACGTAGCAACACTTGTGTACCTCCAACCTGGAGAGTGGAGAGTGCAGCTTAGTGGTCTGTCACTCCAGTTGCCCTAAGATGGGATGTCATCTGGATGGTACCTAGTCCCTGGAGTTTAACCAATTAGCTCTGTTCATTTTGAATATTCACATGCCAAGAAATGTGAGTAGGAAGAGAGTGGCAACCGTCAGCAGACGGCACCAGCTAAAGAGCAAACTCACTAACAGGCTATAGTTCCATCCCACTGCTGCTTTTGCAAGTGATCGAGAACCAGTTAGGAAGCCAAGAGCAATCCCTCCAAGAAGTTCTGCAAGAGTCGATAGTCAGGCCATGCCATCCTGCTCACCTCACTAACAAGATTTAAATGTCCTTTGATTAGTAGGACACAGCACACTGACACTGGATATATGAAAGGCAGGACGCTGTGTTACTTGCAGCTCAAAACAAAAGAAGGCTATCCCACAGGGTCACACAGAAGACTGCACCTGGGGCAGGGTACCAGCAACCTGGAGGCAACATAAAGCAGCTTACATATGGCATGTACGTTGGGATTAACTAGGTTTTTCAAGCTCCTTTGAAGATCGGCTAATTTGAACAAATTCATGGACTCCAGGACGTGAAAGCTGTCCCTAGTTGTCTGGGACCTGGCTTGGGAGTGTGGGAAATGGGTGGTGGGGGTGGCTGGTAGGATGAAAACCTAATGGCCTGGAGACTGGGAACCTGAAAAGGGAAGTAGCTTGAATGAGGTTTTAGCAAGTGACCTGAAAAGGGGAATTGAGTTTGTAGCCATAACTTCAATACTATGTCAAGATAGTACTTACGAAATACGATATTAAATTGGATACATTTGATTCCATTATTGCACCCACTTCAATATATCAGTGAAGCCTTCATTAATACCATAGATCTGGGAAAATGCTATATATTTTATCCCCTCTTTGATTTTTAAAATCAGTTTCCTCAAAAAAAAAAAAAAAAAAAAAGAGGTTAGAGTGGGAGAGAGCCAAAGCATAAGAGACTGTTAAAAACTGAGAACAAACTGAGGGTTGATGGGGGGTGGGAGGGAGGGGAGGGTGGGGGATGGGTATTGAGGAGGGCACCTTTTGGGATGAGCACTGGGTGTTGTATGGAAACCAATTTGACAACAAATTTCATATATTGGAAAAATAAAATAAAATAAAATCAGTTTCCTCTTCTCAGGGTTCAAAACAATCCAGAAAGCAAGTAAATAACATGTGAGAAAACAAGAGGAATATATATTTTTTCCTACTCTTCTATATTTGTTAAGTACCAAAATAATAGTAAATTTGTCTTACAAGTATCAGGAATAGTTTCATATCAGAATTATTTCGCTCGGCGCTGTGCCATGTTTACTCTTTGGATTGGTGTTAAACATTTTAGGGAAAAGGAGTTCTAAAGATGCCTGGTAGATTTTTTTTCTTCCGAGGGTTGATTAGTCTTGGTCTGTTGGTTAGATCCCAACATCCATAGAATTCTATTTGTTTTACATCTTTTAGGCACATTGCCTTCTCCATCCCTTTGGGAATATTATCATATCATATTTTAGATTGTAAATGACCTTGGAAACCATGTGGAGTGGTCCCCACCCTTACCCAAAGTTTCACTTTCTGCAGTTCTGGTTACCTGCGTCAACTGCTATTCTGAAGCAGATGCTCTCCCTTCTGACACCACCTCAGAAGCTCAACACTAGCCTAACTTTATGTCACAACACCCACGTCGTTCACCTCCCTTCATCTCATCCCATAGGCATTTTATCATCTCACATCATTGTAAGAAAAAGGGGGGGAGTGCAATACAATGAGATTTTGAGACAGAGAAAGACCACATTCACATAACTCTTATTACAGCATATTGTTATAATCGTTCTATTTTATCAGTATTTGTTGTTAATCTCTTACTGTGCTTTATTTATAAAGCAAACTTTGTCATAAGCATGTATGTATAGGAAAAATACATTAAATATAGGGTTTGGTACTATTTGCAGTTTTGGGCATCCACTGGGGGTCTTGGAACCTATCCCTCACAGATAGAGTGACCATATTATGATATTCTCATATTTACAGGAGGAAACTATCATATAGATTTCATCATTCAATCATTCATTCATTCAAGTTATGTAGCCTGTTATGTCGGATACTCATAGCAACATTATTCTCTGTGTCCAAAGGGTACAGAGAACCCAAATATCTATCAAAGACAAGATAAATGTAGTATATTCATGTAATGAAATATTAACCAGCAATAAAAATACGGAAGTGCTGTATATGTGACACCTTAGATGAAACTTGAAAACACTATGCTAGGTGAAAAAAGTTTGATTAAAGAAGACTATGTATTGAATGGCTTCATTTACATGAAATAACCAGAAGAGGAAAGCATATAGAGACAGACAGTGAATTAGTGGTTACCTAGGGCTGGTGATCAGAATGGAGAGTGACTGTAAAAGAGTTCGGTGGAAGCTTCTTTTTGAGGTAATAAAGATGTTCTAAAATTAGATTGTAGTGATAGTTACATAACTCCATAAGTACATCAAAACTCTGAATTGTACACTCAAATTAAAAAAAAAAATAGATGACTGGGACACCTAGGTGGCTCAGTCGGTTAAACATCTGACTCTTTATTTTGGCTTAATTCATGATCTCATGGTCCATGAGTTCTAAGCCTGCATTGGGCTCTGAGCTGACAGTGTGGAGGCTGATTGGGATTCTGTCCCTTCTCTCTCTGTCTCTCCCCTGCGCTCTCTCTCTCTCTCAAATAAAAAATAAGATAAAAAAAAATAAACATTAAAAAAATTATGACTTTTATGCTATGTAAATTAAATCTCAGCAAAGCTGTTTAAAAATTGTGACCTAAATCCAAAGTAACAAAATTACACAAAATATATGGAAATGATCAAAGTAGTAGTAGTAGTAAATTATAATATACACTAATAAGCCAAAAGAAGACATGATATCTGCTTCAATGGAGCATACAGTCCACTTGAGAAGGGACATTTGTATCAAATATTAACATAAATGAACCCCAATTCGCCACTGTGGCACAAAGCTATGCCAAAGTGCATGGCATCTTTGAAAATCCATGAGAGGGGTTCTGACTTGAGTCAAGGAGATTGACAAACTCAAGACACATGTATGCTGAGATCTAAAAGAGAGAATAGGCTGAAGGGAAAAGATGAGCATTCCAAGCAGAGACAGCTAAGCCCTGAAATGTGTCTTTAGAAGGCCGGTAGAAGGGACCAAAGTAGTTGCAGTGCAGAGATTTGAAAGAGATGAACCTGGAACTTAAGGTAGGATTCAGACTATTCTCCAAGAAAAAATTATCCTAGAATCAACTTGAAATCATTATAGTATTTTTAACAGAGGATGATATCATTAACAGATTTGTGTGTTACAGTGATCCTCATGACTGCAATGTGGAAAATGGATTTCAAAGGTGCCAGAGGGAGAAAGAGTATGCAATTAGTGATACTCGTCATACTTCAGAAGAGAAATGAACTAGCCTGGTAGAAGTAAAGATGGAAGAAGTGGCCAGATTTATGATGTTTTAGGAATGAGAACAGGTGAGTCTTGCTGATTGACGACACACACACTTGACAGAGGAGGAGTAATCAGAAGTAACTCCCAGCTTTCTTGCTTGAGAAGTAATTTGAGTCATTTTCTGCGATCTGACTGGGGAAGAGCATGAGGTTGGGTGAGGGGATTATAAATTTCCTCCAGTGTTTGTTGAATTCAAGGCTCCAAAAGATTCTATTATCAATGTAGCATTTTGATGTCAAAAACAATTCTGAAAACTTTTGAATGAAAGCCTAGGTATCTCAGGCTTTATTTGTGTTTGTATGAGAAGTATATCAATGCAAGTTAACAAACGTCATGATGCTCTCATTAGCACATGTTAATGATTGCATCTATAATTAAAAAATATTTCTATAAAGCGTTTTAAAAGGACAAATGACAGCAAACTAAGAACAGAAAAACTAGGGCATTACACCTTGCCTAAGAGCTCTTCCAGGCCCTCCTTGCTCTTTCCTGCCCTTCCCATCTCCTTTGTACACCTGCCTTACTGTTTAAGTGTCAAAACAAAACCCAATTCACAATTGCACCAAGAAGCATAAAATACCTAGGAATAAATCTAACCAAAGATGTAAAAGATCTGTATGCTGAAAACTATAGAAAGCTTATGCAGGTAATTGAAGAAGATATAAAGAAATGGAAAGACATTCCCTGCTCATGGATTGGAAGAATAAATATTGTCAAAATGTCAATACTACCCAAAGCTATCTACACATTCAATGCAATCCCAATCAAAATTGCACCAGCATTCTTCTCGAAACTAGAACAAGCCATCCTAAAATTCATATGGAACCACAAAAGGCCCCGAATAGCCAAAGTAATTTTGAAGAAGAAGACCAAAGCAGGAGGCATCACAATCCCAGACTTTAGCCTCTACTACAAAGCTGTCATCATCAAGACAGCATGGTATTGGCATAAAAACAGACACATAGACCAATGGAATAGAATAGAAACCCCAGAACTAGACCCACAAACGTATGGCCAACTCATCTTTGACAAAGCAGGAAAGAACATCCAATGGAAAAAAGACAGTCTGTTTAACAAATGGTGCTGGGAGAACTGGACAGCAACATGCAGAAGGCTGAAACTAGACCACTTTCTCACACCATTCACAAAAATAAACTCAAAATGGATAAAGGACCTGAATGTGAGACAGGAAACCATCAAAACCTTAGAGGAGAAAGCAGGAAAAGACCTCTCTGACCTCAGCCGTAGCAATCTCTTACTCGGCACATCCCCAAAGGCAAGGGAATTAAAAGCAAAAGTGAATTACTGGGACCTTATGAAGATAAAAAGCTTCTGCACAGCAAAGGAAACAACCAACAAAACTAAAAGGCAACCAACGGAATGGGAAAAGATATTTGCAAATGACACATCGGACAAAGGGCTAGTATCCAAAATCTATAAAGAGCTCATCAAACTCCACACCAGAAAAACAAATAACCCAGTGAAGAAATGGGCAGAAAACATGAATAGACACTTCTCTAAAGAAGACATCCGGATGGCCAACAGGCACATGAAAAGATGTTCAACGTCGCTCCTTATCAGGGAAATACAAATCAAAACCACACTCAGGTACCACCTCACGCCAGTCAGAGTGGCCAAAATGAAGAAATCAGGAGACTATAGATGCTGGAGAGGATGTGGAGAAACAGGAACCCTCTTGCACTGTTGGTGGGAATGCAAATTGGTGCAGCCGCTCTGGAAAACAGTATGGAGGTTCCTCAGAAAATTAAAAATAGACCTACCCTATGACCCAGCAATAGCACTGCTAGGAATTTATCCAAGGGATACAGGAGTACTGATGCATAGGGGCACCTGTACCCCAATGTTTATAGCGGCACTCTCAACAATAGCCAAATTATGGAAAGAGCCTAAATGTCCATCAACTGATGAATGGATAAAGAAATTGTGGTTTATATACACAATGGAATACTACGTGGCAATGAGAAAAAATGAAATATGGCCTTTTGTAGCAACATGGATGGAACTGGAGAGTGTGATGCTAAGTGAAATAAGCCATACAGAGAAAGACAGATACCATATGGTTTCACTCTTATGTGGATCCTGAGAAACATAACAGAAACCCATGGGGGAGGGGAAGGAAAAAAAAAAAAAAGAGGTTAGAGTGGGAGAGAGCCAAAGCATTAGAGACTGTTAAAAACTGAGAACAAACTAAGGGTTGATGGGGGGTGGGAGGGAGGGCAGGGTGGGTGATGGGTATTGAGGAGGGCACCTTTTGGGATGAGCACTGGGTGTTGTATGGAAACCAATTTGACAGTAAATTTCATATATTAAAAAATAAAAAAAAAATTAAAAAAATTAAAAAAAAAAAAAAAAAAAACAAAACCCAAAGTCTGTTACATGTTAATTACTTGCAGTTTCTTAGAACACACTATGTTGCTTCTTATCTAAGCACTATTGTTTTCCTTCTTGCCCATGCTCTTCTTAATTCTCAACTTTACCTGTAATATCGATTTGTATGCTGTAAGATGAAGCACAAGCACTTTGCAGAGATGAAGTAGCCCTTCTCATCTATTCTCAGCCATCACACATCGTGGCTGCTTTTTCAGCATTCAGTACATTGTTTTGTAATCATCTGTTCGTATTTCTGTTAAATTCACTACGCTGTTAGCACCTTGTGTCTTATTGAGGGTTGTATCAGCAATACTTAGCACAATAGCGGTTGTACAGTTGGTATTTACTACACTCTTCAAGTGGAATGTCTAAAATAACAGTCCTCTCCAGTTTTGAAGACACTGAAAAACAAAACGAAGATAAAGGCTAATGCCAAAATATTACTTTTATTGCCAACAAAGTTCAAAGTGTTTGGTGCTTATATAAGCAGGCAGATGGCCCTACTAATGCCAAACTCCTACATGAGACAAATGCACCCACTGAGTCACAGGAAACATGGGACTGGGGCAAATCACTGTAGACTTGCAATGCAAAGGAGCTGAGACAAGCCTGCCATTACATTAATTGAACTTCATTCACAGAATGAAAAGACCATGAGTGGGAAGAAGCATTCCATTAACAGGGCTCAACAACTGTGTGGTGTATAATTGAAAGCAAATCAGTAACACTTGCCTTGGGAAAAAAAAAAAAAAGAGAGAAGACTTAACAGAGGCAAGAGGAGCAAGGTCCCTGGAATAGAATGATATTAGGATACCATCACCGTTTCATTCCAATAGGTGCTATTAATTTAAAATATGTATTAATATATTAAATATTAATTTCCTAAAATGACTTTCATTCCCTACGCAAATTGAATTTCTTCAGTGGTCACTCATGTATAGCAAATGTAACCTTCTAGCAGGCTTATGCTTAGAATAATTATTCAATTTTAAGCTTCATTGTTTTATTTTGTGTGCACCCTCCCCCCCCCAACAAACAACTTTGGTTTCTCTAGACTGACAGGGAATTCTGCTTAACAATAAATTTGTTGCAAAAGGCTAAAATTATGAACCACAGCAAACTTACTAGTTGCTTAGCAACAACCTAGTATGCTGAACCTTAATTTTGGATCAGTTAACCCTGAAGGAAACGCAGAATTAATTTCTCGTATTGCAATATCTTTAAAAGGTTACCGGTCCATGTCTCAGCTGTGTTTCTCCCCCCCTCTCTTGTATTCAATCTTTTGTAACTTCTCAAGCATCAAATTAGGTTTGTTATTTTCATATTTCTCTATGGTTTTCAGGTAAAACAGTAAAAGCGCTTATACTGTAATTGACCAAAATATTTGAGAAAAATCACCTCATTTGTGAAAAAATACTGTAAAATATGACATTTTTTCTATTGCTACATCTTGCAGCTGGAGAGGCCATGAAAATGTAGTTCACACAGGTCTATTCCCCCTTCACAACCACAAGTTTACATCCTACACGAACTGGCCTGAAACACTTCTCCCCTCTTTTGAAGACTGGAGAGAGATCACGCAGAAAACCATGTGCAGTTAGAGGCATTTGTCCAAACCAACTGTCTTAATGTCTATTTATTTATTTTGAGACATAAAAAGAGAGAGTGAGCCCACAGTGGGGGTAGGGCAGAGAGAGAGAGAAGGAAAGAGAGAATCCCAAGCAGGTTCCACCCTGTCAATGCAGAGCCAAACAGCAAGTTCAAACCCACAAACCATGAGATTATGACCTGAGCCAAAATCAAGAGTCAGACGCTTAACTGACTGAGCCACCCAGGTGCCCCTAGCCTACATTGTTATTGAATCTGATTGTTTTCTTTTTCAACTTTTATTTTGAGATAACTTCAGATCTACCAAACAGTGAAAAGTAGTTGAGTTTTCTCAAATACTTTCGTCTTGTTTCCCCTCATCTTAAAACCTTAAATAACCATACAGCAAAATCAATACTAGAAAACTGATACTGATATATTTTAAGTAGGCTATAATTCTATTCAAATTTCACCATTTGAATTGTTCTTATATTTTCTCACTATTCCTGAGCTTATGCATTTGGATCAAGAATACATTTGCAGTTCATATTAGACAAGCATGTCAAAGTGCAGTTAACTTTGACAACTTGGTTAAGATAGTATCTGCTAGGGGCACCTGGGTGGCTCAGCCGGTTAAGCGTCCGACTTCAGCTCAGGTTATGATCTCACGGTTTGTGAGTTCGAGGCCAGCGATGGGCTCTGTGCTGACAGCTCAGAGCCTGGAGCCTGCTTCAGATCCTGTGTCTCACTCTCTCTCTGCCCCTCCTCTGCTTATGCTCTGTCTCTCTGTCTCAAAAATAAATAAAACATTAAAAAAAAAAAGATAGTATCTGCCAGATTTGTCCAGTGTAAAAATATCATTTTCCCTTTGTCACTAATAAGTATCTTGTGTAGACATATTTGACACTGTATATATGTTATTATCATCATACTCTCATCCACTAATATTAGCATCCAGTGATTCTTCCTGTCTGCAAAAATATTATTGAGGTATTTGTCTAACGATGAAGTTTTATATTTCCACTCTTCCTTTTACATTTATTAACTGGAATTCTACTGTAAGGAATAGTTTTCCCTACCTCCCACTTATTTACTCAATTATATACTTACACCAATTACAGACTCGGGGGTATTTATTTTATTTTATTGGTTGCAATTCAATACTATTATTATTTATTTATTATTTATGGTATTCTTAAATTATTCCGGCTTTTGACTTTGGGAATTTCTTCAAGTGGCTTATGTGTCCTTTTAATAACTTCCCATCATCTTTTGAACACCTCATTACTTTCTGATATTAGAATATTCCATACCATTTTGTACCTTGTCCCAGCCCTAGAATCAATAATTATTCCAAACTAAGATCAGAGGCTAAAAGTGTGCATGTTACTAGGGTGCTACAATCTCTGTGCCCTATCAGCAGACTACACTGGGAAGTAAAGTTATGTGCACTACCTACCCATGCTTCTATAGCTATTTCTGTGTCTATCAATCTGTGTGTATTATTAAAACCATGAATTCATATTGCTACCTCCAATTTCAGTCCCACATCATGGGATTCATTCTTGCCTTCACTCTTTCCTTATTTGTAAATTCTTTCTCTATGATAAACCTGAATCTTCTCCACAATATATTCACATGTTTGTTCAATCTTAGTAAACACATAAAATATTTCAGGGGCTCCTGGGTGGCTCTGTCGGTTATGCATCCAACTCTTGGTTTCAGCTCAAGTCATACATATCTCACGATTCATGAGTTCCAGCCCCATGTCAGCCTCAGTGATGCTGGTGCAGAGCCTTCCTAAGATCTTCTCTCTCCCTTTCTTTCTGACCCTCCCCTGATCTCTCTCTCTCTCAATCTCTCTCAAAATAAATAAATAAACGTTAAAAAAAAACCCATAAAATATTTCTGAAATGCTAACCAAATCAAATGTGGGAAACATATTTACTAGCTGGACTAGGTACCTATATACACTTCCTCTTGTCTAGCATTCTAGCACATAGTCAAAATATGGTTCTTCAAATATACTTGGGTTAGTTCTTTCTCTCACCAGCTGCTGACATAAGTAATTCATTAAAATTAAAATATACAATGGGGTAATATTATTCATTTTTTATAGTTGGCATTCTATTTTAATTTCCCTCATATTCTGTTGATTTCTATTATTGCTTGATTTTTTTTCAAAATGTGAAACATTAACCATGGGTTTAAATATCAGAACTATACTGGAAAGTATATCCAGAGAAATATAGTTACAGTTCATTCCTGAAACTTTGTTTTAATTTGACCAGTTTCTTTACTTCATTTCCTTTTGTACCTGTAAGTAATCTCATTAGTTCCTGATTTATCTTTCTGCATTTCTTTTCTGTGAATGAACAGATACAAGTCTGTTTTATTTTATCCATTTCTCATATAAAGGGTAACATACTAGAGATATTTTTTGGCATTTTTTCCTCACCTAACAATAAATCTTGGCGTTCAATCCCTGTTAGGTCATAGCTTTCTCGTTCTTCCATACGGCTGCATATTACTTCCTGGTATAGATGTATTACAGGTAATTCAACCACTCTCCCATGTATGGGCATTTAGGTTTTATCGAATATTTTGCAATTGCACAGGATGTTGAAATGAATAGCCTTGTAAATATGTTTTTTTTTTTTTTCTTATTTTGGGGGGTATACCTTTAGGGTTGATATTTAGAAGTAACAATGCTAGGTGAAAAGGTGATTTTTAAAGATTTTTGGGGGGACGGGAACCTGGGTGGCACAGTTGGATAAGTGCCTCTGACTCAGTCTCGGCTCAGTTCCTGATCTCGCGGTTCATGAGTTCAAGCCCTACATCCAGCTGTGCACTGATGGTGTGCAGCCTGCTTGGGATTTTGTCTCTCCTTCTCTTTGCCCTTCCTCTGTTTATGCGCTCTCTCTCTCTCTCTCTCTCTCTCTCTCTCTCAAGTTAGATAAACAAACTTTTAAAAAAGTTTAAAAAGTAGTTTGTTTGTTTTTAGAGAGTGGGTGAGAGGGGCAGAGGGAGAGAGAGAATCTCAAGTAAGGCTGAAATCCCATGACCCTGGGATCATGACCTGAGCTGAAATCAAGAGTGGCTCAACTGACTGAGCCACCCAGACACCCCAAAAGCAGATTAAAAACAAACACACAAATAAAAAAAAACAAAAACCAGATTTCCAGGGTTGCCTGGGTGGCTCAGTTGATTGAGTGTCCGACTTTGGCTAGGGTCATGATCTCACTGTTTGTGAGTTTGAGCCCTGCATCAGGCTCTGTGCTGACAGTTTGAAGCTTGGAACCTGGAGCCTGCTTCAGATTCTGTCTCTGTGTCTCTGCGCCCCTCCCCCCCCCTTTCTCTTTCTCTCTCTCTCAAACATAAATAAACATTTAAAAAACTTAAAAAGAAAACAGATTTCCAAAAAGATGCAGGGTGGATTTCTGAGCATGTATACAATTTTTAAGGCCTTTGACACCTATTAGTAAATACCAACTTAACGGAAGGCTGTATTTATTTCTAAGAACTATATTGAATAAGGTAAATTGAAAGAAGAATGCAAACTATAAGAAAGTCTCTGCCGAAATTTTGAGTTACTAAGAAATTTCATGATTAAATTGGATACATAGGGGAACATAGGGAAGAGATTTAAATAAAAGAGGTTTTTTTTTTTTCTTTTTTTAAATAAAAGCAAGTAATATTACAAACACACCTGCACAGTTTGGAAGGTTATTGGTAAATACTTCTTGGTATTCATATTTGCTGAGCTCATTAATTATTTTTTAAAAAGAAGAGAAAAAGGAAGAGAGAGATAGAGGCAGAGAAACAGAAAAAGAGAAGTTACTTTTGACTTGACATTTCATCCAGTCCTAAGGTTAATGAGTTCACTTTACAGCCCAGGGAAACAAGTTTTATTCCTGATATTGATTACAAAATATATAATAAATATTTTAATAGTTTCAAAATATTGAAATGTCAAGTAGTTAATTTGAGTATATTGAAATATATTCTGAACTGGTACAAAAATTTTATGAGAAAAATTGACTTAAAAACACATTTTCTAAGCAGAATACTGTATATTGATGAACATTTTTAATTAGAAGTAAAAGTTTCTTTAAGTTTGTCAGTGAGTTTAATGAACTTCATACATATACTATTATTTTGACTCCACCAAATGGAACACAATATCCCAAACTAAAAACTGGTTCTAAAAGAGGAATTTGATTAAATCAAATTATTTACTCATGAAATATCTTCCTTAATAAAATACATTTGCATTTTTATTATTCCGTAATATACTAGTCTTCCTCTCAAGAGAGGGATTTGTAACTATTATTTCTATTTTCACTGCAAGCTCATAATATTATCCCTATGAAGGAGAGAGAGAATAAGAAGCTTAATTCCTACGATAATATACATTAACAATAACATATGGGCCTTATTATGTATGTCACTTGAGTAAGGATTTTTTTGTTCACTTGTCCTGCAGTTTTGTTCTTTTAGAAAAGGCATTTAAGATTGCATGGAGTTCTGAATATTTTTGTATTGGGGCATTTGGGAAAGGCAACAAAGTGCAATTCTCTTTGGAAACCCGGTATCATGCGGTATGCACATACATTGATCCAGATTGTTTAAAGCAGGGCTGGAACGTTTAGGCCTTTAAATCACATGATTTCACTTATATGTGGAATCTAAAAAATGAAAACAAAAACAAAACAAAAACAAAAACAAAAAAAAACCCCACCTCATAGACATTGATACAAAGCAAGGATTTGTTGTTACCAAAGGCAGGTGGTAGAGGATGGTCAAAATAGATACAGGTAGGGGCGCCTGGGTGGCTCAGTCGGTTAAGCCTCCGACTTCGGCTCAGGTCGTGATCTTGCAGTCCGTGAGTTCGAGCCCTGCGTCAGGCTCTGTGCTGACAGCTCAGAGCCTGGAGCCTGTTTCAGATTCTGTGTCTCCCTCTCTCTATGACCTTCCCCCATTCATGCTCTGTTTCTCTGTGTCTCAAAAATGAATAAACGTTAAAAAAAATAATAAAAAAAAATAGATGCAGGTAGTCGAAAGGTACAAACCTCCAGTTATAGAATAAATAAGTCATGGGATGTAATATACAGCATGATGACTATAGTTAAAAATACTGTAGGGGCACCTGGGTGGCTCAGTCGGTTAAACAGCCAACTTCAGCTCAGGTCATGATCTCGTAGCCTATGAATTTGAGCCCCACATCAGGCTCTGTGCTGACAGCCCAGAGCCTGGAGCCTGCTTTGGATTCTGTTCCTCCCTCTCTCTCTGCCCCTCTCCTGCTTGAGCTCTCTCTCTTTTTCTCAAAAAGAAGCATTATTTTTTTTTAAATACTGCATTGCCTATTTGAAAATTGTTAAAAGAAAATCTTAAAAGTTCTTATCATAAGAAAGAAGAATTTGTTACTGTGTATGGTGACAGATTGGATGTTAACTAGACTTATGGTGGTGATATTTTTCAATATTTGCAAATATGGAACCATTATGTTATAACTTAAAACTATCATAATGTTACATGTCAATTAATACCTCAATAAAATAAAGGTAAAGAAATTATTTTAGGGAATTTGATTTCTACTTAGTGCAGAGAATATTTTCTCTGTATGAAAGCTAAAATTTAGTAGTATAAGCTTCCTATTGGCAAAATGACAGCACTGGAGTGATTCCTCAACACTTGGCTTGTGCCCACAGAACCAATCACCAATTTTCTTAGACATACAAACATACATCATAATCCATTTCCATCTATATTTTCCGGTTATTTAATTTCATTGCCAAAGTATGTTTCAAGTCTAGATGGGAAGCTTTTTTATATAGTAAGCTAGAGAAACTGTTCCGAAGTGTGGTCCCAGGACTCTCTAGGGATCCCTGTGACCCTTCCAGGGGGTTTGTGAATTCAAAACTATTAGACTCTTTTTTGTCGTTTTTACTCTCATTTTTTTTCTTTAAATCACTTTATTCAGGTATGATTCAGAAGATGGGCAGTAACTGTTTACTGAATGAAAATAATTGTTTTATATTACAATTTATGTTGAACGAATTACTTTCAGTTTATGGTTGCTTTTCCACATAGCTACTCTGTTAATATTCTCTTTTATAAGGTTATCTCTGAAGTATTGAAAAGAAATAAGCATCCTTTTTCTCCCACTTAATCCAATGAGTCATTTTTTTTTCATTTTCCATTATAAATATACACATAAATATATTATATAATGTACATGATATACGTTATGAATAGACACATCTTGTGTCTTTTAGATGACACAAATATATTTATTTTATATAATTATAATATGTCCTTAATTTGAAGGACTTTACTATTATCTATATGTGTTCACATGACCTAGTATGATTTATATATGTATTATTACCCACACACAGTCACTAATACCTAGGTATATATCTTGATAATAATGTAGCCCCCAAATTACAAAAATGTATATACATGAAATTGATTACTTTTGTTACATTTAGCTAAATTGATTAGTTAGAGCCTCAAATTCCCAACCCATTTGATAAATATAAGCTACTGTAAGAAGAAGGAGCTGAGGGAAGAGAAAGGACAAAAGGTTGTAAGAGATGATATTGGTGAAGAAAAAGTATTTCACCATGCAGATTGGTATTACTTTACCTATGTGTAAGGAGTATGTATCCATTTCTTTTTTATTTATGCAAGAAATGTCTTTTAAACTTCACGTATATTTGGCATAATTTTTGCTGAATTTTTTGGAAATCTAAAGGTTATGCCAAAAGAAATCAAAAGCTTAATGCTTCTATTTTCTATTATTTTAATTAATAAAACTGTATTTTTATTCCCTCCAATGAGAGGAATTAATCATTCAGTAGAGCCCAGAGGGCAGAACAAAGAATAATGAGATAAAAGTTACAAGAAGTAAGATTTCAGGTCAAACTATGGAAAAATTATAGCAACTATAACTATACAAAATTGAAATGTCTCATTTTAATAATAGCAATAATAACCATTTTTGGATCATGTTTTACAGTTTACAAACTATTTTCATATGTACTGTATGGGATCGAGAACCATTTTGGCGGCAGGCGCTATTCTCACCATTCAAACGTTAAAACTCAGTCTTTCCCTGGCTTCAGTATCAAGACTCTCAAGGCAAGTAATGTGCGGAAATACCCTCAGATCTCATTATCACTTGTGCAAATGACTCTTATGCATGGATTTGTGGCCAAAAATGCCATGAATGATTTGGTAGTAAGATATCATTGCTGCCACAGTTTGGCCAATCCTTTCAGGAATCAATCCCATCAGAAAGAATTTTCATTATCTCCATGTATAAATAAGGGAATTAGAGAGATTAAGTTAATTCTCTAAGTAATATCTAGTAGAGATGGAGCAAGGACTTAGTCACAGAACTAATCTAAATCTACAGTAGAATTATTTCTTTGGTCCCAATGTAATTCAAAAAGAGACAAAGAATCAATTCGCTGAGTATTTTTTAGAAGAGACTTAACTGTGAAATACAAGTTGGACATTCAGCTTCCTTTCAACTGAGAAATCAATAGTTTTATGATCCTTGAGATTTATTGACAATCTCAATCCAATTGAAAGGTTCAAGTTTTTTTTTTTACGTTACTATCTTTTATTTTACATATCTTTTTCTTGTACTGAAAATCTTTATTCCTCACAACATTAACAGATTCACTTAATTTTTTTTTCAGAATTGTAAATGTAAAATGGGACACACCTTATGGAAAAGAGTTGGAAATATTAGTAAGTTATATATGTATTTATCATTTGTTCTAGCAATCTCACTTAGTGGAGGCTATCCCAAAGATACCCTATAAAAATAACTCATGTGCATAAGATTACTTGTTGTTCAATTGCTTGTAAGAGAAAAAGAATTGAAAACATCAGCTGTAAGTCAGTGGAAATAAAGCAATAAAGTAAGGAATAGCAATATATGAGCTCCTTTCCCATATAGGTTTACCCAGAGGAGCATGTTTTGGATTTTTGCTAAGCTGATAGAGGAATAATAGTAGCGCTGTGTGATTTCAATTTGCCATTTTCTTTAGGAGTGAATCTAGGCAGAATTTATAAGTGCATTGGCCATTTGTATTTACTCCCCCATGAACAAGTTATTCCTAAGTTTTGTCCTTTTCTTCACTTGTTGGTTTTCTCTTCTCAATTTTTAGATCTTTATATATTCAAGTAATAGCCCTTTGTCTATGAAATAAGTGCTGATATTTTCCCCAATCTTTCATTTTTCTTTCGATGCTGCTTATGGTAATTTGGACATGCAAGCACTTTATTTTGGTGTTCTACCATGCAGTCATGTTTAGCACTCTTTTCTTACCGTTCTAAATTTTGAGTCATGGGTTTTCCACTTTGCTGGATATAGACTGAAGCCACCTTTTGCCAAGCATCCTAGATGACCACAAATAACTTCAGATACATGAGCATTCCTAGCAGAAATTAGTCAATCAATAGGTCTTCCACCGAAACCTTGAATTTGTAAGCAATAATAAATTTTGAATTAAACCCCTAAATTTTGGATTAATGCAAACTTTTGGGGTTCGTTTGTTATTCAGATAAAAGCTAATTAATGCACTATCCAGTCTTCCTAGTAATACATGTTTAAGTCTATTTTTTAATAACTATTGATTTGCTATGTCATCTTTATCATATACTACATTACATAAATACTTAGGTCTATTTGGGATTTTCTATTCTGTTCTAGTGCTCTGTCTGTATGTACTCCATTCGTACACATTTTTGAGATACAGAAGTGTTTAAGCATATTTTAGTATCTATAATTGGTTCTTTGGAAAATTTCAAATAGTAGTAAACTTTGGTGGAATTTCTATTTTTTATACTATCTGTTGGAACAGAATGAGAATTAGAGGGCTTTCCATTTTTTATCACCAAAATTTGCAAAATATTAAAAAAAATTTAAGTAGACAATTTACTTGAGAGTTTCGGTTATTTGAAATTTTTGCTGAAGATGTGAACTCTGAATGAAAGTAAAGAAAAATATAACTTATAAAATTATTATAACTGAATTAAATGTTCTCTGTCTAAGAAGATAGAATCAATAATATACTTCCCTTAGCACACGTGCTCTGAGACTTTCAGATACTTCAGCACATGTGGGAAGAATTATTTTCTCCGTGGAAAGTATTTTTGTCTACAGAAAATAATTAATTGGATATGCCAATGTGCTATCTGGAACATGAAACTTTGAAAACATATTGCAAATAATAGAAAACTCTGAATACAATAAGAACATGTTGGAAAAATAATATTCAGAAAAATACTAGTAATATAGTATGGAGACAACTGTAGATAATACATTAATTTAATGAATATATGGACAATAAGGATCTTGCTTATGTTACCTTTTTAATATGTAAACTTTACGGAGATTTAATTTGCATAAAATAAAATGTACTCTTAATCACAAAAAGGCAAATGCTGTATGATTCTAATTGTATCAGTACCTAGAGTCTTAAAATTCAGAGATGGAAATGGGTGGTTGCAAGGGGCTGGAGGAAATGAGAATTATTGATCAATGGGTACAGAATTTCAGCTTTGCAAGATGAAAGGGTTCTGGAGATAAATAGTGGTGACATTTGCATAATATAAACACAGTTAATACCACTAAACTGTACATTAAAATGCTTAAAATGGCAAAAGCATGTAATGTGTAGTGTACTACATTTTAAAAAAATCTAAGAAAACAAAATAAAATACACTCATTAAGTATATAGTTGGATAAGCTTTATCGATTATTTATACTTGTGTATCCATGACCACAATCAAGATATAAAAGTTTTCATCACTTCTGCTGTTAAAAAAAAATCTAAATTCTAAATTCTGTTCCTGTGCAATCAATCATATAGTACATATGCTTTTTGTCTGGCATCTTTCATTCAACATGATGTTCTTGAGATTCATTCATGTTTTTACATGCTACGGTAGTGCTTTTTATTGATAAATAGTATTTCAGGGTTTGGACATACCCTCTCCTGATGGATATTTTGTGGGTTTTTTCCCAAGTGTTTGGATCTATGAGTAAACGTTCTATAGACAGAGAAACCACTTTAGATCATTAAAAAGGCTGGAGAGACGAAATTGAAGATTAATGGACTTGTTTTCCCCTCCGGGCATTTGATTAATTCTAAATTAATGGCTAAAACTCTAAGGAGAGAACTTCAGACAATCAGAGAAGTTTCAGGAACCTCTGTGCTTAGGGGACAAGGGTTAGCATTTAGGACCTACTGGGAGGAGAAAGACCAAATGAGCACACTAAATTAATAATTAAAAGCTCGAAAGCCCAAGAAATAAGGCCCTAGAAACATGGGCTGACCAAATACAGACTGATCTTTACTCTTTACCAAAATTTCAACCTTGCCTCTGCTTAGGTCAGCCCATAACTGGATTCAGGTAGTTTGCCCCAACTCTTCCTGCCAAAGACAGAAAATATTGAATTCTAGAGGAAGATGTCATCTACAGCTTTAATAATGCTAAATATACATGGTTGTCATTCAGTGATAATTTTATATATATAAAGGTATGACCAAGAAAAGGACCACAAGACCAAACATTCACAATTAAAACAGACAAGATATGGTCACAAAAGTGATACAAAAACTGGAGAGAATAGATAAGATCCATAAATAAAGATTAATAAGCTCAAAAAATAGAGGAAAGTTGGATAGCATGGGCTTTCTATGACTTTATAGGAGGAGAATTTGCTTGCAAAATAAATCATGAAGAAGAGAAGATGATTGAATGGGTAGATGAAAAAATAGAAAATATCTAAATTGAAGCAGAGTAGCAAAAAATATTGGAAAACACAAGATAGAACATACAAGACATGTTAAAAAGCATAAAGTGTCTAATACATATGCAATGAGTTCTAGAAAGAAAAGGGAAGAATGGAGCAAAAACAATTATTTGGAAAGATAATATCCATCGATTTTCCAAAACTAATAAAATACTTCAATCTGACACTCAATAAGCTATGCAAATCCCGTGTGGGATAAACATAACGTTGATATATTACAATAAAACTACTAATTATTCTGATTTACAAAAATGTCTTCAAAGCAGCATTACAAACATATTATCAAGAAATAACAAACACCCTAACAATTGACTTTACAGCAGCGGAAAAAAAGAAAAAGAAGACAATAAATAATGGAATGACATTGTTTAAGCCAACAGAAATGATCTGAAACCTAGAATTCCATACTCTAAGAGATCGTCACAATAACAAAGGCAAAGTGAAGATAACATTTATAGTCAAAGAAAATGAATAAAATTTGTGTTTGGCCGCCCTGCATTAAGAGATATACTAATGGATGCTTGTCAGATGGGAGAAAAATTGTCCCAGAAAGAATCCTGCAAGTGTAAGAAGAAAAGAAGAGCAATGAAGATAGTAAGTGCATGGATACAATATAAGTAACTATGACAGTGAATTACTGTCTTGGGATTTTTAATATATGTAAAATTGAAATGCATGACAACGAAAATTCAAATGGCAAATAAACGGATATATAATGAAAGGGTTCCAAATTCCTATTGTTTTTGTGTATCTTATTTTTTTTTTTATTGCCACATATCTAATTACTTCAGAAAATAGTGCTTAAAAAAGAGAAACATTTATCATCTGACACAGTTTCTGTAGATCAGGAGTTTGGTAATGGCTTAGCTGGGTGAGTCTCAGGGAATTTCTTACGATTGCAGTTAATGATGGCCACGATCACAGTAATGTGAAGGCTTGACTAAGACTGAAGGATCATATAGCCAGAAAGTCGATGCCAGCTATCCATAGAAGAAATACATTTCTCACAATGGACCTCTCTGTAGGGGTGCCTGAGTGCAGAAGCTGCAAAGTCTTTAATGACCTTGCTTTGAACGTCGTTTACTCTCATTTCCATAATACCCTATTGGTTATACAAGTCAATACTGTAGGATGTGAGAGGGTACCACACAAGGCTGTAAAAACCAGACTATAGGGGCGCCTGGGTGGTTCAGTCGGTTAAGCCTCCGACTTCAGCTCAGGTCACCATCTCGCGGTCTGAGAGTTCGAGCCCCGCGTCGGGCTCTGGGCTGATGGCTCAGAGCCTGGAGCTTGCTTCCGATTCTGTGTCTCTCTCTCTCTCTGCCCCTCCCCCGTCCATGCTGTGTCTCTCTCTGTCTCAAAAATAAATAAAAAACGTTAAAAAAAAATTAAAAAAAAAAACAGACTATATTGGAGTCTGGTAAACACACTGAGAAAATGGCAAACATTATATGTATTATTTTTTTTAGACTACATTGACTCAAGGATGCGTGTTGTAATCTCTAAGGTAACCAGTAACATACCCATAAATGCATATATGGCCAACAAGCTAAAAGATGAAAAATGAAAAATGAAAATAAGAAAGAAAATATACTAATATGTAAATAGAAAACAGACAGTAAGATGTTAAAATAAATCTATAACATTAGTAGTGACATTACAGATACAGTAATTAAATATATAAATTAAAAGATTGAAACTGACAAACTCGATTAAAACGATTTACATACTGCTTACATAAAGCAAACCTTGAATATAATAATATAGAAAGATTGAGATTGCAAGAATGTAAAAACATAGCTTAAGCAAGTGCTATAATATTACAATATGAAGTTTTCTTGAAAACAAAAATGATTATTAGATCTAGAAAGAGAATTTTAATAAGAAAGAGTGTCAACCATTAGGAAGACATCACAATTCTATATATGTATGCATATCATAAGAATTTTAAAATTATAAAAAACAAAAAAAGTTACAACTCAAAGAAGGAATACTAAGGAAAACAAATTAAAAAACAGCAAGGGTATATAAGAGCTAAACAACCGCGTAATATACTTTAACTATACTATATGGCCCTGGCTAAGGTGAAGAAAGAAACGCATGATGTAGGGTCCCAAATTTAAAGAGGCACACTTCATTAAAGATTTTCCATTTTCAGGATCTTTAAAGTACCTGCTTAAATTTTGTGCCTTATACGCTTCACTTGCTTTGCTCTAGATCCACTCTGCATATACAGAACATTCCCCCAAATGATGTGACATAATGCACAGTATTTTTTATTTTAAACTTTATTTATTTTGAGAAAGAGAGAGAGAGAACGGGAGAGGCACAGAGAGAGAGAGGGAGAAAGAAAATCCGAAGCAGGTTCCGTGTTGTCAGTGTAGGGCCTTAGGCAGGGCTCAGTCTCACAAACCATGAGATCATGATCTGAACCTAAATCAAGAGTCAGAAACTTAACTGACCGAGCCACCCAAATGCCCCAAAGCACAGTATTTTGAATGGATGGGAATACTTGCCATTGTTAAATAAAAAAGATCATAAAACAAGGATTTAAATCAATTAAATTATGTTCTCTGAGCACAGTAAAATTAATCTAGAAATCAATAACAAAAAACACTAGATTAGGGGCGCCTGGGTGGCTCAGTCGGTTAAGCGGCCGACTTCGGCTCAGGTCATGATCTCGCGGTCCGTGAGTTCGAGCCCCGCGTCGGGCTCTGTGCTGACAGCTCAGAGCCTGGAGCCTGTTTCAGATTCTGTATCTCCCTCTCTCTGACCCTCCCCCGTTCATGCTTTGTCTCTCTCTGTCTCAAAAATAAATAAACGTAAAAAAAAAATTTAAAAACTCTAGAATATCTGCAAGTGTTTGGAAATTAAATCTGTATGTCTAAATAACCGATAGAGTAGAAAAGATATCATAATGTAAAACGGAAAACATTCTGAAGTAAATCAACTGAAGATATAAAATATCAAAACCAACTGGATTCAGATAGTTATGCTTAGAAATTTAGAGTTTGACTCTTCCTATATTAGAAAGGAAGAAAGGTTAAAAATAAAGTCTCTAGGCATCCATGTCAAGATGCTGTAAACATCAAACCTAAAAACAGGAAATAGTGCACATAATGATAAACCTAGGACGAGCCAAAAAAGAAAAAGAAAATTGTATTACACGCAAAATTGACAGAGCTAATAAACATTATGTTGAGCTGGAGAAGCTATATATAAAGCAGGACATAATGAATAACTCCACTTCTACAAAGATAAAATCAACTCAAGCATAATTAACTGAGGGTATTAGAAGTCAGAGTAGAGGTTACACTTAAGAGTGGGCATGATTGTGAGGAGGCCCCCAGGGGCAGTTCCTGGGTGCTGGCTATGTTCTATTTCTTGATGTCAGTATTTGTCATATTAGTGGGTTCTATTTGTGAAATATTCCCAAGCTGCAAAGCTTTGATTTCAGTGCCTTTCTATATACCTATCGTATCTTAATGAAGAGTTTACCAAACCAAAAAAAAAAAATAATAATAATAAGAAGAAGAAGAAACATTGTCTACATTTAACAGGAAATTTTTAATGACTTATGAAGGAAGTGTGGAATGTAGCCAAGAACATGGGAATATTCCCTTAATCTACATCTTACAGTGGCAGGTGTATTGTTCATATACTTGATATTTATAAAACAAAATGTAAATCTTAGCTTCTGAAATTGCAACTCACTCCTTTCCAAGGTAATCATAACTAACCATACAATGCACTTTTACAGTCTTTGAAAAATAAGTATCTAGACATGTATGGTTTCCGTAAAAGTATCAAGTTGTTATACATATTAGATGCACACTGCATTTTAATGCATATAATCTCTCTTTTTTTTTTTTTTTTAGTATATTTTGAGAGAGAGAGAGAGAGAGAGAAAGCACCAATATGGGAGGGACAGAAAGACAGGGAGAGAGAGAATCTCAAGCAGGCTCTGCACTGTCAGCACTTTATTTATTAAAGTTTTTCCAATATCTTGTGATAAGCAATTTTATTAAAAAAATATGTACATACATACATCTGTGAACCTCTTTTATTTCCTTAGAATAACTTCCTATACGAAGAAGGCTGTGACTTTTGACTTTTGATATGTATTGATATATATTGACAGATTGCCTTTTAGATATTCATATAAATTTAAACATGTCCTTAAAAACATATGACAACTTTCATTCCTCCTTACCAATACTGTGTGTCATAAATATGTGTTTTAAAAATTTACCCCAAAATAATGGGTGATAAAACAATGTCACTAACTTTTTAATTTATTTGATTGTAATAAAATTGGTTATCTTTTCATATGTTTTTCATTGCTTCTTCTGTGAATTACCTATTTCTGTATCTTGCCATAAAAACTAAAAAACAAAAAGAAAATGTTGATTGTCTTCCTATCTATTATTTCTTTTCCCCTATTACTATTAACCCACTATTGTATGTTTCTCATTTTTTAACTCAGTTTATTTTTGTCTTTCAACATCATTCGTGGATATTTATCTAATAAACATGGACTTTAACCTACTCAGATATGCCAGTATATTCCTCTATGTTTTGGCCTAGGAGGCATAGCGGAAAAAGGTTTTACCATTTCCAATATTACAAAAAAAAATTTCCTATGGTTTCTTTTTCTACTAATAAATCAAGAACACAAATAGGAATAACCTATCCTTCTTGACTGCTCACTAAGAGCCAAGATGCTTCATATGTATCAATACAATCCTCAAACATAAGCATGTATGAGTTAAATACAACAATTTTCCCTTTTGTACCAGGAGGAAACATTGAGGTTCCAAGAAATAAAATAATTCGGATAGTGTCACACAGTCTTGAAATAGTTGCACCAGGATTTGAACCCAAGCAGTCTGATTCCAAAGTCCATGGAGTTATATTACTTTATCATTTTATTTTTGGCATTTAAATATTGAATCCAAGTGGAATTTATTTTAGTATATGATGAAATCTAAACATCTCAATTGTTTTCAGAATTAAATATATTTTCCAGAATCTTTAACTGAATCTTTCATTACTGAATTCAAATACAATTTTCGTATACACAAAATTTCCGTATGTTGATGTATCTTTTAACTTTTTAATTTTGAAATAATCTAGAATTAAAAATTGCAAAATCAGGCAAACATTACCAAATACCTTTTGCACACCTTCCTCTAATGTTAAAATTTTCTATAATCACAGTAGAGTGATTGGAACCAGGAAATTCACTCACACAGATAAAATATTATTAGCTACTCTTCACACCTTATTCAAATTCCATCCATTTTCCCACTCATGTCCTTTTTCTACACCAATATCCAATTCCATATCTTACACTGCAATTAGTTTTTATGGTTCCTTAGTCTCCTCCAATTTTTGAAATGTCAAAAATAATCTGGCAATATAAAGATTTTATATCCTGGGTTCAGAGAAATAGGTAAAGATAGTTGAAATGTGAAAAGAGAACTTTTATTACCAGCAATAATGTACTCAGAATAGTTCTAAGGAATTTTCAACATACTTGGTCACCCAGTCTAGTGACTATCACAGAATAAATCTGAGCTGTATGAGAGTGGGTATAATGTTGCTAAGCAGCCTTGTCAATACTTACTTTATATCATCTTTTCAGTTATATCTTGAAGACAGATACTTATCACATATACATTTATTCATTGTAGTCCCTGGGATTGATGCCCTAAAATTTGAATATCTATCTATCTATCTATCTATCTATCATCTATCTATTATCTATTTATCTAATCTATCATCTGTCTATGTATATTTGCCGAGTAATCCATAAATTCTTATTTAGTTAGGGAAGCTGTGACAAAATGTCAACCACATACCTGTTTTCTACCTCCCTTCCTCTCTCATTTCTCTTTGTACTGCTCAGAGGTGACCTCCAATGAGATTTAAAAATATATGAGTATCACGCTTCTTCACAAGATGCTAAATTGAAAATCAGTGAAATGTAGAAAACCACAGCTGATTCAGGAAAAGATTTAAAAAATAAGTCTTACAAAACCAATATTCAAAGGAAAAAAATTAGAAAAAGTTGTCAAAGTTTTATTCCTCCCTGCAACTAATAAATGGCAATAACTAATTTCAATAAAATATTGTCAATTAAAATAAAATGCACTTTATTGTTGAAAGAGATAAAAGCATTGGAGAAAATGATAACCTTCCTCCCC
The DNA here is from genome assembly GCF_018350195.1 of Panthera tigris. Lineage (NCBI taxonomy): Eukaryota > Metazoa > Chordata > Mammalia > Carnivora > Felidae > Panthera > Panthera tigris. Next base: position 69,977,263 of record NC_056663.1, read on the forward strand.
CACTCCCAAATTAAACCTGTTAAGGGAGCTATGACCTACTTGGATTGCATTTTAAGAAAGATAGTGTTTTTAGATAGCTGTCATATGGATTCACAATGATATGGCTAGCAGAAAAATTCCTGTAATCTGTGATGGGGATAATAGATGTTGAAAGAATTTCAGCACTCCCAAATAAACGCAGAAAATCAGGACATCCAGGTTATAAATCGTGGTGTATGACTTTTTAGCTATGAAACCACACACAAGTTCTTTTTCACCTTAATCAGATTTCTTCTTCATAAAGTATATAATAATTTGCGTCTGTGCAAAAGAGGCATGATTTCTGACTACTTTGCTCCTGCCATCCCCATGGCTGTGTTGGTTATATAATCCCTTCATCTTCTTGATATCTTCACCCAAAATCAGGTATTTACAATAAAATTTCAGGAGCAACCCAGTATTAACTATTGGTGTTAAAACTAAATATGAGATAAGGATACTTCCCTACAGTCCCTTCCAGCTAAGATATCTTGGGTTAAGTGACGACTTTGCAAAGGCAGAGTGATGCCATAATCTGAACAATGATTTTGTTTCGAAACAATTTCAACATCTGGTGAGTAATTTGATACAGTGTATATAAACACATGCATATGCTTTGGAAGTGAACACAAAATGTGTCTGAATATTATCATAAACCACAAGAAGAAATTGCTTTCACATGCAAGTGTAGGAACTCAGTTCTCACATTGTAGACTACTCTGCGAAGCCTTAATCTAAGTCATAAAGAGAGGAGACACTTAGAATGTCATCAATAAAATGGTGGCTTTATGGTGGCAAAGTACATATGATTTTCCACTCTCCTCCACTCAGAACTGATCCAAACTCAGTGAGTAAAACAAACAAAAAAAAAAACCAGAATATAAAAAAATTAGAAGACATTTGCAACCATAAAACAATATATGAGGAAAATCTGCCAATAGTGTGAAGCTTTGTTTTTTGTTGTTGTTGTTTGTTGTTGTTTTTGTTTGTTTGTTTTGGTTTATTTATCTTTGAGAGACGGAGAGCAGGAGAGGGGCAGAGAGAGAGGCAGACAGAAAATCTCAAGCAGGCTCTGAATTGACAGTGCGGAGCCCAATGCAGAGCTCAGTCCCACAAACTGCAAGATCGTGACCTGAGCAGAAATCAAGAGTTGGGCGTTTAACGGACTGAGCAACCCAGGCGCTCTGATGTGTGAAGCTTTAACAGGAGTGTGGCAAGACACTAAGAGAGGACACCTCTGGCTACTGCGTTCAGACAAAGCAGGCAATGTGCAGGTCTCCAAATGAGAACTCTTCTTTGGAAGTAGAGGACAGTGAAAATACTGCTGGTGGGCGTTACCCTGGGGTGTCTTTGGTAAGAGAATAACAGGTAGCCGGGGAAATGGGGAAGCAGAGACAGCATCATGTAATAGCACATTCTGTCGGCAAGGTGGCAAGAAGAAGAAAGGATGAACTGGAAGCAGTTTGGTAGAGGCTTTTTTCTGTTGTCTGGGAAGAAGCAAAGTCTGAAGGACACATCCATTCGCAGTAGTTTGCAAGGCAAACGCAGTTCACTGGGAATCCCAAGAATTCCTGGTGGTAGTTAGCCCTGATGTTGTGTTTCTTTCACATGAACTTCTCATAAGCAGTGACCTCTAAAAGGACCTATCTCATTCAAAGATGAGTGTATTTATTTATTACTTTTTTTAAGATGAGTGTATTTAAAAGGAGCTAACAGAAGATCTATATTTTTTAAAAAGTATAAAAGAAAAAAAAACATGGCAAACAAAAAATATTGACTAAGAAAATACTGTCATGAAACAGAAGAAACAGACAAAAAATGTAAAACGTGGACAAATATATTATCCTAAACTAAGACATAATGTAATGACTCATTTTTTTTAAAATGATCTCAGATTCGTAATCAGGTAAGATCTGTGAAAGAACAAATGGGATGAAACTGAGCTGATCCAGCAGAGGAATTGAGAAAAAAAAAATCATCACAAATACTACGCCATGTTGAAAAGTGCTAAAAGTAAGCATAAATAGCTGAAAACATAGGAGGGGCTATAAAGATGAAATTGAGAACAATTAAAAATGGAAACAGAAATAGATAAGGTTAAAAATGATGTGGAAGAATAATATCAATATAGAAGAGAGAAAATTAGTGTCACTGAAGAAAAAAAGAAACTAAATAAAATAGAAGAAATAATGATATAAGAACATATTCTTAAAAATTATAAATATCAATTATAAATATTATTAAAAACTATTAGCCTTGGGCACCTAGGTGGCTTAGTCGGTTAAGTGTCGGACTCTTGATTTGGGCTCACGTCATTACGTCACGGATCATGGTTTCAAGCCCTGCACGTCCTGACGCTGCTGAGCCTACTTGAAATTCTCTCTTCCCTCTCTCTCTCTGCCCCTCCCCCACTGGTGCTCTCTCTCAAAATAAATAAATTAATTAAAAAAAATACTGTTAGCCTTTACTCTAAAAATATAAAGCGGGATAGCTGACTGGGAAAAAAAAATGATGTAGATGACCAAGCCAATATAAGTCATACCAAAGTTACTATACTTCAAAGATAAAGAAACTTTTATATATCCTGACCAATCACTTGCTAATAAAAGAATTAAAAAATCTTGGCCTCGAGCTTCTCCACAATAACATTCTATACTAAAAGACCGCAATGGCTACCAGTACCCTGAGAAATAATTTATGACAAAATAATGTTATATCCAGCCAAAACTTAATTTTATTACAGACAACAACAGTTTTACTTACAGGGAGGAAGCATCCCATAAGACCATTTAGAAGTGAGACAATGAACCTAAGACAACCAGAACTGAAAGATGAAACTATCATATATATATAAGCAGGAACATTCAATCAGTTTAACCACAGGGTGTTTATACTGTGTTAATATACAATGAACAATGAAAATTTGGAAGTAATGTAACCAAAATGTTTAAAAGAGGCAGGAGGTAGCATAAATTTATTTTATAATCAAGTGGTCAAGGAATTTAATTTAAAGTGGGTTATTAAGACAAAGTTGTATTAAGTATGTTTCAGTGTGTGGTGTCCAAGAAAATATGCCACTCTGGTCTCCTGCCATGGAGAGCAAGTGGTGGGCCTTCTAAAACCTTTCTTTATCCTGTATTCACTATTAGTTCATGCTTCCTACAGGATGTTTCCCGAGCAAGGAGGGTAATAATGCAGGCTTTTTTTCCTGCAAAATGTGAGTCCCCCTAGTCTGACTGTCTCAAAATTTCCTCATCACCCTGATCAAAACTTCATTAGAATTGTTTTGCAATCTAAGACACTACGTGTTGAATCTTCCTTCCCTCTTTCCTTCGTAGGAGTCCACCATGTATTATATATAAGCTAATGCTTCCATCCAGCCTCCCTTTCTCTGGCTGTCTTCACAAGTATTTTCCTCCATAAATCTCATGCTTGTCTCATCCCATTTTAGCATCTGTTTCTCAGTATCTGAGCTAACACAGAGTAAAACACTGGAAGAATTAATGACAAATAACATAATTGTATTTAAATTATGTAGTGAAGGGAAGAGGGGGAAATAAGAGAAGTAGAAATATATTACATTGTCCTTGTGCCTAGGGAGAACTCAATAGGTAGTCTAAATAATGTATTGTAAGTTATATTATAACTGTAACAACTAAATTTATGGTAACTATCTTTAATTTTTATGTTTACTTACAGGACACGCATAAACACACAGAAAAAAAGTAAACTCAGACTATAAAGTAGTAAATATCAACAAATGAGCCTATAAAATAAACAGAACACATAAAATATAGATAAGATGTAAAAAACAGAAGTCATAAAATAAAATTACTTTAGTCAGAGCTAAACCAAAAACATTTTTAATTCAACAGATGTCAATGGAATAAATTTAGCTAAAACAGAGAGGCAGAGGGGCAGTTGAAATCTCTCAATGTCTATAGCTAATTTACTCTTAGAAGATAGTTGCATTTTTTATATATATTTATCCTTTTTTCTTCAATAAGTTAGATAATGGTCTATCTATTGCCTTGACTTATTTTAAGCAAAGATCTCATGTACATTTGAACCCCACCAAAAATCCTCATTATTTCTTTATGGAAATTTTAAGTATATTTTCTAACTTCAGGAATAGAAGGTAGAATTTGCTTAATAATATACTGTTACCTTATAACTATTTTAGGGCTATGGATTTTCTCCTGATACTAATTCAGTTGTATCCTGTACATTTTAATACATACAACATTCAATATTCCATACTTTTAAGGATACTTTGAGTTTTGTTCAATATATTTTTAAAATTTTGTGTGTCCAGCTGGAAGAGTTTTTATTTTCTCATCTTATTACTGAAGTTTTATTAAATTATAAACTGAGGATGTTATATGAACTGCTTTTACATTTTACAATGTTCATATACTAGTACACATACAACTGTATTTTGTTAGTGTTACATAAGTACTGGGAAAGAAGGTATGGTATTTCAATTAGCTCCTCCTTAAAAAATCACGTTTTTTGAAGACATCCATATATGTAGCTTTTTTTAGCTTAACAGTTCCTAGGCTGAGAGGGAAGAAATGACATTATTATTATTAGAAAGTGACTTATCACATTGGGATAATGTGCTCAGCTGCTACCTACTAAATCTCACCACTCTGTATTGATAAGAAGCCAATAAAAAGAAGGGAATGTCCACAATGAAGAAGCCATCACATGCAGAAGCTGCTGAAATCAGGACAACTGCCATGAATAAGATATTGACAAAATTACACATTCGCTCCAGAAAACAAGACAAAACAAAAACCAAACAAACAAGCAAAAACCAGGTAAATGGCAGAAATAGCAAATACATGGTATTCACCTCACTTCTGCCTTCCAAATACATACAAGGACTTCTAATTATTTGAACCTACATCCTATCCAGGATCTGATATACAAGGCGGGAGTCTTAAAAATGCAATTTTAGTTACCATTTTCTAGTTGGCTAGTTACCATTTTCTAGGACCTCTTAAACAAGGGTGAAAACTATATTCTATGCCAATCCATTATATTTTCCAGGGCCACACTTTCTGGGCATACTTAAAGTTCTAATCAATAAAGGTAACATGCTCCCATTTAACATGACACAAGTACACTAATATCATGGAAAACATTTATCCTCTTTCCAAAATGGAAGATCCACAGTCCCAATGGTCACTATAACCATGTCTTGGTGATAATTATGTCTCTACTAAATCAAACCCCATTACTTTTTGTTTTCTACCAATGGAACCTATTATACTGATCAAAATTATACTGATCAAAAATTATATTATGTTATATAAAATATTAGTGAAAGACTTGTGGGAAAAGGAAATTGGAAATGATATATTAGGTAAAAGATGATAGATGATGATGATAGATAAGTAGATAAATAGATGATAAATAGATAGATAGATAGATAGAGGGATAAGCAGAGAAAGAAAGAAAATTTATGTTACTATTCCAATGTTGCTTCTGTAACATTGATGAGACCATAATTGCATTTATGTTAATAGATCCTTTTCTCCACTACTCCATTTTATGTTCTTTTGAACTCAAACACTTCAACTGACCCCAAACTTCATTTCTGTGATGATTGTTTTGTTCTTTACAAGGTCTGGATAATCAGTCAAACTGGTGGACACTTCCCAAGAACCGGGGGGTATACCTCCGGTCATTTATTCTCACAGGAAACATGGACACTGTTATATGTCAAGCAACTTTTTATCTATTGTAAGAAATTACATTTCTGACTGTCTTTCAAATTACTTCCTGAGCGAATTATAATGTGGCTCAACCCATTTCTATGATAGGTGACCTACAGTTGTCTCCCCTTCTGGTCATCTTGTTACCCTTCTGGTAACAATGAACTTCCAAAAAGCCTATAGTTGAGAGCGGAGAAAGAGGTGGCAATGTTGTGAGTACATCGCCTTAGTGAGCCACCAACCTGATGGAACAATGTCCCTCCAATACAGATGGGTTATTTATGTTACTTCTATTTGTTCTTCCTTCAAATTAATAAACTCTTTTGCTCTAATCTACATGAGGCTTCTTATGCTGGATTACTCTTTGAAGGTTCCTTTGAGTATTTGGAGCACTATACAAGAAGATTTCAAGATCTTTGATGCATATCCCTCACAGGAAAATAATATAATTATGAATTAAAATTTCCTGTTGAGCCAATAGTCTCGCATGAGTTAGAATAGCATGAATCAATTTCACAAATCCAATATACAAGGTAAATAAATAAAACTTATGTAATTTAAGCAGACTAGGTTTTATAGAGTAATTTTGAATAAGTTCTAGCATGCATTATGCACATGTCTAAAGTAGCCCAACTTACCTTTCTAATCATTACTTCAGAAGAATTGGAATACCGGATTGAAAGCACATGATCTCAGATTTTATTTTCAAACAATTTCTACAAAACCTACCAGAGATATGGCAGTACATGAATGCTAAATCTATTGGTTATTTTACTATTCAATTAAGTTAGATTCAGTTCATTTGTCAATAGCAATATTTTATTTGCAAAAGGATGCTAATAAATAAAATATAATATGACAAGCCTGGATATATATAGTGTTATTTTTTTAGCGTAAATTGGATGTTAGAGTGCCTCAGATGTTGATCTTTAAAAAGATAAAACATGCTTTAATACAATTCAAACTGCTACAAATTCAAGCTGTAAACATTAAAACATATTTCAAACCGTATGTAATGAAAAACATAATAGTGGTAGCTAACCTTATGAATATGGACGCATTTAGTTTTGCCTTTCTTGTTGGCATTAATTAAGTGTAATAACCTTTTATATAAATTAAGAGGAAGTGATTCTGAATGATAACAAATGGCCTTATATAATAACTAATTAATGTCTCATTTGTGCACCTAGTGAGGAATTCACTCTCACCAACGGTTTGCTTGAAATTTAACCATCATAAATTATTTGTAGCGTGAGGCAGTTAAGATTATTTTACTAGATCTGAATGAAATAAATAACCTTCTGACCTTTGGAACTTAATATGATGCTCTCATGCGGAATGTAAGATTCACCAAAAAAAAAAAAAATGATGGCTGGAAGAATAAGTGGATTTTTTTTTCCATTTAATGAATACTGAAAAGTGTGTTGCAAATACCCTGAGTCTTTTCTTAATATGTAAATCTCTCACAGAAAACAAGGTTGCTGTCTATGTAGTCTGGCATGCAATTACGCCTTTCTTTGGTAGCAGCATCTGCACCCAAGTGCACACTAACACTCTTTTTTTCCTTTTACAATGTCCTCTGGTACTAATTGAAGATTTTTGTGATGAGCTCTGAATGTGCAGGAAATGCCTCGTAGGAGTCCAGACATTTGCAAATGGAATTTCTGGCTAGCTTACTATTCACAATCTATGCTAGCATTTGAGCTTTAATTTTCTTAAGCTTAAACCCCCTCTGTGCTAGTTTAAACCATTATTCGCCAGGGTTACAATTTGAATGTATAATGCACGTAATCCGGAATTTGTGATTTGTAGGGTATTCTGTTACACACTCAATGGATGCCTCAAAGTCAAAATATGATAAAAATAGAAGGCAGAAAAATGTCTATTTCAGGAAAAAAAAGTTTCAAGGTCACAACATTTATTTATGCTCCAATTTCTGTTAGAATTATTAACATATTGCATTTTAAGTGATGGACTCTTCATTTTAAAAAAAAAGTTCTCATTATTATCAAAAGAATAAAATACCTGAACTGAAAGGATTATATTTTTAGAACGAACAAGCATTCTATGTTTCAGAACTGTCAAGTAATGTAGTCTTTCATAATAAGCTGTAATGAGTTGCTAGTAAAACAAAGAACTCCTACATCATTTAAAACCAAAAAGAATGTGCTTCTCTGTAAGAGACAGAGTCAGAACAAGGGTTTTACTATTATGAAAGGCACAAGGGTGTCATGGGAGAGCGGGAGCCGAGACTGGGATGGAGGAGGGCAGGAAAGATAAAGATGAATACATGAGAAGTAGAGTAGGTACATTATGGTTTGTCAGATTGCTACAGACTCACCAGCTTCTTTCTGGCTTCCCTTCCCGCAATTTATCATAAGCGATTTGTACGAAGCTACAGGATGGTAATGTAAATCAAAGTTCTCCATTAGCTACATACAGTCTCAACAATCTATCAATGAATCTTCAGTCAACCAATCAATACATTGACAAATCAGCAAACTAATAAAGTAATCACCTAGTGTGGGCAAGGTGTTTATGACTATGACAACAGAGACCCGCAAATTGACATTGAAGACAATGCTCCAAGAGGAGCTCTTGATAGTGGTCCAGGAAGCAAGATCACATACAGAGTACTTACAGCTAGATTGCTGTGTATGTGTGTGGGGGAGATGGGGGGAGAATACCTCACAGGAGATGGATCTTATCAACAAAATTTTAACCACACAAGGCAGTCTTGTTAACCACAGGTACAGTGTTGTATAATGGAGGTCTAGAATGTCTTCATCTTGCATAACTGAAACTTTATACCCATTGAACAGCAAAGGAGGTGTTTTTCTTGTTTGATTTTGTTTTTATTAAGGGTAGTCTACTTGAAAAAAAAAAATCAGATACATTTAAAAATGACCACATGCATACACACACATACACAAGACTATAAGATTAGATTGCATCGATGTCAATATCCTGGTTGTGGTATTGTACTATAAGTTTTATAAGATGTTACCATTGAGGAAACTGGGTAAAAGGTCCACAAGATCTATGTCATGTTTTACAACCACACTCAGACCTATAATGTCAATAAAAATTTACTGAAAAATGAATGAGCCACACAAGGTCTAAAATCCTCAGCACAGTCTTTGAATTCCCCTCTTTTCTCATACCACTATCTAAAGTCTGTTTGGCTTTAGTTTTTAAACGTTGTCTCAAAAAATACTATTCCTATTGATTCTTAGCACTATTTTTTTTAGTTTAGACATTTGTCATCACTTACTAACCTATGAGAAAATGCCTTTCCCCTGATTTCCCTACCTATGGATTATTCATGTCAAATCCATAGTCTTCATTTCTCGTTGAATATTCTTTCTTTAGTTTAAAGATAATCCAGTAAGTAACTCTTTTTCTTAAAAGTATGTTGTCTCTAGCAAAAAGGTCATTCAAATTAGGCCACATTCAACTGTCCAGCAGCTTTTCTTCTTGTTGTTAGTCTGATAGCTCTAGAAGGCCGATCTCAAACAGATGTGAGGATCAGAAATTGTAATATGTGGTCCCCCTTCTAGGTTCTAGTTGTTAATCCCGTAGATTGCTGAGGCTCTAATCAATATCTGCTCATGGACTCGTACTGTAACTGGACAAAGTGACAGGACAAAGAGCTATTAATGTTAAATAATAAGTGTTAGCAGGATTAATGAAAAATTCAAAGATGGCGGTAAACAAAAAGGCAATCATTTTGTGATATATTAAAAGTACCTAAATCCATACTTAGCTGAGAAATTTTTTCTAGTTTTAACAATATGCTTCTTAAAACCTGGCTTGAAAATCCTGTGACATGCAAATACATTGTGTCTCCTTTAGAGACCCTGTTTATCTTTGCTGAAAAAGTTAAACATTTTGTGGGCTAGACAAAAAAAAAAAAAAAAAAAAAAAGGAAAAGTACGTTAACAAAGAAGAAATAAATAGCATGAGGTGGACCTAAAGACTAGTTAAGTCCACTGAAAATATATCTCTCTTTCATATACTGCAGTTTGAAAGTTCTAGCACTGGGAATAAGAGTTAGGTCAAAGAAAAGGCACTTTTATGAATAGAAACCTCCCTGAGAACATAAGCCTGAGTTTTGGAGTAATTTTGAAACATCTTCCAGCAATAGAATATGGTACCCAGGAGGCTCGGTTGAAGCAGGAAGAGGTCTATAATAACAAAAATGGCCACCCACGTCCTTTCTTCCATCAGTAGACAGATATTCTTCGACCCTGATGACAGATACCACCAAGAGAGGTTTTGTGGGTTTCCCTCACACAGCATAGGGGCATTTAGCTTCTAAACTATTTCCCTTTACACTCAAGCTTATGTGACATTTTCCAAAGAGCTATGCCTCAAAAATTCATAGATTCTAAATTTATTATTTTGAGCAATTCTTAACCAGGGCATCCTGTTAAAATCATTCCATAGGAATATCATGATCTTTGTGCCTTGAGGTCTAGTAGATTGACAAAGAGACTAGATTGGGTCACCGGCTCTTTTATTTTCTTATTTCCCCAGGAGCCATTCCCCAGAAAGTGGGATTAAAAATGGATCACAGATCAGTTGTTTGACTTCCTTCCTTAACAACCATCAACCTCTAAATCAAAATTGTGAAAGCTCGTTTATATTTTGAATACTGTGTTTAAAACAATTGCTGTAACTTCACAAGCAGATTTTGACATAAATGGAGGTTTTGGGTTTTGGATTTGGAGTTTTTTTTTTCTTTGACAAGGATAATATGCATACTGGGGGAAAGTGGTCACTTTCGTAATCCCTGAATGCTCATTCCAAGGTTCAAAGAAGAGAGGAATAGCAGATCATCATAGCGGCAACTCTTCAATCGACCTGGAAGCTGCAAAGTTCAACAGATACGAAGTTGCATCCTAACCTGTGAAGATGCCCAAGAAAGTAGCTTGGGGATGTGCATGAGCACATATATGTGATTCTGTTTTCATATTTTAAAAGTATTTATTTATTTATTTATTTATTTATTTATTTTTGAGAGAGAAACGGGAGACAGAAACAGAGAGAGCAAGCGGGTGAGGGGCAGAGAGACAACGAGGCAGAGAATCCCAAGAAGGCTCTGCTCTGTCAGCACAAGCTGGACACCGAGCTCAAACCCTTGAACCATGAGATCATCCTGAGCCAAAATCAAGAGTCAGATGCTTAACAGACTGAGCCACGCAGGTGCCCCTGCTTTCATTTTTGTCACTGTTACAGTATAAAGTGAATATATTAAAACAAAAACTCTGATGCCACAGTCTGTGAAAGATATTTGATATTCTTAAATAAAATATGCCAGAGAATCCTTAACCACTGCTACCTGAAAAAAAATTTGCAGGGGCGCCTGGGTGGCTCGGTCGGTTAAGCGTCCGACTTCGGCTCAGGTCATGATCTCACGGTCCGTGAGTTCGAGCTCCACGTCGGGCTCTGTGCTGACAGCTCAGAGCCTGGAGCCTGTTTCCGATTCTGTGTCTCCCTCTCTCTCTGCCCCTCCCCTGTTCATGTTCTGTCTCTCTCTGTCTCAAAAATAAATAAACGTTAAAAACAATTTTAAAAAATAAAAATAAAAAAATTTGCACATCTGACTCAATCTGAAAATAGTTTTTTTGGCCAAAATACTAAGGGCTGTAAAACTCTTCCCTCCTGGGTAGCGGAATCAAGAGAAGGGCTAAAACCACATGCATGGTTGACAGAAGAGAAGTTTTTACATGGCAGAAACAAATCATCTGTGTTTGATTGGCAGTTGTATTAGGTCTCCGGCAGGTACACAGAGCATGAGAATGGGAAGAGGAGTTGCTAGAAGTGAAGTTCAAATTTCTGCCTTGTGCAGTTGCAAAGACAGAAACGAAGACGATTTGCCAATTCAGACAAAAACCTAAATATTATGAAGCGTCACTGAAAAGGACTCAAACAGTGAGCAAAACAACGATGAAAGCAGAAGAGACAAAATCAGGACTAAGACGGTCAGTTTTCTTTGCCCCAAAGAGCTTGTGATTTCTGTGATACCTACCCACGTAGACACAAATGTATGCTTCATCTTAAGAGACCAAATATCAGTAACTTGTGAGTTTAGTCCCTTTCAGGTCATCATTTTTCCTTTCATTCACAAAGTCTTCAGTTATAGGACCCTTCATATATTATTTAAAAAAAAAAAAAAAAGTACCTGGATGGGAGCATGCGAAAGGGACAGAGATATTAAAATGCAAGGGTATCGGGGCACCTGGGTGGCTCAGTCGGTTAAGCGTCCGACTTCGGCTCAGGTCACGATCTCAAGGTCTGTGAGTTCGAGCCCCGCGTCGGGCTCTGTGCTGACTGCTCAGAGCCTGGAGTCTGTTTCAGATTCTGTGTCTCCCTCTCTCTCTGACCCTCCCCCGTTCATGCTCTGTCTCTCTCTGTCTCAAAAATAAATAAACGTTAAAAAAAAATTAAATAAAAAATAAAATAAAATAAAATAAAATAAAATAAAATAAAATAAAATGCAAGGGTACCCAGTGATCTAATGTGGAAGAATTTAAGCAACCAAATAAATACTGTAGTATTGGGTTAAGTAATCTGAGTGTCATAGTCACTAGTGTATCACTGGTGAGTATAAAATGAATACCCATGAGTCAGTAATGATATAAGTAATTTAATAAATTAATAACAGAAGACTCAAATCTCCCATACAGAAGAATTGCAAATAACTTGCGTACATGCTCCTCCTTAAGGAGGTGGACTATAACTCATCACCCTTTGAGGGAGGATTGTGCTTAAGGACTTGCTTCCAAAAAATACAGTATGGAAATGGGGTACAAGGAGCTTATAGTGAAGAAATGTGGCAAACAGTACTGGAACTGAGTGATCAAATTTCACATCATTAGTGATATGTCATGCTGATAGCCTGTGCCCTTGACAGCACGCGTTGAGAATGGCACTTGACCTCTAAGGTCTTTCTCCTCAAAATCTGAAACTCCAGTTACATAACATGAGACAAATATTATACAAATCTATACGGAAGGACACTCAACAAAACACCTGACATTCCTCCTCAAAACTGTAAAAGCCATCCAAAACAAGGAAAGTCTGAGAAACTGTCAAGACCAGTGAAGGCACATGAAGACTAAAGGTGGAATAGAAAAAGTACATTAAGGAAAAATTAGTGAAATGCAAATAAACAGTGGTGTTTAGCTAATGGTAATGTACCAGTATTGGTTCCGTAACTGCAGCAAATGCACTGTCTTAATGTGTGAGGTTAATAACAGGGGAAACTGAGTGTGGAATGTATGGGAATGCACCACACTATCTTTGCAACTCTTCCGTAAATCGAAGGTTATTCTAAAATAAAACATTAACTTAAAATAAAATAAAACATTACTTTTAAAAAGTGAACACACACACACACACACACACACACACCAGGCATCTGAATTATAGAGACCCAAATGACAATTGCAGCTATGACATTCACACTGATAAGCAAGTCTTTATAAGAAACAGCCGTTAAAGACTATCTCCTTGTCAAATTTTGATTGTCTGTGTATACTCTGCGTTGTATTGGTGTATCATTAATTTCAATTAATTATCTACTTCTAATCTCAAAGTAAAAGCAATCTCTTCGCATGTGGGCTCCTCAGAAAAAGGTAAGGATGACATAAAAGAAACATCAAAACAGGGTGCCTGGGTGGCTCAGTCGGTTGAGCGCCCGACTTCAGCTCAGGTCATGATCTCATGGAGGCTAGTGAGTTTGAACCCCACATAGGGCTCTGTCCTGACAGCTCAGAGCCTGGAGCCTGCTTCAGATTATGTGTCTCCGGGTCTCTCTGCCTCTCCCCCACTTGCGTTTTTTTTTTTTTCTCTCTCTCTCTCAAATAAATAAACATTAAAAAAAGAAACAATTTTTATGTGCATAAATCTGCCCAGAAAAGTTCATCTCCAATATTAAGAATTTTCATTATTATTCTCTATGCATCTACTTAAATTTCACCAGAGAATGCAACTGAACCTGATATATTTCGAAAGCCCATCCTAAACTGCCAAATTTATCAACATACAATTCTTTGAATAAGTTTCTAATCATCTTTCAGTTAAGAGCTATTTCTTTCCTGTGCAAACTTCTTGCATTTTCAACTTTTACTAAATTTTTATTTTTCACTTAATAGTTATTTTTCAGGAAGATAAACATTTGCCACAATTTCCTGTGTGATATTATGTATATGTAGATATCAGCAAAGCTACACTGAAGCAAAGAAACAGAAAAACCTCCTGTCCAACTAAATAATACACCCCAACAAAGTGCGTTTACAGGGATCTTAATTCAAATTTATCCCCTGAAATATATAAATATCCTTATGGCACATTCCTTCTAGGTCTTCCCTTTTTTAAATTTTTTTTAATGTTTACTCATTTTTTTTGAGAAGAGAGAGAGAGAGAGAAAGAGACAGAGAGAGAGAGAGAGAGAGAGAGAGAGAGAGAGAGAACATGAGTGGGGGAAGGGCAGAGAGAGGAGACACAAAATCTGAAACAGGCTCCAGGCTCTGAGCTGTCAACCCAGAGCCCCATGCGGGGCTTGAACCCCAGCCTGGAGATTATGACGGGAGCCAAAGAGGGAAGCTTTACCGACTGAGCGTCCCAGGCACCACTTCCTTCAAGGTCTTCCAATTATTAGTTGGAACTAAAATATTAATCTGAAAAGGAAAAATTCTGCTTTTTTTTTTTTTTTTGTAGCTAGAGTTTTGGTTTTTTTTTTGGGGGGGGGGGGTTGTGGCGCCCCGGTGGCTCAGGTCATGATCTCACAGTTTGTGAGTTCAAGCCCCGGGTCAGGCACCATGCTGACAGCTCAGAGCGTGGAGCCTGCTTCGGATTAAATAAACATTAAAAAAAAAAAAAAAATCAGAATTTTTTTTTTTTTTTTTTTTTTAAGAACCACTTAAAAGAAAGTCCCTAACCTTAATGTATTTTGACAATACTGGCTTTATCTTTCCCTATTTTTAATTATTATTTAAACAATTTTTTTAATGTTTACTTATTTCTGGCAGAGAGAGAGAGACAGAGCATGAGCGGGGGAGGAGCAGAAAGAGAAGGAGAACACAGAATCCGAAACAGGCTCCAAGCTCCGAGCTGTCAGCACAGAGCCCGTCTCTGGCCGGAACTCACAAACTGTGAGATCATGATCTGAGCTGAAGTAGGGCGCTCAGCTGACTGAGCCACCCAGGCGCCCCATCCCTACTTTTAATTATTATTATAAAGAAATTCCATTTTGTTGTTTTCTTAAGTTTATTTGTTTATTTTGAGGGAGGGAAGGTGGCATGCAAGTGGGGGAGGGGCAGAGAGAGAAGCAGAGAGAGATTCCCAAGCGGGCTTCGCACCATCAGTGCACAGCCCAGTGTAGGACTCAAACTCAGCAGCTGTGAGATCATGACCTGAGCAGAGATCAGGAGTTGGGTCCTTAAAGAGATGGACACATAACCGATGGCACCACCCAGGCTCCCCAAGAAATACTGTTTTAAATTAAAACAAAAAGCATCCTACGTATTCCCTCTCCTGTCATCTATGAACAGTTTCTCTTTTCCTGAGTGTGCAGTGCAGTAAGGAAGAGAGAATATTCACCGGAAGAGTTCTCATATTGATCATATAGAGTTAGGTGCAATAATCGTGTGTTTCTTTCACATGGACACTCATTTGTACCCATTTTGCAGGATAACGCAACAGGATAAAAGCCAAGGAAAAACTAAATGTATTTAGTATCACTTTAACACTGACTATCAAGATAATTTACAAAGGAAAACTTTGAGGGACAAAAATACATCTCCCATGATACGTTTTAAGTTCTCACATCACTTGATCCATCAATAATATTTTATCCTTCCTACCCAAAGTTTTCTCTTCCCTAAATACGTACAAATATTTATAGAACACCAAGCATCTGCTCAGCCTCTTTTTTGTTTCTTTGCGCTTTCATCAGTATCATTTTGCAATCTGCATTGTCCATTTTATGAGGTAATCTAACATCTGCTCAGAATTGCTTGCGATCTATAATTAATTATAAAATGCTATGTAAACCATCACATACCTGATGGTCCTTTAGAGCAAACAAAATTAATTGATTCCTCATTTATGATATAGTTTCTGTCTCATTTGCTTGGGCAGCTGTATTTAATATTATGAAATTAGTCAAAGAAATAAAATTCTCAGAAGACACACTGCATTCCAGTAATTGCCCTTTCATCATGACTTATTCTTCTCATTAAAAACATATTGATAATCTATATCAACATGATACTATTCAATATTACATATATACAGAGGTAAAAGGTACCTTTCTTTTTCTTTAAGGCATTATGATTTATGATATGTTAGAACATAACCAAAAGTATAAAGCTTTAAAATGTCCAAGGAATTTTATATGCATTTTCTTGGTTACATACTCTGTATGCATTTCATTCATATTGTGAGAGAGCATGAAACAAATACACCCATTACTGCTAACCTGATTGAGGTGCTCAGCATCTCCCTTCATAGCTATTCCCAAGGTTTTCACTCTCTTCCAATACATTCTTTAGTTTCTGCCAAAGTCAGCTTTCTGTAACATCAGTCTCCGCATGTAACTGTACCACTTAATACCCTCCCTTGTCTACCAGATAGAGTTAATTTGCCTGATTATAATAGAAAAGGCTCTTCTGTGAATATTTAATTATCTTTCTATGACTTGGACTTTAAGCCACAATCATCTCAAAATCTTTGCAGTGTGTTGAAATTGTCAATAATTCGCACACATCCACATTGATTCCTCTGCAATGAGTTTTTTCTCGGCCTTACTCAAGGCCTACTACCTGTCCCTGTCTATAATGCATACCTATTCATCAATCTACTCATATTGTAAGACTAAGTATATACCTGTGTACATACTTAACATGTGCAGAGACAAAATCAGGAGAATAAATAATCTAAATCATCCATCTACTCTGATTTCCAGTTAGTGTCAAAGGAATACCATCAACTAAACCCAATTTGAAAACAGAATTCCTGAGAAAATACTGATGGTGGAAAATTGTGGAGAATAAATTTAGAGGAGCAAACAGACTGTACGCAGCATAATATATAAAATTTGGCCCCTGCGCTTGACTAAAATGTGATTTTTTTGAAAAGTTTATTTATTTATTCTTGAGAGAGAGAGTGGAGAATGGGCGGAGAGAGAGGGAGAGAGAAAATCCCAAGAAGACTCTGCCTTTTAGTGCAGAGTCCAACGTAGGGCTTGAACTCATGAACTACGAGATCATGACCTGAGCCAAAATCAAGAGTCGGATGCTCAACTGACTGAGCCACCCAGGCATCCCTAAAATTTGATTAAAAAAAAAAAAAGAACCATAAAATTGTACCATGTAGTTGTAAACCTGACAGTGTAGATTGAGACAATTTAAGCTATACAATCTAGAAAATGTTTCTTCTTTTTATATTAGAAATAAATATTTTACTAAATATAGTAAAAATATAAATATTATTTTAAGGACTAATAAACCTTTAAATAAGAAAAAAAGAGTTGTTTTTTGTTTTTTGGAAAACAATTAAGATATGGCATATACTTTCCAAAGCAGTCTCAATAAATAAGAACATTTCATGGGGAAGTAGTTTTTATTTTTTAAGTCCTAGTAATTCAATTCTGAATTTTTTGCCTTGGTTTATTGTATAAATATGTAATCATCATCATTATTATTGGTTTAGACCAATTAAGATTTTACCCCCTGGAACTGAGCATTTCTAGTAATTCTAGAAAAAAAAAAAATAAAGCCAGGGAAGGAAAAGTAGATGGATATTAAGCAACTGGCATGTCAACTGGAATCATTAAATAATTCTTCCCAGTGTCTTTTTCTCAATTAAATTCAAAACCAACAAAACTGTTCTATTATTATGACATAGTCATTTACAACAATATTCTCTTGCTTATTTGAGGGCCCAAAAAGACTGAGAGTAATGGAAATATGACAGGAAATAATGATATACAGCTAGTAGTCATTAATATAAAAAGATACCTTTAAATTACTCTAAAGAAGTACTTCACAACACTTTCTCGCTCTATTGGTTAACACATTCACTATGTCTAATCTGCTGAAATATCACTCAATTAACACTCATTAGATCTGAGTTCCTCAGTTTTGGTCCACTATGTGTTATGAGAAGCATAAGCCTATCACTTATTTAAAGTGAATTAAAAACACTGGACAAAATCTAAAAACAGCTACCTGGAGACACTTAAAACAAACAGCCAAACAAATAAACACAATAAACACACAAGCAGTTTCTGAAAAGTTGTAAAAACTAGAAAAAACAACTTGCATGTAGGTGAGCTTTTCAGTTTTCCACAAATGTGGCAGCGGGGAGGGGGTGGGTGGTGGGTGAGGTGTGTGTGTGTGTGTGTGTGTGTGTGTGTGTGTGCCCATGCATGCAACTAGCTGTGGAGAAGAATAAATACAGGAGGATAAAACTTTAAGAAGAACTCATGCTTTGTTATTAAACAAAGGACCTAAAACATTACTTTTTGGCTGCAAAATATAGGTGGATTCCTTTACAAGAAAGAGTCATTATGGAGGATCCCCTAATTCTGTATACCGATGCACAAAAATTTCAGCCTGTCCCCACACCATTCACACCTAAGACAGATCCGAATCAGCAGGGCAAACGCTTAGAGAACTGAACTGAGATTTGAGCCACCATAAACAGAAAATAAGTTAGAATTTATGATCTCAATATAACCAATTTGATTCTCTGATAGTACAAAAACATCAACATTCTCCAGAAGAGCTGAACAGGGTTCAGAGGCTATATCGCACAGCATTCACAATGTCCTGATAATTTAAAATTCTTCAACATACAAAGATCTAGAAAAATGCAGGAAGTTCTCATGGGAGGGTGAGATCAATAGATGCTAACCCCAAAATGACTGTCTGATACTAAAACTACCAGAGACATTATTAAACCGGTTATAAAATAATGTTTCATAAGGTAAATAGAAACACACCTGAACTGTATGGTATAGAGGGAATTTCAAGAGAGAATTAAAACTTATAAAAAAGAACCACATGAAAATTTTAAAAATGAAAAACGAAATGCCTTAAATAAAAATTCAATGGTGAGTTGAACAACAGAATGTGATAGCAGAGGAAAGAGACAATGCATGCTAAAGTACATTGATAGAAATTATCCTATTTGAAAAATAGAAAAAACAAGATTGGAAAACGTGAACAGAACTTCAAGGACTGGTGGAACAGTATCAAACTCTAGACCATCTGTTTAATTATAAGTCTCAGAAGAGAGAATAAAAAGATTGGGGGACAAAAGATATATGAATTAATAATGGCCACAAATGTCCCCAATCCAGAGAAGACAGAAAGTTACAGATTGAAGAATCTCAGCAAATCTAAACAGAATAATCTTAAAACCATGGCTTTTAGATGTATCATAATCAAACTGCTTAAAAAACCACAAAAGGTCTTGAATACAGCAGAAGAAAACTGCAAGTTACACACAGAGAAACAATGATTCCAATGGCCATGAATTTCTCATCAGAAACCATAGAGACCAGAAGAATGAGAACAAGCATGTTTAATATACTGAAAGAAAAGAACTTTTTATTCCAAAGAAAAATGTGCAAGTAGATCCTTCAGGAGTGAAGGAAAGCTAACTACTTTTTCAGAGGAAAGAGTATAGAGAATTTGTCCCCAGTAGATCTGCTCTTACAAGAAATACTAAAGGAAGATTTTCAGTCTGAAGAGAAATGATACCAACAGAAACTTGGGTTCTTCAGAAATGAAGGAAGAGCTAAAAATAATCTGATGAGATATAGCATAAAAACCAACAGACTAAAATGAAAGACTAAAATATGTTTATATAGTGCAAAAGAAGGCAGAAAATTGGAAGCAGAGAAGCCAAAGCAGAGGAGACAAACAAAATACAAAAGCTAATTGGTAGACCTAAATTCAAACAAATCAAACATTATATTAAATGGTAGAGTCATAACACTCTAATAAGAGGCAAACTAGACAGAGATTTTTTTTAATCTAACAGCATACTGTATAATACATCTAACAGTTAAAAATGAAAAGGGAGAAATAGGTACACAATGTCAAATGGAAGCATAAGAAGGCTGGAGTACTTATTATCTGATACAATAGGCTTTAGCCCCGATGGTCTTCCCAGAGATAAAGAGGGGCTGTTCTTTATGATAAAAGGAACAAACTCATCAGAAAGATATACAGCCATAAATCAGAACGTGCCTAAAAACAGAGCCTCAACATGTGTTGAACAAAAATAGAGCTAAAGAGAAAAATAGATAAATCCACAATCATAGTAGGAGATTGTAACAATTCTCTCTTGGTGATTGATAGAACAACTAACCAAAATCCTCAGGAAAATTATAAAAGTTCTGAACAGCACTGCGGACGAGCCATCTTGCTGTCCATCTCGCATCTTTGCAATATGTGTTCTTTTCAATCCACACATGCGTTCATTAGGACAGACTGCATGCTGAGAAATAAAACAAAGTCTCATTAAATTTGAAAGGATTCTCTTCCCACCACAAAATTAAATTAGGAATTAATAAAAATTTAAACAAAAATAAATAAAAAATAAGGAATTGAAAATATTTTGAGGAAAACTATAAATATCTGGGGTTTAAACAACACCCTTCTATACGATTCAGAGGACAGATATGAAATGACAAGGATATTGGAATTATAATAAAACAACATATCAAAATTTGTGGAATACAGCTAAAGCAGTATTTAGCAGAAAATTTATACTGCTAAATGCTTATATTAGAAATAGAAGAGAGAAACAAAAAATCAGTGGCCTGATTTTCTTCATTAGATAAAAAAGGAAACATGTAAGGAGAGGGAAGAAATTTCCACAGAAAAAGGGTAGAAAAATCAAAGAATTAGAAAACAGACAGTGGAGAAGGTTAACAAAGAAGATTAGCTGATTCTTTAAAATGATCAATAAAGTTTGCAAACCCCTAGCTGGATATAATCACCAATATCAGGAATGGTAGGGGGAATATTATGAAAGAGTACACAGTTATTAAATGGATAATAGAGAATGCTTGGAACATCTAAATATCAACACATTTAACACCTTACAAAGAATGGAAAATTTGAAATATACAACATACCAAAAGATACACAAGAAACAGAAATTTTAAATGGTCTTATATGTATTTTTTAATGAATTTATTAACAAAAAAACCTCTCAAAAAAAAAACAAGCAAGCAAGCAAGAAAGAAACAATTCCAAGCCCATTAGTTTTCACTGGTAAATTCTATCAAATATTCAAGGAATAAATAACATCAGTGTTACACAATATATTTTTTAGAAAATTGCAGGAGGAGTCATTCCCCATCTCATTTTATGACGGCTGCACAAACACAACGCCAACCATGGCCAAGGATATTACAAAAAGGGAAATTTCTCACATGAATAATCCTGAGGAAGTATTAGAAATCAAATCCAACTCTACACAAAAAGGATACTGCAATATGTTCATGTAGGGTTTATCCCAGGAAAGTAGAGTTGACTTAACATTTAAAAAAAATCATTTAATGAAATCCAACATACTAACAAAAAAAATAATAAATAAATAAAAAGGAAAAAAATATATATGATTAATTCACTAGAAACATAAAAAGGTTTTGGAAAAGATCAACACTGAATCATTAAAAAACCTCTTCACAAACTAGGAACAGCATAGAATTTCCTCCAACTGATAAAGGGCATGTATCAAAACTCTCTCCCCCAACATCATATTTAATGTGAAAAGCCTATTAAGTATTTTAATTGAATTCAACTTTCCTTTAAAGAAAGGAAGAAAGCAAAGATGTAGCTTTCACCATTTCTACTTAACACTGCACTAGAAAAAATTATATTATTATATAGAGGCAAAAAGAATTGGAAAATAAAGTTAAGAAAAAAACCCCAATTCATAGTAGTAGCAAAACCCACAAAATACCTGTGAATATTTTTGTCGAAAGACATCTGACATTTCTATATGGGAACTAAAAAAAAAAAATAATGCTAAGAGTTGCAAAGAAGACCTAAATAAATGAGGAGATGCATCACGTTCATAGATTAATATTCTTAGTAATTCAGGTAATTATCTTGAAATGGAGTCAACTCAGCAACACAATCCCTGTCCAAATCCCAACAGGTTTTTTTGTTTTTGTTTTTTGTTTGTTTTTGGTTTTTTTTTTGCAGAATTTACAAGTTGATTCTGCACCTTGGAAATACAAAGGACTTAGAAAAACCAAAGCAATTATATATGCTCTGTGCATAATAAATGCACATAATAAAAATAAATGTATTTAATATACATGTATAGTTGGTTGACCTACCTGACCTGATTTCAAGATTTACTATAAATCTGCAAGAATTAAGACAGTCTGGGGCGCCTGGGTGGCTCAGTCGGTTAAGCGGCCGACTTCAGCCCAGGTCATGATCTCACAGTCCGTGAGTTCGAGCCCCGCGTCGGGCTCTGTGCTGACAGCTCAGAGCCTGGAGCCTGTTTCAGATTCTGTGTCTCCCTCTCTCTGACCCTCCCCCGTTCATGCTTTGTCTCTCTCTGTCTCAAAAATAAATAAAAGCCAAAAAAAAAATTAAAAACAAAAAAGAATTAAGACAGTCTGGTATTGCAAAGAAGGTAAATATATGTATATATCTATATATATATATATAGATATGTAGATATATAGATATATAGATATATATCAATGACACATACAGAGAGTCCAGAAATAGACCCACCCATATGTGGTTAATTGATTTTCAGCAAAGTTGCCAAGACAACTTAGTGTGTGTAAAAAAAACCTTTTCAATAAAGGATACTGGAACAACTGAATATCCATATGGAGGGAGGAAAAAAAGAGCATCATCCTTTACTTAATATTGTAAGGAACAATTAACTTCAAATGAATCACAGACCTAAACGTGATACCTGAAACTATAGAAATTCTAAGAAAACTAGAAAATTGAGATCTTGAGGTGGAAAGGGTTTCTTTTCTTTAATGTTTATTTATTTATTTTGAGAGAGAGAGAGCGAGAGAGAGAGAGAATGAGTGAGGGAGGGGAAGAGAGAGAGGGAGAATCCCAAGCAGGCTCCACACTCTTGGCACAGAGCCCAAAGTGGGGCTCAAACACAGGAACCATGAGACTATGACCTGAGCCAAAATCAAGTCAGATGCTTAACCAACTGAGCCACCCTGTTGCCCCTAGTTTCTTAAGTAGAACTTAAAAAGAACAAAACACAGACAAAAAAATTTATAAATTGGACTTCCCTTAAATTAAAATGTTTTGCTAGTTGAGAGACACTATAAGAAAAAAAGGCAAACCACTAAGGAATAATATTCACAACATACCTATCAGACAAGAAATTTCTACCCAGAATATAAGAATAATTTTATGACTCAATCATGCAAAAATCATCATGGAAATGCATATTAAAACCACAAACTGAATTAAATGAACACTACATGTCAATTAAATGAACACAAAATAAGAAAACTGCTCAAATCAAATGTTACCAAGGCTATTGTACAGCTAAAACTTTCACATACTGCTGGAAGGAATTGAAAATGGTGTATCACTTTAGAAAGCAGTTTGGAATTTTCTTAAGTGAAGCATACACAAATCAAGTGATACGGCTTTTCAATTCTTAAATATTTAACCAAGACAAATGAAAATACATTCTCCAGAAAGACTTGTATATAAATGTGCTCAGCAACTTTGTTTCCAGTAGCCAAAAACTGGACACAGCACAAGTGTCCGAAAATTTCATGTGAAAAGAGGAACAAATTGTAGTATACTTGTATAATGGAATATTAGTCAATTAAGAAAAGAACTATAGGTACACTCAGTAATATGAATAAGTCTCAAAAACATCATGCTGAATTAAAGAGGTTAGGTGTTTTTTAAAGGACTGTATGATTTTTATTATATAACAGTCTAGAAAATATAATTTGATATATAGTGACTGAAAACACATTAATGGCTGCCTGAAAATGGCGCTGGAGGGAGGCATAGAATACAAGGGGGCCAGAGAATTATTGCTGCATAACAGAAATGTTCATTGTCTTGATTGTGTTGATGGTTTCACAGATGTATATATATGTTAAAACTGATCATATTATACAATTTAATTGTGTATACTTTATTGTATTTCAATTATAACTTAATAAGGTTGGGAAATAATAGAAATATGGAAGATGATTGATGAGAGAGAGAGAGAGATTGATTGATTGATTCTGGAAAGAATATTAAACATTAAATAAGACATGGTATTTTCCCTCATGGGACTTTTAGTCTCCCAGGGTTGATAATATCTGCACCAAGAGGTAAAACAAACAAACAAACAAACAAACAAACAAAAAAACAGATTCAAGTAAGCTTTCCAGGAAAGTGGAGGAAAAAAAAATACTGCTTAAAACTGAAAGGAAATAAAATTTATTTTCATCTGTGAAACTTCAATAAGGTTCGTGTTAAGGAGAAGCGTTTGAGCCTTTATATTTGTGTAGAATTTTGACAGGTGGATCTTGCATAGGGAACCAAGGGTGAGTAGAGGTTACTTTAGATAAAAGAGAGGTCAAAAGTAAATCTATGACTAAAGGACAGTGTGTTATTGCATTGCAAATAGTCCTTCATAACTTGAGTGTGACATACTTGTATGATCATTATGGGAAACTGAGGACATGTCATAAATAGCTGTTTAAAAAAATACTATGACATCGCTGGTTTGGTGATGAATGTTTCCTAATATCACCTCTCAAACCTGTGTTATTGAAAGGTTTAGCTGGTAAGAAAATGCTTTATATAAACATTGGAGAGGGTTACAGAGTTTGTGCGGTGGTGGGAATGTGAAAGAGGGAATAGATATGAGGTGTAAGGGAAGCTTGAATAGATCTTGTAAACTATTTAGATGTCGAGGCGGGAGAGGTTGCTGGACAAGGAAAGGAAAAGTAAAAGAAAACTCCAAACTTTTGTATTGGATAACCTAGGGAATGGTAAATCCCTTGACAGAATCTGGGATTTAAATGAAAACATCTGGTTTGATAGAGAGAAGTAGGTTTGGAACAGCGGAGTGAAGATTTTGTAATATCTAAGCAGACAGCTCAGTAAACACTTGAGGGAAAAGTCAGAGCTGGGGGTATTTATGGGTATTATCTACACAGAAACAGTACTTGAAGGTGTGTGGAACATGAAGAAGAGCGATAAGGGTGAATTTTATCTTTTTCTATTTCAATATGCTTCTTTTCCTCTAATTTACAAAGGACTCATACGCAA
Organism: Panthera tigris; assembly: GCF_018350195.1. NCBI lineage: Eukaryota > Metazoa > Chordata > Mammalia > Carnivora > Felidae > Panthera > Panthera tigris. Next base: position 70,002,323 of record NC_056663.1, read on the forward strand.
TATTTTCCTAAGCACAAGCAAAGAGATAAAATGGGAATTTTAGAAGAAAACACAACATGTTTCAACTAATTTTACTGAAAACAGAGCATATATCGCCGGAGAGCTCTAGGTCGCTTTGCTTCCAGGTTTCTCTCTGGAATCATACCAGCCTCTTAGTTCAGGGTCATCTGGTGTGAAAGGGATGAAACCTGTAACGTTAAAGATATTGTTCAGTGAAGCACGCTATTGAGTTTAAGGATTGTTAATGACAAGAAAAAACTATCTGATGTCTAATAAAAACAAAATCCTCCCAATCCATTCTCCTTGTGTCTGAGCAAGGTACAAAATGCTGGCTTTGTTGAAGTACCTACAGGAAAATAAAATATATAACCATCACTATAATACCTGGGTCATTTCAAAGTTAACCTACCTAGAAAAAGAGTTTCAAGAAATTATTTGTAAATCCTTTCCCTATATTATCGCACACGGAGCAGAAGCTTACCAGTGGAGGGGCGCTCCCATTACTGCAACATTCTTCAGAACAGCACAGAGATTGATGGCATAGAATGTATCTACTGGGCTAACCACAGCATTTACAGATAATGCCTTGCTCAATACAGAAACTCTCTGGAAAAATGGAACAATATATCCTTTCATAAAATGTGCTCACTATCTTTAAAAGTGTACTTTTAATGGCATTTATATTGAAGAAATAGGAAAGACTGAGCACTTACAAAATATTGTACTATATCTTGGATAAATATGTCATATTTGTCTAATCTCACCTAGTCCATATAATTCTTACAGAAAGAAAGAGGGTTGGGCTGGAAACAGGATAAGAAAGTGACCTAGATGGTTTTGTTTTAAAATATAACAAAAGTACTTTAATATTCTTCAAATCATTACATTTCCATTAATGTCTTCAGGGTATAGTAAAGATAGCTATACCCATCTGCACATAGCTCATCCTCCAAGGACTCGAAACCACTTACAATTTTTAATGCTGCAATTTAATCTTCACTAGCCTAGACATCATCACTATTCAAAGGGGAGTTCTATACTTCAAAACAATTTTCCAACTTATGAAACAGATATGATTACATAAAGACTGATTCACTTACTTCTGAAGTCATACCACCACTTTCGAGCAGCTTGATTACAAGGCGGTAGGGGCAGGGATATTGTTTTACCTTGACGTAATGTGTTACATGCTGTAAGGACAATCTTTCACAATTTCCACAAGTAAGTAAACATTGTGCCCAAGTATAATAATCATACATTCTTATAACAGCTAGTATGTATAAACAGTTGAGAAGACAAATTAGAAAGTTTCTTGTGAGCTTGTGGGCACTGTAAAAATAAAAGGATTAAAAATGAGTTATTGGTATAAGGAACAAGTGCCTGGGAGCCCAGAGGCTATCATACTGTCTTTGGCAAACACCTACTTTTCTCTGGGTCCCAGTTGTCTTGTTTTCCAGGTAAATCTGTGGCTTAGAGGATGCCTAAGAGTGTTTCCATCATAGCACTTACAATCCCCATGATTCTAAATTGCTTGATGTAATAATGTACAGAATTAGGTAAAGAGAGTATGTCAGCGATGCTGCTATTAAAGAAAAGGATCTGTTCATTTTGTATACTTTGCTACCAGGGGTAGGAATAATATCATCTGCCCAAGGATGAATTCCACAACCTACATTTCCTCTTCATTACCTCTCAGTTGACTTGCTCCCTTTCAATAATGCCTAATTCCTTAGGTTCTTATTGAAAGAGCTTGTTAATTTCAAAAAGGCTCTCACACTTTCTGCTAATAAAAATGACCTAGGGAAATTTTTAAACAAACGGATTTTAGAATTCCTAGGAGTATGTCCCTTTTCATAACTGCATATGGTTTCCGGACCATATGCTCTGAGATAGAACCATAGCTTCATCGCCGGTCATTTCTCGTAACTCTAAACAATGAAATATTGTAGTTCAGTCATTAAGATTCAAATCCGGGAGTCAAATGAGCCTACTACTCTTGTTTCATGTGTCATAAAGTATGTCTTATATACTCTTCCCTCCCCAAACTTACAGAAATGTTAAAAATCAAAACTTTAAGGTGATAGAGAATTCGGAGAGGAAACATTCCCTTTAGAATTGGTAGAAAAGTGAACGAACAAATAAAGGTCTATAGAGTAACACTGGTTTTCAAGGCAGTAAGAAGATAGGACAAGAAGTCCAAGTGGAAGGAGAAGAAGATGCAGTTTTACATATCTAAACCAGATATAAAGCAAAACTCTGAGCCACTTGTAATTACAAGTTAGCTAAAATTTAGCTAAAGTCAAAGCATAATAGCCAAATTTTAATCATTTCTAAATAGCTCATTGTATGGACCTGAATATGTCCTATATCCTTCAGCCTTGTGACCATTCTGTACCAACAATATATATACTGCATTTCAAAATGTTTTCTCGATTTAAAAAGACTTGAAAACTATCTTAAGAATTAGATATATTAGCAAATACTGAACACTCTGTATATCTGAACTATGAGGAAATGTGTGTGTGTGTGTGTGTGTGTGTGTGTGTGTGTGTGTGTGTGTTTTCAAGCATTCATAATTATAGTTACGCCTCGAATGGGTCATGGGTTTAAACTGTGAGGAGGGTCCACTTATATGCAAATTATTTTCAATAAATATATTGGAAATTTTTTGGAGATTTGCAACAATAAAGAAAAAACTCAAAGATGAAACAGATAGCCTAGAAACACCAAAAAATAATAAAAAGTTAGGTATTATTGTAAAAATATAGTATAGTATATATACAACATATAAGATATGCATTAATCAACTGTTATCGGTAAGATTTATGGCACTGGTAAGCTGTTAGTAGTTAAGTTTTGGGGGAATCAAAAGTTACATGCAGATTTTTGACTGCATGGGGAGAATCAGTGCCCCTATCCTCAGCATTGATCAATGGTTAACATTCTTCTTTAGGGTACGTTTCTCTAAGTAGGATTACTCCATCATAGAAGATGTACATTTGGATGTATACTGCTTTTGACCTTCAGGAAAATATAAATAGCATATCAACATTACATTAGAACATCTGTTCATCCACTTCTGCATGAGGCATTATCACTTCTAATCTAAGAACCTGCTAGGCAAAAATATAACATTTTAAATTTTACTCAACTAGAGGCATCGAATATACTTTAATGTTTACTGACTATTGATATTCATACAGTGTAAATTGCCTGATTATGCATTTTGTCCACATTTCCGTTGTTTGTTTAACTTTTTCCTACTGTTTTCCAGGATTTTGTACATATATTAATAAGTTAAGATTTTGCTACCTGCTATTTTTTTACATATTGCTACCCAGTTGTTTAATAACATTTATGCATTAAGTTATTATTCTACATTACTTAAAAATGACATTTTAATCAAATAATGAGTTCCCATAAGTAGTTTGATCCGTATCTGTTCTTCATATACGGTTTATATTTAGAACCAGTTTGCTATCTCTTCATTTAGACTTGATATCTTGTTTGAAATTTTATATAAATTGCCCACTTTCACAAATATAAGCAATATGGAATAGTAAGGCAATCATCTAGATAACTCAATCCGAAAGTTACTTTGAAATATTCACATAGTTGAAGAAAAAGTAGATCTGAAATTCAGATTGTATTACTTACTTGTAAAATATGTTATTCAAGTTTGCACATTTGGGTTTGGAACACTTTTCATCATCCATTTTAAAAATGAATTACAATAATAATTGTTTTTGTCCAAGTTGTAGCCACATTAGTAATTCCATATTTACAAATGCCAAAATTAAGAATATATGATGGAAAGTTGGAAGATGGTAGTGATATTTTTAAAGGCTTTGTGATCAAATGTCCATCAGGGTAGAGAAGATCAAATACCTTTAAAAGAGAATTGTTACCAAAGGTGTATTTCTGTGCGTGGAAGAATAAATCCTGAAAGTAATATCTAACCTTTCAAAATAGCTGGCTGAAACAAAATGTACACTGAAATTTGGAAGGAAGAACTACTATTTTTGCTTTCCTTAGGATGTTCAGGTTAACAACTGCACTCTAACATCAAAATGATTACGATCTCAGCAAAATTGATTATAACATTACATTTTGTTATAATTTTTATTATGAAACAATGCATAAGTCTACATATCTACCTTCTAATTAAAGGGGAAACTAAAGAGTTGAGTCATCATATGGATAATTCAGGCATAAAAATGTCTCAATTCAGCTGAACAATTATCTTAGAAAAAACATTTTCTTAGAAAAAACAAAATGGATGCTTCTTTGCTTATATAAATACTTATAAAATTATTAAAATATCTAAATTTTCATTGTTAACTCTAGTCTGCTTAAATAAGCCAAGAGATGTGAAGGAACTAATTAACAGTTTCTTTTAGCTGATGCAGACCAGGGAAGACAGTAACCAAAAAAACCTACTTTGAAGAAATTAAATAAAGAATGTTATCTTAAACCGTTGAGGGACAGAGCCATTTTGAAAACAATTTGGGAAAAGAAAACGGAAGTGTTTTGATTAAGCACGTGACATTCAGTTTTCAGCACAGGAACAGCTTATTGGTATGTATAGGAGCAAAAGGGCCCTCTGCAATTCCATGATAAAAGTGTGAATGTTAGTGTTAATCCTGAGTATCGTGGTTCTAATTTAGGATCACATAGAATTTTTCGGGATCTACAGGGACCCAAAGAAATTTTGTTATCATTCAATTCTCTCTTTTTCAATTGGTGTGTGTGTTGACCTTTAGGAAGGTGAGGAAGAAGCCAAGAGAGGTGCTGGGCCAGAGGGACACTCACTAGTGCCGAAAAGAAAAGGAGTTGCTTGAAAATGAGTGCCCCGGCTGGGTTTTCAGACATCTATACTGTCTCTCTTTATTTATCAGTGAACTGACCCAACGCACGTTATAAACTGTTGTGTTTAGCTTAGACATCTATGTATAGCCTGTAAGGGCTCATCTTCATGCCTCTCATTCAATCCCATCTCCTTGCAGAGGGGAAAAATGGGTAAAATCTTTTATATATTGGTGTGATACACAAATAAAATATGCTTTCTTTAGAAAATCTTCACTCACATTAAATAATATTCAAGAACTTTTGATCACTACTCTGTGCAGGATTTAAGAATTAAATGAAGGGCAAGGCAACCCTTTTCTTTGAATTCATAAAGTTTACAGGCTAGTGAAGACGAGGTAAAAGAATGTGAATTTTACTGGAAGTTAAGTGGTCAATTGGAAAGGGGGTCCTGCAATGGGACTGGAAGTGTTCCTAAAAGCAGAGAGGAAAGGAAGTGTGTCTTTTCCAGGCACTGTGGGAAAAGAGAGAGGGAAGGATGTGTAATGATAGAAAAGTGGGAAGGATGTGTAATGATAGATAGTGGGACTGGAAAATAGACAAAGAGGAGAATGACACTTGAAGAAACTTCAGTAATATCATCAAATGACGTGCAGTTGATTTATTGGAGTATAAAAAATTAGCATTCAAAACCGACCAAGTTAAAAGGAAAAATAAAAATGACTTCCAGTGCCTACACTTTAGAGATGAAAAAACTAAAGCAATAGATCTCATGGGATATTAGTGAAATCCCATCTGTTCCTTTCGAACAAGCTAATGTATTATTTTTAGATATAGGATGAGTGCCTGTGACCATTTTCAGAGTGATTTAAAAAAATTATGGTGTTGTAACCACTGGATTTTTTGAAAATGGTAATAAAATGCCTTAGCAATGCTTCCACATTTGGTCTCATGTTTTGTTTTGTTTTGTTTATTTCTTTTAATGTTTATTTATTTTGAGAGAGAGAGAGAGAGAGAGAGGCAGACTGCAAGTGGGGGAGGAGCAGAGAGAGGAGACACAGAATTCAAAGCAGGCTCCAGGCTCTGAGCTGTCAGCACAGAGCCCAACCCAGGGCTTGAGCCCACAAACTGTGAGATCATGACCTGAGCTGAAGTCAGACGCTTAACCAACTGAGCCACCAGGTATCCCTTATGTTTTCATTTTAATAATAAGTTATACAAATGTTTACATCTAATTTCCAATGTATTGTAACTGGCACAAAAAGTCAACTAAAATGATAACTTTAGTGACTGATTTATGTTGAGGAGGGATCCTATGGAAGAATTAAGTGTGCCGAACCACAAAATAATTTATTCTATAAACCAAAACAACAGAAAATCACAATATCATTGGCATCATTTGCAAAGCTAATTTTATATAACAAATATATTCTAGTCAGCCACTTGTTTTATGTTCATATATGTATAGTGATGAAAAAAAATAAGGTAGGATAAGGGCAAAGGAGTCCAATGAGTAGAGAGGCATTGCAATCGTGTATGAGGTCATCAGGGGGTCTGAAAGTTATATTTTACAAAGTCTTTCCATTGGGGAGTTGCTTTTGTCTATTCCTATTGAGACTAAACCGAAATAGGTAAGATCAACAGTGTGGACAATTCTCAAGAGGTTTTTGAAATAAATCTGATAAGAGTGGATGATGGCTTTTTTCAAGGCAATAGTAGTGGAAATGGTGACTTCCTTCAAAATTATTTCTTCAAAAATATACACAAATACTACAATATTATTTAACGTATTTGTATTGAAGTATAGTTAACATATAGTTTTGTATTAGCTTCAGGTGTACAATATAATGATTCAACAATTTTATACATTACTCAGTGCTCATCACGGTAAGTATACTTTTCATCCACTCTTACCTCCTTCACCCATCCTCCTGCCCACTTGCCTTCTGGCACTAATACAAATATTTTCTTTAATATGTTGACTTATTTAATTTTAATTAAAATACAAATATTTCTTTAATATTTTAATAAATTAACTTGATTAATTTGATTGATTTATTGAATTATAAAAGTGCAGCTATTTATATATAGCTCATTTTTCTCAAGTCTCATAAACTTTAAATATTTGCCTCAGATATAGAAAGTGTTAAACATAAGTAGAATCCAACTTTTCTCCTTAAAGACTAGTAGACATTTTCTTGCATTTTATCCCATTTCGTGTTTCTTTCTCGTGCCTCACTTATTTTCGTTTTACTTCTGAATAAAATAGCTATGTGTCTTCAAAAGAATGTGCCATTGACATTTACAATCAGTTATTTTCTCTGAGAGATGAACTGTGAGGTTCATGATCCTTGATGCTTGCTTTTCCTCTGAAGAATGTCATCATTCAATGCTCTGTTTTGTCTGGATTTCCTGTACCAGTTTTGTCCCAATTCTGGCTTTTTTTTCTTTCTTTTTCCCTCCTATGGCAATGTCTAGCCTTTGTGTATTTGCTTATCATGTTATCTTTAAATTCTCTTTTTCATTGAATTAATACATGTGCATCATTTAAGAAGTCTATTAGTTCTGTCATCCTTAAGATAAAGAGCAGTCCCCAACCCCCTTGATGCTGGTGTACAACTGTTGTCTTCAGACCTCCCTTTCACCATCACCCTGGGGATTCCCTTCACTATCTCATTTGTCTGCCTCATTTTCTGGGGCCTCTGGCCTTCTCTTTTCTTCATTTGTTATCCAATAGCTTCCTGAAAAAAGGTGTGAGGAATATACAGTTTTTCAGTCTTCATATGTCTGAAAATATACTTATTCAATATTTTTATTGAATGCCTTCATTAAAGGCATTGATCAGGTATTTTCTAGCTTCTTGCATTGCTATTGAGAAGATCTTAGCCATTTTGATTTTTGATCTTTATCTGCAAATATTTATGTATTCTAGATAGTAGATCCTTACCAAACATGATTACCTCTCTTTTTTGTGGGTTGTCTTTCCACTCTTGATAGTTTCCCTGAATACCGAAAGTTTTAAGATTTAATAAAGTTGATCTATTTTTCCCTTTTGTTGTTTGTACTTCTGGTATCATATCCAAGAAACCATTATGAAATCCATGATCATGAAGATTTCTTCTGATCTTTTTCTTTCAAGATTTAATAAAGTTTATCTGTTTTTCCCTTTTGTTGTTTGTACTTTTGGTATCATATCCAAGAAACCATTATGAAATCCATGATCATGAAGATTTCTTTCTGATCTTTTAGTTCTTATGTTTAGGTCTTTTATCCTAAATATCCTAAATAATATCCTAAATAATATCCTTTTATCCATTATGAAGTGATTTTTATATGTGGTGTGATTTGCATTTGGATATCCAGTCGTCTCAGCACCATTAAAAAGATCATTATTTCCTCCATTGAATATCTTGGCCCCTTGTCAAAAATCAAATGCCCATAGTATACAGGCTAATTTCTGGACTAGTGATTTTATTTCATTGGTCTCTTGGTCTATTCTTATGGCATATTGCGTAGATTACTGTAGTATTGTAGTTAAGTTTGGAAGTTGGGATGTTTGAGTCCTCCAACTTTGTTCTTTTTGTCAAGATTATTTTGTCTATTCAGAGTGTCTTGCAATTCCATAACAATTTTAGGATCAGTCTTTCCATTTCTGAAAAAAAAGGTCACTGAGATTTTGATAAGGATTGTACCAAATTTGTAAACAGCTTTGGGGCACTGTCATTTAAATGATATTAAGTCTTCCAATCCATGAACACAAATTTTCTCTTCATTTATTTGGGTCTTCTTTAATTTTTTTCCAGCAATGTTTTGTAGTTTTCAATATACAAGTCTTGAATCTCCCTGATTAAATTTGTTCCTAAATATTTTACGATTTTTGATGCCATTGTAAATGTAGCTATTTTGATAATTTCACTTTTGGTTGTTCATTGTTGGTGTATGAAATGTCTCTAATTGTTTTCTGTTGATCTTATATCTTGTAACTTTCTTTTTATTTATTTAGTTTTTTATTTAAAAATTTTTTTTAATGCTAATTTATTTTTGAAAGAGAGAGAGAGAGACAGAGCATGAGCGGGGGAAGGGCAGAGAGAGAGGGAAGCACAGAATCTGAAGCAGGCTCCAGGCTCTGAGCTGTCAGCACAGAGCCCGAGGCGGGGCTCGAACTCACAGACCAAGAGATGATGACCTGAGCCGAAGTCGGATGCTCAACTGACAGAGCCACCCAGATGCCCTCTTGTAACTTTCTTGAATGCTTTTTTTTTTTCTTTCTTTCTTTCTTTTTTTTTTTTTTTTGGCTCTAGTAGTTTTTGTGTGTATTTTTTAAAATTTCTATATATAATATCATGCCATGTCTGTGAACAGAGATAGATTCACTTTTCCATTCCAATTTTTATTTTATTTCCTTTTATTAATTGCTCTGGATAGAAATTCCAATAAAATAATTGATATTTGATGAGTATGCTAACAATGGCCATACTTGTCTTCATCCCGATCATAGGGAAAATTTTTTAATGTTTTACGTTTCAGTATGATGTTATTCAGTTTTAAAATAAATGCCCTTTATCAGGTTGAGGAAGTGTCCTCATGTTTTTAGTTTGAGTAGGTCTTGTTACATGTGTTTTTTTATGAAAAGATGTCAGTTATTTTCCTGCATCTGTTGCAATGATAATATTTTTTTCCCTTTTTCCATTATGCGGTGTGTTCAGAGTTTGGTGTGATATTGAAGTACATCATTCAATATTTCAATAAAGAAAGTAGACATTTTTCATTGATTCCCCCTGGGTTTCGTGTAGAGATGTTTAGTGTAGAGTTAGACCTCAAAATATAGACACTATTGTGGATATTGAAGAGTGGCCTTTGACCTACTGATATACTACAACTGAATGTTGTTACTCTCCCATTATCTTACCAGCACCCCTTCGTGCTGTCTGTGCTAAGACCAGAAATGCATGTCATTTCCTTCACAGACATTTTTCTGCAGTTCTGGTTTGGGATACAGCATTTTTTCTTAGTAAAATTTGAAAATGAAAATTATTGGAGAACCTGGGTGACTCAGTCAATTAAGCATCTGACTCTTGATTTCAGCTCGAGTCATGGTCTCACGGTTTGTGAGATCAAGCCCCGCGCCAGGCTCTGTGCTGACAGTGCAGAGCCTTCTTGGGATTCTCTCTCTCCCTCTCTCACTTCCCTTTCCCCCCACCTTAAAATAAATAAATAAACTTAAAACAAATAAAAATGAAATATATACAAAACTTATATAGAAGAAATACATCTATTCTTTACACTTGTTAAAAGGAGAGTCAATTAGTATTTTATTTTATTTTTTAAATATTTTGAGAGATAGAGAGAACAGGGGAGGGACAGGGAGACAGGGAGAGAGAGGATTCCAAGCAGGCTCTGTGCTGCTAGCACAGAGCCCAACTTGGGACTTGATCTCAGGACCGTCAGATCACAAACTGAGCTGAAATCAAGAGTCAGATGCTTAACCAACCTAGCCACTCAGGCATCCGGTGACTGAATTAATATTTTATATAAAGATTGTATCATACTTCTTTCATTATTCTGAATTGGGGAATATATATGTATATATTTTTTAATTTTTTAAAAATGTTTTTTTACTTTTGAGAGACATAGTGCAAGCGGGGGAAGGACAGAAAGAGAGAGACAGAATCTGGAGCAGGCTCCGGGCTCTGAGCTGTCAGCACAGAGACTGACACGGGACTTGAATCTATGAACCTTGAGATGATGACCTGAGCCAAAGTCAGTAGCTTAACTAACTGAGCCACCCAGGAGCCCCTCTATATGTATACTTATAAAAAATTTTATTAGGATGAAGTAATTTGAAGTTTATACATGAACAATTGAAATATATGAGTAAAAATGGCAAAAGTTTACATTTTGAATGTTATATGTATTAGAGAATACGGCGAATCATGGTGTGATGCAACTATACAAGGAAAGCTAATGTGAAATTTTTTGGGAAAAAAAAGTATTCCAAGAAGTGACAAAAATCACTCTCATGGAGATTCTTCACATTATATGATTTATCGTAAGGGTTTATGAGGTTATTTCTCCAACTATTAGAAATGTGCTTAATAAAAATTCTGACCTTGGGTAAGAATTTGCTTTTTACCCTGTATGTACCATATATGTTCAAGTACATACATGAATGCAAATATACATATCCAAATATTCTCTTACACCCATCCACGCATTCTCTTTCCAAAACTCATTAAGTATGATATTGACTTGATTTAACAACCTGATTTTCTGCCAGCCTCTCTTTTTCTTGAGCCTCCAAAGATTCCCTGATAAATAAAAGACCAAAAGTTGCTTATTTCTTCACATCCAATTTCCCTTAGAGCCATAAATATCTCCTATTGAGAACTAAGAAGTAATGAATACTGGGATTTTCTCAGTTGAATTTTTTACTTTTGTTTAGTGAGGATAGCGAGACAGAAGCAGAAGGAAACCTGGTATTACTTTTGAAAATTGATGTATAGTGAATTTTTGAAAAATATTAAAGAAAACATGCTATCTAAAAGCAAGATTTGAAAAATCTACCTGAAATTTTTAAATGTCCTTAGCTAACTAAAGGATACCAAGAAATCTAAAATGAAGGTTAGTGGTTTTAAAACTAACCTATGCTAGAGTCACAAATTTGGCACTGAAGAATGTCTTTTGTATCAATTGATCTGCAGATCCTCAAAAAGAAATGCTCTAGTTTGCCAAACCACAATTTAAGTTTTGCTGCTGTTGTTAATCTATTCTAACAGGATTCTGGTGGTAAAATAGAGAAGTTTAGACACTATATTACCTTACTGAAACATGCATTATTTTGAAAGAGAGAGAGCAGGCACATAGGGGAGGGGCAGAGAGAGAGGGAAAGAGAGAATAACAAGCAGGGTCCTCATGGTCAGCGCTGAACCCAACGTGGGGCTTGAAATCACACACCGTGAGATCATGACCTGAGCCAAAATCAAGAGTTGGACACTTAACCTAAGCCTGGGACACCCAGGTGCCATGTAACATGCTTTAAATAACCTGTTTATTATTCTATGAGACCAAGTCACCTCTGAGTTTCTTGGTCTTTGTCGACACTACTACTGACTCATGTGTCCTCTGCTGGAAGAAGGTTTCAGTTTCCTTCTGGTGTGAAGATACAATAGTTGACTCAAAGAGCACTTTGCGGGGCATCTTGGTGGTTCAGTCGGTTAAGTGACTGACTTCGGCTCAGGTCATGATCCCACAGTTCATGGGTTTGAGCCCTGCATCGGGCTCTGTGCTGGTAGCTCTGAGCCTCTAGTTGCTTTGGATTCTGTGTCTCCCTCTCTCTCTCTCTTCCTCCCCCACTCATGTTCTGTCTCTGTCTCTCAAAAATAAATTAATGTTTAAAAAAAAAGAGCACTTTGACAGTAAGCACTGTATAACAGTGCTTGCTGAATATTATGCTTGATAGGCCTGTCCTTGATTCCCTTCCCCATAATAATGAGTTTTGTTTGGAATTATAATAAGTTATGAACAGCATGGTTTAGATCATCATAAACATTTGATCATCTTTCCCCTTTGAAAAAAAATGGTACCCCACCTCAATCTTTTTAAAACACGTTTGTTGCATCTTCGTAGTAATGTGACTGTATTTTATGTCTGCTTTTTATATTAAAAAAATAAATAGAAGAAATTAAGACATGTTATGTAGTGTATTATATTTGTTGATTTTTGTATGTTTGAACCATCCTTGCATTCCTAGAAAAAAATCTCACTTCATAATGTTATATGATATTTTTACTATGCTGCTGGGGTCAGTTTGCTAGTACATACTTTGTTTTTTGAGGGTCTTTGAATCTATATTCTTAAACAGTATCAGTCTTCAGTTTTCTTTTTTTAAGATGTCATTGGCTTTGGCATCAGGATAATGGCATTCATAGAATGAGCTAGGAATGCACTAGGAAGTTCTCTCAACCCTTCTGTTTTTAGAACAAATTGAGAAGTGTCTAGTAGAAATTAATTATTTCACCAGTGAAGCCATTTCCTTCTGGACTTTTCTTTGTTGGGATTTTTTTGGTTACAGAGTCTTTTTACTTATAGGTCTGTTGTGATTTTCTGTTTCTTTATGAGTTGGTTTTGGTAGTTTTTGTGTTTCTAAAAAATTGTCTATTTTATCTGTGTTACATAATTTTGGCAAACTATTGTTTGTAGTATTCTTGTATCTTTTTGTGTATTTCTGTAAGGTCTGGAATAACAGTCCCCACTTTCATTATTTATTTTCATAATTTCAGTCTGTTCTCTTTTTCTTTGTTGATTTGTTGATTTTTTTTTCAAAGAACCAATTTTCGGTTTTATCAAATCTCTATTTTTATTTCTATTCTCCTATTTTATTGTCTGTTTTAATCTTTAGAATTTTATCTTTTCTTGCTTTCAGTTTAGTTTGCTCTTTTTTTCTAGTTCATCAAGGTATAAAGTTGTTATTAATTTGAAATTATTTTTTAATAGAGGCATTAATAGCTATAAATATTCATCTGAGCACTGCCTTCGCTTCCTCTCATAAGTTTTGATATATTGTGTTTTTGTTTTCTTTCACTTCTAAATATTTTCAATTCCCTGTGACTTCTATTTTGATCCTTGGTTGTTTAAAATATGTTGTTTAATTTCCATATATTTGTGAACTTCTGTATTTTGTGAATCTCTCCAGTTATTCATTTCTAGCTCCATTCCATTGTGGTTGGAGAAGTTACTTTTTACGATTTCAAACTTCCAACATTTTCCAAGACTTTTTTTCTGACCTAATATTTAATATATCTTAGAAGCTCTTTCATGTCCACTTGAGGAAAGTGTGTATTCTGTTGTTGTTACGAATAATTTTCTGTATATGTTGGGTCTAGTTGATTTTTTTTTGTTTGAATCCTCTAAAAACATTCTTCACCTGCCTCAAGTGTTAAAGACAGATTGCCAGCAATGTGAAAGTAAACAGAGAACAGGCATTGCAGTCACCTGTTTCAACTAACTTTGTGGATTTATGTGTTAAAATGAACACACACACAAATAAAAATGGCAATAAACATTCATGCATCATTGTTTCAGGAGGTTTCAAAGGGAGCAAATGGAGATTTCATTTGCCATCAGTTTTAATCAGACAGATCTAAGATGCAGGTTTTGACATAGTAGGTTGATTCACTTAGTAGGTTATACATTTTTAAAGATTATTAAGTACTATTATATAATAAGACTAGGTTATAAGTCTTTAGTACAAACATATATATATTTTTAATTTTGAGATAGAGAGAGAGAGCATGAGAGGGATAGGGGCAGAGGTAAAGGGAGGGGGAGAGAATCCCAAGCCAGAATCTCCACCCTGTCAGTGCAGAGCCGGACGCGGGACTCAAACTCACAAACTGTGAAATCGTGACCTGAGCCGAAGTCAGAGGCTCAATTGAGCACCTAGGCGCCCCTACAAATATTTTTCTTCTTAAAGACTTTATTATTTTAGAGCAGTTTTAGGTTTATGATAAAATTGAAAGGAAGGTACAGAGATTATAATCCCTGACCCATGATTAGACTCCCTCATTATCGGCATCACTCACCAGTATGGTACTTTTTTTTCTTTTACCAAAAGTAACCTACATTAACACATAATAGGCACCCCAAGTCCTAGTTTATATTGTATTTTTTCATGGTGGTGTATATTTTATGGGTTTGGACAAGTGTATAGTGACATGTACTTAGCATTATAGTATCATACAGAATAATTTCACTGCTATAAAAATCTTATGTGTTCCACAGATTCATCCCTCCCCCCCAATCCCTGACCATCACTGATTTTTTTTTACTGTCTCTATTGTTTTGCCTTGTTCAGAATATTGTATAAATAGTTGGAATTATACAGTATGTAATCTTTTCAAATTTACCTCTTTCATTTAGCAATATGCATTTAAGTTTCTTCTATGTCTTTTTATGACCTGATCATTTATTTCTAACACTGAATAATATTCAATTCTTTGGATGTATCACAGTTTATTTATCCATTTGTCTGAAAAACATTGGGTTGCTTCTCAGTTTTGTCAGTTATGAAGAGGGCTGCTATAAATATTTGTGTGTAGGTTTTATGTGGATTTAAGTTTGTAATCTTTTTGCATAAATACCAAGGAGTTGCTGGATCTTACAGCAAGGTATACTTAGTGTTTATGAATCTGCCAATCTGTCTTCCAAAATGACTGTACCATTTTGCATTCCAGCACCAATGAAAGAGAGTTCCTATCGCTCCATGTCCTTACCAAATAATTAAGACTTTTTCAAGATGGTGCCTAGGAATGGTTATCTGTATAAAGCTCCTCCAAAAAATTTAAAGTTGAGAAGCACTGACGAAAGACATTATTCACAGGTATTATTAGAATAGTTATTTGAGTAACTAATTATATTCATCCATCTGCCCATTCTTTTGAGAGAAAATGAGTGACTTCTTATCTATAGGCAGCTGCTGATGAGTTCTTGATGGCTTTTTCAGTTGTGTCTATTTTGTGTGGATCATATCATTTATTCCAAACAAGAAGCCAAAGACTTTTTGAGGTGGATATTACCATTAATCTTATTTTACAGAGGAGAAAGTGAAACTTTGTGAGGATGAGAAAAGTACCCAATGAAATCCAGAAAGCAAGTCGATAATTTTGGCCAGTTAAACGCAGCAAATATAGCAGCCATTATAACTTTAATATAATTGCAAAAAGTTTTGTTTAACACTGTCTTTTTAAAAATTTCTATCAGGTTGTAATTTTTGTATCTCTCAAATTATCATTCAGCATATCACTTTTTGTTCAATAGTCCAAGTGATTCTTTTCCTTTTATCATGAGATCTAATATTTTCCAGAGACCAAAGAACTGCACTGAGAGATTCCATCTATTAAGATTTTACATAAAGTACTGCAGTTTTGTCATATAAGGTTTAAAGTGTGTATGACCTGATGGGTCTTATCATGCTGATTAATGGAGGACTTAGTAATAGAGAAATTTGGAAAATTAAGAATAATTTTTTAAGGGCACCTGGGTGGCTCAGTTGCTTGAGAGTCTGACTCTTGATTTCAGCTCAGGTCACGATCCCAATGTCATGGAACGGAGCCCCGCCTTCAGCTCTGTGCTGAGCAGAACCTACTAGAGATTTTCTCTCTTTCTCTCTCTGTCCCTCTCCCTGACACATGCTCTTCTTTCTCTCTATAATAATAATAATAAAAATTCTGTAGTATCACTTGAACTGGGTTAATTTTGACCTATATGTCTGGAAACTATATTTTTTTCTTGAAAAATTTATACATATATATATATATATATATATAGTTACAGTTATATAGTTATAGTTAGCGCTGTCCAGCTACTGATGTACAGCCCCCTGCTATCTTCTCGCCCATTAGTATCAAATGAAGTACAGACTGAGAGGGAATTGTATTTTGTATTCTAAGATTGTTAAAACTCACAAGCCTCCAAAAGCTGACAAGAAGTCATTCGAGAATGAGCAGTAGCTTGGGCATGGGAAGAACCATGAATGTGTCAATGCACCAAAAACTTAATGAAGAAAAAAACAAGACAAGCTGCTACATAGGCCAAAGACAAAGAGGAGCAGAAGCTTACAGAAAATCAATTCTTATCCAGAGGCATGTAGAACCAAAAGGAGGACAACAACACCTTGGACCATATTTTGGTACACAAAATTCTTTAACACAGCATCATTGGAAGGACACTAGCATTGACTAAACTTGGTGTTACAGATGAATTATTAAGAATTCTGAATAATACAGTGTGAATTTTAAACTGAATAGGATGCTTATTCTCAAAATCAAGTGGTAGTTTTATTTTCTGGTTGTTAGGCAAAATCACCGTTTCATTATTCAAACTTATTTTTTCTCAAGATCATGTAGAGAATACTATCCTGAATAATAAGACATTTGTAAATTTCTACCATTTTCTTCAATATCAGAATTATTGAAAAGCTATCAAATGTAAAATCAACATCAGTTTCAATTGCAAAAAGAATGAAAAAAAGGGAGAGAGGAAAAAAACCTTGTGTGGATCACAGTGGTAGGAGAGAGACAGTGATTAGCCATGCCCTATTAATTATGCATGGTATCCTAGCATCAAGGAGATTTGCTCCTCAATCAAATTTTCAACAGTTATAATTCATTACTACTTTCAATAACTTAGGGAAACTAGTTTATCTGATTGCAAAACTTAACACAGCCTCAGAAAATTTATTTGTGTATTTTTTTGCACTCAGGTAGAAATATTACCTATATCATGATCAGTTGTTGAAATTATCTGGACTCCTGACTAAGAATCATGGCTTATTTGTTTCTAAGAATTTTACTTCATTTATGGTGTGGGCTATTCTGACTGCAGCCATCAGATACTATCTGGCTACCTCTCCTCCACAAATAATAATGACTTCAAAAACAGTGTGCCAAGAAATGTGCTCTCTCTCCTCCCATAGAACACGGAATCCAGAAATTCCCTCAAGTGCAAGAAGAAAGCTGAAAGTTTTGACATTATGAATTTGGTGAAAACTCACCTAAAGGTCCTGATGTTCTGTTTTGTTTTGTTTTGTTTTTTAAATATATCTCTGGGTTAATGGTTCTATCTAGCCTTCTTTTCTTGTGAATAGACGAGCTATATTTTTCAAAGGTAGCAAAGCCCAATTTTGATTCATGGAGAGTAATAGTTTGACACGTAGCCTTCTCTGGCTTCCCACTCCCAAACCTCATAAACTTCTTTACAAAGACTATTCTTCTAGGTTACTTAGATGTTCTTTTGACAGAATTGGTCCAAATTGGTTCTTCTGAGCTCCCCAAAGGTACATAGTGCATCATGACCTTTGCAGCTTTCTTATGGATGCAGTCATGTCAAACTTCACTGAGGCTTGACAGAATTAGTTCTGCTAACCCTGACAGGGAAGGTTTTCACAACCAGCATACAGAGCTCCCTGCTTTGCCTAAAATAGCAATCTTCTTTCTTTCTGGGTCCATATATGTCTGTGATTTATGCCTTAATGCTTGTTAATATCAGTACTAGGCATTCATGCAGCTATTGCCATAAACAGAAAGTAAATCATGCTTGTCTTTCTTGAAAAGAGAAAGATTACAGTTGTTCACTGTACCCTGTATTCACAAGGACTTACTAATCTCTTGGTCAGGGTCACCTATAAAGCAATGACCAAAATGCCGTAGGAAAGTAAGTGTAAACAGGCAAAGATTTGGTCAATGTTATTTACCTTTCCCCAGGGAGTAAAAAAAGAAAGCACAGGTGTTTGCATTGGGCTTCTACAGAAACTGAAAAAAAAAGAAAAAAAAGAACTTTTGAAGAGAGAAGGATTTTTAAGATGGAATGTTAGATGTCATATCTCAGAAACCTGTCTAGATTTTCCTATCAGCTATGTGTAAGCCCAAAAATATAGAAAAACTAAACTGTATTTTATCTTAATCTCAAAGATAATATCATAAATGGAAAGCACCAGGGTTCACTGTCATGAGCTATGAGTTCTTAGAAAATTCCTCAGATTCGTTAATTCAATGAATGAACTTTAAATCAATTTCCATATCCATCTTTGATCATTTTTTCTTGTCTCTTGATTAGGTAAAATAGATATTTGGATTTTTATAATATTGGAATTTGGATGGTTCCTATCAATGATTTTCTGTACCCTGCTTTAGTCCCCGGTCCCAAATATAACTTTTAATATAACATGACAAGTGTATTCTTCTCTCTGAGTGAACAGCCAGACTATCCCACAGATTTTTCTTCAGCAATCCAGAATGTTAATAGCTGTGTCTCATCTCTTTGTCTTATAACATGGACCTACATACAGTATGACAGACAGTGTTATCTATTTGGTGCTGATTAGATAGAAAAATTGCCCAATAACCACTACCCTCATCACATATGTGTCCTTGCACGCATACATATATTGCATCAATGTCGTGTTCTGGCAGAGGGTTTATCTCCTACTGTGCACAGAAGAATGTATTTTGCAATTTTGTATTGTACATAAAGAGGTAAAGTTAGTGCTTGGCAATGTCATGTTATGGTTAAATAATGAAGGTAGCCAGGAAGAAGGAAGAAAGAAGAGGATAAATCATATGGGAAGGGTTTAGTCCTTCACTTGATCTTTTGAACTGATTTTGAACCCCACTGAAGAGTGGAGACAGAGATATTTGTGGAAGTCTGGAGTGATTCTGTGTGTGTGTGTGTGTGTGTGCACACGCGCATGTGTGCACAAAATGTGCCACAGAGGTTGCTTTTCTCTCCTACCTCTGAGCAAAGCCCAACTCAATTGAGCATCAAAATGATGGCTTGATTGAGGAATGCGCCAATACCTGTCTCCTGACAAAGACACCAGCATTCTGTCATGGGGTGTGGCATGAGATTGCACACAGCTGACAGGGATCTTGAGCAGGAGTGGGAACAGAATTTGAAATAAAAAATGCAACACCATTTACATTAGTACCCCCCAAAAATACTGAGATATCAATCTAATGAAATGTGCACAAGACCTACATGAGGAAAACTACAAAAGTCTGATGTGCTTCCTAAAGGCTTGTAGGCTTGTAGGGCTAATATAATTCTGCTAAGCACTGTGTACTTCATGAACACAAAAATACATTAATCATGGAACATTTAATAAACTAAATCTTTGTATTTAGCACTTTTCAGAGTATGATGTTCTGAACAAACTCCATGTTATTTTATATAAATAGTCTTCTACCAAAGAAGTTTGAAAATCAAGAAGTACTGTAGATGATTACAGAAAGTCAAAAAAGGGAGGAATAGCATAATATCTCAACACTTGAATCTGTAAGACCTAAATAACAAAATCATTTATTTTTACCATTCTTTTAATTCTGGCAGACCATGTGTTTATCACTTTTCCTCATTTCATAAAAAAAAATGTTAGTAATAAAATAAATACACATTTTCGCTCCATTATAATCTCAAAAACAATAAAAAGCAAATAAAATGGTGAGTTGTGCAGCCTATTAAATTTATGAATTCACACGAGATAAAATTATTGGAAAGACATTGCCAGGTCCTGAATCCTCAGAAAACGCATTGCTTTGATTTTGTACTATATATATATCTAAAGCTCTGCTTTGTGGTTTGATAATTAAGAAAATTCTCAGAGCATAGGGGTAACACTAGTTGGAATTGATGGTGAGAAAGAAATGAAAGTCAATTTGGTCTCTGGACATGGCTAAAAACGCAATGCTCATACCTCTGGCATCCAATTAATTAAGCACTTCAATTAATCAAGCATACTAAAAATTCTTTCTACTCTTAAAAATGGGTTCAACCTTGGGGCGCCTGGGTGGCTCAGTCGGTTGAACCTCTGACTTTGGCTCAGGTCATGATCTCACGGTGTGTGAGTTCGAGCCCCGCGTTGGGCTCTGTGCTGACAGCTCAGCCTGGAGCCTTCTTCGAATATTGTGTCTCCCTCTCTCTCTGACCCTCCCCCGTTCATGTTCTGCTCTCTCGGTCTCAAAAATAAATAAACATTAAAAGAAATTAAAAAAAAATGGGTTCAACCTTGATTTTTGAAAATATCGGAGAAATCAGATAAAATTTTCACAAAAACCCAGTAAATGAAAATATCTTAAAAATCTCTAAAGTTGCTTTAGAAATAGTTATTTTAGAAAGCTGAAAGGTAGCTTAAGTAGGCTGGCATTCCACTTATGTAGAAAGCCAAGTATATATGGTGACATATTTGTAACAGACAAGAAAGCTAATTACCTTTATTGCTATCCCAGCCCCTCTCCTGGGTGAAAATCTGTTTTGTTTTTTTTTTTTTAAATTCAATAACAACACTTGTTTATTCACTTGTAACAGATCCCAACTGCACTGAAACTGCATGCTAAGTTACTGTTGGAAAAATTAACGTTTAAATACTTCACCGTAA
The DNA here is from genome assembly GCF_018350195.1 of Panthera tigris. Classification (NCBI taxonomy): domain Eukaryota; kingdom Metazoa; phylum Chordata; class Mammalia; order Carnivora; family Felidae; genus Panthera; species Panthera tigris. The sequence continues at coordinate 70,023,057 of NC_056663.1, forward strand.
TTATATTCTAGTCCAAACTGTTTGTTTTATATTCCAGAAGCCATTGTAACAATGGAGCTTCTAGTGTCGTTAAATATTATGACTCTTATTAACAAATACATGTTTGAAAATATTTTAGTAATGAGACTTAAAAAATTAACAGGATATTAAAAATATTCCACTCTGGTAATTTTAAGTGTATATTGACAGTGTTGATTTGTTGGACTGGCACACAAGAGCTGGCGCCTACGGGCTGGCAGAAGCTGATCGTACACATCTCTTCTAAGCTCTTGTTCAGTGGCACTATGTAGATTGATTGAAATCAACCATGATGAGAATATTTATACAATGGAAATCTGCAAGCACTCTAAATTAGGGGACTTTTTATGGTTTACCAACATACCAGTGGTGATGTAAAATATTGCTAACTAATAAAATCCTATACAGAGTTTTTATTTTTAATGATGTGAGATCAATGATTATTAGAACATTTAAATTTTACTGTCCGACTATTTTCTATTTTATGATTTCCAGCAATGAGGCTGAACTTCACCTCCCATATCTTTACATTACTAAGTAGTTCATAGCAGCCTTTTTCATATAATTCATTTTGACAAAATGTTGCTTTATATACACATACACCTGTACACACACACACACACACACACACACACACACAAAATTATTTTAGGTTCATGGCAAAATTAAAGAAGTACAGAGATTTCGCATATATTTCCTCCCCAATACTCGTATAGCCTTCCCTATTATCATCATCTCCCAGCAGTTTGGTATATTTGGTACAAGTGATGAATCTACATTAATACATCATAATTATTGTTTTTAATGTTTATTTAAATTTGAGAGAGAGAAAGAGCCTGATCAAGTGAGGTGCAGAGAGAGGGAGACACAGAATCCGAAGCAGGCTGCAGGCTCTGAACTACCAGCAGGGCTGACACAGGGCTCAAACCCACAAATCAGGAGATCGTGACCCGAACCAAAGTTATACGCTTAACCAACTGAGCCACTCAGGTTCCCCTGAAGTAAATCCTTTACATTACAATTCACTTGTAGTGATGTACATTCTGTTGGTTTAGACAAATGTATAATGGCATGTATCCATCTTTAAGGTATCATACACAGTATTTTGACTGCCCTAAAAATCCTCTGTGATCTGCCTATTCATCCCCTGCCCCACCCGTTGCCCAGGCCGCAGAGACCACTGATCTTTTACTAACCTAATAGTTTTGCCTTGTCGGATTGTCATTTAGTTGGAATCACACAGGATGTAGCCTTCTCAGATGTGCTTCTTGACTTAGTAATACGCATTTCGGCTTCGTCCATGTCTTTTTATGACACATTAGGCCATTTCTTTTCAGTCCTATATAATATTTATATGTTATTGAAATCATATTTCAGTGTCTGGAGATACCACAGTTTATGCACATACTTAAGGACATTTTGGCTGCTTCTAAGTTTCGGGAATTGTGAATAAGGCTTCTATAAACATCAGTGTATAGGTTTTTTGAAGACATAGTTTTCAACTCTTTTGGTAAATATCAAGGAGAGTGATTGCTAGATTGTATGATAAGATTACATTTAATTTTCTTAGAAACTGCCAAACTGCTTTCCAAAGTAGCTGTACCATTTTGCATTTGCACCAGCTTCACATCCTTGCCGGGATTTGGTGTTGTCAGTTTTCTGGTTTGTCCATTATAGTAGGCAGTAGTGGTATCTCATTAGTGTTTTATTTATTTATTTTTCTCTTTTTTTTTAAATATGAAATTTATTGTCAAATTGGTTTCCATACAACACCCAGTGCTCATCCCAACAGGTGCCCTCCTCAATGCCCATCTCCCACCCCCCATCAACCCTCGGTTTATTCTCAATTTTTAAAAGTCTCTTATGGTTTGGCTCCCTCCGTCTCCAACTTTTTTTTTCCTTCCCCTCCCCCATGGTCTTCTGTTAAGTTTCTCAGGATCCACCTAAGAGTGTACACATATGGTATCTGTCTTTCTCTGTATGGCTTATTTCACTTAGCATCACACTCTCCAGTTCCATCCACGTTGCTACAAAAGGCCATATTTCATTCTTTCTCATTAGTGTTTTAATTTGCTTCCCCTAATGACGTATGAGATGGAACATGTTTTCATATGCTTATTTACCATCCCTATATCTTCTTTGGTGCAGTGTCTTAAGGACTTTGCCCATTTTTTAATCTGGTTGTTTGTTTTCTATTTGATTACCAGTGTAATGCTTGTCTAAAACTTCTATTTTATTTTTAAAAAGACTTCTATTTCATTAAAGGGTTTGTGTAACATTAGTATTATTTATTCTTCAAATAACTGGTAGATTTTGCAAGAGAATCCATTTGGACCTTTGTAAATTATGTTTCTTTTTTATCTGGTTGCCTTTTATATTTCCTCTTTACCTTTACATTTTAGCCCTTTGAATGATGTCTCTAGGCATGAGCTTTGTAGAGAAGATATTTTCCAGTTTTATGTTCTTTGAATTTTTTGGATCTTCAGTTTAGTGTTTTTCACCATTTTGAGAGAATGCACAGACATTATCTCTTCAATTTTTTCTTTTTCAATTTTTGGTTCTGTTTCCTCTCTCTTCTCCTGTGAAATCCTAATTATATTGATGTTCAACTATCTGATGTCCTAAAGTACAAAGTGTTCTCTTCTTTATTTTGTTTCCTCTTTATTTACTTCATATATTTTAATCTGGGTCATTTCTATTGGCCTGTCTTCAAGTTCGCTGATTCTTTATTTGATTGTTTCAATCAGATGACTCTCTTGAAGCCATTTTTCATCTGTGTCACTGTATTTTTCATTTCTAGTGTTTCAACTTGACTCTTACTTATGGTTTCCATTCATATGCTGAATTTACCTATCTATTTATGCACAGTCTGAAACTTTTCTATGAGAGCCTTTATGAGATTAATCATAATGGTTTTAAATTCTCTGTCTGATTGTTTAAATTGTTATATATAAGTATGATTGTTTGGATTGGTTTGTCTCTTGACAGCAGAGTGTCTCTTGATTTGATTTTCTATGGTCATTTAAATTTTGGTTGAAGGCAAGATATCACATGTAGAAAAGTACAGACTAAGAGATTTATGCCTAGAAACAGGCGCTCCTCTTATTTGGTTAGGTCATTTACTATAGGGGCTGACAACATTATAGTCAGGAGTATATCTGAGCTTGTGTTCTGTTGTTGCTATGTTTAACTTCAGTGTAGTACTGGCTTGCATTCTCTGTGTCTACAGCTTTCAAGGGCTCTATACTCTGATGGTAGCCAAAAATTAAGCCTTTCAAAATTTAACTCAATAGACAGCTCCACCTTACTTTCTTGCTTTTCCCCTGGTAATTCAGTGTTTACACGGCCATGTTGGTTTAGTATCACGACTTATTTTTTTAGATATTACAGTAATTGGTTGCCTTGTGACCTCAGCTTTTTGATGTTTCCAGTGAATGTTGTGATTTTGTGGACTTTTCCTTACTGTTAGGATAGGAGAGGTGTTCTACCAAAATTTCATATTGTAAGCAGAAGCTAAAAACTCTTTTTTTTAATTTTTTGTATGCTTTGTATTGTTGGCTCCATCAAGAAACATAACTACATTTTATTGTGTGAAATATTTCTTGGATGGAGAAAAAGGATGAAAAGGAGCAGTTAGAACAAATGATTGCTGCTACAGTTAAATGTATTGCTAGCACAGCAGGGCACCTATGACACATCATCTTCATTGAATTATGTATGGAAATACATATTTTATAAGGATGTGACAATCTGGTTATTTATCGGAAAAATATCTCTTGCAGGCATTAATCAGATTTTACAACTGAACTTCATGAAGTTTTTAATCTTTTAAAGACTTGGAACACTTTACAGACAGTATGCATATCTCAAATTGTAGTTTGCAGTTCTGCCAGGCATAAGCTTGTATTTAAAAAAAAGGAAATAAAAGTGAGGGGGAAAAAGGTGTCAATTATCTACTGTGCTGCCATAGGAAATCTAGCTATTTTGAGCACATCCTTGAGTGCAGGAAATAACTCCACTTATCTTCTTCCAAACAACTTCAGATTTAGGATATTCTGGCTCATTAAGTACTTTGAAATGTTACTCAGTTGAGGCCAATCTCATGAGGGATGTTTGAGAAAACGAACAATTTGACCAGCTTTTGCCTCTTCTCAATATTTCTTATTGAAATTTGTACTCTGAAACTTATTTTAAATGAAATATGATAAAAATGCATTTATTTAATGGTCTATAGGCAGCATAAAATGACTATTACCTTAAAGATGTCATTTTAATTTTTATAATTCTTTATTTTTTAACTGAAATTTGGGAAACACTTCCAAAAGGAGCTACTGGCTTTGTTTTACCTTTAATAATGCTTAAAATAATGCATTCAAAACATGCAAAAATGAGATTTTACATTTTTTATAGCAGCCAAGCAATAAATGTTGCTCTTAAATAAATTATGGAAATTTAGTCATTATAATCCGGGACCTAAACCTATAAAAAGTTAGGTATCACAATCACAATCTCAGTTAACCTTCGGTCTGAGATTGCAGAGTAGATTTCTCTCTGTGTGTTTTTACCTTTTAAACCAATCAAAACTATGGTAATGAGAAATCAAAATAGAAACTGCATCTTTGATAACACTATAAGACATCTTTGTTCCCCAATCATGCTAAGAATAAGAGGCTGGCAGAGGCAATAAAGATTGGACAATAGTAGGAAAGGACTTTAAGAGATGCTATGCAACTATTTCCTTTCATCTTTAGCCACCTGCAGTAAACATATCATTGGACACATATTATGAAGTATTTTCAATATATTTGCTCAATGATATTGATTAATGAAAAGAAAAAATGTTAAAGCTCTATGTATTTTAGACGCTATATCAAAGAGCAGAGGTACTGCGGCACTGTTCTTTCTAGTTTAATTTCTTTAAAAGTAATTAAAGACCAACGTAGAACCAGAATATTTTTTCCAAAATGAGGGACAGTAGTCTCCACCTATTTCATTTTATTTGCACGTTTTATTTTTAAATGAATTCTCATCCCACTTTAAACCATCCTTGCTGTGATTTTTATCATAAGAATATGACATTTTCTCCACTTCAGACATATAAAATTTCCCCTGTCCTTTAAAATTCATTTTGGAAAATTCTTTCTACATTGTTCTATGTTGTTGACTTAATTTGTTATATGACAAAAATTAATCTCCAAGGTAATATTTAAGTTGGCTGGGGTGAAAAGGAAAGCAATGGCTTTGAAAAACACAATAGAGTATTATTACCAAGTAACTTACTCAGGGAATTTCTTATCTTGAACTCATGTTCTATTAAACTGACTGAAGAGACTAATGACAAGAGTCTGAAAGACAAGTTTAAGACTAAAGAGCCAGAATTCAGTCAATTTCCTGGAGTCCTGAAGAGAACTTGGAACTCCAGATCCATATCAGTTAATGAATGTTCCATTAGATTCCAAGTATCTCAAGATGACAAATTTCAATTTACATTTAAATTTTTTTTAATTTATTCATCTTTTGAGAGACAGAGAGATCCAGAGCATGAGCAGGGGAGGGGCAGAGAGAGAGGGAGACATACAATCCAAAACAGGCTCCAGGCTCTGACCTGTCAGCGCAAAGCCTGACAAGGGGCTTGACCTCACAAACTGCAAGATCATGACCTGAGCTGAAGTCACACACTTACCCGACTGAGTCACCCAGGCACCCCTCAATTTACCTTTAGTAACTAAAGAAAAGGTAGCTTTTTAGTGGTAGGAATCTTGATATGAATATCTTTCACTTATATGAGCCTAATTTCTGTATTTTTTTTTATGGTCCATTCAATAACATCAAGAAAAATAATCAAATTTTAATTCACTTTATTTTCTCATTCTATCAGTGCTTTCTAGAAATATTTTTTAAGGTGATATATTTATTTTGAGAGAGACGGAGACCATGAAAGTTGGGAAGGGGCAGAGAGAGAGGGAGTCATAGCTTCCCAAGCAGGCTCCATGCTGTTAGTGCAGAGCCTTACATGGGGCTTAAACTCACAAACCCATTAGACCATGACCTGAACCAAAACCAAGAGTTAGACGCTTAGCAGACTGAGCCACCCAGGCACCCTTAGAAATATTTTAATGAAAAGGTTCTTAACATATATGCTTTACTTCTACTTTTTCATAAACTTAAGGGATGTGCTCTTGAATTTATATATATATATATGTATATGTATACATATATATGTATACATATATATATATATATACACACATATATATATAGTTATTTATTTATTTTGAGAGAGACAGAGAACACCAGCAGGGGAAGGGCAAAGAGAGAGGGAGAGAGAGAATCCCAAGCAGGCTCCATGCTTGTCAGCACAGAGTCTGAGATGGGGACAAACTGTGAGATCATTAACTGAGCAGAAATCAAAGAGTGGACACTTAACTGACTAAACCACCCAGGAGCCCCTGAATTTATATATATTTTTAACTTTCAGCTGCTCTAAATACTCAGCTCAATAACTTTTCCTTGTCTTTGTTGACATGCATTGTGGTTGCTTCACTAAGCAAATATATACATAAAATTCATTATTCACCATGATAATAATACCTAATTTATTATGTCCCAAGTTTGTTGAAATTTTTAACTTATATTGGCTTTATTTTACAAAGCTAAGAAAGCAAATTTTACTGTGAGAGAATTTTTAGTTGTGAATTATAAGCAAAATATTCTTTTCTAATTTACTCAGAAAGATGAACTCAGGATTAAGTGAAGAAAGATGGAGCAGATTATTTAGTCTACTAGAATACAATTTAGGAAAAAAAATCGCTGGTTGGAAACAAGCAAATAAATTTTGTATAACTGAAACTTTTTGTGGGCAAGAATGTGTGTCATTAATTTTTGTATTGACAAATCCTAACACAGTGACTGATTACTATACTATCATTAAATGTATTATGTTTATTCTTTTATTAAGTAAAACTGTTACTGACTCACTCAATGACTAAACAGATCAGAGGATGTGCCAATTTTCTGGACAGCATTATTATACTTAGAATCTTCCACACTGGTTTAATAGCATTTATGCAACCAGAAGAACTCTGACCTAGACCTGCAGTCTATGACTTACCCCTACTAATCACCTGTTTATACTGGGGGAAAATGCTCAGTCCTTGAGATTTTTAGTCTTTCACTTGTAGCCTGGGATGTTACACTTATTTTTAATATATTGCAATAAATTTACCTCAAAATTTTTCATAAAGACTATACAGAGAAACTTTTTCATAAGGTCTTTAATTTTTAAGCTGATATTCTTTGTCTGTTTCTCCATTTCCCTCAAATATGTGGATTCTCTTTTGTTAATATGGAAAAGAATTAACCTACTCTATGTTTTTCACTCAGCGTAATCTCTACCAAATAGAACTTTCTGCCCAACTGGTAAGGCATGGACTCTACTAATAAATGGAAGTTATGTCTACATAAATTCTCCAAAACGGTAAAGAGTAAGGACATAAAATCATTCCCCTGGCCTGAAATGATGAGAAAAGTGACAGATCATCTTTCTCATATTACCTACAACAACCTGTCAGAAATGATCTATATTATTTTTTAAAAATCTCTTTTTTTTTATCATTTATTATTTTTTTTAGCTAGCCCATGAATCTTTAACAGGAACATATGAAGACTGAACTTTAGTTCAATGGTGGACATAAGTGATACATCAACAGTTTTGCTCCCAACAGGCAGGAAGAAATCCATGAGCAAAGTGACATTAGAACTAATGGGGGCTATTTGTCGTCTTTTCTCAGCTGTGCAATGAACTCTTACAAAAGTTTATCACTGACACAAAGGAAATAAAAAAATATATATTTTGGTATTTTTTTCCTATTGAATATAATGCCGTTGTTATGGTTAAACTTATTGTGACCTATAGCAATGAAGTCAGTTTGTATGTGTAGTAAGTCCTTACAAATAGGGAAATATTTATCTGGGTATTTGTTTCTAGCTTACGTTATATTTTAAGACTTCTTCAGTTAGCTCCTTGATGTTTTCATGTCTTCCTCAATGATTCTAATAAAACACTTATTTATAGTTACCTCTGCTTGATACTTTTTTGGATTTCTAATATTTTCAGCAATATCTTGGTATAATAAACTACTTCTTTATATTACCATGACTGACATTTAAAGAATCTTTGTTCCTCACTAAATTTCAACCCGCTGTTGCACAGCTATCCTCCTGTGGTCTCCACAAACAAGTGTGGACATGATTTTTGGTAACTAAATTTTCTCTTTTAGATCAATAGTCACAACATATTGTAATTCATTAAATTAATAACTTACACTCTTTTTTCCAGTCTCTTTAGATGCTTCATTTTGTTGCCTATAAAATGTGAATGATGGACCATAACATGAGACAGAATGCTAATTACCATTTCATATACCTATAATAAGCTTCATAAATTTTTCCAAAAAGTTTGACTTGAATAGGATAGAATATTACCAACAAGTATTGCAGAGTCCAAAAAAAGCCATGCTTATTTTGTCCTTTCTTGCCATTTGAAAATGGTGTTAGTAACACTAACTTCCCTTTTTGTAATCTGAATCCATCCAAAATTATCAGCTCAATACCAACAACAGCTGTATACTTGCCATTACTTTATTATAGAAATATAAAATGTCATATGTGGAAAACACCCAAGAGACTATTATATTGAATTTCCTCAGTTTATTCATGAAGAAGTAGAAAAATGGAGAGCGTAGGATAATATCTGTTTAGTTTGTTTAAGCACTAGCAGCGTAAGGTCAAGAACTATGGTGCTATGATTTTTAATTCAATGTTCATATTAATCTTTTCCATTAGACAACCTCTTTGCCTCTAATGTAATTTATCTTTGTGAATATCCTCTATTTCTTTATGAAATGTATTAGGGTTCTCCAGAAAAACAGAGCCAATATGTGATACACTATAAGAATTGGTTCATGTGGTTATGGAGTCTGAGAAGTCCCGCCATCTGCCACAAGCTGGTGAAACAGGAAAGCTAGTGGTGTCATTCAGTTTGAGTCCAATGGCCTAAGAACTAGCAGAGTCAATGGTGTATGTCTCAGTCCCAGTCCAAAGGTCTGAGAGTCAGAGAGCTAATGGTATAAGTCCTGGTCTGAGTCTGAAGGCCCAAGGACTGGGAACATCAATGTCCAAAGGAATGAAAAGATGAATGTCCCAGCCTAAGCAAAAGGAACAAATTTGCCCTTCTTCCACCTCTTTGTTCTACTCAGTCCTTAATGGATTGGATGGTGCCCACCCACACTGATGAGGGGGAGCTTCTTAACTCAGTCTGTGCATTTAATTTCCCTTCCAGAAACACCCACACAAACACACTAAGAAATAATGTTTTACCAGCTATCTGGGCATCCCTTAGCTCACTCAAGTTGACACATAAAATTAACCATCACAAGTCTACTTTCTTTCAATTTATTACTCATACACATCTCTTTAAACAGTACTTAATCTCTAAATTTAAAAAAATGACAAAATCATAATTCCATCTAACATGATACAATTATCCTGTGTACAGCACAAATGTACTAATTCTATCCCCAGAAGAGGAGGTAAAGTCCTTGAGTGATTTTACTCTTTCCCTGATACTACATAACTTAAATAATATGATTTAAAATTAATAATACTTCAACACTGATATAAAGTCAAAACATCTTACGTTACACAATAAGGGAAGAAGAAAGGAAACAAAACAAAGATAACTGCTTGATATATGTATATCATGCACACCAACATATTCATAACAAAATAAAGAGAAAATACTAGTGATAATTACAGTCCTTGATCTTGTAATTTGTCATATGGTCACAGCTCGTATTTATAAATACCTTCTTCTACTACCTATTCAGTATTCCCTCTGACTTCAGAAAACACCCCAGCTGGGCATGGTTCTATACCTGGTGGGATGACCCAAACTTTAATTCCTTAGGGGTCTGGGCCGTTACTAATCCTACCTGCATTGAAAGTTGTAGTTTTCCATTGACCTTGATCACAAGACATGGTAACAATAAGAGATGCCCTAAGGGATGTTCTGTATTACAGACATATTCTTCCTTGCTTATACTGTGAAGGAGTAGTTCAATTTACCTCCAATAGTCAGGGTCAGTCACCCCAGCCAAAAGTATAATTCCTTTTTTAGTGTGTTTGTTGATTCCAAGGCATGAGGAACCCAAAATGGCTGAGGGGCAATCTTAACTTCCAATTCAATGAAATCATTGTTGTGAGTCTTGGTTAAAGCATTCCTCCCTTTGGAAATAATACCTCTAGGGAATCAGGACATAAAGTCATGGGAACAGGAAGCAAGAGTTTTGCTAATGGGTCACTAGGGGAAATAGGTCCAGGATTTCTGGACCCATGAATCCTGACCATCAGAAAAAGAATACCATATACTGAATGCTGATTCAGAGAATATACAGCATTCTGGAGAATCTTGCCCCAGCTCTGAAAGGTATTGCCATCTACCTGGTGCTATAACCAAGTCTTCAAAAGGCCAATCCATGGCTGTATCAAGCCAACACTGCTTCAGGATGGTAGGCAGCATGGTAAGATCAGTGAATTCCATGAGCATGGACCCGTTGCTGTATTTCCTTTGCTGTGAAACAAGTTCTTTGATCACAGCAATGTTGTGGGGAATATCATGGTGGTGGATAAGGTATTTTGTAAGTCTAGGTATTGTAATTTTGACAGAAGCATTGCATGCAGAAAAGGTCAATTTGTATCTGAAGTGTCTACTCAAATGAGGACAAAACACTGCCTCTTCCATAATGGAAGTGGTCCAATGTATTCAACCTATCACCAGGTAGCTGGTTGATCACTCTGGGAAATAGTTGTCATATCAGGGGCACAGTGTTGGTTTCTGCTGGCAGACTAGGCACTTAGCAGCGGCTATAGCCTGGTGAGCTTTGATGTGTATAAGTCTATTTGCTGAACCCAGGAAGAAGCTCCATCCCTGTGACCATAGTCACTTTTTCACGAGCCTATTGGGCAATAACAAGGATGGCTGGGGAATGAAGCTGACTGGTATCTACATAATGGGCCATCTTATCTATTTGATTATCAAAATCCTCTTCTGCTGAGATATTTGTGCCTTCTCTGGGGCACAAAAATCTTCATGTCTTTTGCCCTCCAATTTCTTTGTTATCAATATTTCAATCATGTTCCTTACAATTCCTTGACCATCCAACCAAAACTTGGCTACAGCTCACAAATCAGTATATAACTGCATGTTTGGCTATTTCTTCTTCCGAGCAAAGTGATCAGCCAGATCCAAATTTCCACCCATTGGGAGGATTTCCCTTCACCACTATCTTTCAGGGATGTTCCAGAAAAGGGCTGCCATGCTGTGATGTCCACTTTCAGATGGTGTCTACATAAGGTGTTTTTACTTCTATTGCTGTGAAATGAGTTCTTTGATCAGAAGCGTTCTTTTGTTGATTGATTGCAGAAAACTCTATAAAGTAACAAATGCAGGTGAACAGACAGAAAGAAAGTAACAAGACAATGCAGCCCATGGGAACCATGGGCATTTGGTCCTCTTCTTCATGTAACTCATTTGTGCCTTGAGGGCATGCTTGGCCAAATCACATATATATACTACTTTCATCTGATGACACAGTGTTCACTCAAATTTATGGTTCAATGGGTCAGATGACATCAATTCACAATGGGCAGCCCAGGTCACATGGTAACTTGGTGGCCCATGGTCAAGTGTTCAATCTCTCCAAGGCTCAGTAGCAGGCCAAGAGTTGTTTCTCAAAAAGAGAGTATTTCTCTGCAGATGATGGCGGGGTCTAGCTCCAAAATGCAAGAGGCTTGTACTGCAGTTTACCTATAGGGTCTTGCCAACATTCTAAACAGCATCCCTACCTGCCACTGAACCTTCAGTACCTTTGGACCTGCTAGATTGTGTAGCCAAAGTGGTAGAGTAGCTTGAACAGCAGCCTAGACCTGCTGCAGAGCCTTCTTGTGCTCTGGTCCCACTCAAAACTATCAGCTTTTAAGTTTGTTCAGCAAATGAGCGAGAGTAATACATCCAAATAAGGAATATCTTGCTTCCAAAATCTAAAGAGACCCACTAGGTTTTGTAACTCTGTTTTGGTTGTAGGAGGGATCAGGTGCAACAACTTATCCTTCACCTTACAAGGGATATACCTTGATATGTCCAACACCCCTGGAGCCCTAGAAATTTCACTGATGTAGAAATCCCCTGAATTGCAGTCAGATTTATGTACTACCCTCCGATATGCAAATATCTTTTAATAAGTTTAGGGTAGTTGTTATTTTGAGCTTACTAGGTTTAATCATATATATGTATACACACACACACACATATATATATATATATATATATATATATATATACATATGAAACCCATTATATTGAGGATACAGAGACTCCTGTGTTGGTAAAGTACTAATGAAGTGAATTCTGATTCTGAAATAAGAAGTGTATTAATGTCATTTGGAACGGAAAGAAAGTAAAGAGGAGAAAATAAGCACAAAAGAAATTATCAAGTTTTGAACTAACTGTGGCTTTTGCAGAATATCTTAGGTCCTGTTTGTGCTATTCAAGCAAAGGAGAAAAGGAAACAAGAGTCAAGTTAATAGAGTAATAATGCCTTAGACATGAGGAAGTAATATGTATCTACTATTAGTAAAGCGCTTTGGATGTACACCAATTTGGATGTGAAACAGTGAATTTCACTGGGCTCGGAAGCTCATGTTGCCCCAAGCAGCAGTAATTTCACAGGGAGATTTGCACATGGCTGGAGTTTCTCCATCATCTGAACAGGGTGAAATAATGAATTTGTGAGAAGGATTAATATTTGATGTGATCTCATCTGTACACTGATAGGTAAGCCCTTATTCTACCTAATAAGTAGAGCATCACTAGGATTCAACTCAGCTATTGCTGGTGTCCTTATTATTAATACACAGAATATTTGTACTAGAAGGAATCTTACAGATCCTCTTTATGGAAAATCTTAGTACACACATTAGGAGGTGCACACAAGACAACTGGCCAGCACTTTTCCATGTGCAGCAAGCTGACCAATATCCCAGTGGGCCTTGCAAATAATAGAAACTCAACCATTAATGCTTTAGTAATTGATATAAGTTTAGTTAAAGGACCTTAATCATGGTCTAAATTTCTCAGACTCTGTTAATAATAACATATGGTATTTCTGTATTTAAGTATTTTTGCCTTTATAATCCCATACCTATATCCAGATATTTTCATATAATACTTTTATTTTGTAATCACAAATTTACCTAGAGATTATATTTTAACCATCATGGATACCTAGTGCTTAGCAAACTGCTCAAAAATAAAACTCAATTAACACTTATAAATATCACAGTAAGCAGAGACACGAACTCTAAATTGTCCTATATGATCTTTTGGAGCTTGAGAAGCATCGCAGAGTTACAGATATTTTCATTAGGTAGCATAGAAGTACATTCTTCTCAAGCAATAAGTTTTCATCTGCATCCATCATCTCAAATTCACGAATATGTTGAAATGGAAAGACATTTTGTCAGTGGTGCTGGCAGAGTGTGTGTTTTAAAATATAAAAATGACACATTCTACTAAAATAACCTGTTGCAAATTCAGAACTTTGACTAGATTTCTCAAGAAGAATTTTTAGTTGGCCCCAAATCAACTTATTATTTCCATCTGGCTCTTAGCAACAATGTATCCTTGGCATAAAATTGGTCTAATCTAATACTAATTTCAAATTAAAAAAAAAAGGATGAATCAAATTTGAAGGGAGAGTTCAAGTTCTATCATGTCATTCCATTTCATTTAAATATTCTATATTATTTTTGACCAGAGATAATATAATGGCAGCCCTCATTTTATTGCCAAGTAAACAGAGGGAATGTTTTTGAAAGCATTGTTATCACAGTCAAGACTAAGTTCGAGCAATCAGTGATGTCAAGAGATAAAAAAATGCTGTCACTAATCCAGAGTGTTTCTTTGGAGTATCCTTTTTCCGTGTCTCCTCTCTATTGGTTGAGCTTGGGAAGTCTCGATTATTACTTCCAAAGAGCTAAATCTAGTATAATTTTATTATTTACAAATTTATAGAAGCCATTTAATTGGTTCCTAAATAAATATTCTCCAAAGAAACAAAAAATAATAATAATACATGTATTTAGAATTCTTTCATTTGAAAAACCTTATATTGAATTATACCCTGTAGACCCAAGTGTCTTTCTCTCAGTGCTTTCCCTTCTCATATTTTGTGCATATTGGATTTGTACTGTTTAAAGTTCTGTATGAAACAACGTGCCGTGTTAAGACTTAGCTGTCACTCTAAGGGCTTGTTGGTTCTCAAGATCCTCAGGAGCCTCCCGAGTAAAATCTGTAACCATCCCCAATACACAGAGAGGGCAGGGAGAGACTGAAGAAAGAGGGAGGCCCCTCCACATTGGTGGTGGCAGGTATAATAAGCAAGAAAAGTTACCTATGAGGCTTTTCCTGTACAGCCTCGAGATGAGTAAATCTCTGCACTGGCTGGCCAAATCTTAAAAGTTTTATAGGTACCTTAACTGGCTTCAGTCATATATATTATCCAGAGGATCTTAACACAAGATCACCATCTCAAGGCTATGGAAAGAGCAGCCTCTGGGCACGGGGAAGGGAAGCAGAATGCACCTTCCAAGGACAGGCAAGAGGGTGAGGAGCCTCCTAGTGCCCTGAGGTCAAGTACTAAAATGAACCAGAGGTCAGGTACCCTCAAAGTCATCCCCAAAGAGCTTTCTAATATACACTGCTTGTAGTGGTTACTCTTTCTTTCTTTCTTTTTAATTTTTTTTTTTTTATGTTTTATTTATTTTGAGAAAGAGAGCATGGGAGGGACAGAGAGAGAGGGAGACACAGAATCTGAAGACAGGCTCTGAGCTGTAAGCACAAAGCCTGACACCGGGCTCCAACCAGGAACCGTGAGATCATGACCTGAGCTGAAGCCTGTCGCCCAACCAACGGTGCCACCCACGCACCCTGTGGTTATTCTTTCTTAAGTGCTGACACAACAAAAGGGTCAGTACCTTGCAACTTTAATTTTCTATTTTCCTAACTTTTGTATTGCCTAAGAGATCATAGATAAATGCTGATGGAGAATACAACCATTTGATTTTTAAGAGCTTTGTTGTAGGAAAAACATCATCAGTGTTCTGCAAGCTGCCCTGGATTTCTTCTTAGTGTTAGGTGTCTCTTTAGCTTTAATTATAACATCGTCCTGGGATTTACCACTATGGCTGGTGCTTCCTTGAAGGAAATAGTCAAGATATGCAAACACAATTTGCCAATTGTTCTCTTCAGATCAATTCAGAGGATAAAAAATAAAATTTTCTCGTAGCATTATAGTCAAATTTTGTTCTCGCTATGCCAGCTGCCCTGGATCAATTCACCTTCAAACATCCTACAAAAACAATATGCTTGTGTATTAGCACCTGATAAGAGAACATTTATAAGAGAATAAGGTCCCTTTTTGAGAGGCGCTTGTTAATAAAGTTTAGTAACTTAAAATTGGGTTGCCAGAATGTGGAAAAGTGTATTGACATAAAATGAATGCTTATGGCCAAACATAAAATCTGGTTATGTTAGCTTAAGAAAACCTGTGGCCAAAACTGTCTGAATATTCTCCTCATCTTAATTAAACTTTAGACAGGTTGCTTCTTGGCTTTCCTTTAGAAAACACACAATTGTAAATTCCTTCTCTGTTCCTTTGAAATATAAACCTTCTCCCAGCCTCTTGTCAATATTTCAAGTCAGTAATGTCATTCTCAAGGGCTGGAAACTATCCCTTGGTAATGTAATCATCAAGAAAGTACCCTTATCTCCTAGTTTCTGTGGGAAAATAGGGGTTTAACTTTGATGAACACCAATTAGCAAATACAAATTGCCTCATCACTTTGGCCTACCTCTTCCCTAAAGTCACCCAATACTTTTCCAATAACTCATTCTAGCACTCAACACTCTCTTTTCTTGTTAATGTTTATTTATTTTTGAGACACAGAGACAGAGAGAGAGAGAGCAAGCAGGAGAGGGACAAAGAGAGAGGGGAACAGAAGATCTGAAGCAGGCTCCACACTGACAGCAGAGAGACAAAGGTGGGGCTCAAACTCACAAACCATGAGATCTTGACCTGAGTAGAATTTGGTCTGAACCACAGGCGCCCCTCTTGTCTTTTGTTCTAGCAGAACTGAATTCAATCTCTCTCCTACTGTAGTAGTGTTGAATAAAATCCTCCTTGCCTTTTCAACGTATCCAGTGCAATTTTTCTTTGACACATGTATGCCATTATTACTTGAACAATTTCTCAATAATACATTAATTAGAAGATGAGAATTTTTTAGGCCTATAGAACATTGAGGCAAAATAAGTATCCTTGCTAAAGGGCAAAGAGGCACTTAAATTAGTCAACTATACCAATGATTTAAGATATTCTGTTTAACTTCCTCCTGTACTCATTTACAATGACCATAACAATGATATAGAAATCCATGTCAGGTGTGAATAAAGGGACAGAATCACTCTCATCTTTGCAGAACCATTCTAACTTCCCATATCTCAAAGAAAAGAACCCTGCAAGTATTTATAGGAAACCTCATATGGATAAGGCACAATGGAAAAGGGATGGCTCTTCAGAGGGGAAAAGGAAGACAATCTGAAAAGTACCAGTGTATGAATCAGACTTATTACAATAACCTGGGAGTGTCCCAGTGCTCTGGGGAGAATGTCTACGTACAAACTGATAAAAGAGAGGACTTCTCAACCTGGAGTACTTTGGGCCCCAGGCCACTAAGATTAAAGTCTTGTAATTTATTGTGATATTGGAAACGTTTCTTTCCCAGGGAAATGCTACTTAAAAGATTCCTCTAGAGTCTTTCTGGTTGCCACCAGGTAAGTCGATTAGCCTCTGAAATGAAGCTTTGGGTTCCACTGTCAAAGGCAATATGACACCGCTCCTCTTTGAGGAGGTCAGATGTTTCAGATGAAAAGACTCTTATCACTCCCTGTAGGTCTGATTCCATCACTCCTCCCTATCTTTGAATCAAAGAGGAACTGAGAGAACTTTATCTAAAAGAACCTGGGAGTTCTGACTAAATCCCCTACACTAAATACATGCAACAGAGTGAGAAGGTGAATACCTGAAGATTTGCTTCTTTAGGTAATGTGTCTCCTATGCATCTGTGTCCACTGCAAAAACTAATATTTCTTCTAGATATGACATTTTCATCATTAAGGTCAACTTTTTCCTCTGTGGTTATAGTCAATATTTGATGGCAAAACCAACCAGAATCCACAGCTCTCTATGACTCTTAAGAGTTATGCCAGGACAGAACCCAGAATGGGGAAGCAGGCCTTAGGAGAGGGATAGTTTAAATGTCCATTACCAGAAGAGGACAACAATTCCTTACTCTGGGGATAGAATGGAACATATTATCTGTAGCTTAAGCTATGTAGGACAATCTGACTGATGTTATGTATGATTTTTACCTTTATTGATTTTTAATGACTTGAATTTTCTTAATTGATGCTCTCTCTTTCCTTAACTTTAGTTGCTATGTATAGATATAATATCCTTCATTGTTGTAGCCCTTGGAATGCTATTGAAAGGTAACATCTTTAAAGTCCATTTTGGTATGGTTTAGGTTTTTTTAATCCGTGCCAGACATTGTAATCTGGCTACCAAAGCTATGACTTTTGGGGGGGCACCTGGGTGGCTTAGTCAGTGGAGCATCCAACTCTTGATCTCAGGGTTGTGACTTTGAGTTCCACTTTGGGTGTAGAGATTATCTTAAAAAATAATAAAAGCGTAACTTCTTTTTACTTTCTTTAAGAAATCTATAGTACGATAAGATGCAAGTATTTTGGTGGTGATTCATGTTTTTAGTTTTTGGGCTTTGTTTTTATTAATCATGTTTATTACTTTTATACAAACTACGTTTCAAAGAAATTATATCAATTTTCATTCATAATGATATAGTAATTTCATCCTTTTATAAGCCCTTCCATTCCATATGCATGAATGGATGGAATATAAATAGATAAAAACAAAATGACACAGCTGGGTTCAAATACAAGTTGAAAATTTCTTTGGACCAGAATCAGAACAAAGATGTAAAATATTAATATGTTCTGAATCTCTGTAATATTTCTGACTTTGGGGTCTAGAATTTGTCAGGAGAATCCTAGACCTTACATAGGAGAGTGACTAATTCAAGACTCCCTGCTGAAAACTAGTTTTTGCAGTCTCCAGATTTGTTTTGGGGAGTTATTTTTTTGACTATTATAATATTGATGATTTTCCATAGTAAGGAATGATTGTTTTCTCTCAAGTCAAGGAAAACAAAATTATTACACAATTTTTGCATTTCCTTATCTTCAGAGGTTGCCATTTCCATATATTTTTTTGTTTGTCTTATTAAGGTCTTTTTCTTCCTTGAAAGACCAAATTCTAAGAACTTAACTGGGGTTCATTTAAGTTGTACTTTTTCTTGCACTATTGATTATCCTCTATTTGTAAAAGTTCTATTATTTCATTAGCCTTTTGATACATTTTTCTTTATTTTCTTCTATGATTATATATCTATAAATATCTATTACAGTTAAATGTTTTTACATAGGTTATTTACTCTCTTTGGTCTACCGAAATAACTCTTGGAGCTATCTAATGAAAATATATTAGGCCCTTTCCATGTAATGTGAAATGTTTTTGGTGGTCTTCAACTATGAAATTGCAAAGAGCATGAGACAAATAAATTGCTGACATGTATTTCCTCGTGGTAACAGAAATCTCACAAATTAGTTGTCCTAAACCTCATCTAGATCCTGCCAATTTTGTTACCTTTTTTTTTTTACATTTTTAAAGTCCATGACAAATCTCCAATTCATAGAAGCTTTTTATTAGCAAGCTACACTTTTGAATTATATTATGAAATGGTGACTTTGATTATGTCTTTTTATAAAACATCCTATATTATTTTTACTAGGTCCTTAAGTTTCTTTGTACTTTGTGTTGGAGGCTATTTGCATTTTGAGCTGGGTTGGAGAGATAGGTTCCCATCTCCTTATCCTACCTTCATAGACTTAGATTTTATTTATCTGTCATGTATTCTGAAAAGCAACCCAAATAATATTCATTGTTATCATGCATTCAGTTGTTGGAGTAATTATTGCTTTATATTGTCTTATAGGCCATCTCACAACCTGAATCCATTATTTTACATGCCATTTAATTATATTCCTATCATTTCCCAACATTTTAAACATATTGTTTGTGGACATTCCATCCTTGCTTCTTCGGGAATGCCTCTCCCTAAGTGTGACTTCTAAGTAGTGTTTCTACGCAACTTATTATAAATAATGCCTAGCTCAATATACTTACTCTGTTCATTTTTTCTTGTTTCTCAAGCTTAGCTCTGAAGCACAGTTTTTATTCTATGGCATCATTCCCAGGCACACGTTAAGCCTTCAATGTCTTTAGCAGCTGTTATGCTATCTAGAATATTTTTCCCTTCTGTTACTCATGTGGATTTTATTAGTATTTTCTTAATTTATGCTTCCTCTCGTCCACATATAATAAAGGTTTTGCCTGTCCATTTAGGCTTTGTTCATATATTCATTTAATCATTTTTAATTTAGTTACTAATCTGATTATTTCTGGTATATTTTTTCCAAGGTTTCGGTCCTGTTGGTTACATGAGAAACTGGCTACACTTCAAATAGCCTATTAAAAAGAATTTGGAACTTCCTCATTCACAGACATTGACTTTAATCCTTGATCAAATACTGAGGCTTTACTTATGGTGCTGCTGGAGAAACTATTGTCGATTGCTTTCTGATATAGATTTGGAACCATTGAGTCTGTGACAGTCCTGGCTCTTGACAGGGATATTTTTGGAAGTGTTCTAATTCTGTCCTATTATGTGTCCTAGTTTCTATGACTTCTTTGAGCCTCCTTCTGTTTTAGTATTGTTCTTTAAAATAATTGGTTCAGCTGAACCAGGACCTCATGGGACATCATCTGGCATACAGCTTATTTTTAATACGAAGAAGTAAAACTGAGATTGATAAGCAAAAACAAATTTTCTTTTAAGCCACTGTTAGAAAGTTCTGTTATACATTATACTTGTAGCAATAGCTGATGACACACTCCTATTCTATATCTATTTGCACATTTTAAACAAATACCATGCATATGAGATTTAAAATATTTAATATGGAATATGTTCACTTGCTTACTTTATAGTTACGAATTTGTTAACTTATCTGACTTAAGTTGGATTAACAGCTCTCTTTTGTGGGGACAATGTATACTTAACCTATTTCACTTTTTCAAAAATAAGATGAAAGATAGAGAAACTAAATTAAAGAAGACATTTAAATAAGTTTACCACATTCATTTAAAAAC
This sequence comes from Panthera tigris, assembly GCF_018350195.1. Lineage (NCBI taxonomy): Eukaryota > Metazoa > Chordata > Mammalia > Carnivora > Felidae > Panthera > Panthera tigris. Next base: position 70,043,540 of record NC_056663.1, read on the forward strand.
TTTATTTCAAACTGAAGTAAGTGATTCCATATTTTTAAATTTATCTTTAATTTTTAATCAATGGCCACTTTTAATCATTTATTCTATAAAATTTTAAATGAATTTAACTTATGTGTTTATAAAATAAATGAATGACTGTTTCACAGATTTCTTATTATCTGAATTGTAACAGATTCTGTATCTAAAATTTGATACAAATTTTACATATTTGTATCAAATTTGCAAAATCTTAAGTAATAACTTTGATTAGATGTGCAAAATCACGATTTCTACCTACTTATAACAAAAATTGTTATATGATGAAACATGACATAACAACCTATAGAAATCATTCTTCCAAGCCTCCTACTTTTATTGTTGCCTTATGATTCTAATTGCTAATGAAAAACACACTGAATTTTTTTCTCACATGGCAGTATAAATATTATTAAACATACCCAAGACAATAGACAACTAAGCAAGTCAGTGTGCAATTCACATTTCTAAAAAAAAAAAAAAAAAAAAAAAAAAAGAACCAAACTGATTTCTGGTTTTGTAGACATACAAAGAGTAGATCTTCACAGAATGTTTCCTTCAACAACCACTGCACCTTGCTGTGCTGTGATGATTGCTTTTGATCACTTTCCATATCATTAAATGACATAGCGCATATTCTCTAAATGTATTGCGTTAACATTTACATCATTCAGAGTTTTTATTCTGTTGCTAAATTCAGTGTTTAGCTGGCTTTTGTTTTTTTATATCAATACTTTCCTGATGAAGGAAGTACAACTCCTTAATCTGGGTAACTACCCAGAATGTTTTCATACTATCGCAACAATACCCATCCACACAGACTCCAACACATAATTTAAATTCCAAACCACTTTTTTGGTCAGCATAATCCTTCATAGCTGCACATCCTTTAGTTGTGTTTTTAGGGAATGAAGCTGAAAAAAGAAATCCTTACTTTGAATCATCATGTTCAAACTGTACACATACAGAAAGAAGTGCTATGTATTTCAAAGATAAGATTTTGGTTTTGTTCTTCCTATATATGGTGTCTACATTTCTTATCTACTGAAATCTAGAATATGGTCCTGGTGCTCTACATCAACCGGTCCTGAGCCACCACAAGATGAGTACATAAATCACAAGTAAGTATTTAGAAACTTTTATAGCCACATAGCATGTGATTAGCATACTCGTCTCACTCAATGAATTCTAGGTTATGGACCCGTTCAGGCATTATACAATTTGCAGGTGAGTCACACATGACAAGAGCTGTATAATCCTTGCTGGCAGTAAGTAGAAACATATTACAATGTGTGATATTTCAGTGTTACTAGTCAGCTGTAATCTGAAAGTATAAAGTAATATAAGAAAAGGTGAACACATAGTTATTTTTGTGAATTATGATCAGCAATTTTGATTTTTAATCCAGTGTTTTTTATTAATTTACCACCATTGCCTAAATTAAGAAAGTAAAATGTATGTTATTATTTTTAATCTGATTTTAATGATGGCAAAATAAGCTTCACTGGAATTTTGTGCCAAGAAAAGACATAATCGTTCTGAGTCTCCTATACGTATTTCTTCCTATGTGCAACTTCCTTTACTCCATTACCCTGCCCATTAACTTCAGTCACCTCAATAATATCAAACTCCAATTTCTATCTTCTCTCCTCAGAGACTGCGTTTTTTGTTTGGGCTCACATCCATATAGTGCAGCCTAGAAGTTATTTTGAGATAAAAACCAAGGACATCACTTTTTTCCATATTTCCAGATATTAAGCCCTACCTCTTATTGTCTAAAATCTAAGAACAGTATTTATTATATTTACATATATATTAAAAGGATATTTCATGTATTTTATCCAGGTAAAACTTGGATATGAGAATTTAAAAGGTAGTAATGACATTCCTATAAGTGAAATTGACATCTCTATTTATATAATCATTATAATTGCTTTTTCCTGTTTGATTTAAACCATCTAATTATGATTGTTAGTAATTTTACAAGATTGGTTTTCTACCATGAAGAACATTGTGTAGAATGTAAAAATGGAAATCCTTACAGATTAGTTTTCTGTTGACTCTAGATCTATATAATGCTGAATCTATCTGAACCAACTAACTCCTCTGCTCTTTAAACTGCATAAAGATCCAATTATATGAATTTATTTTTTATTTCAATTTTATCTCCATTTTATAAAATATATGTGTTATATATATCATTTCAGGATATTTCCTAACATGAATATTAATTGATATGCATGAGGAATGAATGTACTAACAAATTGCCCCAAACTAAATATTATAGGAGTGGAAATTAACATAAAATGGGAAAAATATAGTAATATTTAAAGACAATCTTACATGAAAATTGCATCGATTCTGAATAAGAAAATGCTGCTCTATACTTGTATTTGCAAAAGGAAATACTAATTTGGTTTTTGTTTAATTTTTACCTGCTCACTTTGCAGTTATATTTAATGTTATTTAAAAAGTGTGGAATGGTTAAAACTTTAATTTGTATAACAAAAGAGAACAAAGGTAATGAGAATGATTTTGCCTCTATCATGGAAAAGAACCTATAATATATGGAGAAGAGTAACATTAGCAAATGTTAGAATTATTGTGCTATTTTAGGGGAGGGAGAAAATGAGGGCAAAGTTGGAGTTGCATGGCTGACAATATGCATAGCAATTTATTAGACATGCAATTTCCTAATATGTGACACTGTGATTAGTCTGAATGATTTGATCCTAAGTAATTTATTTGAATCATTTAATTTGAATGCATGATGATTAATGACATTATAGAAATGTTTACCGAAGGTGTGTATTACTTTGGGTCTTTCTAACACACTTAGTTTGATAAGATCTTTTAATGAACTTATAATTTATGTCTGTTAAATAAATTTTGAAAGTATTTTTAGGTCCAAATACATTGGAATCATGTGGACATCAATAGATGTCAGACAACTGGTATGTCAAGATATTCTTGAGTTATTGTGCATGTGTGTACAAAATGAAAAAAATACAAGGGATTTATTATCTTGGTTTTTGTTCATTAACAATAAATTTGACTGTGAACCTTTGATTGTTTTCCAGGTATTTCCAGGGCTCCAGATATTTTGAAGAAAATAAAATTTTTAACAGAAAGAAGGTAGTATAGAGCACTGTACAACACTGTGAAGGCTCAAAATTTTGTGGAATTCTGAAACTGAGTATAAAGTTTTGGTTAAAACAATATTTGTTGAAGGTCTCCTAAGAAGCAATTAGATCTCTATATACTTTTGGACTCTTTGAGATGGAGTGAAGTGTCTCTTCTTATCCATCAGAAAACTAGAGAGAAAGGAAAGCACACTGTCTCTGTAATGCAAGACATCAGACATTTACAAAATATCGTACTAGATTTGGAGGAACTAAGTGAGAGTTTACATAAACCATGTTAACCCAGTCAGTTCCCAGAAGAGAGTCAATCACTTTTTAACCTTAGCTTTTAATCTTTCACCTGAAGCTTCTGATCATAGTGAACCTTATGGTTGACCAGTGGTACTTATGTGCTCAGAATTCTAATAGACTTCTTAACATAATCTTATTCATAAATATGAACAGAACTCCTATGATCACCAGACATTTAGGAAAAACCTCTTTTATGAAAAAGAGTGAGATACACAAATATAAAAAGCAACTTGAGGAAATAGATTAAAAAAAAACTATTGTCAATTAACAGAGAGAGGAAGAGAGAGAGAGGTGTTCCATATATGAAACAAGAATAGAATACAATAAAAAAGGCTATTTGTACAACAGAAAGTGCTCTTGGCAATTAAAAATATAAAAACAGAAATAACAAATTCAAATGAATGAGGAAGAAGGTCAATTTGAAAAATCTTCAGGAAATGAAGCAAAAAAATTAATTTTTGGTTGGAAAACAGGAAAAATGCAATTAGAAGATGAGTTAGTGGAAGAACAAATTCTGAATAATTGTTTTGCAGAAACTAAAAATTATTAACACAACAAATTAAGGAAAAAATCAAATTTGGAAGACAAGAGTATCCATATTGAAAAAAATCCACTGATTGTCTACCACAATAGATAAAAAACATACAATTATTGGGGCACCTGGGTGGCTCAGTTGGTTAAACCCCCAACTCTTGATTTTGTCTCAGGTCATGAACTCAGATCAAGCCCCACGTTGGACTCTGTAATGGGCATTGAGCCTGCTTAGTATTTTCTCTCTCCCCCTCTCTGCTCCTCCCCTGCATGTATGCACATGCCTGCTCTCTCTCACAAAAACAAATACAAAAATAAAAACAAAAACAAAAATCACATTTATTAAGGCATACTGTCATACAATAACAAAACACTAGACACAAAAAAACTACACTATACATCTTCAGAGAAGAGACAGAGGAGAGAGAAAGAGAACATTTCACCATAGAATATGATTAAGAAGTAAGCTTTCAGTATTATTGCATGGCTGCTTTCTGTTACACAGAACAATCTTATTAAGATTTGAATTAAAATCCAATAGACCTTTGGGATGCCTGGGTGGCTCAGTCAGTTAAGCATCTGACTTTGGCTCAGGTCATGATCTCACAGTTTGTGGGTTTGAGCCCCACATCAGGCTCTGTGCTGACAGCTCAGAGCCTGGAGCCTACTTCAGATTCTGTGTCTACCTCTGTCTCTGCCCTTCCCCTGCTAGCACTCTGTTTCTCTCTCTCAAAAATAAGTGTTAATTTTTTTTAAAAAATCCAATAGACCTTTTCCATTTTTGTCTTCTACTAAGACTTGTTCCCATCTGTCACCTTGTTAGAATTTCACAATCTATTCTCATTCCTGTAGAATAAGGATACATGACACTAATTGATATTAATGAGCATATTAGTCTATAACAGAGCTAGTAGAAGAGATAAACAGAAGAATAAGAAGGAGAGAAGCAATTCAGATGCGTAATGATGTATTTCAGTTCAAGCTAGAGGGCATATGTTCTTCAACATTTACATTTGCTCCAGTTCTTTTTTTTTAATTTTTTTTAATGTTTATTTATTTCTGAGATAGAGGGAGACAGAGTGCAAGTGGGGCAGGGGCAGAGAGAGAGGGAGACACAGAGTCGGAAGCAGGCTCCAGGCTCTGAGCTGTCAGCACAGAGCCTGATGCGGGGCTCGAACCCATGAACAGTGAGATCATGACCTGAGCCGAAGTCAGACACTCAACAGACTGAGCCACCCAGGCGCCCTTACGTTTGCTCCAATTCTTAGAAAGTATCCTCTATGATTTGGAATGAGTTCTAAAGCTACCTGTGTAGGACAAAAATTCTGAAATCTTCATGGAGAAATATGGCACATTATAGTTCACTATAAATATCTACATAACAAAGGAATAAAGGAAAAAATAAGAAATGAGTGAGTAGGAAGTGGTAAAGAAAGGAAAGAAGGAAGAAGGAAGGAAGGAAGGAAGGAAATTTACTTTTAACAATGAAATTTATTTTCTTTCTTGTTGATTTTGTTTCTGGGCCCCTATCACAGAACAACCAAGTGGAAACAGTTTTTTCTCAAAGATGACATGACCGTCTGTGTAGAAAATCCTAGAGTTGACGAGAAGAAACACAGAAAACCTCCCTGAAGTAACAGCAAGTACAGTAAATATATTGAAGAGATATCTGTGCTACCATGTGTATTGTGGCATTATTCATGATAGGCAAGGTATGGAAACAGCCTAAGTGTCTGTCATTGGATGAATGGATCCAGAAAATACATACACATGTATACAATGGAATATATTATGAATATATATTCAGCCTTAAAAAAAAAAAAAAAAAAGGAAATCCTGTCATTTGCGACAACGTGGGTAAATCTGGAAGGCATTTTGCGAACTGAAATAAGCCAAACAGAAAGACAAATACCTTATGGTAACACTTCTATGTGGAATCTAAAATAAAGTTGAACTCAGAAACAGGAGAAAAATGGTTGCCAGGACCCGGAAAGCGTGGATATAGCAAAAGGATGGCGGAAGGGTACAAATTTTCAGTTACGAGTAAAATCTGAGGATCCAATGTAGAACATGATACTTTAGCTGATAACATTGTATTGTATGATTTAAATGTGCGAAGAGTAGAACTTAAATGTTCTCACAAAAGAGAGAGAGTTAAATGGGTGAATGTTAAGAACAATAAAACTATTCTTTATGATACTATAGTGGTGAATACAATACATTAAATATTTGTCAAAACCCAATGAGCTTAAAGCACAAAGAGTAAATCTTAGTGTGCTAAGGGTTGTAAATATTTTGTCCCATCCCATAGGCTGCTTTTTCATCTGTTGACAATTTCCTTTGCTGTGCAGGTTTTTGGTTTGATGCGTATGTAAATTTTTAATAAAATCATTTAGGATATTTGGGAATTTGGGATGGAATATAGAAAGTGGCCAAAAGAATCCAAATGTGTTACAAATATCTGAAATAACCTCACTGAAGCAAGTAGGAGAATAAAGTGCTGGCCTAACATCTGGAAGTGAGTGTAGTCTGTAACCATAAGGACAGAAACAAACAAGCAAGAACCTGTACATAGCACCATACTCTATTGATAAAGCTGTTTCCTGTGGGGTGGCAAATGAACAATCCCAAAACTAATACACATGCATACTGACATTGAATGTAAACTGATGACAGATGGTGAGAGCCAGGATTCTCACTGTTGGAAAAGAAGGTTACCTTTAAGGAAGGGGAGGAAGCTCGAATAATCTACGTGGTAATAGATTACAGTTGGAGACATCAGTGGGAAATCATGTTTAACATATACATATATAAACATAAATAATGGCTAAAATATATATATTACATATATATAAATATATATAAACACATATACACAAACATATATGTAAATAATTATACATATAATGTATATACAGCTTAGTATACACACATATACTTCAACCTTTGTTAGTTAAATGAAACTATAAGAATAAACACCCCAGTAACAACAAGGACACCCAGAACTCTGATCTTGCTTGGTTGTTTTTTTTTAAGTGTACTTATTTATTTTGAGAGGAGGAGAAGGGGCAGAGAGAGAGAGAGAAAGAGAGAATCGGAAGCCAGTTCCATGCTGTCAGCACAGAGTCCGATGCAGGGCTCGATCTCACAAACCATGAAATCACAACCGGAGCCGAGATCAAGAGTTGGTCACTTAACTGACTGAGCCACCCAGGCACCCCTCGGTTTTTAATATTACTCTCCAATTTAAGGAATCAGGGCTCTTCAGAGAAATGATTGATTCTAGGACTGGGGCACAAGTTAAGCCTGTAGCATAACGTAGTTCCACAAAGTAATAAACTACTAAAAAAACACACTCACATGCATGTGCACACACAAACACAATGATAGGAGCATGTCAAAAGAACATGGGAGCCAACTGAAAACCCCCAATAGTCAAAGGTGGGCCAATTTGAGCAAAAAATAAAGTAGTATTTGATTAAAACCCAGAGTATAAAATAAATATCCATGAGTCCCTATTAATGTACTAAACGAATAACATAAATGGAGAAGATTCCAGTAATAATAAACAAATGGGGGACAATTGTGTGTAAAAGATATTCAAATAACTGAAGTAAATATTCTGCCATTAAGAAGTACAATGTAACCCCCACTTCCTGAGTGGAGACTGCACATAGTAACTTTCTTCCAAAGAGTGCATTATGGGAAAGGAAGGAAAAAAGAGAGTAACTTCACAGAAGACAAGACTGACAATCAAGACCTCAAGCCAGATGATCAGAGTGAACATCAAGACTAATATCCTATTGACGGTATTGACCCTTGACATGTTTTGATGAGAAGGCCCTTCACCTCTGTGTGGCCTTCTTCCCAAAAACACATTATCCCACTCTAATCATGAAGAAAAAAGGAGAAAAAAATTGCATTTGAATGACATTCTACAAAATATTTCATTGGTAATCTTTAAAACCGTCAAGGTCATCTCATCAAGGAACATGAGAAGTAGTCACAATCAAGCTAGCCTAAGGACACATGGCAAGTAAATGCATGTGGTGTCCTGAATGGGACCCTGAAATAGAAAAAGGACATTAGGGAAAACTAAGGAAATCTGAATAAAGTATGTACTTTAATTAATAATAATAATATTTCAGTATCCATTAATTAATTATGACAAATGTGTGGTACTAACAGATGTAAATAAGAGGGAAAACTAGATGTGGGTATAAAAGAATTATATCTGAGTTCACTATACTATCTTCACAATAATTCTGTACATCTAAAACTAAACAGTTGATTTATAAATGAATGAAATAGAAACTAAACATAAAATAGAGATCCCATTAAAAAATGTAGCTTCAAGAAAGAACACCTAAACTGAAAAATTATCTAGCTAGAATGAATCTAAAAAGCATGAAATCACAAATATATCAAGAAGGTAAAAGAGGCCAGTGACACTGATATTTACAAAAAATAAGAGAACCCTATAAATAACTTCATGTCACTACTATAGGTAAAATGGAAAAAAGTACAAAGACAAGCAAAGCAATGCCATTTAGAATGCAGATACATATTGAAGATGTGTTCATATTGCTTAGAAATGAAGACATAAGGTTTGGAGCAATAAACATGCCCAGCAGGGACATTAATTACTATCGCAAAAGTTAGGATAACATGATCTTGAGAAGAGGAATTGAATCACGAGGAAGAAGTATCATACGTTACATGAAAAGACGTCAGTGATCTGTTTCTTGACATGGGTAATGATTTTGATGGTGTTTTCTTCATTATTAGTTATCATTCTATACATATGTGTTTTTGCAGTCTAATATATATATATATATATATATATATATATATATATGAAATATCTGATCAGAAAAAAAAAAAGAAACATCATTCTATCTATACAGTGTAATATGGATGTGAGTGGTGCATCCAGGAAGCCCACACATAATACACATAATTTGGGAGGGTTTTACCTGATCCAGAGAGACTATCAGGTTGTGAGCCAGGGCAAGGCTTATGCTTAACCCACATAGGCCACGCATGCACACCTCCCCCCAGAGGGAGGCCACTATCTTGGAATTCGATGCGCTTGGCCACCTTAGAACTGGGCAACACAATGACCCAATCCAGGAGATAGATATTGGTGTGTTCAGTGAGAACAGATAGCTAAATCTGTATTTGAAAAACATGATTAACATTATATCATGTTATGTAATGGGGTTTAATAAAATAGTAGGGTAGTTTATTGATATACGGAAAAAATTAAAAAAAAATTGCCTTACCCCAACCCTGGTTCTCTTTCTGAGTACTTTTACTTACCAACTTCTGCCACCCACCACATATTTTGCTGAAGTAACGTTATACTTTAACTTCAATTCCATGTGTTCCTTTGTATTAAATTCATTCCAAGTATCTGCATGGAACATTTTATTAAACCCTTAAGTCACTTATCATGATCCATTTATATTTATTGTTCACCAATATTTACTCTATGCTTCATCTGTCCCATCTTAAACTGTCTTCCAACTTCTTTATTATAATTCTTACTTGAGTATTTTCTTCTATAAATAATGAAGTTCCTGTAAACACAAATGCACACATAAAAAGCGAGTTTAGGTGGAAAAAATTTATGAAGTATAAATGATTACTCCCATGTTTCTGATTTGGACATCAGCATGAATATAGGAAATGCAGGGGGGGAGATCATGTTCAGAAAAAACAGTGGAATTAGTTTGGGGTATTAATTCAGTGATTCTCAACTGAGGGTGATATTTTTCCCCTAGGGAAACACTTGACAATGTCTAGAAACATTTTTGGCTGTAACAACTGAGAGGCATTCTGGCATTTAGTATGTAGAGGACAGATATACCGCTGAACATCCTACAATGAGTAGGACAACCTCCTATCTTCAAAAAATTGTCGAAATACGAACAGTGCCAAGATTTAGAAATGCTGGTTTATTTTAGGGTAACTGGAGAAGTCCAGGATGAGATCTGGTCCCCCTACCTGAAGCTTAGGAGAGAGACTTGGTAAGAAACCTTATCTGTTCGATTGCTAGAAAAGGTCCTGCAGTAACTGAGCCCTTCCCTCCTTTCATGTAATACTTTGTAAATGTTTATTGGCAATTCTGCACCCTAGTATAGAGTGTGGAATCACTCAATTGATGAATAGGTTTTGAAGAAATGGTCTGCTCTCCAAATATATTTTCCCTTTAGGTTTGTTTTGAAATAGCAACAAATGACAGTTCTTCAAAGAGCTTTGAAAGGGACTACATAAATTCGTAAAAATTGATAGTGCAATACAAGGCATAATTATTGAGCCTTTAAGTGAATGACTTTTGCAAGTGTATGATTATTTTGGTCCTGGCACCAAAAAAATCCATTCTTCCTGAGAGAAATCATTATCATTTTCACCGTGTTCTATTTTCTATTCAATCAGAAATGGGGAAATACTTGTAAATGCTTTAAAGGAATATTCCTGTCAATGTGCAATCACAATTTTCTTTGTACATGATGTTCATTCATGGTAAAATAATTTGATTTGAGTCTTCAAGAGCTAGCCAAAAAGAGAATGCTTAGATGCAACACATTCACTTCACACAATGCTCCTGTTAGAAGTCAGGCTTTTTATGTAGATTTCTGCAGGTTCTCCCTAGTGAAAATCTACTTTGTTATTGCCATCAGGTCTTCTCTGCTCAGAGAGTTTCCGCAGGTGGGTGATTGTTTTTCTCGCACGGACAACAATAAACAGCTCTTCCAAGACTTCGTTGTCCTCATTACTTTTCTCAGCCCACTGTGTGGAAATACACATGTTTGTTGCCTTTCAGAAGCGCAAACACTTCTGGAAAAAAATCCAGGAGACAGATGTGCATCATCTTGATGCTGCCTCATCCCGGGTCTCAAACTCCTCTATAGATAAGGGTCTTTATTAGGGAAAAAAAAAACACACAAAACACAAGAAAAGATAGAAATCGGAGCCATTTCTTATGAAAGTTAGTTTCAGAAAATTCCCCTGGAGGGGCTCCCGGGTGGCTCAGTCGGTTTAAGTGTCCAAATCTTGGTTTCGGCTCAGGTCATGATCTCCCAGTTCATGAGTTCGAGCCCTGTATCGGGCCCTGTGCTGACAGCTTAGAGCTTGGAGCCTGCTTCAGATTCTGTGTCTCCCTCTCTCTTGCCCCCCCACCCTCTCAAAAATAAATAAACATTAAAAATTTTTTTAAATATGTCAAATTCAGATTTATTTTTGGCATTATCCAAAATAATAACAGGTATGAGTTTACTCAGTAATCTGGCAATGGACCTTCCCATTCCCGACCCCCCCCCCCCCCCGCCAGATGCAGATAAAACTTCCCTATCAGCCTCAAGAATACGGAAGATCCAGACAGAAGGTCAAATTCTCATCAGCCACTGTGAGCCCAGAGACCACAGATCCTCCCAGGAACACTGACACAGGCCATTTTCCCCTGGGGTAGGGGGGGTCCATGAAAATCAGAATACCAAGCTCTCTACATACTCTATGCAAATCTCATTTTTGCTGCTGATCACCAAGCTCCCAAAAAGGGAGTAAGACCAGTCAGTGCCTTTTTCTCTGTCAGGACCCTGACCAGAGGCTCTTCTCAAATCTCCCAGCCCTGGTTGGCTGCCCCAGAAACTACTCAACTAATTAGAGATGGGGCGGACTGTGGTGGCAGGACTGGAATTAGATGAGAGAGCAACAAATTCACTTTCAAGCAAACACCTTTCAAGACTCTTTCTCAAAGTATTAAAATGAGCATTTATACCTTCAGTATGAGAAAAAAAATAAAGGGTGATTTTATTGTTGCTGTTGCAACACTGGTAATATAGGAAAAAGTTACGTTACATGAGAAATATTCAGCATTTGGCTTAACATGGCTAATATTTCTTCTTTAGATTATTGTAAGTTAGAGAAAGATAAATATATGATTTCACTCATATGTGGAATCTAAGAAACAAAACAGATGAACATAAGGGAAGGGAAGGAAAAATAAGATAAAAACAGAAGGGGAGGCAAACCATAAAAGACTCTTAAATACAGAGAACAAACTGAGGGTTGCTGGAAGGGAGGTGGTGGGGGAGATGGGCTACATGGCTGATGGGCATTAAGGAGGACACTTGCTGAGATGAGCACTCAGTGTTATATGTAAGTGATGAATCACTAAATTCTATTCCTGAAACCATTATTACACCATATGTTAACTAACTTGGATTTAAATAAAATTGAAATTAATTAATTAATTAAATGAAAAATAAACACAAAGTAAAAATTATTGTTATTATAATTTATGAGTTCAAATGAAATTTTTATGCGTCATAGGAAGATTGGTGTTATGCCTCATAAGCAGGATAGAATTAAAACTTGCTAATTGTTCAATGCCCTTACTAAAATAATAATCATTCATTTCACTATCAATAAAACAAAATAACGAAAAAAATCCTTTGAGTCAGTACATTTACCAGAGACAGTAACAGCCCTACAGCATTCCAAATCCAAAGAGATGGCCCTATAGCAGATATCAGCATTTGCCTCTTATTATTAGTTTTATTATGTATGGCATAATGGTTTGGAAACAGAGATGACCCTCCAGTTGTTCAAACTGTACAAAAGAGTCAGTGGTATCTTCATAAAACAGAAAACCTGAAAATGAATCTAGGACAAACCTAGAAATACCCAATTTTCAATATTGAGGCAATATTACAATATTAACATTTGTTGAAGATCAAAGAAATAATAAGTAAAAGAAGGAAAAGAAATAATAACACATTCAAGACCCCACTGTGTTTATACTTCAATAATAAAAACTAATCTTTGATTTATAAAAAATGCTGTACTGGAGTTGAATGAACAAAGAAGTGATCATTTTTAACAACTTATTTTCTCAAAATATAGATGAGGGCCGGGATATTCTGATTCATATTTCTTATGCTTTGCTTGAAAAATCAAAATCTTTGTAAACATTTAAGGCTTGAGGGGGCTCCTGAGTGGCCTCAGTCAGTTGAGCATCGGACTTTGGCTGAGATTATGATCTCAAGTTCATGAACTGGAGCCCCGCATCTGGCTTGCTGCCGCCAGCACAAAGTAGGCTTTGGATCCTTTGTCCCCTTCTCTTTCTGCCCCTCCCCCACTTACATGAGCTAGCATGCAGTGCTCTCTCTCTCTCTCAAAAATAAACACTTAAAACTTGGTATTTAACCCCTGTAAGTGTACTATAGGGCTTCAATGCTTCAGTTTACACATACATACGACATATCAGGGAATTTATAGAAAATCATAAATAAATAATACACTAAGTTATAACTCCCATCCAAAAATATTCTCAACACCCATGCCATTTTTCCTAATTCATATTTGTAAGTCAGTTATATAAAGCAATGTTTCTCAAACCCTAATGTGCGCATGATGACCGAGGACCTTGTTAAAACACAGATTCTTATCCGAACAAGCTCCCAGGAGTGTTTACGTTACTGGTTCATGAACCATTCTTTTCAAAATAGAGGACCTTTTGATCCTACTAAATATGTCTGAATTCAATGTTCAAGAAGGTAAAACTGGTAGTTTAAAAATATGAAATATGTAACTAGCAGCCTTTATGTATAAGCACTGTATTTATTTGAGTTTGGAAAGAAATATTCTGGAACAAATAATAGTCAATCTAAGTCATTTTAACCTCTTCTGCATTGCAGCTTATGAACAGAAAGAATAGGACATTAATTTTAAAAACGGAGTGGAGAATAATTAAAGGAAATGTCAACTGCTGAGTTGATTATTTTCCTAAAATTTTAAATAGAGTGCTTTTTGCCAAAAACACTCACAATAAAATGTAATGTCAACTGCAAATTAGGGGCAATTGCAGTACAGAAAACTCTTAGGCAGTACTTGTCAAATCCCTGATTTTCACGTTAGACTGGCATATGAAAAGGAGAACACTGCATGATTTTTCTTTTTCTTTATCCTTGGTATTGTGTATTTTTCCTACTTGCGCTGTAGAATTGAAGTCCGCACAAATCCTTTCTCCAAATGTTGAGTGATAAACACCAGCCTCTTCATTTCCTAACAGCACTCTGTGCTTAAGGGGTATGACTCTTGTTTCTTCTAATGGAGTCACAGTTTTGATCCCACACAATTCTTTGAAAAGCATGTAAAGAGAAAGCTGCACTTTCCTTTTATCTGCCAGGTTGGGCCAGGATATTCTATTATGCACTGGCATTTGAGTGGGAAACCTAAATGATAAATACACCCTGGAGGTGTGGTATTTCAAATCCCTCTTGGTTTAGAAATGCCCTGGGGGAACTAAGGGTATTATTTACTGAGCATTTCTAAAATGGTTCCCTGCGATGCATTGTTGTTGGTACTTTGTCTTACCCACCTAGTGGAATTGTGATTTGTTTTATAGTAAAAATATATGAAAATGACCTTTCAATCCCTGTAGCTAAAAAGAAAGCTACTTTTGAGGCCAGGAACAACCATTTAATTACTTACATGATTTGTCACCTTCTGTTTATTTTTGTCTCCTCCCTGGGGGCAAAAGTCTTACAAGTATCTTATAAGTATTCTTGCTTTCTTGGCTATTTAAGTTCTTGGATTGTCTTTGATTTTTATTTTAATGTATATAAATATGTAAGAGAGTTCCAATATCTTTCATTTTGTTCTTTCTCCACACCCTATATGTTTATTCTGTTATTTGTAGATTTTTTTCAGAGTTTTTCAACATACAAATAAATACACCAACTAAAATGAGAAGAAAAGGAAGGCAAGACATTTTTTTTGTGTGTGAGAATAGTTTAAGTCATTTAAAAGGCTGTATTGACAAGTCTATATCTTAATGTATAACTATCTTGATATAGATGATAGATAGATATTTGTAATTTGGGCAAAAAATAGCAGAAGCAACCTTTCCTATTCCATTGTGAAAGTGACAAAAAAACTAATGCAAAGAAATCTCTAAAATAAGAGATACCAAATCTACCTGTAGCCGGGCGCAAAGACGCAAGGACACCTGGCTCCGGGAGTCACAAATAGATCCGGTTTGGCCATTCGCTGCTGCTGCTGACAAAATCCAAAGACAGAGAAATAAATAGTGGAAACAAGGAAGGAATTTATTTCAGTGATGCCCACACTGGGAAGACAGCATGGGCTGTCAAAGACTCTCCAGAGTGTGGAAAGTACTTCCAGATTTACATAAGGAAAATGTGGGGCAAAGATGGGTGGTAGTGCAGGTCAAATGGACCACTCTCTTGGAGTCAATCGTGGGTGATGTCTTGCCGGCTCAGGGCAGTCCTTATGCTTGAGGGGGTAGCTTCCTTTCCCATGGTTTGTCCTCAGGGTCTTCCACCTGAGCCAGGAGACAAGCTGGAAAGAGGAACCCAACTAGAAAGTTTGAGGTCAAAATGGAGGCAGCCGAAGCCCTCGTATACCTAACATGACAAAAAACTGTGTAGAGTCCCTATGATATGGCAAGCTGCCATAGACACTGCCAAGACAGAAATATGTGAAGGTATCTAAAACTCTATGGTTTGTTTAGGTACCGAGTAATTTAGTAAATTTCCCACAGTAAATTGTCACTGAAGATATTTATTTCTCTCCCTGTGTGAAATAATTTCTGTAGCCTGCTGTAAGAAATAATAACAGAAATGCTACAAAACCCATATAAGGAGTGTTAAAAAGAAAACCACAGGCTCAAAACGGTGTTACGGCCCCAAATCAGTAAATCAAGACTAAACACCTAACCTAACTGCAGTTTCTCCCCAAGGAATATAACCTTTCACCAGTCAACGTGGGAATTTCTTGATCAGCATCAGAAATTTACTGATAGACCTCTTCTGTTCCCCTTAGGAGTGTGACCTTGCCTAAAACAGTGGACTCTTTACTAATAATTTCCTTTTTTCCATTCTTTCTCTATTTGTAAAGATCTTTCCTATTCTGTAGCCCTTTGGAGCTCCCCTATGCTTGTTAAATTGGATGCTTCCCAACTCATGAATCAATTAGTAAAACTAATTAGATCTTTAAAATTACTTGGTTTAATTTTTCTTATTTAACCGTAGGATTAACAAGATTGGTCCATCTGTATAAATGAGACCAAAATGTTCCAATCTGCTATAGAATATTTGTGCTCTACACTAAGCATATGAATTTCTGGAGTTTTTTGAGCTTGCAAATTCTGAAAGATAACTAACTTAGTGGTTTTCAAAGGATGGTCCCTAAAACAGCAGCCAAATAGTATCATCTAGGAAACTGTCTTTTTTTTTTCTTTATTTTAATGTTTTTATTTATTTTTGAGACAGAGAGAGACAGAGCATGAGCAGGGAAGGGGCAGAGAGAGAGGGAGACACAGAATCGGAAGCAGGCTCCAGGCTCTGAGCTGTCAGCACAGAGCCCGACGCGGGGCTCGAACTCACAGACTGTGAGATCGTGACCTGAGCTGAAGTCGGACGCTCAACCGACTGAGCCACCCAGGTGCCCCTAGGAAACTGTCTTAAATGCACATCTTTAGGCCTCAACTCAGATACACTGAACCAAACGCTCTGGGGTTGGGACCCAGAAACTACTATTTTAAGAAGCCTCCTAGTGATTCTTATAAACATTAAGTTTCCTCTGACCTAACTCCCTTTTTATCAAAGGAGAATATTAAAATCAAGGGGAGTCAACCAGGGCATAGAGCTAGCTAAAAAGTTGCAGAACATAAAGTGTAGCACATAGTAGGTACCCAGTTATACAATCTGACCCGTAGCATAATTAAAGCCATAATATAATGAAATGTAAAAAATAGAATCATTTTATGTCTGAATTATTTTTGCATTTTGGGTAATACTGCATTTTCCTAGTACCAACACCAAATCAAATATTGAACCTAATCCTTAAGATCACTTCGTATAATGACTTAAACTGCTGATCTGATGATGGCAAGATGTCGTAAGCGCAAGATGAGGTTTCAGTCCCGAGAGGATGTGTCAGTTATTAGAGAAGTTTGTTTGTTTTTGCCTTGGTCTAATCCTAATTTGAGCCTGAATTAGGGAGACTTTTGGTTTGATTGTTGAGAAGGGATTATAGAAGATATTGAGCAGAGAAACAGAAATGGCAGAAGGATCATTCTTCAGAGAAGTAATGAAAGGAGTATCTTTTTTTTGTAATGTTCATTTATGTATTTTGAAAGAGGGGTGGGGATGGGCACAGAGAGAGAGAGAGAGAGAATCGTACGTGGAGCAGGCTCCACGTCGTCAGCACAGAGCCAGATGCAGGGTTGGATCTCACAAACCATGAGATCATGACCTTGGCTGAAATCAAGAGTCAGTCACTTAATCGACTGAGCCACCCACATCCCCCAGGAGTATGTTTTAATGTATCTTTGAGTGTATACATCAGAGAAAAGATCAGTGATCAGTAAAAAGATAAGATTCTGGTTGCCTTTAAAAAATGAAATATAAATATTCCTGTGTCTTCAACTTGTCATTCTCTATTCATTACTTTCTTTGCCTATAAAAAAACCCAGATGAACACTATTTTTAAAATTAATTTAATTTCCATAAATCTTCATTAATCTACCATGCTAACTTCATTCTTTCCTTCACTCAAATTCTTTTATAAATACGAAATTAATTCAGGTTAAAAGTTGAAAACTAGAAACCAGAACAAATCAAAGATGAAGCATAAGTCTTTGAAATATCTCTAGCTGATGTTTTCATATTAGTGTTTTCATAGAGCATGTATTCATTTGTTAGCCAAAGTGGTATGATGTGACAGTTGCTGTGAAGCTATTTAAAAAATAAACTAATTTTGTAATTTTCCATTTTAGTAAATAGTCTTTTGAAGGCATAATTACAATGGATATTTAATATTGCATTATATAGACATGGCATAATTTGCCAGTCACATGTATTTAGACATTTGGGTCATTCCCAGGTCTTCATCATTATGCTAGATTCTGTGATGACAAACATCCCTGTAGTATATAAATAACAAATTCAAACAGTTTATCTCTGATAATATTCTCAGCACAAAATCTAAAAAGTAAAAATTAACTAAAATCATTTAGAATTTTGTTATCCATGGCAAATTGTCCTTCATAGCTCCCTAGAAGTATATGATATTTACATCCAACCATTAGCATATAGAACTGTTACTTTTTTATATCTTTAAAATTTTTACAGATCAAATAGTAATATTGTTGTTTCTGTTCCGTTAATTATGTTATTACTGTCGTATTTTAATATTTTAATAATTATTAGCCATTTTTATTTCCCATTCAAACATTTTGCCCATTTTTAATGATGTGTTCACATAGTTTTTGTTGATAAGCAAAAAGCTCTTTAAGCGTTAAACCTTTTCATTTCTGTTGTAAATGCTTATGGTCAATATTTTGGAATGAGCAACTTAAGAGTGATAGAAAATTTTATTTGTGTTCCTTTCTTCTCAAATTTTAAAAATCTATTTCTCTCTCCCACTATTACAAAAACTGCTCTTGCTAAGGGCATCCTTATCAAAATACATGTCACTCCTACATTCACCACCAGCAGCAAGTGGTGTTGCCCCTGGCTTACACCTTAAAACTTTTCTGTTGTTTTTTTTTTAATGTTTTTTATTTATTTTTTGTTTGTTTATTTATAATTTTTTTTTATGTTTTACTTTATTTTTGAGAGAGAAGGGGGGAGGGGCAAGGGAGAGGGAGACACAGAATGGGAAGCAGGCTCCAGGATCTGAGCTAACAGCTCAGAGCCCAATGTGGGGCTCAAACTCACGAACCCTAAGATCTTGACCTGGGTGGAAGTCAGATGCTTAACCGACTGAGCCACCCAGGTGTCTTTTTTTAATTTATTTTTGAGAGAGAGAGACAGAGACAGGCAGACAGGGCACGAGTGGACGAAGGGCAGAGAGAGGGAGACATAGAATCCTAAGCAGGCTCCAGGCTCTGAGCTGTCAGCACAGAGCCTGAACGCAGGGCTCAAACCCATAAACCACGAGATCATGACCTGCGCTGAAGTGGGACATTTAACCGACTGAGCCACTCAGGCACCTTCAAACTTTTCTGTTTTGATTTCCCTGGTTCTACTTCAGTGTTTTGGACTAAGTCCTTCATTTCTTCCTGGGCTTCTCTTTCCTTGCACTCTCCTGAAAAGAAAGGCTCCTCTGAGTTCTTCCCTTGCTTCTGTTTTTGGTCATACTCACACAAAGAGGAGATTCCCAAGAGGCAGGAGGGTACTAGATTCAGATTAAGATGAATTTAGTTTTGTCTTAAATCTCCAGCTCTAGCAGCATTTTATTTTGCAGATAATTCATTTTCCAAAATAATAATCATAATAACAATAACAACAACAATAGTAATAACAATAATTGAAACCATCAGGCTCTCAGCATTTAAGCATACAAATTGACCTATGTTCTTACAAATATTTTGCCTTCCTGTCCTGTTAGAAAAGTCCAACTGCTTGCCTTGGTTAAGATATCTCCTAGACTGCTGAAAACAAACAACAAACATAGCACAAAACAACACTATCAATAAAACTCCATCAAGAAACAAACAATAGCAACAAAAATTGAAACAGACTCATAAATACAGAGGACAAGGGCGCTTGGGTAGCTCAGTCGGTTGAGCATCTAACTTGGGCTCAGGTCATGATCCCACCTTTCATGGCTTGGAGCCCTGCATTGGGCTCTGTGCTGACAGCTCAGAGCCTGGAGCTTGCTTTGGATTGGGTGTCTCTCTCTCTCTCTGCCCCTGCCCTGCTTATGCTCTGTCTCTGTCTCTCTCTTTCAAAAATAAATATTAAATAAATTAAATAAATAAATAAACAAACAAACAAATAAAGAAATAAGGAGAACCAACTGGTAGTTGCCAAAGGGGCTGGGTGGGGGGATAAGCAAAATGGGTGAAGGGGATTCAGAGGTACAAACTTCCGGTTATAGAATAAATAAGTCACCTGGGTGAAAAGTACAGCATAGGGGATATAGCCAATAATATTGTAATAGCCTTGTGTGGTTACAAACTGTAACCACACTTAGGGTGGTGAGCATTTTGTAATGTATGTCAAATCACTGTGCTGTACACCTGAAACTAATTTAATATTATGTGTCACTTATATTTCAATTAAATTATTTTAAAACAATAATAATTAATTAACATATGGTTGCTTCAACTCTCTCCTGAAAACAGAAATTCTGACTTTTTCCGCAGGAGCAAGTTCTCTCTTCTATCTCCCTCTCTCTTCAAAATGACAGCCATAGGGGCGCCTGGGTGGCTCAGTCGGTTAAGCGTCCGACTTCAGCTCAGGTCACGATCTCGCAGTCCTTGAGTTCGAGCCCTGCGTCGGGCTCTGGGATGATGGCTCAGAGCCTGGAGCCTGCTTCCGATTCTGTGTCTCCCTTTCTCTCTGCCCCTCCCCCGTTCATGCTCTGTCTCTCTCTCTGTCTCAAAAATAAACATTAAAAAAAATTAAAAAAAACAACAACAAGATGACAGCCACAAAACATATATGCTCAGGAGCCAGAGTACATGAATTCAAATCTTCATATACGCTGGGTCCAAGGCCAAAATTATGTGGTATCAGGGCACAAGTCAGAGCAGTAGATGGATGAGGAGGTAGAAAGTTATTATTTATTTTTGAGATGATTATATGTAACATATTTCAAAGCTGATGGAAAGGGAAATATTTTTTTTTTAATATAAACTATATTCTAGGCCCCAGTGTCACTCTCTGAACAATGGTGAAAACTTTAAAAATACCTCTCAGAGTTGTGGTAAAAATTAAATATAAGGTTTATGTTAGTTGCCTGAAAATAATAAGGATTTAATTTTTAAACACTATATATACATCATTCCTCCTCATCATTTAAAAAATGGCATCAACATTGATTTTATCAATGCAATTACTTCCCTGATTCCCATTCGCTCCTCAACCCTCCTGGAAATTGGAAACAGGCAGAAGAGACTACTGGGCATTTTCCAATGCACCCCTGAGCTTGACTTTCTATTGACAAGACAATTAACATAATCTATTGGGACAGAAGTTAATTTGTAGATTTTTGTCTGTTCAAATTTCCAATTATTGCTGTCTGGTGAAACTGATAATTCCAGAAATTAGATTTACAGCTCTACCAGAGAGTAATCAGTTTTGTATCTAATCAAGGACCCCCTAACATTTCTTTGATGTGCACATATACCTACTTCTCAAATGCTCTCTGGCCCATTCATAACATCTTTCTTATGATGAGTTGAATAAATTTTTGAAAAGAGTTCATTTTATTTTACTCATTTTAATGAGTCATGATTTTACCCTTTGAAAAGATACATACTTGAATTCACTGCAATCTAGTACTTAATTCCAATATTCACAATTATACTGCAAAATAAGACTATTTGTCTCTGTTCATCCGTTGAGAAATATGAAGCTCACACATGTTGAATAAATTGCCTGATGTTACACAGCTGCTGAGGGTTGGACCTCGAAATAGAAGACAACTTTTGCTCTATGTCATGCTTTCCATATTAAGCAAAATGGCTACATGCTTACGTTCTACAGGGTCTGAGATAAGTTAAAATAGTGAATCTTTCCAGCATTATTAAATTTATTGAAACATTTTTGGAAAAATACATAATTTAAATTTTATGCCACAAAACATTTTTGTAGTGCATCCAAAATTATACAATTTTTATGGTTGTTCATGAAATACACTTGTTTCGAGCTGAATTCCCTGACTTCAGGATATTCTCTGCCATTGGGGTACATTAGTGAAACAAGATTTAGAAGCACTATTGATCTATGGCCTCTCCCAATGCATCGGACAAATAACATATCATTCCTATGCCCAATGAAACATAGTTTGGTGGCCCAGATTATTTAAATTTCAAACCATAAGTTAGGATTCATATCAGAATTGCAATATACAGACCTGGCAGACTGACTAGATTATTGCAAAATTTATGGTTCAGTTGAGCCTTATCATGTAGTTAAGTAGCCTTTGCCAAATGACTAAAGACATATAAAACATATAAATATAGAGAAGCATGATATAAGAGTGAACAGTGTCTACACAGATGAACACAAAATGTTGATATTCACTAAGATTTTTAAAATA
This sequence comes from Panthera tigris, assembly GCF_018350195.1. Lineage (NCBI taxonomy): Eukaryota > Metazoa > Chordata > Mammalia > Carnivora > Felidae > Panthera > Panthera tigris. Next base: position 70,065,607 of record NC_056663.1, read on the forward strand.
CATAATATTACATGTATTTTTTGTCTCCCTATGAAAATGTAAATGATAACCTGTTTACATATATTTGCACTTTTAGTATTAATCCAAGTATATATGCTTTGTGTCATATTTAAATATTGGAATGTCTTTCTTGGTGGAACTTTAATTAAATATTTGCTAAAAATCCACTGATTAAATAACTTTATTTGAATGACTATAATCTTCCAAGAAAGTTTAATGATTATTTTGTGTATGTGAAACACCAAGCAAATAAGTAAGCAAACAAAAAATGTGTGAACATTATATTCTAAATAGACGTCCTTATTATATCACTATTGATTTTCCTATAAAATTCACTCAAAGAATTTTTCTCTTTTCCATCAGAACAATTATTCTAGTTATACTAAAATTTCTCATATGTGCAGCAAAATTAATGCATCCAAGGAAGATGAAATAAAGGGTACTAAATGTACTTTTCTATGTGAACCAACTGGAGTACTTGACACAAAATAAATTAAAACAAAATAAATTAAACACAAAATAAAAACCAAAGTTTTTAGGCATTGGACAGCAGGCAGCATGACACTGTGATCCCTGAGAGAATTGAAATTTACAAAGTGAGCTCTACAATTGCACCCGTTTAATATTTGCAGGTATTAATATGTGCGTAAATATAGACACATTTTCTCATTTTTAACCTCTTTAAAAGATAAATGACTGTTTAGACAAAAAAAAAAAATTAAATAGCGATGCATTTTGAGTTTAGTAACATACATGGAAGTATAATGTATGACACCAGCAGCCAAAAGGATGAAGTAGGGGAAGGAACTATATCATTGTAAGGATTATGAAATATACATAAAGTGGAAAAATATTATTGAAAAATGGAGTGTGAATAGGGCGCCTGGGTGGCTATGTCTGTTAAAGTCCAACTTCAGCTCAGGTCATGATCTCCCGGTCAGTGAGCTCGAGTCCCTCATTGGGCTCTGTGCTGACAGCTCAGAACCTGTAGCCTGCTTCAGATTCTGTGTCTCCCTCTGTCTCTGTTCCTCCCCTGCTTGCACTCTGTCTCTGTCTCTCTCTCTCTCTCAAAAATAAAGAATTAAAAAAAAGTTAAAAAAAAATTGGGGTGTGACTACCAAAAGGAGAGAAATATAGACAAAGACAGAGATGGAGGAGAGAAAAGTCAAACAGTGGAGAACAGAATAAATAATTGAAAACTCAATTAATGCAAATGATGGCAGGGAAAGAAAAAAAAATTGAGTAAAAAACAGATGGGACAAATAGAAAGTAAATAGCAAAATGATAGTTTTAAACTCAACCATATCAGTAATTATAATAAGTAAAGTTGGCTTAAACATTCAATAAAAACCTACCCGTGTCATAGGTAATTTTTTAAAAGACCTAACTATATGCTATCTACAAGAAAGTCATTCTAATTTTGCAGATGGGGTAAAAGTAAATGGATGGGGATAAAAAATCCATTATAGACTACTAGAATTTCCTAAACTGGGATTTGTTCCTTGGGATTCCTACTGTGTGTCCAGCCACTATACAGCCTCGTGGCAACGGGGGCTGGAGCAAATGTTGATATTCCGGTGACTGCTATAGCAGTGAGGAAAACTGTCCTTTTTCTCTGACCCAAGAGTCTCCTGTCTTCTGCCAGCAACCATGAAACCGTGGTAGGCTAGACTGCTAGATTGAAAGAAGTGTACATACAGGATAACAAGTAAGAAAACGTCTCAAACTCTTCACAGTCTCTGACAAAGTCCACTTCCAATTGTCACATGACTGGCAATTATGGACTGATTTTGATGTGAGACCTTGGTTTCTCCATAGGCAGGCCTTTTCACAGGCTGCTTGAGTGTTTTCACAACATGCAGCTGTCTTCTCTCAGAGAGGATAATCCAAGAGAGATGGAAAACCAAGTGGAAACTAACTTTTTTTTATTATCTAGTCTCAGCCATCAAATAGCATAATTCTACAGCATTCCTGTTCATTAAAAGCTAGTTAGTAAATTCAACCTGCACTGAAATAGAGAGGAATTAAGCATCCTTTTTTTGAAGGAAAGAGTGAAAAAATTTCCGGACATATTTAAAAACCACTGGGTAGTATCATTCTATTTATAGGAAGTTATAGAAAAGGTAAATCTATAGTGACAGAAAACTGATCAGTTGTTGGCAGTGACCAGGGGTGGGACATAAAGACTGGCTGCTAAAACACACAAAGGAACTTTGTGAAGAGATGGAAATGTTCTACATTCTTATGCTCGTTATACAACGAATAAAACCATGCACTTAAAACTGATGGGTTCTACTGTATGCAAGTTATACATTTATAAATGTGATAAAAATTAGAAAAAAACTGTTCATATTCATGAAATATTGGTTATTATTACACAGGGGTGTAGTGTTTTGACTTCTGAGAAAGATGACATCATTAGGGAGCGTGGTTGGTATATAGGTGGTTAATTCCTCAATGAGAGGAACTAGTAATTTGCAATAGAAAGTTGGGTCTCTCATGGTTTTCTAGCCCAACTACTCTAAATTAGAAGACTAAAATAAGAGTCAGTAGTAATCACGTTTGTTTTTCTTCACCACCTCTTCTGTGAGATAATGAAGTACAATGAACCCAGCATCAATGGCAACATGTTTAGCAATAATGGAAAACTTCGTATGAAAATGTCAGGCAGCGTTCTTGGAATTGGGTGATGAGAGTTATCGGCAAGCAATATCATCGCCACCTGACACCAGTTAGAGTGCTGTTATCAACAGACAATGGGAGCAGGGGAAATATCCTCCTAGTAATTCAGAGCAAGAACATGAGGCATATCCTGAAGAGGCCAGGAGATCTGGTCCTCGGAGCACAAAAGAGACTTCCTTAGCCTCCCAGGACTATTCGGAGATTTTAGGGGGGGGGTCTGGATTTTTCAGGAAAGTTTTCAAGGTAAATTCAGAGAAATGGAACATTATTTTAATCTGACTGATACGAATTTGGAAAGATGAAATATAGTTAGACTAAAGTTTCAAGAGGGAGAGGAGAGGGCACTGCAAAAAGGTGAGCAGACACTCTTTGGAAGAAACATTCGGTATCTATTACAGTAAAGGACACCTGAGTTTCTTAAATGATCTCTTCTCACCATAAAATGGACTGGGTTTCTGCTATCTTTTGTAACAGAATAATCCAATGTATCAAAGTTCAAAGTGAACACTATTATCTAGCACTGACAAGGAACTAGAGTATATCTTTAAACAAACCCTTGATATGGTTATCACAAATCAAATAAAAATCATTCACTTTAAAGGAATTTGATTCAAATAACCCAAGAGGTTTCAAATTATTAAATTTATAAAAATCACCACAGTGCTCATTAAAGTGAAACTTCCTGGGCTTACAGATAGTCTATTCTATTTGGGGTGAGACCCAGGAGTATGAATTTTAAACAAACACCTTGAGCAATTCGAAAGCAAGGGGACCTCAAAACACTCATGTTTTGAGAAATACTGAAGAGACTAATATTAATACTTAATAGACCATAATCTCACCATTCTGAAACAATGCATGCATTTACATTACATTATAGAATAAAAAAGCTATGCAATCAAAAATTTAACCCTGCATGGGTTTTGATTTATTTTTCTTAGCACATTTGAAAAAGAATCTACTGGTACTAGGAATATTTCTATTAATATTTTTCAACCCCATGGACTCATTTTATACAAACATGTTCTTTTCATTATCTTCTTGGATCACTGCCATATAATTATTTATCTTTTATGATACAAAGATTTTTCTCTTCTAAAAATTACTCTTGTTCTATAGCATTATCTAGAACATCTTGTTTAGAATTCTTTCTAGAAAGCAATTAACTGAAACTCTTTTGTCTGTATCTGATACAAAATTACAAGAAGTCTAACTTTCATACAGGTTTAATTACTACTAAATCAATATTATGTATTTAAATCTAATTATAGTATGAGAATTAGGATTCTGATGAAGAAACGATCTCATGGATAATTAGAAATTTAGTTAGCCTGCATTAAAACTAGCAGATTCTTAGTCTTGACTATCTTGATAAAGTACAGGATATTAAAAACTGACTTAAAGACAATAAATTGTCATAACAATAGTCATTATAATTGTACGCTAGGTGTACATAGACAAGGTTTTTTTTTTTTTTTTTCTAACAGGTTTACAATTTGCAGTCATGACTTTCACCTTACCGCCAGCTAGGACTTAGCCCAGAGAGAAAACCAGTCTCTTTTCTTGACGTTATCCTCAGAAGATTAAATCTTATGACTGCCGTTGTCATACAGCACCAACATTATATTATAAACCTAAATACAGAAGCCGTCCCCCGCCCCCCAAACTCCTATCTGTGGGGAATATGTTCCAAGACCAGTAAGGGTTGCCTGGGGGGTCCGCGGCTAGTCCCGAACCCTATATATACTATGTTTTCTCCTATACATACATACATACATATGGCAAAGTTTGATTTAAAAATTAGGCAGTTAGAAATTAATAACAACAATGAATAATAAAATAGAGCAGTTATAGCATACTGTGATAAAAGGTATATGAATGTGGTGATCTCTCTCTCACACATTCAAAATATATTGCACACTACTCACGTTATGATGTGGGATGATAAAACGCCTAGGTGATGAGAAGAAGTAGGCACTGTGACATAGTTAGGCTACCATTGACCTTCTGACAATACGTCAGAAGGAGAACCATCTGCTTTCCCACTGCAATGGACCGTGAGTAATGGAAACCGGGGAAAGTGAAACCTCAAAAAAGGGAGGACTACGGTATTTGCCATTACTTTTCACTTCCTTCTTTGCGAGCTTCTGGGGAAACAGAACAGATGTTTCACTCTATTTACATAATGAGTCTTCATGTATTTGAAACAGACTATTATTACCATTTTACTGTGTAATGTTAACAATTGTACCCATAATGCACAGGAAAACGCAATCTTACAGTGCTGAAATTTAACAACAAATAAGATGTGGTGTGCTTTGAATGCAAATAATGTTTTCGAGTATCTCTTTTAAGTAGTCGATTACTGACAGTTGTGTAAGACTTGAATCTGAAAAATGCGACTGTGAAGGTACAAATTCTGTTTTCCTTCACACATCCATCTGTTTTTTTATATGATTACTTACTGCTCAGTGCACCATCTCCTGAAAATTTTCAGTCCGTTGTTTAGATTAGATCAAGACCTTTTTTCTTAAGCATTTTAAATGCCTCTATGGAGAATAATCTCACTCCACTGTTACATAGCTCTATGTTATACACACATTGTATGCTGTCCTTGCAGGCATCAGCTTTAATTTTAATTTTTTTCTTTTATATCTCTCTGCCTAGAAGTAAGTAAGCTCCTTGAGGGAAAGGGTACTTGTCTTAGCCAGCAAATCACTGCCAGGATGTAGTAAGTTTTCAATTAATTGTTCTCAACCTAATTTTCAAGCCATTTCCCTTTTTGCCATCAATTCACATTCTTCTTGTTTTCTTGAATATTTTTTTACCATAAGAATTTGTTTTCCTACTCTGCAAGAGTGCTGATTCTTAATTTGGTTTTTGCCTCTCACTTCTTGTTCTTTTGTAGTTTTAAAAACCCTCTTTTACACTGTTTTCATTTCTGTATTACCTTGAAAACCATTGTCGTTTGCATTCTTTCCTAACAGTCCATAAATAGAAACAATACCTCATCATTTTCAATATCATTGAATATTAAAGATACAATTGTTATTATTGAAATTACTATCATCCTTTCACTTCAGGCAAGTGAGAAAACTAAGTAATGAAGAGACTGAAACCAACCACATAAATTTCTTTTTTTTTTGTCTGTTTGAATTTTACTTCAGTTCAATTTTGGTACATCTATCTGATTTTTATTAGTATTATGTATTTCTTTTTAAGAAGTTACAATGGCACTTTGGTTATTCAGTGAAGTACTTACATACTGTGCAACAGCCTCTTGCTTCAACCCATTTGTTTCCTCAATTTCATAATCCTTTGAAGAGTCATTGTGACAGTGGAAAGCTAAGTGCCCTATGCTTCTGCAACAGCATTCAACAGAATGTAAGCTGAAATGTAGCCCCATCAGACATGATTCTAACCCTCAACCACTACGACTTTACCTTTTCTGCTACCCTCTACCTGACTGGTTTTCTTAATATTTTTTCTTTCGAGAAAATATTCTCCTCTCCAGTAGGATGAGATCATCACAGTAAGTCCAGATAACGGTAACCCTCCCAACTCACACTGCTCTTGGAACAGCACTATGATTGTCCCCATAGTAGCTTATCCACAGTGATTCATATAAGAATCGCAGTTTCTAAGAATTTTCATGAATTTGTTTCCTTTGGATACAGTTCTGGTGACAACACAAGATATAGATCACGAGATAAATAGATACTTGTGTGTGCATACAAACAGGGATGTAGATATTCTTAATCAGGCTGACTCCGCTTAAGATTATTGCTCTAAATATCCGTTTATTTTACAAATGCTTTTGATTGCCCGGGCCTGGGTGGCTGAGTCGGTTAAGCTTCTGACTCCTGACTTCCGCTCAGGTCATGATCTCACGGTTTGTGGCATTGAGCCCCGCGTTGGGCTCTACACTGATGGTGTGGAGCGTGATTGGGATTCTCTCTCCCTCCTTCTCTCTCTCTCTTTCTCTCTCTCGCTACCTCTCTCCTGCTCATGCTCTCTCTCTCTCTCAAAAATAAACGTTAAAAAAAAAAACACAAATATTTTTGGTTGCCTTCTATATAGCAAGCCCTATGATCTGCATTCAGGATATAATGATACAGTTGCTTATTGTTTCACAATGGTGGGAGTAAGGTTTATCAAATAGCCACAGAAATAAATATATATCTGAAAAGTATTAAGGTATGCTAAGTAGAAAAATTAGGGAGGTGCTTGCGAGAGAATTAAGTTTGAGGGAACCTTAAATTGAGAGGCTTCTTTGAAGAAGTAACAATTAAGCTGACACCTAAGGAATAAAATGCAGTTAAGTAGTAGATGAGAGGATACTTCAATCCTTGAGGCAAGAAAGAACATGGCTCATTACAGTTAAGCGTCTGACTCTTGATTTTGGCTCAGGTCATGATCCCAGGGTCATGGGATCAAGTCCTGTGTTGGGCTCTGTGCTGACATGTAACCTGCTTGGAATTTTCTCTTTCTCCCCCTCTGCCACCCTCCCCTGCTCATGCTCTCTCTTAAAATAAAAAAAAAAAAGCATTAAAAAGAGAAGTAAAAAAAAAAAATAATAAAGTGAATGGAGGGAGTGGAAGTAAAGAAATAACACTTTATAGATGTATGAAATAGGAGACACATAGACTTGACAATTGGAACTTGTTTGCTGGAGATAATTTTAATTTTGGTGTTAGATATTATTTCTGATTATCTTTAGTTTGGAAAAGATTTATAATGAGCTAAAGTCAAAATAGACTAAGAGTATTCATACCAACAAGGGGAGCAAAGGGAAAATCATGCACAGATAGAAGACATTGCATAGTGATCATTTACAGAAAGCAATTTACTTAGATATTTTTGTTGTCTAATATTCGTCTTGTCTCTCAGATTCTTTGGGAAATGAACACTGAAAGCAGATATTGAAGACTCCCTGATGAGACTCACATTTGGAATTAAAATGATCAGTCTGCTGCAGATGCAGATATCCATAAACATTTGACATTTTTAAAAAGTAAATACAATCACATTATTTTGTTGGTAATGATTTTTAAAATATGGATGTTTGGGGTGCCATAAATTACTTTTATGGGTTATTTTCTCAGAAATATGTTGAAGTTACAACTAGTTAAAAATTTTCTATTACTTTCCATTCCACTTATTTACAAGATTTCATTTGCTTTCACTGCCAACTCTATTGAAAAAATAGTCTAAATTCATTACTTAACATCGTGAAAACAAGTTGCCTCCCTATTACTACTGAAAACTATCATCAAAGATCATTCATTATTTCCCACCCACCAAATGCAACAGTTTTTTCTATGTTCATAAACTACTTCATCTCTTTATTTTTCTCTACATTTCTTATGTATACTAAACTTTCTATCTTCTCTTATTCTATTTTTTTCCTGTACACATTTTTTCAACTTCAGCATTTACCAAAATAGCTTTCTCACTGAGTACTGCTTCATCCATTCTATAACTTTTCCTCTTTATTTTATGGCTTCCTTATTTACATCCACAAATAGATTTGCCAAGTTGCTGCCCATGCAACAAAATGTGTTCATATCAGGATTCAGTATTTTCCTTCAGTTCCTTATTCTTATTTCCACTAAAGACCATACTGTCTTCCCAGTATCATAGGCTCCTTCACCATAAAACCCATTTTTAAATAAGCTTCCATAACAGAAAAAAATATTTATAAACTATATGAGTCTTTTCTCTCTTTTTTAAAATGTTTATTTGTTTTTGAGAGAGAGAGAAAAGAGAGAGAGAGAGAGAGACTGTGAGCAGGGGAGGGGCAGAGAGAAAGGGAGACACAGAATCTGAAATAGGCTCCAGGCTCTGAGCTGTCAGCACAGAGCCCAACACAGGGCTCGAACCCACAGACCGTGAGATCATGACCCGACCCAAAGTCAGCTGCTTAACTGAGTGAGCTACCCAGGCGCCCCGAGAGTCTTTTCTTTATTGCCACTCACACCACCTAAATGGATTTCCTAATTGATTGTCCTTGCCCATAATTTTCTCTTCTTAATTTCATCATTTACATGGCTTTCATATTTTTTTCCTCAATTATTGGTGGCTTGAGAGCACCCCCTTCACCAAAAACTTGCTTACAAACACATCCTAAATTTTTCGTATAAATTTCAAGGCAATTGCAATTCCAACTGTAAACTACTTTTCCAAATTCATCTACCAATAGTCTTTTCACACATTGTGTTTTTCTTCACCAGGGCTCCTGCCATTTTGAGAATGCACTACACATTTTTATGGTTTCTCCTTTAGGTTGGGTGCTGTATAAATACAGCCCAAGACCAAGATTCTTGCGAAAAAGATTTATGAGAGTCCTCTTGGAAAGGAAGTGTTACATAGACTGAGCGTTTTATGCCACCAAATTCATATGCTCGAATCTAACCCCTAATATATTGGTGTTAGGAGGTGGGGCCTCTGGGAGGTGGTTAGTGCACTTATAGAAGAACTCCCAGAGGGCCTCTCTTGCTCTTTCCCCTTTCTACCATATGAGGACACAGTGAAAAGACAGCCATCTATAAACCAAGAAATGGGCTCTCAGCAGACACTGAATCATCCTCTAGAGGCTTGATTTTCGACTTCCCAGCCTCCAGAACGTGAGAAATAAATTTGTATTGTTTATAAGCTCCGCAGTCCATGGTATTTTTGGTATAGCAGCCTGAAGGAACTAAGACAGTGACTAAGAGAAATAATAAAAATGCAGTGCTCCTGTTTTGTTTTTAAGGGCATATTCTCTTTATCAGCATTTAATACTTTTCTTCTATAGCCTTTTACAATGAGTTACTTATATGGAGCAAAATCCTTGAGAACAAAGACAGGTTTTTTTGTTCATTATTTTTATACTCACTCAACCACAGCTCCTAGTAAAAACCTCTATAGCATAGGCAAAAATTTTAAAATAGTTCTTAAAATATATTGTCAGTAAAAGTGAATATTTTACAGGAAATCTTAAGAGTAGTAATCTCATTTTCTGGAAAAAAAGGCCATTATATATTTTATATTTTAATGATATATTTATGGTTATGGATTTAAGGTCTTCTTTTGTATTTCATGTCAGACTTTTCAAAAAATTCATCATTATTTCTGTCACTGAAATACTATTTGGTATTGTTCCAAGATTAATTATATCAGCCATTCTTTTTTTTTTCTATAGCAAAACTGAGAGCTATTAGACATAAAGTTTATATAACTAAAAGGAGCCTCAGGAGGTCACCTTAGCTCAAGACTTTAAGTGGAACGAAACACTGATCTCAAATTATTTCCAAAGGTAGCTGTCCACTTTTGGGGCCTAACACAGACTAGGTTCCCACTGACTTGCTTTTATAATTGAAAGCAAGCATCTATTTTTGTATATCGTATTCAATTGGCTTAATTTTTAAATCTAGATTAACTTTCTTTTCCCCTTGATTTTAGGGGGGAAAAACCATTTAAAGTGAATTATTTAACTTATTTCACTGAATTTTTTTATTTTGAGATGATTGTAGGTTCCCAAGCTAGTCATAAGAAATAAAAATCTTTAACCACTTCTCCTTAGTAGTAATGTCTTCAAAATTAGAGTAGAATACCACAACCAAAATATTGACTTTGACACAGTCAACACGCAGAAATTTTCCATCACTGCTATGGTCCTTTATGTTGCCTACTCCCTACCTGCCTCCTCCTCCCCCATAACGCTGTGCAACAGCTAATAAGAATACTATACACATGGAATCCTATAATATGTAAACTCTGGATTGGCTTTTTTTCACTCAGTATAATTCCCTTGAGGTTCATTCAGGCTTTTGCAGGTAACCATATCTGTTCTTTTTCAATGCTGAATAATGTTCCATGGTATGGCTATATCACAATTGGTTGAATTCCTCACTCCCTGCAGGACATTTAGGTTGTTTACAGCTTTGGGTTATTACAAATAGAGTTAGATGAAATAAACATTCATGTGCAGGTTTTTGGTGATCACAAATCTTCATTTCTTTGGGATAAAAGCCCAAAAGCGCAATTTCTGGGTCCCGTGATAGTCGCATATTTAGTTTTTTAAGACACTGCCGAACTATCTTCCTTTGTGGTTATTTTCCATAGCCACCAGCAATGTATGAGTGATCAAGCTTTCCTTCATCCTTTGCAGGACTTGATATTGATGCTTTATTTTGGCCACTATGATAGATGTTAGTAGTATTTCATTATTGTTTCAATTTGCATTTCCCTAATGGCCAATGATACTGAGTATACGGAGTATTTTTTATGTGCTTATCTGCCATCTGTATATCTTCTTCATTTTTAAATTTTTTTAAATGTTTTATTTATTTTTGAGACAGAGAGTGACAGAGCGTGAACAGGGCAGAAAGAGAGAGGGGGACACAGAATCCGAAGCAGGCTCCAGGCTTTGAGCTGTCAACACAGAGGTCGATGTGCGGCTCCAACTCACGAACCGCGAGATCATGACCTGAGCCGAAGTCTGGCGCTCCGTATATCTTCTTCATTTAAATGTCCCTTCATATATTTTTCCTATTTCTAATTGGACTGTTTATCCTTTTACTATTGAGCTTTGAGTGCTCTTTCTATCTTCTTGATGCTAGTCCTTTGTCAAATATGTGATTTACATATATTTTCAACCATTGGTAGCTTGCCTTTTCATTTTCTTTGCACAGTTTTAAACTTGGATGAAGTTCGAGTTTCCATTTTTTTAAATTTTATGAACCATGTTTTTGTGTGAAGTTTAAGAATTCTTAACTATAAAAAAAAGGAGTCTTGCCAAATCCTGTATCCTAAAGTTTTTCTATTTTTTTCTAAAAGTTTTATAGTTTCACATTTAATTACAAAATTCATTTTTAGTTAATTTTCGTATAAACTGTGAAGCTTAGGTAACAATTATTTCTCTCTCTCTTTCTCTCTTTTTTTTTTTTTTTAATTTTCTGGCTTATGAGTAGCTGATTGCTCAATACTATTTGTTGAAAAATTCTCCTTTCTCTGGTTAATTGTTTTTTCATCTTATTGAAATCAGTTGAGGATATTTTTGTTCGTCTATTTCTAGATAATCTTTTCCATTCTACTGATGGATGTGTCTATCTTTCCACCAACAGCATAGAGTCATGATTCTTGTTACTATTATAAAAATTATTGAAATTGAGTAATTGGTTCCTCTAACTTTACTTTTCTTTTGCAAAATTGTTTTTTCTATTCTAGGTGCTTTGCATTTCTATATAAAATTTAATACGATCTTGTTTATTGTATAGAAAATCTCTCTGGGATTTGAATAAGAACTATATTATCCGTGTATCATATTGTGGAAAATTGACGTCTTTGCTATGTTGACTCTTCTAACCCATGAACATGGTTTGATTTCTTCATTTGTTTAGATCTTTTAATTTTTTTTCCCTTGGGGTGCCAGCGTGACTCAGTCAATTAAGCATCCGACTTCTGCTTGGGTTATGATCTTGTGGTCTGTAGGTTGAACCCCACGTCAGGCTCCGTGCTGACTGCTCAGAGCCTGGAGCCTGTTTCGGATTCTGTGTCTTCCTCTCTCTCTGCCCCTCCCCTACTTGCACTCTGTGTCTCTCTCTCTTTCAAAAATAAACATTAAAAAAACTAATATTTTTCCTTCTACAGTGTACAGTTTTAGCATATAATTTCTGTACATAGTTTAGATTTATATTTAAGTATTTAATTTTTTGACCAATTATAAATTATACTTTTACTTTCAGTTTCCACATGTTCATTGTTTGTACACGGAAATGGAATTGAAATTTGTGTGTTGACTTCTATCGTGCATCTTTGCTGAACTCATTTGTAAATTATGAGTGATTTTGGGGGAGGTTTGGTTTCTTTTTGTACATTCCTTGAAATTTTCTACATAATCAACCATGCTGTCTGCAAATACAGACTGTTTTACTTTCTTCTTTTCTAATATATAGACCTTATGTTTCCTTTTCTTGCTTTATTGGTTGAAATTCCAAAACTGTTGAAAAAGAAGGATGACAGTGAACATCTTTGTCTTGTTCTTAGAGGAAAAACATTCACTCTTTCAGCATTAAGTATAATATTAGTTGTAGGGTTTTTGTAAGACATTCTTTATGAAGTTGAGGAAGTTCCATTTTTTTACCGACCAGTTTACCAGAACACCAGTGACTTTTTTCCAGAAATTAAACAAATCATTGAATTCTCTGGGCCTATATTTAAGAAGAAAAATAATGTAATTTTGATTTCTTTATGAACCTAAATTTAGATGTGTTAATCAGCAATGGGAAGTAAAAGGATGAAACTGAAGAAATAGATGCCAATCAAATATAAGATTAGTCATCATCATAGAGTTTACACCTATGTATGATTTATGTTATATAGTATCCATTATATCTAAAACTTCAATAAAACATATTGAAATCTATAGTATCAAATGTATGGGTCAAGGGAAACTATAATAAACAGTTAAAATATTGAATATGGGAAATAAGTTTTAAAAAAACCTAAAGACTCTTCCTTGCAAAATTAGATATATTTGTATCATAATCACTACTGCAAATACATATAGATTAAATATATGTAGGTAAGGAGTGTCTTCCTTTTACTTTAAAAGTGGTAAAAATTCCCCTTGTTTCCTTGTTTCTGGTAATACATTTTATTTCAGACAGGGAGATCTTTTTTGTGCCTTTAACGTGAAGTAAAATATAATCAATATAATCAACCATATTACTCTTTTGTGATAATAAATATATTTTTTTTCTTTGAACCAACTACACAGATTCTACAGAGGTAGAAAAGAGTGGTAGCATGAATTATGTTTCAAGTTATCAAGGACTGAAATTAGCAAAAGTCAGTCATAATGAAAATATTAGGAAATTAGGGCGCCAGTGTGACTAGGTCGGTTGAGCATCCGACCCTTGATTTCATCCGACTCTCACTGTCGTGAGATTAAGCTCTGAATTGGGCTCTGGGCTGACAGCACAGCGCCTGCTTGGGATTTTCTCTCTCCTTCTCTCACTGTCCCTTCCCCGCTCACACTTTATCTCTCTCTCAAAATAAATAAATAAACTTTAGAAATATATTAGGAAAGGAGATGCCTAATAAATATTTGTGAAATAAATAAACAATGATTATAATCTGAAGCATTATATTAGAGCAAAGCAACCTGATTCTCACAGGAATTAAGAAGTTTCCACATCCACAAGGTGGTACATTGGTGAAAGTGGAGCAAAACTGATAATAGAAGCAAAAGAAATGTTTTGTTCTATGTACATTCAGTTTTCAGTGTACCAAGTGCGGTGAGTGTGCCCCAATAACACTTAACGGACATGTCAGCAGGGAAAGGAAAATGACTGGTACCTTATTAACAATCCCTTGCTTTAGTTTCCTGTTAACTATGGCTGCGGCCGTCTGAGCCAGCTATCCAGGAGTAGCGAGATTCCCAACGTGCATCTGTAGGCAGTGGAAGAATGCCAATAAAGAATAGGAAAGGACTAAACATGCCAGGGGAAGCCAACTAACCATGGTGAATTGGCCACCTCTATGTGAGCTGAGGGAAGATACTAACTGTGCCTCCTTGGAATACCAGTCTTCTCAGTTGATTTTATAATTCTTTCTTTGCTGTTTCTTTTTTTTTTTTTAATTTTTTTAACGTTTTATTTATTTTTGAGACAGAGAGAGACAGAGCATGAACAGGGGAGGGTCAGCGAGAGGGAGACACAGAATCTGAAACAGGCTCCAGGCTCCGAGCCATCAGCCCAGAGCCCGACAAGGGGCTCGAACTCACGGACCGCGAGATCATGACCTGAGCCGAAGTCGGCCGCCCAACCGACTGAGCCACCCAGGCGCCCCTTTTCTTTGCTGTTTCTAGTTACCTTGTTTTCTTAACTCTGGTTGTATCCAAAATCTATTTTTGTCATAATTCATTATGCTATTTCTCTCACTTTTTAAATTTTATTTTGCTTCTAGTCCTGTCTCCTTATTTGCTAATATCTGGGAATATCATGAGAGGGTATATATCATGTTATTTAGGTTTCTTGAATAGTTAGAGGGTTGGTGATCAGTAGTTTTACCATATTTTCATAAAAACCTAATACAAGTCTGCTTTATAGTTGATGTTCCTTCTGACAAAGATGGAGAAATAAGGATTAGATGATTAGATTTACTTTCAGGCTTTAAAAGATAAAACAAAATATTGGATAAAATATAAGAAATCATAACACAGTTGACATCAAGGAACAAAAGAAAGTTATTCCTGAAAATGAGGAAATAAATAAGATAAAAACTTGAGCTTACTGACTGTAGAAAGTTTCCATGGTGCAAAGTGAAGGATTCTAGCAAAGTCCAAACTGTCTGAGTTAACCATATAGAACAGGAGGTCCAGGGAAGCCAAGGTGGCTAAGTTCACAGAAAGTGCTGGGGAGGAGAGCAGTACACAGAGAGAAGACTCCCAATGTCTGCAGAAGAACCCTCTTATGTGTTCATTTGGGTACCAATCAGCACATGTGTGTAAACAAACTACCCAAAGCCAGAAAGAATTACCCAAAAGAATTAGGAGGGAAAATAGGAACTAGAGATCACACAGGGCCAAGAATAGTGCCTGTTCCCAATAGCCAAAGTGAAATACTTCATAATTCATGTGGTATCAGTCAGAGTTCTAAAGAAGGTCTTGCTTCAGTAAGGTGGAAAAAAAATTTACTCCAAACTTAATGATGCTTTGGAATTGCCTAACAAAGCCTAAAACCAAGACCCAAAAGTATCAAACTGATTCCAAGTTCCAAGTAACTTAACTGTGCTGCAAAATACAGATCAGTATATTTACCAAAAAACAAAAACAAAAACAAAACAAAACAAAAACAACAAAAAAACTAGAACACAACAAAACAAAAACAATAAAACAAAGAAAAATAGAAAAAAACAAAAACGAAAAACTCTGAATCCAATAGGGTAAAATTTACAGTGTCAAGTATTTGATAAAACATTACCAGGGATGCATGCAAGGAAGCAATAAAACGCAATCCATAATGAAGAAAATATAGGGAATGAGGAAATGGCACTTCATAGAATAAGCAAAAACATTAAAAAATGCTATTATAGCTGTATTGCACATGCTGAAGAAGTTACAAGGAAGACTAAACATGTTAACTAAAGACATGGAATAGATTTTTTTATTAAAAAAAATTTTTTTTTAATTTTTATTTTTGAGAGAGAGACAGAGTGTGAGTGGGGGAGGGGCAGAGACAGAGGGAAACACAGAATCTGAAACAGACTCCAGGCTCTGAGCTGTCAGCACAAAGCCCGACATGGGGCTGGAACTCACGAACCACGAGATCATGACCTGAGCCAAAGTCAGACACTTAACCAACTGAACCACCCAAATGTCCCCCCACCTTTTTTAAAAATTTTTCTTTTTAAGAGACATGGAATAGATTTTTTTAATGTTTTTTTTTTAATTTATTTTTGAAGGAGAGAGAGAGACAGAGCATGAGCCTGGGAGGAGCAGAAAGAGAGGGAGACACAGAATTTGAAGCAGGCTCCAGGCTCTGAGCTGCCAGCACAGAGCCCGATGCAGGGCTCGAACTCACCAGCCGTGAGATCATGACCTGAGCTGAAGTCGGACGCTCAAACGACTGAGCCACCCAGGCGCCCCGGAATGGATTTTTAAAGAGAACATAAACTGAACGTCTCTAGATGAAATCTATGCCTGAGATGAAAACTATACTGGATGGGATTAACCCCAGATTAGATATTGCAGAAGAAAATATCAGTGAATGGAAGATATAGCAAAAGACAGCATTCAAATGAAACATAGGGAGAAAATTATCTGAAAAAAAAAATCTGTGTACTTTAGCAAAACTTCAAGTGGCTAAAATGTGGTTAATTGCATCTCCAAAGTAAGAGAGTGACAGAAAACATATGGCTTACAATTAATGACCAATGTTTTTTCAAAATTTGGTGAAAACTATAAATTTGCAGATCTAAAAAGCTCAATGAGCACAAACACAAAGATGTGAAGTACAGTATACTAAAGCAAATCATAATGAATTGCTTAAAGTCAATGATAAATAGAAAAAGTTTTAAAGTAGTGAGGGACAGACACATTATATGTAGAGGGACAAAGATAAAGGGCACAGATTTCTGGTCAGAAACAATGTAAGTTACAGGATAGATTGGAATAGTATCTTCAGTCTATCAAACATATATAAAACCTAGAATTTTAAAGTCATAAAAAAATATATTTCTAAAAGGAAGGTGGGAGTGCCTGGGTGGCTCAGTAGGTTAAGCATCTGACTTTGGCTCAGGTCATGAGCTTGCAGTTTGTGAGTTTGAGCCCAGAGTTGGGCTCTGTGCTGACAGCTCAGAACCTGGAGCCTGCTTCGGTTTCTGTGGCTCCCTCTCCCTCTGCCCTTCCGCCACTTGTGCTCTGTCTCTCTCCATCTATCAAAAATAAATAAAATATTTTAAAAAATAAAATAAAATAAAAGGAAGGTGGAATAAAGATGCTTCCAACATAGAAAAGCTGAAAAAACTCATTGCCAGCAGACCTTTACGACAAGAAACATTAAAAGAAGCACTGTAAAAAGAAGAAAAATATTGCAAGATAGAAGTCCGTACCTGTGTAAAAAGGCAAAAAGTACAGGAAATGATCACCAATAGGTAAATATGATGACTCTTTTCTTAGTATCAAAATATCTTTAAATGTATTAATCATGTAAAGCAAAAATAACAGTATCATGTAGTACTTGTAGCATATATAGAACTAAGATGTATTACAATAAATAACGCAAGGACTAGAAAAAGAAAAATAAATATACTAGTATAAATAAAGTTCTTATTCCATACATGAAAAACCATACTATCACTTGAAGGGTAGACTATGATAAATTAAAAATTTGTACTATAAATGTTTATTGATTTTTGAGAGAGAGGGGGAGAGAGAGAGAGAGAGAGCGTGCACATGCATATGTGGCAAAGGGGCAAAGAGAATCCCAAGTAGGCTCCATGCTATGAGCACAGAGCCCTGAGGCAGGACTAGATCCCAGGAACCATGAGATCGCGACCTGAGAAGAAATCAAGAGTGAGTCACTTAACCAACTGAGTCACCCAGACACCCCTAAAAATGTGTACTATAAACCCTAAAGCAATCACTAAAGGAGCACAACAAAGAATTTTATCTCAGAAGTTTAAAAGGAAAACCCATTTTATAATTTCTATATTAAGACTATAGACTTAAATCCACCATATCAATAAATCTATTAAATGCCTGATTATCTCAATTGAATGGTAGAAATAATCAGATTGGGTAAAAAAATCAAGACCCAGTGCATCTAGGTAGCTCAGTCGGTTAAGTGTCCGACTTAGGCTCAGGTCATGATCTCATGGTTCATGAGTTCCAGCCCTGCACTGGTCTCTGTGCTAACACCTCAGAGCCTAGAGCCTGCTTTGGATTCTGTCTCCCTCTGTCTTTGCCCCTCCCCGGTTCATGCTCTGTCTCTCTCTGTCCCAAAAATAAATAAAAAAACGTTGAAAAAAAAAAATTTTTCTCTCTCAAAAATAAATAAACAGCATTTTTTTTTAATCAAGACCCAACTAGACACTGCCTGAAGCTAATCTACTTAAAATATAATTGCGAAAATAAATAAATAATAAATATGGAAAAGACATACATGTTTAAATTGGTCAAAGAAAATAAGAGTGGCTATATTAACGTCAGATACAATAGATTTCCAAGAAAAATATTACCAAGAACAAAAAGGGTCAGTTCATCAAGAAACATACTAACTAGGGTGCCTAACTCTTGATTTTGGCTCAGGTCGTGATCTCACAGTTTGTGAGATTGAACCCTATGTCAGGCTCTGCGCTGACAGTGTGGAATCTGCTTGGGATTCTCTCTCTCTCTCTCTCTCTCTCTCTCTCTCTCTCTGCCACTCCTTAGCTCACGCTTTCTGCCCCTCTCTCAAGATAAATAAACATTTTTTAAAAAGAAACATACTAAACAAAAATACTTGTATACTCAATAACAGAAATGTAAAAGGCATGATGCAACTAGAAAAATCCATAATTATAGAGATTTGAGCAGCTCCCTCTTGATAACTGATAGAACAATTAAATGAACAATCAATACAAACATAGATGAACTATACTGTCAACCAATTTGGCCTTGTTGACATTTATAGATTACTCATTAACTGCTGAATAAACTTTCTTTGTGAGTGGACCCAGAACATTTGCCATGACAGGCCAAATCCCAAGCCATAAAACAAATCTCAATCCATTTAAAAAGTATTCAAGCCATACCAAATTTAGATCACAAAGAAATTAAATTTGAAATCTGTAATGAAAAGACATCTGAGATAGCTCCCAAATATTTGGAAATGAACACACTTCTAAATAACCAGAGCGCCAAAAAATAATCCTCAACAAACAAGCATACACACAATGAACAAAAGAAACCTAAAGAATTAAAAGGGGAATTAGAAATTATTTTAAGTGAATAAAAATCAAAACGAAACATGTCAAAATTTGTTGAGATGGGGTTAAAGTGGTACTTAGAAGGAGATATGTAGCACAGAATACCTCTATTACAATTGAGGAAATATCTAAAATTAATGATTTTAGATTCCCACTGAAGAAACCAAAAAGGAGAGCAAGTGAAGCCAAAGGTAGCAGAAGAAAAGAAATAAAGGTCAGAACAATAGTCAAATAAATTAAAAAAAAAAAACACATAAGGAATAATATCAAATATTAGTAAAATTAAAAACTGGAGGTTTTTTTTGAGAAAATCAATAAAATTGATAAACCTTCAGGAAGATTGATGGGGAATAAAAGAGAGGAGACAAACTATTAACCTACCAACATCAGGAAGCAGAAAGATATTAACCCTCTAGATTTTACAGGTATTAAATGTTTAATAAAAAGAGACCTTTATGTTAATAAGTTCAACACCTTAGATGAAATAGATACAATCCTTGAAAGAGTCAAATGATCAAAATCTACTTATTAAGTAATAGTTAACCTAAACAGTTCTTTATATGTTAAACAAATTAAATCTATAATTAAAAAACTTCCCACAAAGAAAATTCCAAGTAGTGATGTCTTCACAGGTGAATTCTACCAAGCATTTCAGAAAGAATTACTATCAATTATATAGCAAGTCCTTAAAAAAATTTGAGGAAGTGAGAATATTACCCAAGTCACTGAGGTCAACAATATTCTGATACAAAAATAATAAAGAGATATTTCAAAACCTAAAAATTACAGAAGCAATATTCCTTATGAACACAAATCCAAACAATTTTGACAAAATGTTGACAAAAGAAATCAAATTATATATAAAGACAACAGAATTTAAATAAAAATAATAAAATTCCATTAAAAATGATAATATACCATGAGGAAGCATAGAAAACAGGATTTATTCCAATAATGTAGGCAAAGTGTAACATCAAAATGAATTGGTATAATTCATCTCATGGACAAAATATATATATATGTATATATATTATATAAATATGTATATACGTATATATATTATATAAATATGTATATATTTTTTATATTATTTATACATGTATATATTATACAAATATATATATTTATATAAATATGTATATATTTAGATCCATATATATACATATATATATATATATACACCAACAGATGAAGAAAAAATTGACAGAAACTAGCATCCAACCCAGGAAGAAAAAAAAAAATCTCTCAGCTAAGTAGCAATAGAAGGGAACTTCCTCAAACTCAGATACGTCTGACTCCAAAACCTGTTTTTGAATGCTTTGTCAGGATTACATTTATACATTAATCAGGAAACACAAAAACAATCTAAAGCACATCACTCTGTTTTCAAAATACCTAAGAATCTGTTAGTATTCTCTCCAATGTATACTCTATACAGGAGTAGCACAAAACTCTCCCAAGGAAATATGTAGGATGGTGTACTCCTATTACAGCTTTCCAGTTCTTTTTCTTTTTTCTCTTTTTACTTAAGGTTTATTGAGTTTCTCTTATGTACCAACGTTAGCTGACTTGTAGGAAGACCAGAACTTCTGCTATGCTGTTGTGAATTGTCTTCAGTGATGACTAGACACAGGACAGACCTATCTCAAGTAGAACGTGCCATCGAAAGACTTAATAAATAGCCCATTCACCCTGGCGTTTCTTAAACCCTATTGCACAGAAACTCACTGTAACATCAGCAGCTGTATACTTAATATTATGGACTCCACGACAAAAGCTGAGAAAATTCAAGAAGCATTCACAGAATACTGTTTTCTCCTACGATAAATGCCCACTTGAGAAAAGCTGTTTCATGCAAGGGAATATTAGGGAATTTTGAATTGGAGAGTATTTTTTTCTAAAATCCATAATTTGAATTTTTTAATAAACAAGGCCATATTATATATAGAAATGGAATCACATTAAGAGCTATCTGGAGGGCAAGGACCACATTTGACACCACTTCTTATGTGTAATACCAATAAGTATTCGTATTGAAAAAGGTAGGTGTTTAATATTTATCTTCTAACTCCAAGCCAGTGATTTCTCCATAGCACCAGACTATGTTCATTTTTGGTCAAATGAATATATAATTCTTATGAATAATATACCAGTCAAAATATATTACTGATTAATGATAATCACACATTGTTGTGTTTTCTCGTTCCTGATAGATGTTTAATTTATAATGTGAAGCAAAAATGACATAGATAAGTGCTAAGTGCTAAGTGCTAAGTAATAATGTCAGTCCTGAAGGCTAAATTTATTTTTTCATTTTTCTGGAGAGATGGTATTGAGACACCTGGGCTTCTTCCACCTGACGTAGCATGACCCACTGGAAACTGAATAGAAGGAAAAAATGACAATGACATTAATTGAACATTTACTCTGTGCCTAACGTAGTAGAGGGTTTATGTATTTATTAATCCTACACTTGTTGAGTAATTACTATCTGTAAGACACCATCTTTTGTGCTGGAAACACGATGGTGAATAGCACAAATCAGTCCCCTTACTGATACATTTCTGTGAAGGAGAGAGGGGCGGTAAAAAAGAAAGTAAATAAATAAGGTATCTGTAGTCAGTGATAAGTGTTAGCAGAAAGTAAAACAGGGTAATTGAATAGTGACTAGAGGGGTAACTCTTCTGAATTCGATGTTAGGAAAGACTAAAACATAAATGGCAAGTGTAGGCTTGAAAAGAGATCTGGGGGAGAAAATTTTCAAGAGTTTTTCAAAGGGGACAGCACAGGCAGAGGCCCCGAGGTGAGCACACAGCTTGGCCTCCTCAAGAGAAGGCAAGGGACCAATATAACCAAATGAGAGGGAGGGAGGGAGGGGAAAAGTCAGGGAAATGCAGGAACTTGTAGGCCATTAAAGGAAGTTTGAAATTATTCTAAGATGAAGATTCTTTGGAGAGACTTAAGCAGGGGATAAATATGATATTTTATTTGTATTTTTAAGAGATCTCTCTGGCCAGTCTGGAGATCATATATATAATGCTAAGACTGAGGAAGCAAGAGTGAAAGCAGAATGACTACTTGGGAGGTTAATTCAGTACTTCAGGAAAGAAATAATGGTTGTTGGCCTAACGTGGTAACACTGAGGAAAGAGAGTCAGTTGGGTGGATTTGGAGCATAATTTGAAGGTAGAGCTGACAGTCCTTTCTAATTTCTTGGATTTAGGAATGGAAGATTATGGTAGAAGGAAAGTCGAGAATAATACTGCAGTTTTTTAGTTGAGTTTATATTGGTGCCATATGATGTCTCATTAATTTCTCATTGTAAGATTGCCAAACAAACATTAAAAATCCAAGGAACGCATGATGGAAGTTCAGGAAGAGGAAGAACTTGCCTACACAGCCAGGGAATGGTGGGATCGAGAGGCAAATCCAAAGAGCAGTATGCTTATTTCTACAACATCATCACCCTTGGTAACAGTGCACCCTTTGTGCACTCTGCCTGCTTTGACTGGACTAGAAAATAAAGAGCTACAAAAAGCAGTGATTCCTTCTGCCAAGCACAGACTCTACTTGAGAATTTTAACTTGTGGGGGACTTGCAGCAGACCGTTACATTTGGCATTATTTTTTTAACTGCTGCCAAAATCTACCTTCCGACTTCCTCATGTGTGCTATTAGAACTCTCATACAAGGCCTAATCCCTCAGCTGTATAAAACCATTAAAATATTTGAAGATAGAATTGTTTCCCCACAAGAGAAGATCTTCACTCACTACACAGTGTTTGGAAAATGGACTTAAGATGATTTTGAGTTGGTTGCTAGTTTTGTTTTTAAGAGAATGCTTTTAGAAGAAAATATGTTATGTTTTTAAGAGACTTACTTCATTTTTTTATTGGTAGTATGGAATTAAAATTTTCTGCATGCATGTTTGACTGAAAAGTCAATATTTCCTCCTATTACTGGGGACTTCAGGTTATACAAGTAATATTTGATATCTTCCTTAGGTCAATTCTATACCATTAATGGTAGTTTTATTGCCTTTAAAGAAAGGGAAAAGAAAGAAAAGAAGATATGTTTAAAAATAAATAACAATAAAAAACATTTTTTTTATAACTGATGCTCCCTTTGCTTAGCTTTGCAAGAAAAAATAAGTCTCTCTGCTCTTGGGATAATAGTTCTCCTAAAACACCAATAATCATTAGCTAGAGAAAAACACATATTCTTCATAATATATGCCCTACATAATATGTTTACCCAAAGAAAAGAGATTCAGAATATATGATACTGCCTGGGGTGGGATGATTTCTTCTAGCATAAGTTAATTATTATGTAGGCTAAAACAGCTTCATAAAGATGTCTTCAGACACTGTCTCAGAAGAAGTTTTCAGGCTGAATTTGATTTGCCCTTTCATTATCCCTATTAATTTAAGGAAAATTATAGCACAAAGGAACATTATAATGATTTATGATTCTTTGTGATAAATGTTGGGTAGAAAAATCAGTAAGTGAATGAGATAAGCCCATAGCTATTATTGTGAAACATAATTTGTTTTCATGAAATATAAATAATGGTCTAAAATAGAAGCAAGGAAATCAAACTTACAAAGAAATGCCAATTAAAGATGAAGACAATGAGTTTATAAAATGATATTTGGAGAAGTGTTATCAATAATATCATAAATTTAGAAATAGCCTTCATGCCTAAAGATAATAGGAAAATAGTTATATAAATTTATCCATTCATAAGTCCTTATAATCATGTTTTCACAGGCTTATGAGTCAACGAAATGCTTCTATGATAAACTGAAATGGTACAATGCAAGGGTAACAGGTTGCTCCCACCCTAGGCTAAGCTCTGCGTTGTATACACTAAAGCATTGTATCAGGTACTCCTCACCACTCTAATAAATAGCTACCATTGCTGTCTCCATTTTCCCGATGTGTTAGGAATGGCTAGATGAAATGAGTTTCCAACTAACACGTAATAGGTGTTAGAGCATCTATTTGATTCGAACCTGGTGTGTCAGCTTTCCAAACTCATGCTCTTAATCATGACTTGCCCCCTTTTCCTTAGGATTGTCACAATGTCTCGGCTTAACTATCTTTAGGATGATTGAATTTCATTTTTATTGCTTATTGCTCTTCCGTGAATACGCAGCCAAGAAAACACTCAGAGTGAGTGTGAGTCCACCCAGGAACTTAACAAGGCACACCCTATAATTCTGATGGGCTTCAAAATGTATCATCCTGGTATCTCATTAACATACTACGGAATTAGGATTTCGCAAAGCTCTTCTGTTTTAGTGACTGTGATGCCCTCACAGTAAGTAGAGTTTTCTTGAACCTTTTAGCTGTGAATTTCTATACTGTATCTTTATACACTTGGTTTTTGGTTTTGGTACTCACTGAATAATGAAAGCGTGATATCCAATATGCATTGATTTTACATGTTGTTTGTATAGGCATCTAAGGGGATATTAATTTTGCCTCTTTCTCTGTGCTATCAGCTTCCATTTATCTGTTTCATCCTCAGTGTCATCTGCTGTAAGAAACCCATAAGCTCGATTCTTTTGGATGGTCCATTGGTATGACTACTTATAGGACACTAGACTTCCCAATGTCACTCCATCTTCACTGGCTGCTCCGTCCTTCTCAGTCTTCTTCACTGATCATCCTTAAATTCTTACTTCTAAATATCGGAGTGTCCAAGACTCAACACTTGGACCTCTTCAGGGTTATTTCATCCATACCTATGGCTTTAAATGAATCTTTTATTTGATGACCCTCAAATGTTATATCTCAACATAAGTATATCCAAATGCCCATATGAAAAGTTTCATGCGCAGGTCTAAATAGGTATTTCAAATGAAACAAGCCAACAAACATAAAACAAAAAACCCCCTTCTCCTGCCCCTTCTCCTTGCCAGCCTTAGTAAATAGCACCGGCACCACCATTCATCTCTGAGGGCTAAGTTTATGCCCTCACCTATAATCCATCATCACATCTTGAGGCTTTATCTTCAAAGTGTATCTCTAGCCACTCACATCTGACACCACCACCACAAAGTGTCTTGGTTCACTTCGACTCTCAGTACAGCTTCTAAACGAGCGGCCTACTTTTGCTCAAACTCCTCTGAGCCTACTGTCAGACTTACCAGTTTCAGTCACCAGCTCGATTGCCGGCTCTATGACCATATGAAAGTTACTTAATTTCCGCATCTAAGTTTCCTCATTTATTAAATAAAGAAAACAATATAAACACCTCACAGATTTCATGTACGACGTAAGTAATTCAAGATAAAATGCTTTTGGAAGTGTTGTCATCACATCATTAGCAGTTAGTTATTATTTTAAGCCAATTTAATAGTCAGTTTTAATACTTAAATTTGATTATGTCACCTTTTTGTTCCAAAGTCTCCATTGGCATCCATCACAATTGGTTATCATCCAAAGTCCTTACCATGACCCCCAAACTCTAAAAGATCTGGACCAGTGTTACACCTGACTCCATTTCTAATTTCTGCCTCCCAGGTTATGGTGCCTCTTGTTTTCCCTGTGTTCCCTGAATTTTCTTAACTATTTCAGCCTCACATCATTTTTCCAGGTGCCTCTGCTTGTCCCTCTTTGCCCAGGTCCTTGCAAAACCTTCTCATTTTGTTAATGTTTTTGCTCAGGATTTACCCACATTTCAGGGATGATATGCCTTCCCTATAAAAAATAACACCCCCTAACAGTCTCCATCTTTTTACCTTGTTTTATTTTGCTTCATCTCACTCATCACAACCTGATATACACTTATTTGTCCATTTGTTCATTCCCAGTTCTTCTTAAAAGCAAGTAAACTCCATGAAAATAAAGACTTACTTTAGCAAGATTGTTGTTCACTTCCATATTTCCAGTACCTGGAACAGTTTCTTGTACTAATAGGTACCATTAGCTTATTAATAAATACCAGCGAATGAACAATTGCCTAAAATGCATAATAATTATCTTTTCACATGTCTGTCTCCTTCAGTAGACATCAACCTATTTTCATTGCTTGAGCCATAAAAAGCACTTAGTGAATGAATGTAGTCAGAAAGACTATTCCCATGGAAAATGTAATTGGGGAAGGTGTGATGTCAATGCAGCTCCTTATACCTGTGACCAAATATTTAATTTACAGAAAATCTAAACTACTTCTTTTCTTTTTAAAATGTTTTTAAAAAGTTTATTTATTATGAGAGAGCAAGAGAGTGGGGGAGGGACAGAAAGAGAGGGTGAGGGAGAGAGAGAGAGAGAGAGAGAGAGAGAGGATCCCAAGCAGGCTCCACGCTGTCAGCACAGAGCCTGATGCAAGGTTCTATGTCACGAACCTTGAGATCATGACCTGAACCAAACTCAAGAGCCAGAAGCTTAACTGACTGAGCTACCCATGTGCCCCTAAACTATGTCTTTTCTTTCCTGGTTATCATTTCTGATATTATTTTGCTCCTTTTCGTTGATTAAGTACAGGTTAGTTCTGCGAATATGGATAATGGGTTGCATAATAACAGCTGACAGTATCTCTGACACCAAAAAAAAAAAAAAAAATGGACCCAAATATTAAAAGCCAGTAAACATGTTTTGAACAATTATTAATTCAAATTTAGTTGCCTCAATTCAGCTTTTGAGATTCTCCTTGACTTTGAACATGGATATGTCTTTTTCATGGATTATTATGGCCTAAATTCTGTGTTCTAATGGCAAAGACAATTACTATCTGAGAAAAGAGACAGAGGGCAAGAGACTGAGGATGGCAGTGGTGTTGGAGTACCTGGTGGAAGGCTTGAGGAACCGACTGGAAGATCACAATATACTCTAACAGTCAAACCCTCTTAACGTGCTTATGCTTTTAAAATTTTCTTAAACATTTTTTTATATGTTTATTTACTTTTGAGAGAGAGAGAGACAGAGAGACAGAGCGTGAGCGGGGGAGGTGCATAGAGAGAGAGGGAGACACAGAATCTGAAGCTGGCTCCAGGCTCTGAGCTGTCAGCACAGGGCCCCATGCAGGGCTGGAACTCATGGACCGTGAGATCATGACCTGAGCCGAAGTCGGAGGTGTAACCAACTGAGCCACCCAGTGCCCCTAAATATTTTTTATCATGAGATCTTTCTAGAAGTTCCTCCAGGAGTTCATATTGCCAGAAATATATTTCATTTGAAATTCTCTTTGCTGAAGTCAGCTTGAGAGAGATAGTAGAAATCATCTCTGTTCAAAAACTTAACTGAGGTATTTTTACTACCAAAAGGAAAGGTACAAAGAATCATTTGATCATTGTAAGAATAAAGAGGAAAAATTCATTGAGAGTTCATGCATGGATTTATTGAGATTCATTTCAATCAAATCTATTGCACAAGTATCTAGTCTAAGGTAAACAAAACATGGCTTTGGAGAAGCGCATGCCAAAGTCATTTTCTGATCTGAACAGGTCAGTGAGGTCATGGCTCTAACCACACGAATGAGCCCTGGCTGGGCAAGAGAGCAGCAGGATACCCACAGAGATCAGGGGCTGGTGGTGAACACCTGAATCTGGTAGTTCTGGTTCTGACACTTCCTAGCTTCCAGAACATGGGGACATTTCTTAACTTCTTCATTAGTCACACTCGTAAGCATGGATGCTATCTAACAGGATTGCTCTAAGGAGCAAATGGATGTCACTTGGTTCAAGCAAGCACCACGTTCTGGAAAGGGGGCAGTATGGCGCTCGCTGCTGGGTAACTCCTAAGCGAAATACTTCAGGAGCTACAAAGCAGTGGAGGGTAGAAAGAGTGTGCTGATGCTGGTAAGCGAGAGAGAGATCGTTCTAGTCTATCTGCCTTAGTGTGTTATAATCCAGGCTTATCTGTCATTTTCCTTCTTGCAAGATTTGCACCAATTCCTCTGCCTGAAATGCTCTTCATGCAACATACTCTCTCCTTTGCCAGAACTCCCACTTGTCCTGTAAGTCTCAGCTCAGATGTCATTTTTCCCTAGGAGGCCTGCCAGAGCCCACTCAAACTAGATTAGGCCCATCTTGTCCCCATGGTACATTCTTCTTCATAACACAGCTGGTCTTGTGACTACTTGTGCAAAATCTCTCTTATTGGTCACACAGAAAGTTCTAAAGGGCAAGGACTCTGTTAACCATCAGAGTATAATACAAATGCCTCTCACATGAGTGGATGCTCAATACATGTTTGTTGGGTGAGTTATCAAGTAATTTTAATCCACATCTCTGAATAGTTAGGAATATAAAAAGACAGCAGAGGGATGAAACATATGTAGGGGGCAAGTAAAGAAATTTAAAGAAGATCTTGAACAGTTGGCTTTTTCATAGAAGATGGGTGAAACATAACTGGTAAAAGTGCCATGTATTATCGTATGGTATAGAGCCTGTCATATAATACATGTTCAATACCCATTGAGTAAATAAATGTATAATTAAATGAATGCGTATATAGTTAACATGAGCCCTCTGGGACTCTGATGTAAGACATTCTAGATGTGATTATAACACAAGGAACAACACTTAACTGTTAATATGAAATGGATTATAATTTCAGGAATGGAAACATAAAAGATTGTTGGGGGATCTTTCTTTTCTATTGCATTTACAGTTATTCAAAATGCCTTGGTTCGTATTTATATCTGTTCATAGATATGAATTGTGAGGGGGGAAAGAGTGACTTGAAAAGAGTTTCTCCTACATTTACAAAAACGGTGAAAATATTACGGTTTTTTTCTACGTGTAAAAAGGTTCACATTTACCGAAGTAACCTAAGGACCAAATGTAACCAAAAAGACACTTACTGGAGAAAGGAACAATTTTCTTTTTCTTTTTTTTTTTTTAATTTTTTTTTTAACTTTTTTAAATTTATTTTTGAGACAGAGAGAGACAGAGCATGAACAGGGGAGGGGCAGAGAGAGAGAGGGAGATACAGAATCAGAAGCAGGCTCCAGGCTCTGAGCCATCAGCCCAGAGCCCGACTCGGGGCTCAAACTCACGGACCGTGAGATCGTGACCTGAGCCGAAGTCGGATGCTTAACCGACTGAGCCACCCAGGCGCCCCAGGATCAATTTTCATTGGAAAGATAAAGTCAGTTTTGAATCTGTTCAGACCAAAATGCCTATGGGAATTTCTAGCTCTAGTGGAGGCTGGGGCAAATTATAGAATCTCTTTTTACTCTATATAATAGTATCAGACTCATATTATTCCTGTATTAAAAGCATAGTTGTACGTGAAATGTTTAAAACAGTGACTGGCAACTGATATTCAAAGGATATCAGTCATTACTTTAACAACAGTAGTGATGTTGGTACTAAAGAGTCTACTAGAAAGTGGAATACATAGGCCTGGAACTGAGGAAAGAGATCAGGGTTATCCACACACATTTGGGAAAACTCAGTACAGAGGTAATGATCAAATCTATAATGAAAAAAAAAAAAAAAAGGGTTTCCTAGAGAGAGAGAATCGTTTGAGAAAAGTTGACATAGAAGGGAAAACGTCTCCTGGGAATATTTATATCCACATTGTAGATAGTAAGGGCTTATTCAGCGAAGGAGCTAAGAAGAAATTGAAACAGTGCGGTCCTTTTTTTAAAAAAAAAAAAAGCCATTATATAAACTGCTAATCAAAATACATTTCTATTGAGTTAGAAGATAGTCTCAGGACTGGCCACAAAATATGACTCAAAATAAAACATTATATAAAAACAATGTGTGTAAAAAAGTTTCTTTGGAGAAGGGGATGATTTATGTTGAACTTCGCCTCCATTTTCTTAGCAATTCTGCTCTGACTCCAAATTCAGCAGACCAAAAGCTAATGTGATGTACCCTCTCTGGATGACAGTTTAGGCATTCTCTATTACTACTGGAGTGTATCTGTCAGGGATCTCTAGCCTTATTATAGTAGTTTTTCTGACTACGCAAACCATTATCCCATGGGGACTGCACTATGTACCCTTTTCTCCACATCATTATATATCCAGTGATGTTTGAGTACTCAATATGCATCTAAGCTCTGGATATTTGTCTGGCTGTTTTGGTGAGTCTAACCCTTAATTATTTTTTTCTCTTAATTCATTTAAAAATTTTTTTTAGAATACATTTTTGGTCACTTTGCATCATACTGTGACCTGGATGCTCCCATGTGAGTGTTACAGGCGCTAATTCTGAAATCATCGTGCTCTGATACAAAACCTGTTTCTACCTCTTACCAGCTACATGACTTTGAATTATCTGACCTCTCTGTGTCTTTGTGCCTCAGATTCCTTATTTGTAAAACGAGGGTTATGACAGTAGTACGCACTTCGTTGTATGATGCCTTGCACATAATATGTGTGTTGTGAGTATAAACTATCATTATTTTGAAGAGGTATTAAGTACTCAAGGAGGTATAAGACATATTTATTTCCTGCCTTCAGGAAGGTCACACATAATAACGGAAGTAAATCTTTAAACAAATCACTGAAAATATAGCATCATTGTTGTACCAGAGCGATGCTTACTAGGTACAGCATTTGAACACACAGAGTACTTCATCAGCTTTTGTGGAAGCTCCACGCTCAGTGTTTCAAGAAAGGACATTTTTTCACATGCTACTCGAGAGGTTACTAGGCTTATGCCAAATTATGTATTTTCGTAGAATCGTATTAGTAAGAAAGGGGAACTAAAAAGGCAGTCATTACATGGATGCTTGTGAATGAGAGGTGGCCGATTAAATAGGGTACATTATGGAAAACGAAGATGAAACAGAAAAAGTGAAAATAGTAAATCATGGTTGTGTTCAGGCACAAAAATAAATTTTATGCCTTAAAATGTTTTCTTGTTTTGGCATTGTATTGGGAAAGGCAGCATGTTAATAGGCACAATGTGATAATGTGTGAATAATGAATGTAAACTTGAGAATCAAACAGGAAAATGGTTTGAAATTTACACACTGCCATAAAGTAATACTAAATTTTTGTATACAGAAGTTTTATATAAACTACAAACCCATATGTTAGTATTTTATAATCGAAGAGCTAAAAAAATGACTATAAACATATTTAAATAAACATTAAAATGTATATTTGACATTATATACTCAAATCTATGATTTTAACCACTGTAAATTTTTACTTGCGAAATGTCTTCACACTTTCTGGAAGCAAGGTAATATGTAATAATGGCAAGTTTTGTTTGCATTTATAATTCCACCTTTTCCAAAAATGATCTTAGGTTAGGACAGCCAATAAGCAAAGACGGGCATGTATATTTCTTTACCAATTGTTAGACTAGATGATTATGTTTTTCTCATAAATTTTTAAGACATCAAGAAAAATAAATGTAAGTGCTTACTTTAAATAACATGTATAATAACATTTCAAGTTGTATTTTAATTGTCATTCTGGACCTCCGGCCAGTTTTATGCCATCTATCCCAATCAGAGTATGAAAAGTTTCTAGATATAAATTCAACACAAAAGTGCATCCTAATTCAAAAGTTACACCATTAATTATGGGGAAAAAAATGTCTTTCCTGTCAGAGCACTCCAACTCTTCTGATACATACGTGTTAGAGAACTAAAGAGATCCCATCTGGCAAAAGAAGTGGGGGCGGGGGGAGGAGATAGGGCTGGAATCAGGAATCCACCCTGGCTATAATCCTGACTTATCCTTTCCCAGCTATATACAGTTGGGCAATGACTTAAACTTTTTATGCCTGGAAGATAATCGTGACACTGAAAATTATATTGGTAACTAATTATCCTTTGATGTTGGAAACAGTTATTCAGATAGCCGGGATATACACTTTTTCCTACCTCCAGAAAACCATTTCCAGATACTGAAGCACAATTTTATTGCCCATATATTGTTGTTGTTGTATTGTGTTTTGATGAAAATGCTAAAGGTGACACATGGTGTAAATGTCACTCCAACTTCTTTCCTGTGTGGAGATGATTTGACAGCTAATTATGAAGTACAAATCTTGGAAACTCACTTTTGAAGAATCAAATACTTTCTGATGCATTTCAAATAAAAATATTTTAAGGTCTAATTTTGTGCTTGAGTTTAGTTACCTTTGATTCTTATATGTCTTACCTAAATAGTCGCTTAATTTTTTAAAACCCCTTTAAAATCTTTATAATTTACTCTAATTCATTTAACATTTTTTGAGTCAAAAGACTCAGAAGGAATGTCAACAATGTTACAAATAATTAGCAGAATAAGTGCTACAGAGGATGTCGAATCTTTTTAATACACACGTGAACATACATACGCACAGAAACATAAACGACATTAAATAAAAATGAACAGAGACATGTTTATCTCTTTAACACAAATAGCTGACAAGATAATGCACATAAAACAGACTTGAAAGGCTTTTAAGATACAGACTAAATATAGTTATAAATCTGGAATGCATTTTAATTTAAAATGAATCCCAAATAAAGATGACAGCTTCACACTGGTTATCCATATTAACCCTCACTGAGAACTAAGGCACATATTTGCAAGAAGACTATGTAAAGACGGATATGTGGTCTATGATTTCCGAATCACGTACAATTAACTGTTACATATGATTGTAACTCATGACTTAGACTTCAGTATAATTGTCCTCTGATCAGCTAACAAGCCAAATCAAATTTAATTTGGGGAGGGAGGGAAACACTACAGATATCCATTTTCATAAGTATTTTAAGAACCTTGCAAATCATTTTTATGAGTCTGTTTCCTTTTAAATCTGTAAATATTTAGACAAAAGTGTTTTTAGATATGGTTCAAATATATCAATAGCGTACAATGATAATAAGCACAGGGTTTTTTTTTCTAGTGCAAATTTCTTGACCATAGAATTTTGGGGGTAAAATGTGATTTTTACATAAAAAAGCTCTAAATTACATTATAATGAATCAAAAAAAGAAGGAAATGGAAAATATGCCCAGGTTAACCTATAATTGATTATAGTTTTGATTCTTACCAAATGGACTTTCTTACCTATAAATATTGGCCATATAATGGATGATAATTAAAATAGCATGGCTATGATGTATACATTCTTAAATGTAAAATATACTTTTCTTTGGTTTAGGAAACACAAGTACAAATTCCTTCAAAATGCTTTCCATATGAAATAAATTTAATTTATTTAATTTAGGTGTGATTTAATATGAATGTTTAAATAAAATTTTATATATAAAAAAGAGTGACTTTCATTTAAAAAAATTTCCATGAATGAATTCTCAATTGGCAGGCTCATAGTTAAGAAATTACCAGCTTGTTTTAAAAATATTTTTTCTTTAATTTTTGTTGTAGTTTGAATGTAAGATACTGTTTAGCTGCTGACCAAAATATGTTGAGTGATATTTGAATTAAATTCTTATCCAAATAAATAGATTCTAGACACGTAAGCTATGCAGATGGCAACAATTTAAAATTACCAAACTGTGCAGTTTGTTAATGGATTTAATTTGACTCTTTGAAAATACAGATAGAGATACTGATTAGATGCCAAATAAATTTACAGACAAGCACAATTTACACAATCTCAGATTTTTTTTGAGAGAGAAAAATATGTGTCCATATTTACAGAAGTTGTTGATGAATGTTATGAAATATGTGCTCTTAATTAAAGTTTGAATGCCTTGAATTAAAAATTGTTGGGACAGAAATATATAACTCTTAAATGTCACAGAGTTATCTATATACTCACAATAGCATTTCTAAGTGAGTGGGATCAAAGAATTTCATGCTTTAAAGAAAATATAATACTTAATCCTCAGAATAGAGGTTTCAACTTTAGCCCTTACCTTAAGTTTATATTTATTCAAGATACATTCAATAAATGTTTTTTTTTTAGATAGAATAAATGAGCAACTGAATGGATGAAAAGGCACAACACTGCTTTTCTAATATTTTGAGATGAGGAACCAAATTTGAAACTAAATGTCAAAAACTGTTTCTGCATTAAGAGGCACTCCAATGCACAAAACATTTTTTAAAGGTGACACATGTTTCATTATGTTTTAAATAATCCTATTAAGTTTCCTTGTATCATTGCCATGAGATAGTCCTAGTAACCATATACTCCAGTTGAGAAGACAGAGACAAAGGGAGGCGTGAAACAAGGAGAGATAAAGCTAGAATCCTGGTTTTGACTCCCTCCCAAGTGCTTAATCCACTCCCCCACATTCCAATTTACAATAAAATGAAATTGGCACATTAACCTGAAAGGAAAAAAAAAAAGAAAGAAAAATGACCAAATTCATTCAGTGAATTCAGGCATATCCAATGAAGCAACAGTGAGTTTATGCTTATCTGAAAAGGAATTTGGTTCTGAAATAGCACAGTTGACTTATACCTAGTGGGGAAAAAAGGCAATTAAAGAATAGTCTGGAAGCGCTTGAGAGTGGAATTAAAATACAGAATTGGCTTGTGCTCATTGTGAAGTGACTTTAAAAAGAGATTCTGATGAGCAAACATATTAAAAATAGAGCTCTCACTCTTCCTGCTCCATCGAAAAGCCTCCCACTTCCTACAGAAATTCTATAAATTGTGCAGCTCTTTAAGTACATGGAGGAATAGAACACATTCGCAATTATTGGGTAGAATATGTGAGTCATGCAGAAATAGAGCTTAGCAGGAAATTTTTATTTCATTGGACAAATTCTTAGTTATTTATTACAGTTATTAAGAAGACTCTGAAACTGTCAGACCTGTCTTTGATAAAATGAACTGTGTTCCAAGTGCCCTCCAAACAAAATCTCTCATGAAAGACAGACCAGAAATAGACGGGATACCATGGAGAAAAAGCAAAAGGCAAGAGGAATGAAACTCAACAACGAGATACCATTTGAAGTATAATATATGAAAAATGGCAGTTGTACTTAAGGGCACAGGAAGAGAATGTAAAATGGTAAAGCAAGAAGGAAATGAATAGAGACAGGATATAAAATGCATACACAAATTCTTATGATCCAGATTTACTCCAGGCACTTCCCCGCTCGCACTGGATATGAGGTCATTTGTGTTCATTTCTGTGCTTGAATATCATATTTATATAAATATGTTTGAACCTTCACGTACTTAGAGTGCCATTCGCTATGAGCTGTTGTTATTTTAAAACATAGAAATACAGAAGGTATTATTTATCGATAGAACCTATTCTAATTTCTAGTGTCATAATCTAGCCAAAGCAATACATTAAGAGAATGAACCCCCTTTTTTTTAATAAAATTTGTTACAATTTTCACAAACCTTCTAAAATATCCCCTGATTTCCATTAAGAACATCATGATGATTCATTTATACTTACCCATCTTTCATGTTGGTGATTAAAAAAAAACAAACCAGTTTTAAAATTATTCTACTTTTAAATATATATTTGCCTCATTCTTCGATTTCCTTTAATAAGCTTATTTTGAGTTCATGTAAAATTTGTGAAACCTAACAAACTCCAGAGTTCATGGATAAACCACAAATTACCAACTAAAATTGATAATACAGAGAATTTATGCAACTAATTCAATCAAAACACCTTCTTATTTCATTCAAATTAGAGGTAAATGGAATATTTGTCTGAATTACACTTCATTTTACAAAACAGACCAGAGGCTCTCAAAATGCAATAGATAATAAAATTCTACCCAGATGCAAACAGGTTTACCCAGAGATATATTTCAAGGTACAGGCGATTCTTGACTTATTTGTTTAAATTTACTAGATCCCTAACTCTTGAATGTGATAAGATAGGGGACAGAAAGAAGGGGAGAAAACACATTGTATTCTATTCTAATTAGTTTCAATAAGTGTTCTTTTTTAATGGTATTGTCAAAGTGTTGTATTGAAATGATCCTGTAGGGTTATTACATTGTTAACGCTTCTCTGCATTTGCTTAACTTACTACCATGACCACTAAAATATTTAGGGTATCTGCAGAGTGGAAAGTAAAGACGACTGTATTTTTAAGCAGATGCATTTGCATACGCATCCATTAAACATTAAAGACATTAAAACCCACAAAGTTTCTAAAAGACATTTTAATGTGCAATTTTGAGGAACTAAAATGTCTTAATAATTTTATAATTTACCAAAAAGGGACTGCCTAAATACTAAAATGATCACCTTTGTAAAAAGACCTAATCAGAACTGTGAGAGTTTTAGTTTCTCATTCGTATTCTCTGTAAAACAATAAAGGAGCAAGCACACTTTCTGAAGCCTGGAAGCCTGGAAATGTGTTACCTTGTGGAATATTTAAAGCAAGTTACCATTCTGGCTCTTTCATATGACTATAAAAGCAACTGAGCTCACAACACACCGTGCAATGGCGGATGATAGCAACGTATGACATTATATCTACCATAAAATGAGAAATGTAATTGATTCACTCATATTTCTACATATGCCCAAAGCATTTAATGACTGTAGAGTTGGAATACTGACAATGTTAATCATTTTAGTTAAAAAACAGGTTATTTCTACTCTGTTCCATTTGTACTTAGGTGACGTGTGAACTGAGCAAAGGTGTCCTTGTTCAATAGAAATAGCCAAGTTTGGGAATCCACTTAGATATATATATATATATATTTTTTTTTTGATTTCTCAGTATTATTAGTTTGAAGAACTATGAGGTAAAATAAATAAATAAATAAAGATCTTTGCCTTTTGTAAGAACATGTTTTATGTATGATTGAAGTTTTTACAACACTCCGAAAAAGCCATCCGATGTTAGATTTAAAAATAAAATCAAAAGCATTTTCTGACATAGTACACATGAAAAATTGGAAATTCCAATATCTTCAATAGAAGTTGTAGAAAGTGTATGTCTCCTTGGAGTCTGACACCCACTTAACACAGCAGAAAATAAGGTACTATACTGTAAACAAAAAGTACAGTAAAGGACAGTTGGAAATTTACATAAGAATAGTTCATAAACATTTTGGTCTTTCCATAACAGTTTTTATATAAAATGAATAAAAAAACCTTTAGACAGCTGTCATCACTCTTGTTTGACCACTTTTCACTTATATGCACACGGACATATTTATATAGCAATATATTGATGCACCGTTACATGGATATTAAACTATGATTACTGCTTTGTAACTGAGATGTGCATTATCCAATCAACATTATCCATAGTTGAAATACTCTTACATTATGTATTCTTGTCATGTTGTATCTAGAAAAACATGAAAATATAACTTTACATTATTTCAATTATTTACATTAGTTCAAGCTTGACAGAGAAAAATTGGTAAGCTACAATTTTTAGAAGAGTAGGCCCAGAGGTACAATAAATAGCATTGATTGTATAGAGTCATCTTTTTCATTTTTAAAAACTCATTTTAAGTACAATATGGAAACAATTAGTCTGCAATTTGGTCATTCTAGCACGTATTAGTAAAACTTAAAATGCACCTCCAACATTCCTGATGAGGAGAAATGCACAAAAATATCGTACTCTCTACGGATTTGTGATCAGGGATGACTAAATTTGGTGAAGAACATCACGATACCACATGCCCCCACGTTCCATGGTCGGGGCTGTTGTTTAATCCTACATCATCTTTCCCTTCTGTGGAACATAATCAATAAAAATGTTTTCAAGGCACTTAGTAAGATACCAAGTGCTACACAAAGGCTTACTTGCAGAAATAAGTAATTATTTTAATAAAAAAATATTAAAAATAACTATTGGATGTTAACAATTGTTTAAAACCCTAAATTAATTTTATTGGGAGGGGGGAGCTTTAATAGAAACAAATGGCCTTTGATGAAGGGAAAGAGAGCTCCTTTAATTTTTTTAATTAGAGAAATAGAAGCTCTTTAGTCAAAAGTTACAGAAATGTGATGTTTTGTCCCCATTGCGCATATTAAAATAGCCATTCCACGTGAGGGATAAGAATAAATACAACATATTAGGGTTGTTTTTATTGATGGCAATGGGAAGAAACTACATTGCAGGTGACTCAGAAGTGCTTAAATTATTCATAATATATAAGCTTTATAACAGCTCTTCTAATTTTGAAAACAAAAACTTAGATTTAGCTTATGGAATTTG